>NC_082673.1:86431127-87682627 GCF_025265405.1 Mesoplodon densirostris | reverse complement strand
ATGTTCTATTATGGTGATTAGATATTAAAAGATCTGGTCCTTGCTCTCAGAGTGCTTTAAGCCTGATGGGACAGACAAATTGTGACGGGTGTTATGAAGGTGAGGTGTAGGGCATCATGAAGATATACAAAGCAGTTGTTGATCTCATCATGGAGTTCCAGAAAGTCTCCTGCTAGGAAATGTCGACTGACTTTAGATCTTTAGGAATAATTGGATAACCTGTGTAAATAGGGAAGGAAGGAAAACTCAGGCAGAGGAGTCTTACATTAGTGTCTTTATAATTTGACACATCAAGGCTCGTTTTAGAAAGAAAAAAAATATCAAGGTGGGTGAAGTGTGGAGAAGAGAGAACATCACGTCACATGCTATGGAAGGCTCAGCAGGGCTGGATCTTGCACAGCTTGCAAGCCAAGGCAAGAATTTGGCCTGTATCTCAAGAAAAATGAGGAGCCATTGAGTTTTCAGCAGAGCCTTGATATGACCAGACTTGAGTTAAAGGGAAGGGTTAGGATGAAGACAAAGAGTAGAATGAAACGCCAAATGACATTTAGTCATTCAACAACTAGGCAAAGTGGAGCAAGTCAAGGAATGTTAGCCATAAGTAGTTGTAAAGGACATTGGTAACATTGTAATAATGTTAAAAAGAGCTAGGTTTTGCACAAGGGTACAGGAGAAATGAGAAAGAATGCAGCTTCTATGCACAATCTACAGGGAGGCACAGCATTTCAAATTAATGAGTGCAGTACAGGGTGATAGATGAGGGTCTGGGGTAATTAGATTAAGATCAGAGGTACCAGAGTCCACCAAGCTAATTCACATTCAGGTCCTGGCACTTACCAGGGGTGAGATGTGCAGTCAGTTACCTAACTGCTATCTATGATCCTTACTTTTTATTTTCATAAAATGTGAATAATCATTAACTCCCATTGTATAGAATTTGGGGAAGGATTACATATGATGTAGGTAAAGCAACTAGCACAGAGCATATAATCACCCCAGTAGGTTAGATGTGACTGTTTTATACAGAATTTCCAGCCCGTTTTTGTTGTAATGTCGTTATTAGAATCATCTTAATTATCATGGTTTTAAGAGCTTTAATAGACATATTCTTTGGCATAGTGAAGTATTAGTGTGATCCATTTTCTAATATGACTGATTTAGGAATAGGTCAGGGTAAGGGAAGATTTCAAAGAAGATAAAAGATTTGAGGTTGCATCAACCAGGAATTCTACAGAGCATCGAGTAGCTCAGAAATGAATCTGCTACAGCTAACATTTGTTGAGCTTGAGAAATATTTTGCAATTAATCCTCAAAACAATCATATGAGATGGATGTTACTATGATCCCCTTTTTATTGGGGAGGAAACTGAGGTGTAGAGGGGTTAAGTAATTTACCAGGAAGCATTCAGTTGATAAGCAGAGAAGCTGGAATTTGAACCCTGAGAGTCTCTGGCTCCAAAATGAGCATGCTTAATGACAAGGTGACCCTGCCTAGGTTACAGTACAAAGGACAGTAGTGAAAGTTATTTGAATGACATTGCTACCGGATGAATTTCTGATTTCTGTGTGGGGTGGTATGGGTAATTTCACAACAAAAGACCATTTCCGAAAACAAATTACTGGGGAAACTCATGGAAAGGGATATGACACAAAGGCAGTATTATCATTATTTTTCTTTTGTTGAGGTTTCAGCATGAAAGATGCATCCTGGATTCCACATATCGTGGAGTTTTATGTACTATTCAATCACCAGGGCAAGCAAAGGGAAGCTGTATTCACAGATAGATCCTGTCTGCAATCAGCCTTGAACTTCCTGTGCCCAGCTGAAGAAATGATTTTCTTTGGTAATGCAACATTTGATGCAGATGGAGAGCCGAATTATTCCACAGTGCCTGAACACTCCCCAGCAAAATGAGGAAGACTTGAGTCAATTTGATTTGTGCAGAGAACTGCTATTGCTCAAACTAGCCAACCATCATTAACGTTTTGTACGAGGCTGATGAGTTCAGAGGTCTCTGGGATGAGCAGAGGCTATGGAATCAGAGGATGCATCCTGCGAGTGTCCTTCAAGGCCAACTCAAATGTCATCTCCTCCCCTACTGGGAGCAGCACGAAGGGCTGGCAGGACACTTGGTGCCCACTTCGGGCACGGGTGCACTTTAGCACCCGTCACAGCACAGTATTAGACTTGCAATCCTCATGCCTCCTCAGTAACACCAATTTGTGGATGCTGATGAGAATAATTTTAAAATTTCCCCTACCCAAAGACCCTGAGTTCATGGGAGAAATTGTTTCATATACAACTTGAACATTGCAGCTGGCTGTAGCTCTACTGCGGTTGCTCCCAATTTCCTGCTTGTTCAACCTCCTCCCGCTGACCCAGCTCGCTGCCCCTTCTACTAGAACACTGCATGTATAGTCGTACTATGTCCAACCCACCAGTTTCCCCTTTTCCTACTCCCATGCCAACGCCCCTGCAAGTCAATTAATCCTTTCAGTGACATAACCACGGTCTGCTCTGTCCTCCTGGGTCCACCTACACCTATCTCCTCTTCGGTAGGCAGGTGTCTCTGCTTTCTTCCCATTCTCTCATGCACATGTGTGGGAGAAGGGCCAAGGTGTAGGTGCTGTAGTAGAGCAGGGTTGCATATTAAAAATTTTACCAATTTACCAAACATGTTAAATAAGTCACCCCAGGGTCCTTTGGGATAGAGCCCATGGCATGCAGAGGATTAAATGAGATGGGCTGGGGTTAGGCTTAGGTAGGTTAATGTCTGGCCATACTCCCTGCTCATGATTTCCTCTCCCTTCAGGCCCTCGGACCGTGGCCCTCTGTGCCTAGACTCTAACTCACTTCCAGTGCTCTTTTCTCTCCTGGGCATGCTGTCTCTCCTGACACTCTGCTTTTCATTGGTCTTTCTCACCCTATGTTTTTCAATCAGAGCTTTATATCTCTGAACATCCATGGCCAAGACTCATTTTCTTTCCCATGCTTCTCCTAGAAGCCATGGAAATAAAGGGATGTGTCCAGTTCCACTGGATCGGAGTGAGGAGACTTGGGATCCAAAGAAAATGAAAATTAGTGGGAGTACAAATTTCTCTTTCAAGATTGGGGGAGAGGTCTGACCTCCAATTTTACCATCTAAGAACCACAGTTTATATGAAATACCTCATATGTTTATATAACCAAGAAAGCCAGTCACAGTGGCTTCACCCCAGAGAAAGGGAGCAGAGACAGCCTCAATTAAAACTACATGTCAGCATGTCCAAATCTCACCTCTAAACCATACAGCCCTGAATACATCTTAATTTGTTTGTTTTACATCATTATTTACTTGAACTCCTGTTTCTCTACCCACCAACTAGACTGTAAGTGCCTTGCACTCAGTGGCAATATCTTCATTTATATTTGTATTGTCATCTATATCATAGAGGTCACTTGAGGAACATCATCTCTACCATATGCCTCCCGATGTAATATTAAATGCAGAGTTATTTTAGCATTTAACAAAACAAATTATAAAAAGGACATAAGATATTTTATTACTCAACACTGACAGATAAGTAAACTCAGGCACAGAGACCATCCCTACCTCAAAGTCAAAGTCACCATAAATAGAAAATCCTGTCCACAAAAACTGTAGCAAGTGACTACACAGACTCCTTCATCAGGGAAAGCTACCTGTAGTCCATGCATCCATTTATCTGTCCATCCACCCATCTATTCATCCATTCATGCATTTAGTTATCGCAAACATATTGGGCACTTATTATGCACCAGGCTATGTGATAGTCACTGATGATATAATATGAGCAAAGAAAAGAAATCGATCTCTACCCTCAAGGATCCTAGCCAACCATGTGGTGGAAAAACAGACATCCCTCAAATAGTCAAAATGCACATGCAGCAAATGCACCATGAGCTGGCTACCTGGCGCAAATGCTCGGTAAACACTTTTTCACTGCACAGACCTGTCAGGCCCTGACTATGTACCCTGATGAGACATCACTCTTCTCTCGAGTCTCAGCCTCCCCTTCCAGCTGCCCACATGTTTCCTCTTACCTCCTTCCCTGCTCCAACGCTGTCATCAGCCAGGGTGAATAGATGGGTACAAGCATGGACTTTTCTTCGCTGCTGTGTTGGCCATGGCTTCGATGCTAAGCAAGTGCTGGGGTTCCTCTCCAGTTCCTTAAACTTTTGTTTTTCTTTCCTGGGCCTGGAAAACAAGTAGAAGAGCAGCGTTAGAACTCTACTGAAGACTTGGTGTGATGGAAAGAAGGGTGCCCTCACTTTATGGGATGCTAAAAATGAGTGAATGTTCACTAAATAACTGATTTGTACACTGAATCTAGGGGGTGTCTGTCAAAAGCCAAAGTAGAAATATCAGCTAACATTAGTGGAATGCTCACACCTTCTCAGCTGCCCTTATCAAGTTTTCTGAAGCTTATGGCTGTGACTGTAGAATATAGTTCACATTGTAGCCATAGCTATTTAAATGCTCTCTACATTTGCCACAATAAAATTTTAAGTAAATAAATGTTTAAAAAATAGCAAACACTTCATAGAGGGACTGTTGTTCACGCTTTATCCTTATGCGTCCCCTAAAACCATTCAATAGCTTAAACACCCAGCCACCCACCCCATCATACACACATACGTGTGTACAGAAATGCAAACACATGGGAATTTAGGATTTTTTTAGAAGAGAATCATACAGCTATTAGTAGCATCCAAAAATGTGAAACAATATGATAATCTGGTTTCTTCCATGAGAGGATGTTTGTTACAGTTTAATCTTGGGGTCTGATGGGTGGAGGGATAAATTGGGAGCACAGGATTAACAGATACACACCACTGTATATAAAATAGATAAGCAAGAAGGATTTACTGTATAGCACAGGGAACTATATTCAATATATAACCTATACTGGAAAAGAATCAGAAAAAAATATACATGTAGAACTGAATCACTTTGCTGTATACCTGAAACTAACACAATATTGTAAATCAACTATACTTCAAAACAAAGAAATCTTGGGGTCAGATGGATCTGTACTTCATTATCATGTGGCCCTGGGATGTGACCTTGTTTTCTTGTGTGTCTCAGCTCTCCCATTTCTAAAATTAGGATAAAAATCCATACATTTTAAATATGTGATGACACACTTCAAGTTAGTGTCAAGCGGAGTGCTTGATGAGTTTTAGGACTGCAATAAAGTCAGTTCTCTACCACAGATCTGTGCTATTCAGGAAGATAAAGATACTTAAAGCATTCTGACAGCTCAGAGAACATAAGCCAATTAAATTATATTTTCACTATGACTTTTAAAAACCAAATATGATTTAAAAATGTGAACTTCGTATACATATGCCTTGATCTGATTATATGAGGACTTATCTCTTTTAAATGTGTTGGGATCCTAAAGCTGATTTCATTATTTACTCTGTATGAGGCTATTCTGAAGTAGGTGGATAAAGGCATGGGAGGCAACACAATTTGAACAGATAACAAATGTCTCAGACATTTTTTTTTTTAATGAAGCAGCATGGCATAGTTGGAAAAAAAAGCTGGGTTAGGGGCCAGGAAACTGGATTAAAAATGTCCATCAGGCTTGTTGAACAATATTTCTGAATCTCTGGTCTCTTTTAGTTAAAAGGAGGTCAAATCACCTGTCTTATAATGTCATGCTAAAGCAGAGAACATAGATGAAGAGCCTAATGCACAGTCACTGCTCAATGCAGAGCTGCTAAGCTTATACTAGGTCTATGTGCACAATCTATGACAAGTAACGTCTTACCACTATAACTCTCTCTATGTCTAACTTAGTACATACTTATGTTTCCTGAGAGAAAATTGGTTTGGATAAGTTTTTTGAGCATTTATAACATGTATTTTAGTTATAAAAAAAGGTACTAACATGATTGCAGAAATGTATATACACAGGGAAAACATAACTAGACCGTGCCTCAGAATAAATGAGAAGAAGTTCTGTGCATACTTTCCAACATTAAATTGGTAGGTTGAAAGCAGCTATATTGGCTCACTCTTTTAACTTTTAAATCACTCACTCTTAAAATGAGGAAAAATAAACTGTATTTGTAATTCTCCATGATATTTCCGCCCTTATATGACTTCTTGTTGTATTGTTTGTATGTTTTCTCTACCAAAACGTGAGCAGTTTTGACAGGGAAGTCATGTCCTGTGTTTTAGCCATGGAGTCACACAACTGGGACTGCTTCTAGATACACAATTCACCCACCATGTGGTCTTCGGCAAGTTACTGAAGCTATGTGAACTCCATTTTCTTGACCTATAAAAGGGAGGCAGATACTTGCATTGAGCTTATAAGGTTGTTGTAGAGACTGAGTGAATTTTACACACTTAGAAATAAGCATGAGAGGCATGGACATATATACAGTACCAAACGTAAGGTAGATAGATAGTGGGAAGCAGCCGCATAGCACAGGGAGATCAGCTTGGTGCTTTGTGACCGCCTGGAGGGGTGGGATAGGGAGGGTGGGAGGGAGGGAGACGCAAGAGGAAAGGGATGTGGGAACAGATGTATATGTATGACTGATTCACTTTGTTATAAAGCAGAAACTAATAAAAAAAAAGAAATAAGCATGGCTCATGGCAAGCAAATCAGTAGGAGATAGCTATCACGTCATCTCAAAACGCTCAGCAAAGAGTAGGTAGTCAGTGAATGTTGAATGGTTGAATGAATAAATGAATGGATGAACAAATGAATGCATGACAAATGCAGTACCAGAGGACTGAAAAAAGTCTGGATTTCAAGTCTGAGATCATTGCATGCCCATACTGTCCTATATGGGGCCTCCCTACTTCAGTTTTTAGAATGGGTTGGCATCATATAAATAAATTCAGGTATCTTCCACCTCTGATCTTCAAGGATTCTGAGATGAGTGTGAGGGCCCTCTGTTTGAATTCATACTGAGTGTTTCTAAAAAACACACATCTAAGCACTTGTATTTATCAACAGGATGACCTGGGCTTTAGGCCAAATACTCATAGGAAACATTATGTTGAAAACAAATATTTCCAGGAAAGTGATTCTGCAAACTCATATTGAGTGTTGGTTTTGTTCTTCTCTCAGGGCACTTTGATACGAAAAGAGAGAGAGAGAAGAGAGCTTTTCCTCAAAAAACAATTTCTTGGATATTTTCAATCTCATAAATGCTTTTGTTACTTCTGGCAACAGCAGAATGAAGAAGCACACAGCATGGGGAGAAGATGCAGCTCCACAGAAACTGCTCCGAGTGTGCGGGCAGTGGCCCCCACAGAGCCGATAAATGTTTCGTCAGCAGGCACTGCCTTCCCCCAGCCAAGGCTGGGCAAGTGGGCCAAGCGTTGTCTAAATGCTGGAAGATGTGATCTTATGTGAAGAAAAGGTCAAAGAAGCACATCTGAACCCTGTTTCAATGACTAGATTTGCCATGTGGAGAGGCCAGTGAGTGACTCTTCCCAGCAAAATCCTCCACTCCATTCTTGGGATGCACCTGCCTTCTTTACTGATGTCCTGTTTCCTAAAGAGACAGAGCCGTGGCAATAGGCTTCTTCAGGTAATTAGTACCTTCATCTGAAGGAACTGGTGAGATTGAAAGAAAAAGAAGAAAGGGAAAGCAAAGCAATATGGAGGTGCTTGGGTACAAGGTCATGTTCTAAGGACGGTCTTTCAACTACAGGAAAGGATGGACATAAGCAATGCTAACCCCCTTTCACCAGATCCCTGAATTTAATTGAAGTAAATGTGGCATAACTGCAATGTCAAAAACATCCTATAAGGGAAGGAAAGGGTGCAGTAAACTTAGCGTACATCAGTTTGTCACAGTCCATATATGTTTGGGTTTATTGCATGAACAGCAGTGCAAGACTGAAGAAAATTTAAAGATTTGCCATAAGCAACTTTATATTTTAGAAAAATTTTCTAGTGGTATTGTAGATTATGCTTATGAGGAAAGTGGGGTGAAAGCTGGAGGCAAGGAATACAAAGAGAGTACTGCTGGGATAGTCCAGAAAAGATTTAATAATCAAGATGATGTTCATGTTTGGGGCATAGCTGTGGCAAATATTTAGGAGTTATAAGGAAGTACAGGACTTAGTTATTTGGCATGGAAATTAAGAGAGTGGGAGGTGAATGCCAGATATAAACTGTAGATTATTCTTTCTACATCCCTCCTTTTCTTCCTTCTTTCATTCTTTCTAGCAGACATTTAGAAAACATTCCTATATACCAGATACTGTGTGTGGCAGACTGCAATATCCGAAGATGATCTAGACAATAGATTTCATCCCAAATATTCTTCCAACAAAGTGATGTTGACACTCCTCCATTAAATGATGAGGCCTGTGTCACCTCCCCTCGAATTTGGGCATGGAACAACATTCTATCTAGGTTCTCATGAATATGATGTGATGGGAGTGACTCTGTGTCACTTTTGAGATTAGGTCATAAAATATAGCTTGTGCCTGACCCATTCTCTCTCAGGGCACCAGCCCTTAAAACTCAGACACCATATTGTGAGGAAGCCCAAACCACATGGGGAAGCCAAGAGTAGATGCAGTCCCATCTCAGGTCTCAACTAATAGCATCAACTGGCAGACATGTGAGTGAGTGAGTGAGCCTTCACATGACTCCAGAATGTGAGTCACCTTAGATGGTGCTGAAATATGCAGAGATGATCTATTCTCCCCAAGGCTTACCTGACTTGCAGATCTCTGAGTAAAATACATATTGGCATTGTTTTAAGCCTTTAATTTTTGAGTAAATATATTAGCAGTTACAGAAACATTCTATCCTATTATGGGATTGCAAAGTTGAATAATACTAATTCTTCCTTCCCAACAAGATAGTCTCATAAATTAGACACATAAACACCCAATAGAAAATGAGATTAGTACAAAGGAAAACATGTTCAAGGTTAAATGGAGGTGTAACAGAAAGATAACTTTCTTAGTAATTGATGCCTATTTCAGATGCTCACTGCTTACCTGCAAGCACATCCAAAATCTTGGCATATGCCATACTTGATGTTTTAGACAGTATGTCTTGAAGACTCTATACTAAGTGCTGGTAAATATGACCCTTTCTAACAAGGAACCAGCCATTGCTGAGATGTCTCAACAGAAGAGAAAAAAAAGGGATTCCTCCTATATTTATAAATTGTTTGGAAGATACAGTTATGATTTAAGATCTCACCTCATAGGTCCAAGTGTAGTTGAAATAGACAAGTTTGGATATCCCTTATTGCCTGAAGTCCTATCAACAGCTGACTCTAACAGTCCACCCTTGCTAGTATGGATGGAGAATCTGTACACCCTATTCGGCCATTCTGACATGTAAGTGAGCAGGTGTCATTTGCATGACAGCTCATAAGTCCTGCAGAAACCACAAAACAAACCTCAAAATACTATCAAATTTTCTGGGGTCAGGTGCCATAAATATGTATGTAATTTTACCACTGGGACATTAGCCTTTGAATTCACTGTCTTGGCTGTATTTTAGATGACACATGTTGGACAACTAACACTTGTGCCACAATGGCAAACTGGGGCTCCATTTCCATGAGTGTGTGAATGTCCTGTCATAGTGATTAGCATTTTGTTTTAAAAAATAACAAACTCTTCGGTTTAAGAAGCAGATGGCTAGGATTAGTGTTTTTGCTGTGCATGAGCCCACAAAAGGGATACTGCTTAGTCTGGAGTGGGAGATAGCTTGTCTATTAAGATATAAACTTAGTCTCTCAATAGCCTGAGAGACTTATAAGATGATAACAGTATAATTGAATAGAAAATACTCAAGGGTCTCAAAGTGGATAAAGAGACTCGTTCTGATAGTCAATAATCCAGGGTTACAAGTAGTTTTGTTGAGTGGTTCAGTGCAAAGACTTTGTGTTGGATGAACCTGGATTCAAGTTCATGCTTAGTCATTTATTTGCTACCAAGTTACTTGATCTTTAAAAGCCTCATTTAAAAGCAACGGCATTATAACATTATGAGAATGTGGCTTATATTGTTATTACTGTTATCTGGGATGCTGGTAGATGGATGTGACATCACATGCAGGTATGATGTCTGATGAAGGATTTATATGGGAGACAGGGATTTAGGAGTAATGATTGTATAAGATGGAGCTAGAATCATGGGAGTGGGAGAGCCAAAGATCCAGAGATTAAAACAAAGAGACTTATTTTATATATCTCTCTATCTACATATTAGCATTATACATGTATCACACAGCATACAAGGGTAGAGTAGAAGTAGAGGAGCCAGAAGGACTCAACGCATAGGAAGACACAAAGGACAGGGGCAAGAACCATGGAAAATTACAAGAGTGTTTCACCTAGAATCTTAAAAAGTAGCAAGTGAAAAAATACCTTATTTGTTATCAGTCCATTCTGCCGCATTCCATTCCATATTTTCAGTGTGTCTGGGAACCTCTGTATTGTAAGTGGAATATTTATCCTGGCTAATAACAACCGCAAAGCAAGCAATTAATCCTTAATATATTGGAAAGGAGCGGCTTCCCAACAGGTAGATATTTCCTTAGGTGAGTGGTAGAACAGTTAATCTTTATTGTAAGTCACCAGCATGTTAGAATTATTTATCTTGGAATGGATTCTTGCAACTCCTGCTGTTTTCTTCCTTATATCTAGTAACTGTCATGCTGTGTGACTAGGTGGGTCTGTTCTGGCTTGAGGAAGGACGCAATTCAAAGGAGAGTAGGGGTCCATTTCCAAGGAGAGGTGTTTCCTAAAAAAGCCCCGTGAGGGGTTTCTGCCTCTGCATCTTCCTAGAAGAAACTGCGGGATGCCACCTTCATTCATCTCTTGTTCAGAAGGCAATCTCCTGCATGCTATTAGAGATATTCTAATCAGCATGCCTAATTACAAGCCCTGTGAATCACTCCGAAAGAAAAAAAAAATCTTCCTTACAATAAAGGCAAAAAGAGAGACAAATTAACAATCACTTCCCATGCTAGGGTGTGATAAACTTACTAGCTGGATTGAGACAGACTGACTCCAGATTTCCATTCCCCCAGTGTTAGGAGGAATGTTCAAAACTGGGAACAGTCAGATTTCTTGTTATATTCTTTTCTCACAAAGATAGGCAGTTGAAAGGGAAAATAAAGTCAATATGGTTGGAACTTTAATAAAATAGGGACCCTATTAAATAAATTGGCTTCTAGCCTGGTGTCTGCCTTTAATCAACGAGATGGTCATGTAGAGCCTCTTGACTTCTCTCTTGAAGAGGAGATGTATCAGAAGGTGCTGATGTTATTACTACTGGGGTCCCCTTTCATTATGCTTCCTGAAATTTAGGGTCCATAATAATTTCAATGAAGGCTTGAGTGAGTTCAGTGCATAAGAGTGAGCATGGCATAGAGGTCAAATAGTGGCTTCAGAGTACTCTGACCTAACCTATATGAACAAGGTCATCTGCAAAGGAAGGGAGGACTCTGGCACTGAATCCCTGCTCTGCCTCGTGCTGCCTGTAGGATCCTTGTGCCTCAGTTTCCTTATCTGTAAAATGGGAGTGAAAATAATGGTACCTTCCTCATAATGTCATGAGGTTTAAATGAATGGATGTTTGTTAAATGACATCAGAACTGTGTCTGACACACGATTGTATATCAGTGTTTGTTAAATAAAAAGAAGCCTTAAGCTCCACAAGCCCATGATAACAGCATGACCTTAAGTTGGGGCACTATTGCCCAAGTCACCGGGAAGAGTTGATGTTCAAAGCACTTCAGACATTGATCTTTACCTCTCTTGGCTTCAGGCATTGATCTTACCAAGTCTGGCCCTGCTTGTTGCCAGACTTGATCTTATGCTAAAATAAATGTAAACCATGCCACTGTGGGGCCTGATAGAATTTCTCTTGAATTGACTATCTGACTACTTTTACTTCTTAGAAAACAGCCACATGGCTTTCCTCTCTTCTATATCACAGAGCGGGCAGTGATCAATCCCTCCCACCCAACACCCTTTACAACTTTTCTCTCTCCTTATTACTCACTCACGTCTCAACTTTTCTTTTTCTTTCCCTTAGAACCTGACACCACTACAAAACCTGAGGGACTAAGGACATCCCCACATGTATATATTCTACACCCTCTCCCAAACACCTCTTCAAAAATGTCCTTTCCCTCCTCAAAAGGCCTGTCTCTCAATGTCCATCTCACTGAGATTCCATGAATAAAAGACTCTTTGCTGTTAACTCCCTATTCCTCTTTGATAGAGCAACAAGGATAAATGACAGAGATGAGTCTAATTTGGACACATTCAGTATTCATTCATTAAACAAATATTTACTAAGCTCCAAGAAATATGTTTGGGGAAATAAGTAAATATACATGTATATTATTTTCTCCCACTTTCATATAAATGGGAGAAAATTAAGCACAGTTTCTGTACATGATTTTATTACATTATTTCATGTTGTGATATTTTCAAATTAGTCCTTTAAAAGCTTGTAATGGTTTTACGACAGAGGAATGGATAAAGAAGATACATATATTCAATGAAATATTACTAAGCCATAAAAAGAACAAAATAATGCCATTTGCAGCAACATGGATGGACCTGGAGATTGCCATACTGAGTGAAGTAAGTCAGACAGAGAAAAACAAATATAATATGATATCACTTATATGTGGAATCTAAAAAAAATGGTACAAATGGACTTATTTACAAAATAGAACTAGAGTCACAGGTGTAGAAAACAAACTTATAGTTACCAGGGGGAGAAGAGGGGAGGGATAAATTGGGATATTGAGATTGACATAGACACACTACTATATATAAAATAGATAACTAATAAGGACCTACTGTATAGCACAGGGAACTCTACTCAATAATCTGTAATGGCCTATATGGGAAAAGAATCTACAAAAGAGTAGATATATGTATATGTATACCTGATTCAGTTTGCTGTACACCTGAAATGAACACAACATTGTAAATCAACTATACTCCAATAAAAACTTTTTAAAAATTAAAAAAAATAAAAGCTTGTGATGGTTTTAAAGTACATCTGTCAATGTATTTACTCCTGTGATCAAAAGTGAGTCTAATTACTCTCCACAGAAATATGGGCAAGGCTTAGAGACTCAGCACACAGAGGCTAAAACTAGAGGGCAGAAGTGACACTGCATCACTTCTGAGGCTGGATCTTAACAGTCTTACAAGATCTTAGAAGGTCACACAGCTTTCACCACTATTCCTTGGGATGGTTGCTTGTCAAAACCCAGCTATCATGTTGTGAGTAGATGTGTTCTTGTTGAGGGTCCTAGATAAGGACCAAGCAGGCAGCCAGAGTTCTTCAGAGGATTCTGGGCCCAAGCCTCCAGACACTCAGATGACATCACATGGAGCAGAAAGGAGCCATCTGTCCTAACTGCTGATGGATGATCTAAATAAAAGACTGCTGTGACTTTAACCACTGTGTTATGTGGTGGTTTGTTGCATAGTAGGTAACTAGAGCATCCCTGACACCATCTTATATGCCACTCCCCTCCCTTGATCAATAATCCAGATCTCCTCTTTCAGGATCCAAGTTCCATCTCCAATAAAGATTCCATCCCCAAATTAGCTTAAATATTTTCACTTGCAGGTTTTATGTGCATTTGGGTCAGTGGAGGTTTCTCTGTATTGATAGTGGTAAAGGTCTTAAAAGGCCACACCGATCTCATCTGGCGTTCTTTGGGATGTGTCCCTTCTCCATATAACTTTGACTCTGAGTAATTCCTCCCTTGAAAGTCTTTGGCAGGTACCTTCCTCTATCATGCAATGACAAGAATGCGCCACTTAGAGTCAAAAGAACTTTCTGTGTACCACCTCTACCATGCCTTCTGAGTTTATTATTTCTCAGCCTCTATTTCTCAATTTCTAAAATGATATTAAGTTAATCTATACTAAAATGTATTTGAGAGTTTGTATGAAAGCGATTTCAAAGGTGAAAAGTACTATACAAATTTTAGATATTACTATTATTGTTAAAGATATATGTATCTTAACGACATGTTAGCAATATCAAGGGGATATTTTAGGGCAGTAATTAACAAATTTATTAGAGATTCCAAAGTGGCCACTGTGTTTTTACAGTTCTAATCCAATGTAATAAATGCTACAGGTGCAGATCAATGGATGAAAATAAAGTTTACTATGTATTAATATGCTTGCACATTTTACTGCTGCCTTTGAAAATAGATTTCTATTTTAATTTGGAAACAGATGTTTGGAATATATTTTGAAATGAGTTGAACAGTGCTTATTCATGAGGAATTTTGATATTGTGACAGCTGAAGTTAATATTGACCATACTGAATTTCCATAACAGGCCCAGTATTTGAAAGCTACGGTGATTCTAAAGGTGTCAGTAATTTAGTTATTATCATTAGCACAAGCCTCTAGGGGATATTTTAATTGAAGATCATAATGACAGAACATTTATAACACTGTTAATACATTATTTAATGCAAACCTATGAAAAATGTAATTGCTGTTAAATGAAGTGTCCCAGATAACATTCCAGGAGATTTAATTTGTAATAAAAATAGGGCTACTTTGTGATTGAGGGTATGGAGTAGTCTGGGGGAATATTAGGTATAGGAGGAGTTTTTAAATATGAAAATCACTTTAGTACCTAGTAGTTTGAGCCATCTGCATAATATCTAGCAAATCAGTATGGCATAGTTTTACAAAAATATAGATTCTGGAGAACAATTCCTCCACTATTAATTAGCTACATGCAATTGGGCAGATTGTTTAACCTACCTGGGCCTAAGTTCCCTTATCTTCAAAACTGAGTAATCAGAGCTGTACCCACCACCATTCCCTCCCGTCAGGAAACTTGCACAAACTTCTTAGATAGCCTCATTCACCAAAGGGCAGAGAGCAGAAGCAAGAAGAACTACAATCCTGCAGCCTGTGGAACAAAAACCACATTCACGGAAAGATAGACAAGATGAAAAGGCAGAGGACTATGTACCAGATGAAGGAACAAGATAAACCCCCAGAGAAACAACTAAATGAAGTGAAGATAGGCAACCTTACAGAAAAAGAATTCAGAATAATGATAGCGAAGATGATCCAGGACCTCGGAAAAAGAATGGAGGCAAAGATTGAGAAAATGCAAGAAAAGTTTAACAAAGACCTAGAAGAATTAAAGAACAAACACCTAGAAGAATTAAAGGACAAACAAACAGAGATGAACAATACCATAACTGAAATGAAAACTACACTAGAAGGAATCAATAGCAGAATAACTGAGGCAGAAGAATGGATAAATGACCCGGAAGACAGAATGGTGGAATTCACTGCTGTGGAACAGAATAAAGAAAAAAGAATGAAAAGAAATGAAGACAGCCTAAGAGACCTCTAGGACAACATTAAATGCAACAACATTTGCATTATAGGGATCCCAGAAGGAGAAGAGAGAGAGAGAGGACCCGAGAAAATACCTGAAGAGATTATAGTTGAAAACTTCCCTAACATGGGAAAGGAATACCCACCCAAGTCCAGGAAGTCAGAGAGTCCCATACAGGATAAACCCAAGTGAAAACATGCCAAGATACAGAGTAATCAAACTGGCAAAAATTAAAGACAAAGATAAATTACTGAAAGCAGCAAGGGAAAAACAACAAATAACATACAAGGGAACTCCCATAAGGTTAACAGCTGACTTCTCAGCAGAAACTCTACAAGCCGGAAGGGAGTGGCATGACATATTTAAAGTGATGAAATGGAAGAACCTACAACCAAGATTACTCTACCCAGCAAGGATCTCATTCAGATTCGATGGAGAAATCAAAAGCTTTACAGACAAGCAAAAGCTAAGAGAATTCAGCACCACCAAACCAGCTCTACAACAAATGCTAAAGGAACTTCTCTAAGTTGGAAACACAAGAGAAGAAAAAGACCTGCAAAAACACACTCAAAACAATTAAGAAAATGGTAATAGGAACATACTTATCCATAATTACCATAAATGTGAATGGATTAAATGCTCCAACCAAAAGACTCAGGCTCGCTGAATGGATACAAAAACAAGACCCATATATATGCTGTCTACAAGCGACCGACTTCAGACCTAGAGACACATACAGACTGAAAGCGAGGGGATAGAAAAAGATATTCCATTCAAATGGAAATCAAAAGAAGGCTGGAGTAGCAATACTCATATCAGATAAAATAGACTTTAAAATAAAGAATGTTACAAGAGACAGGGGAGGACACTACATAATGATCAAGTGATCAATCCAAGAAGATATAACAATTATAAATATATATGCACCCAACATAGGAGCACCTCAATACATAAGGAGACTGCTAACAGCTATAAAAGAGGAAATCGACAGTAACACAATATTAGTGGAGGATGTTAACACCTCACTTACACCAACTGAGAGATCATCCAGACAGAAAATTAATAAGGAGGACTTCCCTGGTGGCACAGTGGTTGAGAGTCCACCAGCCAATGCAGGGGACGTGGGTTCATGCCCTGGTCCAGGAAGATCCCAGATGCTGCGGAGCAGCTGGGCCCGTGAGCCATGGCCACTGAGCCTGCGCATCCGGAGCCTGTGCTCCACAACAGGAGAGTCCACAACAGTGAGAGGCCCGCGTACCGCAAAAAAAAAAAAAGAAAATTAATAAGGAAACACAAGCCTTAAATGACACAATAGACCAGATAGATTTAATTGATATTTATAGGACATTTCATCCAAAAAGAGCAGATTACACTTCCTTCTCAAGTGCACATGGAACATTCTCCAGGATAGATCACATCTTGGGTCACGAATCAAGCCTCAGTATATTTAAGAAAATTGAAATCATATCAAGCATCTTTTCTGACCACAATGCTATGAGATCAGAAATCAATTACAGGGAAAAAAATGTAAAAAACACAAACACATGGAGGCTAAACAATACGTTACTGAATAACCAAGAGATCACTGAAGAAATCAAAGAGGAAATAAAAAAATACCTAGAGAGAAATGACAGTGAAAACTCAATGATCCAAAACCTATGGGATGCAGTAAAAGCAGTTCTAAGAGGGAAGTTTATAGCAATACAATCCTACCTCAAGAAACAACAAATATCTCAAATAAACAATCTAACCTTACACCTAAAGGAACTAGAGAAAGAAGAACAAACAAAACCCAAAGTTAGTAGAAGGAAAGAAATCATAAAGATCAGAGCAGAAATAAATGAAATAGAAACAAAGAAGACAATAGCAAAAATCAATAAAACTAAAACCTGGTTCTGGGCCTCCCTGGTGGCGCAGTGGTTGAGAGTCCGCCTGCCGATGCAGGGGATACGGGTTCGTGCCCCGGTCTGGGAGGATCCCATATGCCGCGGAGCGGCTGGGCCCGTGAGCCATGGCCGCTGGGCCTGTGCGTCCGGAGCCTGTGCTCCGCAACGGGAGGGGCCACAGCAGTGAGAGGCCCACATACCGCAAAAAGAAAAAAAAAAAAAAAAAAAAAACCTGGTTCTTTGAGAAGATAAACAAAACTGATAAAACATTAGCCAGACTCATCAAGAAAAAGAGGAAGAGGACTCAATAATAAAATGAGAAATGAAAAAGGAGATTCTACAACAGACACTGCAGAAATACAAAGCATCCTAAAAGACTACAAGGAACTCTGTGCCAAAAAAAATGGACAACCTGGAAGAAATGGATAAATTCTTAGAAAGGTATAACCTTCCAAGACTGAACCAGGAAGAAATACAAAATATGAACAGACAAATCACAAATAATGAAATTAAAACTGTGATTAAAAAATTTCCAGCAAACAAAAGTCCAAGACCAGATGGCTTCACAGGTGAATTATATCAAATATTTAGAGAAGAGCTAACAACCATACTTCTCAATCTCTTCTAAAAAATTGCGGAGAAACACTCTCAAACTCATTCTACGAGGCCACCATCACCCTGATACCCAAACCAGACAAAGATACTACAAAAAAAGAAAATTACAGACCAATATCACTGATGAATATAGATGCAAAAATCCTCAACAAGATACTAGCAAACAGCATCCAACAACACATTAAAAGGATCATACAGCATGATCAGGTGGGTTTTATCCCAGGGATGCAAGGATTCTTCAATATGTAAATCAACCAATGTGATACACCATATTAACAAATTGAAGAAGAAAAACCATATGAACATCTCAATAGATGCAGAAAAAGCTTTTGACAAAATTCAACACCCATTTATGATAAAAACTCTGCAGAAAGTGGGCATACAGGAAACCTACCTCAACATAATAAAGGTCCTATACAACAAACCTACAGCAAACATCATTCTCAATGGTGAAAAAATGAAAGCATTTCCTCTAAGATCAGGAACAAGACAAGGATGTCCACTCTCACCACTATTATTCAGCATAGTTTTGGAAGTCCTAGCCATGGCAATCAGAGAAGAAAAAGAAATAAAAGGAATACAAATTGAAAAGAAGTAAAATTGTCACTGTTTGCAGATGACATGATACTATACATAGAGAATCGTAAAGATGACACCAGGAAACTACTAGAGCTAATTAATGAATTTGGTAAAGTTGCAGAATACAAAATTAGTGCCCAGAAATCTCGTGCATTCCTATACACTAATGATGAAAAATCTGAAAGAGAAATTAAGGAAACACTCCCATTTACCATTGTAACAAACAGAATAAAATACCTAGGAATAAACCTACCTAGGGAGACAAAAGACCTGTATGCAGAAAACTATATGATGTGCTGAAAGAAATTAAACCTGATACAAACAGATGGAGAGCTATACCATGTTCTCGGACTGGAAGAATCAATATTGTGAAAATGACTATATTACCCAAAGCAATCTACAGATACAATGCAATTCCTATCAAATCACCAATGGCATTTTTTATAGAACTAGAACAAAAAACCTTAAAATTTGTATGGAGACACAAAAGACCCCAAAAAGCCAAAGCAGTCTTGAGGGAAAAAAACTGAGCTGGAGGAATCAGGCTCCTGGACTTCAGACTATACTACAAAGCCACAGTAATCAAGACAATATGGTACTGGCACAAAAACAGAAACAAAGATCAATGGAACAAGATAGAAAGCCCAGAGATAAACCCACACATCTATGGTCAACTAATCTGTAGCAAAGGAGGCAAGGATATAAAATGGAGAAAAGGCAGTCTCTTCAATAAGTGGTGCTGGGAAAACTGGACAGCTACTTGTAAAAGAATGAAATTAGAACACTCCCTAACACCATACACAAAAATAAACTCAAAATGGATTAGAGACCTAAATGTAAGACTGGACACTCTAAAACTCTTAGAGGAAAACATAGGTAGAACTCTCTTTGGCATAAATCACAGCAAGATCTTTTTTGGCTCACCTCCTAGAGTAATGGAAATAAAAACAAAAATAAACAAATGGGACCTAATGAAACTTAAAAGCTTTTGCAAAGCAAAGGAAACTACAAGCAAGATGAAAAGACAACCCTCATAATGGGAGAAAATATTTGCAAACAAATCAATGGACAAAGGATTAATCTTCAAAATATATAAACAGCTCATGCAGCTCAATATTAAAAAAACAAACAACCTAATCCAAAAATGTGCAGAAGACCTAAATAGACATTTCTCCAAAGAAGACATACAGATGGCCAAGAAGCACATGAAAAGCTGCTCAACATCACTAATTACTAGAGAAATGCAAATGAAAACTACAATAGGTATCACCTCACACCAGTTAGAATGGGCATCATCAGAAAATCTACAAACAACAAATGCTGGAGAGGGTGTGGAGAAAAGGGAACCCTCTCGCAGTGCTGGTGGGTATGTAAACTGATACAACCACTATGGAGAACAGTATGGAGGTTCCTTAAAAAACTAAGAATAGAATTATCATATGACCCAGCAATCCCACTACTGGGCATACACCCAGAGAAAACCATAATTCAAAAAGTCACTTGCACTCCAATGTTCATTGCAGCACTATTTACAATAGCCAGGACATAGAAGCAATGTAAATGTCCCCCGAAGGATGAATGGATAAAGAAGATGTGGCACATATATACAATGGAATATTACTCAGCCATAAAAAGGAACAAAATTGAGTCATTGGTAGAGACGTGGATGGATTTAGAGACTGTCATACAGAGTGAAGTAAGTCAGAAAGAGAAGAACAAATATCGTATATTAACGCATATATGTGGAACCTAGAAAAATGGTACAGAGGAACTGGTTTGCAGGCAGAAATTGAGACACAGATGTAGAGAATAAACGTATGGATACCAAGGGGGGAAAGCGGCAGCGGGTGGTGGTGGTGTGATGAATTGGGAGATTGGGATTGATATGTATACACTAATATGTATGAAATGGATAACTAATAAGAACCTGCTGTTTAAAAAAATAAGTAAAATAAAATTCAAGGGCTTCTTTGGTGGCACAGTGGTTGAGAGTCCGCCTGCCGATGCAGGGGACACGGGTTCATGCCCCGGTCCAGGAAGATCCCACATGCCACGGAGCGGCTAGGCCCGTGAGCCATGGCCACTGAGCCTGTGCATCTGGAGCCTGTTGCTCCAAAACGGGAGAGGCCACAACAGTGAGAGGTGCGTGTACTGCAAAAAAAAAAAAAAAAAAAAAAAAAAAAAAAAAAATCGAGGATGGAATTGAGTGTTTACTATATAACTCTGATAATGCAATTTGTTGGCTAAATAAAACTGAAAGTAGAATTTAGAACTCCTCATCTCTAAATGATATATTTTATTTTAGGAATATTTCACATTTAGGAATATTGTTCAAAAAAAACCCAAAACTGAGTAATCATGTAGTACCCATCTATGGCAGAGAATGCCAACTGTTCACATAAAATCCTCTGTCTCAGTAGTGGTCTCCAATGGCTTTATGACCCTGGAGTAGTGAAAAATTGCCAAATCTGTGGATCATAAGACAGCAAAGATGTACTTCTTGCTAAAGCTTGGTATCCACTGGAAAATGGCTGGGTCTTTGCTCCCAGGTCAGCATCATGCTCGCTCTACAATCAAGCTTCACTAGGAAGCATAATCTGGAATATTGTTTCTTGTTATGGCAGAGAGAAAGACAGGAAAACAAAGCATATGTTTATTAAAGCCTCTACTGGGAATGACCACATATTACTTTTCGTCACATTGCACCTGGCAACGCAACACATAAGGCCCAAGATCAGTGGGGCAGAAAAGTGCATTCACGACTAAATATTTTAGCAAATCACTTTTGACTCCCATATCTCACTTCTGCTTCACAGACAGAACCCCATTTCTTGGGACGTAAAAATACTCAGCTAAAATCAAGGGTTCCCTTATTGCTAAAGGCAGCCACATGCTTCCGGTCTCTGTTATTGGAAGGGAGCTGCATTGTTTTTGCCTCATAGCTTATTTTACCCTCTTGTTCTCATGAAAAGACCTGTCAACAGCGTCCCTGTTTCCTTTTGGAATAACTCTACTTTGCATTAATGATGAGCCATTCCAACATGTTGTTCTGTTCTCCCCATGGAAAGGTAAACAAGTAAACTAGTCTATAGAAACTGAACTCTCTCTTCTTAGACTCAAAGTACTGTTTCAAGTTAAGTAACAATGAATAATAAAAATCCCTGGAGATCTTGTTTTCATTAATATAATGGCAGACTAACCAATAGTGGAAACCATCCCTATAAAAATCGTCAACCTCTGGATAAATAGCAAACTATTTTGAATGCATAGAGGAGATTGCAAAGGGGGGAGAAAAAGTTCAGATACAAAAAATTAAGAGATAATTGACAACCACAGCCTTGAGCATTACAATGAATGCTAAAGCAGCCCTGAGGGGATGAAGAGATGCTGGGTACTACACCAGTAACAACTAGCTATTACTGGGTTCTAACTTACACATTGCATCCAGTCAAATCCTTGGGTTGATCAAAGCAGGAGCTCGGGCCACTGCACTAAGCCAGAGTACCAATTAAAAACAGTTTGGAGATATTCTACCCACCTTCCCTGGGCAACAACAAGGAGTTTGGCATTGTCTAATACTTGGGCAGTGAGAAAAAGTAGCTCCAAACCTACATCAAGCAAACGCTGATCAAAAGAAAGCTAGTGATTAAAAAAAAAATTCCATTCATAATTGTATCAAAAAGAAAAAAATAGTAATAAATTGAACAAAAGGAGTTTGAGGATTATACACGGAAAACTACAAAGCATTTTGGAAAAAAATAAAGATCAGAATAAATAGAAAGACACCATGTTCATGGACCTGAAGATTTAATAGTGCTAAGACGGCATTACTCCCTAAGTCCATCAACAGATCCAACCAATCTCTCTCAGACCCCCAGCTGGCTGTTTCACAGAAACTGAAAAGCTAACCCTAAAATTCAAATGAAAATGGAAGGGAATGAGGGTAGCTAAAAAGGAAGCACACATTTGTAAGACTTACACTGCTCTATTTCAAGACCTCTTACAAAACTACAGTAATTGACACTGACATCGGGATGGAGAACATTTCATCTTCATCATCATTCTTTATCTTCAATTAATTTTCATTAAAGAAGTCGAGATAAATTTTTATTTTTTCATTCATTTATTTTTGGCTGCATTGGGTCTTTGTTGCTGTGCGCGGGCTTTTGCTAGCTGCGGCGCACGGGGGCTACTCTTCATTGCAGTGTGCGGACTTCTCATTGCAGTGGCTTCTCTTGTTGCGGAGCACAGGCTCTAGGCGTGCAGGCTTCAGTAGTTGTGGCACGCAGGCTCAGTAGTTGTGGCTCGCAGGCTCTAGAGCTCAGGCTCAGTAGTTGTGGCACACAGGCTTTGTTGCTCCGCAGCATGTGGGATCCTCCCGGACCAGGGGTCAAACCTGCATCCCCTGCATTGTCAGGCAGATTATCAACCACTGTACCACCAGGGAAGCCCCAGGTTTTGTTATATATAACTCAAAATCCCTAACAACCACAGTAACTTTAACATCCTGGACATATATACAGGGATATTTGGGGGAACCTAGGAGAACAAAGAACAAGGAAGATTGCATTTCAGTTGAGTTGTAAATGTCTCCTCCAACACTTATTAGCTGTGTAACTGGAAAATACTTTTTCTGTCTCGGAATATCAGATATTCTCATGGAAAATATGAAGATAAAGCATGGCTGCTTTGTGTGGTTCAAATATTAAATCAATCAATATTTAAAGAAACTTACACATATAAAACATTCAATTAATATTTACTTAAAGGAAAAATAGCAATTAATTTTAAGTTATTTTGCTGATTAAGTTTGGTCTCATTGAAAAGAGCAGGTATTAATCTCTACACTCCACTGGGGAGACATTTGACACGGGTTTATTTCCCTGGTAGAAAGAGTTATTGCAGAAGACAAAGGTTCAAGTTACAGTTTTGATCCATCTCTGCTAGGGTCTCTGCAGCAGACCTCCTTGATCATCTGTGGAGTGGTCCTTGACATTTACAAAAAAGCCACAGGACAGAGAAACTAAGTCAGCCAATGTGTGCTAGACCAACTCTGAAGAGTTAATGAACTTACTGGTCCCTGGGGGAGTTGGAGGGGGTGTTAAGTGGGGAGTCTAAACAGAATTAAATTGCTCTCCTCAAAACTGTCAAGGACACTCATCAGTAAGAACAAGAAGGTTTGAGACAGGGGAGCTTGGCCCTTCAGTTTTTATCTTTTACAAACTAAACAGATATTTAAAGAAGACTTGATGTAACGGGGAAATACTAGACTTGGAGTAAGAAAACATGTTTTGCAGACTTAAAACGTTCAAATCCAGGTCTCCAACTCAAATATACTTTTGTATTATTTTCTTCTATAAAATGCAGGGGAAAGTCATTAACTTACACAGTAGATCAAATGAGCCTAAAAGATAAAATGGAGGTGAAAGAAGCTGAAGAGAATACAATTTCCCATAAACAAATTAATATTCAATTCTGGATCTGGATGAACAGAATTCAAGAAGTTTTGAATATGAAGAATGAGGGAGGTAAAAAAACAACAACAATAAACAAACCTCTAAAGGAAAGGAAACAAAGAAGGTGGTTTTCTGCCTGGAGATATCTCTAGATCACAGTGCAAGCAGAATACCAAGGAGAGCACAATGGTCTTGCTGAATTGAAAAGACAGAGATTGAAATAAGGAGTAAGAGGTGGTGGCAAAATACCAGAGAGGAGGGAGTTACACCGAGAAAGAGCTGCTAATAACAGAATAGTGTGGACTTCCCCAGTGGTCCATTGGTTAAGATTGTGCTTCCGCTGCAGGGAGTGCAGGTTCGATCCCTGGTCAAGGAACTAAGATCCCACATGCCTCACAGTGAGGCCAAAAAAAAAAAAAAGAAGAAGAGTGTTATACTTCTGAGCCAGATATGATTCCAAAATATTGAAGGGCTGGGAGACATATGAATTCCAACCAGCCAGAAGAGTCTTTGTTGAATATCAGCACACCCAATAAGGATGCTGGAGGGATCATTCTTTAGTAACAGAGATAAAGAAGACCCAGAGTAAAACTCCATTAAACTCACTCTAACAATCTAACAAGGCTTAAAATAGTCTCGAAGTGATTGAGCTGATCCACAAGTAACTTACTTTCCTGTCAGAACAAAGTCCAACACAGTACAAAGAAATACAACAAAATACAGCATGAAAACAAAATATGTAGAATTCCAAATGGCTGTGATCAAAATAAATTATTTGACATGACAAGAAGTGGAAAAAGTGATCCATAGCTAATAGAAATAGACTCAAAGGTGACAGAAATGATAGATTTAATAGACAAGGATTTTAGAATAGCTATCATGATTAGATTTAATTATGTAGAAGTAAATAAGCATATAAAGAAGACAAATCAAAAGATATAAAGAGAACAAAGTAGAATTTTAAACACTAGTTAGGTGGGATTACTAACAGATTAGACACTGCAGAAGAAAATATCAATGAACATGAGGTTATAACAATAGAAATTATCCAAATTAAACAATAAAATAGAATATGAAATATTTCATCATATGTACAACAGGGATACCATAAAGAGAGAAGAGAGTTGGGAGCAAAAAATTTTTGAAGAAATAAGGCAAAAAGATGGATGAAAACTATACACCTACAGATCCAAGAAGCTCAAAGAATCTTAAGAGGGATAAAAACAAAGCAAACAAAACCAAGTTAATCCTAATCGAAATGCTAACAACCAGTGTAAAAAGATCTTAAAAATGGGCTAAAGAAAAATGGGCTTGATGAATCAAATTACCATGTTGTGAACTTCCTATGGAGAGGAACACATGGCAGGAAACTGCTGCCACTAGGACATTAAGACAGCCTCCAGCCAACAGCCAGTAAGAAGCCTGAGCAATCCATCTTACAGCTGAAAGAAAATGAATCCTACCTTCAGCCTGAGTGAACTTGGAAGAAGATTCTTCCCGTCTTTCCCTATGAAGTCTCCAATGAAAATCTGATTTTTACCACACCTTGATAGTAGCCCAACAGACACTGAACATAGGCCCCAGTTAAGATTTGCCAAGATTCCTGACACAGAAAAACTATGAAATAATAAATGGGCATTATTTAAGCCACTAAGTTTGTTATAATTTGTTATGTAGTATAGGAATCTAATATCCCGGATACTTGATACATAAAAGGAATGGTTAGAATATCAGAAAGCAACTGTTTTTCTTTCTATAAAGCTTGAATTTCATGTCTTATTTTTCTTAGTAATGTTTAAGAAAGTCACTTTGGAATGTAAACTTGTTCATTGATATTTTTGTCTATGTGGTGTCCATTTTTCTTTTGCCGGGATAAGAATTAAACTTGTTGTAATGGATATACAGACTTCAGGGGAACATAACATATAGTAGAATAAATAATATACAGGTTTCTCTGCTCACAATGTTTTCTCCTAATATACTTCTGAAATGTTGGTATTATTATTGTTGTCTCTGTTAAGGCAACATCTGAGGAAAGAGATGGGTGCTAATTTTTCTAATACATAACCAGCAGTACACCCCCAATGGATCTTCTTTTACATTCAAGCAGAAGTACATTTTGTAAGAAGCTGCTGTATCTTTGGTTGCCCTGGGGAAACTTAAATGGCGAAATCCTCTTGTAATGTTTCTCTCTACACATAATGAGATTATTAAGCAGTCCAGGCAGTCTCTAACCTAGAAAAAATTCCCAACTGACAAGATTAAACTTTGTATTGCTCATTTTAAGTAAGCCGTCTCTAATTCATCACTGAACGAATAGACTCATAATGAGTTTTTACTCTGGGTCAGCTACTTTGTTATTAGAGGCACAATGATGACCAAAGTATCACCTCAAACCTCTGGGTGCTTATAAACAATTTGAATTAAAAAAAATATACGGACATATAACATTTCTTCTTGAGAAGCATCAAATCTAAGAGAATCAAGATCACATGTTAAAATCAAGGATGGAAACTCAATTGTTGAGTCATCCTTTTGTATCCTAAACCCACCAGGGAGTTTTTCAACACCATCTGATTATCATGACACATTTTATTGGTTAAGGCAACAAAGGCTTAAAGATTTCAAGTGACTTTCCCAAGGTCACACAGCTTGGGAAACTCAGGGTCACTCAGGTTTCTCAGATTTGCCAGCCATCAATTTCAATGATTTCTCACCTAATCACAGTACTAAGATTCTACTCTCAGAGAAAATGGTAATCCAATTCCATGAGGTTTTCAGTGGCCCTTTGCAGGGTTTTTCATGTAATTTTGCCTGTTGAACAGCAAGCTTACTTTTAAAAGATAGAGCCAATATTCACAATTATAGCAACTCCTTAAATACCCTGTCATGAGCAATCCCAGATATTTCGCCAGCAAAGATGGGTTTATTTGAGATCAGCAGAGAACTGCAATTCGGGCTCTGCAACCATGGCAAGCCACATGCAAGTCCCCACAAAGCAAGGGAAGAACACTTTTATAGAGAGAAAAAAGAATTTCGGATGGCTACAGTGAACAGAGTCCATGGCTTTTCACTGGCTGAGACTTGCCAGGAAAGAAGAGGAATCTTTCTTCCATCTGTTGGGATCTGCTATCTTCACAGGGCATGAGAACTCCCCCTTCTGGTCTCTCAACTCTATTTATTGAGGTTTCTGTTTATTAATTTTTTTTACAATTTCCCACAAACTATTTTTTCTCCCATTTAATAACAAACCACAGTCTTAACACCTTTTTGTGTTGCATGCCTTTTCTTATTAATTAGGAATTACTCCTCTCATCTTACAACAAAAAGTTTCCTTTTCTTTATGACTCTAGGCCAATTGTTGTCTTTATTAAATCTTTCTCATCCTCCCAGGCTGCATTAGTTACCACCACATTTCTAGTTTCAAAGAACTTTTTATTAATGTCTAGTATGCATTAATCTCATTATATGGGAGACATTCATGAGCCAGTGTCCTTACAAATGGATTCTGAGATTCTTCTGTGGACAGGTCCATCTTCTACTTCCTTGCACATCTAATGCTGCTTCACACAGTGTGTGCTGAGCAACTGTTGCTGAAATGCAGTTGCAGAATTGAGACACATATTTTGAGAGCTAAAGGTCCCAGACTTGGTATCTGCTCACTTCCTGTCTTTCCACGCTAGTTGAGCTAATTTATCCTCAATAATTTTGCTGAAAGTGTAGAACGTAATTGTTGAATACTGATTTTTCCATTTATTATCTGGGTAAGCTTGGTTGGAATAGTTAAGCTGTCTTGGATCTAGTTTCCTCAACTGTACAGTAAAAATAATACCACTTACATGAAATGGTCATATGGAAACATAATAAAGTCCTTCCAAGTTATGACATGTTTAATAAATGCCAGTTGTTTTATTAGGGCAGTGGAATGTGTCCCTGGCTGGTGTCTCCAGAACAGCTTACAGTGAGTAGTTCAGATTTCCAGGGAAAAATGCTCTCTAGATAATAAAATACCAAATATAGAAAAAGGGGTTGGACTATCAAACAAAAGACTTGGGTTATTCCCTGCTGTACCCAGTCTTTATCACATGGTCCAAAGTTAATCAGATAACTGAGAAATATAAAGAAAATAAAGTCTAATTTGTGTTCTTGAACAATTTTTAAGAGGATAAAATACATTGAAAGAAAAAATTTATCTCTTTTGAAGTATTCTTACATAAATATCGTCAATATTAGTTTGGATTAAAATGGTTAAATTTTCTATTTATTTTGCCCCCAAATCATTTTATTTTTAAACAAATAACTCTCTCTTTAAAAAAAGCTAATAATTCATGCAGGGAAAAAAAGCATGCTACTATCCCCCTATGACTCTTTCAAAGAAATCATTGAAATTTTTTCCAATTGGCTAATTGATTTTAAGCAATTAGTCAGTGCAAGTAACAAGAAACTAGTTAATTAGCTTACTATCCAATGCTTCTCAATGCTGCTCCCTTGAGAGTTATTAGAAAGCAGATTTACAGTCTTCGATAACAGAAGTAGCAGTAGAAGAAAGCCAAGGAATTTATATTTTGAAAGAAAATGAAAATGCAGAAAAGAGAGGTTCAGAAAAATTTATTTTAAATATTGGTTCTTTAGAAATAATTTGTTTTGCTTTAACATTTTTATTACACAGTGTAGGGGAAAAATACATACAGCTAACTAAAAAATACTCAAAATCTTACTACTTATAACCATAATTAATAATTCCACGCATTCTGCTCTAAAATTCATATACACACACACCTACACACACACTTATAAAAACAAAATGTATTAATCCATACAGCATATGTATATTGAGTGTCCACTGTGTATCTGACACCATGCTTTGGAAGACAAAAATCTGTGGTATATGATCTCTTGAAAAATAATGGAAAGAAATATTAATCAAATAATTACCCAAATAGAGGCATAATTACAAAGAGGTAATCAATCTGCAAGGAATCTATACATTATTCTGAGAGTGTGTAATAAGGACTGAGGATGTAGAGAAATCTTCTCTGAAAAAGTAATATTTTGAACCAGTATTTGCATGAGGAAAGAGATGAATCTATGATAAGGATGGGGGAGCAACGGCAGTTACAGCAGGGTTAGAAGATGCAGCCAGAGCTGTAAGCAGAATCAGACCATGCAGCCTATTGCAGAAAGTTTAAAACACTTGGCTTGTGTCCCCAAAACAACCGGAGCAACTGTTTTTTGTTTGTTTGTTTTGTTTTGTTTTCCATCGGGGGAGAAACACTCAGTATTATATGGTTTCAATGTGGGAAATATATTTAAGGCAATCAAGAATGGATAAGGGTAACCAAATTGTAATTGCTGAGGAGAAATAGCAGAGTTACCCTTAACTAGGGCAAATGAAGTTGAGGAACATATAATTAGATGAACTGGAGAGATCACAAATAAGATCAACAGGTCTTGGTGTACAACAAATATGAGGAGAAAGGAAAAGGAAAATGTTGGAGAGGACCCCTGAGTCACACAAGTGACGATATTCAGGGATGGGAAACACCAGATAAAGCCTAGATTAGTGCAGAGAAGGGTCATAGGAGCATCAGTTAGTCTTGGATACGCTGAGTCACATTTATGTGAAATGGTCAAGTATGGAATTTGATCTGGAACTCAGAAAGCAGTTTGGGATAGCAATATAAATTTAGGAAGCATCTGAAAAAAGATACGTTTTGAAAATGTTACCGTTGGTGAGATGGCCTGAGAGAGAAAAAGTAAAAAGAGAAGCTTATAGAATAATGGATAAGGGATATGGTGGAGACATTTACCAAGGGATGAGATCAATGGCTGAGAAGAATAAAATGATATAGTCAACTCCATTGTGGTTGAAAAATAAAAATGAAAATGCTAGTGAAATACCTCTTTATACCCATCATACTGCCAAACAATTAAAAAGCAGGATAAAACCAAGTGTTGGCAAAGATAGAAGGGAGACAGAAATGTCCATGGAAATTAGCATACACATGCTTTCTAATTATCACTTGAACACCATTTAGGGAAATCAAGCATGCATATGCTCCATAAACCAGAAATTCCACCCTGCTTATATACTCTTGAGAAATTCCCACTGGTCCATTAGATGCAGCATTATTTTTGATAGCAAGGACCTTCTGACAACCTACCTGTTCATGACTATGGGAACATATAAGTAAAACATTGCAAACACCTACTGGATTATGCACAGCAGTTAAAACCAACAACTAGATGTGCATTTAGCCATATGGATAAGTAAGTCCTAAAAGTGGGTGTTCAGTATAACTGGTGCTGTGGCAAAAGGGATAAAGGATAAAACACTTTAAAGGCAAGCAGTGAACAAAAATGAAGTCTAAATTATGCTCAGTAAATCTGGTAACACGAACCCTTGTCGCCTTACTGCTTACCTTATTGGGAGTTGTTTAAATAAAATGAGGGAATCGGAAGCCAGATTAGAGGCAGTTAAAGAATACATAAAAATAAGTGAATGACTCAGATATGAAGACTGCTCTTCCAAGGAGTCAGGTCACTGGAGCAGAATGTGAAGTCAAAAAAGTTTGTTGCTATTCTCTTAATATTGGAGAGTCTTAGGTGAAAACTTACAATGGAAGAACCCATGTGAGGAGGAGAGCAGTGGCATGGAGCTAAAATTACAGGAGCATTTAGATGAAAGAAGATGCATCGCATATATACAATGGAATATTACTCAGCCATAAAAAGAAATGAAATTGAGTTATTTGTACTGAGGTGGATGGATCTAGAGTCTGTCATACAGAGTGAAGTAAGTCAGAAGGAGAAAAATAAATACCGTAGGCTAACACATATATATGGGATCTAAAAAAAAAAAAAAAAAGGTTCTGAAGAACCTAGGGGCAGGGGCCTCCCTGGTGGCGCAAGTGGTTGAGAGTCCGCCTGCCGATGCAGGGGATACGGGTTCGTGCCCCGGTCTGGGAGGATCCCACATGCCGCGGAGCGGCTGGGCCCGTGAGCCATGGCCGCTGAGCCTGCGCGTCCGGAGCCTGCGCGTCCGGAGCCTGTGCTCCGCAACGGGGGAGGCCACAACAGTGAGAGGCCCGCATACCGCAAAAAAAAAAAAAAAAAAAAAGAAAGAGAACCTAGGGGCAGGACAGGAATAAAGATGCAGATGTAGAGAATGGACTTGAGGACACGGGGAGGGGGAAGGGGAAGCTGGGACAAAGTGAGAGAGTGGCATGGACATATATACAGTACCAAAAGTAAAACAGATAGCTACTGGGAAGCAGCCACATAGCACAGGGAGATCAGCTCTGTGCTTTGTGACCACCTAGAGAGGTGGGATAGAGAGGGTTGGAGGGAGACGCAAGAGGGAGGAGATATGGGGATATATGTATATGCATAGCTGATCCACTTTGTTATAAAGCAGAAACTAACACATCATTGTAAAGCAATTATACTCCAATAAAGATGTTAAAAAAAAAAAGATTTCAGTATGCTGTGAAGGGAGCATGACACACTCTCAAGAGTTCCCTGTATTTTTGAATCCATGACCAGTAATACAGTGGTAGCGATTGGTTTTCCATTGCCAATATTCAACTTGTTTCAGTCTTTGTCAACAAGTAGAGGAAAGAGGTTATGTTTTAGTTTCATCAAAACTGTAGGTTCAAGTTCCATTCCTAGCACTCATTAGAATTATGGCCTTGAGAAATCTATTTAATGTCTACTTACGTTAGCTTTTTCATGTGTAAAGTATGACAAGTTTTGCAGCACCTTGTTCATAGGATGCTTGAGAGAAGTAAATGAGGTGATAAATATTAAGAGACCTAGAATATAGTACACACTCAATAAAATTTTGTTATATTATAGAGCAGGGGTCCCCAAACCCCAGATGGTGGACCGGTACCAGTCCGAGGCCTGTTAGGAACCGGGCTGCACAGCAGGAAGTGAGTGGTGGGCGAGCAAGCAAAGCTTCATCTGCCACTCCCCGTCGCTCCCCATCGCTCTCATTACCGCCTGAACCATCCCCCTCCTCCTGCACCCCAATCCGTGGAAAAATTGTCTTCCACAAAACCGGGCCCTGGTACCAAAAAGGTTGGGGACCGCTGTTATAGAGTATTCAGCCAAAGGAGCGTCTGTTCCAACCCTGGAAGAAAATCTGCTTGGGTTCGACTTACTGAAAGTCAAAATTTCCTAGGGAATTAAAGATTTTTCTATTTTATTTTCTTTTTTATGTTTTAAATTTTTTTAAAAAATTGAAGTATAGTTGATTTACAATGTTGTGTTAGTTTCAGGTGTACAGCAAAGTGATTCAGTTTTATATATATATATATATATATATATATATATATATATATATATATATATATTCTTTTTCATATTCTTTTCCCTTATAGGTTATTACAAAATATTGAGTATAGTTCCCTGTGCTATACAGTAGGTCCTTGTTGGTTATATATTAAAGATTTTTCAAAGTTAATTTTGACAACACACAATTTCTATTTTGAGTCAGTGACTTTAGTACTTAACTGAATATTTAACCCACTAGATACTGATTAATAAATAATAAGCAGAGAAGCGAGTGAACAAACATTTCCAGTTAAGTTTTCTCCTTGCACCACTCACTCAACCAAAAGCTGTTTTGCTTCACTATACTTGGAAAACATGATTATGCAAGTTTTTATATCAGGCCTAGTTTTTCTCTTAGAAAAAGTATAAATAAAATGCAGACTACAGTGTGTGATCATTAGATATGTATCTCAGCAACTTTGTGACTTTAGGAAAAGATGGGATTGATTCTGACAAGGGGCACTGATGGGTCAGGAGGCATTGCAAGGATGCTGAAAGCTGAGAAGGGATTAGATAAGTGGCACAAAAAGTTAAAGCTTTACTTAAGCCTTACTTGTCATATGCTTTACAGTCTCATGTTCTTTGTGTGAAACTGCTCTCTTTCTTCATTTTAGAACAGTGAACGTTTCCATGTGATGCACGTCTCAGAAGCTGAATTTTCTTTCTTTTTTGTCTTTTTTTTAATAGATCTTTATTGGAGTATAATTGCTTCACAATACAGTGTTAGCTTCTGTTGCACAACAAAGCAGATCAGCCATATGCATACACATGTCCCCATATCCCCTCTCTGTTGAGCCTCCCTCCCACCCTCCCTATCCCACCGCTCTAGGTCATCGCAAAGCATGGAGCCGATCTCCCTGTGCTATGTTGCTGCTTCCCACCAGCCAACTATTTTATATTCGGTAGCGTATATATGTTGATGCTACTCTCACATCGCCCCAGCTTCCCCCTTCCACACTGTATCCTCAAGTCCATTCTCTATGTCTACCTCTTTATTCCTGCCCTGCAACTAGGTTCATCAGTACCAATTTTTTTTTTTTTTTTAGATTCCACATATAAGCGTTAGCATATGGTATTTGTTTTTCTCTTTCTGACTTACTTCACTCTGTATGACAGACTGAGTTTTCTGATAACACTTAGCCGTGGGTATGAAAGAGGAAACTGGCCTTGGATCAAAGAAACATTGGTGATGAGAAGAGTGGGTGGACAGATGATTCTGGGTTGGGAACTGTGCCTGGTGGTCATGACAGTACAGATACAAGCCTGAGAGTCGCTATATAATGGAGAATATTTCCCAGGTTAAACCATCAATAAAAATGGCCTAAAATGAAGACGCATCCTGAGAAAGACCGAACTTTTGGACTAGAGGTGTAAACTTAGATGAGATGGAGTTGCAGCACGGGGGAGTAAACCAAGAAGGGCCTCTTACATCCTACTCAGCTTCACTGTTGACTTTACCCCCAGGTTCACAGACCTGGAGAAAATGCTATAAGTCATCCCCGATTTATCAGGCAGAAATGACGCATCTCAGATGCATACCAAATGCCTCATTACTGCTGTTGTTACTTAGAATTCATCCCATGGTTGGAAACTCCTATTAGAATGAATGATGAAACCAAAATAAATAATTACTTCCCAGCTATCCTTGACAAAATATGTCAGCCAAGTACATTTTAAAATCCAATACCCTAAATTTATTACTGATTAATCAGTAGAAAGTCATTAGCTGTGATGGTCTTCCCTAAAATTAGTGTTAATGAATATGCCTAATCTGGATAATTTTATTGTTGTTTTTTGCACTAGCTTTGAAAAGGTTTGAATCCCTGAACTACAGGCATGATTTATGACCTCATGAAAGTACAGATGTGTGAGGCATGACAGTGTCTGCTGTGGGCCTTGTATCTAAATAATTGAGTGTGTGGCTTTCTTGGTTAATCTCCTTCTCTGTCACTGAAATGTAAGATGGGTGAGAAGACAAGCCAGATTTGTTTCTTTGCGCTGAGGTATGTCTCTAAAGCTAGTGCAGTATCTGGAGTAAAAATATTTTTTAAGTCAAAAAGTAAATAAAAAGCAAAAACCAAACTTATTTTATAAAGCTTTGAATTTCCTGAGAGGATGGAGACAGCAGTGGGTGGGAATTCTCAGAACAAAATGCCCTCTTAGGTGAAGGGTAGAGTTAGGTAGGGGAGGGAGCAGCATATGGGGACAATGGGAACGGAAATGGTAAGTATCTTTAAGAGCTGTAGGTAAAGTTGAAGCATGTTATTGTCTTGTCAGGACCCCTGACATGAAAGCAATAATGCAAAAAAATAAACACAGTGGAACTAATAGTTGATGTATCGCTATTATTTTTGTTGTATTTTAACTATGATTCAATACTGTATCAGTCTCAGTAGCACTGCTCAGTGAACGTAACTACACAATGTCAGTGGCTTACATCATAGAAGCTTATTTCTTTTGTACACAGTTCTACACTGATATTTTTCTGGTGAGTAGGTTGCTTTTCTCTCCATGGTGGCTCAGGGACCTGGTCCTTCCATACTGTGACTCTGTCATTCTAGGGCCTTAATGTTTCTATCCAGTAGGCAGATGGGAGTGAGAGAGGAATCCCACCTACTTTGTTGAGTCACTGCCCTGAAGTGACACACACGACTTATGCTCACAGTTTTTTGACTAGAATGCTTGCATGACCTCCATGTTTCCTATGACTACAAGGAGAATTGAAAAATGTTGTTCTTGTTAAGATAACTGTTTTCTAAAGGCAGTTTTACAGTATGGAATGGGGAGCATGACAATTTAATTACTAGCTACCTTCCTTTGTCACATAATCTCACAGTGTTCAAAGCAAGAGTCCTGGTCCCTTACACACAGTATCTTATTTAATTCTACAAACAAAAAGGGGATTGGCAAGTAAAATGGTCAAGTAATATATGAATATATGCAGAGAGAGAAAGAGAGAGAGTTTAAACCAGTTCAGTTTCAAAGTTCCAAGTTTCTGTATATTTATTTCTATTATACAACTGCCTCCTCTTCTACATGTTTTAAAGAAAATACACTAAAACTCTATGTAAAGCACTGAGCACAGTACCAGGAACATGACAAATAAGTAAATGTGTCATCTATTACTTCATCATTGCACATAATGGACATTAAATGACTTTTTTTCTCTAGATTGTCAGTTGCTGGAGCTCTAGGTCCATGTCTCAATGTATTTGCATCTTTAGTATATATCATGGGCTTCTTGTGGCAGAGCTATCTACTAAAATCTGTTTTTTATTTCCTTTGTTCTTGGGCACACAGCTATATTTGCATTTTCCAGCTTCATGTGCAGGGTAGCCATGTGACTAAGCCCTCTCCAGTGAGATATGAAGGGAAATTATTTGTGCCATGTACAGGCCTGGCCCATAAAAATACTTTCATGGTGATCCTCCAGGAAATTCCTGGGGGAATTTCCAGATTCCAGCGAACTGTAGTATTAATGCTCAGGGTGATCTGGGAAGCCCCTCAGTGAAGACAGAAGAACGGCTGTTGACTCTGATCTATGAATGATCACAGTAGGAGCTGAGTCCTTCCCTGGACTGTGAAATGAGAAATAAATCAACTTCTTGTTCTTCAAGCCTCTTTATTTTGGGTTTATTTGTTACTGCCACATGGTCTATAATAACTAATACAGTCATGACCATGGAGGACTATAGCGTCTAATCATTGAGCCCATGGGCTTTGGAAAGAGACATAAGACCTCACTTATTGGTCCAAGGTTAACTGCCCATAAGCAACAGAGCTGAGAATTAAACCCAGGTCTACCTGTTACGGAATCTGTCCATCCTTCCTTGTACAGCACTGTCTCTCACATACCTTTAGCTTTACTTACACTATGGTTTCCCATAGGACACCTTCTGCACCCTTCAGAATTATCATGGAGAAAAACACAACTCTGTTGCTAACTTAGGCTGTTGTTATGGACAGAGCCAATGCTTAGTCTGGCTGGTCTTAATAGTGAAATTCTCATTCCCAATGTCTTCAAAGATTTAATACACTCTAGAAAAGGTAGCCCAGGTGGGCTTGTTCTCTTCCCAGATTGAACATGAGTCCTTCTGACATCAACATATGAATCCGACATCACTACCAAAAGGGACTGAGTGGGAACCCAACCATAATTAAGTGGCCAAGGGAAGTACTCTGTCCTTCTGGGTCTAAGACTCCTCTTTTCCACTAAGAGACACTTAGGCAGGCTGATGGAACTGAAAAAGGGACCCAGGCACAGCAAGTGCCGTGGTATAGCAAACCTCTTTTCCCCCAGGAGCCCAAAAACTCTCCCCACCAATTATCACTGGGGTAACTGGGGTGCATCAGTAGGGAACTACCACCGCAGCCATTACTCTTTGAGACACACACAGGAAGCTGGACTTGACAACATCAGCAGGGATGAGTGGGAGCCCAGCAGCACTAGGTAAGCCAAGCAGACAGAAATAACACTTCAGAGGCTCTGAAAACTAAATTGTCATTGGAACAGAAGCCTACAGAGTCAGGCCAGACCATCACAATAAACTTAGAAAGGGTGATCACCTGCTAAAATGAAATATGTAAATAGCCTGAGTCTCCCACTACAATGATAAAATATTCAGGAAACAATAATAAAAGATAACCCATCATGCCAGGGAACAGCACTTACAACTTAAGTGAGAAAAGACAATCAACTGCTGCAAACGCTGAGATACATCAGATGTTTAACTCATCTGATAAGGTTCAAAAGCAACCATCATTAAAGTGCTTGAATAACCCAGTAAAAAGTCTATTGAAACAAATGAAAAAGTATTAAAAAAATCTCAAAGAAGAAACAGAAGTTTCAAAAATAATAAATGAATATTATTGAACTAAAAAATAAAATAAAAAAATAATCAAAACAAAACAAAATAATCCTCTCTGGATGAGCTCAATAGTGGACTGAAATTGACAAAGGATCCAGTCAGTGATCTGAGGATAGAACAATAGAATAAAAAATAACAACAGTGAACAAAGCCTCAAGGATCTGTGGGACAATAAAACACAATCAAACATTTACATCGGAGTCTCAGACGGAGAGGAGAAAGAAAAAGGGAGATAAAGGGTATGTGAAAAAGCAATGGCAAAAACTTACCAAATTTGGTGTAATAAACAACCCTACAAATCTAAGAAGCTTGAGCAAACCACAACCAGTATAAATCCATAATCCTAAATATGTGTGCAAAAATCAATGTGTATTAACACAACAACAGAGCATAAAATACATAAGAGGAAAACTGACAGAACTGAAAAGAAAAATAGACAAATCTACAATTATAGATAGGGGCTTCAATACACCCCGAACAAGTGATAGAACTAATAGCAAAGATACAGTCTGAACAACGTAATTCTCCAAAAGAATCTACTTAACAGATAAAGAGCACTCCACCCAACGAGAAGAAAATACACTTTCTTGTTTTCAAACAACCATGGAACATTAGCCAAGATGAAACCATTTTCTGTGCCTAACTAAAATAAAACTCAGAAAAGTGTTAAAGCTTGATACGATTCAAAGTGTGTTATCATACAATAATGGAATCAAACTAGAAATACATTACATAAAGGCAACAGGAAATCTCTTAAAATGTGAATATTAAACAACACACTTCTACATAGTCCATAGGTCAAAGAGTAAGTCTCCAAGAAAATGTTTGAAATACACAAAACTGGATGAAATAAAAACACAACATATCAAAATTTGAGGGAAACAGTTTAAAAGATTTTAGAGGAAAATGTATAGAACTAAATGCTTACATTGGAAATGAGGAAAGGTCTCAAATTAGTAACTTAAATACCTAGGCCACAAAACTTGATACTGAATAAAAAAATAAACCACAGCAAGAAGAAGGAAGGAAATAAAGATATGAATAGAACTAATGAAATTGAAAATAGGAAACAATAGAGGTAATAAATGATATAAAATTTGTTTTTTCAATAAAACTGATAAACCTCCTGCAAGATCAATATGTATAAAAGAGAAAATATACAGATCATCAGTGATATAAACTTAATAAGATATATTGCTACAGATACTGGAGCCATTAAAACAATTATTCTGAATAATTTTATACTCATAAATCTAACAACTTAGAAGAAATGGAGCAACTCCTCAAAGCCTACAAAGTATCAAAGCTAAACCAAGATGAAAGAGACAATCTGAATAGCCCTATAACCATCACAAAAATTGCATTTGTAATTTAAATTTTCCCACAAAAGAAATCTCTAGGGCAGATGCTTTTACCAGAGAATTCTGTGAAATTAAAAAACAAAAACAAAAACACCACAAATTTTGCCAATCTCTCCCAGAAATGTGAGATGTGTTCCAAGTGATTTCATGAGGCCAGTATTAAAATCTTGATACCAAAAGCAGACAAAGAGAGTACAAAAACCAAAAACTATATATCTCTCATCAACTTAGACACAAAAGTTTTCAACAAAATATTAGCAAACCAAATTCAACAATGTATATAAATAATTGCACACTGTAACAAATATACTTCATTTATTCCAGGGATACAAGGCTGGTTCAGCATTTGAACATTAACCAATGTAATCTACCATTTAAACATGCTAAAGAAGAAAACTCATATAATCATATAAATTGACAAAAGCCAACACCTATTCATGATAAAAACTTTTAGGAAGTTAAAAATAGCAGGGAATGATCACAACTTACTAGAGCACATACAAAAACCCCTACAATTAACATTATACTTAATGGTAAAAGACTGAACCATTTCCTTTTAAGACTGGGAAAAGGCAAGGCATTTATTCTCATTCTTATTCAGCATAATGCTGGAAGTTATTTCCATTCAATTCTGCAAAGCAAGAAAAAGAAAAAGAGGCATACAGATTGGAAAAGAGGAAATAAAGTCACCCCTATTTGCAGATAACATAGTTGTCTATGGAGAAAATAGCACGGAATCTACAAAAAACTCCCAGAACTAATCAGTAAGCTCAGCAATCCCACAGGATATAAGATCACCACAAAAACCAACCACATTTCTATATGCTAATAATGAAAATGCTGTGCAGAAAGCAAAATTAATAACACAACAGCATTTAAAATTGTTCCCCCAAATTGGTTAAGTATATACTTAACAAAACATGTAGGCTGGAAATCACAAAATGTTGATTAAAAAAATAAAGAAGACCTAAACAAATGGAGAGACATGTGGTATGCATGTATTGCAAGTCTCATCATAATAAAGATTTAAATTCTGCACAAATTGATCTACAGATTTAATGCAATTCCTAACAAAATCTAAGCAAGATTTTTTTTTTTTTTGAGGATACAGGAAACCTTATTGTAAAATTTATGTGGAAGGGCACAGGCCCTAGAATGTTTCAGAGGCTGAAACATTCTTGACAAAGAAAAATAAAGTAGGAGGAATTATTCTACTGTTATGAAGGCTTACAATATAGCTACAGTAAGCAATGCAGTGTCATGTTGGCAGAGAAATAGACACATAATAAAATGGAACAAAATAGAAGACTCAGAAATACACCAACACAAATATGCTCAACTTAGGTTTGACAAAGGTGCAAATACAAAACCAATTCACTGGAGGACAGATAGTCTGAAGCAACTGAACCTCTGTAGGCAATTTAAAAATAAATGAAAAAAAAGAACTTAGGGCTTCCCTGGTGGCGCAGTGGTTGAGAGTCCGCCTGCCGATGCAGGGGACATGGGTTCGTGCCCCGGTCTGGGAGGATCCCACATGCCACGGAGCGGCTAGGCCTGTGAGCCATGGCCGCTGAGCCTGCGTGTCTGGAGCCTGTGCTCCTCAACGGGAGAGGCCACAACAGAGAGAGGCCCGCGTACCGTGAAAAAAAAAGAAAAAAAGAACTTAAACTTCACAACTTATACAAAAATTAACTCAAATAGATTATAGACTTAACGTAAAGTGAAAAACTATAAAACATTTAGAAATAAACATAAGGGAAAGCCTATAGGATATGGTGTCAGGCAAAGAACTCTCAGATTTGACACTAAATCCACAATTCATTAAAGAAAAAAATCATTTTACTGGGCCTTAACAAAATTAAAAACTTTTACTCTCTGAAAACTCAGGTGAAAATGGTGAAAAAATAAACTACAATTTGGGAGGGAGAAAATGATTGCAAACAATATATCTAAAATGCATAAAGTACCCTCAATCCTGGACAATAAAAAATCAAACAACGTAACAACAAAGAACAGGTGATCTGGGCATAGCTTCTAACACTTTGTTCCTACAGACTTTATTACACTGGGAGTATTTAATAGACATCTACATCTCTCACTAAATTAAGATTAGGCCACGGACCTTAGTTTAGTAACTTTCAATCTATAATCTTTGCAAGTGAAGGAAAGAATGGAGACTCAGAGGAGAGATGAAAAAGAAAAAGTGAAAAAATTTGAGGGAGGAAGAGACGGGAAGTTTAGGGAGAGAGGCAAAAAAAAAAAATGAGACCATATGAGACCATTTATGCCTTAAGACAATAGTATTATGGTGTTGATGGTTTTAAAATTTTAAAAATATAAGAAATAAAAAACTTGAAAAAATATGAAAGGTTTCTATTTTCAATATGAAATATCTATTTATCTATCTATGTATCTGTTAGCTCTACACTTCCTGCCTATAATTTAGTAATTCTGAATTATTTTCAGTTCTTCAAATATATTCTTCCTTCTTTCTCCATGCTTTGCTGAACTGTTTCACATGATTCAATATGCTGGCATAGTGTGTCCATATGTCTGTTGCCCTCGCCAGACTGCATGCTTCTTGTGAGTAAGGATGGTGTCAGACTCATCCTCCCCCCTTGCAGGGCTGGGATACCTTCCTTGCAAGTGTGTAGTCACTAGTTGCAGAGTGCTGAAGCTAATGGCTCATCTTACTAGTAATGGAAGATCATGAAGCTAAGCTCTGTCCTACATTTTCATGTGGGTTTCTTGGTGACTATATCTATCAGCATCTTTATCCAGCCTTCTGTGTCCCCATTTATCATCCCTTCTCTAGCTTTGTCATTAAATATATTCATCAAACATACAGACAGGACAGTTAGAGAACACTGTACATAGAAGAAAGATAATATTTCTTGTGCAGATGCATCCAAGTTAAGACAGAAATAGGAAATCACTTTTATGTGACAGATTTATAGTGTAATATTCCCTTTTTCTAAAAAATATTTCCGTGCAGAACAAACTTCTTGTCTGTAGATGGAATCCTGCTGTTATATTTTCTATGAAAATAAAATTAATAGGTTATAAAAATCTCATTAAGTTTGCAGGAAATGGTGGGGAATGCATTGAGGAATTCTCTTTGAATGAATATGGAGTAAACCTGATGGGATACAGCTCGTGGTTTACACTGGGAATGGTTGGGCTGGGCTTAGGCTGAGTCTGTCCCCTGGAATAGCTGGATGCAGATTTAACTTACAGTGTAAAAGGAGCCCAGTCAAGACTAACTGGGTCCAAGGAGCAGATGTGAAGCTCCAAGAAGCAAACACTGCATAAGGCAGGAGTCTAAAATGTCAATTATCATGTCATAAAAGGAGGGCACATCTAGTGAACCAAAACTGCTCAGGATATAGCCTGCATTAAAGCTTGGCAGTCAGAGATTCTGCTCCTAGGAGCTGGCTCTAGGTCCTTGGGTGTTTCTGAGTAGGGGAGGATGTAAGCCACCTTTAAAGGTATAGAGCAAAGCTGAAGAGAAATCAAGAGGCTGTGTTTCAAAAAACTTTTAAGTAATAATAATACTGAGCTCCTACTCTACTTGGAGAATTGTGTTAGAGGCTGAAATCCCAAAAGGTAAAGCACCTTACCCGAGTCTGCAGAGTGAGACAGCATTAGGAGTCCAATGTACTCATGTACCCCAATATTTCACAAACACTTTCTCCAGCGGGAGACAAGGGACATATGGGATCCGCACCCTATGAATTTGGCGAGGCAGAAAAGAGCATTGTGGAAGGGCCTGTTATAAGGAGGTGATGCCACAGAAAACAAGCACCAGGTAAACAAGCTTGTTCCCCCATTCTTCCAGCTTTCTCTTAGGCTGAAGAGAAAAAAAAAAAAATGACCCAAGACATATTTGATCAGATATGAAAACCCCTCAGAATTTGCCCCATGTAGGGATTGACAGACATTTTGTTGAGCCACCTTTTCAAATAACCCCTAATATAAAAATATGTTATTTTCAAAAAGGTTCTCTTCAGTCAAATTTATACGGAAAAAAAGTTATAATCTGGATAGCTAGGGTGTATTAAGACATATTTGTATTAAATCACACAAAATAGGATAAAATTTAATGTGATAAAAGCTTATGATTTTGTAATAAATGAAAAAAGAATCTAAATTACATGTATATAATGTTCACAACTATAAAAAAATAACAAAATAAAATTCTCTTGATAAAAGGAATAAATAAAACATTCAAATGTCAACAGTGGAGAGCCACACTGTCCAATAAGATTTTTTGTGATGGAAAAATCTGTGTAATACAAGTGCTATTGACCACACACGGCTACCGCACTGCAGAATGTGGCTAACAAGATTAATTTAAATCTGATTTTACATTTGATTTAATTTTTGAATTTTATTTAACATGTCCATTGGCTACAGTATTGAATGGCACAAGTATAGAATATTTTTAAGTATGTAAGATGTTTTTCCCTACCAGTTATGTGTAGAAGGAACTTGAGAAGATAGATCCACTCATCTATAAAGTGGGACTAGTGACAGAACAACATTATTGATCTCTGATGAAGAGTCAATGAAAAATGCATGAGACAGCAATCACTGGGAAAATGCTTAGCAAGTAGGAATCATTTCATAACTGGTAACAGTTACACTTCTGTAGTTAGGAACATTATTATGTCATGAAGGTAAGCACCATGTTCCCCAGTGTGGAAGCATGCAAGCTCATGAGAGAATTTAGGAAATGGCCTGTCCTTTGCATAATTGTAATTTTAGGATTTGGTTACCCCCGTTTTAATATAGTCCTAGAGCAACCTCAACAGGCACCCAGGAGAAAAAGCACAAAGTGAATAAAATATGAAAACATCCCCTCTCCAGGCTGTGTTAAGGAATCAGACATATTTGGCCAAATGAATTGAGTAATCATCCTTATTTTAGAGATGCAGAGAGTATAAGATCACATGCCTTCTCTCCCTAGAACACGAAGGCACTGCTTTTGTATGGTCAGGAGAAGAAATAAGAGCTGAAGAAAGAAGTAATATGGCAAAGTAAGAAGAAATATATTACAAAATCCCCCCAACTGTTGATCCTTGGGCTCCCTCCTTTCACTTTGCCTCAATTCTGCCCAGATGCTCCCAAAAATGTACTTTAATTCCCCTCTCTCTCGGGCCTCTCTCAAGTTGGTACAGCTCTCATTGAGGGGATCAGGTATTCACTATCCTCAGCACAAATCAGATATCTCAGAGAGATTAAAGACCTATTAATGAAAGAAAGGGGGAGAAACTAACAGCAAAGCCCTGACCTAACAAAGCAGTGGGACCGCCAAATGGCTGTGTCATCTGCAGTCTTCGTCTGATGCTTTATTAATGTGCCAGCTGCATTTTAATTAACAGAATCCTTTATTGTACATGTGCCCCGAGGCCATTTAAGAAAAGGGCATGGTTTTCAAAGTCTACAGAGTAGATAAATAGGCAAATATTGCCTCAGACAACATCTCCTCACATGTACTAGTAATAGATATTAATTACTGGATTGGGATTTTACAGATACAAACCAAGTGATGGGGATTGCTTCAAGGACATAAATGATCAAAGTAGAAAGTATTGAGAAGAAATTAGGGAAATTGTGGGGAACTTAATTAACCTGCAATGAGTGAAATATATGGAAATTTCAAAAAATCTCAGATCTTATCTCAGTTTGGGTTCGACCAGAAACAACCTTAGAGACAAGAATTTGATGGGCAGTAGTTTGAGTTTGCCTCAAGAACTACCACTAGTTGAGTGGGAAACTGAGATAAGGAAAGGTGGCCAATAAAATCTGCAAAGTTATACAGTAGCCCCTAAGGGCAACTGAGGCAAGATCCCTCTGGGAAACGCTAGAGACACCACAGAACAAACCTCGGGTTCATCTTCATTTAGGGATCAGCACACTGGTGTGTCTATTCATTATTCTTCATATGCTCTTGGATAAAGGTGGCATTTCTTGAAGGCATTAATCCTCTGGCACTTACAGCTTGCCCTATACCTAAACTCATTTTGCTCCCCAGTCAGGATTATAAAACAAAACAAAGCAAAACAAAACAAATAAAAAAAACAGCTCTTAGGCAGAAAGACACAGGAGTTCACAGCAAGTGCCTTTCACCAGGTGAAGGTGGATGGTGACAGGATGGGAGCTAGACACCAACAGCATCTGCTTCTGTCACAATGGGCACTTTTGGAAAAAAGGTAAACACTTGTGTATTTGTCACTGATTACTCCTGATTGTAGAAAGTACACACATTCTGGAATAAGAGAAATCTAAATTTGAATCCTCTGTCTCTACTTTAGATGGGTGACCTTTGGTAGTTTCTGTAACAGCCTTGTGCATCCTTTTCTTCATTGGCAAAGGGGGATGATAAAATGTATATAGCAATAGACTAATGTTGACAGGTACATGAGATAATATACGGAAACCTAATCAATACCTTAGATATACCAAATACACAATATCCTGAAAAGTACATAACATCTAATCAATGAAAGGCAAATATTATACTTTTATAATTAGTATTATATTGATACTAATTCATTTTCTACATACATGGAAATGGGTAAGGCTCAAAATGACAAAAGTAATAGAACTGCGGAAGCCTCAGGCTCTGGTTATCTCCTTCAAAGCAGGCTGGCATTCACTCTATCATGAAGACATGTGGAGTACATATAACATGTAAGGAAACTGTGTTCATGGGATCCACACACCAAGCATGTAGCTCTAACTTGGCTACATAACCACTCTCTGAAGAGCTCCTCCGGATTCCCTGCACTCGTTCACAGGCAGCCTATTTAGAATCTCCATAATCCACCGTCCTTCTTCCTCCAAGCCCAGCCCTCCTGAGGACCAGGGACTTAGCAAACACAGGAGTGAAATTCAGTTTCACCTACAAACGTATACAAGTCAGTGTACAGAACACTGCTGTCTCTTTCGTGTGTGTGGATGGCGGATGTTTTTTTTCTTCCTCCTAAGAGTCAGGGGGAGTTCGAAAAGAATGAGGAAATGAAAGCTAAGTGGGTGATTGCCTCTAGTCAGCCAAATTCTCCAGAATAGAGATCTGGTATTTTGCAGAATTAAAAAAGAAAGTCAGCCTGCCTATGGTCTTCAGTTACCAGGGTGGTGGGGTGGAAAAGGAAAGATAATTAAAAGTGACCAAAAAAAAAAAACCCAAAAACAAACCCACAGCTGAAATAAGTAGGAGTGAGAATTTCCCAGGTTCTGATTTATTCCACCTCCAACAAATGATCAGCAAGTCCAGCCCTGCTGTCCCTGATACTGAGTATGGATAGGGATTTCAGGACAAGAAGCCAAATGCACACACATAGTCATAGACAGTTTAAAGAGGACATTTTTTAAAATACCATGATACACCTCGAAATAAGTCACTCAGGAGGGTGCTGAGATGTCAGGAGAACTTGATTCATGGAGAAGAATCTTATATATCTCCCAGCCTAGATATTTAGAATCATAAAAATATTTTGCATTTGTTTGGTGCATTTTACAAAAGGTTTGTCATATACAGTCTTGTTTGATCCTTAAGGAATCACTGTTTCACAGATGGAGAGCTGGGGTCTCCATAGCACTTGTAAATATGGAAGGAGAATCCACTTTTAATCACCTTCTATGTGCCAAATGCAGTACTAGGGATTTTCAACATAAGGTCTCCAGCTTAATATCTCAATAACCTTGGAAGGCAGCTGTTTGTATCCTCATTTACAGATGAAAAAAAAAATAGACCAAGATTAAATAAATTGTACAAATGACATTATCACTCTGTCTCCCAATGAAGTATTTGCGCATCACTATTGCTGGGCTTATAATATTCTACTGTTGGGTTTATAACACATTTGCCTCTATGATGCTGAGAGCACTTTGAAGTTCCTCTTCCTCTTTGTTTAACCAGCATATAAACACACTAGTTCTCCACATCTTACAAAATATAACAAACATATAAAATTCCACTGGGTGCAAAGAGTGGGCTAACTATTTAAATCAATTTTTTTTTTGATGTGGGACATTATGTTTTTTTAAGTTTCCAGAATGTTTCTAATGTACAGCCAGTATTAGAACCACTGATCTAGGACATATATAAGTGTTCAGCTACATAAACTTAGTCTTGGTTTTAGTCTCTATCTATAAAATTTGTAAAATGATACCTTTGTGATAGGGAAATTTGAAGAATTAAATGCAATGGTATATATAAAATTGTTTAGCATATTTTTCAGCAGGTAGCAAATAATAAATATATAGTATGCATTATCATTATTCATAGTATCCTTGTTATTGCTCTAAGTCATGATTATTTGATGATTGAATAGATAAGTTATTTGCCAAGTCATAACATATCAGTGCCAGATTTGGGTTCATATCAAAAATCCCATTAATTTACTGTAGTATTAGTTTCACTATGAATATGTCAGCAAATACTATGTTTTTCTCAAAACTTCTCCCCACTGGGCTCCTTTACTTGTTCTCAGATTGATCAAGGGATTCAATGCAAATGGCAGTAAGACTAACTCCAGGATAAAGGCACGCCCAGCACAGTTCTCGTTGGCATGCAGCCCCTTCCTTGTGCTGCACCTCTTGAGAATCAGGAAGGCAGGACCACTGATAGTAGATGCAGCTAAAATTCCTGCTTTAATTTGAAAGTGTTGAAGGATACTCTATAGATTGAATCTGAAAGGGAAAAGGTGTGACAAATCATCTGGTTTACTGGAGATAAATTCTGTTCTTCAAAGAGGTCAGAAATGAAAGTAGAGATACTGGGTGGCCACCCTGTCCAACAGTGATTGGAACAGTTAAGCATCAGGCCGTGATCTTTGTTAGCGTGACCAAGTTCTTTAGAGACTATCTAGTCTATGCATGATTATAATAACCTTGACCAAGGTCACATAATGCATTCTGTCTCCCAATCTGTGAGCTAATTTACTGTTCACACTGCCTAGCCTACAGATATGGTATGGTCTAAGGAATTTCCTTCAAAACCTCTCTCTTTCATTTTTCACTGACTTAAACAGAGAAACAAGGCACATTTTCCAGGAGTGACCCTTTGCATAAAGTCACGCTTAAGGCGATTCCATTTAAGTGGCCACTAACTTTGATCATAACTCTTTTAGCCAAAAAGAACATTTCAGGCTCCTAGATAATTATAAAACAGTCACATTTTCACAAATCCATGATTAACTTATTCAAATATATAACAAGTGATTATATTCTAAGAGCAATTCAGCTAATTACATTGCATTAAAAATTAGAAATAAATTAATTCTAAAGGCAAAGTATATGCTCAAGTCTTCTATGTAACGGCTTGGACATAAATATTTAATGCATATGAAATCTTTGATGAGGAGCGTTTGGCAAACATTCACTTGGGAAAGAAATCAACAAATTATGTGATAATTACTTTTGTGAAGCTTGGTTCAAGAATTAGAGGAAATTAAACTTGGGTGTTTTAGAATTGAGGATATTCTCAGACCTACACGGCTTAAAAACTTCATTAACTTCTCTGAAATCTTAATATATGTTATTATATTTTCCCCACATGTTATCTCTTCTACTTTATTTTGAAAAAGAAAAAGGGTATTAGGTAACATACTGATTCTGAGTAAGAAGGTATGGGTTCAAGCACACCCTTGTCATATTTTCCAACTGTGACTTTGAACAAGTAGTTTGCTCTTTGAATACCAATTTTCCTTTACTGCAAATTTACTTGATTTATGATTCATTTATTTATTCTAAAGTGATATTTTAGGACGCCTACTGTATGGAAGACCATGTGATAAGCACTAAAATTCAGTAGAAACAAACAAATGTATTTCCTGTTTATGTGTGATTTAAGTTCTAATAAGAATGATATTTTTAAGAAAATATAATTACAAATTACGTTACAAACGTATTAAAATTGGAATTCAGGCAATGAGTGAGAAGTTTGACAAGTTACAAAAGCATGGGACAAGGCATCTCATTCCATCTGGAGAGGTCAAGGAAGACATAGATATGTTGAATCCTGAAAGAAAAATAGTTGATTGACATAAAGTTAGAAGAAAATGCAGGGTTAGGAAAGGTCATTTCCTAGGCAGGAAAAAAAAAAAAGAGTACTGACTAGAGTCTCTTTTTCCAACAACAAGCTATTATGAGTCTAAAATTAAATAAAAGATTCAATATGACCAGAAAACTCTGAACAGTTATATGCCCACTGGTGCTGGAGCCCTCTCCAAGTAGATGAGGCCTTTCAGCAGTCATGAGAGTGGCTGGGAGTTTAAGACCTATGACAGTGTATTTGGGCCATATTATTTGTTACTTGGCTTAGCATGGCTGGTGGACTAGGTCACACTGAGTCAAAACACAACCCAAACTCTGAGATCTCAAAGCCACTGGCACTTTAGCTTTTGTTGACTTATTTAATCTTTCCCAATTCTACCTCCAGAATTTTGAGAGCAATTTGATTTAAAATATTGTTTTAGCCTGCACATATCCTCAATTCTCTTACTATTTCAGAGGCCAGAAAGGGAGGACTGCAAAGAAGCATAGTAATGAGCTACCATCACCTTTGCAGTTTTTCAAGGGGTCTCCTTCTACTGTTTCTATAAGGTGGTTCAAGTCTAGGTGGTATAATTGGGAGTGATCATCTGTATCCTTGCTGGCCTTCTTACTGCCACAGTGGTGTTAACTTTGTTACCTGCTCTGTTTGTTTGTTATTTCTTAGCTCCAACAATCCTGCTCTTATTTCAGCCAGTCCAAGCTATGACTTTATTCTGATGCTCAGCCACAGAAGATCTAATGGCTCTGGCTGGTATCATTAGCAAGACCTATGCTCTGAAGATTCCTTCAGCCAAGAGGATGAATTTCCTCTAAACTCTCCACCTTTGGGACTCCAGAGCCACTCAAAACTGTTAGCTTTGCACTTGCACAATGAGAGAGGAGAATGGTATCACTCCACATTCAATTCTTATGTGCCCTTTATATGTTTCTGTTTCACTGAAACTTTTCTCATTTCTGTGGCTGAAAGTAGCACCTCATTTCTCGAAACTACCACAGCCCTGTATCCATATGTCTCTTAAGTCACTTCTAAGTAATGTAAATTGGTAGGTGCATGTTTAAAGGCCAACATTAGATTATCAGCTCCTTGAGAGTAGGATTCATTTCTGGTCATTTTAAAATTCAGTGTGATTCAAAGGACTTAGTTAATGCAAAGAAAGAAAGAAGGGAGGCTAATATGAGGTAGAGAGGAGGGGAGAGAAGGGAGTGGAGTGGAGAGGTAAGAAAGAAGAACCAAAGTGAAGAAGAACGTTAGTGTTAAGAGGTACCTAATATACGTCAGGAACTAGGGTATCGTCATATATAATTCATTTTAACATACATTGATTGTGTAACATAAAATATATCAAAGTTATTTTAAAATTATGGAAGAATATAGTGAGAATTTTCATTAGAAATCAGGAATGAGTTATAATTCTGAAAGTCTTCAAACTTTAGTTCATTTATTTACTTTTGTTATATGATTAAAACAAAACTTAAATCATAGAGATTAGGATTTGCAAATAGGCAGTATATTATTCATCCTCAGGAGAAGCCCAAACATCACATATTATTATCTTCTTTTTCTTTTTCAATCCGTCTGGCTTGTCTAAAGTCACTCAGCTAACATAGCAAAAATGGAATTCCGACTCTGTAGCCTTTCCTCAGGATCACAATAAAGAGAAAATTCGAATCAAATGAGAGTGTGTAAATGATGGATTTCTACGAAGACAGACGAGGCCAAGGGGTGGAGTCTCTAGCTACTGTATAGATCAAGGACACCGTTCCATCCTGTGATTAATTCACAGACCTTTGGCCACTTAGCACATCTTTTTAAACACAGTTGGCATAACTGTAGTCATATTATCAATAGTATCTCATTTACATAAAGATTATTCATCTTAATATGCACAAAGCTGTACAATCTCTTAACATCAAATAATTTTCATTGCACTGGTATCACTTATCTGTGGACTCTAAAAGAAGAAAAAAATCAAAATTATAGAAACAGAGTAGAAAAGAGGTTGCCAGATGATAGGGGGTGGGGAAGTAGGGAGAGGTTGGTAAAATGGTACAAACTTTCAACTATAAGATGAATAAAGTCTGAATCTGAGAATCTAAAAAAAAATTAAAAAAATAAATAAAAACAAACAAAATCAAATAATTTTCACACAATCTATACATGATGGGAGATTTTTCAAAATAATCCAAATAGCATACATTTCTTTGCTAGCCTATTAACCAAATTTTGTCAAGCTGAAAACAGTCATACTAACCTAAAAGCCCACAGAAATCATTGATTTAATTCATTCATTGACTCATTTAAGTTTATAAATTTTTCTACTTTCTTTCCATTCATTCTCTTCAGACATTTATCTGGTGTGTATTATTTGACAGATACTATATTAAACAATGGTCACAGATAGACAAAGGAAAGGGAAAGATAAAAATATTAGCCAAACAAATTTTTTTCAAAAGCAATTCCTCTTGTAAGTAGGTACTTTCATGTTAACAGAAATGGAACATATACCATTTTAGCAATAAGAAGTTCAGTCTGCATTTCAGAAGCGAAAGCATTAGGAGCTCTCATTTTTCCACTGCAGAGATTCTCTCTAGAGAATTCTTCAATTTTCAGAACAGTTTGGTAACTCTCTGGGCAATGAGATTTTGTTCTGGTCTGTAAGTTTATCTACTCCCAGAGGTCTTGAAATGAAGATAGACTTATGGTAGTCTTATCTTTTCCTCCTAGATAGAATCTCTCTATACCACGTCATTTTATAACATACAGAATTCCTTACTTGAGATTTTCCAAATGCAACTAAAAGTTTATGTCTTGGACTAAGGGGCTTCTCAGAATGTGAGACTTCCTGTCTTAAAACTAGGATAGTCCTGGGCAAATGTGATGAAGGTTGATATCACCAGTGATAAGTTATGTTGATATCATATGCCCATTCCTACCCTCAGGTATAAAGTGATGAGAAAAGCACCCCATCTCTCCAGTATTCTTCCCCCAAGCCCATAAGCCCAGGAAAATCATGCAAAAACAACAGAAAGGGGCTTCCCTGGTGGCGCAGTGGTTGAGAATCTGCCTGCCAATGCAGGGGACACGGGTTTGAGCCCTGGTCTGGGAAGATTCCACATGCCGCGGAGCAACTGGGCCCGTGAGCCACAACCACTGAGCCTGCGCTCCACAACAAGAGAGGCCACGATAGTGAGAGGCCTGCACACCACGATGAAGAGTGGCCCCTGCTCGCCACAAGTAGAGAAATCCCTTGCACAGAAACGAAGACCCAACACAGCTAAAAATAGATAAATAATAAATAAATAAATTTATTTAAAAAAATGAGGTGTTAACTCAGTGATTAAATTGAAAGAAGAGAAGAGTCAGTGGGTCCTCATTTAAAGAAAAAAAAAACAGAAAGCAAAATTAGGGACATCCTACATAATAGTTGACCAAATACTCTTCACAACTGTCAAAATCGTGAAGGATAAGGAAAGACTGAGGAACTGTCACAGATTGGAAGAGACTAAGAGGCCATGACAACTAAATGCACTGTGGGGTCCTGGATCAGGAAAAGGACATTACTGGTTCTGTATAAGTTCTGTACTTTAGGTAATAGCATTGTGTTATGGTTATTTTCTTAATTTTAATAAATATTCTATGGTTGGATATATGGTAAGGAGTATGTGGGAATTAGCTATACTATTTTTATGACTCCTTTGTAAACCTAAAATTATCTCAGAATAAAAAGTTAAAAAGAAATCCAAGAGAGGGAAACTCTTTTCCTAGGTAAACTGGTTTTCTTCAGCCATTTTACCCCTGGGGTCATTTGTCTATATTGAGCTCAGACTGAGAATCTGGCTTGGCCCATGCTGGGTGAGTCCACTGGGGGAAAAGGGCTGTTGGCAGCTGTGCAGCATTACTGGAACAGATTGGGCACTAGAGGAGTCTTTAATGCAAATCTATGTTTTCCCATAGGACATTCACAGTCCTTTAGTGATGCAGGAAGCTGAGGAACTGAGACAGAAAGGCAGAGTGCTTAAAGAGGGAGGGGGCTTGCAATAAACAAAACTAATCGCCCTCTCAAGATAGTTGCAAGATTTTGAAACTACGGGCAGCAAGCTAAAGACCTAGGATTAAAATCTCCATGAGGCAAGACCTTCAGGGCTCAGGATGCGGAAATCAGCCAGACCCTTAGTAAAAATTTCAGGAGGGTATCGGTATCACCTAAAGAATATAATTGAACAAGAAACAAAAATCTGATTAAAAATGCAAAACCACTCTAGCTCATCTTATTGAATAATGGTAATGCAGGGATCAGCCAGTGGTCCTATCCACCTAAGAGAAAAGAGAGAAACCCTAGATGGGGAACATATCATCTAGGTCCTCTGTAGTTCTTGTATGTGCTTGTCCAGCACATTATAAAAATATAACAAAAACTTATTAGACATATGAGGAGGCAAGGCTAGCTGGATGATAATGAAGAGAAAAAAAAACAATAGAAGTGAACCCAAAGGTAATGCAGATATTGGAATTATTAGACAAGGACTTTTAAAAATAGCTGTGGACGATATGAAAGAAAGTAGAGGGAAAGAAGGCAAAATGGATGAAAAGATGAAAATTTCAATGGAACTAAAACAATTTAAAAAATCAAATAGATATTCCATACCTGAAAATTATACAATATCTGAAATTAAGGTCAATGGGTTTGTCAGCAAACCAGCCACAATAGAAGTCAGGTTTACTAAACCTGAAGATAGATCAAGAGAAAATATTAAATTGAAAACACAAAGAGTGAAAAAAAACCTGAAATAACTGAGCTCAGTGATAGAATCATGTGGGTCACACACGTGACCTAATATATTGACCCTTCAGTAGGAGAGGATAGGGGCAATATTTGAAGAGATATTGGCTGCAATTTTCCAAAACTGGTGAAGGCTATCAGCTTACAGATTCAAGAGGTTTAGTGCAAAATTCATAGACCCTAAGCTAGGTGTCTTGTTTTCTTGTCCCTGGTCTTCTATGACGTTACAGTATAAAATGTCTATGGGGACACTTACATTTACTAATGTACAACCTGAAAGTAAAGAAGTTAATCTCATGAGACCACCCTTGACCGTTGGGGTGTCCAGTATTAGATAAATAGTAGGATATGTATCTAATCTCAATTAGCTTAAATGGAACAGAAAGATAAATTGTGAATACAAGTGTATAATTAAGGGTTGCAAAGAATAAATCCCAGTAGATAGGTATAGGAGATGGGTTACTTTTACCAAGAGTACCTCCAGTTATATGAAAGGGGAATACATGGACATACATAACTTTTCACAGACTTTTGGAAAATGGCTACAATTTGTTAAAGGAGGAGTTGAGGATCTGATGTTGGAATGAATTAGTTTAGTTCAAGCCAAATAACTAAGTGAACTCTATTAGCCTTGTCTTCATAATTGTAATCAACTCCCCTCTGCCTTCGTTGTTATTGTGAGAGGTGTAAAGATAATGATGAATATGTCACGGTTTCAGTTATCAATTAATTTGCAGATTAGTGGAGAATATAAGAATTATCTGTTAGTTCCCAGAAATAAATACAAACATATCAAAGCCTTTAGTTCACATAGCGACTCTATTTTCTAAATGAGTCTGAGTCTACTAAGGCTTGGTGATAACCCCTCTGGCCCAATATCATGCAGACAACACTTGGAAAAGCTGAAACCGTTCAAGTTCAAGTCAGCCTTCTTCGCTGGTTATGTGTTCTTTATTAAACACACATAACCATAAGGTAAGGTAGAAAGGAAAGGTGTCAAGGGAAAGGTACAGATGGGATTTCGGAAGAAGGAAAGACTTACACTAGAATGAAGTATCCAAGTAATTGGGAATCCTTTATAAATGGGCACATCATCCAGTGCTGTCTGCCTTATTCATATATAAGATATGCTGGCATTCATTTCAAAGAGTCATTTTCAGAGACAGGGATACTTTCTACCTCCTCCAATCTTTTGGACACAGACTTGCACTTCACAAATTAAATAGGAAACATTGTACTGATCCCCTTGAGTATTTGCAGATTTTTGCCCATGTGTTAAAAGGCCGTGAATTTTCCCTAAGGAAGGACACTACAAATTGTTTTGAAATGGAGAGAAAGATCCAAATAACTAGGGGGGAAACTAACCACATCAACAGCTAGGGCTTGACAGTTTTTAATAAGGCTGAGTTATGATTAAGTTATAATTATGATATAAAATATTATGCAAAACTGTAAGAAACAAATGTGAGATGTGCTTATTGAATTAGACAGTGTAAAAGATGACTACTACTAATAAAAGGATAGTCATTTCATATTCTAGTGTAATGTGTTCATCATCCTGTTATTTATTAGCCAAAATATTGTATGCAAATCCCCCAATTTAAAGGATATTAAAAAACATTTATGAATAATTATGTGTTTCTGTCACAGAGCAGTATCAGCCTCTCAAAAGAAGGCAAAGAGGCTTTTGGAATCACCCAAACCTGAATTCAAATCTCACTACATTAAATAGCCAATTTTCTCAGCTATAAAATGAAGGACACAATTCCTGCCTCACTTGGTTTTTATGTGGGTTAGTGATCATGCATGGGGAGTAACTGAAATGTTTTATCAAGATCTTTATGCCATGGTGGGGGATGGATAAGGCATAGCTCTGCCTTTGATCTGTGTCCTTGAGAAACTCAGTCTCAAGATTTCTCACCATCCTCGGATCCACATCCAGGAGTTAAAAAACTTCAGTCTAATTACTCACAGGTTTGTTGTGAGAAATAAAGGGAATTATTTTAGGAGAATGTTCATCACAATGTCAGTAACTCAGAAATGTTAGCTGTGGTTGAAGCAATTATTTAGTTTTGTTGTTACTGTCATCTCCACATTACCCAGCCCACCTGGTCACTGTGAGAGAACAGACAGGGATGACCCAAGAACAAGGTTAATGCAATCACTTAGACACAGCAATCTATTGGATCCTTATAGAAGCTGGATGTGAAACAAGTACAAATAAATTTCCAGTAGTAACCAAAAAGCAATGAACACTGGTTTTAGTTACCAAAGCTCTTTGGACCCCTCAATTAGTATATATGTGAACCTGAATTGCAGTCAACTGTGCTGACATCAGCCAATTACCAGAGCTTTTCTTTTCAGCTCTGTTACTATTTCTGTGACCTCTGATTTCAGTTTTTTCATTCACTCAATTACTCTCTCATTCGTTTGCTCTTTCATAAAAGCTAGATTATGATGGATCAGGTACCAGCTTAGGCAGTAAGGAAGTGAAAGTAAGAAAGAAAACAGCTCTTCTAACAAAGATAGAAGAGACAGATTTGGGGTACGTTTTTTATTGTAATATAGCCTACAAATTCTCACAACTAAGAATAGAGTGATGGGACAAAGGACATAATTCTCAGTTCTACTTGCTGAGTTCAAAGTGAGATTTCGTGGACAAGTGAGACTCACATATGGAAGGAAAGAAGAAAAAAAACCATTTTTTTCCAATCTTATTGTAAAGAGTTTTATTGAAAGCATAAGGATGAAAAAATACCTTTTTTAGAAGGAACTAAAAGTGGTAAGTATACTGTTGGCCTGAAACAAATAGACTGCCACATATTTCTCCAACAAAGATGGACTTATATGGGATCAGCAAAGAATCGCGATTCAGGATCTGCAACCCCAGTGAGCCACGTGCGAGTTCCCACACAGCAAGGGAAGAAGAGCACCTTCATAAAGAGGAAAAAGAAGTTGGGAGGGCACAGCACACAGAGTCCGTGGGGTTTTGGGGGTAGAGACCTCACCAGGAAAGAAGACGAATCTCTTCCTGCTTCAGGGCATGAGAGCGCCCCCTTCTGGTCTCCCAACTCTGTTTTGAGACTTCCGTTTATTAATTATTGAGCATCTTCTCTTGCCAGATACATTTCTAGATACTAGAGATATAGCAGCAAACATATATTTATATTATTCCCTGCTGTTGGTGAGTTTACATTCTGTGCAAAAGCACAGCGAAATAAAGCATTAACATGAAGAGACTGACCATCAATTTTGACTGGATTTGGGGTCCAAAGATAATCTATATGGAAAGGAACTAAGGAGCAGGTGTAAAACCCAGATAGTGATATGTGATTAGCTAGACTAAAACTGAAATAAGTCATCAGCCAGGTGTCAATTCCCTGATTTCAGTTCAACTGGAATTTGGAAGCTCCTTCCTGGGGCTCCTTCAGCCTTTCCTCATGTGAAGCATCTCTCCATCTGAACTGTGAGCTGCTCAAGGAAAGGGGATACAATTTGCACATTTCACTTTCCCCAGCCCTAGCAAACAGCATAGAACATATATATATTTGAGAGACAGAGAGAGAGAGAGTCATATTTATAGATTCAAAGACTCAATACTGTAAAGATATCAACTTTCCCAAGTTGATCTGTATAATCCAAATTGTGATTTCTATAATAAATCACAATCGATGTCTCAATCGGTGTGTGTCTATGTATGCATGTAAAAACTGACAAACGCATTTTAGAGTTTATATGAAAATGCGAAGAACAAAGAATAATCAAGATGATATTGAAGACAAAAAATGCTGGAGGACTCATACTACCCGATGCCACCCCGTGTCATGAAGCAATAGCAATTAAGATGGTGCAACATCGGTATAAGAATAGAAATATATCTATGAAATACAAGAGAGGCCATATGTATATGGCCAATTGATTCTGGACAAAGGTGAAACTACAATACAGTGCAGCATGGCGGTATTTTTATTAAATGGAGCTGAGTCAATGTGAGATGAATTGGACTTTTATATAAAAGGTAAATGAAAAACACTTAGGAGAATATCTTCATGGCCATGGAGTAGGCAAACTTTAAACATGCTCCCCAGCAGCAAAGCAAGCATAAGCCAGAGCTCAGAATGGATGGAAGCTAACAAATATCTGTTGGACTGATCAATGTTTGCATATTTAACATACATATTCATGAAATATAAATTCACAGGTAGAATACAGAAGAGCGTATCTTAGGCATAAAAGTGATGGGGGATTGGTAAGAGCGTCATTATCTTGGATTCTGGAGCCATAGTGACTGAGTTTAAATATTTTCTCAAAAATTTATTAGCTGTAGACCTTGGAAAAGTCACTTAATTTTCCTAGTTTTTAGCATTCTCCAAGGGAGATGTAATGGTAGCATATACCTCACAAGGAAGTAATACATGTAATGTGTTGTCAGCCCAGTGCTGGACTCTGGGAAACCATTGGCTAACTGTGAGCTCTTACTTACATGATATGCTTCAGCATACTGCACAGTGTATCAACATACACAATTTATTTAATGTATTCATGTGTATCTTATCATATATGCATGTATATACACACACACATATATATACAATGCATGTATACATACATACATGATACATGTATTCGTGTATATATTACTAGCTTTTTTATCTGTAAAGGATTTAACAATTGCAGGTATGCATTATAATATTAACTTAAAACCCTCTACCTCTGTCCATAAATGTACAGATGTATATTTATCTTTGTTTCTACATAAATAACTAGGGCCTTATGTGATAAACTTTATTAAAGACTATATAAGCAAACTATTCAACTCATGATTCTCTGAGATTCCTAGAAGGAAAAGGAAGAAATCTGAGGTTTATTGAGCACCTGCTCTGTCCCATGCATCTTACATGTATTTCCTCATTTAATCTTTCCAACAATCTATTGAACGATATATTATTCTCCCCATTCGACCAAGAAGAAAACTGAGATGAAAACTATTTAATAATTTGCTCAACAATGCAGAGCCAGTGAGTGAGAGAACAGCACTCCCGCCTGGATTTATGGGCACTTTTCAGTGTACCATATTGCCTCCTGGGCCTGGGTTTTGTGCTGGTTTCATCCTATCAATAACCAGTGGCTGCACATTGTGGTTCTTATTATGATTGCAAGAGGCCATTCAGCAATAACCATAAGGAAACAGAGGTTTATTGCTTACAGGATCTAGAAATTACACAGCACACCTGGGGCCACATAGTGACATTGCGGGTAAAGAGAGAGAGAGAGCATGGGGTTCTGCTTTTATTGGGGTTGAGGGTAGGGACTGAGGGTTTTGAGGACTCCCTCTTTATTGGTGAATTTTTTAAAAAGAATGGGAGAGTAGCACTGACATATATACACTACCAAATGTAAAATAGATAGCTAGTGGGAAGCAGCTGCATAGCACAGGGAGATCAGCTCGGTGCTTTGTGACCACCTAGAGGGGTGGGACAGGGAGGGTAGAAGGGAGACGCAAGAGGGAGGAGATATGGGGATATATGTATACGTATAGCTGATTCACTTCGTGATACAGCAGAAATTAACACAACACTGTAAAGCAATTATACTCCAAAAAAGATGTTAAAAAATTTAAAAAATTAAATTAAAAAAAACAAAAAACAAAAAAAGAATGGGAATTTAAAGAGTGAGAAGAGAAAAAACAAGTGGCCCAATGGTCAACCAAGATTGAAATCAACCAAGATCTTTAAAATGAAGGAGCCTCAGTGGGCAATGTGTTTACTGGAGATAGCCATCTCTGAAATAGATGCCTCCTTGATACAAATGTCTCTGAAATCAAAGCTTAAGTCATGTACTTACATTACAAAAAAGAAAAGAAAACAAAATGAAATGATGATCAGGGCTTACACTATACCCTGCTTGAATTGTGTATGTTATAGATGCCATAAGCCCTGCATACTAATGGATTTAGTAGCAGGTAAAAGGGTCATAAATGCCATAAAGAGATATGCTTAAAAGACTCTAGCAGATTAGATAAGGATGGAAATGTTATGAGTGTTAGTAAAAGGTTATTTTTGAATAAGACACAGTCGGTAAATTATTTGTGTTCTGTTCATCTAGCCTTTAATTCTAATCTCTTTGTGGAACCAAATTGCCCTTATATTCTATATATTTGTCTGGGATTATATAGAGAGCAATTACCCTACTGCTTAATTAATGCTTTTTAAATGAAACAAATATACTAAAATTTAAAAAAAAGTTTTAAAAATAAGCCACAGTCCAAGCAGAATTTTCTATTTAGCCACTATTCCTCAATTTCTAAATTATGTACCTTTTAGCCTATTTATCTGCTTACTTTTGAAATCAGGTGGTTCTGAAAATACACCTGGGCCTTGCTTTGAGCAAGTACAGTAAGACACACAGAGATGGAAATGATTGCCATCAAGGAAGAAGTTTTTGTTGAACTCAGATTCCACTGGTGGCAGGGCCACACAGGAGGCACCAACTCAACGTGAGAAGCACAGAGAGAGAGAGAAGGGAAATGAGGGCCGGAGCATTTATAGCAGTTCTTCAGGGAAAGGAGTGCATGAAGCCAGGTAAGCAAGCAGTACAAACCTTTGATTGGATAGTTTGAATAATTTCCCCAATTGTCCTACACTGGCCCTGTAGTGATTAGAGCAGAGGATAGTGTCCTGGAATAAATAAGTCAAGTAAAATGAGACCAGTGGGAGATATGGACTCTGGATTGGATGGTTTGCATGTTAAAGGTATTTTAGCCTTTTGGGACTGCTATAACAAAATACAATGGACTGGATGGCTTATAAACATTTTTTTTTTTCTCACAGTTCTGGAGACTGACAAGTACAAGATCAAGGCACTGGCAGATATGGTATCTGGTGAGGACCTGCTTTCTCGTTCATAGATGGCTGTCTTCTCACTGTCCTCAGATAGCAAAAGGGGCTAGGGAGACTTCTGGAGTCTCTTTTGCAAGGGTACTAATCCTATTCAGGAAGGATCTGCTCTCATGACCTAATCACCTCCCAAAGGCATCACCTCCAAATACCCTCTCACTGCAGGTTAGGTTTCAACATATGAATTTGGGGGGAACAAAGACATTCAGTCTATAACAAAAGACATAGAGGAAAGCAGGTTGTTTGTCTCCAGGAATTAGTTAACCCTTGGAGAGGCAGTTCTTTTCCAGGTCTGCGAAGCCCCGAATGCCAGAGCATCAAGAATACAGAAAATATAGTTAATACAAAGTGTTATATACTTGTTTAGCATTTACTCAGAGAAAGCCTGATAAAACCCAGCAGGTGAGTTTCTGTAGGATAATATCTGCGTTAGGAGTCAGGAAGTATCATTAAAACATGCAGAGGAATAAAACTGTAGTATCATACATGCCCTGGGTAGCCTTCATTTCAGGTTATTCTTCCCTTTTGAGGAACTTGTCAGCCACTTACTGAAAACAGTATTATTTAAATCTGTAGTTAGTGTACTCCATTTGTCTTTCCTGATAGTCCCAGGACCATATGTTTTTTGGCATTCTTTTTAATTAGTGACAGGTGGATAAAGAAAGTTTACCGCCTACATTGGATTCCATGCTCTTGCAGTTCTTTCAAAATGGCAAAAATACATACCTAGTAACAATTTCTTAAGCAGCTTTAACTTCCCCTAATACTATTCATTGCTGAGGCTGAGTGCCAGGTCTGAGGTTGGGCGTGGAGCTCTGAGGAGAGTATCAGCTCAAGCTCTGTGGATCTCTGCAGCCATCCCCTTTCTCCTTTTCAACACCCGACTTCTCCAAGAGTGTGGATACAAGTGTGACTAGACAGTGCATGTATGGTATTGTTAAGTGTGTAGAGGCACTATGCATTAGAGGAGGAGATAGGGGTTCTAGCATATGATATTTCAGCCAAGAGAACAAGAAGTACCTTAATCCTACCTTGGCCCGTCACAACTCACTGTCAAGGAAAACATATGAAAAGGGCCAACAGGCATTAACAGTTAAAGCATCACTTCCTTGTTAGCGAAGCTTGTGAATGAACTGCAGTGAACTGCTCCACAGCACATCGTTCGAGGCTAGAGCCTGAAAGCCTCACCAGGACATTGTTTCCTACTATCCTCTTTCCAAACGTGTAAGCAGTTATGTCCTTCACACGTGCCACCAACCAGACCTCTTACACTTTCTCTATCTCCACTTTCAGCTTGGGAAGGTGGAGGAAGTAGAATAATGGGAACTGCAAAGCAGGTTCTTCAGAGCGCCTGGGTGTGTCATCACCAAGCCCTTCCCAGTCCAAGATTTCTGTACCCATCTACTTAGAGTCACAACTGGACACTGTGAAGCACCTGTGGGGATCATTTGAGTTCTGCACATATTCTCCTTTGCTCTAATTATGTACCAACAGCCCTGCTTCCTCCTGTTGGGAAGGTCAATTATTCTACCAGGAAGATGACACCTCTCATCTGTTATTCTAATCACAAGGCAGCACCGTAGCTAACAATTCAATAGGACTCATGCTTTGACTTCTATGAAAATGGGTCCCAGGACATATAGCCCTGCAGTAAATGGGGCATTAGGTGCGGTGGCAGAATGCACACATCCTGCTTTCACCTCCTGGTTCCTGGATCCAGGTATTCTTTCCACTGGGGACACAGAACCATACAATGGTCCTTGATTTGGTGCATGTACTGTGACCTGCAGGATGGCACTTCCCACAGAGTGATGCCTCCAGGTTGGCACTTCAGCTGCACCTTCAACAGGTTATCTCAAAGTTCTAGCAGGCCCGCAGGCTCTGGGTGGTGTGATCTGAATACCACCTGTTAATATTATGGCCATGGTCTCACTCCCACGTCTTCTCAGTTGTAAAGTGGGTTTCCAGCATGATACTCCGCCATGTGAGGTTTTGCGCCACATTCTATAAAATATCTCTATGACTCTCTATGGCCTTGATGCTTATTATGATACTGGCAACTTTTGGTTTTGACAGCTAATAGGCAAGCAAACCTTTAATGATTTTTGTGCTATTATCCCCATTGCTGTTAGTGAGCTATATTTTTTAACATAACAGTCCTCATGTCAACCCTGGCATACAGAGAACCACCACTGACCACTTTACTTTTGATGTTGTACATTGCCATCAACACGCTCCTTGTAGCCTTTGTAGATTACACTCCCTTGGGACCTTACCATGAAATCCAATCATGTGCCAAGTCTGCTGATCAAACACAGTATATACTCTCCAGCATGCACACTTCTGAGCCTTTTAATCCCTCTCTTTACCATCTGCCCTAACAATCTGCATGTTGATCACCATGGAACATCACTTTTTCCATGCTTCTAGGAACCATTCTTATAGCAAGTTCATCCTTGTATCTCCCGGGGTCCTTTCTAGAGTATTAAATCATATATTTCAGGAGAGCCCTTCCAAGTCAACAAATTCCTTCCAATTCAATTTTATGCCCTGATCCCTTGATCAAGTACCTCCAGGTTCCAGTCCATATAAACTATACTCTCCCAGGGCCTGCAGGTATGTGCTGGCAAAATCTTGCAGCTCCTTTGAAGAATAGTGTGTTTTCTCCCTGATCGGGCCCAGAACATCTCCAACTGGGTTATGGGCAACTTAACTTAAGTCATGGACTCAATGTCAAGAAGATATGGGGACACATGTCCTGAGCAGGGCCTCTCCCCTCTGACTATCTTCCAATTCAGAGAGAGGAAAACAGAGGCTAGCTTATAATAGGGAGGGGTGGGTCATATCTACAGGGTCAGAAGATTCAGAGGAACCTGAAGAGTTAAAAGCTTGAGAGGTATTAATCCAAGTGTCCCCATTTGCTGCATTAAGGCCCCATGTTTCCCTCACCAGGACCTGCCCATAGTATAACACACCTGTTTGATTAGAGGTCTTCTTTGACATTTAGCCACTCTGATGACTAGTCCCTACTTTTCTTTTTCTTCCTTGCCTTCTTCTGCCCTCCCACCACGTCTGTTCATGCAACCAAAGAGGCCGCTCATTTTCATACCTAGCTTTCATTTGCCTGTTACTCAACTTCAGCTTCTGTAAAGTGCCTGTGATTGTGGAACAAAACCGTGGCCACCCAACCCCATTATCTTTCTCAACACTATCATTCTTCCATTCCATACAAGGTGGATGTGGTAACAGGTAGCCGGGCCCCTTGTGTGAGGCTGTCCTCCCCCTACCGCCAGGGACAGGCTCTTCACTGCCAGCAGGAGAGTCATCAAAGTCCACATTTAACCGTATCACTTCCTTTCTCATATTGCCTTCCATACTGAGTTTGCAAGCTGAGTTCTCAGGAAGCCGACACTGAGACAGAGTTTGTTGTGCAAGCCATTAATTAGGGACCATCAACTGAACGAAAGAGGCAGGAAGTAAGATTGGACAGAGGAAGTCAAACTGTGATACCAGCTGGCTTGTTAGCTTGGGCCAGCCTGCCAGCAACTCTGGTGTGAAATTGCTCATCAGAGTATAATGCATTTGAAATTTCCCAGGAAGGACATGATCTCATGCCTTCCAAGGTAGCTTTAAGCAGCTGAGTTAGAGCCTGAAGGAGCTGATGACTGGAGGCTGCCTGCTAACTCCACGATCCATGGCTGGGAAGCAACTCCTTCCTTGAAGGGGGACCTGGGGAATCTACATCTTGAATCACACACTTATGTATGGTACAGATGTCAAAATCAGGAAATTAACAGAGATAGCATTCTGATATCTTTAAGTGTAGTCTATATTACACTAAAATGTCACCAATTGTTCCACTAATTTCCTTCAAAGCATTTTTTTCTGGTCCAATTTCCAAGCTAGGATTGCACATTACACTTAATTGTCATGTCTTTTTCTTCCCTTTTAAATCTGCAGTAGTTTCAGTTTTTCTTTGTCTTTCATGATACTGAAGAAAAAAATATGTATATAGGTGCTTTGTTTTGTAGAATGTTCCTTAGTTTGGGTTTGATAGCTGTCTCCTTATGATTATAATATACATTTTTACAAGAAATACTGTATAAATTATTATGTTTCCCTCAACTCTTAACACACATGTTGTCCTTATATGTCTTAACATATTTTTTTCCATTGAAACAAGCAGAAAGGTATTATTTTCCTCATTGTATAGATACAGAGACCAAGGTGCAGAGAGGTTAAATAATCTAATGGTCCGTGGAAGAAGCAGTGATGTAATCCAGATTAGCTATTCTATAGCCATTCTTCTCTACGTTACTTTTCACTTCAGAAAAGGAAGGCTATGAGTTATCTTCAAACTTTCCTGTTTATCAGAAGCAGCCAGGGAATTGGCTAAAAATACAAATGTCCAAAGTGAACCCAAACTGCTCAAGTTATAGACTTCAGAGTCTATGTTTTTAGCAAGCACTACACCCTGATTCTGATGCAGAAAAAGTTTGAGGCGTAGGAACACAGGTAACTATGTCACTGGCTGAAAAGGTAAATTTTCTTTGGTCTCCACTCACACCATCATGGGCCATCTGGTGATCTCACTTCTACAAGCCTGGTTGCTTTTTCCAGCTCCTGACATACCTTTACTGCCAGACTGGAAATTTCAAGAGAGCAGAAGAACAAAGGCTGTTCAAATTGTGCCTTTGGCCAGTTCCTTAACCTTGCTGAGCCTGTTTCTTAACTGGCTAACTGAGGTTAAGGATAACTCTCCTATACAGTTTTGAATAATAGGCTAGAAACTGGCAATCAATGGGCAAATAATAAATCTAAGCAATTCTACTGTTCTTGCTGTAACATGTTTTCTCTGGTTAAGTTTCTTTATTTTAGTCAGAGTGTGAAAAACCTGAATGGATCCCTGCTCCCTGCAGTTTTCATGCATTTCTGATTGTTTTTCTCAGTAGTGTTTTTTTTTTTTACTTAATTTTTCCACTTAATACCTTAAATACGCTCAAGGGGTTTACATTCAAATTCCATTATAATGTGATTTTTTATATAGAAAGGAAGGAAAGAAGGAAAGGAGGAAGGAAGCAAGATCATTGAGCTTAAAACTGGTCCTAATGAGCTCTCTTTCAGTAGGAAGGTGAGTTTAGGAATGTACAGCTACCAACCTGGAGCATCTTAAGGCTGGAGTTGATCTGCAAGTGCAGTTCTGGAGAGGGGCTGATTAGAATCAGCAGGGAGTGGGGATTCTATTTCCAGGAGTCAGAATAGAATCAAGAGGAGCTCAGAAGGTCTCACTAGGGCCTGAATCCAAGGAATATAAGAAAAAGCTCCCTGATTTACCTAGACCCTAGAAATGAATGTCCAGGGAGCACTAACATTCATGAGACTGAGTTCTTTCACATAGAACCTCTTTAAGAAAAAGTTTTTTCATATATATAATGGGGTTAACATGTCAAACTGGTTTGTTGGGAAAATTAAAATTTGCTATACATTGAAATACTCAGCACAATCCTGGAACATCCTGAGCCTTCAGGAATTGTCAATTTAATGAGTTATTTGTAGTGAGGTGGATGGACCTAGAGTCTGTCATACAGAGTGAAGAAATCAGAAAGAGAAAAACAAATACTGTACATTAACACATATATAGGGAATTTAAAAAAATGGTTCTGATGAACCTAGGGGCAGGACAGGAATAAAGACGCAGATGTACAGAATGGACTTGAGGACACGGGGAAGGGGAAGGGTAAACTGGGTCGAAGTGAGAGAGTAGCATTGACATATATACACTACCAACTGTAAAATAGCTAGCTAGTGGGAAGGAGCTGCATAGCACAGGGAGGTCAGCTCGGTGCTTTGTGACCACCTAGAGGGGTGGGAGAGGGAGGGTGGGAGGGAGATGCAAGAGGGAGGAGATATGGGGACATATGTATATATTTAGCTGATTCACTTTGTTATACCGTAGGAACAAAAACACCATTGTAAAGCAATTATACTCAATAACGATGTTTAAAAATTTTTTAAAAAAAGCCACTGTAAAAAAAAAAGAATTGTCAATTTAATCTAGCTATACCATTATTTATTTTCTACAACTAATACTTTCCTTCATATTCTTATCAATTTGTAATTATATGTCTGTGTGTGTGTGTGTATAAGTTTTTCTTTTCTTTTTGCTTCCTTGACTTGCCTATAAGCCCCATTAGGGAAGGAACTAAGTCTACCTTATTTATTACTGTTTCTTAAAACATATTTGTTGAATTGATATTAAATAAAAATCTTTTGGGTTGTCTTACTCACCTCAATGATTTTAGTATAATTGTCTTAAACACCAGAGCATTTCTTGCCCTGAGAAAGACCAGAGCTCCTTCACAATTTCTCCTGATTCTTAGGTCTTGAACATTCATATTTGGTCTCTTCTCTGCAGGTTGCCTCTGTTTACCAAACTGCACAGCTGAACCTCTCCAAAAATCCACTCACACAATAAGCTCACACAATTATAACTTTTAGAAAAAGATCTCATAGCAGCATCTCTCAGCTTTTATCATCTTGCCCCCAGCCACCTCTCTTTCCTTCCCCTCAGAAACAGAGAAATTCTTTTTCTTCTCTGTGCATAAAACTTTGTCCGTTTTTCTGGCATCTGCTTTGATGCCCCGGGGTCACAGTATGCAGTTTAAATTTTCAAGAGATCATTCCTTCTGCAGGATAAGAGGAAGTGAGAAAGGGAGAAGGAATGGTCTTGAAGGCCCCTTGTCCCAGGGGGAGTAGCAAGGGCACTGTGGAGAAAGCATGGGAAGATCTCTAAGACAAAAAGTGCAGATAACAAGTGGTCAGGAAGTTCACTTGTGTAGAACTAGTCATTCACAATATTTCTGGGCAAAGTTTGATGACAGTTGCCTTCTAGATTCATTGGCATAATCACTAAACACTTCAAATACATGGGAGAAATAAAAGCCCATGGGACAGACTTGATGGATATTTGTGAAATCAAAGCTATAGTCCCTCTATGTCTAAGACAGAAGAAAGGACTTAAACACAACTAGCTCCTAGGGAATAATTCATGGGGCAACAGCTAAGTAATTATTTACGTCTTTCCTTTGCTTTAGTACTAGTAAACCTGGGAAATATAAAATATAAATATTTTGTTGCCTTTGTGGATTTGCTGTTCTTCTTTAAGCTTTGTGTCTAATAAAATACGTTCTTGCAGCGCTGCCATAGTACAGGTCTGGAAATTTGCCACCGTTTTCCAGTTAATTAATGCGTTTGGTCATTTAGGTTGGCATGGCTCAAGACAGATGCTCCATAAATGTTAGGTGAATGAACGAATATGAATGAATGACTGTGGTGAAGGCTGTTCCATCATAACTCTATTTACTATAATAATATTTGAGCTATGAGGTTGCAATCAATACAAACTCCAATGGGCAGCATATATATATCTCTTCTCTTCTTGAATTAATATATTATAAACCAGGGGCTAGGAAGTTTTATTTATGTAGGCCACTAATTCACAGGGAAAAATCCACTCAAGTGTGAAATGACAAAGCAACTTGTTATAGTTAGTTTGCAAAGAGAAATATGAAGTTTCCTACTCACCTGTTTTTTAAAAAAATAATCTAATTTAATTCAACTATCTATTTCAGAGTTAGAGAAGAATATAAGTCATTTATATTTTACCCTCTGAGTCAATATTTTTCCAAGTGTTGCCCATTTACCAACCCCATCAACCAGAACTACCTTTGAGATGATTAAAGATGGATATTGCTTAATTTTCTTTGTACCCCTCAAGCCACCCACAGTGAAAAACCTACTACATTCAGCAAGGCCTTCAGTGGGATGGGAGCACTGAATGTGATGGGGACATGGAAGAGATAAAGCAAAATACATAGACTGTGTGCACCATGTCATAATACAGAGGAAACTCTTTATCATACAAGAAATGGGAAGTTAACAAAGGGATTTTTAAAGTAAGAAAGTGCAAAAATATATTTTTAAAATCATTCAAAATTAAGAAAATGCATATTTAATATTTCTATGCAATCGTAGTACGGCAATGATTCAGTTAAGCTACGAAGACAAGAAGCACAAAGGCACAGAGACACTGATGATAAATGAAGTGCCCTGAGTCCATGCTTATGTCCTGCATTTGTATTCTTTTTAGTTATAGCAAGCAGGGCTCATTTACTCAGCTAAACATACAGACCTGTATTGAATTCCACCAGGCAGTAGTTTCTCTTCTTGGCAGTGCAGATTGGAAAATTGGATTTTCCCCTGCCTGCTAACCCGACTCAAAATTTATTTGTATTTAGACCCTCTCTCTATATATAATTATTACTATCATCATTATTTAGCAGCTTTTGCTTAACCTATTAATGAGAAATAGATATTTTCGATGTGGGTGCACTGTGAGGTCTATTAGGGATGACTATTGCTATAGGAGCCTGAGGCAGTGGTAAAGAGTAAAGCTGGGAATGCACAAGCTCTCAGCAGCCAGGCCAGGAAGTGGGGCTGGAAAAGAAAAACCGTGGTGGAGGAGAAGGACAACCGGCTCAGGGCATGGCAGTGTTCAACCCTAGCATTTTATCTAAGTAGCTGTAGGATTTTATGATGGAAGAAAACAATTCTGAAATGAGTTATCACGTTTGCAATATTAACACTTGGAAGAAAAAAAAAGCCTGTTTCTTGACTGCTTCTTCCAGTCTGGATCTTCATAACCTTAATGGAACAGAAGAGGATTTTGACGATAGTGAAATTTCCCCGGCACACAACACTCTTTCTAATTGTGACTTCTGGAACTCTCAGGACCCCCAGCTTGCACTTAAGTATGCCAACTCCTAGCACTTCAGGATCCCTAAATGTGTAGAATCAAGACACCATAGAAGTCTTTCAGTCCAGTGGTATAAAAACTGTACAGGGAGACCAAATTTCTTTTTATCCTTTCTAGTAATAATATTTTGTATCACATGCTTCTAAATACTTTACAAGTATTAATTCATGTCTCTTAATAAATGCATGTAGTAAGTTGAGGGACACTGGAGAACACAGAACGAGAGTTTGAAAATATTACACACAACATGTAAGAGTGGATATCTTTCTTTTAGCTGAGTATAGAAAGATAATTTAAACAAAGTATTATGTTTTAGACATATTTTCTGGTTAAAATCAGGGCTCTTTTTTTATCTTAGTTCCTAACTTCTTGGTACATGCATGTCTTTCAAAGAATTTCTTGTTTAATTTTGTTTTTACTTCTGTATCCTATTATCCTTTTAAATCTAGAATGTACACAACAACAAAATCATAGAGCCTCTGAATTAGAAGGTGCCGTAGAGATCATTAAATGATTTCCCTTTATTTTACTGATGAGGGGATTAATTAAAAATGCCACTAAAGAGAAGTGGACTGAGTGGTGCAAGGTTACTCTTATTGAGCTTGTGACAGAAAGAGGGAGGAATTTCTCATTAATAAAGAGAGTGAATCCAACAGCACAGAATCCAACAGCACATTAAAAGGATCATACACCATGATCAAGTGGGGTTTATTCCAGGAATGCAAGGATTCTTCAATATACGCAAATCAATCAATGTGATACACCATATTAACAAACTGAAGGAGAAAAACCATATGATCATCTCAATAGATGCAGAGAAAGCTTTTGACAAAATTCAACACCCATTTATGATAAAAACCCTGCAGAAAGTAGGCATAGAGGGAACTTTCCTCAACATAATAAAGGCCATATATGACAAACCCACAGCCAGCATCGTCCTCAATGGTGAAAAACTGAAACCATTTCCACTAAGATCAGGAACAAGACAAGGTTGCCCACTCTCACCACTCTTATTCAACATAGTTTTGGAAGTTTTAGCCACAGCAATCAGAGAAGAAAAGGAAATAAAAGGAATCCAAATGGGAAAAGAAGAAGTAAAGCTGTCACTGTTTGCAGATGACATGATACTATACATAGAGAATCCTAAAGATGCTACCAGAAAACTACTAGAGCTAATCAATGAATTTGGTAAAGTAGCAGGATACAAAATTAATGCACAGAAATCTCTGGCATTCCTATATACTAATGATGAAAAATCTGAAAGTGAAATCAAGGAAACACTCCCATTTACCATTGCAACAAAAAGAATAAAATATCTAGGAATAAACCTACCTAAGGAGACAAAAGACCTGTATGCAGAAAATTATAAGACACTGATGAAAGAAATTAAAGATGATACAAATAGATGGAGAGATGTACCATGTTCTTGGATTGGAAGAATCAACATTGTGAAAATGACTCTACTATCCAAAGCAATCTACAGATTCAATGCAATCCCTATCAAACTACCAATGGCATTTTTCACAGAACTAGAACAAAAAATTTCACAATTTGTATGGAAACACAAAAGACCCCGAATAGCCAAAGCAATCTTGAGAACAGAAAATGGAGCTGGAGGAATGAGGCTCCCTGACTTCAGACTATACTACAAAGCTACAGTAATCAAGACAGTATGGTACTGGCACAAAAACAGAAATATAGATCAATGGAACAGGATAGAAAGCCCAGAGATAAACCCACGCACATATGGTCACCTTATCTTTGATAAAGGAGGCAGGAATGTACAGTGGAGAAAGGACAGTCTCTTCAATAAGTGGTGCTGGGAAAACTGGACAGGGACATGTAAAAGTATGAGATTAGATCACTCCCTAACACCATACACAAAAATAAGCTCAAAATGGATTAAAGACCTAAATGTAAGGCCAGACACTATCAAACTCCTAGAGGAAAACATAGGCAGAACACTCTATGACATAAATCACAGCAAGATCTTTTTTGACCCACCTCCTAGAGAAATGGAAATAAAGACAAAAATAAACACATGGGACCTAATGAAACTTCAAAGCTTTTGCACAGCAAAGGAAACCATAAACAAGACGAAAAGACAACCCTCAGAATGGGAGAAAATATTTGCAAATGAAGCAACTGACAAAGGATTAATCTCCAAAATTTATAAGCAGCTCATGCAGCTCAATAGCAAAAAAACAAACAACCCAATCCAAAAATGGGCAAAAGACCTAAATAGACATTTCTCCACAGAAGATATACAGACTGCCAACAAACACATGAAAGGATGCTCAACATCTTTACTCATTAGAGAAATGCAAATCAAAACTACAATGAGATATCATCTCACACCAGTCAGAATGGCCATCATCAAAAAATCTAGAAACAATAAATGCTGGAGAGGGTGTGGAAAAAAGGGAACACTCTTGCACTGCTGGTGGGAATGTGAATTGGTACAGCCACTATGGAGAACGGTATGGAGGTTCCTTAAAAAACTACAAATAGAACTACCATATGACCCAGCAATCCCACTACTGGGCATATACCCTGAGAAAACCATAATTCAAAAAGAGACATGTACCAAAATGTTCATAGCAGCCCTATTTACAATAGCCCGGAGATGGAAACAACCTAAGTGTCCATCGTCGGATGAATGGGTAAAGAAGATGTGGCACATATATACAATGGAATATTACTCAGCCATAAAAAGAAATGAAATTGAGCTATTTGTAATGAGGTGGATGGACCTAGAGTCTGTCATACAGAGTGAAGTAAGTCAGAAAGAGAAAGACAAATACTGTATGCTGACACATATATATGGAATTTAAGAAAAAAAAATGTCATGAAGAACATAGGGGTAAGACAGGCATAAAGACACAGACCTACTAGAGCATGGACTTGAGGATATGGGGAGGGGGAAGGGTAAGCTGTGACAAAGTGAAAGAGCGGCATGGACATATATACACTACCAAACATAAGGTAGATAGCTAGTGGGAAGCAGCCGCATAGCACAGGGAGATCAGCTCGGTTCTTTGTGACCGCCTGGAGGGGTGGGATAGGGAGGGTGGGAGGGAGACGCAAAAGGGAGGGGATATGGGAACATATGTATATGTATAACTGATTAAATTTGTAAAAAAAAAAAAAAAAAAAAAAAGAGAGTGAGCACATGAAAGTTTGCATAGTTTATTAAGAACAATAAATCCCAGGAGAAATAAGCCTTGCCACCCTCCTTAGTTACTCAGACGTGAACACGTGTAGAAGAAGTGATGGAAGATATGCTCCCGGGAAAAGTAAAAGACTTTCCCGGGTAGATCAGCATTAGAGGCAAAGGAGAAATTGCAGAATGTGAGGGAAAAAGATTTTGAAATTTTGTTTTCTTAATTCTTTTTTTTCTTTTAGAAGTAACTTAAACACCATTTGAAAGTTTACTCTATAAACACATTCTTTATTGTTTCTTGTTTATTGAACACACTTATGATGATGTTAACATTTAATGAAAATGTGCATACCTTGTATTCCATAGTAAATGTTCATCCATTCTTTATTGTGCATTCTATTGTTCTTATAAAATCTGGAAGTGAAAAACTCTACTTCAACTGCTGCTATAGATTGATATTTAGTCTGTGTCTATATTATCTGCCTATTTTATACATCCAAAACAGAGTGAAGCAGAGATGAAAGTATGGGTGCTTAGCTGAACATGGATTTTTTCCAGAGGCTTCTGTCAGCCATTAGGCTATAAAATAATAGCCACTCAATTGCTTTTATACCTTGTCTTAATTCCAAAACAGTGAATCTAACAGAACCCCAAGGCCCCCAACATCCTATGCAGAAATGGTGTTAGTGGTTTCATTTGGTAACTAAGAATTAGGTTGAAGAAATATGAGGAATGCTGTTTGCTAAATTCTACCAATAAAATCTCAATGGCTTTATTTTCTTCTGCAGAGAACTTGACATTCTATTTGTATTTATAAGATTCATAGGGAAACGGGGGAAACTGAGGACAATCTGATATAAATATGTTAAAATGTTTTCTCCTGGCTTATCTTAGAATTTTTAATGTTTCTTAAATCAGCCAGTCAAGGGAGAGTCAGAACAAATAATTAGAATAATAACAAGCAGCATGTTAGATGCTCAGAAGCTTTTTCCATCACAGGTATGTTAGACACTAATGATGTCACCAAATAGCAGGTACACATGGTGCAGCCATTTTCCAAAAGAGAAAACAGACAGAAAGCATAGCCAGTATTGTTTTTTAAACCAGGATTACAAATTTGAATTTAAAAAATATACTTTAAAAAAAATATTTCAGAATGTCCAGATCTTACACCAGAGAATCTGATTAAATTAGTCTGCTGGTTAGAACTGTGTTCTAACTATAGAAGCTCACAAATAATTCTAATGCATAGTTAAAGGGACAACCATTGGTATAGAAAAACACAGATAAAAGAAGATATGACTTTATCTCACATTTTAAAGAAAAAAGGAATTAGGAGCTTAAACTAATTGTAAACCCCAAATGATTTGCCTGATTGATATGGTGGGGAAAATGTTGTGAATTATTTTACATAATTCAAAGTGTCCAAATCGAAAGGTAAAAAATGACAAAGAAGGAAAAAAATGGCAGGTATTTCACATACATTTTTATGACTTACTTAACTCTGGGGTGTTCAATGGACATCTGGAATTCTGTAATCGTTTCCTCTTAAGACACTTTAACAGGATAATTGAAGATGGGCTATAGGATCATGACGTCTAAGTCATGATTTTACTAACTAGTTACAACTTCAAATGACATGTCAAACCATCTCATACTTAAATGCTTCACATGTTCTAATACATAATAAAAGTGGCAAAATTTGTGGCTGGGTATATAGAAAGATCTGTAAGGAATCTCTTATGCCGAGGGGAGTGGTTTGGAATTTATCCAGTTGACCTTGGAGAGTGAATGGAAATGTCTGAGCAAAGATGAGGCTGGGAAATATAGGGCACTGTGGGGAAACCACCGGGAGAAGACAGTGCAGGTACAGAAGAAATGTGCCGTGTGTCTTCTCTCTGAGTGAGCGATGATCAGGGCCTGGACTAGTCAGGTCGGGTAAGAATAAAGAACGAAGTCTATGTCTATGATAGATTTTTTAAAGTAGAATTGCTAACAAATGGTCGTGTCAGATATGACGAACAAAGGAAGAGTTAAGGATCATTCTAAGGTTTTTGGTGTGGGGGCTTGTAGAATGCTGAGGACGTTCTCCAAAATCAAAACTAGAGATTGTGTTATAAGGTTGTTTGAAAAGCAGGGGTACACAGAAGATGGGGAACAAAGAGTCTTAGCCTGTAAGGATGAGGAAACAGGCAAGTCCATCCCTGGTCAAGTAAGGGTGAGGAAGCCAACTTCACACTAAGATTTAGAGAGACGCCAGAAGGTCAAAGCATAGACAATATAGTGTCAGAGAACAGAGTTAGGTAGCCACTGTGGCCCTAGAGCAGAATAGCTTCACATGTGGAACTGTTATCTAGATTGTTTCTGCTGTTTGGTGATAGCCTGAGATGAGAGAACATGAATCAAAGCCATAAGCAAATAGAGATCTGTGGGTGCAGGTGTTGTGAGCACACGTGCACTTCCAGGGTGAACCATGAGGGATGCATGCAGGAAGGGTCTGGGTGGCTCCAGGTAGAGCCAAAGTCAAGCTGGACTTAATGGAGAACGTGTGAAGCCTGTGGAGCCATATGGCAAGAACATATTATGGAACGAAGGATGAAAATGATTAATGGAAAAAGAAAAAAATGAGAAAGTTTTTGATGAAATTTAAATGTGCTCCCTATTAAAGAATCTGTCAGAAATCTGTAGCAAACATCCTTATTCATAATGAAAGAATGTAAATATTTATATTAAATTCAGGAACAAAGAAGACTGCCCATTACCAATAAAACTATGCAGAGCTGTATCAGAGAAATAGGAAACATGAAAATGATGACTTTCGGTTAACATTATACCTGCTAACATATAAAAATCTTTGAGAATTAATTTAAGAAGGACAATAAATAAAAAGTGTTCAAAATTTGGATTTTTCCAAAGGAGAACCTAAAATAGGGACAAGTGAACAGACAGTTTTATTGGAAGACTTCAAGAAGCAGGAAAGACAGCCCTGGGAGAGCAGCAGGGGGAAGGAAGGAAAATCAGTTTGGGATTGTTAGGAAGGTTGCCGCCAAGGTGCATGGGGGCTCTTTCCCACAGGGACCTCCTGAGGATTGTACAGCATCTCTCACCCCAAGGACAGGAGTGAGGAGCATTTATCCATCCTCGTTGATTTAGGGTTGCCCTGATGATGCTATCTGCCACATATTTCCATGCTAGGCATAGATCCAGGTTGTCCAAAACCCCATTGCATCCATGGCATCAGAAGATTCTGTGGCAAGGGAAAATGCTTAGGATAAGTGAAGCCTTACTATGGACTGAATGTTTGTGAGCCCCCAGATTTACCTGTTAAATCCTAATGCCCCGTGTGATAGTGTCTGGAGGTGAGGTCTTTGGGAAGTGATTAGATCACAGCACAGAGGACCCTTATAAGAGAGACCCCAGAGGGTTCCCTCGACCCTTCTGCCAGGTGAGGACGCAGTGAGAAGACAGCCATCTATGAACCAGAAAGTGGGCCTTTATACCAGATACCTAACCTGCTGGCGCCTTGAACTTGGGCTTCCCAGGCGCCATGACTGTGAGAAATAAAGGTCTGTTGTTTATAAACCACACGGTCTACGCCATTTTGTTATTGCAGTGCCAACAGACTAAGAAGCGGGCAGCATCAAGTGAGGCCATGCCTACAAGGAACTGTGTCTTTTTAAAGAGAAAAACCGCAGGCCCAAAATGACATCACTTGTGGTAAAGTCCATGATACCATATCTAGATTTAATACCTGACTTACATACAGTTTTGATCTTCGTCAGAAATGCAATCTTAATCAACCAGTTTGGGATTTTCTGGTCAGCATCAAGGAGGTAATCTGTCACAGTGGGCTCTCTCCACGCCCCCAGAGAAAGAAGAGGCAATCAGCATGAAAAAACTCTTGCCCTTCCCTCCCCCACAAAATGATGTCCTGGCCAAGAATTACCCCTTCTGTAATTTTGCTAATAGCCCCCTTGTCCCACCCTTCTTCCTATAAAGCCTTCTATTGCGCACGCCCCTCTGTGGCGAGATGTGATGCTGCCTGAACCATTCATGGATTGTTGAATAAAGCCAAGTAGATCTTCAGATTTACTTGACTGAATTTTTCTTTTTTTTTAAACTGTCCTCAGCTGCAGCTGGAATCAGAAATAGTGCCAAGGGGACAGGAGGAAGAGCACGAACAGATGCTGATACAATGAACATCTGAACATCAGGAATCTTCCTTGATAGCAGTACCACCAATTGAAAGGTGCAGAGAAGGAAATAGCACCTTGACTGATGTTAGCAGATGATCTGACCAAGAATAAAGATTATATTTGTTACTATGGTGTCCTATAAATATCTTTTCTTTTCTTCTCCTCACTATGTTTTGTTAATGCCTTAGGTTCATTTACACGGGATGTTTTTTCCACGTACCTCTTCCCAACACTACAACTTTTTACCTGGATAAATCCTAAACTTCTATAAATAATTTAGGACTCAAGACTCAGACCTGGAACCATCTGTATCAGGAAATCTGCATGATTCCTTAGTTAAAATTTGTGATCCTGTAGTTTTCTCTGTAAAATTATCACTGAGCTCACCACAGTGTACTAAATTGATCTGTTCACTTAATTATTCTCCATTTGGATTGTTAACAATTTTGGGAAGAATTACTATCTACTTAACTTGTTTAAACATAGATGACTACATTATTGTGAAATCCAGGAAAAAATGAAACTGCAGGGTCTCTTGTTCAAAAAGCAGGGAAACAATTTTGTTAAAGATACTCAGTTATAAAGTTTTTAAATGTCTCCCATGGTCACTTTCTTGACTTGTCATGGTGATTTTGCACTTGCTAGTCAATGTCACTCTAAATAAAAATAAATAAATAAATAAAATTTTAAATGATTAGCATGAATTGTATGTTTACCTTTATATTGTGCAGTTAGTTTTAAATGCAAATATAAGAGTATTTAACTCATATGTGGAAGCATTAAATTACAAAACTTATATTTTATAGCTTGTACATGCCCATGTATTTCATTCTCAGCAGGACAAAGTAATCACTGCACAGAATAAACTCAACTGGTTTTATTGGATTTGATATGCACACATTCTACTGAAACTCTGTACCTGTGGTTTACTGATTAGTGAGAAAAAAAAAAAACGAAAAGGAAAAGAACTACGGGTTGCCCTTTCCTTCTAAGTCATCATTTCAGCTTAGGTGGTTGGCTGACACAGGGAAGTCACATGAAGAAGAAAGAACACAATTTAGTCTCTTAGTCACTCAGTTTTCTTAGAACATCACTGTTTCTTTCTGCAAGTTTGGGTTTGAATGAAAAGTGTGGCTTCTTGGAGCTCTCACCACCCCAATTAATCATAGATGTAAAATGCTTACTTTGTACGTGCCCTGAGTCTTGCTTAACTCCACCACACCATGGGACCAGGATTCTGTGCTCGAAGGACGCTGGGAGCACTATCTAGAAAGGGGTAGCAAGAAGTTTGCCCCTTGTCCCTGAAGGAGAGCAGATTTTGCCACCCCCAAATATGGCTCTATGGTGTAAGGATCATCTTGAGCTGATTATTTTTAAGAAAGAGCAAACACAGGAGAAGCTCTGAAAACCAAGTAGAAGTTACCCTTTTGTAAGGGAAAATTACATTTATAAGGGAAATCTCCATTTGTCAGGGGCTCTCCCTCTTTATAACAGGAAGAGGAGGGTGACTAAATCTCTAGAAATTCTTACAGTGGAGAAGACAACTGACTTAACTCCTCATAACAACCCTACCCTTGTTTACTGTGCTTTGCCTGGTAACCTTCCATAGCAGGCTTCCCTCTCTCAGCATCTTCTTGTCTTTAGCTGGAGATGGTATTTAAGGTGATGGCTTGGGCCATTCTGCACAGTTTCTCAGTTTTGCTAGGTCTCTCCCATGTATACAGGAATTATACATGTTATTAAACTTCTGGGGGGTTTTTTTGTTTGTTTCTTTTTCTCCTATTAATCTATCTTTCATTAAAAGGAGTTCACAGCCAGGAACTTAGAGGGGAAGACAGAAAATTATCTTTGCCCCCCTACATCCCACTAGACCTCACCAATAAAACACACAAGTTCAGAGATAAAATCTTTAACAATTTCAGTACAGTCACAGCCAAAGATTAAAGCCATCATGGATCCCCCTGAGCACGGGGCCATACATGTGCCTCACCTCCATGAAACTAGCACTGCTTCTAAATTATGAGAACATAGCAGGATGCATGGTCTGTATCAGGGGTCCACTTCTCTAAAATGTCTGTCTCCTGTCCTTGAGTACAGGAGGTTGAAGAAATCCGCCACATGGCCCCGTGTTTTGGAGGGAAGCTTCATCTCTAGGAAGAAGCAAAGAAACAACTGAAGTGGCAGGAACTGATTTCCTGCCCAGCGTCTCCGCGTTCCCCTGGCTGTGTGCCAATTTGCCCTGGAGCCCAGTGGGACTTGGGGTGACTGTTCCAGTCTCTGCCTTGAGTAGTGAAGGCTTCTCCGTGTTCTGGTAAGTTAAACAGGGTGTTTGCCTTGTTCCCCTTGTTTGTTTTCTATTTCTAAGTAATTGATATTTAAGTAGCTACTTAAACTCCTCTCTGTCCAGTATTGATAGGAACTGGCAAAGCCTCCTGAGGAAGTCATCATTTTGCTAGGTTTTTGCAAAGGCTTTGCTCAGTTGAACACAGACCTTGCTTAACCTTTTTGTTTATTTATTTGTTCTAACATTTTTCAGTGCAAAGTGAGTTTGAGATGTTTTATATAATAATATACAATTAAGTTCACTTCATTTCCATTCAGTTAAAAAATAAGAAAGAGTGAGGATCTACACATACTAAATTATCTTAGATTTCTAAGCCTTGATTTTCTTCTGTGTATAATGAGGATATAATATACATTTCACGGAATTATGATGATGAGGACAACTCAAACTATGAAAGCACCCAACGAAATTCTGGACTCATGGTAAATAGTCACCTCAAAGGTGTGTGCAAGAACCATGGGGGATGCAGAATTGATGAAGTCACCACCTCTCCCCATAAACGGCTCCCAGTGTGGCCAGTGAGAGAGACAGAAGGACAGTGTGGTGGCACCGAGCACCGAGGCTGAGTACATCTAACTTTAGATGAAGGCACTGCCACTGAAAGCAGCTAAGGCTCCTGACTTTGTATTTATAAAAAGACCCCTGTAGGGAGCAAACTGTGCCACCCCAAAATGTCTCTCTAGGGGTGAAGTATTTCTGGTTAAAAACAAGGCCCAAAAGGCTCAGGCAGAACCTCTGACCTTCCCCCTAATTGCCTAAATGAATTTTGATGAAGGGCCTATTTCCAGAATAGATCTATCACCAGAGCTATCTGCAAAGAATATGGAGTAGGTCTGGTGCGGGAAACTCTTAGAGATCAGAGTCCAGTTTGTGTTCCATTGTCTCTGCCTGGCCAGCAAACATTTGTTTACCAAACATCTGTTTGTCCATCTCCACGTGAATTGCCTTCCTCCCCTTTGAAGTCCCAAAATGGCTACTCCCAACATCCTCGTCTTTAGCTAAAGATGGTGTGTAAGCTGACAGCTTCAGCCACACTGGGACTTAGTTTTCCTGGGTCTTTCCCATGTACATGTTACTAAACTTTTAGTTGATTTTCTCTTGTTGATCTTCCTCTTGTCAGTTTAATTCTTAGACCAGTCAGAACCTAGAAGGGTAGAGGAAAATTACTTCCTCCATGACACCCCTTACATGCCAGATACTATGCCAGGTAATGAGGATGCACTAGGGATCTAGAGAAACAAATAGGCCTCTTGTTACAGGCACAGTAGGCCTATTATTACAAGTGTATTTGTCATCTATAAGACTGATAGAATAATATGGACCCCTCCAGTTTTCTGTGCTGTTCAAATGAGTTCTTGTGCAAGAACTCTTTTAAAGTGATTTCTCCTCAGATGCTCACTGATAACTTACTAGGTGCCAGTCATTATATTAGAGGCTGAAGATGCAAAGATAAATATGCATCCTTTTAAGAGGCTAACCTCTAGGAAGGGAAGGAGTAGAAATGAAAATAAATAATTTCTACAGAATGAGATAAAGTCAAAATGCTTTGGGGGATTAGGTAAAAGAAAGTCTAGTGTTATTTAAAGGGGGTTGTATCATAAAATACTTGACAGAAGTTCTTTATATTTGAGCACAACTTGAAGGTAAGTTTGCCTGGGTGATCAAGGCAGGAGAAATATTATAGATAGAGGAAATTGTGTGTGTGTGTGTGTGTGTGTGTGTGTGTGTGTGTAAAAGGTCCTGGATAGAGTGGTTGAGTTAAAGAGAAAGTGTTTCTCTCCTTTATTGACTATTTTTAAATTACATTTATCAGGTGTCTCATCAATTTTAGGAAAAGTGTTTAAAAAATAAATATGTATAACTGAATCACTTTGCTGTAAACCTGAAACTAACACAACACTGTAAATCAACTATACTCTAATATACTGATAAAATAAAATTTAAATTAAAAAAATCGATCTCTTGTAACATTTAAAACATGTTAGTCATGTGGACTCTTTACGATGGGCACAATGTTGCATTATGCAACTATCTCCTTACAAAATAGGTTTGATCTCTATTCTCTTATTTGACAATTATTTATAGAGTGCCTAAGATGTCAGGTGTCTTGTCAAGTGTTGGGGTACAGAGATAAAGCAAGACATTGTCTTCATTCACTCTACTGTCCAGTGGCAAGAAAAATAAATGATTAATATGGAGTGTTATACTTGTCAATAATTTTTAAATTAGAAGAGACAAAAACTTAACTAAAAAGGAGAGACAGAGAAAGAGAGAGAGAGAGAAAGTGAGAGAGAAATAGGAATTCATTGGTTTACATTAAAGGGCAGGGATGAGGATGTCTTCAGAGAAAACTAGATCCAGGGTCTTGGAAAAGAGCAGGAATCTCTTTTACTGTCCAGGCTATGCTTCTCTTCAAGGGTTACGTTAATCCTTTCCAACTGCTTTAGAAAAAGATTATAGGAGGTGAAACTGATACTACTATCAACCTCTAATTTGAGAACCCAAGGGAATATCTCTGATTAGCTGAGTTTGGGTGTGTGCATGCATCATACATCAACAAGTGTGTCCAAGCGAGGTTTCTCCTGGGTCAAGGGCCTATCCACACAGACGCTGGGGGAGCTAGAGAATCTCTCCATTCCAAGGGCATTCAGGCACAAGTCCTGCAGGACCACAGTGAGCAAGAGACTGGTTAGGGGTGAGAGGAGGGTCTGAGAGGTTGCTTTTGAACTGAGCTTTCAGATGATATAAGTTTATCAGTTGAAGGGAGGTGGGGCAGGAGGGGTGGGAGTTAGGAAGAAGCAGTAGATTGTACAGAAGTACATTAAAGGACACAATCATAGCAAAAGCTCCAACAACTGAACATGGAGTAGAAATAAGAAGATGAAAAAAGTATGGCCCCAGACAAGATGAGTCACACCATGATAAAGTGCACTGGCACATTACTAATGTGTCTCCCGCAAACAAACGTAGAATGAAGATAAGACAATATTATTAATGGTGTGGTTTATTACGTTCATCATTTGAATTATGTAAGTTCAAAGCATATTATTTAATGTTTCTCAAGCCTTAATTATGTTTAATGGCAAAGCTTTGATCTTAAATAGCAAAATTGATAACAAAAGAAAGCTTATTAATATTAATAATGGTTTGTTTTAGGTCTTCTCTGCATAGGATAACAAAATTCCATTAGAAATTTTCATCCAAATTCCCTGACTTCTCTGGTTCCCAGCAGGGTAAGAACATGGTATTGGCAGGAGCTTGTGGAAGTACCTGGAACTACTTTGATGCTGGATGACACCCAAACAGCCATTCAGGTTGGGATCCCTTTCTCCTCTTCTGCTCTGGTGACTCTTGCCCATTTTTCAGGTTCAGCTCAAATGTTACCTCCTCTGTGACTTTTAAAAAAATCTTCCCATTATGCCTGTGCAAAAGCAGACCTGTGCTGGCTAGCTGACCAGGTCAGGCGCTCCACAGAGGTAACCACTGCCTTCCGTGCAGCCATCATTCTGGTCAAGCTCTCCATCATCCCCGTGCCCTCCCTTGCAAGGTACTGGCTGCTGTGGCTCTGTGCTGGTGCACCTCATCCTGGCCCCAGGGGCCCTGGCATCGTCTCAGCCACTGTGCCCAAGAAGCTGCTGCTGACGGCTGGTATTGATAACGGCTGCACCTCTGCCAGGGGCTGCACCGCCATCCTGGGCAACTTCGCCAAGGCCACTTTTGATGCCATTTCCAAGACCTACAGCTATCTCACTGCTGATCTCTGGGAAGACATGGTGTTCACCAGATCCCCTATCAGGAATTTACTGACCATCTGGTAAAGACCTACACCAGAGTTTCCGTGCAGAGGATCCAGGCTCCAGCTGTGGCCACCACATAGTTTTATATGTGAAAAATAAAGTGAATGAAGCTGAAAAAAATATCTTCTCACCCTTCTTCCAATTCTCAGAACAGATGGGCTTGCTTATCTTATATTTCCAAAGCAGTACTTCATACAGTGGTTTCCAGCTCCTTATTTGATACATTTTATCATTAGATTAGATCTTTCTGGACACTCAAACTATGCTTATTCATTTAAACGGGACCTGGAATCCATTTGCTCATTATATACATTATTGTAATAAACTGATGAATGAATGAACCAACAGATCTTTTGTTCTGACTCAAATGTTATATAAAATATACACCTATATTCTCAGTCAGACAGGTCCATCTCCCCACCTCCCACTGCTAACACTTCCACTGTAGATGGTGTAAAGAAGGGTTTGGGAAGAGGAAAATGAGAAATAATATTGTATTCCTTAATCTGGAATGATTAGTTAAAAATATGTATATTAGAAGGTTGTTTTGGGGATCATATGAGTTAACTTTTTTTTTTTTTTTTTTTTTGTGGTACACAGGCCTCTCACTGTTATGGCCTCTCCCATTGCAGAGCACAGGCTCCAGACATGCAGGCTCAGCTGCCATGGCTCATGGGCCGAGCCGCTCTGTGGCATGTGGGATCCTCCTGGACTGGGGCACGAACCTGTGTCCACTGCATCGGCAGGCAGACTCTCAACCACTGCACCACCAGGGAAGCCCTAAGAGGGAAGTTTTTAGCAATACAATTCTATCTCAAGAAACAAGAAACATCTCAAATAAACAACCTAACCTGGCACCCAAAGCAATTAGAGAAAGAAGAACAAAAAAAACCCCCCAAAGTTAGCAGAAGGAAAGAAATCATAAAGATCAGATCAGAAATAAATGAAAAAGAAATGAAGGAAACAATAGCAAAGATCAATAAAACTAAAAGATGGTTCTTTGAGAAGATAAACAAAATTGATAAACCATTAGGCAGACTCATCAAGAAAAAAAGGGAGAAGACTCAAATCAACAGAATTAGAAATGAAAAGGATAAGTAACAGCTGACATTGCAGAAATACAAAGGATCATGAGAGATTACTACAAGCAACTATGTGACAATAAAATGGACAACCTGGAAGAAATGGACAAATTCTTAGAAAAGCACAACCTTCTGAGACTGAACTGGGAAGAGATAGAAAATATAAACAGACCAATCACAAGCACTGAAATTGAGACTGTGATTAAAAATCTTCCAACAAACAAAAGCCCAGGACCAGATCACTTCACGGGCAAATTGTATCAAACATTTGGAGAAGAGCTAACACCTATCCTTCTCAAACTCTTCCAAAATATAGCAGAGGAAGAACATTCCCAAACTCATTCTACAAGGCCATCATCACCCTGATACCAAAACCAGACAAAGATATCACACAAAAAGAAAACTACAGGCCAATATCACTGATGAGCATAGATGCAAAAATTCTCAATAAAATACTAGCAAACAGAATCCAACAGCACATTAAGAGGATTATACAACATGTTCAAGTGGGGTTTATCCCAGGAATGCAAGGATTCTTCAATATACGCAAATCAATCAATGAGATATACCATATTAACAAACTGAAGGATAAAAACCATATGATCATCTCAGTAGATGCAGAAAAACTTTTGACAAAATTCAATATCCATTTATAATAAAAACCCTTCAGGAAGTAGGCATAAAGGGAACCTACCTCAACATAATAAAGGTCATATATGACAAACCCACAGCCAGCATCTTCCTCAATGGTGAAAAACTGAAACCATTTCCTCCAAGATCAGGAAAAAGACAAGGCTGCCCACTCTCACCACTATTATTCAACATAGTTTTGGAAGTTTTAGCCACAGCAATAAGAGATGAAAAAGAAATAAAAGGAATCCAAATTGGAAAAGAAGAAGTAAAACTGTCACTGTTTGCAGATGACATGATAGTATACATAGAGAATCCTAAAGATGCTACCAGTAAACTACTCAAACTAAGCAATGAATTTGGTAGAGTAGCAGGATACACAATTAATGCACAGAAACCTCTTGCATTCTTATACACTAAAGATGAAAAATCTGAAAGAGAAATTAAGGAAACAATCCCATTTACCATTGCAACAAAAAGAATAAAATACCTAGGAATAAACCTGCCTAAGGAGGAAAATACCTGTATGCAGAAAACTATAAGACACTGATGAAAGAAATTAAAGACAATACAAACAGATGGAGAGACATACTATGTTCTTGGATTGGAAGAATCAACATTGTGAAAATGACCATACTACTCAAAGCAATCTACAGATTCAATGCAATCCCTATCAAACTACCAATGGCGTTTTTCACAGAACTAGAACAAAAAATTTCAGTTTGTATGGAAACACAAAAGACCCCAAATTGCCAAAGCAATCTTGAGAAAGAAAAACGGAGCGAGAGGAATCAGGCTATACTACAAATCTACAGTATGATAATGGCACAAAAACAGAAATATAGATTAATGGACCAGGATAGAAATCCCAGAGATATACCCATGCACATATGGTCACCTTATCTTTCATAATGGAGGCAAGAGTATACAATGCAGAAAAGACAGCCTCTTCAATAAGTGGTGCTGGGAAAACTGGACAGCTACATGTAAAAGAATGAAATTAGAACACTCCCTAACACCATACACAAAAATAAACTCAAAATGGATTAACGACCTAAATGTAAGGCCAGACACTATAAAACTCTTAAAGGAAAACATAGGCAGAACACTCTATGACATAAATCACAGCAAGATCCTTTTTGACCCACCTCCTAGAGAAGTGGAAATATAAACAAAAATAAATAAAAGGGACCTAATGAAACTTAAAAGCTTTTGCACAGGGCTTCTGTGGTGGCGCAGTGGTTGAGAGTCCGCCTGCCGATGCAGGGGACACGGGTTCATGCCCCGGTCCAGGAAGATCCCACATGCTGCGGAGTGGCTGGGTCCGTGAGCCACGGCCGCTAAGCCTGCACCTCCGGAGCCTGTGCTCTGCAACGGGACAGGCCACAACAGTGAGAGGCCTGCGTACCACCAAAAAAAAAAAAAAAAAAGCTTTTGCACAGCAAGGGAAACCATAAGACGAAAAGACAAGCCTCAGAATGGGAGAAAATATTTGCAAATGAAGTAACTGACAAAGGATTAATCTCCAAAATATACAAGCAGCTCATGCAGCTCAGTATCAAAAAAACAAACAACCCAACCCAAAAATGGGCAGAAGACCTAAATAGACATTTCTCTAAAGAAGATATACACATTGTCAACAAACACATGAAAGGATGCTCACATCAGTAATCATTAGAGAAACGCAAATCAGAACTACAATGAGGTATCACCTCACACCAGTCAGAATGGCCATCATCAAAGAATCTACAAAACAATAAATGCTGGAGAGGGTGTGGAGAAAAGGGAACCCTCTTGCACTGTTAGTGGGAATGTAAATTGATACAGTCACTATGGAGAACAGTATGGAGGTTCCTTAAAAAACTAAAAATAGAACTACCATATGACCCAGCAATCCCACTACTGGGCATATACCCTGAGAAAACCATAATTCAAAAAGTCATGTACCCCAATGTTCATCGCAGCGCTATTTACAATAGCCAGGACATGGAAGTAACCTAAGTGTCCATCCTCAGATGAATGGATAAAGAAGATGTGGCACATGTATACAATGGAATAATACTCAGCCATAAAAGGAAACAAAATTGAGTTATTTTTAGTGAGGTAGATGGACCTAGAGTCTGTCATACAGAGTGAAGTTAAGTCAGAAAGAGTAAAACAAATACTGTATGCTAACACATATATTTGGAATCTAAAAAAAAAAAAAATCATTCTGAAGAACCTAAGGGCAGGACAGGAATAAAGACCCAGACATAGAGAATGGACTTGAGGACATGGGGCAGGGAAGGGTAAGCTGGGACAAAGTGAGAGAGTGGCATGGACTTATATATATTACCAAATGTAAAACAGATAGCTAGTGGGAAGCAGCTGCATAGCACAGGGAGATTAGCTCAGTGCTTTGCAACCACCTAGAGGGGTGGAATAAGGAGAGTGGGAGGGAGATGCTAGAAGGAGAGTATATGGGGGTATATGTATGCATATAGCTAATTCACTTTGTATACAGCAGAAACTAACAGAACACTGTAAAGCAATTATACTCCAATAAAGATGTTAAAAAAATGAGATTATTTTAGTTTACTTGTATATTTTACATTAAAATGCCACATGCTGTTTATGCATTTTAAGTGAATAAAAAAGATTAAAAGTGTTGTATATGATGTTGAAATCTGAGATAACTGTTCAAAAATATATATATACATATCAGGCCCTTGCAATTGATAAACTGGTTAGAATCCGAGGATATGGTATGCTCTTTTGGGCAACAGTGATGGAGACTGACTCTAGTTAAGTAAAAAAAAAAAAAAAAAAAAAAAAGAAAAAGAAAAAAATGCTTTTGCTAGGGAGGAAATTACATAACTCCTCCAGTAAAAAATAGTGCTGAGTTACCCTCTGGAAGGGCAGGAATAAAAAAAGAACAAAGAACAGGACTTTACGAATCTTCTCTCTTGGAGTTACCATCAAGATGTCAGCTCTATAAACTCATAAGTGTCTTTCTTCAAATAACTAGTCAAGATCTCTAGGGAGAAAATCTAATTGGAGGGAAGGAAGAGGAGGATATTTATTAACATAGGCAGAACTTCTACTGGCCATTCCTTCAGGAGGACTCAAACACCAAGAATGCCTGACATACAACAGTTACCAAGTCACTAAATTCATAGTTGCTGCATGAATGAGTGAATCACAGTAATATGGCTAGCCAAAAAAAAAAAAAATTATCTAGTTCCATTTACGAGTTTTGGCACTGTAATAGGCAGAATGATGGTCCCCTAAAAATGCCCATTTCCTAATCCCTGGAAGCTGTGTGTATGTTCCCTTACCTGGCAAATGGACTGTGCATATGTGATTAAGTTAAGGATTTTAAGAAATGGAGCTTATCCTGGATTACCAGGTTGGCACATTGTAATTACAAAGGTTGTTATAAGAGGGAGGCAGGGATGTCAGATTCAGAGAAGGAGATGTAAGGATGGAAGCAGAGGGTCAGAGTGATGCAGGGCCATGGTGATACCCTTCATAAGGGTCCTTCCAATTCAGGGTGGAAGAAAGAGGGACTTTAAGAAAACTATCAAACCTCTTTCTCCCAGCTTCTGTTCCTTCAACTTTTAAAAAATATATACACTAGTATATATTATACTATTATATACGGCAGAGGTAATTCTAAGAATTAAATGAGGCTTTGTAAGGACATGCTTTCAAAAGTACCTCACGGATGGTAAACGCTTAACATATACTAGTTATTTTTAACATGACCATCAGAGGATACAAACCAAGTTAATAATCTTAAAAGGATATCTATGATAATCTGCATATCCTTAAAGACATTTTAGAGCAGTGATAACATCCCAGCCTATGAAGAAAAAAGTAAAGTTGTTTCCCTACAAGGTACAAATTCAAAAATTAATTTCTGTAAGCAGGTCGCCCTCTTTTAAACCACTCTCAGCTGCTGCTTCTTCTAGCACATTCCCTCTAGTGTGCAGCTCTGAGAATCCTTGTAGTCCCTTAAGTGGGCTCCATAAATTCACAGGTGGTTTATTTTCACTTTTCTGCAATGTTACACATTTTTCCTGTGGATGTAAGTCTTCCTTTATCTGGACTTACTCTCTTCAGAGTCCTCAAGTCCTTCCTTCTACCTCTCCTACCAGTCCCACGGTTTCTTCCCCAAACATTCTCTCCCATTACTAGCCTAACTGCCACCTTAAGTAAAGAGATGTAAGGGATCTTTTGCATCCCCTTCCAAAAGTAAGCGTCTGGGTTCCTGGAGGGCCATGGAATCTATTACAAGCCAATCGTGCAAAGCTAGGATAATATGTTGACACATGGTATGTGAAACTCATAGCTCATCGCCTAGCATCTAGCAAGCGCTCAATGAATAATAGATATTGCTATTTACTTTTATTATTATTACTGCTGCTACCATTACAACCCTTCGAGCAGTCTGTCTGCACAGCTAGACTGTGAGAGAAGGAACTGCATCTCATTTATCTTTGGATCTGCCCCAGTGCTCAGTGCAGAGCCTGATATGTGCTCAGTAGATATTTGCAAAATGTGTAGCCTCGAGACAACTCCCCCTGGGCACATCTCAAAGTTCAACTTTGCACAACTTGCCCACATCCGCCTACAGGCCAACAGTCAGCAGAACAACAGCCCAGGTGCAGCAGGCTGTTAATGACCTGTCTCCAAGGAAATACTGCCCAGTACTACAATAATTCACCACCAAAAGGTGCATTTTATGGTCTCATTTCTCTTCTGTGATATTTTGTGCCGTGTTAAATTTTATCCATAGCAATTGAGATTCTAACTCCAAGCTTAAAGGCAGAAGGCCAGGGAGGGGGCTATCATTACAGTGATGCTGGGAGGAAAGATTGCATTCAGCAGTGAAATGGGGGTTCTGCTTCAGTGTTAACACGCGGTCATTATCTGGGAGACAGCTTCTTCCTTGCCGCAGGGGAAACAGTTAAATCCTGAGTGGAGATGCTGGTCTGGAGAGAGGATAGAATAAATGTGCTTCCAGCTCCCTTACCTTTCACACTAGCAAGCCACATCTGTGGAAGAGCCAGAGCTTATTCTTAGAGGAGGTGGAAGAGGGAGGTACTTCCTTGTTGATTCATTCATTCAATCATTGAATCTACATATAGGTGTGCACCCACAAATTAAATCCATCTCCTACCACTGCCCAATTCCCCACAACTTTCTCATGAGTCCTCTGGAATGCACCAGTCATAACCAGCAAATGCCATGCCCTTTTCCTTTCTACTTTTACCGAAGACCTGGATCACCCCTCAGGACTTCACTTCTCCTGTAGCTTTGATCTTGCAAGAAGGCCAGGTGATTTGTTCCCTTCTATTGCCAACTTCAGAACATTCTCTCTCCCCTGAAAAAGACTCTGAAGTTACAAATCATTTCACTCACTACCCGTCTTTGTCCCAGCCATTTATGCGTGTGTTGCAAATATTACAGCCGCGTCAATATCTGAGGCACATTTTCAATTCCTTGGACGTTTAGCACCTGCCAATGTCCCTTCTCCAAGTCTGCTCTTGTTAATAATTCACAGTGATTTTAGTATCCCCACTGCAACTATTTTAATACCTTGGCTTCCAAGTTCATGATCTTGTTCGGCACCTAACTCAAGCTACCGATGCCCGTGGTCACTCCAGACCTTGTTAGTAAAACTGCCTCACTTCTCTTATTCCGTTAAGGCTCCCACTGTCCTTGCTCTCTCACTCTTCTAGTTTGACTGAAACAATAATTTGACCTTGAAGAAACCTTTATTCTAGTGATCCCACTGCATTTCCACTGTCCTTCATTTACTGGGTCCTTAGTTTACTCTGTATTCAGAACTTGAACTTGATGGTCTTTCATTACAATCACACTTTTTAATACTTTCATACTTTTTCAACTCCCTGCCCCTTTCCCTTTTTCAAACTTATGTAGGTTAATTTTTGACCCTGGTCAAGTCCAACTTTGCCTCTTCTTGACCTTCACACGTACAGCTGAGTGTAGCTAATATCAAAGAAAACCAGGGCTGGAGGGTAGTTAAAGGGACAAAAACAGTAGTTGAGTAACTATTGCAATAGAGGAAAAGAGACCTCAGTATAAAACTGGGCTCAACTGCAAATACAAGAACAAGCGAGGATTCATAGCCAAGGATCAGGCTGAGGAGGTCAGTGGACAGAAAATTTTAAGAGAAAACATCAAGGGTAGGGGGATTTTTTCTAAACCAACCTAACAGGATTCTTTCTGAAGGCAGACCAGGTGATAAGAGGGATGGTGGGATGAAGAATTTGATCAGTTATTGATCAGCTATTGAGGGTAACAATTCTTGCTAACGACTTACTAGGATTCTTGCTAAAACTGGCCTATGCCGGTCGACGAGAAGGCCCAAGGTTGAGGTCTAGTAAGAAGAAGGCTTAGAGAAACCTGACTAAAGTTTGGTCAAGGAGACAGTCTTTGTCACCAGGGAAATGCAAAATCATGCTGAGTGAACTAACATTTTTTTAATGACACTAATTCAATTAATAAAGATGGAAGGTAAAGATAATGGAGAGGTAAAGCCAATGCAGTATGGAAAGGAATGGTTAGCTATCACTTACGTTGTTATATTATGTGTCAGGCACTTATTCTGAGTTTTATACATACTTGTTTTTGTTAAATTAATATATTTGCTTTGTAAATGAGGAAACTGAGGCAAAGACCTACCCTCTGACAATTGAGGAATGAATCAAGATAAGAGTGGACAAGGGCAGATACAATTTAAAAAGTAAGTCTTAGTTCTCCCTCTTGAAAATATAGGAAGAGATATCCCTCCCCCCACCCCTTTTCTTAGAGCATTTACTTTAGAAAACATAATTGCAGGTTCCTTCTCTGTCTCTTTGAAATGTATGTAAACCTTTGCAAAAGCTAAATAAAACTCTAGGCTGAGTTACAACCCAAGAATGTCCTTCTCAAGGACCTGGGGACTATTTCTTTGAAATGCAATCATCAAGGAAGATTATAAGTCTCCCAGTTCCTGGGAGAGGGTAGAGGCCTAACTTCTAATTTTCTGGAGCCTAGCTCCAAGCTGCAAAATTCTCTCTCATAAAGGTATGAGAGGTGTACTTTTCTTTAGATAAAGCCGATTAGCTAACACACGTAGTTACCCCACTGCCAAGTGAAGTTAGAATGAACTATGTGTGACCAATGGTGCTATCACGTCTTCTTACTTGAGGACTATTTATTATTGTTCTTGAGAACTTGTATGGGTCCTCCTAATGGATGCATCTGGCTGGCTACACAAAAGGATGACATTTCTTTCTATCTTCACAATCTCTTAGTGGATTACATTCTAGTTTAATGCTTTTTTAATATTAAAATTATTTTCTTTCTCTTCTACTTTTGTGGAGAGGTTTTTGGGTTGGGAGTTTTTTAAATTATATTTCCCCAGCAAGTGCAAGAATGGGACATTAAGATAAATGAGATTAATGGTGGGGCTTCCTTGGTGGCGCAGTGGTTGAGAGTCTGCCTGCCAATGCAGGGGACGTGGGTTCGAGCCCTGGTCTGGGAGGATCCCACGTGCTGCAGAGCAACTGGGCCCGTGAGCCACAATTACTGAGCCTGCACAGCTGGAGCCTGTGCTCCGCAACGGGAGAGGCCGCGATAGTGAGAGGCCCGCGCACCGCGATGAAGAGTGGCCCCCACTTGCCACAGCTAGAGAAAGCCCTCGCACAGAAACGAAGACCCAACACAGCCATAAATAAATAAATAATTTTTAAAAAAATGAGATTAATGGTGAACACTGGAATCTAATTCTATATTTATAACCATAGGTATCCCTCAGAAATATAACAAACTGGGGCAATATAACTTTGACTTTTGCTTTTATAGATTTGCCAAATTGATTGACTTTTTGCAATGAGGATATGTATTGCACGTTTTAGAACACAGCATGAGAAGCCAGAGGCTGGTGCTGCCAAAGGAGCCTATTCAGAGCCCTCATAAAGGCCCCCATACACTGGGGACTGCATTTCCCTTTTCTTTTTCATATTTGAAAATATGCACATCCTTTACTGATATATGTAAGAACTTTGCTGTTATAACAAATAACCACAAATTTGGCGACTTAAGGTAACAGAAATTCATTATTTACAGTTCTGGAGGTCAGAAGTATAAAATGGGCTGGCAGGGCTGTGCTCCTGGAAGCTCCGGGGGAGAATCCATTTCCTCGCTTTTCCGAGCTTTCACATGTGGCTCCCGTTCCTTGGCTCATGGTCCCTTTCTCCACCTTCAAAGTCAACAGAGTAGAATCTTCAAATATCTCTGCCTCCCTCTCTCTCTCTCTCTCTCTTATCATTTGCAGGAAGTATGGGAGAAAGATAGTGTATTAATCTGTTTGAGCTGCTGTAACAAAAATACCATAAACTGAGTGGCTTAAACAACAAGTGTTTATTTCTCACACTTCTGAAGGCTGGCCAGTCTTCTCCCTGTAACCTCACTTGGCAGAAGGGATAAGAGAGCTCTCTGAGGTCTCCTTTATAAAGACATCAATCCCATTGTGATCTTATCACTTCCCAAAGGAAGGCCTTGCCTCCAGATGCTGTCGCATAGGGATTAGAGTTCATATGAATTTTGGTGAACACAAACATTCAGTCTATAGACGATGGTCTATGTGGAGGAGGTTGTTGAGAATGAAGTCATTCTATTTAGTTCATAATTTTATCTTCAAAAATGTATCCCATTCAGCATCTGTTGGTTTTTTTCAGCCCAAAGATGATAGGGACAGCCTTTAACTGGGCCTTGGTCTCATCCTGGTCACATCCGAGGGGAGTAACTAACGTTCCAAGCCCTATGTGTATGGGTGTCTAGAGAAGACTGGAATACAGCACTCAGACATGAACATGTTAAACTCCTCTCCTGCTGAGTCAACCAGGAGCTGCACTTGCTCTGCAGCTAACACTTCATAATAGTTATGTGCTCAGTAAATGTCCACCCAGGATATGGGTTTCATGAAAACGCAACACTATAGCCACCCCCAGGGTTTATGATCCATAATTCATTTTGGAAAATGGCTTGATTCATTTGGAGTAGTAAAATCTGAGAACTTCATGGCTCATGATAATGTCAGGGGGAGCCATCTCCTATGCTAATGGTGCACAGAGGATTAGAGCTGTACTGTCCCAACACTGCAGCTACCTCGTCCCCACACAAGTCAGGTGGGGCCCACCCACCTCTGAACATTCTGATGAGGAACGATCCAGACCAATGCATATTTTATCTCCTGCAAACCCAGCAAGGTGTTGATATAGGTGTTTCATAGGAAATAAGCTTACCAAGAGAGGTGAATTCTAGTCTTAATACTTCAATTTTTTAAAATCTGTGACCCTATGTGACCTCAACCCATTTTCAGGCCTTAATTTTTGATACTTCTATCCTACTCCCTACATCCTGTGCTTCCTTAACAGGAGTTTCTCATATTTCTCAGAATAAGTGTTTTTCCTATCTCCAAAAATCATTTACACAAAGGTTATCCTTGCCTGAAATGTGCCTATTTATTCTTCAAAGCCTAATGTAATGTAACTTCCTCCAGGAACTGTTATGCTCTTATAATTATTTGTCCCTTGAAAGGAAGGGCTGTTTATTAAGTTAGTTGGCACTTAGTAGTTGCTCATTTATGTGTGTATGTTGAGTTTACTTAACATGCTCTAAACGTTAAACATATAGGTAATATAATTTCACAGCAGTTAGAATTTTAGTCCAACTATGCCATCTGATAGATTCAAAAGAGACAAGAACAGTTAAGAAATGTGTGGGAAGGGCATAACCAGACTATTTCCCTCTTTTTGGTGGAATTCAGGTTTCCCCCTCTATCCAAAAGTAGAGCTTTCCTAGGGGCTCTTTCCTGAGCCAAAATGGCATAAAGTGAAGAAGCAATTACCTTAGGACATATTTTGCTAACGGATTCCAAAATAAAAGGAGATAAAGAACAGATGTTTGGACACAGTTCAAAGCTATGGTGGCTTGATGCTGAGATGCTGAGTGGTGTTCCCTGGGAAGGAGCTTGGTGGGGCCATTCCCACTGCTGGGGGTTTAGCTGCCTCTACAAGGGATTGCTACAAAACAAACACTGAATGCAATTTTTGCTTTTTGCCTTTTTTCGTAAAAGCAAAAATCCTCTTCAGATTTCTTTTGGTTAGCAAAAAGAGGTACCAGTGTAGGTGTTTCATAAAAGCAATATGGTGTAAGCAAACTTTCAAAAAGTGGGGGATGCCTGTACCTGACTACCAGTCAAGTACATATCCGAATCATGCTATGCTACATTGCATCTTTTCAAAAAGATATAGTGTGATAATATTACTAAGTGCTTGGCATTGTGCTTGGCACATTTTTAAGGCATCCAGTAGATGACTTTTATGGTTTGCATGTTGTATTGCTGTTATCACTACCACTTACATCTGCTTTTCACTACAAATTAACCATTATTATCCTTAATTTACATATGAGGCAAGTGAGGCTTATAGTTTTTAAAATCCTCACAAAGATCGTCCTGTTACTTAGGCAGTGTTCAAACCTCATTAACTTTTATTATTTTTAATTCGAATGTCCTTTCTCATCCATCCTAGCTCACGCACTGCCTTGTGGGTCAGAGGAGGGTTCAGGCTGCATGTTTGATCTGTGAGGAGACCTAAGGTCCTGCGTTCTAAGATGCTTCTGTCTTCCCAGTGAAAGGAATAGGGCCCACGAATCAGGGAACATTGTCTGGTCTTCAGGCAGTGGCCATCTCCAGGACACCGCACATTTCTTAAGAAGTCCTGTGGCAGAGCCTGTTGTTTATCTGGCTCTGGTTTTGATCAGTCTAATTATTAGTGAAATGATTCATCATGGAAATAATGACTATTAGGATGGAAACAGTCTTAAAGCGAAACAAAGCGTCAAGCTTCAGCAAGCGCAGTTCCCAAGGCTGCATCTTTGGGGTGCTCCTGCTGAGCCTTCAGATGGGATAAAAGCTTAGGCTCACGATTTGGTCAGATATTTTCCTCCCAATGGGAGGGGAATCAGATGAGCTCTTCAACAGATATTCAGTGAGCACCTGCTTAGTAAAGCATATGGAACACATGATGGATGATACAAAGGAATATAATACAAATCCCCTTGCTCTCCAAGACTTGGAATCACTGGAACTCTCAAACATTGCTGGAGGGAGTGAAATGTGTTACACTCACTTTGGTAAACTGGTAGTAACTCTAAATCTAGGCATCCAGCTACCCTCTGGCTGAGCAATTACACTCTTATTCATATACCACTTGCTGCTCCCAATCCCTGCCCTCTTTCCTCCCTGCATTTTCCCCAAATCAGTGTCCGATGTGCCCTGATGTTTCATGCCTGGGAAAGATCCCCCTTAGGCCCCACTTGACCAGAAGGTGGTGACTTTAGTTGTCACGGGATGTTTTCCGTGTGTTTGTTTTTTCTCACCAATTTCAAAGGTGGGCCTACTTCCTGGGATAGCTTGGCCTACAATGCTGGAGCTCGAGGGAGCTTTTGGGCTTGTAGGCATGGTGTCTGCATTTTAGACCTGGAATAAACACTTAGTGCACGGCTGTGGGCTATAACCAAAAGCTCTGAGCTCCACTTTCTACAGCTGTAGAATGAGAACAATGTTTACAAAATATTTTCCAAGACATGAAGATAATATCTCAAACAGCATAGCATGATTTACATGACTTTTACAAGGTGCTCCCAACTATTTTCCAGCTTCATTTTCTGTATATGCTCATGAATTATTTGTTGAGGGCCCAGTGGAGAGCAGATGCTTTTCCAGATGCTAGAGATTGTGAAGAGGGCAAGATGGAGCTATGTTTTGGAGGAAGATAAACAATAAATAAGTAAGCACCCAAGAAAATAATATAATTCCAGAGAGGATCAAGAGATACGAAAAAATACAGGAGGTGTGATAGAGGGAGTGTAGGGGTGCATGACTCTAGGCTGGACAAATGAGGAAGGTGTGTCAAAGAAAGTGACATTTGAACTGAGTCTTGTGTGGACATCTCCCATTCTCTCAGTCAACTCCTTAACGCTAGCTTTAGCTTTAGCCATCAGCTCCAAAAGAACTGTAAACTGATGGTTCCTTGCCTCAGCTACACTTTGTACCTCTTGCACTCTACTCAGGGCTTCTCTGATGTTGTACTGTAGAATGCCTGTAGGAAACCATTAGGCCTTACAGATATATGAGCCTGGAAGGACAAGAGAAAATTAATACATCATGGGTAACCCTTGACCAATGACAGATGGCATTCAGAAGACAAATTCTCCTTCCTTCCACCTTTTGCATGGGAAATGGTAAAGATTCATTCTACATGGCTTTTCAGAAGATACAGAACCCAAATTGTCCATAGCAGAAATTAGCTTAATCATGTTCTTCCTTCTTCTCTGTTTCACACCATCTGCTAACCCTATTCCCTGATAATATATCCCAGGCTAAACTACCTGCAATGTAAGCCAGTGTCTCTTATAAAAAGTCAAGAATAAGACAGATTCAAATGTTAAGAAAGAGCCAGCCATGTGATGATGAGGAAGAGAGTATTCTAGGCAGAAGAAACAGCAAGTAAAAACTCCTTGAATGTTACATTTACCGTTATGACCCCAAACTTCCTCAAAATTCAAGAGATTCTACAACCATGACTAGAAAAGAAAAATACATTTTACGTCATGAAGAAACTATAGGAACCATTTGGTTCTATAAGGTTCTGATTGCCACATTAGGGGGGCTGGACATTATTCTGGGGGCTGGACGTTATTCTAAGTGTAATGGGAAAGTTTTGTGAAGTCTAGGAGGGGGGTAATGAGATTTACCCTCTGAAAAGCAGGTTTCTGGGTGGAGAATAGGGTGTAGTGGGAAGGACCTGGAAGCAGGAAGTTTGGTTTGCAGGTTTTGACAGAGGACAATTCACCAGGTCAAGATGTGATTATGACACCACCTCTGGAACAGGGAGAGAGGGAGATAAAGGGAAGGTATATGGACTCAAAGACACAAGAGCCAAATCAACCAATTCCAATTTAAACAATTTAAACAAACGATATTATATTGCATATATATTTATATCTATCTGTCTATTTCTCTATATCTATCCTATCTATATATATCTCTCTAGATATATATACACAATAAATATATAGATACATCTATTTATAGATATGTATAAACACATAAATACATATATGATATATAGAGATATGTCTGATATGCCATTTATGAAAAATATGAACACTTACGGAATATGACAATGTTAAAAATGATTATTCATTGTTTTTGAGGTATCAAAATGGCACTGTAATTATGTTTTAGAAGAAAGAGTCCTTATCTTTTAGAGAGACATCCTGAAATTTTTATAGAGGGAATAATACAATAGCTGGAATTGGATTCAAAGTAAAGCATGAGAGAGGGAGATGGGTGCATTGGCCATTAAATGATAATTGTTGAAGTTGGGTGATGGGTATATCAAGTTTTTTTAAGATTCCATCTACTTTTGTATCTATTTCAAATGATCCATAATAAAAATAAAGAGAGAAAAGTGTGTGTGTGTGTGTGTGTGTGTGTGAGTGTGTGTGTCAGAGACAGAGTTAGAAAAGTGGTGGGGCTTGGACTATTGGGTGGCCCCTGAGGCGGATAAGAAGTGGTTAGATTCTAGGGTATTTTAGAGGCAGAGTGAACAGGACTTGCTGATGGATGTCTAAGTCCCTGAGATTTTTGGACACTGATTTTATTCTGTAGTTGGTGCTGAGCCCCTGGAGGTTTTTTTGATCAAGAGGTTTCTATGATCAGTCGTGCTTTGGGACTACAGCTGACAGCATGGGATTAAAGTCAAGAGCTCTGGCACTTTTTCAATATGGGATGGGACCTCTGGGAGGTACTACACTTTTACTCTATGTGGGTTTTGATCTCAGTGGGCATGGAATGTGTCCACCTCTGTATTCAGCAGTGCCCATCACGTACTGTCTGTGATCGGCAATCAAGCACAGGATAAGGAATCCAGCTTCTCGAATGGATTAATGTGCTAAAATTATCATCAGCTGGGAAAACAATGACCCATTCAGGCATTAAATAAATGCATACTCTGCATGCCTGCATTTCCACTTAAGACCCAGTGTAATCTGTTTTTCACATTCACTTAATCCTATAAAATATATAAAATGTCCCAGACTTCAAAATGCTTCCTTAAAGAGTGTCGAGTATCGGCCTTCCGTGTTTGCCTATTTGGAGAGCAACTTGGGCCGTGCTTTGAATAGAAATTCTCAACTCTCGGAAGCCCAGACATTTATTTCATTTTCTTGTTTAATTCCTTACTGCTTCCCTCCATGACAGACTCTACTTATATCTTGTGGAACAGACAATTTAGATGATGAGTTAAAAAGCACACCTTAGAGAAATCTATCTGCATTCCTTTGCTCACAAGACACTTTTGTTCTGAGGTGCCCTCTCTTGAACCCTCCCAGTAAAAAATGTCTTCCTCCATGAAAGTCACCCTCAATCTCCAGGCACATCTTCTCTCTCATTGTTGAGTTATACCACAGCAATATGGGTCTCTGAATTAGCTCTTTCGATAACCTCCAGTAAAATATAGCTTTAGGCATACTTGTCTTTCTCTACCACCAGGTTTGTAAAAACCTTCAGGACAAGCGATTAAAAACACTACTGGGAAGTTTGTTCTCTTGATGAGACAGTTACAGGTTTAAAATTCAGCCCTGCCACTTACAACTGGGGCAACCTTTCTAAAGACTTACCTTACTCATCTCTAACCTGGAAATAATAGGACTTTTTCATAGGTCATAGGATATAAAGTGTGTGAAATTGTTAACATGGAATCTGGCATGTTGTGAGTAGCCAACAAATGTTAGCTATAAATATCACTATTATTCTCATCAGCCCATGTCACAATGTCACACACGAATGTCAACTGTGTCTGTGCAAGTTGAAACACAGTAGTTAAAATAATCGATAGCTACTTTAAACTTTAATGTGAATAAAAGTCACAGGGAATCTGGGACCTCCCAGGTGGTCCAGTGGCTCAGACTCCGTGCTCCCAATGAAGGCAGCCCGGGTTCGATCCCTGGCCAGGGAACTAGATCCCACATGCTGCAACTAAGAGTTCACATGCCGCAACTAAAGATCCCACACACGGCAATTAAGATCCCACATGCCGCAACTAAGACCCGGCACAGCCAAATAAATAAATAAATATTCTTTTTAAATAACTTTAGAAATCACAGGGAATCTGAATAATATGCAGATTCATCGGCAGTTCTCACAAGTACACAGCTGATGGCCATGTTACCAGTCCTCACACCACACATTGAGTAGCAAGAGTCTAGATCTTCAGCATTGTAGAGAATCATTTCAGATATAAAGAAAAGTCAGTGGGAGGAGCAGAGTCTATGATTTTTATTACATGCAGGCATAACGTTAGTAATAATAAGACCATCAATTCTGAAGACAGCCTCTATTCATCCAGTTTACACCAGGACACATAGCTAATGCTGAAGTTAGGAATTATTCCTCTGGCATAATGAGGGGAGGCAAAAAAACAGTGAAATCCCAGGGAGGTCACGTGGATTTTAGGAAAAATGAGCTGAGAACGCACAGTCACAGCACCAGCTGTGTCCTCTTGGGCCATATAGTATCTTCTGGAGCCTGTGTTTTCTGATCTGTGATTAGTAATGCCTTTGTGATGGTTCAGTGATATGATGTCTCTGAAAGGTACCAGCACAGATCCTGAAAGTAGGGCTCAAGTAACAGATGTTAGCTTCCATTCCTGTTTGCTTATCTACCCTATCTACCTCTGCCTGGAAAATTTCAAGAATGTTGTCACAGCCCACAAGACCTCAAATTATATAAGGCAGTTTATAAAGTGGGATATGGGCAAGGAGCGAAAGGGAAGGTCACTTACTGTATCCATTACATTTACTGTGTGCTGGCCAAGTGCCAGGTGCTGAAGATACAAACCCCTATCCTTGCCCTCCAGTTACCTACTGCAGATTCTGCTTCTCATTCCTGCACCCCAAGCAGACCAAATGGTGTAGTACTTGGGAGTAGACCCTCCGTAAGTCCTGGGATGACCATAGTTGCCTATATTTTTTCTTCTCTAGTTTCTGATTCCAGTGTGACCTTCATGAAAGAGGCAGAGAAAAATGGAGATTTCCTGTCTAACTTGCCATATTTTCTATCTCATGGTTCACAGAACCATTCAATTTCTTGGAGTTTGATTTTTTGTATTGATGATTATAAAATCAACACATTTGTGGATTGATTGTAGAGGGGCAGACTGTGGAAAATAAAAATTACCCATAAGCCAAATACTTAGGCATATAGAAGTGTGTGTGTGTGCAGTACATGTGTGTGTCTATGTGTGTACATGTGTGTGTGTTCTCCCAGTGTTAGAATATAGCTTCAGGTCTTGATTATGTATGTATTTAATACAGAAAAAAGTCTATTGTCATCGTTAAAATTGTGGACTTTGGGCCTCCCTGATGGCACAGTGGTTAAGAATCCACCTGCCAATGCAGGGGACACGGGTTCAAGCCCTGGGCTGGGAAGATCCTACATGTCATGGAGCAACTAAGCCCATGAGCCACAACTACTGAGCCTGTGCTCTAGAGCCCATGAGCCACAACTACCGAAGCCCACGTGCCACAACTACTGAAGTCTGGGTGCCTAGAGCCTGTGCTCCACAACAAGAGAAGCCACTGCAATGAGAAGCCTGCACACCACAATGAAGAGTAGTCCCTGCTCCCCGCAATTAGAGAAAGCCCGTGTACAGCAATGAAGACCCAATGCAGCCAAAAATAAATAAATAAATAAATTTATTTTTTAAAAAAGAATACAGCTAAATGATTTTAAAATAAATAAATAAAATAAAATTGTGGACTTTGAAGTCAGGCAGATCTGAGTTAGCATCCCTGTTTCATTACTTTCTGCCTATGCAACTTTGAGCAAGTTACTTAATATAACTAAGCTATAGTTTTAGGTACAAGAAAAAGTATATAAATCAATTTATACCAGTAATTATACACATAAAATTTAAATAAATGCTAAATATTGTTATTTTATTAACTATTCTTCTATGAACATATCCCCACATTACTAAGAATCCTTTGCAAATATAATTTTTATTGGCTATGTAATCTATTCTGAGGATGTATCTGGCAAATAGCACACCACAAATAGTTGTGGAATGACTGAACGTACAATAATTTACTTAAACATCAATATGTAAAAAGCTTTGCATGTTTTGTAGCTCAAAATTTTTCACTGTTTTAAATTCTATTCTGAAATTATTTTCATGTTTTTTTTCCTATTTGTTTTGGTTGTCTGCTCATGACCTGTGTTCATTTTTATCAATGTTAATATTTTATCATAATGTGTATATGTGGTATATATTAATGTTTGCAATGTCCTGCAAATATTTTCCACATTATTACTATCATCATCATCATCATTTTTTATACGCTTTTCTTTCTTGTTAGTACAACAGTTTATAGGGCACAGGACAGAAAAAATAATCTACAATAAAAGTATTTAACAATTTTTTACCTAAAACTTATCCTACTTGGTTGTCTTACATATCTAGAATCTCTCTTCTCTTAGGGTAGTTTTTCCTCTAAATATCAGTGGCCTTTCATGCAAAAGGCACCTAGTGGAATTTCCAAACATGTCTATATATGACAGTTATTTTCCCTCCCTTGTAGAAGACAGTGTGTTTTATGCTGTTCAGAAGGAGGCTGGGTAGAGGCATGCCTGGACCAGAAATAACATCCTAGATAACAATCACTTTATTATTAATGAATTTCCTGTTAATTATATTTATGCCACAAATACTCATACTTAGGTCAAGTGTCATCATATCTATATAAGCACATAGTATTATCATCCCTTAAAACAAACAAAATATATGATTTCCATGCAGAAAAAGAAACACGTTTATGTTTTTAATTCACATATATGAAGAGTGAACTGCCAAAACAAATACTAAGTCAATCACTTAAACATAGTGCAGTACATTGGTGGGTTTTTAACATAGCAAAAGCAAAAGCCATAGCCATGGTTGGTAGCCTATTCCCTTCCCATTCAAAGATTACACATTTTTTTTCTTTCCAAAGCTTTGGATTGATGCAAAAACTTCAAGAAGTTGTTAAGAAAAGAGAGAAAAACAAAAGAGAATTACAAACAAAGAGCAGGAAATTGCTATTATGACAAAAAAGAAACAAATGAAGTAGATTTAGCCACAGCCAAAGTCCATAATAAATACAAAAGAAAAATTATATGTCATGGTGGAAGTAAAACAAAGTAAGAACTCAAAAGAAATAAATTCCTCAGTGAACTTTTACTTTTTCCCTTTCTGTGCAACTGAGTGCTTCCTGATTCATCCCTCTGCATATGTACCCACGGAGTATAGAAATGCTGGCATTCCTGCTGTTTACACATTACATTTCCTAGTGAGTCCTCTCTGGAAGGTTTGTTAACTCTTTCAGGCCACCAGAGAAGCTTTAACTACCTAAATGTCCAACAAAGTTTTTCAGAAGCTTATATTTCACCTTGTGGATGCCCACTGAGTCTGTGCACACTGATTTTGTGGTGCTGAATCAGAAATGTAACAGACAAAGCTCTGTCTTTGGAATTTGAGGATCTGAAATTTAGATGTGACTGCACCATTTACTAATTGTGTGACCCTCAAGAAATTTCTTCAATTCTTTAAATGGTCAATTTCCTGAGTTTTACAGACTAGGAGGAACAATTACCTGCTTTGGGTGACTAAAGGATTAAATAATGATAAAGTAATATATGATAGCATTCTAATTTTTTAAAATATAAATTTCTATATGGATTTTATGAGCAACATTAAAATTACATATGCATAATATATATGGATATATTACAATAGTCTGGATTCCATTGAATTTAATCCATTTTTAACTACTGATTACCCTTGAACCATGAAACAAACTAAGCATGTACAGTTTAGATTACAACCTCAAAGCCATGAATCCTGAATCCCATAGTGTCTATCAGAGTACCTGCCTTCTGTAAATGTTTGCTGAAAGAATATTTGAATCTATGAGTAAATGAAATCTTTTGCAGGGCCTGAGAGAGAAAGGTACCTGCTCATAAATGAATACAAATATTCAACTAGTTTATGAGCTATTCTTCTTTTTCCCCAAGACCTAGAAATGTATTCCCCTTAACACTTACAACTGAAATGTTATCTGATTGTAATTAATAATTGTAAAACAGAACTGTAATTGACCCTTTATGCAGCTGCAATGGAAAAAAATAGCCAGGGAAGAACAAAAAATATTGTTTCAATGCTCTTTAACAAAATTCTCAATGATTAAACCAAATTAGTAAAAAACTTTATATTTACCTAAAAATCTGGATCTTAAGTGGAAAAAAATCTTGTTAACATGGGAGTCCTAGGGAATAAAGAGAAATTAATAAAATTCTAACTTGTTTTAGGGTGAGTCTCAAATAATCTCTCAGGTTGATAAAAATAGGACATGTTTCTTTTGTTTTATAATATCCCAGGAAACGGAACAACAGGCTTATTGTTTTGTTTCAAAAATGGAATAAAAGTGAGTTTGAGAGAAAAAAGAGACATGTGGACCCTGCATATATAAAAGAAATAAAAATTGCCCTAAGGAAAATTTAATTAAGCTACACAGGGTAAGATAAAAAGGAAGGAAAACAAGGAAGCCCCATAAAGCATAGCCTCTACATCATCATTAATAACAAGGAAACATCTCCTCAAATCTATATCCTTAGTAAACTAGTCAGATGAGGAATATCAAAGAACAGATGAGAAGAAGGTAATGTTAGCATTTATGGGATTTTTTATACTCAGTTCATAATACATTAATGTGTACATACATTTCCAAAACAAGAATATACAAAATAAAGGCTTATATGTGTCTTAGGAGAAAACTCAGTTTTAATTACAATATGTCAGAGGCTATTTAACAAAAAAAAGTGCATAACAAAGAATTTTGGAAAGTTTAAAATTCCTAGACAGAAACAAATGAATATTTATCCTCTATTGCACTTGTGAAAGAACTCTGAAGAAATTAACAGAAACATAGTCTGACAAAACTCTCCTATGCAAATCAGAATTTATTTTCCTATGGACAAAAAGGCCCTTCTGATCCCGAATAAAAGTTTCAAAACTTACTTTTCTTATAATAAACACAAATTTCAAAATTTATAATTTTCAATTGTCAGTGATTCAATATTTTGTTTTTCGTAAGAAGTACAGATAGTCATACTTCTTCTTAAATGGGAAGTTCATTCAACCAACATTTCCCTCTAAATTATGTGTTTGGGGATCCTTTGAGATGTATAGCCAAGAAGGCAGAATGAAATATAAATAAAGAGCTCTTTCTTCCTTTCTCCATGCTCAAACAGAGCATTGAGTGTTCATCCATTATAATTTTTTATATTGAACTGCCTCATTTGCTTAAACCAATTGTTGACCATAAAATGCTCATCAAGTGATTTTTGTGTAAGTGGTTCAAATTTTTAAAAAACAATAGTTTGAAACATAGTATTGGGGAGTTATATCTCAGTATTTTTAAGTTTTGATGCCCAGATGTGTTACATCATAGTGAAATAGAAACTTTTTCATTGTCTTATGTACAATCTATTTTTATTAAAAAAATACACATTAACCAAGCATAAGTTTCAGTATCAAGGTGTTTTGACTTGTCATCCTGTAGGCCTGTGGAGTTTTGTAAAAATAATTTTTGTCTAATGGTGCCATTCTTTGTGTCAGTCGCTGGTTTTGGTGGGGCTTTCATCACCGGTCATTACATCTGTAAATCCCCAGTCATGATAAAACATGTTTGACACATTGTAGATATTAAATAAAATCTATTACATTGAATTAAGATAGTGTTTATGGTAATCTTTCAGAGTCTTCTTAAGAGAAATGTTATATGTATAAGGGAATTTCTCTAGGTCACCCTTGAAGTAGTTTTAAACATAAATATTTTATGAACACCACTATGGATTCTTCATTAACAACATGTGTAATTGCATAGGAGACAGTTCTTGGCCTCAGTTTCTCTATCAGTAAATTAAGAGAATTAGATGTGATCATTCTAAAGTGCTCTCTTTCTCTAAAATGTGATGGCCTTCAGAACAAAAGGGTTGTGACAGATTGCTAGATCTAGACAGCAGCTAGACTGGTAATAAAGAAATAACATATTTCTGCAAAATCGCCTCCTTGGCAAGGCTATAGAGCAGACAGGGGTGACATACCGGAGGTCCTTTCAAAACAGATTCTGGGCAGCCCCCAGCGCTGCTCGGAGCTACGCTATACTGTGATTAAGCTGGCAGCCTCAATTCCTACAGCCTTCTCCTTGCACTCACAGTGCAATTCAGGAGAAGCACAGAGCCGTTGCAAGCTTCAGTCATCAGTCATGCTGTTGTCCTCAGCTAATGCTGAGATTCACCATATGTCTTTTCAGTCACATTCTCCCCTGCTAATTATTACAGACAGCCATGTAAATAGGTTTTGAGCAGGTAACGTGTAGGGAGATGCTTCAGAGCCAGTATGCTGCTTATTAAGCCACTATGGTAAAAAACACTACTTGGAGGGTTGGATTAGGGGCTCACTATCTCAGTTTTTATGTTGGGTCATAAATGTATTAGATGTGTGATTTCGAACAAGGGACTTCCTCTCTGAACTTCAATGTATTTATCCCTCAATTGAGGACAAAAAGATCTCAGGGTGTATTGTACAGAAAAAAAATTATAATGATGCAAAAGCCCCTTGTATAATTCAGATTTGAATTCACATTATCTCACACACACACTTATACACACAGACACACAATACGCACACACACACGATTACTTATAAGAAATTGGTCAGATGTTTTCCATCTTTCCCCCCTGCTGTGGTACCTATGCAATGTGCCTTATAATAATAGAACTCATTGGAACCCTTGGAACTCATTCATATGTAGGGTACTTACTGTATATAGAAAATCTTAAAGATGCTACAAAGAAACTATTAGATCTTATAAATAAATTTAGGAAAGTTTCAGGATATAAAATCTACACACAGATACTGGCTGCATTTCTATACACTAATAACAAACTATCAGAAAGAGAAATTAAGAAAGCAATCCCGTTTATAATTACATCAAAAAGAATAAAATACCCAGAAATAAATATAACCAAAGAGGTAAAATATTTGTACTCTGAAAACTATAAGACACCGATGAAAGAAATTGAAGATGACACAAACAAATTGAAAGATATACCATGCTTATGGGCAGGAAGTATTAACATTGTTTGAATGGCCATACCACCCAAGGGAGTCTACAGATTTAATGCAATCCCTATCAAAACACCAATGGCATTTTTCATAGAACAAGAACAAATCATTTTAAAATTTGTACAGAAACACAAAAGACCCCTAATACCCAAAACAATCTTGTGAAAGATGAACAAATCTGGAAGTATCACACTCCTTGATTTCAAACCATACTGCACAGCTACATTAATCAAAATAGTATGGTACTGGAGCAAAAACAGTCGCACAGATCAATGGAACAGAACAGAAAGCAAAGAAGACACACAGATGGCCAACAGACACAAGAAGAGATGCTCAACATCACTAATCATCAGGGAAATGCAAATCCAAACCAGAATGAGATACCACCTCACACCTGTCAGAATGACTATCACAAAAGACAACAAATAACAATGTTGGTGAGTATGTGTAGAAAAGAGAACTCTTGTGTACTGTTGAAAATCCATGCAGCCACTCCTGAAAACAGTATTGTGTTTCCTCAAAAAATTAAAAATAGAACTGTCATATGATTCAGCAAATTCATTTCTGGGTATTTACCTATAGAAAACAAAAACACTAATTCAAAAAGATAGGTGCACACAATGTTCACTGTAGGATTATTTACAACAGCTAAGATACGGAAGCAACCTAAGTGTCCTTTGATAGCTAGAAGATATGGTTTCTATATACCAGAGAATATCACTCAGCCATTAAAAAAATGAAATTGTGCCATATGTGACAACATGGATGGACCTACAGGTTATTATGCTGACTTAAATAAGTTAGACAGTAAGACAGGTACTGTATGATCTCACTTTTATGTGAAATCTAAAACAAACAAAACAAAAACAGACTCATAGATACAGTTGTTGCCAGAGGGCACAGGGATGTGGGGGTGAGTGGAGGGGATTAAGAGATACAAACCTTCAGTTACAAAATAAATAAGCCATGGGATGTAATATTCAGCACAGGGAACACGGTCAATATTATTGTAATAACTTTAAAGGGGACAGATGGTTACTAGACTTATTGTGGTGATTATTTCATAATGTATGCAAATATCACTATGTAGTCCACCTGAAACTAACAAATATTATACATCAACTATATTTCAATAAAAGATAAAACAAATAGAGAGACTCATATGCTATAAATATCCTTGAATTTCCACATCCAATCTTTTTAAGAAATGTAAATAACATAAGAAAAGAACTTTACAGATCTGAATTATTGGTCTATTTTCTCATGGGACAATGGTCATCTTGAGCTGAATAACCGCTGCCCACTTTAGAATGACAGGTGACCTTCAGTTTATTAGAATCTCCACATAGAGAAAATCAACCTTTTATATTACCTATCTGGCCCTTACACAAATTCAATTTGGTGACATCAATCTAAAGCCTCCTGAACCCTCTCATGGGCACAGTACCTTCTGGGATAATGAAAAACTAATCTAATGCATACATTGAAAAGAACTTCAGTGATTCCTTCCTTAAACATATGTGAGGAATTGGCTCTATAATGTGTGATTTGAATTTCTCCACTACTGACTTTTTTTTTAATAGTAGATAATCTACTTCATTCCTATGTTTGCTTATAAACATGATGCCCAACTGCCTTTTCCACTCCCCATTTCTGCTCAAAAACTTGGACATTTATTTGGGAGATGATCCTGGGAAGTAGGAGTCCACTGACTAAGACAAGGTGATAAAGACAGTGTAGGGATATGCTAAAGAGATGGTCAGAGCTCATATACAAGAGGCTTGTTCTGAGCAATATCTTCTGAGTAACATGGGATTTTGCCTCAAATTGTCTGCCCAGGAAATGACAGGGAAAAACATTTATTTATTGTCTCCTGTGAGCCACTGGTGAGGGTTGCTTTGGGGGCCATTAACTTCTCTGTACTTTTCGGCTACATATGCCTGCATGCCAAGTGTATCAGCACCAGGGCCCGATGCTGTGATGGCAGAGAAGAGCCAAGAAGTAAACAACAGATGTGAAGCATGGACTCCGGGTTCAACAGTGTGAGTGCAATGTGATTCGAAGCCTGTACAGAACCACTTGCTGCAGCCATTTCAGGAAGAACCGGGAGCCAACATGAGCCTGTCAGGTGGTGATAAGAGAGGTATCTAATGGAGTCCAACCTCACTTTACTCATGTGAGCCCAGCTTTAAGTCTAGTATATCACTGAGTCATCAAGTGGGGACAGCAGCAAATCCGTAAAATTGACTTAATACAGCAGAATAAGGAAATAGGCTACAGTCTCCACTGATAAAGACTGTAATTAAACTTACTATCTCCCTATTGCAAACCACTTTGCATCTCCTTCACCTTTGGCCAGAACTTCAGCTTCTCCGGGCTATCTGCCTGATGGATGACCTGAGGAATCCAACCCTTGGTTGCCTTGCTCTTGCTGGTCACAACTGCAGCACTGTTCATTCACCACTGTCTACAAAGAACACCTCTTGGCTACAGACATACCCCTCTATGTCATCAATGAGTAGCAGCACCCTTCACTCCTCATAGCAATTATTCTCAATTACCTATTTCAGTGTAATTCTTTCTTTATCAAATTGTTTCACAGGTGTGAGGAGCCCAAAACGACCTGACACTATTGTGTAGCTACAAATTTAGGGAACGTTTGTTGTGTCGCCCCTGGGGGAAACTTACCCCCTAGGAATAAGAGCTTATAAACCAACAGAGCTTAAGATTGTGGGGAACACTACCAGACTTCAGCTGATCACTGCAAGTGTGGAAAGGGAAGGTTATGGCTCTTTTGGCCCTTTTGGTACCCCACCAATCTATTTCATCTGTTAGGCAGACAGCACCGTCTGTATCAGCTATTGGTTTACTGTATATACTCCATCCTGTAGAACAGATACCACCTATGCCAGAGGTCATTCTCAGGCTGATGTTTAGCGAAGCCTTTCAAAAATCATTCCATCATTATTACACATAAGTTTTATTTAATTACGTTTTGTCTTGTGACTGCAGGAGATAAGAATCTCTTCATATGAAAATGATCTTTAAGTGGTACCTAACGGACCCTGTGATTTTAGAGTGCACCAAGAAGACACCTGCCTTACCTGAATCTGTCATTTTCTTTTTACACGGCTTCCAAAGGCAGTTCACCCAGGATGGACAACCTCAAAGCCTAATTATTATTATTGCCTTAAGGAGACCAAAGGGTAGAGCCACCACATAAGCCAAGTCTTCTCCCTCCCACTAGAAGCACATCTTAATTCTGCCACAAGTGAGAGTCTCAGTAACTGTGATGCTAATATGTGCAAATGAGGTTATCACTACCCTACCTGTTGAAACAATAAGATCCTTATTGTGTTTGATCCAGAAAGTGTTGCGGTATTCCCCTTGGGCATCTGCTTTTCAGGTCTGAGTCCATTTATTCCTAGGTGTAGTCTAGTTGAGAATAGATCCCAAGAAGCAGAAGTGAGGTGCTCTGTCTGACAGGGAAAGACAATGTATCTAGCTCCTCCTGACTCCCTTTGTTCGGGGGTTGCCGCAGGGTGTGTGAACTCCCCTGCGCTTCTGGCTGTTGGTGTGTAGCTGAGTAGGATTCTGCCTGCTTCCCAAGCTATGGTTTCAGAGACATGTGGCACAGAAAGGTGGAAAAACACATGGTGGGCTTGAAGTAAGTTGCTTTCAGTGAGAAGTGAGCCAACCCAGCGTGCAGCTGTGTGTCACAGCCACAGCACAGCTAGAGCCAGAGTGGAGGCCAAGACAAGGGGAGCAGGTTTAAAAGAGGAAGTAGATACCTCCTCTGTATCAGAGGTATTCTCCTCTGAGAACTGTCACAGTGCCCTGCACACACCTTGATACCCAACTAATTTCTGTTGGCCAGACCCTGAGCTCTTGAAGTCAAACACTGAATCTTATTTTATTTTGTACTCTTAGTTTATCTTTGTACATATTAAACACATCATTTCTCAGTATATCTTCTGAATGATTAAAGATTTTAAAAATTGCACATGAGATTTTTTTTTGATGTAGACCATTTTTAAAGTCTTTATTGAATTTGTTACAATATTGCTTCTGGTTTTTTTTTTTTTTTTTTTTTTTTTTTGTGACATGCGGGCTTCTCACTGTTGTGGCCTCTCCCGTTGCGGAGCACAGGCTCTGGACACGCAGGCTCAGCGGCCATGGCTCACGGGCCCAACCGCTCCGCGGCATGTGGGATCCTCCCGGACCGGGGCACGAACCCACGTCCCCTGCATCGGCAGACGGACTCTCAACCACTGTGCCACCAGGGAAGCCCTGCTTCTGTTTTATGTTTTGGTTTTTTGGCCCCGAGGCATGTGGGATCTTAGCTCCCCGACCAGGGATTGAACCCGCACCCACTGCCCTGGAAGGTGAAGTCTTAACCACTGGACGGCCAGGGAGGTCCCCTGCATCTTTATAGTAGTTTGCTGTTTTTCAAAATTCTTCCCTTGCATTATGAATTTTTTATTATGTTAGTCTTCCAACGGATCACATTTTATTGGACCCATTTTATAGATGTGGAAACTCTCTGAAATATCTCCAAGATCATTAAATTGGTGATTCAATCCCTCCAAGATTACCTAAGTAAGTAAATGAATGTTTCCTGGAAACAGCAAACACGACTTCAAATCAAGCAAAGTAAGTAAAAATCATTTGACAGTGGACCTTTTTTGCAGAGCAAAGCTGGGGAAGAGGTTGAAGTTTTAAGGTACAGTAAAGCTTGTCAGAGAAGAGAGTATTTAGGAATGGAATCCAGGGCACTAAAAGTAAGCTTTCTCTTTTTCAGTGATGTTCAAAACCCATATCAGATGTTAAAACTCTATTTCTCCAGGCTCAGGGAACAATGGTAACAATACATTCTCTGTTTGACCCCAAGTTCCAGTTGCCATAACAACTTGAGATAGTTCTATAAATGAAGATGTGTTTATTGTACAATTTTGCATTGAGAAAAAAAGACAGATATACCCTAATACACATTTTTCCTCAGTGTGTCATCTGTAAAGTTGAATTCTTTAAAGATTTCTTTAATTAGCCTACATGTAAATACACTTGCTTTGAAGTATATTGGCTCTAATTGCACTTCAGTTTGAGATGGTTTTCTGGTTTTCTAATGCTTAAGAAAGGGCTTATATAGCTATCCCAGGCAAGTGTAGTGGAGATATTTCTGCCTGGAATGAGCTGGCTAATAACCTCAATTCACTCATCATTGTCACAGCAGAGACCTAGCTAAGGGAAGAATCATAACAAAGGCAGCAGAGAGCCAAGAAGAGAAAGTTATTAAATCCCACAGGGATCAAGACTGACAGGAAAAGACATGCTCCTGACCAGGGGAACAAAAGACCAAAGAGACGATGTCATTTTTTTTGTTGTTCCTTTTTGATAAATAAGGAGAGGTTATCTTTGATACTGTTTTTCTGAGTGCTTGGACCATCCATAAACATCCCTTTACAGTAGCCTGGTCAAAACAGTCACTATGGTAATTAACCAAGGTAAGACAATGTTTATAAACAAGTTATAAAAGACTTGGTTTCCCTCTGTCAAGATGAGGTTTTGCTATTGTGCATTATTGCCATCATCAGTTTTCATAGCTATATAGTACTCCCCAGTTAACAAAGAAACCATGCATATATTGCCTCCTTTGATTTGCACAAGAGCCCCAGTTTACAAGCAAGGAAACAGCATGGGAAATGTGAAATAGTAGCAGGGATACTGAGCAGAAGAAATGAACTTGATCCCTATCTTTGCCGTGTTTTAACTGTATGACCTCAGACCTATACCACCCTGGGTCTTAGTTGCTTAATAGCCAAAGTCAAATGATGACATGTGCCTCAAAAGTTCATTGTGAAGATGAATGTATTTCATATGCTGGAATGTGCTATAGATGTAAGACTTTATTTTTACTTTAGAATTTTATAGTTTTTATTTTTTTGTTTTTTGGGGGTTTTTTAGGCTTCGTTGATCAGTAAATGAAGTCTCCTGGCCCACTCTCACACTGGATTTAAACTAGGGCATATGCTTTTTTTTTTCTTAAAGCAGTTTATAATGTCTGCAGCAGAAAAAAAAAAGTGATTATATACAATTACTCTTGGAAACAATATGTAATCAGATTGTGGTTGCATGGGACATATGGGTATGGGGCATTTCAGAGAAATTCTAGTGAGAATTCTAAAGTGACACAAAAGCTTCTGTGGAATTTAAGAAATTCAAGCATGGTCCTGAAGAACAGATCTAACCTCAAGTAATATGGCACACTGATTTGATGAGAAAGACTACTAACAATTATAAACACTAAAAATAGAAATGGCTGTAAACAGACAGAGCAAAAACAACAACAACAACAACAACAAAACGCATGACTGAATTCAAAAGAAAGAAGTCCTAGATGCCAGGAATTAAGTATGATATAAAAGACATCAATAAACAAGTGATGATACTGCAGCAATCCATGGAAATTTTAAACAAAGATACAGGCCTCAGGGATGGGGCTTTGGGATTTTAATGCCTATAGGAGGAAAGGAATACAGAGTTCTAGATAATATAGTGCCAACAAGAAGTCAGTCACAGCATCAGTCCTGCACCACAAATAGGTAGTGCTTTAAATATACTTCGACTACACTAAGCAAGGTGTGATGACACCACATCCAGAAAGGAAAACTGATCTAGTAACTTTGAAAGCCCTGAGAGATTTGAAAAAACAAAGGATGGCCTTGTTTTCAAAGAACCTGTTCACAAAGGAGGGCCCAAAGAACACTTACATATAAAATAGCTTCTGCTAAAAACTAGTACATAATTATAATTGCAAGCAATTTTAAGACACAGTATCTCTAAAATGCTAAAACATACAGAAATTCAATAAACAGGATAATTAGCACCTTGGAATTTGAAATCACAAAAAATAAATATGAGTTAATAAATTAACATGCTTGAGATAATTAGAAAGACATACAGAACATAAGGCAAGACTGGAGCACTACCAAAAAAAGGTTATTTTAGGAAAGTAAATAAACTTTTCCAGAGAGGAGTTAAAAATCAAGTTTAACATGAAAGAGTGAGTGTCAAAATGACATCGGCCTTCTCAGCAGCAACACTGGAAGATGGAAGTCATTTAAGTAATGTCTAAAAAATTCAGAAGAAAACTTATACCCAGTATAAAACTATATGGTCATTCGAAATATTAATCAGGTGGAAAATTGAGAAAAAACATGTAAGTTACCAGGACTAACTTATCACACAACTGCAATCATTTTGAGGGTATACATGGCACCAAGATGGGTGAAGAAACTAAGAAAGAGAAATCATGAAATATAAAGAACAGGGATCAAACACGAATTGAGAAAAAGAATTTCAGGATAGTGGTGGGAAATGTCCCAGGATGGCAGTGTACCGCAGCTTGAGAACAGGTCAGAGGGGTCCACAGGGGTAGCTCCAAGGAATAAGGGGATACTTTTAGAATACATCATGCGAACAACTAGTGAGAAGAGTTTGAAAGTTCGGCCACAGAACTTGAGCAAGATTACTGATCATTATGTTTTTAAGAAAATGAAGAAAACAAACAAAAAAGAACAATGACTGTAGGAAAACATTTTAAAATTATATAAGAAAGAAATTATATAAGAATGAAATAGTATAGCTTGTGGCACAGCTATGATAATACTGTAAATATATATTGTAAATATTCTTTAATGCTATTCCTACAGCAGCTCAATGAAATAAGAACTACAATTATTCCCATCAGTGAATAGAACTGAGCTCAGATTCAAGCTTTCACTCTCACCTCTTACTCAAAAAGGCATGGTTTTCTTTCAAACTTTCTCTTCTAGGTTAAGTTGTTGTTGTTATTAATACCAAATTCCTCCCCCTCCTAGAAATTATATTCACAGACACAGAGGGTAAATTCTCACTTTCAGAAATTTACAGTGGTCTACCCTTTCTGATTTTTTCCTCTGCTAGTCTCAAAGATATGCTTTAGGTACCAACTTATTGTTTTTACTCCATTTAAGAGCTCAACTCCCAGACACTGAGCACCACTGAACTGTCTGCCTCTGCTGCCCTCCCCACTCCCCGAATTTTCCACTTCTGTTCTCAGATCATCATTTAAAACCTGTAAGTTCAGAGAGGGCATATTTTCTTTCTTTTTTAATTGGAGTATCATTGCTTTACAATGTTGTGTTAGTTTCTGCTGTACAAGGAAATGAATCAGCTGTATGTATACCTATATCCCCTCCCCCTTGGACCTCTCTCCCACCCCACCCCCCCATCCCACCCATCTAGGTCATCACAGAGCACCGAGCTGAGCTTCCTGTGGTTTATAGCATGTTCCCACTAGTTATTTATTTTATGCGTGGTAGTGTATATATGTCAATCCTAATCTCCCAATTTGTCCCACGCTCCTCTTCCCCCGCTGTGTCCATATGTCTGTTCTCTGCATCTACGTCTCTATTCCTTCCCTACAAATAGGTTCATCTGTGCCATTTTTCTAGATTCCACATATATGCATTAATATTTTCATTGTAGCAGAACTGCTCAGTAAACACTCCCGTAGAGAGGTCACCAAACTGATCCTGTCTTTATTTAAAATGTTAATACATTGTTCATCATTAATTCCTTTGGGTTAACCTTGATATTGATCTTGATTGCTGAGATGTTGGTACCTCTTGAATTTTACGCTTGAGCTGAATGTCTCATCCTCTTTCTAGGTCCACCTTGACTAGACACCATCTTTAGTCAGATCTTTACTAGTATAAACGTAATGGATTGAAACACACTATAAAAATCTGCACGTTTAATATTTAACATTCCCATTTAAATGGAAAATTTGATTAATTAGTCAAATTCTCATGATCACTTGTACCACCCGTAATTGAATTTCTAAAGAAGAAGTCTCCTTCTGATTTCAGGTTAAGAGAAGTGGAGAAAGCAGAGCAGCAGGCGAGGGGTAAAATGAGGTGTGTCTTCTGAACTTCACCTAAGAGTCAGAGGCACCAGGTGGGACTAGGGATTCAGGTGAGCCAAGCTCCACTGGGCTGCTATCAGCATTGGGCACAAAATGACACAGTCCAGATGTCTGGTGTGACCAGTCTTGGGTCACTTGCTGAGTCACTCAGTATCATGTCAGGAATATGCTCAGTAAATCCCTTGTCAAAATTCAAAAGAAAAGACTAAGTGGGCATTTTCAAATATTTTAAAGGTTGTCATTTTAAAAGAGAGGAGGATAGTTTAGCACAGCTCTCAGGGGATGTATGAGGTCCCGCAAGCAAAGTTTTGTCCAGGGTAAAGACAATATGTAAAACACTGGAGACCTTCAATAAGGATGACATCTCTCGACTTGTGAGTTCCTCGAAGCTAAAGGGGTTAAATCACTGTCTGAGTGGGCATCTGTCCAAGGAGTCAGACATGAGATTTACTGAGAAATTGATAGAGACAGATGATGAGGAGGCAATGAAACAAGTAATACTGAAAAGAGACCCTCCAATTTAGCTCTCCAGGAAGAAAAGTCAGCACTGCCATTTGGAAAATGTAAGCTTAAGCAAGTTATTTAGCTCAATTCAAAACCTTAATCTTTAATAGAGGGATAACAATACATTCTAACTCACTGAAATATTGTAGGGATTAAGGTAAAGTAAGTAAAGTTGTTAGTAAATTTTCTGACGATTTACAAATATATGTGTCTATACATAGACACGTACATAAATGTATACTATATATGAATACATACATTATGGTATTCATTTTTGAGCTACTATTATTTGCCTGCTATTACACATACACTTTCTCTTGTCCTCGCTCACAAAAACTGTATTAAAATCCCATGTTTCAGGTGAGGAGATAAGACCTTGGAGGTCAGAAGAAACTTGCTCAAATTAACACTATCAGAAGTGACAGAACCCAGCTATACACACAGACACACCTGTCTCCAAATCTTATACCTTTTCTATTCCAGCACTGAACCATTGAGTCTGTAAGCCTAAGAGATTACCAAATAACAAGGAACATAGAAAGACATTTCACAAATGTCTTCAATATGACAGAAAACATACAGATAGACATATAATAAGTTAATAAAACAATCCTGTTAGAGAAACGTCTCTGGCAGGGTAATTTTCTTGCGATCCATTTTTTAAAAATTGAGGTATGCTATATACAGTGAAATGCCCAGGACTTAAATATAGAGATTGATGAGTTTTGAAAACTATATACAGTTGTTTAACCTACACCACTGTCAAAAAATAGAACATGTTCATTATCTCCAAATTCCTTCCTGCTCCTTCACAGATCTTCTCCACCTTGATCCCAGAGGCAACCACTCTTCCAATTTATATCACCACATGTTTTACTGAATAATTTTAGACATGCACAATCTATTATAAATTTTGCCTCTGGTTTCTTTTATTCACTTATACCATGCATCAGTAGTTGCGTTCCTTTTTGTTGGTGAATAGTCTTTAATTGTTCAAATATATCACAATGTGTTAATCAGTCCTCTTGCTAATGGCCATCTGAGTTGCTTCAACCTATAGGCTATTATAAATAAAGCTACTAAAATTATGTTTTATATATCTTGGTGTGGACATAGCTAAGACTGTACCTGCTCATGGTTAGGTTAGATATTTAACTTTATAAGAAACTGCTAACAGTTTTTCAAAGTGGTTATTTCATTTTACACATCTACCAAAAATGTATAAGGATTCTGGTTGTAGCACACCTTGCCAACATTTAGTGTTGCCAGATATAAGAATGTTCATTCTAGTGAAGAGTGTAGTGGTATCACAAGGCAGTTTAACTTTGCATTTCCCTGTTGATAAGGATATCAAGCACTTTTACATGTGTTTTTTAGTCAAGGTATATCTTTCATTGTGAAATGTTTGTTTAAATATTTTGCTCATTTTTAAAAGTTGGGTGGTTTCTCTTTCATACTATTTAGGTATTGGAGTTCTTTGTATGTTGGCCTTTGTACAAGTTCTTTGTATAAGTCCTTTGTCTCATATACGTATTATGAATATTTTCTTCCACTCTGTGGCTTAACTATTCATTTCCTTAGCAGCAACTTTTGATGAAAAGAAGTTTGAATTTTGATGAAGTAATTTATGTTTATTAAATAACTTATGTTTATTTCTGTATTTTTTTAATTATTAGTACAATCTGTGACTTTTTAAAGAAATCTTGCCAAAGGCCAAGTTTGGAGAGATAATTTCCTATGTTTTTTGCAATAAGCTATTTTTAGTTTTTACTCTTGGGTTATGATCTGATATTATTTTTTTCTGAAATTGTTTGAGATACAAAAGAGGTTCATATATTTTTTTTCCAATATGATATCCAAATGTTCCAGTACCATCTGCTAGAAAGACTTTGTTTTCCTATTGAATTGCTCAGGTGTGTTTTTGTTTGTTTGTTTTGTTTTAAATCATTTGGTGGACTCTTTCTGCCCTATGGCAGAAAACCAAATATAATGTGGAACTCACTTGTGCCTCTCCTTTTAAGGATCATAGCTTTACACCATCCAGAAAGGGTTACTTACAGTTTGAAACTTCAACATCCCCCTATTAGAAAAGGACAGGTCCAGAAGGCAGAAAATCAGTAAGGACATAGTTGAACTCAACAGCATCATCATTAGTAAATGGGATATAACTGACATCTATAGACTACTTCATCCAACAACAGCAGAATACACATTTTCCTAAATCTTACATGGAACATTCATCAAGATAGACCACATTGTGGGTCATTAAAAAATTAACAAATGTAAAAGAGAAATAATACAATTATTATCATATATGTATGCTCTCAGACTGCAGATAATTAAACTAGAAATCACTAACAGAAAGAAAGCTGGAAAATACCCAAATACTTGGGGATTAAACAACATACTTCTAAAGAGAAATCTCAAGAGATACTAAAAAGTACTTTCAACTAAATTATAATGAAAATATGACTTATCAAAACTTGTGGGATGCAGCTAAAGCAGTGCTTAGAGCAAAACTTATAGCATTGAATGCATAAATAAGAAAAAAGCAAAGCTCTAAAATCAATAATCTAAGTACCCACCTTAGGAAATAAGAAAAAGAAGAGCAAATTAAATCCAAAGTAAGCAGAATAAAATAAATAACAAAAATTAGAGTAGAAATCTCTATGTTCAAATGTTCACACATTTGGTAACCTAGATGAAATGGACCAATTTGGTAGCCTAGATGAAATGGACCAATTCCTTGAAAAAACAAAATCTGCCAAAACTCACACAAAATAAGTAGAATTTGAATACAATCATATCTATTAAATAAGCTGAATCAATAACTAATAACCTTCCAAAAAAAGAAAGAACCAGGCCAAAGTGGGTTCACTTGTAAATTCTACCAAATATTTAATGAAGAAATTATGCCAATTCTCTATAATCATTTTTAGAAGATAGAAGTAGAGGGGAAACTTCCTAATTCATTCTATGGGGTCAGATTACCCTAATATCAAAACCAGACAAAGACACTACAAGAAAATAAAAGTGTAAACAATTACCTCTCATGAACAAGATGCAAAAATCCTCAAGAAAACATTAGCATATCAAACCCAACAATGTATAAAAATTTAATTATATACCATGACCAAGTTGGATTTATCCCAGTTATGTAAGACTAGTTAAATATTCAAAAATCAATTAATGTCATCCTTCACATTTACAGACTACAGAAGAAAAAATCATATGAGCATAGCAACAGATGCAGAAAAAGCATTTGACAAAATTCAACAGCCCTTCATGATAAACCAGTCATAAAACTAGGCATGGAGGGGAAACTCTTAATTAAAGAACATCAACAACAAAACAAAACAAAACAAAAAAACCTAAAGCTAACATGATACTTAATGGTGAGAAACTCTAAGCTTTCTCACCAAGATTAGAAACAAGGCAAAGATGTTCCCTTTCACTACTCCCTTTCAACATTGTACTGGAAGTCCTAGTCAATACAATTAAAAAAAATTCCTTTTAAAGGTATATAGTTGGGAAGGGAAGAAAAAATAGCTGTCTTTGGTTATGACATGATTATGTAGAAAACCTGAAATAAATGACAAAATAAAACAAAACAAAAACCCTCCTGAAATAACAAGTGATTACAGAAAGGTTTCCAGATACAAGCTTAATAGACAAAAGTCAATCGCTTTCTTATATACCAGCAACAAAAAGTGGAATTTGAAATTAAAGCACAATACCATGTGCATTAGCACCCCTCAAAATGAAATTCTCAGGTAAAATCTAACAAAAATGTGTGCAAGATACATGTGAGGAGAAACTCTGATGAAGAAATCAAAGAACTAAATAAATGGAGATAAATTCCATATTCATGGATAGGAAGACTCAATATTCTCAAGATGTCAGTTCTTCCCAAGTTGATCTATAGATTCAATGCAATCTCAATAAAAATCCCGGTAAGTTATTTTGTATAAATCAACAAACTGATTCTAAAGTTTATATGGAGAGGAAAAAAGACCCAAAAGAGTCAACTCAATACTGAAGCAGAGGACCAGAGTTGGAAGACTGGCACCATCTGACTGTAAGACTTAATATAAAGCTACAATAATCAAGACAGTATGGCTTTGACAAAAGATGGATCAATGGAGCAGAAAAGAAAGCCCAGAAATAGACCTACATAGACATAGTCAACTGCTCTTTGACAAAGGAGCAAATGCAGTATAATGGAGGGAAAATAATGTTTTCAACAAATGGTGCTAGAACCATTGGACATCCACATGCAAATACATAGATTTAGACACAGATGTTATATACCTCATAAAAATTAACTCAGAATGGATCACAGACCTAAATGTAAAATGCAAAACTATAAAATTTCTGGAAGATAACATAGGAGAAAATCTAGATGACCTTGGGTCATCTAGATAGAACCAAGCCAAAGACAGGATCCATGAAAGAAATAACGGATATGCTGAACTTAATTAAAATTTGAAAAACAGCAACAACAATTTTAAAAAGACCTCTGCTCTGCAAATACACTGTCAAGAGAATGATAGGACAAATCACAAAATGGGAGGAAATATTTTCAAAAGACATATCTGACAAAGGACTATTATACAAAATATACAAAGAACTTAAAACTCAACAATAAGAAAATGAACCACCCAATTTAAAATGGGGCAGAAGAACTGAACAGAAACCTCACCAAAGAAGATACACAGATGGCAAACAAACATATCAAAAGATGCTCCACATCATGTTAGGGAACTGCAAATTAAAATGAGATACCACTACACATCTATTTGAATGACCAAAATTCAAAATACTGACATCACCAAGTGATAGCCAGGATGGAGAGTAACAGGAATCCTCATTAATTGTTTGTAAGGTTGCAAAATTGTATAACCACTTTGGAAGACAGTTTGCCAGTTTAAAAAAATAATCTTACCATAAGATTCGGCAATTATGCTCCTTGGTATTTTACTCAAATGAGTTGAAAACTTACGTCCTCGCAAAAACCTGCACACGGATGTTTATGGCAGCTTTATTCATAATTGCCAAAACTTGAAAGCAATCAAGATGTCTTTCCATATGTGAATGGATGAATAAACTGTGGCACAACCAGACAATGGGATATTATTTAGCAGTAAAAATAAATGGACTATCAAGCCATGAAAAGACATGGAGGAGCTTTAAATGTATATTACTAAATGAAGGAAGCCAATCTGAAAAGGCTACATACTGTATAATTCAAGCTATGTGACATGCTAGAAAAACAAATATATGAAGACAGCAAAAAGATCAGTGGTTGCCAGGGAGGGGAAAGAGATGGATGAACCGCCAGTGCACAGAGGACTTTTAGGGCAGTGAAACTATTCTGTATGATACTATAATAGTGAATATGTGTCTTTATACATTTGTCCAATTCCATAGAACTCACAGCACCAAGAGTGAACCATGATGTACACTATGGACTTTGGATGATTACGATGTGTCAGTGTAGGTTCATAGATTGTAACCAACATACCACTGCAGTGCTGGATGTTGACAGTGGATGACATTGCATTGTCAGAACTATTTTAAGAATTGGAGGTCTGTGGGAACTCTCCATATGTTGTGCTCGATTTTTCTGTGAACCTTAAACTGCTCTAAAAAATAAAGTCTATTAAAAAAGAAATTAACATTTTTTTCAACTTTATAAGCATGCAGTAAGTTTATGGGAAATACACGAAGTAAGATATTTGTTACTCCATCACGGCCAGAACTGGAATTCTCTTATGTCAGAGTGTACAAAGCAGAGACCATGAGAGAGAAGTGGGAGGGCAAGTCTTTTGGGGACAGGTAGTTCATGTGTACAGGAATCTGAAGTGGGTAAGAATAGGGGCTTTAATAAATAAGTTTAGGCAAGTATGGTTGGGGCAAAAAGAGTCAGTGAGAAAGAGCCACACAGTGAGGCTGGAAAGCAGGTTTGTGTCAACCAAGTACAGACTTTGCTCATATTCTAGGGGCAAGTGAGAGTGGTCAGATGCTTTCAAGCAAGGGACTGACATAATGAAACGTGTTAAAATTAATTAGCTTCCAACAACAGGAATAATGGATTGATGATAAGCAAGTTCCCAATGAGGAAGCTGACTCGTACACTAGTCTTCAATGGTAAGGTTGGGGATAGAAAGAGTTATCCCACTGAAACACATTACAAAGGTAGCCTCAACATGACTTAGAGATTACTTGGGTATGATCAGTTAATTGGACATTAATTGGGCATGGCCAGGAGATAGAGGAGAGGCAAAACAAAAAACATAAAACAAAAAGAAAACCAACTTCAATCATTTAATATGATCAGCTATGTGCATGGTTTTGCCATTAGCTAAAAGAAAAAAAAAGTAACAACAAAAACCAGAGAATGAACAAATACAGTAGTATGCCACTGCAATTTAGATATGAGCATGCTGGGTTTGTCTATATATATGTATATATATATATAAAATTTTAAGAGTGATCAAGGTAAGGATGGTAATCACAGTTGTGACTAAGAATACAATTTGGTTTAAAGAGAGGATAGGATGAGAAAAGAAAGGAGACCAAGACAAAACCTTGAAGAAATGCAACATTTAAAGTGCATCAGAGAAAAATGAGCAGTGAAAGCAGTTGGTGAAAAACCACGTGATGTTACTAAAACTAAGGAAAGAGTGCTTCAATAATGTAGGAATATTCAGAAGTATTTAATGTTTCTGAGAATTCAAATAAGAACTTCAAAATAAGATTATCCAGCTTGCTCCCTCTGAAAAATGTAATAAATAAATGTTTTCCAAACATAAGAAGGTGAAAAACAGACCAAGATAAGACTTGTTATATCAAGCTATTATAGAACAGTCAACCTTTATACTGTTTTTCCCTTAGTCTTAGTAAATGTGAATGGGGCTTCTTCAGATTCTGTGACACTTTTAGGATTTCTGTGGTCTAGCAATGTAAAAAGAATCAGTAATTTTCTATGAAATTGAAGAAGACATGAATTTTGTGGAGATCTATTCTGTTCCTTGAATTGATATCAGTTTTATGTACTCCACAATTAACTTGTTGGGAGGGCACCCCTGCCCCACGGTAGAAAAAGCACTGTGGCTTCAGAGTCCATAGTTTAACAATATTTAGCATTATTGGATTGGTCTAGATATAAAACTCAAATAAATCCTTTTTATTGCTACAACCTTCTGCCAAATGGAAGTAATCAACCAGCAAAGCCATTTATATCATACTTTTTAATACATAGTTCTTCCTGTGACTAGCTCACTCCATTTGAATTATATTTTTCCATTCCTACATCCACTTAACAGCCATTTACCAAGGGCTCATTTTGCATGAGACTCCATCTTGGGTGACAGGGACACAGGAGTGAGTCCAAGTCTTGGTTCACAAGAAGTTCACAGTCTGCCCAAGAAACAAGCAAAGTACATAAACAGCTTTTGCAGAATCATATGTTTCAGCCTTTAAGTATAATTATTTCCTCTAATAGAGTACTATTTTTTCTTAAGGGTCTGACCTGCTTGTATTTATGTCAAACCAAGAATTTGGCTGAGCAGTTAAAGTTCTGCCCCTCTGATCTTAACTAAAGCATCAGTTGAAATGGGGGTTCCATTTCTTAGAACTGTCTCCACAGAGGTCTATAACAAGTTTTCTGTTTGTTTCTTTATTTTGGTAATCTTAACATTCCAAGATTTACTAAATTATCAAACCTGCCTGCATAAAAAATGAAAGCCTCTCTTTTCTGATCTGTGGTCATCTTCTCCAAGGTATTTGAAATAATGCAGATATCAGAGATTATTTATTATAGTCAAAGGCCACACCAACCTTCTGGATTATGCTGTGATTACTTATTTTCATTGTTGTTTTAATCAAATTTGAAGGTTAATAGTGGAGTAAATACTTGCTTATAGCAAACATTAATTTATAGGAATTATGAAAAGAAGGTAAATAAAAACCAATAATCCTTGAATTAAATATAGAAATGGCTGAAATTTGGGAATGGATCATAAAGAAAGGCCATCTCCTAAAACAGATCATGCTTTGTACTCTTCAGAAAATCAAAATAAACACTCTATCCTAATATATATTTTTAAGCAGATTACCAACTATGTTTTAAAAAGAATTCTATATAAAAATCCAGTTGTTGACTAATAAGTTCACAAAATACATAGAAGTTTACCTTGCTCTAAAGGCAATAAGCATGTGTTCTCTGAGTCTATTGCTTCAGCAGCTGTAAATGAGTTTCATTTATTCAAGACCCTCTACTTAATCCAAGAACCTTGGATTAGCAAAGTTCTTACTTGGGTCTGCGTATCAGAACAATCTGATTTCAAAAAATATACTTGCTGGAATACACCCCCAGAAACCCAAATTTACTGGAGATTTACTGAGGTCAAGTATGTTCATATTTTTAAACTACCAAGTGATTCTAAATTACTTGAATTTGGAACTACTCAGTGGGAAGAGTAGCTAGAGTATAATTTTTTAATATATTCACCTGCTTTATCATTTAGACTTTTAATTACCCTATGAATTTGACAATGTGGATATTTTTTAGCCGAGAAAAACTTATTGTGATGTGTTTACTTTCACTTAATAAATGAGGAAACTGGGACCCAAGCCCAAGTAAACTTGTCTTTTTATTCCATTATAAGCATTGTCTGTGAGGTTGTATACATGGGATATAAATTGACAGAAACAACACAGATACCTATTATGGAGTTAGATAGATAGAGAGATAGATGAATTAAGTTGTCCAAAAGAACTCAGTTCTATAGGAAATTGTTGACAACTTACTTGGACCACACACTATGCTAGACACAGGGAATGCAAACACAAAAACATGCTTTTCATCAACAAGAACTTCACAGAAGAAATAAGGTCAGGAACATTAATCAATAATTTTAATATGGTATAATGGACCATAAATATAATATAGCATAATTTGAAGTTGGAATTAGAAGGTGATATAGAAGAACAAAACAGCAATATTTATCATTGAATATTTATATGACCTTAACCTAAGGGTTGTAGTCCCCTTTTCGGCACACGGAAAAAAAATGATACAGGCTTTGCTACATAATTTTCCCTTTTATTACAGGGTTGTACATTTCCTGGGTGTGACCTTGTATGTCTCAAGATGCTGAGGAGATTGTCAGACAGTCATTAGGATGTCTACCCCATAGCCACAAACAAAATATGAAATGCTTAAGTCACTTAAGCTTAGTCTGCCAGGTCCCCTTTATGGCCAGTCTGGATGTTCACACACCACCTCTCCCCTCACCTCCCACCCTACCCCATAGCATGAGGAAGTGCCCCACCTTGAAAGGCATGAACTTTGAGTCAGGCGGCCCTGGTTTCATTCTGGACTCTACTACTTATCTTAGGGGTTACCTTGGGTGAATTATCCAACCTTTGGGAACCTCAGTTTCCTATTCACAAAATGGGAAGAACAGTGCCTGAATGGGTGTTCTGATCTCCAATCCCAACGTGTGTGTTGTGGCCAAGGGGTTTCCCCACACCTCCAGCAAGTGATGCTCCAACACCATCTGGGCACCCTACAATTCAATTCAGTTCACCTCAGTTCTGGCACTACGTACACAGATATAGCATCGATTTCCAGAGGCCGAGGATTCAGTCCTACAAGACTGCCCCCTAGTCCCACCCCAGGACTTCAGATGCCAGTGGCGAGCCCAGGTTGTTAACTGTGCTTCTGATCAATGAGCTACAGATTAGAGGTTCCCAGGACCCCCTCCTTGGGTTTGATTAATTTACTAAAGTGACTCACAGAACAGAGACACATTTTACTTACCAGATCATTGGTGTCTTATAAAAGAATATAACTCAGGAACAGCCAGATGGAAGAGATGCACAGGGCAAGGCATGGGGAAGGGGGAGGAGCTCCCGGGCCCTCTCCAGGAACACTCTCCCAGCACCTCCATATGTCCACCAACCCGGAAGTTTTCTGAACCTATCCTTTTGGGGGTTTATGGAGGCTTCATTACATAGTCATTATTGATTAAATCATTGGCTATTAGAAACTGAAGTCAATTTCTAGCCCCTCTCCTCTTGGGAGGATGGAAGAGGGGACCGAAAGTTCCAACCCTCTAATCTCAGGGTTGGTTCTCTTGGCAACCAACCCCATTCCCCATTCTTAGGTTACCTAAGACTTGGACTCACTCCTGTGTCCCTGTTTCTTGCTCTTATCACAAGAAATTCCAAGGATTTCAAGAGCTGTGCGCCAGGAACCATAGCCAAAGAACAAATATATATTTCTCATACACAATAGTGCAGTGCTGATTTACTGGGGTTTTATGGGTTAAATAAAATATCACAAAATTGTTCAAGCCAAGTGTCTGATCAATACATATTTGGTAGGGATTTGATAGTTTTTCTTTTATGTCCTTTCAATGGAAGTTATCATCATTGGTCTGGTCAATCAGGGTAGTAACCATTGGAGGAACTATGCACCCAGTGTCATTAGCAATTAGATAAAGCCGCCCACTTGTGGCTGTAGAAGACCTTGAGGTGTGTTAGGGCTACCCTAAGAATCTTCCCTTGATACAAAGGGTTCTGTGGGTGTGCAGGGCCAAAGACTATTTTAACTACCATTTGCACTATATTTTCTACCACTTGATATTTTTCCTCCTCTTGGGTTTGGCCTGGGAAACAAAAGGTTGAATTAAAGAGCTAGCAAAAAAAAAAAAGTTTCTAAAGTTTGACACATTGCATTACAGGAAGAAAATCTTTCACATTTATCAACTTGTCTCATTGGGGTAATTTGAGCTTCCTAGGATGAGTTAGCTGGCACAAGAAATACACCACTAGCTGCACTGTTTTCTTCATTGGTGCTTCTCATAAAGTAACAAAGAGGCCACCTGTCTGATTGCTCAGCTCAGATGCCCTTGATTTAAAAAAAAAAAAAAAAAAAAAAAAAAAAGAAGAACGCAGGAAAGGAAGCTGGCTTTGCAGAAGCCATTAAAATAATGGCCATCAATTGTCCAGGCTTCTGAGCCAACTGGTTTAAAAAAACAAAACAAGAAACTCATCTCAACATAAGATGGGATCTCTATTTGTATGTTTGGAATTTAATTAGCTTAAGGGATTTTATTTTTTTTAGAACACTTTAAAACTCAAAGATGCTAATATGCTTTTTTATTTTTTAATAGAATATGGTCCATTAGAACAAAGTTCTGAGTTGTTTTGTTTCTGCTGTATCTTCAGTACTTAGAACAATAACTAACATGTTGCAAATGCCCACTAATATTTATTGGATAAATAAATGAGGCAAATGATTTCTCTTCTCCAGCTAACAGATTATAAAGAGTGACTTTTTATTACCTGTTCATCTAAAATAATAATACAGCCAGTTATTTTACCCGCAAAATGGGTTTACTTGGGAACAGCAAAGAATTGCAATTTGGGACATGCAACTATGGCGAACCAGGAGCAAGTTATGTAAAACAAGAGAGACAACTTTTTTATAGAGGCGAAGGGAGAGTTGTGAGGGGCTGTTATAAACAGTTCTCTGGAGGAAACTGACAATTTTAAGTATAATGGCTTTTCATTGGCTGAACTGTTGCCAGGCAAGGAGAAAACCTTTATTCTCCCCACTGGTGACAGTAAAGCAGAGTCACATCCCTCTGGAGATGCAAAGTCCTTCTCTTCCTGGGGAAAGTGCACAGATGTTAAGCAGTACATGTGTAAGAGTGCCTTCTTCTGGCCCGCTGACTCTGTTTTAGTGAGGTGTCCCTTTATTAAATTTCACACATCCCAATACTATGACACAAATGACTAAATTTTAGAAGGAAAATGGCAGTGCCCACAGGAACAGAGAATGGAGCTGGCAACCTCATACATTGCTATGATAGTATATGAAGGTGCAATAAATGTGGAAATATTTCAACAGATCCTTTCAAAATCATACATCTTCTACCTTAGTAAACCCACTTTGATTAATATATCCTAAAAGGATAATCCTAAATTGGGGGGAAATTTTGTCACACACAATTTTCATGTACAAAATATTTGTTTTTTATATAGATCTAACATAAGTCTTAAAGCCAACACTGAGAAATGATTAAAATATGGAATACAATACAACTATTAAAATAATGTGGCTATAATCTGTACTATCCTGAAATTTTGAAATCCATATTTTACATGAGAACCAATAAGCCAAGCCTCTAATTATCTTATTAACCAGTATAGATGAAAGGGAAATGGACAGGTTAGTAAATATCAGGCAGTGTCTCAACTGCCTTCCTGGACAAATTTGAGCTGGGGTATTATTCCAAGTCCCAGGTCACAAAAGGTAAAACTCGGTATCTGAATGAAGCCAGGACTGTTCCCTGGGTGGGAAACTAAAGAATCAATATAAGCCAAAAAGCGTCTACAGAGGAAAACAGAGTTGGACAAGTCCTCAATACGATGATCAGGGAAGACAGGAGAAAGTCATATCTCAGGTAAGGGATTAGCAACTAGAGACAAATAAAATAGACAGATTCCCCGTTGGGTATAAGGTGAGGGTAGTGTAGAAAAGAGGTCAATATGCTTATCTGGGAATGTTTCTTGAGTGCACAGCAATAGTCAAGGGCAATGCGTCACTACAGTGTGCTGAGAACAGAGCTTCAAGAGAAGGACCAAGGAGAAAGCTTTCTTTTCCCTTCCTTCCTCATCTCCTACTCTTTTCATACATATTTGTTAAGTTAGTCACTATTTAATGCACTGTGTATGCACTGATAAAAAAGAAAAGAAACTGACCTGGTCTCCTATCTCACAGAGCCTAATGTTCCTTATAACAGGAGTGTAACTACTGTCCAAAACCAGTGCTTCAAGGGAAGACCTGAGTAAAAGTATTGTAGGAAAATCCACAATACAAGCTGATGAGGAACGAAAGAAAATTGTGTTAAACTGGATAACAGTGTGGGGGAAATTAAGCATACTACAGGGAAAAAATTTTCTGCAAGTTTATTCTGATATTCAATTTCCAAATAAAGCATGACATTACCAATTTTGTGGATTGTTTTCTTACATAGTTAATGATTGTTTTTGCACATAAATGTATTTAATTGGAGGGTAAATTCCTCATGGATCAGAATCATGTCTTGTACTAAAAATCTGTAGCACTGTATATCTAACTATACTAAAATTTTAAGCATGTTGATAATGATGTTGACTGTAAGGACTGTGATAATCTGTACTTTATATGTATTTTTCAGTTAATTCTTATAATATGTTAAGAAATGTTTATTATTTGTCATGGAGAAAAAATAAACAACTATTTTGACATTATAATAGTACCTTACTGTGCTGGTACTTTCCACTTTAGAGAATGGTTTTATGTTGACTGGAGTGTCATGATAGTTATATGAATACCCTTATATTAGTATGTAAGGAGGGCCCATCTGATAGGGGCAGGAAGAGAGAGAATCCAGCGGGGTGGTGTTCTGCAACTTACTTAATAATCCTGTCAAATTTCTGAGCAGTTACTCTGTGGCAGGACTTCGGTGAATGAAAAACAAACTCTATCCCATATGGACAACGATATGGACGTCAGACGTAGGAGGGGGCATTCTAGTGAGTTGGGTTATGGGAGATACATTTCCAGAGGAAAACTTGAAAGCTCTCTAGAAAAACCATATTCGGAAGCCTATTTCTATGGATGGAGCCAAGGCCATAGGGTCAAGAACAGGGTAACTGTTGAATGCTGTGACCCTGTAGGCTCAGTGACGCCCCCTGTACTCACCATGGGTACACAAGAAGCATGACGGTGGCAGGAAAGCCTGATTCCCAGTCCCAGATCCTGGTGGTCTGGCTCAGTTATCGGGAAAAGACAGCCCTGGGGGTGAATAGCCTCAGATAATTCATCTGAGAGGGGCCAAGATAAGCAGGGACAGATGGTGAACAATCCTATGTGATTAGTTATGTGTTGACCTGGCACCAAGAAACCACATATGTAAGGGATGTCAATTAAAACTGTTAACCATCTTAGAGGAGAGAGATTTTATCTTCCACTTTTTCTTTTTCTCCATCCATAAAATTATTCCACTTTTACCATACCCTAATTTGAGAAATCTTCCTAATTGAAGAAGAATGAAATATTAAAGACTATTTTTGAATTAAACATTGGTGTCCTGTTCAAAAATAAATGACCATGTCAACTTATTTCATCCCTTTTGCAATTTATAGCAACAGCAACCTTGTCAATTATATTAGCAATAATGCAATATGCCAAACTGAGACAAAGATAACAGGCATTGACACACTAAGTGTTGTAGGAACGTGCCATGAAAGTTATAGCAAAGACCATTTGCAAAATTGCCTGTCTCATTTTCATTTATTAATAAAATGTATGCTATCTAGGTCAGATAGACTATATCTATGGAGGAACTAATCTCTTCAAATAGCCAATGGATTTAATGGCGGAGAAAGTCCTCAATAACTCTTCTTCCAAGACACAGTTTCAGAGATAAAATCTTGTGACTCATTATAAGGCCAGGTACTAGAGGACTGCAGTTTTGGGTGACGGGAGATTTTTACAGGCCACTGCTTGGTCGTCTTATTTAATGATAATACTCCTGACTCTTAATGTCTCAGCAGTTATTTTTTATGACCTGCTTGGATAATATTCTAATTGCTAATGCTCATTACTCCAGGGCAACATTGCTGATTTTTCCTTTCTTAGTGGGAGATCAATCTGGCTGGCTGGTGAATATATTTTATGGAAAGGGAAGGGACAGTTGAAACCTGAGAAAAGAACAAGACTTGGCATTTGTGAAGAGTGTGAGTGTATGTGATTCTTCCAAGTAATGGTTGTATGACCTTGGGCAGGCTGCTCCCCTCTCTGAGACATTTTATCTGTCTGAAGGCTGGTGACAGTCCCTCTTCTTCTTCTCTTATGGAAACATCTATGCCCCATCTTTTTTCTGCCTGGTCTCTTACATGTCAGTATTTCAACCGTGTTCATGCCATGGCTTCCATAAGTACTCCATCCAATAAAATATATATCACATACCACATTTCTTCGGAAATAAACCATTTGGTATTCCTGACGTCAGAAACTATAGCTTTGTTTCGGTCCCTCAGTCTTGGTAACCTGCATGAGCACTACTGGGTCTCATGAACTTACCTTCTCACTTGGCTCTACAGCACTCTCTCTCTCTGAACTCCCTAAATACAGGCAAACCCACCAGCTCAGATGACAGTCACACACTTCCAAACCCTGAACCACTCCTTCCACCCTCTTTCCATGCCCAAAGGGAGGTGGATTTGATCATTATAATAGTTAAAGAAGGCAATGGCTATTAAAGCACTTTGGGGAAAAAAGGCCAGGCCATCTCACAGAGGTGAGGGGAGGGGTGTGTGTGTGTGTGCACGTGTGTGCATGTGTGTGTATGTGGTTTTTTTCCAATTTAAAATATACTTATGCATTAAAGTAGATTCTTTGGAAGACACAAGCCATGGCTCCTCCCAGATGCAAGGTAGAAAGATAAGACAAAAAAGAAATGAGGTTTCCATTCTAAGGAATCTCAGGCACAGAAGGAAAGCAGAGCTTGTCCAAAGCCCCTCAGCTTTACTGTCACGGCAGGAAAGAGAAATAAATTTCCAGGTCCTCGACACAGGATCTTACCCCTTTGTGAGAGGGAGGAGTGTGCCTTTAAGCTGCCACTAGAATAAAAACCACCAATTACACAACTGGCCTCTCAGCAGAACCTTGTGTTCAACCACATGCTAATGCAGATTATTTCCTGTACTTGTCTCTGAAGTCAGACTAAGTTACAAATTCTTGGACCTACTTCTTCCCTGCTGTTGCTCTAGTTACATCTCTTGATCCCAGAATAGTTCTTATACCTTCCATGTGTTTAAAATAAACAAATACACAAATAAAAATGCTACTGAATGTATGACCTAAGGTGCTCTCAATTCCAAGTCACCTAGACTTGACTCAAAGAAGCCCAACCAGCAAAGCAATTTGATTCATTCACAGCAGGAAGTCTAAGTAGTACACTAACACAGCCACGATCCTAGCTGCCTTCTCTATCTGTGATGTGCTGCCTTGATATGCTGCCTTGTTTTCCTCCTAAGGCTGGTTTCTAGCATCATAATAGGGTGACCAAACAACCTGGTTTTCTGGGAGAAGCTAGTTTGTGCCTTTTACCCAGGATAATCATTAATAGCTCTCCCTTTCACTCTCAGTAGTGTCCTGGTTTGACAAATGATAACTTATAAGGTCACCCACATAATATTTTTGCTGCCAGTTGCAAATGTGGTTACATTGCTCCTTGTATACAGTGGGAGAATAAGGGATGCTCTTTTAGAAAAGTGAGAACTTACTCATAGACCTCCAAAAAATCTCTCATCTATTTGGCCCAAATTATGATGTAAGGGAGCTTATTATAACAAGGAGACTCATCCTGGAGCTTGGTTCAAATCCTAAGTCACACGGGCTACAGTAAAGAATGATAGATATCTGGATAGCATTCGAGTTTTGTTAAGAAAGGGGAATGGGAAATGCAGAGTGAAGCCACCATAAGCCAAGTTCTTAGTGTTTCCGCATGTAGCTCAGGACTGTAAAGCAATAGCTGCTTAATGTAATTTTGTTGATTGACTAACTAAAGGACCACATACCCTCTCACACATATACCCTTCTCACTCAGTCTTTGCTCATTTTATGATAACATAACAAAGTTAATATAAAAACTTCAAATGAAAATACTGATGCCCTTATGAAACCACATTACAAGTCTCTGTTCTATCAAAATAATCAAAGCCTTACCCTTCCTGCATGGGCTCTGAGTATTCCTCAGGTAAAAATGCCATTCCCACTGAACTGTATCTCCGAGTGTGTTCCGTTCTCTTTTCCCTAAGCCTGTGTTTGATTTCAATCATTTGTCTTTCAATTACTGGCGGCAATACATTTTTAAATGGCAATGCATTTTTACTTGCACTGTGGTTATGTTTTAAATTTCTGCATCATTCAATTATCCAATACATATTATTGACCACCCACTGTTTTAGAAATAATTTAGGCACAAGAGAAACAATAATTATAGCAGGCAAAGTCCTTGCTTTCATGGAGTTTGTATTCTTATAGAAGAAGTTCATTAAATTAATAAATATATAATATGTTAGAAGGTGATAAGTGCTCCGGGGAAAGGAAAAGAAATAAGCAGGACTGGGAGTGCAGAGAAAGGTCAGGGAGAAGATGGCTGCTCTGTTATATGGATAGTTAAGAAAGGGTCACAGAAAAGTGGCACCTGGGCAGAATCCACAGGACTCTGAAGGCAGTAAAGGGCCAAGCCATACAGATGTCTGCAGAGTGTTTAGAACCACAATTTATTCATTTCTATGTTCCCAGTGCCTAGCACAAAGCCTGCAAGGAGCAATTCAATAAATGTTTGCATCTAACTCATAATCATTTTTATAGCATAATATTTAATATTCTGATTGATTGATTTTAGTTCCATCAAGACAAAGAGAGAGAAAAATGCCCCTAATCTCCCTTTATACCATATACATGACATACATTCCGGGCTTAACCTGACCTTCATTTACAGAAACAAAGTCATAGAGGGCATGTCATTAACCATAGCTCTCTGATGATATTAATCAAAGAATCTAAATACACGTGACCCCATTTCCATTGTCTTTTATGCTCTTTGCCTCTGTGCTTTGTGGCAGGCAGGAACAGCTACTAAAGTGATCCTATTACACTAGCTCCAGATATTACCAATCATATGATGCACCCATTATAGAGTAAGTAATAAGTAGTGTTGCAGTTTTGTAGTGGCTAAATAAATCTGCCTAGATAATATTTTTCTAAGATGTTCTCAGAGCTTCTGTATCAAGTATGTGGAAATCCACCTGCCCTAAAATCGTCCTTTATTGGATGAACAGGCAATCTGAACTATTATGCAAATGTGACCTTCTGGGAAGTGGAGGAGCAAAAAAAAGATGCCATCAGCTGTCCAAGAGTATTTTGCCTACACTTACTTCTTTTTTGAATAAAGAAGCGAACCTGAGCTATTTGGCTCCAGCATAATAATCAAAATCATCATTTTCATTGTGTGGGGTAGTATTTGCACAAAATACCAATACATTTTTCCATCATTTCATTTTCATTTTTTTTCTATGTTTATATTTTAGATATAAAAAGACATGGAATTGAATTTCATTTTTGAGGTTTTCATTCTTGTGCTAACTTGGCAATCTTTGTATTTTTGAATGGAACATTTAATCCTCTTAGATTTAAAATGATTATGTATATATTTCAATTTCAATTTGTTAACTTCTTTGGTACTTCCTATTTGTCTTATATGTTCCATGATTCTTTTCTCTCCTTCCTCCTTTGTATTGACCTTTTCTCTATCATTCCACTTTTCCTTCTAGTAGCATTTAAGTTACATGCTCTATTTTGAGCATTTTAGCACTGTCTAAGAAATTACAATGTGCATGATTTGGTACAATTATACCCTCCCCAAACCACATAAACTTCAGGACACTTTTTCATACCCCTTCAGACTTATATCAATATGGTTATATTATCTAGCTCCATTTTATTTATTTTAAATTTACAAATACTATCATTTTATACCATAATTTTGTTGTCATAGATGGTCTGTGGGTCTCTTTTCTCATTTCCATCCCCTCTCTGCCTCCCTTATATGGGCTGGAGCTGGAAGCCTTAAACCACATTTTCTGGCTCATTTATGAACAAGGTTTCAGTTTAAATTCCACCATCGGGAGCCACTCCAATAGCTTTGGAAGACATACAAGAGGGAGACACCATCATTGTGCTCGCAGAGTGATGGATCCAGTTATGCGGAGGGCAGGTATATGGTTTTTGGCAGATGCAAAACATGAGGTTTTGTGAAAGGGGTCTTCAGGCAACTTCTTACAAATCACCCCTCTGTGTGTGCTGTGCCATTGAGGAAACTGGCAGTGGTGTCTTTCAATTTCTGCTATTTATGACTTCCTAATCTCTGAAAAGCAGCTCTCCAATGCTCACTAATCCAGCCCTTTTAAAGTTTTTATAAGCCTCTATTTCCATTAATTTAAATTATGTCCTTTTTGAAACACCTCAAGTGCTTTCTCTTTTCCAATATGTATTGATGCATGGAATATTTAGTACAGAAATTTGTTCTCTGAAACATACTTTCTTATATGGGAATCTGTGATAGGCCATTTGTCTTAGTTAAGCATGAAATAATACACTCATGCCAATAGGTAATAGGATACTGGTATCCATGAGTAAGAGGATAACCTAAATTGTCACCTTTACTTACTTGGGATGAAACGCCTACTGCAGATAAGCCTTTGGGACACGAGGCTACTGTTGAAATACAACAGCAAGAAAAAAAAAAAAGGGCTATAAAGTCTGTGTGGTGGGCTTCTAACCCAGATCACCCTAGAAGTTCACAGAAAGTAAACAACAAACTTAAGGCTTCAACATCTTTCCTCAAGGCATTGTTAGAGATCCAGAGAGTTTCTATGAATGTCCTAATAGAATCTCCTAATAGTGTCGATGTTTCCTAGAGTTGGATCCTGTGATACGTTACGTATTCCTAGAGCAAATGCTAAACAGAGACCAATACAAAGTGGTTTGTTTGGGTGGTGATTTCAGGAAACACCAGCAGGGGAATGGGGAAGTGAGACGGAAGGAAAAGCAGCCAGTAAAGAATGTGTTACCAAGCAAGTTACTGCTGTGGGCACCTGGAGCTTAAACTTGCTGAGAAATTCTGGGAATAAGTGTAGAACATGCAATGCGAGGTTAACCCTCCCACCACTAATGGTCAGGTGTGTTCACAGATCAACATTAGTCAGTCATCGGCTGATGATCACCAGGGATTCAGGGAGTTTCATTCTCCACATTTATGGCAGGAATAGAGTGGATTCCTGACACCAGAGAAAGTTCTCGCAAAAGGATGCAGCAGCTGTTAGTTGGAAGACTGCTAATTAGCCGCCTAGTGTTATATCTCAAGAGAATTTGGGCAGGATACCCACAGTGTCTGCCAAACACAGGGTTCAGAATTAAAGTGAAAGTTTATTTTGTGGATTTTAGGGCATTACTTGGGAAAAGGAGGATATTTCAAAGAATCTGAATACCCCAAAGCTGCAAATCTCATTAAAAACTTTTTAATGCTTTGAGGTACCTTGTAAGAGGTTGATGATCACTCTCTTCAAGACACACCTACACCTTCTTGGCCTCGAGACCCATAAGCAGACTTACATTCTTTAAACTCTCCATGGCATGAGTACCTTGTTCATGGAGTTTTAGTCACATATTTACAACATTCTCTGTTCTTCATTTTTTCCTGTAATCTAATATCCCATCTGAAACTTCCTCCCCAAACATATTCTTTAGAATTCCATTTAACTAATATTCCCTTGTATATATAAACCACATCTTTGTCCATCCATCAGTGGACACAGGTTGCTTCCATATGTTAGCTATTGTAAATAATGCACAATAAACATTAGTGTGCATCTATCTTTTCAAATTGGTGTTTTTGTTTTCTTTGGGTAAATACCTAGAAGTGAAATTACTGAACCATATGGCGGTTCTATTTTTAATTTTTTGAGCAACTTCCACACTGCTTTCAGTAGTCACTGCACTCATTTACATCCCCACCAACAGTGCATGAGAGTTCCCTTTTCTCTGCATCCTCACCAACACTTGTTATTTGTGGTCTTTTTGATGACAGCCATTCTGACAGGTGAGAGGTGGTATCTCACTGTGGTTTTGATTTGCATTTCTCTGATGATAAGTGATGTTGAGCATCTTTTCATATGTCTGTAGTCCATCTGCATGTCTTCTCTGGAAAAATGTCTTTTCAGGTCCTCTGACCATTCTTTAATCAGATTTTTTTAAATTCAGTTGTATGACTTCTGTATATATTTTGGATATTAACCCCTTATCAGAGATATCATCTGCAAATATCTTTTCCCCCTCAGTAGGTTGCCTTTTTGTTTTGTTGATAGTTACCTTCACTGTGCAAAAGTGTTTTAGTTTGATGTAGTCCCATTTGTTTATTTTTGATTTTGTTACCCTTGCCTTATGCTTCTTTTAAAAGAGGTCTGTCATTAGTTCTGAAAAATTCTAAGCCATTATCACTTCATTACCTACCCTCTTTCTCTTTGGTGGATACTTCAGTTATATGTGGTTAGACATTTTATTCTGTAACCTCCCTGTCTCAAACTTTTATATTTTTTCTCTTTTATCTCTATCCTGAATTCTGATATATTTTTTTCAGATCTATCTCCCAGGTCACTATTTCTCCATTTAGCTTTGCCTGATATGTTGTCCGACTTACTTAACTGAGTTTTTAAATTTGGTTAGTGAATTTATCATTTCTAAAGTTTCTAATTGATACCTTTAAAATCTGCTAGGTACTTTTATAGTTGCCGATCACTTGCATATATTTTTCAAGCATACTAAACATAGTTATTTTATATTCTTTGTCTAAACAACTCCAATATCAGAAATTTTATGGATCTGTATCTTCTGTTATTTCTGTTGGTTCTTCCTCATAGTTCTTTGCTTTCCTGTGCAGTTATTAAATTAAAAGAAAATGTGTCTAGTGTGTACTGATTAATTTTTTTTTTACATGTTGGCAGGGACTCTCTGAAATGTAGAATGGAAGAGCCTTTCTTCACAGAGGGTGCGAGTTTTCATCTAACAGTTATAGAAGAGACACAGTGAGCAGCCACTCTATTAAAAATGTGGGTTAAACACAATAAGGACCAGCCTGTGTTAATATGAGGTGCAAATCCATATGAGAATGTGGCTAGAATTATAGTCTCTCAGAGGCACGGTTTTCTCCCTTCCATTCCCTATGCAGCTTTGTTTGACTCCTAGTCAGTTATTATCCCCAAAGCCTATTCTGGGCATTGTAAGTGGGAACAGGGTGCAGATGTAATTCTGATTCACCATTATTTTGAATGTGTTGCCTTTTGTTGTCTCAACATAATGTGTTAAAGTTGCCCAACCTTAATTAATTACCAACTTGACAATGACACGGGCATTAAGACTACACTCTTTGCCTGTGAAACTGTCATGTTACTGATCAATTTTGTGGTAATTGGCAAAAATACATATTGGGTCAAAATTCAGTTATGCATTCTACTTACAATGCTGAGCTCTGGCTTTTTAAGATTTTTTTGTCTCATAATTTTTTACTATGGTGTCGATTTTTTGATGCTCTTAAGTGTTTTAAATGGTTTAAAGCATGTGTGTGTGTGTGTTTACATGCATGTGTAGTCAGTACCTTTTGAAATTTTTCAGGAGGACAGTTGGCCTGAAGATTATTCCACTGTTACCAGAAGTGGAACTCCCACTTCACTGCCTTGGTAACTGGTGAATTAAAATTCTTTTGCTCGCCCAAAGTGTATTAATTTCCTATTGCTACTGTAACAAATTACCACAAACTTAGTGACTAATAACAATATAAATGCATTATCTATGCATTATATAAATGCAGTTTTGCAGGTCCAAATTCCAAAAGAGGAAAAACCAAGGTGATGACATAAGTTCTTTCTGGAGGTTCTAGGGAAGAACCCACAGTTTGCCTTTTCACCTTGTGTAGGATGCCCCCATTCCTTGGCTTATGGGTGCATCATTCTGACCTCTGTTCCAACTGTCACATCTCCTTCTCTGCCTCTGATCTTCCTGCCTCGCTCTTATAAGGACACTGTGATTTTACTAGGACCACTCAGACAGTACAGGATAATCTTCCCATCTCAAGATCTTTAATTTAATCAATCAGCAAAGCCTCTTTTGCTATGTGTAGTAACATATTGATAAAATAACATATTGACAGGAATTAGGATGTGAACATGTTTGGGGGGTTCATAATTACATGTATCAGACAAGACATAGTTTCAGAAAAGAATAAAATGCCCATTCAACCATTTGTTCATTTTACCACTATTTACTGGATGCCTACTGCTATCATGACAGTAAAACCCCAGTATTATCAAGCTTCCTTTCCTATTTCCAAAGTCTTAAAGTAATAAAGAAACAAGAAAACAAACACACATAATGTTTACATAGTAACCTTATAATTTATTATTACGCCATGCTTTAAACGTAGGTGCTTTCCCTAATTCTTAACCTTCCAAAATTAAACTCTCTCTTGAAGATTTAACTCAAAAGTGACTTATACTGCAAAATAGCTCTAATATCACCTTTTCCTTCCAGATTTATTCTCCATCCAACTAAGTCATTACTGCTGTTTATTTTGTACTCACATAATACTGCTTATACCTCTATTATGACACATATTTAAGTTTTCTGTGTGTTAAAATTTATATTTATCATCTTTCTCCTGTATAAGCAAATGCAGGAAAAGCAGAGGGAGATGCCATAAGAAAGCACATGTTTTGTGGCTGTAAGTCATTCTTTTAATTCACATATAGAAATCTGGTACAAACAACCATTTTAGATTCAGAAGAAATGAGCTACCATCCTGTTTCTGACACTGAATAGTTTTAACATCCTGGAAAGTCTGCTTATGCTTAAACTCTCTGATCCTCAATTTTCTCATCTCAAAGTTTACTAACACTATCTGTATGTACAATTTATAGTGATGGATATAAGCTACATTGGCATAAAAAAACAAACTCACAGACCAATATTACAGAATAGAGATTCCAGAAATAGAGACAAATGCTTGACTAGGGCTCCAAGAATGCACAGTGGGAAAAGGACGGTCTCTTTAACAAATGGCATTGGGAAAACTGGGTATCTACATACAGAAGGATGAAATTGGACTCAAAAGAACACAAAATGGGGAGTGCCAAAACCAGGCTCATCTTCCCTGATGTGGGACTGGTTAGCACTTCTTACCGAAAAAAAAACCCTGCTGCTCACAGGGAAACAACAGGGCACCAATATGAGAAAGTGAAGCAACCAACAGAAAGAGGACTGGAACCCAGGATTCCACACTGAAGGACGCAGGGGTCGTGGCATCCCCTATCCCTTATTACTGTTCTGCAACTAGAATGACAAGGACTGGGGAGGAGGGATTGGAGGGCTCTCTGAAAGCCATCTTCAGCAACCCTATGAGGCATGCCTTCAAGGAGAGGAAGGAGGAGGGCTTTGAAGGGCATATGAATCTGAAACTTTGAAAGACTAGTACTAAGTCTTAAAAAAAAGAATAAGAGAGAGTATTTTAATAAATGAAATAGATGAACAATTATGGAAAAAGCTGAGATATTATTAATAGCCCCCCCATCCAAACTATCTACAAAGAAAAAGAAATATTCATAGAAGTAGTTATGGGAGACAGAAAACTGTTCGTGTTTATACCTCCCAATGATTAAGAGATCACAATATATCAGTCACGGTATTTTGTGAATAAGTTACGTTTAATGTAGCTGAACTGAGTTGGGTGGGATTGGCAAGCTGGGCGGTGTGCCAGACATTTAGTTAATGCTGTGATAGATGCAAAAGGGAGAGTGAAGCACTCCCTGAACTTACTATCTTAAACCCTCTGGTAAGGTCTGTGCTTATGGAAAGTTTGGTACTGGATCCTGACTTGTGAGCAAGATAACCCCAGGACTGAGAATCAAGTTGGATCATTTTGTGTGCCAGGATCTGAACAAATGGAAAAATAATGATTCTTGGTTCCAGACAGCAATTTTGTGTTTTAATGACTACAAACAAAATGTTCTGATGCTGAAGCTCATACAGTTATATATTTGTTAAAATAAAGCATGCAGCACTGGGACTGATGTACAAATTATGGCCACTTTAACAAAGTCTGCAGGCAGGAAAAAGAAATCGTAAAATCATGAGACCTTTTTTTATAATCCATGTATAATAAATCATGGTAAAGAGGAAAATAATACGTTATTTACATCAAATTTTAAAGAGGAAGGAGATTCAAGCTAAGTAAGTTTCTTAAATGAAGCATGCCTTTTCAGTTATATTTTAGAAACTTTGAAGGAAATCCTTTCAAAGAGTGTGGCTGCTACCCCTCCCCCACATTACACTAAATATACTGCTAATAATATAATCTTTCTTTAATCACTCAGGCGCATTTTGACATATTAGGAACTTCTCCTTAAGCTAGAAAAATTGTTTTTGATGATTCTTCTTTCTTTTGCCCTTTGCAGACTCAGCTCACAAGTCACAGTCTCTTATATTACTACTTCCAGTGGGGCTTTGCCTATAGTTTGATATGACGTAGAAAGTGCCAGATAAATTTGGTAATGTTTATATAAAAAATGATGACAATCCCTGTTAATATTTGCCTCTTCAATTTATTTTAATATCCAATCTTCCACATATATAATTTGATTAAGGAAGGATCAGGGAGTTCAGGGAACTGTCTCCAACCCAACTTTTCAGTCTGCTGTACAATCCCTAATATGCTCTCCTTGTCCAGCCACATTGCATTTTTTGCCATCTCATCACAGGCCACACCACTTCCTCTGGCCGAAAGACCCATCTCCACATTCCCTACATTCCCACATTCCATTCATCATCCATGCCCAGATCAGAGAAAGTATATTGCCTTCTGGACTGTTTCTCATAGCATCCTGATTATACTAGGTGTTTAGAATCTTCCACGGTGGATTGTGGTAAGCTGAACATACATCTGCCTCCATGCCAAGGATTGAGCCCTCCTCGAGAACAGGGATTCAGTCCATTTACATTTCTGTTTGTGGTGCTTAAAACAGTACAACAGGTAGTTGTACTAAAGCAATGCTTGTTGAAGTGCATCACAGAGGAATAGCTTTTTATCTGAAGACTTTTACCCCTTATTGTCAGCTCTACTCACTTTAACACAGACTACTTTGTTTCAGTCACTCACTCATTAATTCAATAAAAATGTAGCCAGCGTAATTACTATTATTATGTTATTGTGTTCCAGCACAATTCTTTCTGTCCCACCTCAATTGACAGTTTCAATAAACATGATGGAATTGGGGTGGGAACCAGGAGGCCTCATGGCAGAAGGGTGGGTAATAATCAAGGAAATGTTTGGGGAATCCAAGCTCAGAAGTAAAGAGAAGGAATGAAGGACTCCTCTAGTTCTTTTTTTTCCCCTCTCTCTCCATTTTATTTTTTATTTTTTTAAGGGTCATCTAAAACAAGATGGCTGGAAACAGAAGACTGTGTATTTCAGCAACACCAGCTTCATCCAGCCTCTCGAACACTGTAGCTTTCTCTTTTTCCCATGTCAGGCTGGCCACATCACGGTGCTCTTGGATCTGCAGCCTAGGCAGGTCTCGTCCCTCACAGTAATGTTAAAAGTTATATTTTATGACTGAATTGGTATGAAGACTAATATTGTCCAGGCTGGGTTACACTCATTTTATTCTTCTGATTTCTAAAGATATTAAAACATTTTCGTGGTTCCTCAAAGAATCGTGGGCTGTAGGCACTGCACCACTGTGTCTGATGCAGAAGACACCAGACCTTGGGGCCTCTAGTTCCTGTGGCTGCTTCCTGCTGAAATGTTCTTCTCTTTCCTTATCTAACTCCTATTGATCCTTCAGGCCTCAGCTTCAATTTAAAAGCTTAAACAGTCTTTTCTAGACCTCTGCCAAGCATCCCCTCCAACAACTTCTCAGACAAAATAAAAATCCTTGATTCCATCATTCTCTCCTTCAGAAACTACCCACCGCTCATGTGCAGTAACTTACAATTACTTAGCCACGTAAATGATATTTAATTAAAGGCCATCTCTTTTAAATAGAGTGTCAGCTCCCCTGGAAGGCGGAAGATGCACCTGGGCTCTCAGATATCGTCATACTTTTGTTGCATTCTCAAATCTTTTTTAAGGGAGTGTAAGGTTGCAGATTTTTTTCTTCATAACACAAAGTAATTTACTGTTTCTTTGGGAAGAGAGACCCCTCTAAGTTGTTCTAAATATGACCGTGGCTAAATGCAATAGTCTGAGAAAAAAATGTCCATGGACTCTGATAAGATAATCACTTTGGATCACTGACCTGCCATTGCCTTGTTATGTAAACATAAGGCAATCACTTTCTGTCTCTGAAATTTACTTTTGTTTTTGTTTTGACTTATAAACTGGAAATCATATAGTTGCATAAGGCTGTTGTAAGAATCAAAAAAGGTACATAAAAAAAAAAAAAAAACAACTCTCTCTGGACAGTGCTCCCATCAGGAAGACAGGAGAGAAATCACTGTAGACCTCTGCTCTAGGAATGCATGGAGGCTGATTGCGCTATGTTCTTGAGCAAATATGGCTCTTTTTATGGTAATGAATGGAATTGCATTTTACAAACTGTAAAGAATTTTAAAAAGCAGTAATTATCATTATTACTATAGTCGACATGTATCATGAATTTGTGGATTTGTATGATGTTTTCTCTTTCTTTATAGTCATCTCTGCAGTGTGTCCATCTGACTTCCTTTGCCCTTTGAGACTGATGATGCTCCTCCCGGATCATCAGGCACTGATGCTCCTGGAAAGACCACCAGGATAGCCCCGCGGTTATCTGTTGCCTCTTTCAATTACTGAAGCAGTGCAGGAAGAGCTGGCACTCTCAGCACGATGCATCAGAAAGAAGAAAGAGAATAAGGTGGAAAAGAGCAATAAATCTTGAAAACAATCTTTTCCAATGGATTCAATCTGACATTTGAGTGGAGAAGGGAGTACTACTGGGGAATGAACAAACAGAAGCATGGCTGACAGTTCAAGGGAAAGTAAATTAGATGCTACATTGCAAGAGGTTTGGAGGATTGGTTATTAGGTCCCTGCATCCTGACAGAAATAAATACATGAATAGATCACAGGAAGAACGTTTGCTAAGAGCAAGAATAATCTGGCCACAGTGAAGTCTCAAAAACTAGAAATCTGGAGAAAAGGGGGTTTTCACTATAACATCAGTTGCTCATTTTAGAAAGAAAGAAGCAAATATTGTATTTTAAAAAAAGAAAAGGAAAGTATAACTAAAGGACAATTATCTTTCTGTCCATGGCTCATAGAACAGAATATTTTTCTGAGGCAATTATTTCAAATGTTAGTGTTTCTGTTGTCTAGAAAAATTGAAGATGTGTCTGCTAATCTTAAAGTACTAGGCATCTTGAATCTAAAATGACCCCATGTTTATGAAGTCATCTTGAATCTAAAATGACCCCATGTTTTTATATACAGCCTTTTAGAATTCTGAACCTATACAACTAGATGTTGTATCCTTACCCACAGAGAGTTAGGAGGCTTTCTTTAACATCATGTTCACTCAATTAATGCTCCAATCCCAAAGGTATATGAGTATTTTCACTTATCCATTCATTAATTCATCCAATGTTTCTTGAGATGCAATCACTGTGTTAGATGTTTAGAATACAGCAGTTAACAACGAAACAAGGCCTCTGTCTTTTTGGAGCCTCTATCCCAGTTCAGGGTGGTGGGGTGCACCTAGTTTATATACAAGCTGACAAATGAGTTATGGGGGTGAAGAAAATGGAACAACATCATGAGACCGAGGGATTGCTTAGCACCTCTGACTTGGACGATCAAGGAAAGTCATTTGAGGAGGTGATATTTTAGTGGAGACCTGAATAATGTAAAGGAAAGTGGTATAGAAATATTTAGGGGTTAAAAAGGGAAGACAATGAAATGGGAAGAAGGAAAAACAAGCATGAAGAGTCAAACAGAGAAACTCTCTTGATGCATCAAGGACAAGGCAAGGCTGGGGAGGGTCAGCACAGCCAGGGTGTGGGTACTAGAATCCTGCAGGGCTATACTACAGGTAAGGAATCTGGCTGGTTTTCTGTGTACTCCCACTGTCAAAACCAACCCTCCTTTACCTTTGCATCACACTGTTTACAAAATGCTTTCCTGTTATTCCATTTAATACCATAATGACCTGGGCAGGGGTATTATCCCTATTTAGCCATGAGTGCACTGAGTACAAATGAGTGTGCCCTGCTTAAGGGATAGCATTGTTTCTCAGCCTGCACCGAGTGTCTTGCAGTTAGCAGGTATTCCACATGCATAACTTCATTAAATCCTTTTAGTGGTCACGGACATGCACTTTCCCCCCACTCAAACTGGCAAACTTCTTTGCAAATCTGTGTATTCTTTCCTGAGGTCATTACTGACCCAAAGCATTCTCACCCCATTTTCCCACAATAGCCTTTTGTAGAGCATGTATTATTATATTGCACTGCAGTCACTGAGATCCTTGTTTATCTCTCACTGGACTACAAACTCAATGCAGGGGCTGTCTTTTTATATTCGGTGACTAGTGAAGGGGCTGTCTATTATGTTATTGTGAACAGACAACAAAGGAAGTGCTTTATGAAAGTCAGAGTAAGATTTTTTTTCCAATTTCAGTTTCTTTTAAACCATTTTCTCACCCCAGTTTTGTTTAATATTTCCGGAGGGCTTTTCTCCATTAGGTCCTTAAATAGCTGCTCTAAGACACTACTGTTTGCTATGGTGTTGATAGTTTCTAATGACTTCACACAAAATCTCAGCAAGGTAACACATTTGCATGTTAAGTAGTGGCCTCACGGAGAGAGACTGCCTTCTAACCCAAGGTGATCTAGATTTCAGGCTCTGGGGAAGACAGTGTGATAACATCACTTGTTATCACTTGCCTAATTTCCCTTTGAGTCAAAATAGACCTTGGATTCATTCAATCACATGTTTATTGATCCTATACAAAGAGCAAGCCAGTGGGTTAGGTGCTAGAGTCAGGGGTGAACAGGGAAGCCATAGCTTTCTCCCCAGATGATGTCAAACAAACACACAATTACAAAAGCATTAAGTGCTTCCCATGAAAGCAATGAGCACAAGGTTTGTGACGGCACATAGAAGGGGCAGGTTTTTCCATCTTAAAAAGACTAGGAAAGACAACAGAAGATGGTTGCACTTAAATTTGGCCAAATACCTGTTACCTAATAGGTGACCCATAAATGTCTGAATAAATTTTGCTTGAAGTAACATCTAAAAGGAGTTCTAAAAGATAAGAATTATTAGATGTGAATATTTGTCTATAAATGTGTATTGATATTTGGGGTAGAGGGCTAATCGTTTAAAATGAGCAGGTTTAAATTGATTCAAACCCCACAGCACTAGCTCTGCCAGTGTAGTCAATGTGTTTAACCCACCTGACTCCTAGTGACATCCTCTGGAAAAATACCAATAAAAAATAGCAGGGGCTTCCCTGGTGGTGCAGTGGTTGAGAGTCTGCCTGCCAATGCAGGGGACACGGGTTCGTGCCCCGGTCCGGGAAGATCCCACATGCCGCAGAGCGGCTGGACCCGTGAGCCATGGCCGCTGAGCCTGCACGTCCAGAGCCTGTGCTCCGCAACGGGGGAGGCCACAGCAGTGAGAGGCCCACGTACCGCAAAAAAAAAAAAAGAAAAAGAAAAGAAAAAAAAGCAATTATTTATGGGGATGTTATGAGGGTTAAGTGAGATAATATATGCAAAACACTCAGAATAATGCCTGGACAATGGACCTTCTCAATGAGCTTTGGTCTTTGTCACTATTGCTGGTGTTCCTATTGCTGTTATGCAGGCTCATTGTTGGCAGTGATAAATTATATGTGCAAGAATTCAAAATTTTAACGTTATACACGGGGAAACTAAGGCTGCAAGGACCTACATTACTTGACCTGTGACTGTGAGGTATTTAGAGCAGAATTAAGCGACAGGTGTCAGTTGACCATCCCTCTAGTGGCCTCTGTTCCCGCAAAGCCACTTCCTGCCCCTCCTTCATGTCCAGCTAGCTACCTTCTCCACTCATCCAGGACAGATTTCTCAAAATGTGGGAGCGTAATGAGCTACTAAACTCTACACCATCTAGATTACCAAGAGAGGGGCAGAGGTCACAGAGTAATGGACAGCTCATCTAGAAACTGGTCTGGGGAGATGAGAGGGATACAACCTGTGGCTCAGTAGATAAGAAGTTTTACTTCATCCTCAATGAGTCAACACCCACTCAGTGTCTGCTTACATGATCCAAGAGAAGGCGAGCTGAGATAGAAGTAGAAATGTACCACTGCCAGACAGTAAATTCCAGAAAGGTGGCAGCTAGTTTTGGTAATTTGGGTCTTAGAGATAAAGGTAACTGGACAGAAAGAGATGATATTATTTATTTAAAATAACAAGACATTTCGAAAATATCTGACACAGAGTAATCAAAAAAACCTTCTCTAAGGCAATTTTTTGAAAGGACCAGGGAAGCCCAAGGCAGACTGTTGGAAGGCAAGGCATGTCTAGTAATACTCCTGGAGAGAAGGATGCTATGTCGAGAACCTGGATATTACATCAAAGGGGGGATCTTTAGGAGATTTAAACAAAGGAGGGTTATGACTGTATTTGTAACTTACAAATATCATTCAGGCTGCAAGACAAGGATGTTTTAGAGGATGACAGGAACTGAGACAGAATCTCAAGTAGGCAGCTACTGCAGCTATCCAGACAGGAGATTGTGAATACCTGTTTAGGGAATTGTACTTGGCATTGAGAGAAAAGAATAACTGGTAAATAGAAAAAAAAAAAAGAAGAAAAAAAGTGGGTGAATGGTTGAATTTGGATAAGTGGGATTATATAAATCAAATTGTGGAAACGGGTTGTGTTGGGTTAAACTTTTGGAGTGGAAAGGCTGGAGAAGGCAGGATTTTAGGAATAAAAGTACAGCAATGGTGTCTTGGTAACCAGCTTTCCAGGAAAAAATTATACAGATATAAAGAATATATAGCTCCCAATTTAAAAATAATAAAATATAGAATAATATATGTTATAGATTCCATACACCTATAACTGCAGCATGCCTTGCTATTTCTTGCAAAACTTAACCTAAATTTTTAAAATAATTTTATTGCCAATGATAGTGTCACAATACTAAACTCGTGAATAAATGTTTGTTTACTATCCACTTAAGTAGATAAGTTGCTCACCTCATTGATTAAAGAATGACATGAATGTTGGTTAATGTTTCCATTTATATTAAGTAAAATGAAAGTGAAACAACAAAAGTAGATGTCATAATTTCACTTATTCATTAGTTAATGATGCAAGCAACTTCTTTGCTGAATTAAGAGTTGTCTAATACTGGATAAATACATCCTAAATATTGCTACTCACAATGTAATGGTTACAAAGATGCCACACTTTTAAATTTAATGTGCATTATACACATTTTATCCAGCATTTTGAGTCCAGACAATCAACACAACAATAAACCAAGCTCTGATCTATAGCATTTTCTAATTTCTGTGGTATAAATGGCCTATATTAAGCTACCAATACGACATCACTGAATATGGAGTTTGTGCAGCAGTCACGATTATATAATATTTCTACCATACAGATACTTAACAGTAAAATATTTAGGAAGTGATGAGTTTCCATGTTGATCTCTGTTTTTAACATATTAAAATGTATATATTGGGCCTCCCTGGTGGCGCAAGTGGTTGAGAGTCCGCCTGCCGATGCAGGGGATACGGGTTCGTGCCCCGGTCTGGGAGGATCCCATATGCCGCGGAGCGGCTGGGCCCGTGAGCCATGGCCGCTGAGCCTGCGCGTCCGGAGCCTGCGCGTCCGGAGCCTGTGCTCCGCGACGGGGGAGGCCACAACAGTGAGAGGCCCGCATACCGCAAAAAAAAAAAAAAAAAAGTATATATTGTAAGTGAATATAACTTAATTTTTAAATAATGACTATGTTTAACAACCAATTTGCAAAATTCCAGAAAATTTAACAATTGACTTTCATGAGCCAATAAGGTGGCTCCAGCATACTGCTCAATAAAAGACAGATCAATGCTGAGCAAACAAGAAGAAATATGAAGTCATCAGGTAAAGTCAGAGTTGAGACTCTATTACGAATGTTAATTTTCTGTGTATGTGAATGTTTGCTGGGGGAAGGGTTAAGTTTCTTAAAACATAAAGATTTTTACTAAACTAATCTTATGCTGTTCTCTGGCTATTTTGGTCTACGATTCTTGCACTGTGTCGGACTCTGCCTGTTTTCCTGACTCATCCATGGTTCAAGCTCTGAAACATCTGCCAGGGGCATGCTCCCTCACGCACTAGATGGGAGGCTGTAATCAAAAGACAAGGTGATTTCTCAGGGCCATGACACATTGATAGTGTATCTCACAAATTGCATAAATTTACGGTCAGTTTAGGTGCTTTTCTGCTCATTTCCACCACATACAGGACATACAGGACCAACTCTCCCTTGAACTTCCAAATTTGGGCATTTGTCAATGCTGGGAAAATATGTTATTTTCTAAACTAGTTTATTCCTTCTATCAAGTAAATTCGCTTCTATAATGAGGCAAATATTGAAGACTAAATTGGAATAAACTCTTATTACTGATTTCAAATATAGAGGTAAATGATTCTCAAGGTCAGAAGGAAGGCCATTTCTATCTTCACGGGTATTGCAGACACCTTGATCCAATTCTGTCCCTGAAGCTTATCCGTGTACTCTATGTGCCCCAGAGCCTATAGCTCTCTTGGGAAAGAATTACCCATGGAGGAGAGTTTAATGACCCTGACAGTCTTTCATGGCTCCTGTGTGCCTCTTGACAGCCGGGTGTAAAAAGCTCCCCAGGGGCTAGTAAGTCAATAAAATCTCAGAGTTGAAAGGCAGCTCAGCTCTGAGAGTCATCCAACTTTCTTGTTTCACACATGGGGCTACTAAGACTCCTGGATGTGAACTAACACTTCAGAGATGAAGCTGCAGAGTTTGTAGAGCTGGAACCCAGGAGCCTGCATCTCCATCCAGGCAGACTTTTTCTCATCACACATGTCCCTTCTAGAGACCGTAAGAGACTGCACTGTATATAGTTTAGGAAGTGTTGTCAAACTCCAAATGCCATGATGTTTTAGCAAAAGGAAATTCAAAGAGGAGAAAATCAAAATGAAGAAAGATCTCCAATTATTTTTAGTAGTAAAAATAATTAGTGGAACTATTAATATAAGCTGGGGCTCTAATAGGGACTGAGACTCTAATACTAATAATTATTCATATTAACTGGGACTCTAATAGAGGACTATTTGGGGAAGAAGATGCTGAGGTGGGCTTTGAATGATTAGTGGAGAACCCTTACTCTCAGGCAGAGTATTTGCAATTCCATAGTAGTTACATCTTAATGCAGTATGGTACAAAGAAACAGCGTAGCATAGTGGCTTTCGGTTATAATACTTGATATTACCCTTATGCATCATATGGTTCCTCAGACATTTTTACCCAATTTACATAATTAAAAAATAAGGCTCAGAGATATTAACAGATTAGGAAACAATCACTCCTTTATTATATAGGGATATAATATCTTTATTATATAGAGATAGTGAGATATAGAGATATTGGTATGATTTATACCAAGGTTTTTTAAAATTAGGTAGAGTGTTCATTCTACTATGAAAAGGCAATCCTAAAATGGTAAAGGATATTTAACAGCATCTGTTGATGAACAGGTCTGTTTATTAAAAAATAATTTATGTATGGTGAATGCATAGGTCTTAAGTTTATAGTTTGAGGAGTTTCCCAAAATGCATACACCCATGTAACCCAAATCCCCAAGCAGACGTAGGTTAATTTCTTCAATTCAGAAGGACTTTTAAGACTCTTGCAAGTCAAATCTCAAACCTTCCCCACCCTTTAGGATTTTATATGCATACTGTTAATGTGATTGATTACTTTGATTGGTTTTTGAAAGTTAAACCATGCCAAGATGGACCTCATTTATTTTTCATGCATTATTCCTCCTAATATGTTGCTGAATTTGATTTACCAATATTTTGTTTAGAATATTTGAACCATTTTCTTGACAGATATTGGCCTATAATTCTATTTTCTTGCAATGTTTTGTCCGTCTTTGGTATTGTGGATATATTAGTTTCACAGAATGAGTTGGAGATCTTTCTTCATTCTGATTTTCTGAGTTTGAGTGAAATTGATATTATTTCTTTCATAATTAGTGATAGAATTCAACAGTAAGGCCATTTCCATGTGGAGTTTTCCTCTGGAGAAGCTTCTTTTCACATTTCTTATTTCTTTGTCATTTTTTTGTATCCTGTGTTTTCAAAAGAATTTGTCTATTACATCTAAGTTGTTGAATTTATTGGCAGAATTTTGGTCCTAATATGCCCTTATTGTTTTTTAATGTCCTTTAGATCTGCAGTGATTTTCCTCTGTCATTCCTGATACTGCTCATATGCTTTCTATTGATCAATTTCTTTAGAGGTATATATATATATATTTTTGACTCATTTTCCATTTTCACTTTACTGATGTATTATCTAATTATTATTTCCTTCTGTCTAAACATTTTGGGTTTATTTGTCCTTATTTCTTAGCCTTTTAAAATTAAGTTGAAAATGTATACACTTTATTTAACCTCTTCTTTATTTTCTAACATAACTACTTAAAGTTATAAATTTCTCTTCTAAGCACTTCTTGAGCTATATTGCACACATTCTGCTATTTTGTATCTTAATATTCACTCATTTAAAAATATTTTCTAATTTCCCTCATGACTTCTTTTTTGTCCTATGAATTATCTGGAAGTATGTTGTGTAATGTTTTGGGAGGTTTTCCAGATAGAATTTTGTTATTATTGATTTTTTAATTTAATTCTGCCTTTTAATGTTTTAAAAATGTTTTCAGCCGGAGGACATACATACTCTACGGTTTCAATTCTTTGAAATATATTTAGAATTGTTTTATGGACTAATATATGGTATATCTTATTGTTCCATGTGAGCTTGAAAATAATTTGCATTCTGCAGTTGTGGAATATAAAGTTCAATAAATGTCAATTATGTTATTTTGGTTAATAATTTTGTTCAGATCCTTTAAACTCATTGATTTTATCTACTCCTTAAGAGTTAAAATCTCCAACAAGTATTATTATAAAATTTTCTATTTCTTCATTTAGTTCTGTCAATTAAATATTTTATGTATTTTTTCCAGCTTTATTGACATATATCTGACATATTGTGTAAGTTTAAGATATACAATGTGATGATTTGATACATGTATATGTTGAAAAATGTTTACCACAGTAAGGTTAATTGATGCATCTTTCACCTCACATAATTACTATTTAGTTGTTGCTATTGCTACAATTCTTCCTGTATTATTAAACTCTGTTATTACTCAAATGCCTACTTAGGATTGCTTTGTCTTCTTGATTGTTTCTTTTATCATTATGAAAGAGCCATCTTTATCTCAGGTAACACTTTTTATGTGAAATCTACTTTGCCAAGAATGAATAAAATATATTAATATAGTCTTAAGTTTTGTACTTCATATAGTTCCTACCCTTTTAGTTTAACCTACGATTCTTTACATTTAAACCATATATTTTATAAAAAGCAAACAATAGTTTTTTGTTTTTCTCCAGTCTGACAGTCTCTGATTTTCAACTGGAATGTTTAGTTTATTTATATATAATGCATGTATGTATATGGTTGGTTTAAGTCTATCATATTTTTATTTGTTATCAATTTGTTCAATTTATTTTTTCTCCCCTCTCCTGCCTTATTTGGAAGACTCAAATGTACACTTATTTATTTTGTATTCCTTTTAGTCTCCCCCTTTCTGTGTGTGTGTGTGTGTGTGTACTTTTAATGACTACTGATTTTATAGTTTCCTAAATTTATTAGACATTATATAGATTGCAACAGGCATTCTTGGCTTATATCATCTGCCATTAATTAATATGCATCTTGATATAAGGACCTTACAGAAGTACATATCCATTTACATACTTCTAGTCCTTTGTTCTATTATTCTCATACATTTATATTTATGCAATGAACATTGTAGCTCATTATTTCATTTTTGTTTTAAAGAATCAATTGTCTTTTAAATAAATTGAAAAAGGAAATATAATTTCACACATATTTTCCACTTCCAGTGCTCTTCATTCCATTGCATAAATCCAAGATTTATTTGTCATCATTTCCTTTCAGTCTAAAGAATTTTGTTAGGTTTTTAGATACTGAAAACAAAAAGGGAAACAAAAATCTTTCCTTCTCAATTTCTACTTTATTGTTTGGCCTCGAGGCTTATTAGAAACTCTGGAGATGAAAATTAACTACAATTTTAGTTGTAAAAATCAATTGAATCATTCTCAGAAATTTTCACATACATTTATTGAGTATTGTGCTAGCACTAGCATAAAACAGTAATCAAAACTAGGCTCCTGACTAGAAAAACTGAAACCATGACAACTGTGTATCAAAGCAGGAACATTATTAAGGAATACATTCATTTATTTTTAAGACTACACTTAAATTTTACAAAGATGGTGACTAATTTTTTATCCTTAATGTGTGCCTGGTCCTATGCTAAAAATATTAAGTATTTTCTTTTTATCCCACAAGATAAATATTATTATCCTCACTTTCAAAATGAAGGAACTGAGGGTCAAAGAATTCAAGTAATTCACTCCAAGTCTTATAGCTTGAAAAGGTCATGCCAGAACTTGAATACAATAATCGACCCAAAGTCAATTCATTTCATTGTGTCTACAAAATATTAGCAACAACTTTCTTCAGTGGAAAGGTTACCTGGAAAAACATTTTATGATTCAGATGTGATTCAGTGTGCTAATGATTTGGAGTTAAAAGACCAGGATTTAAATGCCCTCAGGCAAGTCATTTACTTTCCTGAGTCAGAGTTTCCTTGGAGTTACTAAGAATATCAAGCGGCTGAAATAGCATGGGAGTTCCATAGATTTTTTTTTTAAATAAATACAACCATAAATAAATGTAACCTTTCCACTATTGATATATATGTAAATATAAGAATTCACTTAGAATGATAGGAAAGAAAGATATGTTTGAACTATTATTTTTAAACAAGAATTTTGAAAAACATTCTTATTTATTTGAAGTAGGGTCTAATAAATTACTAAGGCAAGGGACCTTTTGCAAAAAGATATGTTAATACAAAGATATATTAATACAATGTACATTAATACAAAAATTTTAATTACTACATGTTGCTTTTGTTAAAATAAATGTCACTTTGTTTCTTAGAGAGACTCATTTGCAGTGATGTTCACTACATATAATAATTTGTTCATAGTATGACCCGTGATTCGATCAAATGCAGAGAGATTCAACAGTTTCTGAAATGTGATTAGATTTTTTATAGAACCAAAGAGGCTTTAGTCAAATATAAAATGCAAGACATTAAAAATCAGAAGCAAGATATCTTTGAAGCAGAATGATGTGGTTAATTAAGAGAATGATACTTGAAGTCACTGAAAAATTTATCTAATTCTTGACTCCAACAAATGATGGCAGATGAGTTGACATCTGTTTGCCTCAGTTTCTTGATCTGTGAAATTAAGATAATGATAGTATCTATGTCACAGTCTTGCTTTAATCATTAAGGGAGATAAGGCATATATTTCATTACCAATCACATAATCTTTAATAGCTTATAGATGGAATAAATTAACAATAACAATGAGAGGTATATTTATTCTCAACTGCTTTGATTCAAGTCTCAGGTCTACCACATACTAACTGTGTGGTCTTGGGTGAGTTATTTAATGACTCTGTGTTTTCTCATCTGTAAAATAGAGCTATCAATACTAATTGCAAAAGAGGTGTGATGGGATGTTTAAATGAGATAATAAAGCTAACACTAATTAACAATCTATAGTGTGTGAGACAATGTTCTAATCCTTTTCAGAGATCATGTTGTGTTTGAGGGGCAGCAAACCATGGAGTAAAGAGCATCAGTCTGGACCCTCCTGTCACTCTCATCAAATATGAGCATTAGCAAGTTGCTTAACCTTTCTGTACATCAGTTTCCCCATATGAAAAAGGGATGAAAATAATATCTAACAGATAAAATCCGACAAGTAGGGTTGTCATGAGGTTAGGCAAATAGTAAGTACTAATTCTCATTAGTTGTTATTATCTTTATTAGAGTACAGAGAAATTTGCTTTGTGCTTGGAAACTGGCTTTCATTACATTTTTAGGACTTCCAATAAGCTAGCTGCTGAATATTGGATCTGCCACTTAGGGTTTCTGTACCTTATTACTCCCCTGTGTCAAATGCAAACACAAAAACCTCACCTGGCCACCTAAACAGGTATAAGTATCAAAAGTGTGAACACCATTAAAGGGATCATGGCCTTAGAGCAAGAGGACCCTGGAGATCCAACTGCTTAAACCCTGTATTTTCTGTGCTGGGAAGCTCATGGTCCCCGACTTGTCCTAGGACTTGTCCAAGTTCACACATAAGGACTAGCACTTCCCAAACTTGACATGAAGACTCATGGTATTCCAAACCCACTTTTTTCACATCTCTCACTGAGGTCTTTGGATCTTGATGCAGGGGAGCCAGTTGTCAAATTCTCTAATCTCAAAACACCAGGAACCCACCCGCTGGTGAACAAGTTGGATGTATTGCCTGTTGCATAGAGGGAGAACACACATCATGGGGAATCATGAAGTGTCTCCTGTAAAAGAAAGCTAGGAATAACATATTACAGGTTTTGGACTTTGGGTGGGTGATTTGGGGGAGGGCCAAAGGAAGTAGGAGTTTGCTTTAAATTAGATGCTCTCAGAAAGCAGGGGCAATTGTATGATTGGGTGGGCATCTCAATAGATCTTATCTATAGAACAAAGATAAATCTTTAACTGGGAAAGAAGTAGCAATCACTCATTTTGGCTTTTGGAGAGAGTTATCTGGTATTATGTAGGTGACAAATTGACATTGTTTTTGTCTGTGCTTACATAAAATTATGCAGTGACCTTACTTTGTGTAGTTGTATCATGGCTTCAGAGTAAACTTGTCTGAGGCTGGTGTTCTGTGAGATAACATATGTCCAACAGAAGAATGATATGGTCAGGCTGTGAGTACTCAGTCAGATTCCAGGGGCTACTCTTTATTCTCCTTTCTTAAAGTTGAACTCTGGATTCAACTATGACATCTACAATCAGTGTGACCTTGAACAAGAAACTTAGCCTTTCTGACATCCTAGCTTCTCACCTGTGAATTGAGGATATAGCTGGAAAGGTTGAATTAGGGCATCTATTTAGGTGATTTTGCACTGTGACAAGATCTTTGAAAGGACTCAGTGACTATGAGTGTGTGTTCTCCCACTCCTACATATCACTCTCTGTTTTCCAGGGTTTCACATATAAATGTTCCAGAAGTTTTTGAATTCCACTGTTTAATTAAAGTGTCCAAGGGATTGGCTCACTTTTCAAACTGCTTCATCTGCTCTGGAGAAATTCCTAGGAGAGACTCACAACCAGGCAGTCCAATTGTTCTCCCAGAAGGGAAATAGCTCAAACCTAATATTTCTACCAGCACGAGTCTCCCTGTGGGATCACTGCACGTCCCAACTTACTTAGTGCTGATGAGTCATGTGTGACAACTGCCTCCTTCTGCTTTGCTTTCTAAGGAGGTGGTATGCTGTTACAGACCTCCTCCCAAATGCAGGGGTCTGCAGAGAAGCTGAAAATTGTGGCAACCTGGGCCTGCTCCTGAATCCTGGGTTGTCAGAGGCCTTTGCTGTAGTGTATTTAGAATTAGGAAAACCTGTGGCCTTAGCCGGTAGGCTGTGCTCTGAATTTTTACAAACTGACACATCTCTGTTAGTTAAAAGGGAGAACGGGAACAGACAGATATATCACAATTGGACTTTTCTATTTTTTATGCACAGTCACAGCTAATTTTGTGAAAGATAAAGCATCAGCCCTACTTTTCAAAGGAAAAATCAGGAGGCAAACTTAGGTGATAAGCCCCATATCCTGCAGCTGCTGTCAGGACTGACAGAAAAACACTTCCAAACTATCAATAAATCATTACCAATAGATAAAATGAGCAATAATGTTAGAGAAAATGACTCATTTAACCATCTTTCTATTTTCTCCTTAGAAAATTATACTTAAAAAACACTATTAAATGAAGAGACAGGGGCTTCCCTGGTGGCGCAGTGGTTGAGAGTCCACCTGCCGATGCAGGGGACACGGGTTCATGCCCCGGTCCGGGAAGATCCCACATGCTGCAGAGCAGCTGGGCCCGTGAGCTATGGCCGCTGAGCCTGCATGACCAGAGGCTGTGCTCCGCAACGGGAGAGGCCACAACAGTGAGAGGCCCGCGTACCGCAAAAAAAAAAAAAAAAAAAAAAAAAAATTGAGACAATCAAAAGTGTGCAATCAAAAATAATGAGGAATGTTATTACAGAATTTTGTCAGGCAGTTAATTAATACAGATATTATGTTACTTTTTATGAATGTTGTGATATTTGTTAGCTTCTAATTTGTTATTTTTGAGTGATTTCTTTTATCATTCTTATTAAATATTCAGTTTTACAGCTTATTTTTAATTTATATTTTATTACTTTTCTTTAAACAAGTCTCCCCCTGGACTTACAGCACCTAAAATCCTGTATCTACTACTGGATTAGAAGGCTTGGACATATCATTTTTCTCAGCAAAGGATGACCCGACTGTCACACGTCTTGCTACATATCTGCTAAGTATACTCATTTGGAAACAACAATGGCCGGTGGTGTCTTATTAGAAAGTGAAATAAAGAAAGGACACTAACACCTATCTTTAACCCAGAGGAATTAATCACAACTTGTAGGCTCTTATGGGTGAAGACTGATAAAGACATTTGGAAAATGCGTCCCCTCCTATCTGTTTCCACTGGACAATTTGTCACACTTTGTCTGGGTAATTGCAGTAGATCAGCTTCTAGTGTCTTTCCATCTATCCCATGCTGCACAAAGCTACCAGAATCTTCTTTCTAAAATGTACGTCTGCCATGCTTTTTTTTGAAATTCATTTTATTATTTATGTATTTGTTTGTTTGTTTATTTACTTATTTAACACCTTTATTGGAGTATAATTGCTTTACAATGGTGTGTTAGTTTCTGCTTTATAACAAAGTGAATCAGCTATACATATACATATATCCTCATATCTCTTCCCTCTTGAGTCTCCCTCCCACCCTCCTTATCCCACCCCTCTAGGTGGTCACAAAGCACAGAGCTGATCTCCCTGTGCTATGTGGCTGCTTCCCACTAGCTATCTATTTTACATTTGGTAGTATATATATGTCCATGCCACTCTCTCACTTCATCCCAGCCTACCCTTCCCCCCCACCATGTCCTCAAGTGCATTCTCTACGTCTGCATCTTTACACCTGTCCTGCCCCTAGGTTCTTCAGAACCATGTTTTTTTTTTCTTAGGTTCCATATATATGTGTTAGCATATGGTATTTGTTTTTCTCTTTCTGACTTACTTCACTCTGTATGACAGACTCTACGTCCATCTACCGCACTATAAATAACTCAATTTCATTTCTTTTTATGGCTGAGTAATATCCCATTCTATATATGTGCCACATCTTCTTTATCCATTCATCTGTTGATGTATGCTTAGGTTGCTTCCATGTCCTGGATATTGCAAATAGAGCTGCAATGAACCTTGTGGTATATGACTCTTTTTGAATTATGGTTTTCTCAGGGCATATGCCCAGTAGTGGGATTGCTGGGTCATATGGTAGTTCTATTTTTAGTTTATTAAGGAACCTCCATACTGTTCTCCATAGTGGCTGTATCCATTTACATTCCTACCAACAGTGCAAGAGGGTTCCCTTTTCTCCACACCCTCTCCAGCATTTATTGTTTCTAGATTTTTTGAGGATGGCCATTCTGACAGGTGTGAGATGATATCTCATTGTGGTTTTGATTTGCATTTCTCTAATGATTAATGATGTTGAGCATTCTTTCATGTGTTTGTTGGCAATCTGTATATCTTCTTTGGAGAAATGTCTATTTAGGTTTTCTGCCAATTTTTGGATTTGTTTGTTTGTTTTTTTGTTATTGAGCTGCATGAGCTGCTTGTAAATTTTGGAGATAATACAAATAGATGGAGAGATATACCATGTTCTTGGATTGGAAGAATCAACATTGTGAAAATGACTCTACTACGCAAAGCAATCTACAGATTCAATTCAATCCCTATCAAACTACCACTGGCATTTTTCACAGGACTAGAACAAAAAAGTTCACAATTTGTATGGAAACACAGAAGACCGTGAATAGCCAAAGCAATCTTGAGAATGAAAAATGGAGCTGGAGGATTCAGGCTCCCTGACTTCAGACTATACTACAAAGCTACAGTAATCAAGACAGTATGGTACTAGCACAAAAACAGAAATATAGATCAATGGAAGAAGATAGAAAGCCCAGAGATAAACCCACGCACATATGGTCACCTTATCTTTCATAAAGGAGGCAAGAATATACAGTGGAGAAAAGACAGCCTCTTCAGTAAGTGGTGCTGGGAAAACTGGACAGGTTCATGTAAAAGTATGAAGTTAGAACACTCCCTAACTCCATACACAAAAATAATCTCAAAATGGATTAAAGCACAAATGTAAGGCCAGACACTATCAAACTCTGAGTAAAACAGAGGCAGAACACTCTATGACATAAATCACATCAAGATCCTTTCTGACCCACCTCCTAGAGAAATGGAAATAAAAACAAAAATAAACAAATGGGACCTAATGAAACTTAAAAGCTTTTGCACAGAAAAGGAAACCATAAACAAGACCAAAAGACAACCCTCAGAATGGGAGAAAATATTTGCAAATGAAGCAATGGTTTGTAGATTTTTTGATGATGGCCATTCTGACTGCTGTGAGGTGATACGTCATTGTAGTTTTGATTTGCATTTCTCTAATGATTAGTGATGTTGAGCATCCTTTCATGTGTTTGTTGGCAATCTGTATATCTTCTTTAGAGGAATGTCTATTTAGGTCTTCTGCCTATTTTTGGATTTGGTTGTTTGTTTTTTTGATACTGAGCTGCATGAGCTGCTTGTAAATTTTGGAGATTAATCCTTTGTCAGTTGCTTCATTTGCAAAATAAAAACAAAAATAAACAAATGAGACCTAATGAAACTTAAAAGCTTTTGCATAGCAAAGGAAAACATAAACAAGATGAAAAGACAACACTCAGAATGGGAGAGAATATTTGCCATGTTCTTTACATCTTGCTGAGGACTCTACTGGTCCCTACAGTACCTTTCCCTTTTGTACAGGTTTTACAGAGGCACACCTCCTTACAGAGCTCCACAGGCACATGGCTTAACAAACACATGGAAACTTTGTAAAAAAAAAAAAAAAAAAAAGAAAAGTCTTTTTTTTTTTTTTTTTTTTTTTTAAGTGCCAGACCTTGGACGCAAGTCTTGCCTTGGCTTATGGAGCTTGAATGAAATTTCAGTCTCAGCTGCCCCTTCACCTAGGAGATTCATACATTTAACATCCTGAAGAGGCATTAGAGACCACCTGGCCTGCCTAGTTTGTAGGTGGATGCCAACCTCCTCAGCATACTACCCAAGACCTTTAACCACCTACTATTCTCTTTTATACCATGACATCTAGCCAAACAGAGCTAATTGCTAGTCTTCCATTACATCTTGATTTCTGCCATGTTTCTTTGTTGTGACACATGTTTCAAAGCTTGTTTTTGCATAGCCCAAAGCCCTTCTTGACTGAGTAATTTCTAACCAACTTTGAGACTCAGATCAAGCACCTCACTCTCCAAGAAATCTTTATTGTCCCTGTGTCTACATAGAACATCCTCCTTTATATTCCAAAGGCATGCTGTATTCAGCCTTCTGTACTTAACATACTGTATCAGAATTGGGGGTTGATTTACTTACCACATCGATGACCACATGTGAGGCCAGTCATTTTGTAACCAAAAAGTGCATCTTCAGTTTCTTCTAATTACCTGAAATAACTTCCTTTTCACCATCATCACTATCATCCTCATCACTATGATTTATTGTGGATGTATAAAGTGACTTTTCCTACTCACATAGGTCAAGGACATGAGTCCTTTCTTATTCAATGCAGACTTTCCCCACAGTAGCTCCAAAAACCACTCCATAATTTATCTAGACTTTAAGTATAATACAGTTAATTGATAGAAGTAATTTTGGTGCTTTTTAATATAGCAAATCTCTAGTGAGCAGTAAAGTCACTGGAGAGCATAAAATATGCAGACCCTTTTAATCTAACAGTAAGTTCAGAGCTAATTTAAATGTGGAGCTTCAGGGATAAGAGCCTGGTGAACTTCGGGTGCGTTATGGCTACTCCATCATATTGTGTAACTTCATGAGGCACATCAATTCTCTCATGAAAGGAATGGGTGATGCCTTGTAATGCTCTTAAAGCACAGCACCCTTTCACGGGTCCTTTTCACCTGTAACTGTGATCCTCAAACAGGATATGCATCCCCCTGTGGAGATGAGTGTGTGTTAGAGGGATACCAAGCCAGAAACTGCTAAACATGGGCCAGATGCCTGGGGTGCCCGTTTAACCTAAAGATTTGAGGAAAACAGATCGTCTCAAAATGAACACCAGTATATCATTGGCTATAAAACTCACATTTTAGAGGTGAAACATCAGATTCAAAGAAATTTTCTGTGTATGTCAGGCTGCTTTGTACTGGGTTACCAGACTCTGGAATTTTCTTTTCTCTGTCTTTAGAGTCACTTCAGAGGAAAATATTGCATAGTGCAGACGCATTGCTTAAAATCTTAATTTCGCGATACAAAATCTCTCAAGATCTTCTCTCTGACTACTTTCCCAGTCTCAACTACTACCATCCATTTCTTCATACATTATGCTGGCCTGTCTCTGGGACTGACACTAGGCACTCACACACCAGACACCACGCAGGTCCATCCTTAAAACAATCCAGTCACGTGTACATGTGGGTTTTCATGACGATGCCCCCAGATCTTTTGCTGCTGGCTCCTGGATGCATAATCCTGTCTCCAGACAGCTATGACTGCTTGTCTCTGTAGTGAAAATATTCAACTCCTAAAAATCTGCATCCTTAGCATTTGAAGCTGAACTTTTATCTGATTATATTTTTTCATTTTCTATCCTACTGTACTGTAGCCTTGTCAAATTACTTAAGAGTACCTGAAACATTTCCCAAAGTTTCCTGCCTTCATGCTTGCTTTCCTGTCCTTCACTTCCTTGAATTTGCTGGAAATGTCTCCTCTATTCCAACCTTTTCCACTCCTACTCATTAGTGCAGGATTCCACAACAATGTGCCGATCTGTGATCTTAGGATCCAAGCTGGGTACCACAGCAGAACATAGATCAGCCTTTCAAGTGCGGTTCTTTTCCTATGCCTGTCAGCCAGTAGACAATGGGTTCTTAGAGAATGGAGAGAGTATATTATTATTTTTCTTCGGGGAATAGGGCAATGTTAAATATACAAATATGCACACACAAACTTACCAAATAAAGAAAGAATCAGTGATTGGGTAATATGAGTTCCAAAAATATACACCAAACAGAATGTAAATCATCATACTTTGTTAAATTGTAGGGTGTACCTTTGTTTTGTTTTGTTTTTAGATGTTGCCCCTGCTAAAATGCATTTCAATATCTCCCTCTTGTGCTCAGGATAGTCTAAACACTTTACAGGATACACCCTTGATATGTCTACTAATCCTCACAATCCAAGAGCTGGCTCCTTCCCTCTGCAACTACCTACCATCTTGCCAGTGGAATTTTATGCTTTGACAGGATTCAGCTACTTGTCATTTTAGCTCTACCGAAATGCCATTTGCTTCAGTGTTTCTGGGTCTACACATAGTTACCTCATCTGCTGGGAACGGCCGAGTCCTTCTCTTTGCAAGGTTTAAGTCTGCTCATGCACAGAGGTTTAGAGTACAGGCCACATTCTCCAGGTTATATTCCCCGACTATCCCTCTACCCTTTGTGCTTCGTTAAGTGTTCATATAGTGCTCTTCTGTGCATTCCTTTGCTATAGCACTTATCACCTCATATTATAATAATGAATTTACTTTCATGAAACCTCCCCCAATATACCAGTAATGTGCACAAACAGTAAATGGGGATGGATTAATTTTTAATGTTGTTTTAATCAGCTTTAATAAAATATAATTTATATAAGATTTATCAATTTTAGTGTACAATTCTGAGTTTTTACAAATGTATTTAATGGTTTAACCACCACCATAATCATCATACACAACATTTCCATTACCTTAAAAAGTCCCTGGCAAACAATGATTTCTTTTCTATACTGTTGCCTTTTCTCGAATTTCATGTACATGGACTCATACTGTAAATCCTTTGTGTCTGGGTTCTTTCATTTAGCTTAATGCTTGTGAGATTCATCCATGCTATTAGGTATATCAGAAGTGTGTTCCTTCTTATGACTGAGCAGTATTCCATTGTGTGGATGTATTACAATTTGTTTATCCAGTCACCAGTTGATGGTGATTTGGATTGCTTGTCATCTTTGCCAATTATGAGTAAAGCTGCTATGACCATTGAGTACTAGTCTTTGTGTGAGCATATGACTGAATACCTAGAAGAAGGATTGTGGAGTCATGTGGTAAATGTGTGTTTAACTTTACAGGAAACACAACTATTTTCCAAAGAGGTACACCATTCTGCATTCCCACCTTCAATATACTAGTGCTCCAAGTAATCAGCATCCTCACCAACACTGGAACTAATAATATTGTTTAGCTTTAGCCATCCTACATGTGTTATACTATCTCAAGTGTGGTTTAATTTTATTTTCTGAATAATGACATCATATATTTTCATTTGCATATTTATTATTTGTATATTTTCTTTGGCGAAATGAATATTGAAATACCTTGTCCATTTTTTTTAAACTAGAATTTTCGTCTTATTGAGTTGTTAGAGTTTATTATATATTCTGGATACAAGTCTTTTATCAGATAAATGTTTTACAAATACTTTCTTTCAATCATTCTTTTTTTTTTCATAGTATCTTTTATAGATCAAACTTTTTTTTTTTTTGCAGTACGCAGGCCTCTCACTGCTGTGGCCTCTCCTGCTGCGGGGCATAGGCTCTGGACATGCAGGCTCAGCAGCCATGGCTCACGGGCCTAGCTGCTCCGTGGCATGCGGGATCTTCCCAGACCGGGGCACGAACCCGTGTCCCCTGCATTGGCAGGCAGACTCTCAACCACTGCGCCACCAGGGAAGACCCAGACCAAACATTTTTAAGTTTGATAAAGTTAGCAGTGGCTACATTATTTTTTATTTATTTAATTTATTTATTTTTGGCAGTGTTGGGTCTTCGTTGCTGCACATGGGCTTTCTCTAGTTGTGGCGAGCAGGGGCTACTCTTCATTGAGGTGTCCAGGCTTCTCACTGCAGTGGTTTCTCTTGTTGAGGAGCACAGGATCTAGGAGCACTGGCTTCAATAGTTGTGGTGTGCGGGTTCAGTAGTTGTGGCACGTGGGCTCAGTAGTTGTGGCTCATGGGCTCTAGAGTGCATGCTCAGTAGTTGTGGCACATGGGCTTAGTTGCTCCGCGGCATGTGGGATCTTCCTGGACAAGGGCTTGAACCCATGTCGCCTGCATTGGCAGGTGGATTCTAAACCACTGCACCACAAGGGAAGCCCTGGCTACATTATTTTTGTTTCAGTTTGTTTCTTTCCCCAGGACTTAGACAATTGTTTGGTAGATAGCAGATGTGTAATAAATGATCCAAATATTTTGTAAACTAAGCATGCTGGAAAACTTGCTATAATTCAGCCCCACCAGCGCTCATATCTGAATGAACTAGTTTGATGCCTTTCTAAAAGCTGACCCACAGGTGTGCCTTTCTATAAAGAATAAACTCTTGGGCTTCCCTGGTGGCGCAGTGGTTGAGAGTGCGCCTGCCGATGCAGGGGACACGGGTTCGTGCCCCGGTCCGGGAAGATCCCACATGCCGTGGAGCGGCTGGGCCCACGAGCCATGGCTGCTGAGCCTGCGCATCCGGAGCCTGTGCTCCACAACGGGAGTGGCCACAACAGTGAGAGGCCCGCGTACCGCAAAAAAAAAAAAAAAAAAAAAATGAATAAACTCTAAATTTTCTTCAAAGGAGAGAATTAATGTCCCTATATGATGCTACAGTTTCATAACATAAATAAAATACGTGTACTGGCCTAAATACTTTTGGTCTGGGAAGATTTCAAAACAGGTGTTGAGAGCTACTACCTGCATCCCACAGGGCAGCTTAAACGTGCTCTCAGGAGTCATTTGATTCTAAACGAGATCCATTTCCAGTGATTCTTTCATGAAGGATTAGCACCAAATAATACTTCCTAATAGGTAAGCACGATGACCAAATTACAAATACAAATACTCACCATGGCCTTCAAGGTCCTAAAGGGGCTCAACCTTGCCTACTTCCTTAACTGCCTCTGGTACCAGAGTCAGCCTCACCTTTGTACAGCCACACTGGCTTCCTCTCAGTTTATCTAAGGTTCCACTCTTGGATACCTGGGTTTTGTACTTATCCTTGGAAAGATCTTACTGCATTCTCCTACTTCTGACTAATTGTGATTCATCCTTCAGATCTCAGTCCAAAGAGCATTGATTCAAAGTAACCTTTTCATATTACACCCCTTCCCATTTAACTTAAGTCTTTCTTGCATATTTTCTCATACTGTATTATAGTCCCCCCATAGTATTATAAAGTGTGCCATTATAGTTTTACAGATTGCAATCACAGAAAAGTTGGGAAACATGTCTGCTTACTTACTCTCATCTCCAGATATATCATATCATATCATATATTGAATAGAACATTTTGAAGGCTGGGTGTAACCTCATAATCACCATAAATAATCTAGTGGAAGAACACTGGCTGGCACTGAAACATATTTTTCATGTATACCTCTTAAAAGGAGCTTTAAATTCTACTTTCAAAGTGAAGTCCAAAAATGGTTGAAGTGGCTCTATCCTTAAGGCATGTATACAGTCTACATGTACTGGGAAGGAGAAGTTCTGTCTAAAGCTCAAAGATATTTCTAAAGATGTGTCCTCCTTCATATAATTTGCATAAATATAAACATAAGGCATCTTCTAATCTCCCAAGAAGACCAGGTTGATATTCCCAAATTGAAACCATGAACACTGTCATATATATATATATATATATAGTATTCTTTTCACCTTTCACCTCCTCTCTACATTTACCCAGATCCCCTGTGGGAAAGGCACTCACCCTAGGAAAGCGCAATAAGCAATGTGGAAACTCAGGTGAGTGGTGTTTAAGAGCAGGACACATCAATCAGAATCTTTCCAGTGTGGAATTTGGATTTGTACAATTTACTCTCATTTCTTTTCTCCCCTTTTGAATACTGAATTTACTTAACCCTTTACAAAAGGATTATAATTCCTGGAATCATATAATTTATGGAAATAAAGGGTCTTTAGTTGATATCAATAATAATGATAAGAACTCACATTTATTAAACTGCAATATGATGGATAATGAGACTTGCTTTAATTGGATGACCCTAGTAAACCATTAACACCCATCACGAGTAGGCACTTCCCTTTTTACTCTGTCAGGTGAAACAGATGTTCAGGTCAGGTGGCTAGTACAATACATGGCTGAGCTGGAGTTGCCATCTGAATCTGTCTCACTCTATAACCCATGTTCTTAGCCTCTAGGTCTCAGTTTCCCAGATATCATTTTGTCCAAACCCGTTACTTTTTTTCATATGGGGAAAGGGAGGTCTAGGAAAGAGAGTGAATGGAGAAGATCCTATGGCTTAGCAGTGGCAGAACTAGAATTAGTGCCTAGTTTCCTGAGTTCCGTTGTCTCTCAACTAGTTTTTTCAATAAAAGTCAGAATTTCAGGGTTTCTTAAAAAGTAGGAGTCCCTGTTACTTAACAAACACTTAACATTGTGCTAATTATGGGCCAGTCCTCTAAACCCTTTACATGGACTAATTCATTTAATTTCTTTAAGGACCTATAGGCAGGTACTATTATCCCCTCCATTTCACATTGGGTGGAGATGAGGCACCAATCAGTTAAATAGTCTGCCTAAGAACACATAACTAGTGAGTGCTAGTGTGTGGTAGATTTGGGACTGGGTCTCAGCAGCCTGGCTCTAGACTTTGCACTCTTGACCATTGAGGTGAGATGCTTCTCTTTCAACTACAGCTAACAGGTGGCGGAGCAGAGCTGGCATCTTCACACAGCAGAATGAGGAGAAACAGAAGTCTACCCAAATGTCCCCCAACACAAATTTGCCACATCTGAAATACTACCCTTAGAGTTATCCAGATTCTGAACTAGAATAATTTTTCCACTTGAAGGACAAAAAAGACAATTGCTTTAGATTGAAACCTACTTCTGCTACACACTAGCAGTGATGGCCTTCAGCAATTGACTTGGTGAATCTGTTTCCACAGCAGCAAAGTTCCTATGCTGACTGCATCCCAGCGTTTGCTCGGATGGACAAATGAAAAATTTAAAACTATATGTCTAAGTAAAAATACTTTAAATAAAAACATATTAATACGAAAGAAAATGCTGTCATTTTCATTAGATAATGATAGTCACTTAGCAGTATCATGAACAATGTCAGTGTGTTTAAGACACTAAATACCCTTCCCAAAGTACAGCATGGTCTGAGATGTGTGTTACACCAGTATAATTAGTTAAGTACCCGTGAAATACTTTTATATTTTGGGTTCATTCTTTCAATAAATATTTTTGAGACCTAATGTATAAAATGCTCACTCCTTAAGACCAATTTATGATCAGTTAACTAATTGGGAATTCAAACTATGACACTGAAATTAAAATGGAAGAAGAGAGGCATTGAGGAGCTGAGTATTCTTTTTCCAAGGGAAAGCCTTGTTTATTTTTGAACATTGCCCTATGTGCTGAGTACAATATACAGCACAAGGTAGAAGCTCAATGGCTGTTTCCTGAATTAAATGGAATAGGCGTTCATCCAAAACACACAGCTTTTCTCCATGTGTTTATTACAGAAGCATTTTACTGGAGCTGGAGAGGAAATCGGGCATTTATTTTAATACTGTGTCCCAACTCCTAGAAACAAATTTGTGTTCAATTACTACTTAAATCAAATATCAATGTGTATGCCTCCTGCTCTTCAGGCTGATGGGATTATTGGACATGACTGGAATTAGACATGAATGATGCCATTCTTTACTTTACCAAGCTATTAGAGGTTTAAAGAACAGTCCTCTGAAGTGATCTGAGAAGACAACATTGAGCAGTATTCTACAGTAACACTGTCTTTCTGCCGTCAACTTCAGCATTTTTCATGAGTTGTTGGCAGGGGTGGGTAAGGGTTTTCTGATAAATACCAATGGGCCAGATTTGATTCCATCTTTATTTCCTTATTCACTTAGCATTTTTTCCCCAGCACTCTTGAAGTTTCATTGGCATTTTACTAGTTTGCTTCTGTCATAGAATGCTTTTTGATTGTATTGAATAGAATAATAATACTTAGAGAAAAATCACATAAATGATTTGGCCTAGTTCCTCCATGTTAAAAATATGGAAAATGTGGCCATTTAAGAAGGTTGTGGTTTCTCCCAAATCATGCAGTTAGATGGTAGCAGAGCTGAACCTAAAGTTCACATTTCCTTGTTCCCAGTTCAGAGCTCATACTACAAGTAACCTTATTTAGGATGCAAGCCCATGTTTTCACATACGATAGAAATATCCCAAACCTCTGCTTTAAAATAATTCAGAAAGTAATTTCCCCAGTACACACACATACACACACATACAATTTTAAACAGCTCTAACTTTGGGAGACCTCTGTAAGTGCATGTGTCAGGAACTGTACGAAGTAAATCCCATTTTATCTCATTTAATCTGTACACAAAACAGCATTTTTCCAATTTTATGAATGAGAATAAAATTTTCTGATTTTATGGTCGAATAAGGTAAAATATCTTTCGAGTATCATAGCTGGTATTGACAGATGCAGACTTCACTATGAGGTTTGTGTCACTCTGTATTTTCAATACTGACTCTCTTTTCTATGATTTCTCCTATGACCCTGTGTTGCAGAGAAGTCAGAATTCACAAACTGTGTGCTTTTTTTTTTTCAAATAAGAGAGTATTAAAGAACATGGAGGCACAGAAATTGGCTTAGGGAAGGAAAAATTCAGAAAGTTAACCATTATTTCTTCGATATCGGTAATAAATGGGTATAAGATATATAACCAGGACCAAAGTGTTTACTTTTCAGGGAGATAAATCCTGGCTCAAATTAAGAAGGGATTTCTGTCTACTATCCTACTATCTTAGGATGTTTTCTCTCACTCTGTGATGTATTTTCCCATTTGTTCCCTTTCTCCTCTCCTACTTGTCTCTCCTCCACGAGCATTTCTGTAATGCCTAATGTGTGCTGAGCACTACAAATGTCATTGAGAATAAAGGCAAGGATAGGTCCACACTTCTTAAGAAGTCTCAGTCTAGTGGTACAGACTCATAGATAATTATAACATATACAGACTCATAGATAATTATAACATAATGTGGCCAATGTAAAAATAAAGATGTTCAGGGAAATTCAAGGACACACAGGAGAACTAAATCAGCCAAGCGGCAGCTAGAAAATACTCTGTGGAAAAGATAAAGTCAAAGCTAAGACTAATGGGATGAATAAGGATCATTAAGGTGAAGAGAGGCAGTGGGGGAATGTGGCCATTCTGAGCACACAGGATATGTGGTGGTACGTGAGCCATAGTGGGGAAGAAGGTGTAATCAGAATAAAAAATGATGTTAGACTAAAATACTTGTTTCCCCTACTTACTTAAGAATTTCTTTGTCTCTGCTGATTTTGTTCACATTCCTTGTTAGTAGCCATGAGCTTCTTTTCAGGACTTTTTTCAGTTGAAAATTCAATTACACTCAGTTGTTAAGAGGGATACGAATATCCCCAGAAGATAGAAGGGAAAATGGAAGTGAGAGAAAAAACAAAAACAAAGACAAAAAACTCTTCCAAAATGAAAACATGGAATGGATACATAACATTCCCAGATTATTGATCATTTGTGCCAATTTTGTCAGGCAGAAGACAGAGCTATTCCTATCTTGGGAGCATCAGGAATTGCCTTACAACACAGCTGCACAAACTGCAAACTGATCCAGGATATTGCACTGGAGTGGGACATGTGGAAGAGCAGAAGAAGAAGCACAAAAGTTGAAGCAGGCAGACTTTCTGTAGCTCTGACCTTGCCTAATTTGTTTATGTTTTCTGAGACTTCCTTTACTGAAAGGCAAAATGAGAATTATATCACCGATTTTTCAGATCAGAAGAAAATTCAACCAGACTTTTTTGTATATTCTGCCCCTCAGCGACTGTTGATTAGCTCCTTCCTATTATTTGTAAGTGTAAGCATACCCAACAGAGGGTAAAGTAGAATTATAAAATATTAGAGTTCGAAGTTTCCTTAATGATTAGTGCATGGCTCTTAACACATATTTTCATCCATTCAATTTTTACTCATTCATTTAATAAATGTAACTGGTCTCCTCCTACCAGCTGGGCACTGCAATTGCCCAAAGATAAAAGACTCACCCATCCTGCAGAGAAGGTCACAGTGCAGTGGAAGACAGGGGCACAGAGACAGACATTCAGTCCAGTGAGTTCTGTAATAGAACAAGACCCCGTATAGAAAGGAATGAGCGAGTTCTTGTGTTATCAGGTCCACTGCCAGGTTTGGGGCAGGTGGGTTAGGGAGAGTATTAGCTTCCAGACAGCCAACAACAGCGGACTGTCCAGTAATGAGGACTCACAGAGCATAAGAAAGCTTAATGGAGAGTGTGTTCAATGAGGCAATGGAGGTAGGAACCCATAGATTAGCAGCTTCTTCCCCTCCTCCTAGAGGCCTGCTATTCCCTGTTCTCTGCCCAAATACTTGCCTTTTCTCCCGTCTTGGCCCCGATTTGTTTAATTCAGTGGCAGTGCTAGTGCAGTAAAACTGAAAGATTCTGGATGAATGGTGACGATTCCTGAATACCTGTCCTCGATCTTACTTTGCTTAGCTGTTTTGCCCATCTTTCTGGGTCCTAACTATTTTCACTCATTAGGATTTTTTAAAAATAATTTGGTGTTCATGGAATTCCATATACTAAATTTCATTTAAGCGAATAAACACACAAACAAATGAATGAACAAACAAAAAGAGCTCTGATTTTTGTTATTCTAATTGATATAAATACATACATTATTAGGTAAAGCATTCATTGATAATATCGCTTCGTGGCTGGGCAATTTAATTATCAATATGTTCCTAGGGAAACATGGATTTTAAAGGGGAAACTATCTGTGAGTTGCAACTGTGTGCCAGATGATATGATAAATGTATTATATGAGTCTTTCATTTCATTTTCACAATAAATCTCTGCAGTGGGTATTAGAATTGTCATTTTATAGATGTAGACAATAAAAACCAGAGATATTTAAAATTTTCCCAAGGTTAACAAAATTAGTAAAGAATGGAATGAGGATTTAAAACTTTGGTTAAATGACTCCAAAAGTCTATTCTTTTTTTTTTTTCCTAAAAGGCCCATGAAAATAAAACCGTAATAGTGGATTGACTGGTTTCAAAATGATCACTATGGTAAGAGTGCCAGCAAGGTCTGCCCACTTAACAGTGTCTCTTTAAAATTAAGAAGCTCCCCTGGAAAAATGAACAGTAACACACATTCTATGAGACCCCAAATTCTCATAAAATATCAGATGCCAGAAGGAGATGAGCAGAAGAGGCAGTAGCCATCAGAAGCTGTGTGGAACCGTATCTCTCTCAATTAGCCACCATTCAGGTGAATAAAGTTATGTGCCACTCAAAGGTACAACCCAGTTCTTAGCAGCTTTTTTTAAAAAAAGTAGATTCTTACATGGGAAAAGGAAAGACCAAAAGAGAATCAGCCAGGCAGAGGGCATTCTAATTAGTGTGCTATGTCTCACCCACAACCTTCATGTTAATCACTTCCTGAAACTGATTCACAGAGCCTCAAAGATGTATAACAGTCACCTGTGTAACAGTCACCTCTACACACCTGGGTCTGGCAAATATGTGATCTTCTCCAACTAGTTTTCCTGTTAATACTCTCACATGGAATTATTAGTGGTTTTGAATATATCAGATGAGGTTAGGAGCTGCATGCATATAGCTTAAAGAACATGTTACAAGGTGTCTCACTTACAGGATTACTGTTTTTGATGACAGAGAGCTCACCATTTCAACCTCTCTTCCTCCATAGATGAAAAAAACTGAGGTTCAGAGTAAACAACTGGTTTGACAAGATCTCACAGCGACCAGTGGCACTTGATCTTAGTGCCATCTGTGTACTGGTGTGTGGGTTTGTGTGTCTGGGTACTTGTCTGAACGTGTGTGTGTGTGTGTGTGAGAGAGTGTGTGTGTGTGTGAGTGTGTGTTTGTGTGTGAGTGTGTGTGTGTTGCGGGTTCACCTAGAGAACCCCAGGCCCCTCACTAGAACCGTGATAATGTGATAATAGAACTCTAGATGCGCAGGTAGAGGTATAGAGTGAGAGTGAGATGTGGTTAATGTTCTGGAGAACAAGAGAAAAATAATCATGGAACAAAATAAAGTTTGAACTGAGTCTCAAAGGATAAGACCATTTAGTGCAGAGAAAGGCAATGAGCATCTCTGATAGAACTTCCTGTGCAAAGGTAGAAAGATTTGAAAAGGCTGGTTTGATTTGGAAGAGCCCTCGAAGCACATCAGGAAGTTGTGTTTAGCAGTCTATATCATGGGGCCTAAATTCAATAAACGTTTGTGGGTGGGGAAGAAGTGAGAAAGAGGGGGTCATAAGGAGGATACAATGGAATACAGGAGAGAGAGGGAAAAGAAAATTGAGTTTATTACATAAAAAAGTTCAATTTTATCCAGATTTCCAGGGGGCGCTCTCATGTTTTTATTAGGATTAGTGAAAATGTTGGTCTTTGCTTGGCTTCATGAAAGACTCTGATAAAGAATTTCACTGGGTGAAGGGGAACTTAAAACTCTTCTTGCAGAATAAAATCCATGTGCCTTAGTTGGGCCTTCAAGGTCATGCAGTTCACACTTCTAGACTCAGTTCTCATACCTACTCCAGGTCATCAGGACCCTGCTCTGCAGCCTAACTGAACTGGTGGTTCCCCCTGAACAGCCACAGCTTCAGATCACTGTTTTTTTACACTTACAGCTGCCTAGTAGAATCTGACCCAGATCCCCCTTTCTTTGCCCAACTAAAGTCCACTAATAGTTAACCCAGGTGTCACCTCTCTGGGGATGGATCTAGAATATCTTGTTTAGAATAATCACGTGCGTTCTTCTATTATAGCCCTTGACACCCTCTATTATCATTTTTATCCCACCCCTGCCTCCATATATAAGACCAAGCTCTTCTTTAAGATCACTGACCATTTTCGACTCATCTTTCTGTCATCTGCCTCTTGCACAATATCACCAGGTGTGCACCAGGCGAATGTTTGCTAGGGAAATCAGTGACAAAGTGAAGGAGTGGTAAATGAATGATGCTATGAAGACAGGGCCACTCCTTGAAAAGATCTGATAGCATCAAATTATGAATTGGATCACAGACATATTGGAAATTAAATTAATAAAACAAGCAACAGGAAGACATTGACTTCATAAGCAATTTGCTAATTTTACAACTTTCCCATGTCATTTACTAGTGAATGACATTTGAATGTCAAACTCTTCAGTCAAAAGATTCTTAAGGAAAAAGATCATATTTTCTTCATCATTGTACACATTCCTCATAAGCACACAATAACACTCAGTAAATGGGAGGGGTAAGAAGAGTGACAGCATTTTCTGAGTATAAACCATATATCAGATATTTCAAATTCTGTGCATGATCTGATCATAATAAGTATCTGGAGAAGTAGGTGTAACTTCATGCTACAGTTGAGTAAGTTAAGATTCAGAGAGAATAAGCTTTTCTAAAGTGTGGGAGATTAAAAATGGCCAAACATTCTTTCTAGATCTTTCCATTAAGAAGTGGAATCTATTTGCCCACCCCTTGAAACTGGACTGAGTTCGTGACTTGCTTTGTCCAAAAGCAGCAGCAGAAGTGCTGTCATGTTAAGGTTACAATCTTGATGCCAGCTCAGACAGCCAGGTGTGTGCATGAGTTTACCTGGGATTCCCAGTCCCAGTCTGAGCTGCTAGACATCTACAACTCATGAATGACCCCAGACAAGGTCAGAAGGAGAACTGTTCAACTGAACTCAGCTCTAACTGCTGATCCAAATAACCATGAACACATAAACTGCTGTTTAAAGTCACCACATTTTACAGTATTTTTTTAATGCAAGAAGAGGCAGGAAGAGCTAGTGATGAGCAGAAGTAATATTACTGTCCACTACCACAAGCTCCCTTACAACTGTGTTAAGTTCCATTGAATTTGTTCTACTTCTATGTATTTTTTCTGTCTATTATAGTTTGTTTTAGAGGAGATTGGATATTATTTTAATACAGTATTAATTTCTTGTCATTATTATTATTGTTGTTGCTGTTTAGTTTAACATATCTATTCCATTAGAATAAAAGCTCCTTTATGACAAGGACAGTGTCTAACTTATTTATTGATGCATCGTTAAATTCAACTACAGTGTCTGGCACTTATCAGCTATATGGGACAGTTTTTTGAATTAAGCGTTGAATGAACTGTATCTACAAAACTGTGAAGCCTTTGAAAGATTTTTATATGAGAAAGAAAAGCATACGCTTGGACCATGGTCTCCTGAAGTGCACTGAGGCAGCTATGTAAAGGATGGTTTAAACTGGGGTGGAGGGATAATGGACAGGGAGGAGTCTAGAGTGAATATGCCTTCAGTGATAACACCAATATTGACTGTCAGCACTTCTGAGGATATATAACACTCAAGTTGTATAATATGCCTCAGAGAATTAACAGTTTGATTCTTCCTAATCCTAGACTCAATACCTGTAAAAACAAAATCAAATGCTTATCAACACTGAAAAAAATCTTCGGAAGTAATGTATGCCTCCTTCCCCCATTACATACCTAAGAGCAAGCCCTGAAAGTACTCCTGTCCAAATGAGACCCGACACCAGGACCTCCCAGGTAACTGATTAAAGCAATGCCATAGTAAATGGTCTCAGTGCTTTGCCATTTCACTGCGGGCTCCAACTACTTAGGATGCAATTGATTACTAAATGATAAATTCGCGTGCCAATTATATTTTTTTCATATGTTCATTGAAGGAGTTCTTTGAAGATTCATGCATTGCACATGGGAAAAACACTTTCACATTCGTTAATTTAGTGTTTCCAGGAAACTCATCTTGATAATTTGATATTCTGGCAGGAGATTTATGTCCAAAGTGGCCTTCATTTTATTTCTCTGACATCCACATTCTCTAAGAAAACTTTGTCCCTTGCTGTTCTCTGTTTGAAATTTTCTTCTTCCTTGTCCTCTCATGATTGCATTTCTCATTATAAAAGTTTAGGCAAAACTATTACACTTCAGAGTCCTCCTCATCCATCCTGTTTAAACTAGATTCCTCAACTCCAAACGTGGCCTAATCATTTCCAAATTACCTTATTTTATTTTCCACATTATCAGTAAAACAAATTTACTTTGACTCTTTATTTTTCTAACTTGTTTATTTTTTGTATGATACCACTGGAATCTTATTAGGGTGGGGGTCATCTTTCCCAAATGTTTACCACTGTATTTTAGGGACAAAAATAGTGATTATCACATAAAGGGTGTTCAATAAATATTTGATGTTTGAATGAACAAGTGAGAAAACTGAGGGTTAGAAAGGTTAATTCACACAGTTAATAGTTTGCAGATCTGAGACACAAGCTAAGGCTTTCTAATTCGAAATCTCACTGTATCATGACTGACTTCTATTAAACTGTACTATTAGCAGATTGAGCTATTAGGAGAAGCAGATTATCTTATACAGTGTAAATATACTTATGTATATATTAAAAATGTCCAGGTCTTTTTTTTTGGTACCTTTTGACTACATTCACCCATTTCTCCTACCCTCCCACCCTCACCTCTGGCAACTACCAATCTGTTCTTTGTTTCTATGAGCTCATGTTTTGTTTAAATTCCACATATAAGTGAGATCATGAAGTATTTGTCTTTCTCGGAACTATTTATTTTACTTAGCATAATGTTCTCAAGGTCTATCCATGTTGCCACAAATGGCAAGATTTCCTTCTTTATGACTGAATACTAGTCATATATTTATTTCATTATCCATTCATCTATTGATGGACATGTAAGTTGTTTCTATGTCTTGGCTATTGTAAATAATGCTCCAATGAATACAGGGGTGCAGATATCTCTTCAAGATCATGATTTTGTTTCCTTTGGATATACATGAGGAAGTAGAATTGCTGGATCATATGGTAGTTCTATTTTTAATTTTTTTGAGGAACATCCATACTGTTTTCCATAGTGGCTGCACAAATTTATATTCCCACCAATAGTGCACAAAGGTTCTCTTTCCTTCACATTGTTGCCAACACTTGCTATCTCTCGTCTTCAGCCATTCTAACAGGTGTGAGGTGATATCTCAGTATGGTTTTGATTTGCATTTCCCTAATGATTAGTTATGTTGAGTACCTTTTCATGTAACTGTTGGCGATTTGTATGTCTCCTTTAGAAAAATACCTATTGAGTTCCTCTGCCCATGTTTTAATCAAATTGTTTGTCTTTTTGTTATTGAGTTGTGTGAGATTTTTACGTATTTTGGATATATATTTATACACAACTTATATATATATATATATCAATAATATAGACATATTATAGATAATTATGTATTTACATATGTATTTTTATATATTATACATTTACATACATATTTAATATATGTATGTAAATATACATTTACAGAAAAAGCTTAGGTCATCTTAACCCTTTGATGATCAGGTTTTGGGCTCAGGTCACAACTTCAACCACTTACTTTCCCAACACTCTTTGTTTTGTGATTTTGAACAAAGTATCAGCAGAATGCACTTCTGAATTATGGAATGGAGAATGGTAAAAAAATGGGAATCTTAAAATAAAATGAGAGTCACTATTTTGTAATTCAGGCTCTCTGTCTCTGACTTGCTTTTTTCTCAGCTCCCATCTCCTGTCACCCAATTTTGAGTGTTGGGTGTTTTGTGTTCTGTGATTTTTTAAAATATCTCTGTGATGGATGAAAGTCCATGCAGTGAAGCACACTGTCATATTTGAGCCATTTGTCACCAAATGCTGGCACTCGTATCTGCCAAATTGCTGGGTCTGAGTCATGTCTTTGCTTCTGAAAAAATGTCAGTGTCACTTGTCACCATCTTATATTTATGCCACATCAGATTGCCACTTGCTTGCCATGGGTCAGAACCACTGGATAGACGGCAGTTGTCAATGATTCTTTCACATTTTTCCCACAGGACAACCCAATCAGCTTGTCTCCAGCCACCAGGTAAAAGTGGGGTCTTTATTATAAGTAAATGTTCAGCATATCACAACTGATGACAAGATCTGATTCACCCAATGTCACTTTCAAGAAATCGTTAGTCTACCTCTTTGCCAATATTGTTTCCAACCACAGTCTTAATGAATATGTCACTCCATTAAAACCTTATGACACAGAATTCCTAGTTTAAGAATGTGAGATACATTTCTTCAAGGATTCAGTAAATGACTGGAAAATATGGAATAAAGGGTCAGTCCAACAAAGGATTTCTGTGAAAAACTGAGGTCAACCTTCTAGGAAAAATCTCACTCAAAAGAAATAAATGACTTAACCTGAATGACACTGGGTCAAAAGAAGTGATTCTGAGTACTGCCAACTGTGAGCTGACAGACTCTTTCTTAGTTACCAATCTTTGTTATAAGGACTTGTACCAAAAATCTGAAATGAATAAGTGATAAAAATAAAAGGGGGAAAAAGTTCTTGTTGATAGTGGTACACACTGTAGTATTCACAAGTGAAATACTATGATGCTTATGATTTGCTTTTAAAATACTCTAGGGGTGGAGTGGGGAAGTGGGAAGGGCTAGATAAAGCAAGACTGACAAAGTGTTGTGATTGTTGGGACTGGGTGATGGGGATACGGGAACTCATTGTGTTTTCTCTATTTTGTGTTTAGGTCACAAGTGCTCTATATAGTTAAGGTCAGGAACCAGGTAGACAAATCAAGGTAACTTTGGGACAGGCAAAGGGATTTCAGGGCCTATCCAAGAGGCAGACACCTTTGTCCAGAAATGGAATAAAGCTAGGAAGAGTATAAGGACAAGCAGAAAGAACAATGCGTGGGTGCACTGAAAAAATCGGAAGGAATTCTGATGACTGGTTGGGCTGCCTCTGCTGATGTTCTTTTGGCCCCTCATCTTAAGGATGCTGATTATTGTTTCTGGCACAAGTATCATTTTACTAAGATGTTTTCCTAGTTCATCTTTCTCACCCGGTACCTCAGCAGTTTCTGTTATGTCCACATTGCTTATCATGGTTCTCAGCACATGGTAGGTATTCAATAAATACTTGTTGACTTTATTAAGTAATACTACCATCTAGATATCAGCTCAAACCACCTGCAGCAGAATGGCGCCTAGAGGGGGAAAATGTACAAAAGGAAGTGGTTGGTTGTGCTTTCCTGTCTCTGACTGGGTTATGGGCAAGAAGTTGCAGATGGCCATCCAGAAGGTTTTCAAGAGGGCCAACGTGACTTTGCAGGGTACTATCTAGGGAAGTTGTTGACATATTCATTCCTTCAGTTATAACACAAGTATTCATAAAACCTCTACTGTGTATAGGATACTGTCCTAATTTGGGGTAAATAAGAGACAATGCTTGTATTTTCAGTTTCACAAGGATGACACATAAACGCTGATGGGACAATTACTTTATGTGATCCAACTCTGCCCAGTAATAACAGTCTGTGACTTGGGTTATATAATTTACCCTCTCTAAGTTCCAGTTTTCTGTTGATTCTGTTAGTTCTGCAAATCATAAAAATACCTACTTCAAAAAGGTTTTTTTTTGTTCTTACAAACGCATTTCAAGGACTTACTGTGTGCCAGCTCCGGGCTGTCACCATTATGATCAAGCACACAGCCCTGTTCTCCTCTACTACTCCTTGCACACATCATTACAGCCCTTCCCTGTGTCTGTGTTCCTGTCGATCTCCAGGGCAGGGGACACACCTTACCCATGTGTGCATAGTTGCGTTTATGCCTAATAAAACACATCAGTGGGCTTCCCTGGTGGCACAGAGGTTGAGGGTCCACTTGCCGATGCAGGGGACATGGGTTCGTGCCCTGGTCCGGGAGAATCCCACATGCTGTGGAGCGGCTGGGCCTGTGAGCCATGGCCGCTGAGCCTGCCCGTCAGGAGCCTGTGCTCTGCAACGGTAGAGGCCACAACAGTGAGAGGCCCGTGTACCGCAAAAAAAAAAAACAAACCCAAAAAACAAAACAAAACAAAACAAAAAACACATCAGCTACTTAGAATGTGCCCTCGCAAAGAATTCTAGAGAGCACAGCATCTTAAAAATCCAAAAGCTTGTTTCAGAGCAACTGAGAAATAATGCTAAAAGAAGTCAGTTGCTTGATACTGTAGAATGCTAATTAAACCAACAGAGAAAAAAACCCAACAAATTATGATGACCCATGGCCCCACACTGCGGCCAAACTGCAAAGGACAAAGTCTCTTTTGATATTTGATTTCAAAATTGCCTACCCCAACACAAGTCATTATCTCTCCATTAAGCCCAGCAGTGCAACTCATTCTTTCAGCAATTGTGCATGATCTAATTTGAACCAGAATGTACTGACACCAACATCACAGTTGAAGATTGAAGTTGAGCAAATCCCCAATTGCATACTGAGCTTCACAACATCACTCTTTCTTTTCGTTTTGAATATTCACAGATTCCTCCTCCTATCCAACACATACTAATATAACTAGCAAATGCAATAGAATTTTTAACACCATTAACTTGTTCTTCTCAATTCCACATAAACTTAGTAAATCCTTGTAAACATATAATGAACACAGAACTTAAATCCAAGGGGAAAAATCATGATGAGATAAGTTCATGAAATATATGAAAACATGGAAGGAAGCATGTGTGAGCTCTTGTCCAGCTCAAGTGCTAATGTCTACAAGTTTAACCTAACCTCCCTGAACTTCAGTATTCCTGTTTTTCAAATGAGGTGAAGGTCACCCATAGTTGACTCCCCATGGAGGTCTTGGGTTAAGTACAAAAAGTTGACTTAAGAATTTGGTAAACTAGAAAACATCATCCAAAAAGGCTATGAATTAGGGAGTTCTAGATCTTTAGCTGGATAACAAATTATTGTTTCTCTCAACAGTTTTAAAGTAAGAAAATAAAATTATCTGGGTGTTTAACTCTCATAGGTATGTAGAAAAAAATTTATAGTTAAGACAATAGTTTTGAAAGTTATTTTCCTAAAAAAACAGGATAGTATTTAAATATTTATTTTTCCATAAACTTTGCTGGAGGAAAACATTATCCTACTGTTTTCATTTCTCCTTTTTTATTTCCATCGCTTCCTCCCTTGCTCCCTTTCTCTATTCCTTTTTTCATTCTCCTTCTTCTTTTTCTTCCTTCCACCTTCCCTCTCTCCCTCCCTTCCTAATATTTACATATTTAATTTCTGTGATAGTTTCCCCATCTTTAAAGTGTAAATGAATATATCTTCCTCACAATGCTGATATGAGAATTAAATAAAGCAAATAAACACTTGTAATGTAATGCCTGGCATACATTTCATCTTTAATGTCTTCATTTTCTCCCTGCTTTTTCTTTGAATTTCTTCCTTTCCTTCTTTTTCTCAGTCTCTTCTTCCTTTCCTTTCTCTGTCCTTTCCTCCCTAGATCATCCCTACCCTTGTGCCCTCCTCTTTGACTTTTTCTGATTTTCTTCCTGGATAGAACCTATTCTAATATGGGTCACCAACTAATTACTACTCAGTCATCAAGTGGAAGTATGTAATCAGCATCAAGCTTTTAGTGAACATTGGTATAATTTTTATGTTACCATATCATTCCTCTTTTATCTTGTTGTACTATTTATTACATGTTGAGCATATTTATAAGAATGTTTGTAAAATGTGTCATGTGTAAAGAATGATACAGAATGCCTAAGTATCCCAGACCCCTAAAATTTAGGAAACAGTGTATTAACTCTGTATCTCATGTTTGCTCTTCCCCAATTTCATCTGTCTCTTCTGCTAGAGTTTTGTTTATATTTTTATTTTTCTTATAGTATTTATAATATGTACAAATTTCTTCTTTAGTTGTTCATGTTTTCAAATTTGATATAAAAAGACCATAAATATGTTTTCTTTCACAATGAGTATTTTCACTCAACAATTTGTTCATGAGAGTTTTCCATGGTACTGTATGTTGTTAATTCATTTGCTTTCACTTCCATGTAGCATCCCATTGCATGATTGCATGCCTATCCCACAATTTATTCAAGCATCTACTCTTCTTAGATACTTTGTTTAAGCTATTTGTTATATTTTTATATTTATGTTTTCTGGGTCATTGGGGCAAGAAATTCTCTACACTTTTCAAGCAGTGTAATTGCTGGTCATGGGATGTACATTTTCTATGTTACTAGATAATGCAGACAGACATCTTTTGTAAAGTTTTTAAACCAGTTTTCACTCCTATCAGTGCTGTATATTTTCTTGCTCTACATCCTAACAATCACTTGAAATTATGGATTCTTGCCAATCAGAGGGTGGGAAATTATGTCTCATTGTAGTTAAAAGATTAATAATAAAGCTGATGCATTTTTCCCCACACATGTTTATTGCAACTTCTTTTTCCTTTTCTTTGATTTAAAGGGTCTGCTCAATTTATCTGTCCATTTTGAAAATTGGGTTCTTTGTCCTTCTGAATTTTAGTACTTCTTTATGTATCCTGGATATTAATGGTTTTCTAGTATATTTGTAACAAGTGTCTTCTCATAGTTTACATTCTGCCTCACTAAACTTCACCCAAATTCCATTTCAGTTTTCAAGCTTCTCGGTCTCTAAGAATGCTTCCTCACACCTGATGAAGTATAAAGCCTTTAGGTTTTCTCTAAGCCTTAAAGCTAGGTGGTAGCATAATCAGAGCTGATGTGCAAGTTTGCTTCATACTGTCATTTCATGACCCTCTGCCTAACATTAGGCTGTATAAATTGATCTAACAATCTAACTTCTAAGAAGTAAAAATCATAAGTAAAACAGTGGTAAATACGATAAGGTATAAAGGAAGGATAGAGAGTAAGGCTTTGGGAGGTTCTGAGAGTTTCCATCTTATTTGGGGAGCCTAATCAATTGGAAGCAGCTGCCTAGAGCACTGGACGGGTTATGAAGGATCTGTAGTCATATCCTGAAAGAAAGCGCACCTGTCAACTAATGACACCTGCCTTGTGCATTGGGTGAGAGCGATGACATATGTATGTAGTGCTTGCTAATCCTGATGATCAAAAATGTGTATTGGAAAAAATGTGAAAAGATTTGGAAAGGTCTTTTAAAATAATATTGATATTCTTTGTCTAATTCTTTTTTTCAGCAAATAGTTATTGAGCACCTACTGTGTTCTAGTTGCTGCGGATAAAGCAGTAGATAAATAAATAAATAAAAAAGCAAAATGCCCTGTCTTCCCACAGTCTACTGAAAAGAAGAGAGACAGGGAGAGAAAAGTAGATTATTTAGTATGGTAGAAAGCAATAAATGCTATGGGAAAAAATTAATCAGTCAAGGGTGACAGGAGTAGGAGAAAGCACGTTTGAAAATGAGAGGGTGTGTGTAGATGGTAAACAGATGGTTTCGATGAACACAAATTATAAAATCGGCTGGTGTGGTTCAATAATGCATGTCAGTTTATTTTACTGAAAAAGACAACTCTCTTTATCCTAATTATTAAGAAAATTCATTGCTTAAGATAATTTATGGAAATTTTCCTTTTTGGCATAGGGAGAAACTAGTATTTCTAGAGAGCATGTGCCAGTCGACACCTATATATTGTTTCATTTAATCATTCCACAAATTCATAAGTATCTGAATTCTTACCTTGTGCTAGGTTACATCAGTGTAAAGAGCAAAGATGTTGCTCTCATGGAGCCCACAGACCTTAGTCTTCACCACAGTGGACTAAGATAGATTTTAGTATCTTCTCTTTGGAAATCAGAACTGACAGGCTCAAAAGTATTTAACTACCTTTCCCAAGCTCACACAGACACTAAATTAGGATTTAGAATTCATATTCTTGTTAGCTTGTATCCAAAACCCATTCATATACTACACCACACTAGATTTGTATGATCTCAACATTTGGTGTTAAAAAGACATACATATCTGTACCCCAACTAAAACAAAAATTAAAACTAAAACATGAATTTAAAAAAATCCAAGTGTTTGTTATATGTCTGTTTCCATTATGTTAGACATATAGTTGAATACTTAAATACTTTTTTAAAACACTGATTGACTTCTTTATTGCAGCATGGGATATAATAGTTGGGAGGCATCTTACACAAAATCTGATTTACAGAACTTACACAGCTTTCCTAGGATCACATAAGTAGAAAGCAACAAAACTAGAAGTTAAAACATCTTAAGATGGCATAAAACTATACTCTTTTCATGACATGACATTGCCCCTCTAGTGGTTCTATGAATTTACATATCAAGTTACTATAAGTCTACACTTGGAAAATAAATCTACATTTCACGTTTGCTCTCAACAGGCATAAAATCTCAATTATGCAAGATGAATGCATTCTAGAGATCTGCTGTACAATACTTAAATTCTTTTGTGCACAAAGCATGCAAGCATCTGTCCAAGGAAAATCAAGAAATGGACAATGGAGACTGTCCAGGAAATCTGTTTTGGTGTTCAGTGACTTACAAGAAAAATTTTCAACTTTATAATGTTTGTTAAGCTTCTCTAAAAAGTGCATCTGGAATTGAAATTTCACTTGTGTCTGGCTACATGGTATTTAAGAGACATGTCTGAGTTCTCTGAATGTTGACGCTGATCAACTTGCATTTGATGAGGAGTTTCTGAGTCTGGTGTTGAAGGTGCAACATTTCAAAAGAAAAAATTATCCTTTCTTATGGTTTTAACAGACCTAAGAAGCTGCTGCTCTCAGTGAGAAACAGATGAACGGAAATAATATCAGTCAACACAACAGTAGTTTAATGGGAAATTTTACAACATTTTGTGGTTATCAGCATCTACACAGGAGCCCTTCCTCACGGGCTGCAAATCCCTCTGTGAGGCTTGACACAAGCCTTATCAAATTTTGTAACTTTGGGATGGGATGAATAAAAATGATCTAGAATAGGTTCCAGCAAACCAGATGGAGTTTTATTGAGAACTATCAATTTCTTCTAATAGGATCTATATATTTCCTGGCATATGCCATTTGATTCATTGTGGCTTTGCAACCTTGTTAGGTAATTTTCCTGTCCCTGTGTGGTTTAGTGACTATGTGGTCTTGCTTTGTCATTTAAAGGTCAACATATTCAATATGTATCCAATTTGTGTTAATTTACTTCAGCTCCATAAATACTCCTTTGTTCATTTGTACATAAGCCATATTTCTCTTAGGAAGGACTTTCAGTTCTAAAACAATAAACTTATTGGCTGCTACACAGAAACTCGTAATAAGATTTGTGCTACTTCAGTAGACTGTGACTTATGCTACACTACTAGTATTACCATATATGAGATTTCCAAGATAATGACTGAGACCACCCACACACTCCCAGGGGGATGTATAACCTTGGAGGCAATACACCTTTTAAGGAAAGAATGAGAAATAAGTGAGAGAACATAATTTGCATGTCTGTTAAAAAATGATGGAAGGTGAGATAACATGACAAAATGGCACTGACCAGAAGTAGAAAACACATATGGGGAACAATTCTCATGTACTCTCTAGAGATGAAGAAGAGTTATGACAGATTAAAAACAGCATGAAATGTGACCCACAGTATATTAAAAACATAGCATAAAATAAAAACTTCCAATTGTAGGTTCCATGCAATCATTTATCTATCTATCTATATACACACATATACATACATATATACACATACATACATATATACATACATATGTATATTTAACACAATTATTCTGGGAAACTAGGGAAAACATCTTGCTGGAGTATAGAGTATTTGAACTCAGAAAATTCTAGGTTCATATCTTTACTATTATTAACTGTGACTTTGGGAAAGGTACTTAATAATTACCATCTAAGTCAATCCCTTGAGAAAACAGGGGGATTACTGTATTTACTCGAATCGTTGCTATGATAAAGAGAAATAAAGGATTAAAGACACTGAGCATAGTAGTGGATAGTGCTTCAAAAAAGCTAGTTCCATGTATTTTTTGCAAGGAACACTGTTGGGTCTGAGTTTTAGAGAGAAGGGCAGAGAAAAACAAATAGATATTCTGCCCTGAAGTTGTGCACAGCCTAAAAGTCAAAGTAAGCCACACATATGTGATTGTGTGTGATTGTGTGTGTGTGTGTGTCCATGAAAAGTTATGTGTGCTATAAAGAGGTGAAGAAAAAGGACCATAGGAGTTTATAGGAAGGAAGGAACCAGACGTTAAAAGAAAAATATAATTTGGTTCAGAGTTATTAAATTTCAAATTCTGAAAGCCATCCTAGGTTCTGCCTTATTGTGTGCAATTGTTTCTCCATTTCAGGTCTAACGAGTCCATGATTTACACTGAGCACAACTAAGAAGTGCCCTGCTCGCTGCCTTTCCACCAGCCAGATCCTCTTTTCCTCACACTGAGATTGTCCAGTGTTTCTACCTTGTTTCTCTGCCTAAAACCTAAGCTTGACTCCTTCCATCCATTCTGCATATGGCCAGAGACCTGATGTTACAATCTTGGATAAAAATAGTAGTAATAATAATAATAATAATAATAATAATAATAATAATAATGGCTATTAAGAAGGACCTAGGAGGGAAAAGATAGAACAGAGAATTTTTTAAAAGCCTACAAACATGTCCCTGTGCAAGTACAATGTAAACTCAATTGAATTAGGAATCACAGTGAGTTATATGACCTGGTTGCAGTATTGCATTAAGCAACCGTACTATTTCAATAATAAAATAAACCCATCGAAACAGATTATTTTCTAAGGTAATTATTTAACTAATTTAAAAGTGGCAGGAGGATAGATGTTCCAATCTTTGCATTTTATTATGTCCTCACTGTATCCAGCCAGAAAAATCCTGTCTTTGGCAACTGAACTTCTTTACATTTACAGAGAAGTCTCACTTGTTTTCACAAAGTTGAGTTATAACCTATGTGTTCTTTAATTTGTATACAAAGATCTCATTCTGAAGGGTTCCTATCAAAATTCCTTCTTCAGGTTGGTCTTTCCTGGATCCCTAAATTAGATCTGATTACCTGCTGTCTCTGCCAGAGCAGCTTGTGTGCAGCCACTCACGGCTCTCATTGATCCCGTATCATTTGTAGAATGTCTGTGAGGTGAGTAGGGCAGGGGCCACACCACCTTGCTTGCTGCTGGATCTGCTGCAGTGAGTCCAGTGCATGGCCCCCCATCAGTGCTCACAGACTACCTGCTGAATAGACAATGAAGTAAAGGGACAAGGGTGTTGCTCTTATCTGCATTTTGCAGTTCAGAGCAATGTGCTCAGTTGAAGTTATGAATGAATCCAGTTCCCTCATTTAGTAAATAGCAGGTGCTAGTTTTATTTATTTTTTTAACATCTTTATTGGAGTATAATTGCTTTACAATGGTGTGTTAGTTTCTGCTTTATAACAAAGTGAATCAGCTATACATATATATATATATACCCCCATATCTCCTCCCTCTTGCATCACCCTCCCACCCTCCCTATCCCAGCCCTCTAGGTGGTCACAAAGCACCAAGCTGATCTCCCTATGAGAGCAGCTGATTTCCCTATGAGAGCAGCTATGCGGCTGCTTCCCACTAGCTATCTATTTTACGTTTGGTAGTGTATGTGTCTATGCCACTCTCTCACTTTGTCCCAGCTTACCCTTCCCCCTCCCCGTGTCCTCAAGTCCATTCTCTAGTAGGTTTGCGTCTTTATTCCTGTCTTGCCCCTAGGTTCTTCATGACCATTTTTTATTTTAGATTCCATATATATGTGTTAGCATATGGTATTTGTTTTTCTCTTTCTGACTTACTTCACTCTGTATGACAGACTCTACGTCCATCCACCTCACTACAAATAACTCAATTTCATTTCTTTTTATGGCTGAGTAATATTCCATTGTATATAATGTGCCACATCTTCTTTATCCATTCATCTGTTGATGGACGCTTAGGTTGCTTCCATGTCCTGGCTATTGTAAATAGAGCTGCAATGAACCTTTTGGTACATGACTCTTTTTGAATTATGGCTTTCTCAGGGTATATGCCCAGCACTGGGATTGCTGGGTCATATGGTAGCTCTATTTTTAGCTTTTGAAGGAACCTCCATAATGTTCTCCATAATGGCTGTATCAATTTAAATTCCCACCAACAGTGCAAGAGCGTTCCCTTTTCTCCACACCCTCTCCAGCATTTATTGTTTCTAGATTTTTTGATGATGGCCATTCTGACTGGTGTGAGATGATACCTCATTGTAGTTTTGATTTACATTTCTCTAATGATTAATGATGTTGAGCATTCTTTCATGTGCTTGTTGGCAATCTGTATATCTTCTTTGGAGAAATGTCTATTTAGGTCTCCTGCCCATTTTTGGATTGGGTTGTTTGGTTTTTTGAAATTAAGCTGCATGAGCTGCTTGTAAATTTTGGAGATTAATCCTTTGTCAGTTGCTTCATTTGCAAATATTTTCTCCCATTCTGAGGGTTGTCTTTCCATCTTGTTTATGGTTTCCTTTGCTGTGCAAAAGCTTTTAAGTTTCATTAGGTCCCATTTGTTTATTTTTGTTTTTATTTCCATTTCTCTAGGAGGTGGGTCAAAAAGGATCTTTCTGTGATTTATGTCATAGATTGTTCTGCCTATGCTTCCCTCTAAGAGTTTTATAGTGTCTGGCCTTACATTTATACATTTATAAACTCAAACATTTTGAGTTTATTTTTGTGTATGGTGTTAGGGAGTGTTCTAATTTCATTCTTTTACATGTAGCTGTCCAGTTTTCCCAGCGCAGGTGCTAGTTTTAAACACATCCAATAAATGACTCAGGAAAACCCTGACTTGCTGCATCCTGGAACATGTTGATTAGCCTGCCCAGAGTTCAATTTTTCTCGATTCTAGATGATGATTAAGAGTATGCACCCTGATCCACACTGACTGTGTCCAAAACCCATTTACCAGCTGTGTGATCTTCAGCTAGTCACTTAAAGTTTCTGTGTCTGTTTTTCATTTGTAAATTGTGGGTAGTAAAAATGCCTACTTATGGGGTCATTGAGAGAATTACATGAGCTAATATTACACAAAATACTATAATAGAAGTATTAGCTAAGTCCTTGTTGTTGCTGTTATTCATGTTATTGTTTACATTTTTATTGTTACTATTTACATGAGATATTATACTATACCAGATACTATATAATAAAATGAGATAGTACAAGTAAAATGCATAGCACAGGGCCTGGTATAGAGTAAACAAATAATAGTAGAATTCATTATTTTTAGTAGTAGTATAGTAGCAGTACTAGCAGCATCATTATCATTTAACTTTATTATTTCTAGATCACAGTTGATCACCAATAGTACAGGAAAAATTATAGAAATATTAATAGTTGACACTGACTGTATATTTACTCACCACTTTACATGTACTAAATTCCCAGAGAGAAAAAAAAGGAGAATCAGTTAAGATAATGGACCCTGTAGCCCCGTTACTGGGGTCTGCATCCCATTTACACCCCTTGCTCACTATGGGGCTTTGGATGAATCTTTCTGTGCCTATCTTTGGATGGATAACAACAGACTACCTCAAAGTTTTGTTTTGAGGAACAGAAAAGATACAAAAAGTTTTTTAAAAGACAGTACATGACAAAGTGAAAGAGCGGCATGGACATATATACACTACCAAACATAAGGTAGATAGCTAGTGGGAAGCAGCCGCATAGCACAGGGAGATCAGCTTGGTGCTTTGTGACCGCCTGGAGGGGTGGGATAGGGAGGGTGGGAGGGAGACGCAAAAGGGAGGGGATATGGGAACATATGTATATGTATAACTGATTAAATTTGTTATAAAGCAAAAAATAAAAATAAAAAAAGGGGGAAAAAAAAAGACAGTACATACCTAGCACTTAGTAAGCATTCAAAAAATTAAGGTAGTATTATTGTTTTATTCTCATAACAACCTTAAGTATTTTATACGAATATTGTCTCCATTATAGAGCCATGTAAGCTGAAATACAGAGGGTAAATTACTTTCCCAAGTTTAGAAAGCAATTCAGTGTCAAAGCCGGACTTTGATCCAAGTCAGTGTGATTCTAGAGCCGGTGCTCTTAGTCAGTATATGATAGATGCCCTCCCCCACCACCAAGAGACAGATGGGGTTTCAGAGTCACTGAGGGGATTATGTCTGCCATGCTGCTTGGCCCCGTCCATCTCCATATGCTTCTGTTGCCCTGTTTACCCCAACTTTTCTAGAGCAGAGCCTGTACAATGCTCTTATAATATGGGCTTTTTTTTACAACAGCTCTCTTATAGGCAATTTCTTTGTAAATATTTCCAGATAATTATAAAATAACATTTTGCCAGAAAATAAGTAGTAATTTCTTTTTTAATCTTGACAATATAGTCCTTAATTCCTACTGCTTACACTGTTGAGTATGGCCCCGCCTTCATTAATACCTCCCTCTTTCTTCCCAATCCTATCGTCCAGTGCAAGGTAATCATTCATGTACTCCTTATCCATTCACCCAAACGTGTTTTTACTGTATATCAGACACTGCCATACAAGCTGGAGGTACAAACATACGGTATGATACAGTTTTGGTTCCTTGGGGAGTTACCATGTAGTCTGGCTTAGTTATAAATGTGGGATGTTGCTAGCCCTTGTTTACCCAACTGCCATTCCTAACTTCAGTATTATATTGGGCACGCCTTTCCACTAGCAGTTTGGGGCTACTAAAATTCTTGGGATTTCAGTACCGTGTGCCTGGGAAACACAAAGTCCTATTGCTTTTCTCAATGTCAGGCATCGACCAATTTCCTCATTCCCAAAACTTGTAGTCAGTTCACATGCCTATTTTTCTTCCTGGAGTCTAGCTTCTATTCCATGCTCCAGTGGGATACAAAGTTGGTACTATACCACAGATTCATTGCTTAAAATCTGGATTCTCCTTTTTTTAGGTTTCAGAAGTGTCTCATATCTAAAGATATGCAGACTTCTAGTAGTATGTTTGATCCTGGTGAATAGTTTCCTACACTGGATCCTATCTTCCATGGAAAACCTTCAGTGTCCGTAAGTCCTTGTCTGGGTATCTATCTTTATCATCTGTTCCTCCAAAACTAATGCCTTTGGACTGGGTGGGATACGATTACCCTACCCTTCTGAACTAGATAATTTTATGGCAGACCTCTGTGTTATGAGGATTCATCATTAGAATTGGTTAATTTCTTACTGATTTTATCATTATCAAGACCTAGATCCCCTCCACATTCCCTAACCTTGCTCTGAATATATGGTATATCAGAAAATGCACATTAATAAACAATGACATTAGAAAAGCTTTGAAGAATAAAAGAGATTTCACTTCAGATATCCCACTGAGAAAGTCACATGAACTCAGATCAGGAATTTTTTACATAGATGTCATTCTTCCTTTCATTTTTCTATTTTCTTTACATTTCCATCTTTTATCCCAAATCTTGACATCTTATCTTATTGTGACATCTTCCATTGATGACAGATCCCAGTTTGTGTGAAAAGAGGAAGAAAAGATAGTATGAAATACTGTCCTATGGGTTGTGCAAATAACGCTTTCTCTGAGTGCAGCCAGAGAGCCCCTCTTTCCTGCTAACATCATGCAGAGATGTTTCTCTCCAATGGTCATAAACAAAACACCAACAGATGTGAGGAACAAGTGAATATCAAGGAGGCAGTCACCATAGCAACAATAACCATGGAAAGTCCTCTAAACACCCACCCTTGTACCAGCATCTATTCAAAAATTCTGAGCATTCAGCTCACAGAAATACAGAAAAAAAAAAAAAAAGCCAAGAGAACCTAAAGGCAGTGAGTAGAAAGGAGCTCAAAGTTGAAAAATTGGAACTCTCGTCACAAGTTTCACTTCTTTGCCCATGCCCAGGGCTTGCTCGAGGCAGAATAATGAAGGGAAATATTTTCCGTGGCTTCCTTTTGCCTACAGGATAGAGTGCAGTCCTTAGTCTGTTATTTGAGGGTTTTTGCAGCCTACGTTTTTTGGACTGTCACTTGTCTAGCTGATATAGCTGTTCAAGTCAAACAGTGTAACTCATTCTCCCCTGGATATAAAACATGCATTTCTAATACTGACTCACATTGCACAGATTATTCCCCTTTTGTGAAAGTCTAGCTCTTCTCAAATTTCCCCATTAAAATCCCAGACAACTGGTCCTGAGTCTTTGAAGTTTGATTTAATCCATGAAGTCTTCTCTAGCCGCTATAGTTCACAGCTATTGCTTGAAATATGAAGACAAAATCCCTGAGTTCATCTCTCAGTTTGGATAGTTAAAGCTGGGTGACATTGAACTTAACTTCACACATGCAAAATTTTGTAAATAAAATACTTTTTCAAAAAAAATCAAATGAGATAATGTAAATTAAATGACACATAGTAGCAATTATGATTTACATTACTATTTTTGACACTAATATTATTTCCCCTTTCACTAATTTGCTATCTCCCTACCATCTTTATGGAAGAATACCAACTGGCATGTTGTAAAATCTCAGTAAAAATTATGAAGGTAGAATATAGGATACTGAGGTGGAGTGAATCATTCAACATATATTAAAACAATGGAACAATATGAAATGTAGATTTGGAGGAATTTACATATATGCTTTTTGTCCCCATCATAAATCAACATAAATTTTATCTGCTTTCACTCAAGCTGTATCTTTCCTATAATTAAAGACTCGAATGAGATATTTCAGACAACCAATGAGTCAGTTCATTGAGAAAATCCATGAGACATTTTTTTTTCAGGATTATTAAAACTGTAAGAAAACATAATCACAAATGAGCACTGTCTAAGTGAGCTGAAGAGATGAAGTAAACCACCTTTCTTCTTTTGGCTGATGCCTATTCATTCCTCAAAATTCTCTTAGCTGTCACATCTTCCCAGAATCCTCCTGTCCCTTCCCAGACACTGGCGGCAACCTCTTTGACCCTTCCATAACATCTCTGCTGACAGTACAATATTATTTCTTGCATTCTTAAAATACTCTCTCCACTTGTTGTCCTGTGTCTCCTCCATTACTCTATTTATTATCTAGTGTCTCTTTCATTGCTGTGTCCATAATATAACACAGTGTCATGCACAATGTCATTGCTTAGTGCATTAGTGAATTAGTGTATGGCTGAATGAGTGAATCAATGAATTAATAAAAAAATGAATCAGTCAAATCAAATGAATGTCACATATATGCAAGCATCTGGATAATAATTTCTCCAAATTATTCAGAAAAATATTATTTGAGGTTTTAGAATAAGCTTTAAAAAACTTTTTTTCAATTTATTTAAAATTTTATTGAAACATAAAAATACATAAAATATTATGTTAGTTTTAGGTGTACTACATAATAATTTGACAATTGCATACATTATGATATCACCATAATAAGTCTACTAACCATCTGTCCTCATAAAAAGCTATTACAATATTTTTGACCATATTCCATGTGTTGTATATTACATCCCCATGACTAATATATTATGTAACTGAAGGTTTTTATCTCTTAATCCCCTACACCTATTTCACCTATCCTCTTCACACCCCTACCTCTGGCAACCACCTGTTTACTCTCTGTATCTCAGTCTGTTTTCATTTCTTTTGGTCATTTGTTTTTTTATATTCCAATAAGTGAAATCATGCAGTATTTGTCTTTGTCTGACTTAGCATAATACCCTATAGATCTATCCATGTTGTTGCAAATTGCAAGATTTCATTTTTCTCACAGCTGAGTAATATTTCATTGTATATACACAGCACATCATCTTTATCCATTTATCTATTGATGGACACTTAGGTTGTTCCATATCTTGGCTAATGACAATAATGCTACAATGAACACTGGGGTGCATATATCTTTTTGAATTAGTGTTTTTGTTTTCTTCAGGTAAATACCCAGATGTACAATTGCTGAACCATATGGCAGTTCTATTTTTAATTTTTTAAGGAATCTCCACACTGTTGTCTCCACCAATTTCCAATCGCACCAATAGTGCATGAGGGCTCTCTTTTCTTCACATCCCCACCAACACTTGCTATTTGTTGTCTTTTTGATGTTGCTATTCTGATGGGTGTGAGGTGGTGTCTTACTGTGGTTTTGGTTTGCATTTCCCTGATGATTAGTGCTGCTGAGCATCTTTTTTGTGTCTGTTTCCATCTGTATGTATTCTTTGGAAAAATGTCTACTCAGGTCTTCTCCCAATTTTTTAATTGAGTTGTTTGGTTGTTTTTGTGTGTGTTAAGTTATATGAGTTATTTGTATATTTTGGATATTAACCACTTATTAGATATATCATTTGTAAATATCTTCTCTCATTCATTAGGCAGTAGTTTCATTTTGTTGATAGTTTCCTTCAGTGTGCAAGCTTTTTCATTTGATATAGTCCCATTTATTTATTTTAGTTTTTGTTTCCCTTGCCTGAGGAGAGATACAAAAAAATATTGCTAAGATCAATGTCAAAGACCATATTGCCAATGTTTTCTTCTAGGAGTTACATGATTTCAGTTCTTACATTTCAAGTTTATTTTTGTATATGGTGTGAGAAAGCAGTTCAGTTTGATTATTCTGCATGTAGCTATCCAGTTTTCCCAACACCATTTATGGAAGAGGCTGTCTTTTCCTTATTGTATATACTCACCTCCTTTGTTGTAGATTAATTGACCATACAAGTGTGGGTTTATTTCTGGGCTCTCTATTCTGTTCCACTGACCTATGTGTCAGTTTTTGTGCCAGTACCATAGTGCTTTAACATAGCTTTGTAGTACAGTTTGAAATCAAAGAACATTTTACCCCCAGCTTTGTTCTTCTTTCTCAAAATTGTTTTGGATATTTGGGGTCTTTTGTGTTTCCATACAAATTTTAGAATCATTTGTTCTACTTCTGTGAAAAATGCCATTGGTATTTTGATAGGGATTGCACTGAATCTGTAGATTGCCTTGGGCCATATGAACACTTTAACAATACTAATTGTTCCAATCCATGATTACAGTATGTCTTTCCATTTGTTTGTGTTGTCTTCAATTTCTTTTATCAATACCTTATATAGTTTTCCAAGCACAAGTCTTTTACCTTCTTGGTAAGATTTATTCCTAGATATTTTGTTCTTTTTTTTTTTTTTTTTTTTTTTGCTGTACGCGGGCCTCTCACTGTTGTGGCCTCCCCCATTGCGGAGCACAGGCTCCGGACGCACAGGCCCAGCGGCCATGGCTCACGGGCCCAGCCTCTCCGCGGCATGTGGGATCTTCCCAGACCGGGGCACGAACCCGTATCCCATGCATCGGCAGGCGGACTCTCAACCACTGCGCCACCAGGGAAGCCCTATTTTGTTCTTTTTAATGCAATCGTAAATGGAATTGTTTTCTTAATTTACATTTCTAATAATTTGTTAGTGTATACAAATACAATGGATTTCTGTATATTAATTTTGTATCCTACAACTTTATTGAATTAATGTATTTGTTTTAATAGTTTTTTGTGGTGCCTTTAGAATTTTCTATATGTAGTATCATGTCATTTGCAAACAGTGACAGTTTTACATCTTCCTCTTCAGTTTGGATTCCTTTTACATCTTATTCTTGTCTGACTGCTGTGTCTAGGACTTACAATACTATGTTGAATCAAAGTGGCAAGAGCAGGCATACTTGTCTTGTTCCCAATCTTAGAGGAAATGCTTTCAGCTTTTCATTGTCAAGTAGGATTCTGGCTGTAGTTTTGTCATATGTGGCCTTTATTATGTTGAGGTATGTTCTTTCTATACCCACTATGTTGAGAGTTTTTATCATAAATGAATGTTAACTTTTAGCAAAAGTCTTTTCTGCACCTACTGAGCTGAGCATATAATTTTTATTCTTCAGTTTGTTAATGGGGTATATTGCATTGATTGATTTGTGGATGTTGAACCATCCTTGCACCCTGCCATAAATCTCACTTGATCTTTGTGTATGATGCTTTTCATGTACTGTTGAATTCAGTTTGCTAGTATCTTGTTGAAGACTTTCACATCTATGTTCATTAGTGATATTGGCCTGTACTTTTCTCTTTTCGTGGTGTCTTTGGCTGGTTTGGGTATCACAATGATTCTGGCCTCATAAAATGAGTTCAGAGTGTCCATTCCTCTTCTATTTTTTAGAATAGTTTGCAAAGGATAGGTGTTAACTTTTCTTTAAATGTTCGATAGAATTTACCTCTGAAGCGATCTAGTCCTGGACTTTTGTATGTTAGTCGTTTTTGTTTTTGTTTGTTTCTACTGATTCAATTTCATTACTGATAATTGGTCTCTTAATGTTTTCTATTTCTTCCTAATTCTGATTTTGTCTTGAGAGATTGCACATTTTGGGGAATTTATCCATTTCTTCTAGGTTGTTCATTTAATTTAATTTAATTTTATTTTATTTTATTTTTATTTTTTTTGGTACGCAGGCCTCTCACTGTTGTGGCCTCTCCCATTGTGGAGCACAGGCTCCGGACGCGCAGGCTCAGTGGCCATGGCTCATGGGCCCAGCCACTCCGTGGCATGTGGGATCTTCCCAGACCGGGGCATGAACCCGTATCCCCTGAATCGGCAGGCGGACTCTCAACCACTGCGCCACCAGGGAAGCCCTGTTCATTTTATTGATGTATCATTATCTGTAGTAATCTCATGATCTTTTGTATTTCTGTGATGTCAGTTCTAACTTCTCTTTCATTTCTGATTTTATTGATTTGGGTCCTCTCTCATTCTTTCTTGATGAGTCTGGCTAAATATTTATCAATTTTATTTATCTTTTCAAAGAACTGGCTCTTAGTTTCATTGACCTTTTCTTTTCTTTTCTTTTCTTTTTTTAGTCTCTTTTTCATTTTTTTCTGCTCTAATCTTTATTATTTCTTTCTGTCTACTAATCTTGGGTTCTGTTTGTTCTTCAGCTCCTTTAGGTGTAAGGTTAGATTTATGGTCTATTTGTGATTTTTCTTATTTCCTGAGGTAGGCTTGTATCACTATAAAATTCCCTCTAAGTACTGCTTTTGCTGTATCCCATAAGTCTTTGATCATTGTGTTTTCATTTTCATTTGTCTCCAATTATTTTTTTTTATTTCATCTTTGATTGGCATATACACACACACACATACATACATACATCTGGTCTAATGTGTTGTTTAAGGCAAATGTTTCCTTAATGATATTATGTTTGGATGATGCGCCCATTGATGTAAGTGTGGTGTTAAAATCCCCTAATGTTATTGTGTTACTGACAATCTCTCCCTTTATGTTTGCTAATTTTTGCTTATGTATTTAGGTGCTCCTATGTTGGGTGTTTATATTTTTACAATTATTACATCTTCTTACTGGATTGATCTCTTTATTGTTATGTAATGCCCTTTTTATTTCTTATTAACAGTTTGTTTGAAAGTCTATTTTGTCTGATATAAGTATTTCTTTTTATTTCCATTTGCATGGAATACCTTTTTCCATTCCATCAATTTCAGTCTGTTTGTGTCTTTAGATCTGATGTGAGTCTCTGCAGGCAGCATATATATGGGTTTTGGTTGTTTGTTGTTGTTGCTTTTGTTTGTTTGTTTTTCCATTAAGTCACTCTGTGTCTTTTGACTGGAACATTTAATCTGTTTACATTTCAAGTAATTATTGATAGGTTTGTACTTATTGAAATTTTGTAATTGTTTTCTGGCTGTTTTGTAGTTCTTTTCTGTTCTTCTTCTTTTGCTCTCTTCCCTTGTTATTTGGTAACTCTCTTTATTATTGTGTATGTTTGGAGTTCTTAGTTCCTTCTCTTTTTATGTGCATGTATCTATTATAGGTTTCTGGTTTGTAGTTACCATGAGGTTCATACATAAATATGTGTGTATGTAATTTCAAGTTGATAATCTCTTAATTTGAAAATGTAATTAATGATTAATTATGATTAATGATAATATCTTCAATTTGAAAGCACTCTAACAATGCTATATTTTTGCTCCCTGGTTCAAAAATGTTAATGTCTTTGATATCATATTTTATATATTTTTGCTTTGTGTGCCCCTTAACTACTTATTGTGAATATAGATGATTTTAGATTTTTTTTTTTTTTTGGCTGGTCTTCAGGTCATTCTCATAGATAGTTGCTCTGTAAAAAGTTATAATTTTGGTGTGCCATGGACAAGGTGAGTTCAGGTTCTTTCTAGTCTGCCATCTTGGCCACACCACCTAGAATAATCTCAACTGCATGATGGCATACACTACTTTATTATCTCATGTATTTTTGCAAGATTTATTTAAGTTAATTTACAAAAAAAAACTAATGACATATGCATTACCCCTATTTTACAGCTATAATAACAAAGTTATGGATGTCTTTGCAGATCATTTAGTTAAGTGGTTGTCAATTTATGGCTGTCACACTTAATAATGTGTTTTTTTTGCATATACTGAACAACTCTAAGGTAAAATGCATAAATGTTCATCATAAAGCCACAGAAGCTATTAGTTAATGCAGTCTGATTGGCACAAAGGGGCTTCAGAACACTGACTTTGAACACACAGAAATAAATATATACTCTTATAATTTTTAAATGAGGAAAAGATTGGGAACTAACTTAATTCATAACTACCCCTGGGGGAAAGAAACTCAGATCCAAAGAGGAAAAATTACTTTGTATTAGTGGCAGAATCAGGAGAGTGAATTTATTCCCTAATCCAAGGATCATTGTCCTTTCAATTAATCTATGAAGGGATTTGCAATATGCTTTTGAAACACCTGTAAAATTTCCTCATTATTTACTTTCTCTTGCAAGTATAGCTGTGGCCGAAGATCACAAGAAGAGTCATGGTATAATCTTCTTGTGTCCTACAGATTGTTTTCAGCTAATTTACCAGTAACTCATACAAAGCTTTGTACTTCTGAAGACGTTAGCTGAGCTTGGGGAAAAGCTTATAGATGACGAGTTTAATGCTGTTTTTTAAATGATATAATTCCCAAGATGACCTAGTGATTTAATTAACTCATATTTAAAAATATGGAGGTAGGAGTTGGAACCAGTGATGTCCACTATTTTTAATTAAATTTCTGAAAGCTATGGGCCTCGATCACTGAATGGGCTGTTATCTGTAACCATGGGTCTTAAATAAGGGGCTTTTAGTATCTAATTTTATATTAGAAGAAAGCTTGAAAATTTTTCTACACCAGTAATTTCATAAATATATATTTTATCTGGCATTAAAAAGACATTATTTATGTAGAACTCCCTGTTAGGAGAATGGACTACTTTTAGATGACAAGCAGTCCAAAGGGACTGTCACATTCATCATCTAAACATAATTAGTTATATAATGTAATAGAGTCCGAATTATATTAATGTAATAAGACTGGAAAACACAAGTCTGAAAAAAATAGCTATGGAAAATTTTGGTTGATGCAATTTGAGTTATATTTATATTAAACTGCAGAAGTTAAGAAATGGCCAAAGAGTAAAGCAGAACCTAATGGCATTTCTTCAACAAGCAATCAGGGCTCACTGTGTTCTCGGTAATATACTAGGCATGACAATAAAACACAGTCATAGTTCTTATTCTGAATTTACAAACTAGTACTGGAGATTTGCATTGATAAGACTATACCGTATATATGTTGTCAAAGCAGGGGACTCGGCTATGGGCACTACCCAATGGTTTCATTAAGGCACTACTAGAATGAATAAATTTCAGTGGGTCTTTTCTCTTTCTGTGTCACTCCTCTCATAATTTTAATTCCCTGCGACGCAAGGAGTAGGAATTTCCAATAATGGCCCTGGTGCTTACCCTTGATTACTTGGATAACCCCCCTCACTCTCTCAGACAGGGTACTGTGCTCAGGCAGTTTCCCTTAGCATGGGTGTCTTCTTCACCATTATGTAAAATCCCACTGGTCTCAAGACTTCCAGATACAGGGCATCAGGTATCCACAGGCAATTCCTATAGCCAGACTGTTTAGCTTCCCATACTTTGGGTGTGCCTTCACTGATAAAGGTGCTCTCACATTTGCTTGTAAGGAGTGTTGGTGTGTTGTGGGAAGTTGGGGGTCATTACCCCTTAAAGAAAGAAAACTCATACAGAATGTTTAGCAGATCAACTTGGCCCAAGCACATCTTCCAGGGACAATGGGAGACTAGACTCCTCCACTCATCTGATCCTTGTCATAAATGTATCCCCAACAATTCTTTTCTGTAACTTGCTGAGAGGAAGTTGCATTTGAATGTATGCCTTAAAGAATTATAGGATTTCTTTCACCTAGTTAATTGTTTACACTTTATTCTTTGTAAATTTATAATGAAATTATAGAATATTCAAAACCCATAGCGAAGACCAAAAGGTTCACTCAAAATTTTACTGTATTAATACAATCTTTGCTTATCCATTTATCTTGTTTGTTACATGATTATAGTTATAGTTTTCAATCTGATTTTTCCTACTGTCTTTAATGGAGTTACTTAAACAAATGGGGGCTTTGCTTTATAGTTTTATGAACTTGGGAAGGTTATATAACTTCCTTATGCCTCAGTGGTTCAGATGTATGTTGTTGATTTTTACATGTGTGTATGTCTGTGTGTTCATGTTTCCTGTTTGTGGGTGAAAAGCTGGACCAAGTGACTTAACAGAATTATTTTCAGTTCTAAGTTTTATGATAATTGATGATTAATGAACTTTCCTCTTAGCTTTATAATACATCACAGTAGCATTTTAAGTAAGCTCTCTATATGTGGGAGTATTAGTAAAGAGGGAAAACTATCTTCATTTTAACCAATACTGGATAAGGAGGTTAGAAAGAGAAGGGTGGGAAAGAAATGAACGAAGAAAGGAAGCAGAGGAAACCACCTGAGACCACAAGTGCACGCAACAGCAGTACCGCCATTTTGCACAGACTATGGTTCACTTCACCAAAACTCAATTGTCTAAATGGCAATTATGGTCATTTGTTCAATGACCATTTATTTATCAAATTATAGATTTATCAAACATTTATTAATGTTAAATACTTATGGAGACCTTCAAGATGGCGGAGGACTAAGACGCGGAGATCACCTTCCTCCCCATAAATACATCAAAAATACATCTACATGTGGAACAACTCCTACAGAAAACCTACTGAACGCTGGCAGAAGACCTCAGACTTCCCCAAAGACAAGAAACTCCCCCCACGTACCTGGGTAGGGCAAAAGAAAAAAGAATAAACAGAGACAAAAGGATAGGGCCGGGACCTGCACCTCTGTGAGGGAGCCGTGAAGGAGGAAAGGTTCCCACACACTAGGAGCCCCTTAGCGGGCGGAGACTGTGGGTGGCAGAGGGGGGAAGCTTTGGAGCCGCGGAGGAGAGTGCAGCCACAGGGGTGCGGAGGGCAAAGCGGAGAGATTCCCGCACAGAGGATCGGTGCCGACCGGCACTCACCAGCCCTAGAGGCTTGTCTGCTTGGCCGCCGGGGCGGGCGGGGCTGGGAGCTGAGGCTGGGGCTGCGGAGGTCGGATGCCGGGAGAGGACTGGGGTTGGCGGCGTGAACACAGCCTGAAGGGGGTTAGTGCGCCACGGCTGGCCGGGAGGGAGTCCGGGAAAATTCTGGAGCGGCCGAAGAGGCAAGAGACCATTATTGCTTCGGGGTGCGCGAGGAGAGAGGATTCCTTCCCAACGTGCCCACAAAAGGCAGGGCACCACCTAAACGAGCTCCAGAGATGGGCGCAAGAAGCAGCTATCAGCTCGGACCCCAGAGACGGGCATGAACCGCTAACGCTGCTGCCGCTGCCACCAAGAAGCCTGTGTGGAGAGCACAGGACACTATCCACACTCCCCTGGGAGCCTGTGCAGCCCGCCACTGCCAGGGTCCCATGATCCAGGGACAACTTCCCCGGGAGAACGCACGGCGCCTCAGGCTGATCAAACGTCATGCCAGCCTCTGCCGCCGCAGGCTCGCCCTACTTTTCAATTATGACTACCATACTCCTCCCTCCCCCCCAGCCTGAGTGAGCAAGAGAGCAAGTGAAAGAGTAGCACTGACATATATACACTACCAAACGTAAAATAGATAGCTAGTGGGAAGCAGCCTCATAGCACAGAGAGATCGGTGCTTTGTGTCCACCTAGAGGGGTGGGATAGGGAGGGTGGGAGGGAGGTGCAAGAGGGAGGAGATATGGGGATATATGTATACGTATAACTGATTCACTTTGTTACACAGCAAAAACTAACACAACATTGTAAAGCAATTATACTCCAATAAAGATGTTAAAAAATATTAAATACTTATGAAGTTTAAAAGAAATTATTACTGATCAGGATGACTTTAGCAAATTTTGATTGGTTTTGTTTGGGGAAAGTTCTTGGTTTGTTTTTAGTTTGTCTTCACATAAGAAGTTTAAACAATGAATGATCTCTTCCAAGCCAAGAGTCTTAAGTTTGTACTTTCTTTATCTTTTCTTTTTTTTTTTTTACAGAATATTTAATATTTAGAAAAGTATATTTAATCAGTAACCAAAATATCAGGATGAGAATAAAATCTTATATCTGAAATACTTTCACCATAAATATGATGTTTGGGGAGAGTTCTGAAAAATATGGAATATTAATATTTTAGTTACTAATAGCTAAGAATCCAGGATTAAACTTGATGTGGAACTGAGTCATTGATGAATCAATAGTAAAAATCACCTAAAGATTAGCAGTATTTAACATTTAAAGAATTTGGGAGCATTCACAGAGACTGAAGCCATCCTGTCACCAAAGGATACTTGAAATATAAAAATAATGATAAACTGACAAAATTAAGTTTAATATGACTTCTGTGAAACTGGTGAAAGTCTACTAAAAATATTGAATTTTAAAGGAAAAGAAAATACTTAAAAATAATTTAAAGTAACCTAAGTACTCCAAAGAGTAATAAATTTCTGAAATTTTGGTATCTAACAAGGAACAATTGGGATACATCAGTTTGGTAGAAATTTACTGAACAATCCAATATATGACGTAACACACTGTAATACAGCAGGAAGAAAGGATGTCCAGAATGAATTGCCAAAATGACTTCATGAATGGGTCAGGCATTAACCACAAATATGACATTGTAATGGAATGATTAAAAGTATTTTTTAAATCATAGGCATAAAGCAAGAAATAATAGCAATGTCATAATTTTCTAAATCTAAGCTTAATAAACAAACATCAACTTTATATATCAGTGAAAAAACTTTAAAAGTATTGATAGAAATTGCAATTATTTTTTGAAGGATTCAAAAGGGATTGACATGAACTGAAAAACTGTATATTAAATGCTGAGTTTTGGGTTTTGGTAATGAAGTATTGTTTTCTCAAAATTAGTGAACTTATAAAAAGATAACCACTTAATGGCCTCAACTTCTGCCAATTAAATATTTTTTAAATATTTCAATAAAAACAAAATGAAATCTACTCAACTAAATCTGTGCAAAAATTTTCAGTTTACAAAATCACCCCCATTCAATTGCTACAAACTTTATGATTTTAATTTTTATAGTACATTTGTAATTTTTGTATTTGCAGAAAGTTGATCACTTGTGACTTGGTCATCAGTGAAATGTTCTTTAGATGGATGAATTATCAGATTTTCTGTTTTTTAAATTTATTTATTTTTGGCTGCATTGGGTCTTCATTGCTGCGCATAGGCTTTCTCTAGTTGTGGTGAGCGGGGGCTACTCTTCATTGCGGTGCGCGGGCTCCTCATTGCGGTGGCTTCTCTTGTTGTGGAGCACGGGCTCTAGGTGCGCAGGCTTCAGTAATTGTGGCACATGGGCTCAGAAGTTATGGCTCACAGGCTCTAGAGCACAGGCTCAGTAGTTGTGGCGCACGGGCTTAGTTGCTCCACGGCATGTGGGATCTTCCCGGACCAGGGCTCGAAGCCATGTCCCCTACATTGGCAGGTGGATTTTTAACCACTGCTCCACCAAGGAAGTCCCCAGATTTGCTTTTTGAAGAAATACCCCATTTCCTTATAAAACTCCTTTTTCAATATATAGGATAAGCATAAAACAAGCCTACATGGCCCACTAATTACAAATAATAATTCCATTCTATCCTCAATTGGTGACATGGAATTGTCTAAGAGGTAGGTGTCGGCATGAATTTGTGAGGAGGATTAAGTCCGAGGTCAAGACAGACCTATTGGATGAAATCAACACTAATGTATAATGGGGAGTGGAATACAGATAAGATCGATTTCAGAAACTTTCCAGGAAAGGGAGTCAGAAAGTATAAAACAAAACCCCTGGACTTAGTCTTTTACAGACCTACCTTATTTAATCGCACTTTGCTTTACTGCACTTTTCAGATAATGCATTTTTCACAAATTGAAGTTTTCTGGCACCCTTGTGTGGAGCAAATCTGTTGAAGTCATTTTTTTTTTTCTTTTTTTTGCAGTACGCAGGCCTCTCACTGTTGCGGCCTCTCCCACTGCGGAGCACAGGCTCTGGATGCGCAGGCTCAGTGGCCATGGCTCACAGGCCCAGCCGCTCTGCGGCATGTGGGATCTCCCCGGACTGGGGCACGAACCCCTGAATTGGCAGGCAGACTCTCAACGACTGCACCACCAAGTAAGCCCCTGAAGTCATTTTTTTTCAACAGCATTTGCTCACTTTGTGTCTCTGTGTCCCATTTTGGTAATTCTCCCAATATTTCAGATTTTTTCTTTATTATTGTATTTGGTATATGGTGATCTGTGATCAGCAATCTCTAATGCTACTACTACCACTCACTAAAGGCTCAAATGATGGTCAGCATTTTCCGGTAGTAAAATATTTTAAATTAAGGTATGTACATTTTTTTAGACATAATGCTATGGCACACTTTAATAGATTATAGTGTAGTGTAAACATAACTTTTATTTGCACTGGGAAACCAAATAATTTGTGTGACTCACTTTATTGTAATATTTGCTTTATTGTGGTGGTCTGGAACCAAAACTGCAATATCTCTGAGGTATGCTTGTATATGATTTCTAAAGTTTGTATAGCTTCCTCAAGTTTGCCATATTTTTATATATATTGCCCTTTTCCAAACCCTTTCTTCTTTAATGATAATAAATGTGCAACACAAAGAGGTAAAGACTCCAAAAGCTTGTGAGTTACAGGAGAAAAGGGGCTGTAAGGGCTATATTTTATTTATATAGAAACCCAAGAGGCCAAGAATAGTGTCTTAAATTCAGTAAGTATTAAAAAAAAGTCATTCATTTAATTAGTGTATGCACGAATTAACTGTGTAGAAGCAAAATGAGTGAATGATCAAGTAAATACTTTCCTTCCTATAAGACAGGTGGAGAGACAGATAGAGTATCATATCCTACTTTGAAGCAAGATTTTAAACTAAAGAAACCCCAAAGGGTAGGTGGGGGCACATTCACTCAGAGACAAAGAGAAGAGAAGACTACATATATGGAGTCTGAAATGAGGAAGAAAGAAGGGCAGTGGGAGACAGTCTGGGTTATAAAATGACCCCCAAGTGAATCCTTGAGAACTCCCAACAAAACTTTGAAAAATAGAGCATCATATTCCTCAAGAATCAGATGGGACCACAGATAAAAGTATCCTTTTCAACTAGGGAACTCTGGAAAACTGATTCTTGATTTTGAAAGTAAAGCAATTTTTATTTGATTCAAAGATATCTTCGAGGGCAAGAGAAGTTTCATGTGTATAAAGTGTGTTTGAAGACTTTTCTAGGGTCCAAGAAACTCTCCTTTGGGTACCTTAAGCTGGTTTATTATCCATTATCTATAACACAAAAATAATGAAAGTGGTACAATTCTCTGTTCAGAAAGCCCACAGGAATACCAGAATTTGACAGCCATGATATATCTCGGTTAGTTTTTCCTGTGTAAAACCATCACAAATCAGAGAGCAGGGCTTCCCTGGTGGCGCAGTGGTTGAGAGTCCGCCTGCCAATGCAGGGGACATGGGTTCGTGTCCCGGTCAGGGAAGATCCCACATGCTGCGGAGCAGCTGGGTCCGTGAGCCATGGCCGCTGAGCCTGCACATCCGGAGCCTGTGCTCCACAATGGGAGAGGCCACAACAGTGAGAGCCCCGTGTACAAAAAAAAAAAAAAATCAGAGAGCAGACAGTGTATTGGTTAAAGAGACTACACATTGAGATGATGAAGTTATTCATTTATCTTCATTGAAAGAACTCAGACTGCAGTACGGTTGATAACATAAATCTCATCCTATACAAGATCCTCTCCCCTAATAACGTCTCTTAGCAATTTGATTAAAATTGTTTTTGTTTTCCAGTACAAAACAGTGATCTGACTTTCCTGATTAGTCATTGAAACTTTCAACCCAATTTTTGTGCTAAAATCTGGAGAATGATTAGATTTGAATAAAATGAAGAATTAAAAACGGCCTTGAAAAAGGGGGTCAGTGATTAAAATATGTAAGCATAAAAAATTTAAGTCTGCTTGTAATTCACCTTCCTTCTTCTGATACTTCATTCAAGTGAAATATCATTTCTTTAGAAACCATTTCTACATGCACAGATACTCTGATTGATTTAATAACTTAACGTTAGCAGAAAAAAGGTCAAATGGTGCAGAGTGAGAAGGGAAGTTTGCACAGTAATGTTGATAACATAAAGTTTTAAAAAATGTAACTATGGTACAGACCATCAAAATATTGAAAAATAGAGCAACAATCTAAATATTTTTGAGTATAGATACAGGAGGAGAAGATAAAAAACCAACTTAGAGAAAAGAATGTGGGAGGGAAGGAAGGATGGAAGGGAGGACGGGAAATGGGGAGAAGGTAGAGGTAGAACAAAGAAAAAAGGGAGACAGAAGAAAAGAAATGAGCTCCCTAACATTCCCTATGTATTTACTACATGCCAAGCGTTGTTCTAGGTGATTTCTTATACATTATTGAGTTGAATCCTCAAATCAACCTGCCAGAATGGGGTGTGTTTATTTCTTTACTTTCTGCATTACATTTAAGAAAGTTTTTTTTTTCTTTTTCTTTGAAAGAAAAAGAAATTCTCAAAGATAAAATAAGTGAAAAAACACAGACCAAGTTGTGCATATGTGAAAATCACTTCCTGCCATGCAATTTCCCCTCTCTGTTATTTCTTTCTGTTCCTTCTATGTTCATTCCTGCAGGAGAAACTAACCTAAATGGGTTGGTGGCTCCATCTACTAACATCTGAGTTTCATCTTGAGACAAACCCTCCAGGAAACATTTGACCTTTTAGCTATTCCTCATGAACCCTTTCCCAAGTCAGCCTGCCCTCATGTCACCAGTGGCCACTGCCATGCTGCTTAGATGAGGATACTTCCTCTCCTTTGGAGGATAAATATTGATATGAGAGGCAGGTTCATTTTTTCCTTCTCATCTATCTCCTGTCTTTACTATTTCCACCTTTCCTTGACCCCACAGTCTAGGTCAGAAGATAAGGGGGCTTCCTCCTTCCTAAGTATTCCATCTGTGACTTTGACCATCACTTCCACATCAACATCACTTTTTACAATTTTAATTCCTCTCTCTTAAATCCTACTTGCCAGAAAAATCAACAAAAATAAAACCCAAAACATTAAAATTTCGTCCCAAGATCTCTAAGTCTAATTCAGTCATGCCACTGAGATGTAGTTTTTTCTAGCTGAGAAGGTTGACTAAATGCTCCCTTAATACTTTCAGAGGTCTTAATAAAAGGTCTTACAGCCACACCATTCATTGGAATTGGCTCTCAAACTCCAGGGCCTTTTGGTTTACATCAGACCAGATACAGCTCCACAGAATGAGGAACTGAAGATAAAGTTTTCTGCCCCTACACGCTCAAGATAAAATGGTGAGGCAGAGATGGGGTAACTGCAACTATCATTTACCTTTAAAAAAGAGAACAGGGGCACAGCAGACCATATCTGCAGAATATTCAAAATCTGTATCAGCAAATGTTATAAAGTTCCCTATATCAGGGGTGGAAAATTATGGGACTGGGCCTTAATGATGCTTCCTGAGTGTCTTTCTGGTGTGTTCCTCAGGATCCAGGACTCCACACTCTGGAATGTCTTTCCTTCTCCCTTGTCCTCCATGTTCACTTCTGAAGGAGACACTGGAAATATGCTATTGAGCAAAATTTTCAGCCTGATTCCTCCTTAAGAAAAGTTGGAGACTGAGAGTTCTTTTAAAAATTAACTAGTCCCAGTCCTTTTTAGTCAGGACTTACGGCACCTTCACTTATATAATTCTCTTAAAATTTTTGTGGGTTTCCTATGAACTTGCTTAGACACTTTACACTTAGACACTTAAATACTCCATTTTACAGATGTCACACCCAAGATGTGTCTCTTTATCTAGATTGATTTACTTTTATTTTGAGAATGTCTTGCTTTATTGGAAGAATGCCCATGAGATTCCTAGAAATTCTTTTGCCTAGAAGAGAGTTGACTAGATATTATTTTAATTTATTCAGAAGCCTTAATAAAGAGTCTATAGTACAGCTACAACCCGGCTTTGACTTTTATCCTGAGTCAATGCCTTTCTGGTAGTACCCTGTGTTTTGTATTTTACCATCATGAGAGGCCGGAGATGATAATCAGCTTTAATTATTACATCAGTGATTTCTTTCTCAAGTACATACACTCTAAATTCCATTTGTAAATGTGCCAGTTTTTATTTCAGCTTATCTCTTTCTTGTAATCCCTTATCAGATAAACTCTAGGCAACGTGATGACTCTTTTAACACTGTGTTTGGAAATCTTGTTGCTCAAATCCAAAAATCTATTTGGTGAGTTGTTCTAATTTACAACAAATCACTGTAGACACTTTCATCAAATGTTCTATATCACATAACATGGACTGACATTTTTCTACTCCTATAATTTCCAAGCTGTTTTCTCAACCTCCAGAAATAATTTCCTTATCTGTTCTTGTTCCTGTACTAACAGTTTCCTTGCTATTTTTCCAGCCTCTGCTCAGCATCCAATCTCAAAGTTAATGTAGTTTTTGCTTTGTTTTGTTTGTGAGAGCACTCCTCTTTTGGTACTGATTTCATATCCATGAACTACTTGTTATGTAACAAAACACACTGAAACAAAATCTCTTTAATATTTCTCTTGAACCTATAGGCTGAGTGGATGCTTCTGCTGATTAATCCCCAAATCAGCTGACATCAGCTGGGCTTATTCACATATCTATTGTCAACTGGTTGTCTAGTTGGGGGTTGACTATTCTAGGGTAGCTTTGAATTATACAACTGGGCTTTCCTCCACATTTATGTCAATTATATTGTTCTATATAACTAATCATCCTAGAACTTACCGGTCTAAAACAACATCCATCTTATATTATCCTGATTTTGTGGATCAGCAATATGGGCTATGCTCAGCCAGTCTTATTTGAGTATACCCAGTGGTTCAGCTAGGATAATCTAAGATGGACTCATTCACATGGCTTGCAGTTGGTGCTGGCTGTAGTGAATCTTTCTCTCTCCCCAAATGTTCTCTCAACTTCACAGAGGCTAGTTTGGGCTACTTCAGATATAAGACATCTCATTCATCACAAGAAAGTGAGAGTGAATGCTCTCAGGTCTCCAGAGATCTAGGTTTAGAAAGCACACAACTGCCCTTCTACTGCATTCTATCTGTGAAAGCAAGTCACAAGGCCAAGCCACAGTCAAGGGATGGTGAAGCACACTCTATCTTTTGATGGGAGGAGCAACTAAAAGTTGTGTAGCCATTTTGAGTTGTCCAGAACATGTCCTTCAAATCCCTCCTGAAAGATGGCAGTTGCAGAGATGCAAAAGAGAGCAAACCCAATGACACAAGAGTGGAAGTGGAAATGCACTCACATGTTTCAAGACTCTGCTTATATCCCATTTGCTAACATCCCACTGGCAAAGTGACCTGGCAGAGCCTCATGTCAGGATGGAAGAAGACTATAAGCTCACACAGAAAACCACAGAGATATAAGAAGGCTATTAATTGGAACAATTAACACAATCAATCCAGGACAACTAGTGACTGGGAGAGATAAAAATTAGACGTAGTCTTAACTTTACTACAAAGCTGAAATCATAGATTTACCTTAACTAAACAATTTAAGAACTTTTGTCTTAAGAATAGTTTCTTCAATTTAAAACACTATCCATAGTTGGAAGAATTTAAACTACAGTTTTCTAAGGCCGATAAAGATACACAGAATCAAATCTCAATTCTACAAAAACTGTTTGATCTTAGGTATGTTAATTTAACTCTCTCTCCTAAGACTCAGTTTTCTCATCTATAATAAGTTTTATCAATACCGACCTCAATAATGTTTAAATTAAATAATGATGGATCATGAGGTCAAACATTTTAATATCTTTTGTTTCAATATTCTACCCCAGAACCTAGGGGATTCTTGAAGCATTGTTGTTCCCTTGCCATTTAGATAATTCTTCTCTAATTACCCTTCAGCCATATTGTTCTACATTTATCTCATTAACTGTCTCAGGCTTTTTTCAAAGCCTCCCTTTGTCTCTCTCTCAAAGGATTGATTCTCTAATCCTGCTCAATGCTCACTCATCTTATAAGGGACGCATCTTCATCAAAGCTTTTCTGAACCATTTCCCCTAGCTGAATCCATATTTTATGTTTCATTAGATTCCAGAGACTTCTAGCACAACTCCTCTTAAGCTTTGCAGTGTTTATTTATTCATGACTTGCTTCCTCATCTAGACTCTGAACTTCACTAGGGTAGACACTGAGAGTCTCAGTGTAACCAGTTTTTTGAAGAGGTAAAACTTGGCAATGTTCCAATACAAAATTATTTTATTTTCAGCTACTACCTTCAGCCATGCTCTTTATAATTGCTCACTCCTATCTTATAACATTGCACTCCAGTACAAGCCTTTTGGATGGCTTTCAGTAATTAATCAAATTCAGTTGAGTTTTACCATTTGCGGGTTCCTGGATTAAATTCCAATTCCAGTGTGTGTGTGTGTGTGTGTGCGTGTGTGTGTGTGTGTGTGTGTGTGTGTGTCAGGGGGTTCCCCATACCAACAAACAATTCTCAGGACACCCACCGAGTGTGCTATAATTCAACTTAATTCTGACACTATCTACCCAAAGACAGCATCAGACCCCACAGGTTAAGGGTTCAGTCCTACAAGGCTGCTCCCCCAACCCCACTTCAGAGGCCAGTTGCAAACCTAGGTTGCTACCTGTGCTTCTGCCCCACCAGCTACAGACTGGAGGTTACAACGACCTCCTCCTTGGGTTTGACTGATTTGCTAGAGCAGCTCACATAACTCAGAAAAGCATTTTACTTACTGGATTACCAGTTTGTTGTAAAAGGGATATAACCCAGGAACAGCCAGATGGAAGAGACACATAGGGCAAGGTATGGAGAAAGGGTGTGAAGCTTCCATGTCCTCTCCAGGTGCACCAGTCTCCCAGCATCTCCATGTGTTCACCAACCTGGAAGCTCTCCAAACCCCATCCTTTTGGGTTTTTATGGAGGCCTCATTACATAGGTGTGACTCATTAAATCATTGGCCATTGGTGACTGAATTCCATCTCCAGCCCCTTTTCCCTTCCCCAGGGAGAAGATGAGAGGGGGTGGGGGACTGAAAATTCCAATCCTTTAATCACAAGGTTGGTTCTCCTGGCAATCAGCCCCCATCCTTAGGAGCCTTCCAAAAGTCACCTCATCAACATAACAAAAGGCACAATTTATCACTTTTAACAGTTAGGAAATCCCAAGCATTTTGGGAGCTGAGAGCCAGGAACTGTGGACACAGACCAAATATATATGAGAAATACATTTTGGTCATCTGAATGACCAAATATATATTTTTCTTACAAATCACAATATTGCAACCCTCCTGTCTGATCCCCTGCTCCCTTCCTTCTTGTGCTAAGGCTGTTGGGAATGTAGTCAGCCCCTTCTCTTCTCTTTGGGTCCTGCTTCCTCCGGGGTGGAAGAGAACAAGACACAAGGTTCTCTAAAAGTGGTCTCTTGTGTGAGGTAGACATGATCATAAAACAAGGAGGAAATAGCCAGGAACCCTACCCAAGCAAAGAACTGCTCTCTGCCCCACCACAATCCTGATGACAAGGGACTTCCAGGCAAGGCAAAGTGTCAATGGGCTAAACTGAAGCCAAATTAGGGAACATACACTAAGCCCTGGAGGTAGTATGTGAATCACAGTTAATCGCAGGCTGTTTCAGGGCAATGGTTCTCAACACATTTGTCTGCACATTGGAAAAGCACTCCAGATACTATACTCTGATTTAATTCATCTGTAGTGAAGCCTGGGTACCAGAATTTTTAACAGCTTCTCATTTTACTGCAATGTGTTGCCAGGGTGGAGAGTCACTGGTAAGGAATGCAGTGCCTGGCTTAACTTCTCTTTTGACTTTAGTTTGCCCTGTAGTCAATGGCAGGGACATAGAAAACATTCCCCAACACATCCCATTATACGTCTATCCCTTAAATTTACACTGTATCTGCCCCCAAATAAGTCCTTCCTTATTGAAAGAAGCAGTGCACGGTAGCTGCTTCTACCACCTGTGAGTTTGAGAAAGAGCTTTTCTTAGCTGACTTGTTTAAATTCTGAATCTCCTATACTTCCCACTATGGCGGTTTGCACAAAGAAGGGGCTTCATAAACATTTATAGAATTGAAACAAAATGTGGACATAGTCAATGCCTTTATTTCATTAGCACTATTCATAGTGGAGAAAAAAATCACTGTGATCATTTATGTGTATAGCTCTTTACAATTTACAAAGCTTTTTTCCATTTCAGTGTTTCTTTTCATCTTTACATCATTGTATGTGTGAGTTTTATTCTTCCTTTTAAAACATAAGGGGGAATTGAGGAGGAAAATTTAATAACTAGTCACCCGGTGGTTCAGAGTTAGCAGGTATAAAACACAGACTTGAACCTTGACCTTTGACTTCCAATTATCTGTAACTCTCATGATGCTTAGCCATTAATTCCAACAGCTTCTACAAATGTTAACTTCTTTTCTTTTCTTTTTCTTTCTTTTTTTTTTTTTTTTACAAAACTTCCATAAAAATTCCACAGGGAAATTTGATAAATAATACAAGAAAGAAGAACTCACTTCCTTTGGTGAGACTGTGTCACATTTCACAAGTAGAATGAGCAGCAACCAATATCTAACAAATAGAAATGATAATTTTTAAGACAATTATGACTACCCACAAGGTGTTACAATCAAGCAAGTATGGTTAATATGGGGCCATTGCAAATGTAACTTATTGTCTCATTAGAAAACCCCAAAGGAAGAAAGAGGAAATTAACCCAAAATTAGATGTTAATTAGAAATGTATGATGAATTGCATCTTGCAAGTATATAGATATTAAAAAGAAAACGTAGATGTTACACAAGATATTGAGGAAAATATATGCCTTTTATCATATTTTGGGCAAGGAAGAAAAGATGAGGCATTAATTATAACTCATTGAAGAGTTTATCTTCAGTGAAAGCTAAAACAGGCACAATGCAAAAGTTAATTCAAACCAGTTCTGTTCAATAGGCCAAGAAGAGATGAGCTTTTTCGGAAATGTGAAGTAACTAGTAAAGTAGGACCTACGGTTAGTATTTTTTTCAATGGCATTGGGTAGCCAGATTTACATCCTGTACTTTGCCTGGTAAACTTACAGTGGGGTCAAGGACAATGAATTCCTTTACTGAGCTCTCACATGTCAGACCTCACGCACCAGAGCCAGGTATTAAACAATTCAGGACAGTCCTTATATTCCAAAGCCCACTGATATTATTCAAACTAGTCAATCCAACCCTGCTTAGTCTGCTTTGACCATTCTTTGTTATGGAAACCACAATAAAGGCTCTTGCCTGCATTTACCAGTCACTGCCTCCTAACTGACCAGGGGACACCACTGCATGGTGGGCCATGCCTCCAGTTGCTAGGAATCTGTAAGTGTAAAAACGTCTTCCTCCATGACAGTCATTTCCATGTCTGTGTGTCTTACCTTGCCTGATAAAAGCAAAACCTGGGTACATTTTAAAACAACCACATGACTATGAGAAAACCAAAATTCCTTTTTAAAGTACTACAAATGTTAACTCAAAGAAAACATATCTTATTACTCATTCAGAGAAGGATTACATGTGTAACTATATTCTGAAGAAAAATGTGGGAGACCTAACATTTGGCCTTGGCCCTATCATAGGCTGTGGGCTTTTATCAAGTCATATTTCTCTATCTCCACAATTTGGATAAAGCACGACACAAAGCAAGTGAACATAAAACATCATTAAACAGAGCACACCACCCATATAGAAGATACAGGAAGATACTTCCTCTACCACTTTTTGCAGTTTGGACCTTAATACCTGGTGGTCACCCTACCTGGAATAATCTTTTCCCACCTTACTACGATTGCACTACTATGCATCCTTCATAGTTAACTGTTGCTTGACTACTCACTTCCATATTAGATGCCCTTTCAATATGTTCTCTTAAAGTGCGGGATTCATCCATCATTATTTTAACCTTGGCTATTATAATTTCATCCATAAGCAACATGTTTTTCAGAAACATTATTGGGATAAAATTAAAAGCACTTTTATTTCCCTTCTACTATCTCCTTAAAATTCATTCAGGGAGGAAAGCTTTTTTACTTTGTTTAATTGAAAACATAAATGGACAGACTTCATGACTCTCCTACTCACTCTTAGCTAATAAATTGTCTTAAATTCACTTTATTTATTTATTTATTGGCTGCACTGGGTCTTCGTTGCTGTGCGCAGGCTTTCTCTAGTTGCGGCACCGGGGGCTACTCTTCGCTGTGGTGTGCGAGCTTCTCATTGCGGTGGCTTCTCTTGTTGCGGAGCATGGGCTCTAGGTGCACGGGCTTTAGTAGTTGTGGCACGCAGGCTCAGTAGTTGTGGCTCTCAGACTCCAGAGCGCAGGCTCTGTAGTTTGGGCGCACCAGCTTAGTTGCTCTGGGGCATGTGGGATCTTCCCAGACCAGGGCTCAAACCCGTGTCCCCTGCATTGGCAGGCAGATTCTTAACCACTGCACCACCAGGGAAGTCCCTTAACTTCACTTTAAATGATAAAACACTCTTATTCTAGTAATTGGAATGATCAACCCTTTGTAGACTGGTTTTAAACATCAGTATTCTCCACATCCCAGTCCCTGGTCTGACAGCCTTCCCCTGTGCAGTTGACAGTAGGAGGTGGAGAGTATCGTTCTTCCTTCTCACTCTCTCTCGCTGCTCTAACTGATGCTTGTGAGGCTGAAGCATGGGCAAAGGGGAAGGGAAAGAGGGAGAGCAAGTTCTCTTCTCACTGGATGATTGGTTTGTACTTTGTGGAGAGATGTGAAGGCTCTTTCTTTTGGGCCATTTCTGTAAATGTCTGTCTCTCCCTCTGTCTCTCTGACATAGAAGTCCTTTGCCTTGGGTGGATGCATCACCAGTCCAAGGGATCTCTTGCAAATCTTTCCAGAGCCTGTAGGAAACTGACATTGGCCTTTAACCTCTTTGATCTACTCAGTAGTTCTGTTGGACAAGGACACAGATGACCCTCTTGGATCTCCAACCCATAGTCCATGGTGAATCCTTACAAATCCCATAAGGAACACAGTCCGGGAATGAAGGTGGATCTCCAGACAGACACAGCTCTGCTGGATGATCCAACAAGTCAGTCGGTTCCTGAGGATTTCATAAGCAGTAATTTGATTCTCCTGCACTAAGCCTCCCAACTGCAAGAATCCGATTTTTCTCTCTCTACAAAGTCCTCTTGAGCTTGAGGTGAGCAGTCAGGTCTCCCTAAAAGGTGGGAATTGGAGCACTTGATTGGCTCTATCCCCTTCCAAAATCCTCTATTTTATCTGCACTTTGCCTGTATATTCCACATAATGCTATGAAGACATTGGTTCAAACTCCGTAACTTTCCTATTCATTATAGAGGACTTGTGTGTCTATATATCAAAATGTACTTTGCAAATGTCTGCTACACTTTTTAAAAATTAATTAACTAACTAAACATTTTTGTTTACAATGCATTAAAGCTTGATAACTATCCAAGCAAAACCAAGTACACATAAAAATGGTTTGCCACAAAGTGTCTAAGTCAGCTGCCTCAGCTTTTGCCTTTCTAAAAATCTACCATGGTTTTTAGGGTAAATATTGGGTATTAAAAATATTTTACTTAGCTCAGTTGTCAAGCTATCAGAAAGAGCACCATGAAGATTAGATCAAAGAACATTAAAAAATTCAATCAATAAAGTACACCAAAAACTAATCTACACTTAAAGATTTGATCTTTCAAGTGATCACATTAATTATTTCTTTAAAGAATAGTTGATTTTTGGAAGAATACCTTATGTCAGCACTGGTATTCTTTGTTAGTGAAATAGTAGATCCTACAAACTTGTCTGGAAACCATATTAGCAACATAAATAGGATCTTATCTTTAGTTTCATGACTCCATTTCTCAGAATCTAACTCAAAGAATTCAGTAAAAGCATTTTTAAAATAAAGATTGATGTATAAGTATCTTGACTGCAGCCTAATACATAATAAATAAGATTGAAAAACAACAAAGAAATGCTTACATATTATGCTGAATACTGGGCATATACCCTGAGAAAACGATAATTCAAAAAGAGTCATGTACCAAAATGTTCATTGTAGCTCTATTTACAATAGCCAGGACACAGAAGCAACCTAACTGTCCATCATCAGATGAATGGATAAAGAAGATGTGGCACATATATACAATGGAATATTACTCAGCCATAAAAAGAAACAAAATTGAGTTATTTGTAGTGAGGTGGATGGACCTAGAGTCTGTCATACAAAGTGAAGTAAGTCAGAAAGAGAAAGACAAATACCATATGCTAACACACATATACGGAATCTAAGAAAAAAAAATGTCATGAAGAACCTAGGGGTAAGACGGCAATAAAGACACAGACCTACTAGAGAATGGACTTGAGAATATGGAGAGGGGGAAGGGTAAGCTGTGACAAAGTGAGAGAGTGGCATGGACATATATACACTACCAAACGTAAAATAGACAGCTAGTGGGAAGCAGCCACATAGCACAGGGAGATCAGCTCGGTGCTTTGTGACCACCTAGAGGGGTGGGATAGGGAGGGTGGGAGGGAGGGAGGTGCAAGAGGGAAGAGATATGGGAACATATGTATATGTATAACTGATTCACTTTGTTATAAAGCAGAAACTAACACACCATTGTAAAGCAATTATACTCCAATAAAGATGAAAAAAAAGACAATGAAACATTATACAAATTTTAAAAATGTTGACCCTACCAGCACTAAAATCCTGCACCTATGACTACCAATTTATACTTTATTTTTATGTGTGCATTGATGTATGTTTATGTGACGTTTTATGGGCGATGATGACTGTAGAAGGAGCCATTGATAGAGCCCTATCTGTATACTATACACTGGTATTTTCTCCTTATTGTGTTGTGTTGTATGGTATTGTGTTATGTTGTGTCATACTGTGTTGTATTTCATAATCATTACAATGTTTTATGGGTCAGGTATTAGACTCATCATATAAATTAAGGAATCATATAACATTAAGAGGTAGGGGAAAAAAAAGAGGTAGAAACCAGGCTATAGCTTAAGTTACAGTCTGCAAGTAAATTTACCCATGCTGTTATTCTATAAGTTTTAGAATCAAATTAACGCTTGCTGACTCCCACTGTGGCTAAGGTTCTAAGTAAGAAATGAAGAGCTAAAACACAGTCTCTGCTCTCAGAGAGTTCTATTAGGGAACAAAGATATGGGACCAATAACAGCAGTGGAGTGAAGGAAAGAAAATATTAAATACCTGCAATAAAGTAGAATGATGTGGCAAAGGAGAAAGTCATAATATATATATATGTTCTTCCCCTTAGAGCTGTATAACTTTAGGCTAGTTGCTGAATGCTGTGAGTTTGTGATTGTTTTTTTTGTTTGTTTGTTTTGTTTTTTGCAGTACGCGGGCCTCTCACTGTTGTGGCCTCTCCCATTGCGGAGCACAGGCTCCGTACGCGCAGGCTCAGCAGCCATGGCTTACAGGCCTAGCTGCTCCGTGGCATGTGGGATTTTCTCGGACCGGGGCACGAACCCGTGTCCCCTGCATCGGCAGGCGGACTCTCAACCACTGCGCCACCAGGGAAGCCCAGTTTGTGATTTTTAAACTGGAATAATACAAACCTCATTATATGTTATGATGATTAACAGTAGTCATTCCTGTAATTAAGCTAGCACCAAGTCCGATCATAAGTGGACAGTAAATGCAAGTCGTTTCCCCTTTTGCCCTGGACTACAGATGCATCTACTAATCCCTGTAACCACAGGACAGCTAAAGTATGTGAAGGAAAAACAGGTCAAAATGAAGCTCATCAGTCAAAGAAAATGGCAGATAGAATTATAAGATATTATTCCAGAGCCAATTTAGTATCCATTTATTTGACACATTGACACTTTGTAAATATGTCACTTGTCAAAATTGGGCTGTCAGAACCACAACTTGGCCTCACATAAATGGCTGCTCTAATATGGTTACCTGCTGGCACTTTCCTTCTGCACAGGTATGTGCTAGCTTTGTATCCTATACTCCAGTGTGCCCTCATGGATACTGGAGGAATCTGTGTAGTCCAGCAGAATACCTCCATTTCTTGGATCCACTTTGTACTGACTCTCTTGAACCTTCACTAGGTTGATAATGAGCTTTCATGTTAATGAAGAAAATGCCAAGTTTACATTTTGTAAAGTTCCTTTTACTTCCTGGGTAAGATGGCAATGAGCCCAGCTATCTATGTTTCTTTCTCCCATTCTAATTTCAGTTATGATGGCATAAAAAGGATATAAGGATGGGAATAACACGTGTGTGTGTGTGTGTGTGTGTGTGGCCATGTCTGTATTTATGTCTTGGGAATGTTAACAAAGCAGTAAAAACTATCTCTGATGTTTAAATTAAATGAGTGATTACATTGCTTGGGAGGATAGGTATGAAGGTATGATTTGCTCCACAGATTCCTGAGCACTGTCTGGTTGTGTTGATATAGGGTTGTTTGGTTTCAGCATCCTGGAATAGCATCTGTTTTTAGGCCCAATGAAGGGCTGGCTCATGAGTGTAACACCTTACTATCTTTTCTGAGAAAGGACAGTATGCCAACGAGGTAAGTGGAAGTGTCCCAGGAAAAACTATTCTACAACTCTCATTTAGAAGAAAAGTGGGAGGTAAACTAAGTACTTGGAGAAAAAATTAACCCCTTCTTGCCCAGGGCAAGGACCAGGGATCACGCTTGGTGTGTCGGGGGGAGAGAGGAGACAAGTGGGATGAGACTGAAGGACAATAAATAGAAAACAAGGAAATTGAACACTCAGAGGAAAGCAGATATTTTTGCCTCATCTTGAGCATGGATGACTAGACTTCATTAAATACAGCAAAGGAAAAGCAGAAGCACAGACCGCAGAGAATGTCTGTGGCTCCAAGCATCTCTCAACTTTCATCTGCTGATGCAATTCTAAACATCTATTTCACACGAACAGTATGTCTATTCAATCCAGTCATAAAGAGAACAGTGCCTAACCCCATGTTAATAGTTGGAAAAACCTATATAAAAGGTTTTAGACTAAGTACTAAATTTGGGGGGAAAAAAACCACCGAATCTATGAAAATATACTTCTTTAGAACTGCAGTTCTACAGAAGAGAAACTGAAAACTCAAAGTAATGTTTTATTCCCCAAAAGATTAAAATATATACAGAAACTGATTTTTTAAAGCTAAGTGGAATTCTCAGTAGACACGAAGAGGACATTCTTTCAATGAAAGTGGAGAAAGTAGTTATTAAAATAAAATTACTTAAAATCAGGAAAGACATATAAGCTTCACAACCAGGTGAAATATTGACAATTTCAGGCCAATAGTAGAAAAAAATTGCATGCTGAAACCCATAGAAAACTTACTAAGATATGAAGTCAAACTTCCAGTTTTTTTTCCCACACATAAAAGTAAAAACTGCTAACAAACTGTAAAGGTTATGAGATGGAATATGAGATATTAATAAATAGAATCAGAATCTATTCTGATATGACATAAAGATAGCAGAGTAAACAAAATAGAAACACTGATTGAACTCACAGAAAAACTTTACCATGTTGTGACCAAGTAACTGGTACCAGACTGTCTCTTCTGCTGTAAACAACTATAAAACTGGGGGAAAATATATGAGGCAACAGTTTACAGGCAGTGGAAGACAGCTGTGACTTTTAAGAGTTGGCACTCTCATGAGGTGACGCCCATGACTAGGTCCAGCACTCCCTCTACCTAGGACGATTTCTCAATTATGACACCATAAGCTTTTATACAAGAAAAGCATGATATTTCCCTTGAGCTGAGGAGGCAGAAATAAGTGTCTGGGGCAGCTGAAGTGGTTGGAATTTGCAAGGCAGAACACTTGAGGCAAAGGGGTTGTTGCGGAAAGACGAAAATCCATGTTTGATTCCCCATGAATCTTTCTTGAGGGCTAACTGAAGACATGCTGGACAAGAATACACACGTTTCTCTAGAGAGAAGCAGTAGGGTTGAGGGCAGAACAGAGACACTAAGGTTTAAGCAGAACTCAAAGATGCTCAGGTCCTGACAACATAGACTGTAGGACTCCTTTAATGTCTATTGCCAACCCAAACATCCAACTGAGATGCCAGAAATTCCAAGCCTTAAAAGCAAGGGCAAGACCCAAAGCAAGACCTTCTCTAGACATGCCCTCATAAAGCCAACAACTAAGCTGTGAGAAGATCTGCAGGAAAGACAATATAAAGGTGAAGCTCCATTAAGTTGTACAGCTTGGGGAACACCTTGGGCTTCCACAGATGTGCCCTAACAAAGCATCAAACTAAACCTTCACAAGTTTCAGGTGATCATTCAGTAACTAAACTGCCTCCTAGAATAAAATATCAAAGCCTGAAGAGAATAATAAAAATCCAGATTATCTATAGTATAACAATCATTATATCTTACATACAATCAAATATTCTGAACAGCCAAAGAAAAGTGAAAGTGTAACCATAAACTAGAAAAAGCATGGTGTAGGAAAGTCTAGGTGTTGAACTTCGCATAGACTTTAAAGAAGCTATTCGGAGAAGGCGCCTTCAAGATGGTGGATGAGTAAGACGTGGAAATCACCTTCCTCCCCACAAATACATCAAAACTACATCTACATGTGGAACAACTCCTACAGAACACCTACTGAACGCTGGCAGAAGACTTCAAACTTCCCAAAAGGCAAGAAACTCCCTGCGTACATGGCCGTGGGGCTGACAGGGTCTTGGTGCTCTCTCTGGCCGGGAGTCAGGCCTGAGCCTCTGAGGTGGGAGAGCCGAGTTCAGGACACTGGTCCACCATAGACCTCCTAGCCCCATGCAGTATCAAATGGCGAAGGCTCTCCCAGACATCTGCATCTCAAAGCTAAGACCCAGCTCCACTCAAGGACCAGCAATTTACAGTGCTGGACATCCTATGTCAAACAACTAGCAAGACAGGAACACAACCCCACCCATTAGCAGAGAGGCAGCCTAAAATCATACTAAGTTCACAGACACCCCCAAACACACCCCTGGACGCAGCCCTGCCCATCAGAAAAACAAGATCCAGTCCCACACACCACAACACAGGCACCAGTCCCCCCCACCAGGAAGCCTACACAACCCACTGATCCAACTTTACCCACTGGGGGCAGACACCAAAAACAATGGGAACTACGAACCTGCAGCCTGAGAAAAGGAGACCCCAAACACAGTAAGTTAAGCAAAATGAGAAGAGAGAGAAATACACAGCAGCTGAAGGAGCAAGGTAAAAACCCACCAGACGAAAAAAATGAAGAGGGAATAGGCAGTCTCTGAAAAAGAATTCAGAGTAATGATAGTAAAGATGATCCAAATCTTGGAAATAGAATGGAGAAAATACAAGAAACATTTAACCAGGACCAAGAAGAACTGAAGAGAAAATAATGATGAACAGCACAATAAATGAAATTAAAAATTCTCTAGAAGGAGTCAATAGTAGAATAACTGAGGCAGAAGAACGGATAAGTGATCTGAAAGATAAAATAGTGTAAATAACTACCACAGAGCAGAAAAAAGAAAAAAGAATGAGAAGAATTGAGGACAGTCTCAGAGACCTCTGGGACAACATTAAATGCACAAACATTTGAATTATAGGGGTTCCAGAAGAAGAAGAGAAAATATTTGAAGAGATTATAGTTGAAAACTTCCCTAATATGGGAAATGAAATACTCAATCAAGTCCAGGCAGAGAGTCCCATACAGGATAAATCCAAGGAGAAATACGCCAAGACACATATTAATCAAACTATCAAAAATTAAATACAAAGAAAAAATGTTAAAAGCAGCAAGGGAAAAGCAACAAATAACATACAAGGGAATCCCCATAAGGTTAATAGCTGATCTTTCAGCAGAAACTCTGCAAGCCAAAAGGGAGTGGCAGGACATATTTAAAGTGGTGAGAGGGAAAAAACTACAAACAAGATTACTCTACCCAGAAAGGATCTCACTCAGATTCTACGGAGAAATTAAAACTTTTACAGACAAGCAAAACCTAAGAGAATTCAGCACCAACAAACCAGCTTTACAACAAATGCTAAAGGAACTTCTCTAGGCAGGAAACACAAGAGAAGGAACAGATCTACAATAACAAACCCAAAACAATTAAGAAAATGGGAATAGGAACATACATATCAATAATTACCTTAAATGTAAATGGATTAAATGCTCCAACCAAAAGACACAGACTAGTTGAATGGATACAAAAACAAGACCCATATATATGCTGTCTACAAGAGACCCACTTCAGACCTAGGGACACATACAGACTGAAAGTGAGGGGACGGAAAAAGATATTCCATGCAAATGGAAATCAAAAAAAGGTGGAGTAGCAGTTCTCATATCAAACAAAATAGGCTTTAAAATAAAGACTATTACAAGAGACAAAGAAGGACACTACATAATGATCAAGGGATCAATCCAAGAAGAAGATATAAAAATTGTAAATACATATGCACCCAATATAGGAGCACCTCAATACATAAGGCAAATACTAACACCCATAAAAGGGGAAATCGACAGTAAAACAATCATAGTAGGGGAAGTTAACAACCTGCTTTCACCAATGGACAGATAATCCAAAATGAAAATAAATAAGGAAACACAAGCTTTAAATTATACATTAAACAAGATGGACTTAATTGATATTTATAGAACACTCCATCCAAAAACAGCAGAATACACTTTCTTCTGAAGTGCTCATGGAACATTCTCCAAGATAGATCATATCTTGGGTCACAAATCAAGCCTTGGTAAATTTAAGAAAATTGAAATCGTATCAACTATCTTTTCCAACCATGATATGAGACTAAATATCAATTACAGGAAAAAATCTGAAAAAAATACAAACACATGGGGGGGCTAAATGATACACTACTAAATAACCAAGAGATAACTGAAGAAATAAAAAAGGAAATCAGAAAGTACCTAAAAACAAATGACAGTGAAAACACAATGACCCAAAACCTACAGGATGCAGCAAAAGCAGTTCTAACAGGGAAGATTATAGCAATACAATCCTACCTCAAGAAACAAGAAACACCTCAAATAAACAACCTAATCTTACACCTAAAGCAATAAGAGAAAGAAGAACAAAAAAGCCCAAAGTTAGCAGAAGGAAAGAAATCATAAAGATTAGGTCAGAAATAAATGAAAAAGAAATGAAGGAAACAGTAGCAAAGATCAATAAAACTAAAAGCTGGTTCTTTGAGAAGATAAACAAAATAGATAAACCACCAGCCAGACTCATCAAGAAAAAAAGAGAGAAGACTCAGATCAACAGAATTAGAAATGAAAAACAAGAAATAACAACTGACACTGCAGAAATACAAAGGATCATGAGAGATTACTACAAGCAACTATATGCCGATGAAGTGGACAACCTGGAAAAAGTGGACACATTCTTAGAAAAGCACAACCTTCCGAGACTGAACCAGGAAGAAATAGAAAATATAAACAGACCAATCACAAGCCCTGAAATTTAAACTGTGATTAAAAATCTCCCAACAAACTAAAGCCCAGGACCAGATGGCTTCACAGGCAAATTCTATCAAACGTTTAGAGAAGAGCTAACACCTATCCTTCTCAAACTCTTCCAAAAGATAGCAGAGGGAGTAAGACTCCCAAACTCATTCTACATGGCCACCATCAACCTGATACCAAAACCAAAGATGTCACAAAGAAAGAAAACTACAGGTCAATATTACTGACGAACATAGATGCAAAAATCCTCAACAAAATACTAGCAAACAAACAAACAAACAAACAAATACTAGCAAACAGAATTCAACATCACATTAAAAGGCTCATACACCATGATTAAGTGGGGTTTATCCCAGGAATGCAAGAATTCTTCAATATATGCAAATCAATCAATGTGATACACCATATTAACAACTGAAGGATAAAAAACCACATGATCATCTCAATAGATGCAGAAAAAGCTCTTGACAAAATTCAACACCCATTTATGATAAAAACCCTCCAGAAAGTAGGCATAGAGGGAACTTATCTCAACATAATAAAGGCCATATATGACAAACCCACAGTTAACATTGTTCTGAATGGTGAAAAACTGAAACCATTTCCTCTAAGATCAGGGACAAGACGAGGTTGTCCACTCTCATCACTATTATTCAACATAGTGTTGGAAGTTTTACCCACAGCAATCAGAGAAGAAGAAGAAATAAAAGAATCCAAATAAGAAAAGAAGAAGGAAACCTGTCACTGTTTGCAGATGACATGATACTATACATAGAGAATCCTAAAGTTGCTACCAGAAAACTACTAGAGCTAATCAATGAATCTGGTAAAGTAGCAGGATACAAAATTAATGCAGAGAAATCTCTTGCATCCCTATACACTAATGATGAAAAATTTGAAAGAGAAATTAAGGAAACACTCCCATTTACCACTGCAACAAAAAGAATAAAATACCTAGGAATAAACCTACCTACGGAGACAAAAGACCTGTATGCAGAAAACTATAAGACACTGATGAAAGAAATTAAAGATGATGCAAACAGATGGAGAGATATATCATGTTCTGGGATTGGAAGAATCAATATTGTGGAAATATCTATACTACCCAAAGCAATCTACAGAATCAATGCAATCCCTATCAAATTACCAATGGCATTTTTCACAAAAGTAGAACAAAAAATTTCACAATTTGTATGGAAACACAAAAGACCTTGAATGGCCAAAGTAATCTTGAGAAAGAAAAATGGAACTGGAGGAATCAGGCTCCTGGACTTCAGACTACTTCAAAGCTACAGTAATCAAGACAGTATGGTACAGGCGCAAAAACAGAAATACAGATCAATGGAACAGGATAGAAAGCCCAGAGATAAACCCACGCACATATGGTCACCTTATCTTTGATAAAGCAGCCAAGAATATACAGTGGAGAAAAGACAGGCTCTTCAATAAGTAGTGCTGGGAAAACTGGTTAGCTATGTTTAAAAGAATGAAATTAGAACATTCCATAACACTATACACAAAAATAGACTCAAAATGGATTGAAGACCTAAATGTAAGGCCAGACAGTATAAAACTCTTAGAGGAAAACATAGGTAGAACACTCTATGACATAAATCACAGCAAGATTCTTTTTGACCCACCTCCTAGAGAAATGGAAATAAAAACAAAAATAAACAAATGGGATGCAATGAAACTTAAAATCTTTTGCACAGCAAAGGAAACCATAAACAAGTTGAAATGACAACCCTCAGAATGGGAGAAAATATTTGCTAATGAAGCAGTTGACAAAGGATTAATCTCCAAAATTTACAAGCAGCTCATTCAGCACAATATTAAAAAAAATAAATAAACCCAATCCAAAAATGGGCAGAAGACATAAACAGACGTTTCTCCAAAGAGGATATACAGGTTGCCAACAAACACATGAAAGGATGCTCAAAATCACTAATCATGAGAGAAATGCAAATCAAAACTACGAGGTTTCACCTCAAACCAGTCAGAATGGCCATCATCAAAAAATCTACAAACAATAAATGCTGGAGAGGGTGTGAAGAAAAGGGAACCCTCTTTCACTGTTGGTGGGAATGTGAATTGGTACAGCCACTATGGAGAATAGTATGGAGGTTCCTTTAAAAACCACAAATAGAACTACCATATGACTCAGCAATCCCACTGCTGGGCATATACCCTGAGAAAACCATAATTCAAAAAGAGTCATGTACCACAAGGTTCATTGCAGCTCTATTTACAATAGCCAGGACATGGAAGCAACCTAAGTGTCCATCAACAGATGAATGGATAAAGAAGATGTGGCACATATATACAATGGAATATTACTCAGCCATAAAAAGAAACGAAATTGAGTCATTTGTAGAGATGTGGATGGATCTAGAGACTGTCATACAGAGTGAAGTAAGTCAGAAAGAGAATAACAAATACCATATGCTAACACATATATATGGAATCTAAAAAGAAAAAAAAAGAACCTAAAAGCAGGACCGGATTAAAGACACAGACGTAGAGAATGGACTTGAGGACACGGGGAGGTAAAAAGTTAAACTGGGATGAAGTGAGAGAATAGCATTGACATATATACACTACCAAATGTAAAACAGATAACTAGTGGGAAGCAGCTGCATAGCACAGGGAGATCAGCTGGGTGCTTTGTGACCACCTAGAGGGGTGGAAGAGGGAGGGAGGGAGGGAGATGCAAGAGGGAGGAGATATGGGGATATATGTATATGTATAGCTGATTCACTTTGTCATACAGTAGAAACTAACATACCATTGTAAAGCAATTATCCTCCAATAAAGATGTTAAAAAGAAAAATGAAGCTATTCTGAGTATGCTCGAAGAATGAAAGAATTACTTATATTAGTTGTATATTTCTGTGTAACAAATTACTCCCGAACTTAGAGGCTGAAAAACAAACTTTTATTATGGAGCAGTAATTTGGGCACAGTTGAACTTGTTCCTCTGCTTCAGGGTACCTTACAGAACTGAAAAGTATTGGCCAGGCTTTATCTCAAGACTCAAATGGGGAAAGATATTCTTCCAAGATAAAAGGGTTTTAGCAGCATTCAGTTCCTTGTGGGCTGTGAGACTGGGTTCTCTGCTGGCCACCCTCAGTTCCTTGCTGTGTGTGCCCCTCCATCATGGCAGCTTACTTCATCAGAGCCAGTAAGAGAGAGCCTCTGCTAGCAAGATGGAAATCACAATCTTTTGTAATCTAGTCTCAGAAATGGCATCATATAACATTTGCTATATGCTATCAATTAGAAACAAGTCATAAAGCGAGCCCACACTCAAAGGGAGAACACTATAACATGGCATTAATGGTGAATAAAAAAAGATGAGCATCTTTAAGTAATATCTTAGAAGTCTGTATATAACATTAGTTATTACGAAATACAAATTAAAATCACAGTGAGATACCAGTTAGCTAAAATTAAAAAGACTGTAAACACCAAATGTTGACGGGTTTGTGGATCAGCTGTAACTCTCATGCATCGTTGGTGGGTGTGGGAAATGCTACACCATTTTAGCAAAACAGTTTAGCAGTTTCTTATAAAGTCAAGCAAACATTTACATTAGAATACAGCAAGTGAACTTTATGTACTTATCTAAGATAACTGAATATGTATGTCTACACACAGACTTGCACATAGATATCTATAGTGGTTTTATTCATATTAGAAATTGAAAACAGTCCAAATGTCCATCAATGAATAAAAGGATAAATATAGTAGAACACTGCTAGTCAGTAAAAAGAACAAAGTACTGATACATGCCATAGCATAGGTAAACCACAAAAGCAGTATGGTCAGTGAAAGAAGCCAGATATAAAAGAGTCTGTATGTGATGATTCCATATATATGATGCTCAAGAACAGGTAAAATTAAGCTTTCGTGAAGGAGTCAGATTTTTGTACCATTTGACTAGAGAGAAGAATAAGGTGACTTTTTGGAGTGATGGAAATGTTCTGTAATTTAATTTCAGTAGTGTTAAATGGGTGTTTATATTTGTCAAACTCAGAAAACTATATATACTTAAATGGATTATTTTTAATACAAATATATAAATTATATCTCCATAAACTCAAAACTAGCTATATGATTATAAAGACCTAAAACTGAAAGAGAAAAAAGATCTCCAACAAATGTAAATCAAGTGAACCCAGTCTTAGATATGATTACGTAAAATGTTCGAATTAAAAATTAATATTCTCCTAGAAATGATATACAGGCCAACAAAGGGGAGGAGCAAAGGGGGCAGAGAGCCTGGCATTTGTTTTTAACTCTCAACATCAGAAGACATTAAGATACAACTAGCAATGTGTGAATCTCCTAGACATGTCCTTAGGCAGTGGCTATGAACATGCCAATGAAATGTGTGCGGTGTACACCATTAACTCCTGACACTACTGTTGATGTGGAATACAGTGTATGTGTATTCTGTTCCCTCAAGCAATGCACACAGCCACATGCCTTTCCTCAAAAGAAACACACGCGTCTGTGCATGTACGTGTGTACGTGTATACGTATGTGTGTATACATGTGTACGTGTATATTTGTATATGCATATAAATATTCTAGTTACTACGATGTTAAATTCTTCAAGAAAGGGGAAAAAACTTACAAAATCAGTACAAAATGTGTAATGAAATAAGTTTACATAAACTTATTTGTATATGGATATATATTTTACATACATACTCATGCTAATATAGAAAATAGGTTTGAAATACAAATAAATCATAATGTAATAGAAATATTTTATTAATAAATACCAACAGCTGTAAAGCTTGGTTATTTAAGCAAAAAAAAAAAATGGAAGGAAGAAAAATTCATGAAAGTACATTTTTGATAAATTCATCATGTTACTCAAAAAGTTTTCTTTCCTTCTGAGGCTGATAATCAGAAACCAGTAGATCAAATATATTAGAAAATATAAAGTGGATATCGGTCAAATTAATAAAATGGTGTATTCCACTTCTCAGTCAGTAGATTCAAAGCAAATAACACTTAAATGGGGAAGCGAAACCAATGGATTATAAAAACAACAACAACAACAATACTAAGTATTTGGAAAATAATTTGAAGAAGGAAAACCAAGAATGAGAGTTATGGAATCAGATATAAATAATTCAACTAATAAAAAAGACATACCTAAACAAAATTTAAATATGTACATTTTGTAAACACCCCTGAAAAACTTAATTGCAAAACATAAGAAAGGACAAATATATAGTGTGTTTGCATATATAACATATGTGGAATTTTACTGATATCAAAATAAAATTTAAAATAAAAGTATGGACTACAAGGACTTTAATATTTTGATAAGATTTATACGTTACAATGAATACATAATTGTCCTAAACTTCAAAAACCCAATAAAGAGTATAGCAAAGTTTAAATATTTAAATTATATCAGAAGATTTAGAAAGTCATAGTTGTCATATGAGATTTTAACTCCCTTTCATTCTAAGGAGCAAAGGTTATTTAATTCTAAAAATATTTTTTTCAGAAAAGTATGCAGATACATAGTTTAAAAGATATTAACTGTGCTGCTATTATTGGTAGTCGAAACATAAATAATAAAAATATCCAGGGCTTCCCTGGTGGTGCAGTGGTTGAGAGTCCGCCTGCTGATGCAGGGGACATGGGTTCATGCCCTGGTCCGGGAAGATCCCACATGCCGCGGAGCGGCCGGGCCCGTGAGCCATGGCCGCTGAGCCTGCCCATCCGGAGCCTGTGCTCCGCAATGGGAGAGGCCACAACAGTGAGAGGCCCGTGTACAGAAAAAAAAAAAAAAAATCCAAAAATTATTGCATGGTCCTATAAAACTTATAATTTAATATATAAAATGTATTTAAGGAAAAACACATAAGGGTTGCTTACAACAATAAAAAAAATTGAATTAAAATCTATGGTAAAAAAAGTACATTTGAGAACTTTTTTAATTTAGTTAGTGAAACAGAGCAGCTATTTGATATTTTTTGTCCTTTTACATCGTTACTAATGAGCACTGATAATGTATTTCTATGTAATATTGCCACTTGTTCTTACTTTTTAATTACCTCTTTATATCCTTTACCCATTTTATACAATTATTAATTTATAAGAGTTAGTATACATAGTTGTTAGATATTAATATTTGGAATAAATTGATGCTCAGTGAAGACTCTACTAATCTCATGTTAAAGTAATCATAAATACATGTAAAAGGAAATATAAAGTAATGTCATCATAAATCAATACTACCAGAAGCCGAAAGGAATTTTGGCATTATATATAAAGATACTTTACTGAATTTTATGCAAATTTACTCAATAGCTCCTCTTTTAATAATTTATCTTAGGAAAAATCAGAAAAGTGGAATCGGGTAGTATATAACCAATGGAAGTATCTTTATATAATTTTTAACATTATGGGAAATGCTTATGATATAATGTTAACAGAAAAAGTGCAGGATGAAATAATAACTATAAAATATGAGCTCCATTCAGTAAAGAAAATGTTTTAGAAGAAACTCTGAAAGTGAAATAGTTTCATTCATTGTCTCAATGATCTGATCATAGGTGATGTGTGTCTGCTTTTGTTAGTTTTTGGTAATTTCTATACATCCTACATATCACTTTGATGCACAACATAATAAGGTAAAATTGCAAAAATTTACTGAAAGAGATTTGGCATGTAAAAAAATACTATCCATATAACTTGAGATGCTTCTTAAATGACAACAAAAATATCTGTGATGATTAAGTCAGACTTAAATAGAGCAAGAAAGAGAAGTTCCTGTGGAGAGAACGTGGGACAAGCGTGGCTTTGGCTTCACATGGCAACCTCAGAAACCTGTAGTAACGTGCTAGTTCACTACTCCTAGTCACAGAGTTATCATTACCTTCTTGGGGAGGAGAAATCGCATACAACCTCGATGGTGTTAGTTAATTACAAGACTTCCAGATAACTGTCTGGTTATCGTTGTAGAACATGTGCTGTGTGCTCAGTTAAAACCCCTGCTGTGAGCTCCATACAGTGGGAAGAAGGCTGAGTGAAAGAGCTTCTCTACAAAATGGATCTTGTCCTGGTTGAACATCTAACTCATAGTCTGGGTTTTGGTACCATGTGAGCAGGGTCTCTTAAAAAATATTGCCTTGGGATGGCTCACTTCTCCAGCTTGGTACACACCACATCGGTACTGTTCAAAATCCACGACTACCTTGCTTGTAGCTTAGTATCCTCAGTATTCTCTTTCCCCCAAGGGCTCTGCTAGACCCCTCTCTTCCTACTTCTGTACAATATGCTTTAGGCTTAGAACCTTCAGATTTCCCACCAGCTCCAAAAAACACCCCAAATATTCCCATTATCTTCTTTTGCTTGTTCCTGCTATCAAAATCCATTAAAAAAGAAATTAAACAGGGTCTGATTCAACTCCCATTTTTCCCATGTATATTTTTCAAATTCTTTCCAGCTGCATTTAATGAAGTATTTCCTTTCAGTGTGCTCCTGTTTAACTTTATTTTTATCATAGCAGTAATCACAGGGAGATACACACTAGGATTCAATTTAGGTAAGCAGTTTTGTTGCTAACTATAAGCTGTTGTAGAAAAGAAGCTCTCTCATTAATCTTTGCATCCCTTGCAATGCCTAATCTAATGCCTTGAACACCAAAAATGCTAAACAATGAGTTCTGGGATTTTAAGTTGAAAAAGATCTGTGTAAAAATATTCCACTCAGGCATTTTTATATTTAATTCAATAAACATCTGTTGCATCCAATTATATGTCAAACTCTTCTTTGGATATAAAAGATATAAAGATAAATAAGGAGAAAAGTTACATTTAAGGTGCTTAATAACTATGTATCATTTTGTAAGAAAGCAGAAACAATCTTCTTTACTGATTAATAGAAAAAAATATTCTATAATTTTAGAAGCTTTTTTTGTGCAACATGGATCTTGGTTGCTAATGACAAACTTAAACTTGACCAGACTTCAGAAAGAGTCTGGAAGATCTGTCTTTGAATGGTTTATCTTGAAGTGCTCTTTGAGCTCTTTGTCCTCCAATCAGAAAAAAATACATATATGGTCCCCTGTCTTGTGAACATGTTGTTACAGAGAAGGTTAGAAGGAAAGAAATCAATAGAATTTTGTCATCTCTAAACCAGAAGGGATTATTTCTCAGACTATCTCCCTTGTGTGTAAGTGTGTGCATTTTATTAGATTGTATCACTTGTGACAAGCGTATCTGTTACACAGACACTCAGTTTAGATGTAAGGCAATGGAAAGAAAAGGAAAGGGAAACACACCATCAATTATTAAGCATCGTTTGTCGGGAATAGTGTTAGAAATTCACAAAGAAACTACAGCACAGAAAAATAAACCAACTTAAGCATGTTCACTAATATTATTGATAAATCATTTGACAACTATTAATTCATGGAGAGCATAGTTTTTCAGGGATAGCTTCCTAACAGATCTTTGTCCTTCACTCTCCTCCCATTCTTCACCCCAATGTCTTACCAAATAATTACTAATGGGAACCACTGCGGCACTTGGATAGCTATTCTATATTAAAGTATATGAAAATATTTTTTTACCCTTCTCAGGTAACCTGGAAGCCCTCATCTGACCCTCCTATCATTTCCTGACTACACGAAGACATTTTTGTGGCAGAAAAAAACTTGGCATATTCTTTTCCTACCAGCAGATTAGCATCTTCCATGGTCTTCTACAGACAGCATGGAAGGCTCTCCGTGGTCCAGCACTTGTGAGACTTTGACATTCAACTGATTCTGCACTCATAGCAAACACAACATGCTCTCCTATCTAAACTTTACAACAACCCAATGATTTGGGGCTTATCATGTAACCATCTTTAAGTTCAGGAACTTGAGTCTTAGAGTAAGCTTGAGCGGTATCATTTTTTTAACCATTATTCACTGTGTATCTAATATCTAGTGAGCTGCCATAAATTAACATTTATTACAGGAAGCAGATGGAAAATGGGTTGAGTGTTTGATAATTCTCACCATGTGGTTTTGAAGTATGACTTAATCATACATTTGGGGTGTGAAGGATTATTTAGTTCATGTCTTTCCATTCAAATGAAGAAACTGAAAATAATCATTTATTCCATTTATTCATTCAATTATTCAACTAACAAAAATATTGATACAAATAACATTAATGGCTAGCATTTATTTATTTAGTGTTCACAGTGTGTCAGGCACTGGTCTGGGAATTTTATATGCATTGAAATATTTATTGAGCACCTATTAGGTGCCTGTATCCTGGGGATCAAGTGGTTAACAGAGATGATCCTCTCTTCACTGACATTTTAGTGGAACAGACAGACAGTGAACATGCAAGCAAAGAGTAAGATCGAGTTTTTCTAAGTGTAATGGCAGAATTAAACAGGGTTATAATTTAGAGATTAGCTGAGGTTGGCTATTTTAGCTAGGGTTGTCAATACAGTCCTCTCTGAGCTGCCATATAAAATGAGTCAGCCATGTGCAAAGAGAATTGAGAGCAGACATGAGATAAATTGTGAGAGGCCAGATCATTCATCCTCATTGTGCACAGTTATATGTTTGAGTTTTAGACCAGATTTAATGGGGAGATATTGAAGAGTTTTAAGCAGGAGAATGAAATGATACAATCTACATTTTGAATGACCACTGTTATGGCTCTGTGGAAAATGGTCTGGGGAGAAAACAGCTTGAAATCCAAGGAGGCCTATTAGAAGGCTATGTAACGATCTGGGCTAAGGAAAACTCTGCCTTGGGCCAGGTTAAAAGTTGTGAAGAGAAAAATAAGTCATGGATTGACTATATTTTGAAACTGAATTAATGGATTTGGAAATAAAATGTGTGGAGGTGATGAGGAGGAAAAGAAGCATTAAGATGACTCCTATGATTTTTGCTTGAGAAACGGAATGGTTTATGATGAAACTTACACAAATGGGTAAAGACTAGGAGAGAACCAGGTATAATGAATGGGCAATCAAGAGTTCTCTTTTGACTATATTCACTCTGAAGTTCCTTTAGTCATGCAAATAGAAAAGCCAAATAAGAGTTTAGATCTATGGGCTGGGGGCTCAGGAAAGAGTATGAAGCCTAAGCTAAAAGTATGACGTCATTAATGCATAGATGACACCAAGACCATGGGGTTGATGAAATCACCTAAGTAAAGAATATAACAAAGGGGGAAAGTTGGGTGGGCTCCAGGACAGACTCCAAAGACATGACAACACTTAGAGGGCAGGTTGAATAGGTCTGAGAGAAGAGACCAAGGAGTAATCAGTGAGAAGAAAAGGCACTTCTAAGGTTAGAGTGAGGTCCTAGAATCTCTGCAGGGAGAGATCTTCAAGGAGGGAGTGGTCAACGGTAGAAGGCAGAGAAGTGACTATTAGGTTTAGAAGCATGATATGTTTATCATGAAAAATGGGGCAGTTTTGGATTTGAAAACAGATTGAAATTGATTGAAAAGAGAATTGGAGTTGAGAAACTGTAGATAGAGCATATAAAAACTAACGGGAGAAATTTTGTTGTGAAAGGGAAGAGAGAGAGGGTCAGATACAGGGTAATATAATGCATAGGCATGTATTACATATTTATGAATACATATACAGCATTATCATTGTTATTACTTATATATAACAGACTTGAACATGTTCAAGGGTTGGGATGTACTCATCATTTAGAAGCTGGGAGACCTGTGCTATGGGCAAGACAAGTTAAAGTAGCATAAATAAAGTAGCACCTTCTTGAAAAGGTAACAGAGGATTTAGAAACAAGAGTATGTGTTTCAAGTTATAAAGCTAAAGAGGGAATATGAGTCAAGAGCACAAGCCTCCTGATTTGTAGAAGAAAAGAACGTGGGCCTTGAGATCAGTGAAAACCTTACTTGCCATTTACTATCTCTGACACTCAGGAAGTTATTTGATTTCTCTTAGTTTTAGTTTCTTTACTGTAAAAGGTGGGGGGTAATAATATAGACCTAGTAATGTAAAAGGAAAGGTTTTCACAACACTTCTGCTCCTCTGCATATGGCTAACTTTTTTTTTTTTTTTTTTTTTTTTTTTTTTTTGCGGTATGCGGGCTTCTCACTGTTGTGGCCTCCCCCGTTGCGGAGCACAGGCTCCAGACGCGCAGGCTCCGGACGCGCAGGCTCAGCGGCCATGGCTCACGGGCCCAGCCGCTCCGCGGCATATGGGATCCTCCCAGACCGGGGCACGAACCCGTATCCCCTGCATCGGCAGGCGGACTCTCAACCACTTGCGCCACCAGGGAGGCCCTGGCTAACTTATTGATCACAATATTATTTTGAAATCAATGTCTCTAAACTACTTCATAAATTCTAGAGCTCCTCTTTCCCACAGTGCCTATCCCAGCAAAGATTCAAAATTCTTAAAATGATACCAACTTGGTAAATATTATATTCCATATTTTCCCTTTTCTCCTTTTGACCCTATTTTCTGTACAAATAACTTCATATAAAAATGATATTTTAAAATCAAATTTGCAGTTATTTTAGACAATTCTTTCCTAACTCAAAGCTCCTGGATGACCTCTTTTTTATTCCTGTGTTTGATAGCACAGAGAATTTATAATTGATAAATTAAAAAATTAAGAAAAGAGCTTGTGATTATGTCATGCCATTGTTTAAGCATTGAATAGATTTCTCATTAATTTCAAAGACCTTAGTAATAATAATAATCCCTGAATCTTGTTATATTTGAGTATGGAACAAAAAATAACCTATAACCTATACTAATTGAGGAGAATTCTCTACATAAAAGAAGATTGTTTATGAAAATAAGAGCCAGGGCTGAGGGTGGGAGTAGGAGATGGGATGACCACAAAGAACAGTGAGGAGGATAACAGAATTATTGGGGTCTTGATTTTGGTGGTGGTTATGCAATTCTATGCATTTGTCAAATCTCCCATTACTGTGCAATAAAAAGTGTCAAACATCACAGAACTGTACAACAAAAGGGTAAAGTTTATAGTATGTAAATTACACCTCAATAAATCTGTCTATAAAAATGCCATCTGTTAAGTTTTCAGGTGGTGTGTGAATTACAAAGATGCTTTCTGAACTCCAACTTCACAGGACAGGAAAAATAGTTTCCTTGATCTCTTTTCCCCCACATCTGCACTCTGACCTGGACTTTATAAATTGTCCCATTCCACTAATAAGAGACGAGAGAGAGAAAAGAAGATGTCTAGCATTTCTCACACCATGCCTTGTTTCCTTATGTATCTCACTTTAATCTTCCTAGACTTGTCACAAATGCAGAACCTTTCCAAAGAGTAGACAGTCTAGGTCTCTGAAGGGTGCAAAGGACAATGGAGGGATGTGGGGAGGGAAAGGAGAAATGAAAAGAAAAGTAATTTGGTTAAATTATAAATTGCTTATTGAATAAATGTTTATCTTCTCTCTCCCCAAAATAAACAGTACTAAATATCATAACCAAAATTATGTTAAAGGAAAAAAGAAGTATTGGCCTTTGAAGACAAGCAGAATGGAAAAACAACACAGAAATGAAAGGTAGACGCTTCTGTATAAGGCAACTATAAAGAAACTACAATTCTTCATCTAGAAAAACTATCAATTAATATGAAGGCTAAAATTAAAAGGGATCCTCACATTTACTGCCCTTTCACCTATTGTTAGGAATCTACTACAGGATTGTCCTCCACCAAAAATGAGAGATCAAAACAAGAGAGACCAAAGTGTGGGATCCTGCAGAGGCTCTAAGAAAAATAGAAGTTAAAGGACCTTCTACAAATGATGAAAAAAAAACCCAGGAGAGATATCAGGCAATTACTAACTCTAGAAAAAAACAAGAGTGGTACAGAAAGGACACGTAAACATAAAATATCACGTGCCTATGCTGAGTAGCATATTATGCAATTATAACAACAGATGAAATAAAAACATAAAGAAATACTAAAATAAGCTTAATAATTAAAAATATAGCAGGAAATCATAGAGTTAACAGCCCTAAGTACTGAAAGTGGTTCCTCTGTGAAAAAAAATTTGAGGATGACATTGAGGGGGCTGTGGACTGCTATTTTATTTCCCATCATTCTGGTACAATTTGAATTTTGAAACCGTGTACATTTATGGCATGATATATTTTTTTAATGATTAAAAAACAGTATGGGTTTATACACAAATGAAGTAACAGGAGTTTCCTAACACTTAACCACCATGCAGTGCTTGTCAATTTATTTATCTACTTCTCCTTTTGGGAGCTCTTTAAGGCAGGGACATGTCATATTGACCTTTGATGCCCACATGACTTGCATATAACAAACAGCATATGTTCAGATGCTTCTCTTTGTTTTTTAAGCAAATAACGTATAGAAGAATGAATGGCTTGTGGCTATTGAGAATCCACAAAATAGCGATGAATACATGAAAACGAGGCCAGTAATTGGGCTGAGCACAGGTGACAGAGTGACTGACTCAAATCTTCTCACTAAATTACAGCTTTTGGTGTCTCCTGGGTTGAGGGTATAAGGCTTCACATCCAGATCTTTATAAATTCACAGGGGTCCACCTCTCTGTCAAAAAACAAATGCCCTCTTTATGTTTTCTCTAGAAGTGCTGACAAACTTCCGAAGTCATCCACAAATTATCCACCTTCTTTCATCCTCTTTACCTGGTGATGGTTCACCCCCTATTATTCATAGTTCTTGTCCCTGGCCTTCTATTTATAGATTGATTAGAAGTTAGTGTAGCAGTACTGCAATTCTAAGGTTCCCTGTTTATAAAACTTTATTTTAAGATGATTTGGATTTATATGCAGTTGTAAGAAATAATAGAGAGCCCACATGCCCTTCACCGCGTGTCCCCCAATGACAACACCTTTCATGACTACAGTACAATATAACAACCAAGAAATTGACACTGATACAATCCACAGATTTCACCAGTTGTACATGTACCCGTCTGTGTGTATCTAGATTCCTTTTCCTGACAGCAGCTTCATTCTTTCCATCAAAACATGTCCAGTTGTGCCACACATGTCCCCACATGAGGTTCTCACCAGATCACTGGCCTTGGGAACATTTCTTCATCCAACAATCTATATTTAAGTAAAATGTGGGCGAACTGCTGCTATGTCCTGGACCCGTTGCCCTGAATAACTTATTTTCCCGCATATTATCCCCAAAAACCATATAAAAGTTAGAATTATTATTACTTTGCTGATGAGAATGCTGAAATTTGGCAAGGTATATGTAGGGCTTGCATAGTGCCACATGTTATTAAGTGGCATATATAGTATTTACAATTGTTAAAAACAAGACCACAAGCCCCAAAATGGAGTCACTTATGCTAAGCCCCATGTCACCAAACCCTGACTTAGCTTAATTACAGTTTTGGCTCCCCCAGAAATGGAATCTTAAATCAATCAGTTGGGAATCATCTGATCAGCACTAGTTAGGTCATCTGCCCGGTAGACCCTTGGCATCCACTAAAGGAAAGTGACCTTGTCATAACCAGTCTGCTTTTTTGCCTAATGTATCTTCTTGTTGCTGCTTCCTTCTGCCCGTAAAAGTCTCTCATTTTGTACAGCTCCTCAGGGCTCTTTTCTATCCTGCTATATTGGATGCTGCCCGATTAGACTGATTTTTACTCAAGCTCTTAAAGTGTTTTAATATGTTTCAGTTTATCTTTTAACACACTTTATCTCAAAGGTCAATTTATTTCTTCAGTCTGAAGCAAATTCTTAACGGTTATTTCCTTTTTAATAACTCACTGTGAAATGTCTAAACAGATAGAGGGAAAAATGAGTAGAAATGGATTGTATACTAGTATACACCCACCTATCCACCAATGTTGGGTAAATTTCCTTTGATGGACATTTTTAACTCCAGCATGTGTCTCAAAAAAACTTGAGGTATGACCTTCAAAGGAACTGAAGCTCATCTCTGGTGCATCATGGTTTTTATTTCTGACTTTTACTAGCCTAAAAAAAGAAATCTTGATACAAAAATAAGCACTTAGGGTCATTGAAACCCTCCTCTTATGATTAGGCATAAAAATATGCCCATTTCAAACATACCCTGAAATAGTAACAGAATCAGCATGTAGCTCAATTCCAAGAATTCCAAGGGTGTTTTTCCACTTTCATTAAAATGCACTGCAATGAAGAAATTATGTGAATATCATTTAAAGCTTCACAAGGAAACTCTTTAAAATTGATAGTTATAAGTGTTTACAATACAAATTCAAAGTGATTACATGATGATTAGCACTTGCTTATATGTGTCTTAAGAAACCACACAATCTGATTCCAAACAGCAATCTCTGAATACTTGACCTTGATGAGCCTGATGCTGATTTTGGTGATAGGACTTTTTAAAGTAAGATTTTATTATCATAAAGTCTAGTATTTATGTATCAGGGCAAGAGTAGAATACCTACCTACCAGCCTAATTTTGGTTTCAAGTATCAAGTTAGTAATTTCAGGGGTAACAACAAAAATAAAACCTAATATTTTTGACTATTTAGTAAATATGTGCAAGGCAATGCTATAAGCACTTTTCTTGGAATTAATTCTATTAAATTCTGTATTTTCTTTTTTTTTTTTAACAGACCCTGGTGTTCTTTAAAGGAAAACTAGGGATCAAATTCTAGCTTGTCATTCCTAACTAATGGTGACTCCTTGATTTCTGCAGTTCCCTATATGTAGGTTCTTCACTCCAGCCTCTAGATGGAGCTCAAGGCCTCTTCACCTGAAGGGATATAGAAGTTGGATATGAGTCAATGATGGTGTCTAGATAATTGAGGATGTTCTGGTATGGGCCATCATATTGCAAATGGCGCCTGCTTAGATGAATGAAAGTTGTCTTTCATCCTTTTACACTGAAATTTCTCTGTTTACCCTCTTTTGGCCCAAATATTAGAATCAAGCAGGATCAGGGTGAGGCCCAGAGATGTGAGCAATGAGAAAATCCAAAGGTACTATTTTTCTGTGTGTAATGTAAAAAAAGCCCTTCAATTTTAATATGGTCCAGCTTAACTAACAACATATTAGATATAACTAAAGAGACCAGCTATCTGCATCATGAAAAGCCACTATGAGATAAGGGAATAGGAGCAGGATAACAATCCCATCTGGAAGGAGAAGTAGAGGAAACACAGATCAGATACTACTCTGTAGAAATCCTGATAGCCCTCCAACCTACTTTGGGGGTAGGAAAAAGTCCTTGATTAGGGTTGTAATCCACTCTGGGAGTAGACATTGTCCTTTTCCATTGTCCGTTGGGGTCCCTGGCCACTATTGGGAAAATTACTCATTTCCCATCATCTGATTCCTTAGCCACATCTGAAATGGGAATCAGGGGGTACAAGGAGTACACCCTCCCTGGTCGCTGATAAGCTTTCTTAGCTTGGATCCTGCTTTCAAAAGGTTAAGGGTATAGAGTAGTTTCAACCTTAAACAATCTCACTCTTTTTCAGTCTAGGCTTGTGGTTCTTTGGGCAATACACCTCTCTCAGTAACTTAGTATCTTTCTTTTTTTTCTTTTCTTTTCAGCGCATTTGAATCCCATCAATTCCACTTGGCAACTGTCACACACACACACAATTCTTTTGGGACCTAATTCCGATATCTGTTATATTTATTCCACTACTTGCCTTTAATTTTCTGTTCAATTACAAATATATACTTGAGCCTGTCAGCTTTGGTGGGAAAGCCACTCCTTTAAGATCTTTGCCCTGAACTATTTTGCCCAATTAAAAAGATCTACTGAGTGCCATAATCTTAACTGAGTCTTCAAGGTTCCATGGGGGTATGGCTCCAGTTTGAGTAGCAGATTTATTGAGCCTAGAAATGAGAGTGGATTGTAAAATTAACAGCTTTGAGTGATCTCTTAATAGTAACATGGCTGGTGAATGAAGGTGAAAGTAGACGAGCTGAAGGAAAGCCAATTCAGAGACTGTTTCCATTCATTCAATATACATGTATGGTGTATCCACTATATTCCAGTATTATTCTAGATTTTAGTAATATAAAAGTAAACAAAACAAAACAACAACAACAAAAAAAAAACAGACAATAGTTTCTGTCATTTTGGAGTACTATTTAGGTGGCCAATTTGAAAATGTCTTTCTGGCCTGGGCAATGGCAGATACCAGTGAGTTTCTTTTCCTCATTCAGGATTCCCATTCTTAGTGAGCAGCATCTCCTTCAGGCTGCTCGGTTCCTCGGTCTGATTCTCTCTCCCAAGTGTAGAATGAGATTCATTAGGATGGGGTGCTCTGGGATTCCTCTAAATTCAATGAAATTCTCCCAATAGCTCTATTTCCTCACAGTCCCTTTGACATCACTCTATCCTTCTCAGAAATGTCAGAAGATTCCAATTTCCTCACTAATCAGAAGGGAGACCTTTGACAAAATGACTGTTTGTGAACTCTATGAACTGCAGGTAAACTTTTAGTAGGCTACTATTATTTTGACTTTTCTTTCAATCACCGTGTCTTTGGCATTTGATCACTCTGTGTTCTTTTTCCTTTTCAAAATAGAATGTGGTCTTTCTGGATATTCAAAATGCTCAAAGATAAATTATAATGATCCTTAAAGGAAAAGAAAAAAATTACAGGGGAGAGCAGGTGGAGAGATGGTTACAATTATACAATTTTAATATTTTCTATAAACTGATATAAAGAATCCCCTATAGAACTTACTGCAAAGTAGCAGTCTTATTTTTCTTTTTATGATACTATTAAAGCTTAAGTGTGACATGACTTTTTCCACTATTATAACTCTTAAGGAATCCTTCTAGAATCATAAGCCTTACTGATTACTACTACTGGAATATGCTACTTTCTAGGATAAAAATCTGTAACATTCTGGAACAAAATCTAGATATTTCAGTTTAATATTTTCTGGAACAAAATTTAAGGATGACACTGGCTTATTATTGGACAACTTCTACTGGTCCCTCTTCAGAAGCCCAAGATACCTATAGGATTACCTTCTCTTGAAGAAAAAAAAATCAATTTCTTTGACATAGAGAAAGAAGTAACCCTAGAGACCAGTGACATAGCTACTTGTAACTGAAGGCAGCTCACTGACTTAAAGAGTAGTGGATGACTAGAATATGAAAGATACACCAAGTCTGTGTGGATAAACAGATACTGCCTTTGCGGAGGACTGGATGTCCAAAGTTTACACAGCCGCTTAGTCTGCAATAACCAAAACGGTTAACCAAGTTTGCTGATAATGTTGAGATGCAGGTCATGAAGCTTCCATCCTGCTGAAGCAAACCACAGCAGGGGCAGCCTAGTTCTAGCCCTGCCAGCAATAGCATCAGACTCTGGATTGTGGTGTGGAGGTGGATCCTGGGCAAGCAGCTACAGTAGCAGGGTCCCAGTTTGGCAGATCTTCAATCGTAGGATAGCTGGCAGATCTCCTGGTAGCCCTGTTCTCCAGTATAGCTTAAGGAGCTACTTCCAAAGGCTAAATCTAGAATCAGTATTTTTTTTAATCCTAAAAATAACTTTGTAATCCATTTAATACCCTGCAGTAAGTTCCTTTATGCTTTAAATAGCCAGAGCAGATTCTTTCTGGGGAAGTCATGTTGTTACTATCACCACCACTCTCATCAGAAAACATTATAAGTAGTAGGAAGAATTTTATTTTCTAAAATTCTGTTTCACTTGAACACTCAGATCTTTGACCACAGATACTGAGAGTTGTTTCCTTGAAGTGAGAGGCTCATTCCAATCATTTTCAAGAAAATGACTGCCAAATACACATGTCTAATAACCATAATTTCCATTAGTTATTATTTTAAGTAAAAATGGTATTCTGAATAAAACAAAAACAAAACAAAAAACCCAAAACAGCTGATGTAGCTCTTAATGCAAACAACCTCACAAGTGTTTTTTTTCCGGAGACACCCATCAGATTTCAGAAGTGCGTTATGCACACTTTCTATTTTGTCACCCAGACTATTGAAAAGCTATACTTCATGACCTGAGATTTAACTGAATTAATGCTTTTACTGCTACTACTTCATCAAATATAATAACTGCTAGGACCTTTTGGTGTCTTGATTCATGCTGAGGCACCAGTTGTTTTACCATCATTGCTCTTGTGTGATTATAATTGCACATGTCAACACAGTGAAAAGCAATTAATGACTTAATATTGTTATGAAAGGAGTTTTCATGTGATGGACCCCCTGAAAGAATGTTGGGGACATGCAGAGTTTCACAGACCGTACTTTGAGTATGGCTAGTCTACTTCTACATAAAGTTGAGCCCACACTCAGAATTGTGTACACATTTGGCAATTTTTGGTAGAACTCAAATAATTCCAATATTTGTTTATGATGCGTAGCTGAGTTGACTATTTTCAATAATACCTGTATTTATTTTCAATCTTGTGATATCTGATTTTGCCCCACCAAGTGAAGGGTCACTAAAACTGTTCATTAAGAAGCCCTTAAAAGAGCAAATGTGGTTAATATACAATAGTAGACTTTGTCTAACTGGAGGAGCTTTTTCTAATAGACATATTTTACACAAAAGTAGCTGCAGATTTTAATTTTGATTAATAATAATTAAACAGATTTTTGTCCTCATATGTGTTGTTTTTATTTTAAAATTACACAATAGAAATGGAACTCAAATTACCACAACTCCAATAGCAAGAAGAGGCAATAAATTAAAATAGGAAAATTGAACAAAGCATTTTTCCCCCCTAAAACCATGAGTCCTGCTTCACCTTAGTCATAGCTTGGCTCCCACTTGGCCATTTATCAGATGCCTAAGGGAACTCCCTTCTAAAGAGAAGGAGATCTTGGACTTTTCTTATCCCATTGATAACATTAGAGAAAAGATATTTTAAAGAGTACATCTTAAGATTACAGTTAATAGAAAAGGGAACTTTAAACTCTATGCTTACTAAATCAAGAAATCCCAGCCCAAAGAATCCAGAAATTTTGGGCTTCGCTGGTGGCGCAGTGGTTGAGAGTCTGCCTGCCGATGCTGGGGACACGGGTTCGTGCCCCGGTCTGGGAAGATCCCACATGCCGTGGAGCGGCTGGGCCCGTGAGCCATGGCCACTGAGCCTGCGTGTCCAGGGCATGTGCTCCACAACGGGAGAGGCCGCAACAGTGAGAGGCCCATGTACCGCAAAAAAAAAAAAAAAAAAAAAAAAGAATCCAGAAATTTGTTTTCTTTTCTTTCAATCTTAGTTATGATTTTTTTGTTTTGTTTTTCTCAGGCAGGATGAAAGAGGCCTGAAGTCCGCTATAAAAATTAGACGTTTTCCATTAACAGATTCTTTTTTCTCTGTTTGTCATATAAGAAAACTAAGATGCTTAGATGCTAAATGACTTTCACAATCAAGATGATACCTTTAGTAAGGGTTAGGACTGTTCATAAGTTTTCAATACCTTTTCATAAAATTTATTTCTGGATCTTTATAAATGGCTGTCTAAGGAGACAAATGAATGAATAAATAAATGAATGTGTGTACAGTCCAGTTACTTTTCGGTAGAACTTAAGCCACCAGTTTTTTGTTTTTTTTCCCCTGATGCATAGACAAACTATTTCAGGCCAAATATCATCTTTATTCCATTTCAATCTCCTGACACCTGATTTTTTTCACCCTCACTGGAAGGGTAACTCAAACTTTACTCCTCAAGTATCTATTGAAAGAGCAAATGCTGTTAATTCTTAAAGTCGAATTTAGTTTAACTAGAGGAGCAGTTACCAAAGGCTTTTTGTAATTGATGTATTTTACATAAAATCAGCCTTTCCTCCATTCATGGGCTTTTAACATAAAAGGAATTGCATTTGTATGGAGACTGCAATTTACCTGGTAATTTTTCATCACAACTGAAGTCCTTTATCTTCTGTCAGCCAACACTGGGAAGCAGAGGAGGGTTTTATCCACGCTACTTTAAGTAACAGAGGAGGTCCAGAGCAGCCTTTAGGAAGACGACGCTGGAAGTGTTTATGTCTTCCTTTATGTGTGTTGTCTAAGCTGAAATGTTTTTTGCAATAGTAGACAATCTGGTATTGTTAAAAACAGATTTTAAGTTATAGATGGTGAATTATCAAAATGTAGAAACTGCACTTTAATTGTACATACTTATTCTCTAGTCAAATTTCATGCTAGAATATAATGGCAATTTAATTAAATAATCACCTATCAATAACCTTTGCCTGCTGTATACATTCTTTCCTCAACAACATTCACAGGAAAACAAATGTGTGTAGTCCTTTATTTTCCTTATCCTGAAAAAATGTATTGTGAGAGCTCTCAAGAATCGTAAAAGGCAATGCCTACATGATAAGAAAGAAAACTAATCATTGACCCTTACATCTTTAGTTGTACAGAATGGCATTTCTGTGCTTCATAATTAGTTCATGCACTTGTTTGCTGAGCATGTGATGAGATCAACTCTCCTTAAAGCTTAGGACTTTTACAAAGAAAGAAGGTTGCCATTCTTGCATTGAAAACATTGTTTTATAGATAAGGTTAGGTAACTTTTTCAATTTTTCTTAGTACTATAACAGAAAAGCAGAAAATGGGATGTTATCAAAAATTCATCCTTTCTGCCATACCACATTCTAAATCAATTCAATTTTATAGATACATAATTTTTCCTTCCATAATCTTTAAGATAAGCAGGAATTAATCAAGAAGATAAGAGGGAGAAGAGCAATTAAATCAGAGGTGAGAGTATATGCAAATCCACGGGAGTATAAAACAACATGGTACCTTGAAACACATTTGAGTTGCCTCCGCAGGGGAGAGGGATGTGGAGGACTGTGTTCTGGAATTGCCACTTGACCTGAAAGCTATAGAAAGATACTCGCAGATCTTCAGCAAGAAGGTGACATAATCATATATGGTCCGTGTGTGTGCATGCTTTTTAATTTTTCTTAAGAACATCATGGCAGCTGTGTGGAAGGTGGATTTTAGAATGATGTGATAAAGACAGAGAGTTGTTACAGCAACCTGGAGGAGTGTATAGAGATTTGAGTCAAATCGGTAGCTGTGAATCTAGAGGAGGGGTGGCTTTGCATGATATTTGAAGAACAGCATTTGAGTGGCATGTATTGAATGCCAGAGGAGAAAGAGGGAAATTTAGAAAGAATCCATAATTTCTCACTTGAACAACTGGGTCACATTATCATTATCTGGGGTGATCTCTAACATACGCAGAAGAAACTTTTTTTTTTGGTAAAGATTATTTTTCAATTTTGAACATGTCAAATGTGTGGAATGTTTAGAGGACATTGCCTAACACATGGAAAGTACTAAAAATATTTGTTCAGTGAATTATGGCCATAGAGTCTAGGCTGAAAATATAAATTTTAAAAAAATATTGGAATAAAGAGGTTAGTGATGAGATTCAGAGTGAGTATATGAAAGAAGAAGGAAAGAGAATAAATATTCCTTAGAAAATGGTAACTTTTAAGAAACAGAAGTTTCAAGATTAAGGCTGGGGAATCATAGAAATTAAGAAGAGAGACTTCTGGAAGTAGTCAAAGTCACACAGATAGAGAATGGCAGAGCTAGGAACAGAACTCACGTATCTTGATACTTGGACTACTGTGCATTTTCCTTCACAGAAAATGATCTTTTACTTTTACCAGGATCTTAATATGTCTCTCAGAAATATAATTTGTTCAATCATTCATTCATTTCCTTATCCAACAAACATTTATCCCAAATACCTGATACTTCTCAAGGCTGAAGTCTTAAGAATGACAAAAATTCCAGGAGCTTTTATTAGCAAATAAGCCTGACAAAACACTGGATTTGCTGAAGGGTGTAGAATGAACATAAAGCTTAATGCCACTAGTGCCTTTTTTCTTTTGTCATCAAGTAATGTTAGTTTGGAAACCTTAATCAATCCACACCCAGGACTCCTCACCTCCCATGAGAGGTTAACACAGAAAGGTCTTCTTAGGTCCAAAATATTCCTTTCATTCTATAAAAAGCTAAAGTAGGAACACCCAGTACTCTTTTACTTAGCTGGATGCGTCTTACATTTTGTGTCAATGTATTATTGATTTATTTCATTAGTTCATTCATCTATTCTCTCATGCAACATACCAGTACTAAACATCCTGTGTGTGTCATTGAATGAGCTGTCTCTAGAATCACTCTGAGGAACTAAAGAAGGACAAGAAAATCTTGGGAGAAAGTAATACTTAGGTTTACCTTTCAGCATGAGCAAGAAGAAATCAGACTGAAGAAAGAGGCCTGCCGGGCAGGTCACAAATCCATGCAAAAAGAAAATGCCTGATGTCAAGACTGTGGGAAACTAGAGTTGAGTTTCTGTAGGTAACTGAAGGACGATAAGGTTATAAAGAAAGTTTAAAAAGAAAAACAAAACAGATCATGAGTAAGCCTAAGCGCTAAATTAAGGAGGTGGCACTATATCACAGATCTGCACAGTGCTCTTAGGGGAGTTTGAGCCTGGAGGGACAGTTCGATTGACACATTAGTTCCTTCTCTGTGGCAGCTGAGGAGAGGCTGGCCCAGGGGCAGCAGAGACCGGAGGCAGAGAGAGCAGTTGGGATGGCACCTATAATTTTGTTACCTTGTCACTTATCCAGAGGGGTAAATTACTTTGAATCATCATCATAAACATCTTTTTGAGTTTTGGCAATGACATTCCAATCAATTATGATTAAAGACACGACTGTCATTCTGGGTTCTTGGGAGATTTCTCTTAATATCTTGAACTTACGTCTGTCAGAAGACACAATAAGAAGAGCAGCCTAGACCTCCTCTGGGCAGAGAATAAAACACACAAATGATAAAATAATAGGAAAGAGGCATTGGGTGATGGCTCCATGGGCAGAATTAGCGTATCACTCTGTTGACATCAGTATATTTTAGAGAAAGATGTCATTATGTGCTGATAGCAACAATGACAAAATTAATTAATTCTCTTCCAAATCTAAAGAACATGTGATATTATGTAGATAGTATGTAGAAAATAGATTTTGAAGGATGCCTCTTCAAATGGCGTACCATGTCATCTACCCACACTGGAGATCCAATTCTAACAACTGACTTGTATATTTCACTCTCACCTACTTGGTTCCCTCGGGAACTGAAAGCTCACGGTTTTGCATTTGTTTCTCTCAGTTTATTCCTAATGGTAAGTCACTAAGGTGTTAACCATCACATTAATACTTGCTTTGTTAAACACAGCCTAGTGACACGAACAGCTCTCTCGACTTCATCAGAACTGCCCTTTTTTTTTCTAGACTTTAGACAAGCCTGACTTTGCATGAGTCTAACTTCTCAGTGTTATATTTTCACTGTCACACTTTTTCAGCATCTACATGTCATTGTCACTTTGCGTGAGTCTTTCACTTGCTCCTGATTTCTTCCTTTGGTTCTCATTACAGACAGCCTAGTTACCAAAGCCAGTTTTAATGGGCCTGCTCCTTTACAACCAGACTGCTTTAAATCAAACCAACCAGTGATTATGAGCAACTTTATTATTTTGCAGTTGTAAAAAAAAGTTTATGTCTGTAACCTTAACATATCCTTCTAATAATCCCATAAAGAAGGTATTAATATAACCTTTATATAAATAAGGAATATGTGACTCTGAGAAGTAAAGAAACTCATTTTAAGAGAGATTTGGGGGAGAGGACAGGGTTCAAATCCTCGAGCTGCTGCCTGGCTAGTTGTGAGACCCAGAGTAACTCTTTTCTTCCCTGAGACTCATTTCTTCATATAACAGTATTGATGACTTCTAGGAATCTTGAAACTTTATAAATTCAGTAATACTAAGTCATCACTGCTCTTTCTAGAATGTTAGGTTTTATCTCTAAATCTGAGTTTAGACCATATGCTGACCTTCTTTCCTTTCTCTTAAGAATATATAAGTGGATTTAAATTTTCAAAGCTATTCTTGAGGACTTAAGAGGCAAGACAGAATCAGAAACTATGATATTATACACGCATTTTTTTCACATATTATTTTTTTGAGGCAACTGAGGGAACTGATGATCAACTATAGGTAAAACTTCATGCCTCATATTTCTTTCTTAATTCAAAACAACCAAATAACCAAATAAACAATATGTCAATAAAAATAAAATGTTTTTCTTGCAAAATCCTATTGGTGGATGATATTCCATTTATATAGCTGAAACTTCTGGAATTAAAGAAGGTTTAAATGGTAATTGCGCATTCTGGCTGCCACGTTCCCTTTGCAGGAGGCAGCAGGAAAAAGTCTTACAAATGCGAATGCTGGGGCCAGACTGCCTGCATGTGAATTCTGGCTCTCACGTACTATCTGTATAAACTTGTGCATCATCAATGAGGCATGACACAGAATCCACACATGCCTCAGTTTCCTCACCTATAAAACGGAATGATCAAACAGTGTCTCATTTTAGACTGCTTGTAAGAGTTATAAGTAGCCATAAGTATTAAAATCTCAAATTTGTGTTTAACACTTACATAGCATTTTGTAGTTTCTAAGTACAGTACATATGATACCTAGATGAGACTTTAGACTTAACGGTAATAGTCTAATGAATTGAGACTTTTGGATGCTAGGATGGGGTGATGTATTCTGCATGTGAGATGGACATGAATTTGTGGGGATCATAGGGCAGACTGTAGTGGACTGAAGGGGGGGTCCCCTAAAAATATGTCCACCTCTCAGAAACAATGAATGTGACTTTCATTTTTTTAAAAGTTTTTGTAGATTTAATCAAGTTGCAGGTCTTGAGATGAGATCATCCTGCATTATCTGGGTGGCGACTAAATCCAATGACATGCATGCTCATGAGACGAAGGCAAAGGGAGATTTGAAATAGAGAGCAGAGAAGGCCATGTGAAGGTGGAAGCAGAGACTAGAGTTGTACAGCCACAAGCCAAGGATGCCTGGAGCCCCTAGAAACAGGCAGAAGCAAAGAAGAGTTCTCCTCTAGAAACTCCAGAGGAAGTATAGCCCTGCTGATGCTAATTTTACACTTATGGCCTCCAGAATCACCGAAGGATAAATGTCTATTGTTTAAAGCCACCTAGTTGATGGCAATTTTCTGTGGCAGCAGTAGGAAAATAATACAGGTAATTAGAAATATGGGCCTGGAATCCAGCTGAGAAATTAGAGCTGGAGATGTGACTTTAATGGTCACCACTGAAGACAGTATTCAAAGATATAATACTGGATAGACTTCCACAGGGAAAAAGTATGGAGAGAGAAGAGATAAGATCAAAGGATTGAGCTCTAAGGGAATACAATGTTTTAAAAAGTGAGAAAACTGAGAAAGATCCAGAAAAAGATACTGAAAATAAGGAAGAGAAAGTAGAAGAACCCAAAGGGAAAAGGACCCTTGAATCCACATGAAGAAATAACTTCAAAGAGAAAGGTTTAGCAATGGGTCAAATGCTGCTAAGTGTCAAGTAATATGATGGCTAAGAATTTAATACTGGATCTGGCAAGTAGCAGTATCAGATAACATGAATAATGATAAGTTCAAATACAAAGACCCAGTTGGCTTAGGCTCAAAAGAGATTATGTATTGAGGTTATGAAATTGCAAAGATGGAGAATATACTTGGAAGTTTTCTCATGACATAGAAGAAGAAAAATCATGCAAAAAGTTTATCCCACGTTTCACACTATTATCACACAATTTCTCTGCATCCATTTAACAGGAAATGTTCCAAATATGTCTATATTTGCAGTAATGAAGGAAAAAAAACTCACACTTTTATACACTATTAAGAAAGAGAAAATAAAGCAAATAGATGAGACAGGAGAGAAAGCAAACAATTAGCTGTCTTGCAATGTGCAGTCTGAAGGAGATGGGGTACTGTGTACAAGTGTGAAGGTTTACAGATGGGCATGGACAGGGTCCTGGAACCGCATTTTCCTCCATGAGTTACTAGGGATGTTTATATACAACTGGAGTTTTTGATGGAAGAAATCAACTTCCAAGTTGAGTAGACACTGACAAAGTTTTCTTCAATGTGCTAATGTCATAGATGCTTAAAATGTAAATACCATTGTTTTGCTTTCTAACAATTATCATACCAACTATCGGACATGATGTAGTCCTTAAATTAAAAAACAAAAACAAAACAGAAAACTTTATTTTCAAATGGAGCCCGGCCATATTCACAAGGTAAAAGATGTGAATCAAGCTACTTAGCATCTTTCTTAATTTGTCAAGTATAAACAATAATAGCTGTCTTGTCCGTTTGCATGGTTGCTGTGAACAATCTGAATAAGGTAATGAATTCAAATTGTGCGACATATATTGTGTCATAAATAAATATTAACTGTCATCATTTAAAATTACTTTATTATTTTGACTACTGTCCTCATTCCTGCCTTCAAGTAATTCAGAGTCTAGTGCGAAAGAATTTTGGTAAAAAGCTAAGCACATAAGATGGAAAGAGCTTTGGAGGTGAACGGTGCTGACGGCTGCACCACAATATGAATTCAATGCCACTGAACTGGACACTTAAAAGGATGAAGATGCTAAATTTGATGTTATGTATATTTCATAAGTATAAAAAAAGTATTAAATAATTCCTAAAAAAATAAAACTAAGCAAAGATGCAGCACAGCATAAGTACTCTAATGGAAGAAGTTCAATGTTCAGGTAGGCACTAAGCTCAACTAGCTGTACCACTTCATTAGTGCTCTATTAAACATACCCGTGGCATCATATTTGGAACTGCGTTAAGTCTGTACAACAGCACAGAATGATTTATGGAGTGATGCTCTGCTGCTCCAACAGGACTTCATTTGCATGAAAAAAGGACAATTTGATCCTTCGGTATGTAATTTTCAGAGAACAGCTTTCCTTGAGCATTATTCTTGGTTTGCTTTCACTTAGGAAGAAATTCGTCATTTTAGAAATATATGTTGCAATCACATGACAAGCGACAGGAGGGGAAGGTTGGAGAAAACAATTTCTGGACTTGAGTCACTTTGTTTTTGGTAAGAAGATTAAGTTGCTGGTGGCATTTAAATACGTGTGTCTGAATAAGAGTCTCCCCCACAAACTCCATTCATTCAATAAATTCCCACAGTCTGACTAAACGTTCTATGATCTGAAAGTTTAAACCAGAGAGAGCAGTGTGTGCAGGTGGTTCAGTGATTGCCTTCACACTTGCTCAGAAGGGCACTGAATGGGCACCTTTGACCCTGAGAATCTCTCCATGGGTGGTGATAGTGTCAGAATCCCTGCTTTATTACTGTATCCCAACTAAGCTTAATCCATCTTCACCTCATTCAATCCATTCTTCATGCTATGTAGGACTACATTACTGGTTTATTTATAATCCTTTATATATATATTATATATATATATATAATATATATATATATATAATATATATATACTTAACATAACACACAAGGTCCTCCATCATCTGTCCTCTCATCTCCGGATAAGCTCTCCACCTTTTCATTTCTATTTACAGCCTGGTTAAAAGGAAGTGCTTGTAGCTTACCACAGACACGGTGCTGTATCAATGTCTTTGCTTTAGCTGCCATTTTCCTCCTCCTTGTCTGACTTCCTCCTGGTTAGGCAGGTGCCAACTCTTGCATGTGGCCTTTTCCTGATCTCAGGTTTAAAGTTTCTCCAGGTGCCTCTATCTGCTCTCAACGTACTCTGTTCTCACAGTTCAGTCAGTCATTCTCAACTTATGGTGAGTCACAAATACCTTTGCCTATCTGTTGAGATTTATAGAGGTTCTTTCCAAAAAAATAAGCAACTTCACATATATACCTGTTTCATCCAGCTTCAGAGTGTTCTGGGATTCTTCTCTGAATATATTTTGGGGAATTCCCCACTCTGAATTATGAGTTCTTACGGTCAGGTACTGTGATTTGCTATTCCGGTATAACAAAGTTCTGTACCTATAATAACCCAACGGTAATATGTGCTGAAGTGAGCCAGGTTAATAAGCTAAGCCACAATGATTAACTAAGTACCTAATATACACCAGTCACTAGATGCCAAGGAGTCAGAGCCAGCATGCTTAGATACATAACTCTGTCCTTTTGCTCTACTGAGATATGTTTCATGGTAACAGCTGAATATGAAGGTATACATGGGACAGCTTTGTGCCATGGAGTGGGAGTGGGCAGTCAAGTCCATAAGTAGGCCCTCTTCTCTTCTTCTTACATTATAGGTTCACCCTAAGGTGTGTCATAAATCAGCATGATTCAGTTCTTTCTTTATGTCGATGGCATTTGCATTTCTATCTTTAGCCTTCATTGCTCCTCTTAGCTCCTGATCACCTAAAATTTTCTCTTAGATGTTTGAAAGGCACCTCAAACCAGCATGGACAAAATAAAAGGCATGATCATTTCCACTAAGTCTGGTTTTCTAAAAGCTCTGCTATTCACACGGTTGGCTATATAAAGTAGAAATCACAATTCATTTTTGATATCTCCTTCTGTGTTTATATATCTAGATACGAATGTACATAAAACTTAACCACTTCCTACCATATAAAGTCAGTTTATTTAGAGTCAGTTTTCCTATTCTTATATTATGAGGGCTTAACACATTGCTTGGAACTGGAACCCCACAGATACATAGATAGTAAATAAATAAACGAACAAATGTACTGTCTGTGCTTTTTCCTGCTTTTTGTATTTATGCTGGTTGAATCCAGATTTGATGGTTAGGATGGGATAGCCATTTGGGCCTGGGAGTTGAAAGCTGTGAATAGAGGATAATGAATCAGTAATATGGAAGGATCTCGAGTTCCTGGTAACTATGGAGTAACTGTAATAGACTGCTCATATCTTCTATACTGGACTGCTTATGTAATGGAACAAGGAGTAAACCTCTACACCATTTAAGTCACTCTTATGTTGAATGTTCTACTACTCAGAACCAAGGCTAAATGTCACTAATACAAGTAACCTGTTCGTCCACCATGAAGCCTTCTGGATATTTCCAATTTTTCTTACTTTCAATTTCTATATACTAAACATTAATAATTGTGTGAGATAAATGTTCTGGTTTCTTTAAGAAAAATTATGTTTTCTCTGAAGCTGCGTTTCCCGTGAAGAGTGGACCCATCCTACTGCTCGGTTCTTGGCAGCCCACAATGCATACACCCAATGTTCTCATGTGTTTGTTCGTGGTCTCTTTTTTATTGGGAATGAAGTTCCTTGCTTCCTTTAATAATCTAACTCTTCTGTCATAGAGTACGCATGTTCAACAATATTTAATGAATAAGTGAATTTATTAACAAAGAATGAATGAATATTAAATTTTGATTCTGAGTATATACCCAGGAATTCTTCTATGAAAGGAGAGATTCCTGTCAGCTTTAATACTTAGGAAAGTATCCTGGAGAATATTAAAAGCGATATGGTCCTTGAATATTGGTAAAACTTAGATTAAAGAAGCTAAGGAGGAAGGAGAAGCTCTTCCTTTATCATTCTCTTTGAAGAAAAACTGCATAAACCAACAAACAGTGTTGGAATTGAACAGAACTTTGCTGTCATCACCATTTTTAATGAGAACTGTGCTGCACCCTACCTCTAGCTCTTGATTAATCATCGATGATCTTTAACAATCCATCTTCATACAACTCTTTCACTTGGGGGCCACCATCCTGAGTAACTGGTGCAGCTATTCGTTTACACATAACATTTCCCATAGTGCAAATATTATATAGGGAATTAATATGTATCAGACAAATCTTCAGTTTCTGTTCCTCCCCAATAACCTCTCAAGCCATTTATTAATTGAATGTAATTTATTAGCAACAGTCATTACACTCTAAATCTCAGTACAGCTTAAGTTCATTTAAATTCTTAATTTGCATTTTAAATGTAAGTTTTCTCAAACCATTTCCAAACTTAAATAGTTTCCAAACTTTGGTATAAATAAGTACAAAATATAAGTGTATTCCAGAACCTCAAATGCACAAAACAAACATTAGAATCCTTAAATGTGGCCTGGTCTATAAGTTTTAAGTAAGAAGACCTAGGTTAAAGTCAGAAGTCTGCTACTTTTTGTTGTTAGTTTGGACAAGTTACTTTAGCTCCCAGGGCCTCAGATTCTGTAAGGGATAATGGTAAATACCCCATGGTTTGATTCTTTTATCAGATTTCCCCAAGTGAATGAAATTCTTTGAAAAGCAGATCTTGTGGCTTATTTTACTTAATCCTCAATTACAAGTAAGCTATTAAGTTTATACTAGGCACTCCATTTATATTGAATGAATGAATTTTCATTAGACAGATTAATTTATATAAAATAAATTAAGACTAATGATGGAACAAGATAGGTAAATGGAAGAAGAAAATAATGGTACATCTTAGGTGTTCTCAACCATGACATCCCCAAGGCCCTTCAGTATTTATTTATTGGTCATACTTCCACTTCCAGCAGTAACACTTTATCAATCATAGACGCCCCATGATTCCATATTTTCTCCAGCATCATATTGGCTCTCAAAGCTGGCCATAGAGAGAGAGACACTTTCTATTTCAGGAATCATTTTCTAAAATCATGTTTCCTGTGAGAAGTCTGCCCTCCTTCTTCTAATCTTCTAACCTTACGTGTGTACGTGTGTGTGTGTGTGTGTGTGTGTGTGTGTGTGTGTGTATGCAACATATAGAGATAATATATTAGGATCATTTAAAGTCTCAATATTAAGGTTCCCTTGAAATTTAACACAGAAAAGAAAGTAAAAATGGCCAACATTAATAGAACTTTACATATTTTTATAGAACCAGAGCTGAATTAATTGTAGGAATAAGGACATAATATTAACTTTTTGCATTGCTTATAAAAAACATTGACTTGGCTTGAAATTCAATTCTTTTTGCAGAAATTATTGCCTAATAACAACAAAAAAGGAATGAATAGAAAATAGCGTATCAGTGATGCTATATAGCACAACAAACACTAATGCTTCTATGTGAGACAGTAATATTATTCTGTCTATTCAAGAATTTTCATAAGTTGCCTGTCTCCCTTGATCCTATACTTTCAAGAAATCCCAACACTCTCATGTCCTACATGATTGCTATAACATAGTTACCCCCATTATTCAACAGTTTATGAGATAAAGAGGGGAGAAGTATTAGAGAAAGTATCTGTATCAAAGGTAAGCCAATTTTTAAGATTTTCTTTTCAAAAAATTCTATTTCCTAAATGGAGAGATTATTTTATTGAATCATAAGCATATAGACCCTTCTTACTGGTTTCTGCTCTGTCCTAACTCTTCATTTCTGTCTTGGCTTCTGTTCTTTAAAAATTATTTACAGCTTGTTTCTATGGCTTCTGCTACCTCAGTTTCCTCATAAACACTTTGCCTAATTCTTTATTATTTCTCTATCTACTTTTGTTTTCCCAACCTAATTTGACTTCTAGGATCTAACTAGTTAATACTGATTTGTTAACTTCTTATGAGAATAGGACTGGAGAAAAATGAATCAACAGTACCACAGCAAAAATTGCACTGGACAAAGTTAAACAGTCAAGGAAGATTTTATTCAAGGCTTTTGCAATAGGGGAGAGAGACTAGAACTAAGTCTACACTCCAATCTGCTGCAACAAAGGGCAGAAGGGTTTTTAAAGGCTGGAGAGAATTACCAGAAAAAGTACTGGAGAAACTTAGTAGGGAGGTTAGTCACTGGGATGTGTTGAACACATTGGGTTATCTCCTTATTTTGCAGATATTTTCATCTGTGATTAGACCATCTGTGTTTGCTAATTGGCACCCACCACAGTTCGACAGGATAGGGATAATATCTTCTTTGATGATTACATTTCCAAAGGACCCCTCCCAGGTTCTTGAGAAAGACATGCCTGGTTTGTAAAACTGGCAAGAGGCTTTTTTTTTTTTTTTTTTTTTGCGGTATGCGGGCCTCTCACTGCTGTGGCCTCCCCCGCTGCGGAGCACAGGCTCCGGACGCGCAGGCTCCGGACGCGCAGGCTCAGCGGCCATGGCCCACGGGCCCAGCCGCTCCGCGGCATATGGGATCCTCCCAGACCGGGGCACGAACCCGTATCCCCTGCATCGGCAGGCGGACTCTCAACCACTTGCGCCACCAGGGAGGCCCTGGCAAGAGGCTTTTAAAAAGATTTACCTATACCTCAGGGGGGCAGAGAAAGAATTTACAGTTGCAAGTATTTTACAGAAAATTCTTAGGAAAAGGGAAGTCAGTGCCTTGAGTCAGGAAGAAGCCTATCTAAAGTTCTGTCAAATTTAGGGAAATGTTAAGACATCTGTAAACAGAAAACTGCATAAAGCAGGATTTCCCATTCTTTTGCAAGGTTTTTGCTTGTTTGTTTTTGTTTTTCTTCCCAATTATTCTATTTCCTATCTCCTTTACTTATTAGTAGATCCTACACTTAAAAAACAAACACACATTTAATGATGAAATATATTTTGGAAATAACATATTGTATACAAAGTTAAAGTTATTTTTGGAGGACTTCTCAGAGTCTCACTTATGCTGATATTCATTATGAATCTTACAAAGAAGATTATATTGTGCAGTGTTTACAGTGGATTGTTTTTAACAGAAATATCTTCAGGTTTAATTTTATACACAGTCAAATATGAGAACAATTACTCTAGAATATACTGTTTTCTAAAATATGTTTTGGTAAGTTACATCATTTCTCTGTCAGGATAGGAGGCAAGAAATACTGGAGAGAGTAAACCAAATTTTCAAATTTCTTTTTTGGAAAACTTTATTTATTTGCTAACACATAAATTATTTGACTAAGTCATATCTGCCTTCATTTGTCGTAAGTCATGTAATAATTCTTCTATATAAAATACAAAACACCAAAACTAAAAGTGTATAAATAACCAGAGAAACATCTTATTATTTTTCAATTTTTCTGCTTTTCAGAAAAATTTGATTTTACCTATCTACATTTACAAGATTAAAAAAATGATTCATAATTTATCTTATGACTCTTCAGACTTGGATCTTGGCTAGATCAACTGAACCAAAATCAACTTCTGTTTCAATAGCCAACATTAACCAAATAGTCAGAAAAGAGCCTATGCAATTTTAACTTCACTAAATGGTCTAAATAATGCCCATCTTTGTTTCACCCACACCACTGATGTACGGATATGTTGGAATTACTTGGTTCTGAAAAGTAGAGTTCTATTTGCCCTTCAGATAATCATCTTCTGGAAAGACTTAACTTAAAATATAAAATAGTGTCCACAGAAAACTTGCAGAAGGACTCCCCTTCCCCAACAAGAGATACCAAGTTGAGCAGCTGGAACTGGCAAGAGAGACAGAGTAACACCAAGCAGCCCGTTCTGGGAAGTCTCTTTGTCACTCTGGGCCTGACATTCCCCTCCCCCAATGAGAGACACCTGCAAGTTCAGCTTGGGAAATTTTTCCCTAAAGGCAGAACCACCAGGAACTAATAGAATGCCTGGAGGCACCATATTTTTTTTAGAAGGTCAAAATAGCATTATAAGGGGTCTGAAAATCATTGAAACCACAACCCACAAAATTAGACTATCATCTGATGTAGAGAAAGCATGTGACAAAATCCAACACCCATTAAAGGTACATTTAACAAAATCCAACACTTATTCATGGTATAAACTCTCAACAAGTCAGGAATAGTGGGGAATTACCTCAACGTGATTAAATATTATCTACAAAAAAACTTACAACTAACCTCAAATTTAATGATGAAAGACTGAAATGCTTTCCCCCTAAGATCAAGAACCAGGCAAGGATGTCCACTCTCACCAATCTTATTCAGTATAGCACTGAAGATCTAGCCAGAAAAAAAGAAATAAAAGGTATAAATGTGGAAAAGGAAGAAATAAAATGGTCCTATTTTCAGGTGACATGATTGTTTACATGGAAAATCTTAAGGAATTTATAAAAACTTCTATACCTAATAAGCACTTTCAGCAAACCACAGGATACAAGATCAGTAAACAATTTTTTTTTTTTTTTTTTGTGGTACGCAGGCCTCTCACGGTTGTGGCCTCTCCCATTGTGGAGCACAGGCTCCGGACGTGCAGGTTCAGTGGCCATGGCTCACGGGCCTAGCTGCTCCGCGGCATGTGGGATCCTCCCGGACCGGGACACGAACCCGCATCCCCTGCATTGGCAGGCGGACTCTCAACCACTGCGCCACCAGGGAAGCCCAGTACACAAATTTTAATCACAATTCTAAATTCCAACAAACATGAAGAAACTAAAATTCAACACAGTATGATCTACAACTGATCCAGAGAAAATGAAATATATAGATGTACATTTGTTGAATATTATAAAATGCTAATGAAAGATCTAAATAATGAAGATCTAAATAAACAGAGAGAAATACTATGCTCCTGGTTTGGAAGATTCAACATAAAAAACGTATCTATTCTCCCCAAATTTATTTTCAGGTTAAATGCAATTCCTAACAAAAATCCCAGTAGGATTTTTTTTTGTAGAAATAGACAAAATTGTTATGAAATGTATATGAAAAGGTACAGGCCTAGAATACCCAAAGCAAACTCGACAATGAAGAATAAAGTGGGAGGTGTCACTCTATAGAGTACTGAGACTCACTGTGTAGCTACTATTATCAAAAGAGTGTGGAATTGGTGGGGACATGAAAACATAGATCATGGAACAAAACAGAGGACACAGAAATAGAATCATATAAATATGCTGAATTGATTTTTGACAGAGGAGCAAAACCAGTTCAATGGAAGAAGAATAGCATTTTTAAAGAATGATGTTGAAGCAGTTGGACATCCATAGAGGGGATAAATGGACTTCATCTTAAACTTCATGCTTTATACAAAAGTGACCTCAAAATGGATCACAGATTTAAATGTAAAACATAAAATTAAACTTTTCTAGAAAAAAAAGAGAGAAATCTTCAGGATTTCTATGGTTAAGCAATGGGTTGTTTGACTTGACACCAAAAGTACAATCCATAAAAGGAAAAAAAAAAACAAGAAAAAACTGGATAATATAAAAATAATTTTTAAAAATTTCCATGAAAGTACACATGAAAAAGATGGAAGGAAAAGTTACAGAATGCTGTATAAAATGGCAAAATAAAGCATACTTATATTGAACATACTGTTCAATATCTTAACTCTGAGCATAGATACACAAATCACACATGTGGTAAAACTGTATAGCATTCAGCACCTGCATACACATACAAGTGAGTATAAGTAATACTGGGGAAAACTGATTAATGTTGGTGTACTGTATAAAGTGTATGAATTGACACAATATTGATCATTATCAGTATCCCAGTCCTCATAGAAGAAAGGACAAAGGTTGCAAGGATTAGTAGGTGGCAGAGTCTAGATCTGAAACCAGGCATCCTGGCTACGAAGCCTATTCTTAACCAGCCTACATACCTCCCCTTACTGAAGGGAGAGATGGAAGTGTGTGGAGCCCACCTGGAAATCAGGCACAGCTTGGATTTCTATTCTGGTCACTAATTCTCTGAATGACTTGTGCAAGTTGTCATTTCTTCTCTAGGTGGCATTTTTCACATGAAGTTAGAAATACAGCTTCTGCTACTAGGTAGACCTGAGTTTAAATTCTGTCTCTGTGATTTTGGGCAAAGTGCTCAACTTTTCTGATATCCCTTACCTCTCAAGCATATTCTCCTTAAGAAATGTTATATGTATTAGGTGAGATCATACTTGAAAAGTGTTTTGTTCATCACTTGGAACATAGAAAATATGTAATATAGTATGTTCTTTTTTTACCTCAAAGTAGAATAATGGAATTATAAGTGAACAATTTATCTTTGAGATTTTATGATACAAATATCTATTTTTAAAAGTCATATTTAAATCATTTCCAAGGTCCTTATCATTGCAAAGATTTTATGAAATTTATATGATTGGGATTTGTTAGTAAATGTGTCAGGGGGAGTCACTAATTACCTTCCAGTAATGTTATTTTAATTTAAAAAGCATTTAGAGAGGGTCTAATATGAGCCAGACATTGGAAAAAAAAGGAAATGAGCCCATCAATCCTAGAGAAAGTTCTATTCTGGTAAAAGCAAAGCCTGCAATACAAATTCTCTCTAGAGCAGCATGCCTGGTAGAACTTTCTGTGGTGATGAAAATGTTTTATATCTGCTGTGCTGCTGATACCACAGTCTCTAGCCACATGCAGCTACTGATTGCTTGGAATGCGGGTACTACAATAGGGCAATTGATTTTTAATTTTATGTAGTTAATCTACATTAGGTAGTCACATGTGGCTGGTATCTTCTGTGGAGCAGCATAGGTCTAGGGGGAGGAAGTGTACAATAAGTGAGAAAGCTTTAAATTTAAGAAGGCAAAGCAAGAAGCAGGTGAAAAAGCAGAACAGTGAAGTCTATATTCTTTACTTTCTTTTTTTGTTGATTGCATATATGCTAAAATAAGATATGTACACCCTCACATTTTTAGATTATATTATATTTATTTGGGGTTAAAGTACTTGCAAAGGATACACTAAATATTGGCAATTTTAAATTCAATTGTTATTTTATTTTAGAAATGATTTGAAAGCTAAATACCAAAATACTTTGAAACCCATCAAAATTCATTTAGAGCAACCAGTAAATAAGTTCCTTTTAATAGTCTAGAATAGTATAATATTCATTTTTCTCCTAAAATGTACATTTCTATTCAAATTCTAACTCGGAATTTTATTGTAATGAATATTTTATGTTTAAAGTATTTCATCAATGAATACCCAGTTCTTTGCAATAATTTTTGCAAAAATAAAAATCTTTGTTGATCATATCTCTAATGCTAATAATTTTTTTAAAAAAATTATTGATTGTACTTATCATTATCATTATGAGAATTAACAGGCTATTGATGAGATAAATGTACTCCCACATTCACTGTAGCGTTATTCACAATAGCCAAGATATAGAAACAACCTAAGTGCCCATCAATGGATAAATGGATAAAGATGTGTGTATTTATATATATATTTAATTGTGTGTGTATATATACAGATATATATCCCTTATACAGATATATACACACACAATGAAATATTTTTCATCTGTGAGAAAGAAGGACATGCTGTCATTTGCAACATCAGGGATGGACCTTGAGTACAGTATGCTAAGTGAGATAAGTTAGAGAAAGTCAAGTAATCAAGTACTGCATGATTGCATAATATATCACCTATATATGGAATCTAAAAAAGCCAAACTCAAAACAAAACAAAACAAAAAAAAGCAGATAATAGAATGGTGGTTACCAGGGCCTGGGGGATGGGGGAAATGGGGAGGTATTGGTCAAAGGGCACAAACTTTCAGTTATAAGACAAATGAGGTTTGAGTCTAATGTACAGCATGGATTATAGTTAACAGTACTGTATTAAATCCTTGAAAGTTACTGAGAAAGTAGATCTTAAATATTCTCACCACAAAAAAGAAACGGTAATTATCTGAGGTGATGGAGGTGTTAGCTAACGCTACAGTGGAAAGCATCTTGCAATATATCAGTATCTTAAATCTACACTTTGTTCACCATAAACTTAACACAACATTATATGTCAACTATATCTCAATAAAGCTGAAGATAAAAAAAGAAATACATCAAATGTGTTAAAATCATCTAGCCAGTGAGCTAAAGGACCAAGTTGAAAACAAAGTCTTTGTTCAAGGACTCTATCTCAATTGATCCAATATGCTCTGGAGGTGTCTACACGCCAAGACAATGTATTATATTAAGTTTCTGGGTAGGTGAGGGACAGGCTCTTATGCAAAGTGGAAGAAAGACAATTGTGAAAAGGGCAGTGGGGAAGGCAAGTCTCCTACAAAGGCCCTTTACTAGGCAGATCAATATTAAGAAAGAGGAAATGAGGAAGATCTTGTAATCAACTCCTTTAAAACTCCTGATGCTATCCGTTTCCATCCTACAGATGCACCTTCTCTGTGTAGATGCCCACGGTGTGTTTCTGGAGCAGCTGGCTGTATGGTGTGACTGGAGCATAATGTATGAGGAGCAAAACTTGTGGCCAGATTAGGACAGTATCATACACAGGATGACAGTCACAGCTTCTACCCAAATTACTGACACATCCATTCATACATGTATACATACATGTATTCAGAAGGATTTGTGTTCAGGGACTTCCCTGTTGGCGCAGTGGATAAGACTCTATGCTCCCAATGCAGGGGGCCCAGGTTTGATCCCTGGTCAGGGAGCTAGATTCCACATGCATGCTGCAACTAAGAGTTCGCATGCCACAACTAAAGAGCCCACGTGCCACAACTAAGGAGCTGGCAAGCCACAACTAAGGAACCCATGAGCCTACCTGCTGCAACTAAGACCAAGTGCAACCAAATAAGTAAATACATATTTTTAAACTAAGAGAGGTTTTGTGTTCACATGTGTGCCAGGCACCCAGCTAAACCAGTAGTTCTTAATCTTGAAGGTGACTCTAAGTCAGAAATGGAGATTTACAATATTCAGTTACTGAATCAGACTCTCCTAGGTTTTTCTTTATAGATTTTAAATTTATAAAGAAAAATTTAACATTCAGACAGGAAGAGCAAACTGTGTATAAAAGTGTAATGGGAAGACAGTTAATAGCCAATCCCAGACAAGAGGCTCTTACAAGTGAGAGGAAAGAGAAAGAGAGGCATCATTTTAGCAAAGAGGCAGAGCAGGAATGTGAGGGTTTTATCCAAACACATGCTGTGCTCCACCGCTAGACTGATGCTTTCCACCCCATCCCGTGTTCCCTCATCCTCTTCAGGGCCTCACTTATGACATGGGGAGTGGCAGAGTTGGCAGAGACAGGGTTTATTTAATGAAAAGATGTAAATATGCACTTTCATACTGCTGGCGGCAGCTTGCTACAGTTCAATTGAATCCCAGCAAGATTACTCCTGCCCTAAATTGCTTTAGATACGGTTATATTTATTGTGTATTATCATATCCTAAATTACTTTTCCTATTTTATCTGCCTTTGTCCTTAATCATCAGGCGCCTCATCCTAGTCATTGGCAATTTCAAGGAAGATTTTCCGTTTTGTGTGGGGGTATTAAATTGAGATTCTTTAAGGGTTTGAGCTTCAGCAGATGCATGGATTCATTTATTTTTTCATCACTCACTCATTCAGTACACTCCCCTTGTGACCCTGAGCTAGATGACGCATTGAGCTGGGAGTTGAGGAACAAAGATAAGAGGACACGTATCCCCTGTGTAGGCAAAAACCCCTTCCACAGTAAGAAATCTGAGGCTTAAGGTGGTGTGGTGACTTTACCAAAGTTCCATAGCTCAATGATGGCTAAATAATGATAAAATATTTTACATGTCTCTTTATGTTTTGTCTCTTTACTATATATTTATGTTAGGGCTATGTATGCCTATTCATGAGGAAGAAGACGCCTGATGACAGAGATCTATAAATATGTCCACATCTACTGGAACTATGAGTTGCCAGATTTCTATCTCAGAATGACCATGCCTTTCTATTACTCGAAAACCATGCACAGCTTTTGAAATGTATGCAGGGCTGGTTTTGATTACTTGCTTCATAAGGAATCCTGTGATAATCACACCCTAACCTTCTTCAATAGGCTTTTCTTGCATTCCACCTTGCCTCCACTTGTATTTCTGGAATTAGAAATTTCATGCATATCTGATGAACCACGCATTGTGATGTTACATACTTTTGTAAATATTGTTCCATTTACCTAGAGTCCCATACTTGCTGCACTGTCACATGGGAAAGACCAATATTCCTTCCAACTCTCTCCAACTGTCTTCTCTGAAGCTTCTCTGGAGTAACCGCTAAGAGGGTCAGGCTCTTCTCTCTCAGAATACACACCGCTTTAATATTGGGGAACACCCTGCTGTCCTCTACCTACTTCAACTTTCACTATTATTTATTTCTATTTCCTGGGCTAGTCAAAGAAGAGAAATTCTCAATTTTTTTCATCTCTTTATTAGTCATTAGTTATTAAGCTAACATGTCATAAATAACCCCACACACATTCTCTTGTGTGTAAAATATATACCAAAATGTATAATGGAAAAAAATCCCAATAGAACAGAAGTTTATTTTTGCTAATATAAAAATACCATGGGGCTTCCCTGGTGGCTCAGTGGTTGAGAGTCCGCCTGCCGATGCAGGGGACACGGGTTCGCGCCCCGGTCCAGGAAGGTCCCACATGCCGCGGAGTGGCTGGGTCCGTGAGCCATGGCTGCGAGCCTGCATGTCTGGAACCTGTGCTCCACAATGGGAGAGGCCACAACAGTGAGAGGCCCGCATACCGCCAAAAAAAAAAAAAATACTATGAAGGTGAAAAACAGTTCAGCAGGGCAGGGGTGCCCCTGACTGCAGGCTAACGGGGCACTGCCCTCTTCATCATATGGCTTTTGAGGTCACCCTTGGACTTGTCTCCATTAAAGCCAGCTGCTGCAGATAAGGGCATGGAGGAACATGCATGAGGATTTTAAAAATAGGTGCCATCACTGCTACTGTTCTATTTTCACAGCTAGAATTTAGCCACGAAGCCGCTTCTGAATTCAGGGGAAGCAGGACTAGGTAGTCTAGTTGTGTGCCCAGAAGAATAAATGGGTTTTTGTCCAAAGCTGTCAATCTCTGTTAATAATATAGACTTCTGTTCACCAAACATTCATTTGCAAACAGAACTTCTTCCCAAACAGAACTCTGTATCATCCTTCCTTAAAGGAGATGGCCCAACATACATCCCAGTTACCTCATCCAACTAACTGGGGTTTCTGGGTGAAGAGCAGTCCTCTCTGTTACGTCTACATGTGGCTTACTGTGCTCGAGATAACTAGGAACTAAAAAGGAATAAGCACTCTTCACTATCCAGGCACCACAACACACACACACACACACACACACACACACACACACACACACACACACACACACACACACACACACACAAACACAGAGAGTATTAAAATAAGAACAGGATAAGCCTGTTTTTAAAAAACACCCATTAAAAATATAGCATCTATATGTAATAGACAAAAGTACATTTCTTGTATTTAATATAAGGCGTTTCTCAATTTTCATCGGGTTGAGTTAAATTTGTAGACTCAGAACAGGAGGTCTCATTGTCCTCCCCGTCTTCCTACTGCCAACGTGCAGGGTTTTTTGATTGAGACACAGAACCTGAGTTCTTGGCCTTCCATTCTTTGTCAACTCCTGTGTACTAGCTCTTTCCTTTCCCTGTAATTATCCTCCTCCATCTCTTCTGGCTCCTTCTTGCTATTCAGTTCTCTAAACTTAAATGTCACCTTCTCTAGGTACCCAATCCAAGGTCATCAGGCATTAACTATATAAGACAACATCAAATTTACTTTCATAGAATGTATCAGCATCTAAAATGATTTTTATGTATTTGCTTATTGTCTGTCTCCCTCCAGCTAAAGTCAGCTCCATGACAGCAAGTCTTTGTCTGTCTTATTCATTGCTTTTACTTCCATCACCTGGAATAGTATCTGATGTATATTTGTCACTCTGTAAACATTTGTCTAATTGATCGATTAAGTAATGAATAAGTCATTCCTCTATTTTGAGCCTCAGCAGCTTCATTCTGGCTTCATTCACATGTAAATTCAAACTGGCCATCAACACACTGTAAAGTCTAATAGTTTAGTTCTCAGAAGCAGTACAGAGGAGTGGTTAAGGGATGCTTTTTATTGCCACTTATCCATGGGTTTTACTGCCAGCTGTCACTTTCTATGATTGGCCACAGGACAGTTATTTCAACTTTCTTTCTTTTTTTAAAAAATAAATTTATTTATTTATTTTTTATCTTTGGCTGCGTTGGGTCTTTGTTGCTGCGTGTGGGCTTTCTCTAGTTGCGGCGAGCGGGGGCTACTCTTCGTTGCAGTGCACGGGCTTCTCATTGCGGTGGCTTCTCTTGTTGCGGAGCACGGGCTCTAGGCGCGCGGGCTTCAGTAGTTGTGGCACATGGGCTCAGTAGTTGTGGCTCGTGGCCTCTAGAGCGCAGGCTCAGTAGTTGTGGTGCACGGACTTAGTTGCTCCACAGCGTGTGGGATCTTCCCGGCCCACAGATCAAACCCGTGTCGCCTGCATTGGCAGGCGGATTCTCAACCACTGCGCCACCAGGGAAGTCCCTATCTCAACGTCTAATTCTAATTTTCCTTATTGTAAAATTGGAATAATTAAAAAGATTATCCACAGTAGGTTGTTACATGAAATAAATGTTATAATACCTATAAAATACAAAGTTGTTCAGTTAAGGTTAGCTTTGATACTATTCATATTTTTAATTCCAGTATCTCTTGGTCTCTGGGATCTTTTTTACAGAAAACATGATGGGCTGAATCTGTGAACGATAGGGTAGCCCATGAAGGCAGGGACCGGCCATTAATGTGTCATGAACTTTAGTGTCCATTAGTCTTTCCTATTGAGGTCAGTGGCTGTCCATGAAGACCCTGCATTTGTAATGACTTTGGGGATGCTTCCATCCCTGAAGGCAGCCAGATGCTCCTCTAACTTTGGGAACCATAGATGTCTCTGGATTATAAATAGTGTTCTGTCTCATTAATTATGGATTTAATAATCACTTCCTATTGAAGTAATAGACAACTAATTGTGTTAATAAGTTTAAATTGCATGTGTGCTTATGAGCTTCAGTGTTACACTGCTGGCATGGTTTCAAGCCACAATTTAGCTACTGGGGAGATACCATCCTTTTTACAGGTCTCCTCCACCATGCTGTTTTATGGTAGTGGACAGGGAACTTATTATCATGCCATGGAGATAAAGGGTGTGCAACATCAAAGTCTAGCTGCATACACTGTGTGATCTGGAGGCCCTCATTTGAAAAGACCTTGTCAACATCTCTTGTTTCACTGGAACCAGAAGAGTCTAATGCAGGGGACATGGGATCACTGTATCTGTGACACATCATGTGGGCATTTTCTGCCAAACTTACACTTGGTAGCTTTGATGTACAGCCCACTTTTCTTCTGGTGTCTGTTCGTCATCAATACCCCAGGGGAAACCTTCCAGTACATGCTATAACTCTCACTTTGGGAACTGCCTCAAATTTATAGGTGTCCCTAAGTTTTCACCTCTCCCTTACTATAACAAAATGGAATTGTCCAAAACACCCCAAAATTTAGGGACTAAAGAGAAGGTATGAATGGAGGAATGAAGTGAGAGGATTTGGCTCTGTCATGGGCAATTTCTTAGTAATAGATTGATAGCAAATTCCCTGGGAGTTATCAACATGAGGCCCCAGTGAGAGAGACCCTATCTTGAAGATGCTGGTTTACATGAGGAAGGCATAACCAAGTGATTTGTCTATCATATCTGTGGAAATGTATTATGATGGGACTACCAGGGTCCCAACATTCCTGCATGGGATTTATAAAAATTGACCAATGTGATCAAAAATTGGACTCAACATTTCTTTCTCTCTCTCTCTTTTTTTTTTTTTGGCCCTACCTCTATGTAGCTTTTTATCATGGGCAGCTGGAAGCCACGCGTATTACCTTGTTTACCTTGTCCTACTCTTTAAAACTTAAAAATCTCCTTTTCTCTATCTCCGCTTACAATTTCTTACTTCAGAACTTTATCTTTCCGTCATACATTATCAAGCAATTAAAAACAATGATACACCCATATGGTCAGAATCTTTAGGAAGAACACTGCCCTACCAAACAGTACCCCATGGAGGCCAGCAGAGAAGGATCTGGATCAAAAGAGGGAGACTCCCCAACAGAAGATGTGCCTCAAGGGGCATGATTCATTCTCTGGTATGTAGCTACCCCAAACCAATAGATGATTTTCTCTCCACTGACAACCTTGGATTCTTGAATCCATTGAAAGTCAGTTATTGATAGATACCAATGAGGAGAACAAGTCTAACAGACTAAGAGACTCTTTTTCTTTACGGCTCATAAAGCAATGCAAAAGGGATTTCCAAAGAGGAAACAGAGATGTCTTCTTTAATCTAATATTCTCCAAAAGTATTTTTAAAAGAAAATTTTATGTTATATATTAAAAAAGAAACCATACAACTATTGATATCTTCACCAAATACAGAGAAAAAACTCGTGCAGCAGTCTCTGACAAACCTCTTGGGGAATAATTTAATATCTAATTTAATCTCTCTAATATTCTAATTTAATATCTCCATTTAATAAATGAGGGATCTGGGAATCAGAAAGATGGCATGACTTGCCTATGGCCCCCAATTATTTAGCAGCAGATCAAAGACCTAAACCCAGAACTTCTGAATAATAGGTCAGGGTGAATTTCTATTATACAAGGTTGCTTCTCTAGGCAGCATTTAATCATCTTCACTTTGGTCTTATAAGGGATAAGAAAGCAGGTTTTGATCAAGAGATATTCACGAAGAACCATGAGGGCATTGTGTTCCCAAAGGTGGACGGCCAGGCATAAGCCACCAACTGTGGGGCACAGCAGGGCGAAGAAGATCAAACAAAGGCCTTAAGCATATATGACACACACCACATATTTGGCTAACTGCTTTATATATGCTATTTACAAATCAAGTCCATAACATGCACGTAATTAGCCCTAATTTACATGTGAGGATGCTAAGTTTCCAATATGTTAAATAATATTATCATTCTCCCTTCAGATAAGCTGTGAATCTGGTTCTCAACCTTGGGTCTACATGGAGATTCTATAGATGGAAAGACTGAATCAATCTGCTTTTGAATTTTACCAAGAGTTAGGAAAGCCCCTACAGAGAAGAGAGAAGCAAAAGTTCTTTAGAAGTTGATTTTTCTATCCTTTTTTGTTTCTTAGTTGTTCTTTTGTTTTTCTTTAATAAACTTCCCTCTCCAGTTCTTTTATCTGGATCCCTGCACACTGCTGACAGATGTTTCATTCTCAGTTCTCAGAGGAGACATCAATACCTTTACTATTGTGAAGAAGCGACATGAGGTGAGCCTATGCATGCCACCTCAACTATGTGAAAACGTGAGTGTGATGGGAAGCCCAGCTGTCTCATGCAACTGCATCACTACTGGGAAGAGAACACAACGTGAGCCCGTGGGCTCTTTCAGAATCTGCAAAATGCCGTGGGATACAAATGTCAACCTTATGTTTTCTTCAATATCCTGCAGCAGTGAGTACTGAGCTTTCATGTCAACATACAGAGATGATGTTGGGCAATCAGTCATCTAAAAGAGTTATTTCAAGAGTCACGGAGAGCATCTCCCTGCCTTTACTGATTCTGTGTTGTTAGCAACGCTCACTTTAGTTCTTGAAGATATCTTTTTGCTAAGTACCTTATGATAATGTCTTGCCACTTTCCTTCATTTATACTATGCTCCAGTCCCTTGACACTACTTGTGGATGCTGACACACGCTATGCACTTTCACATCTCTGTGCCATTCCACATGCTGGCTCCCATCTTCTTTTCTGCCTAGTGAACTCTTAAAAGCAGTATAAACTTTTTCAGAGTCACTGTCCACACTGAGTTGATCCCTTCATTGTCTGAGTTCCCATGGTACTTGTAGAGATCTCCTACCATCTGCCTAGGTTTATACTAAGTTTTGGTTTGCTGAGGACCAACCTGCCATACGGTTTTTGTCCTGATAGAGTGATTTATAATGCCCCACTTACATACTCAAAAGTCCATGGTTAGGATGATAAATTATATGACCCTCTACTCTTATCCTGCTGTGGATATTCATCTATTTCCTTCCCTAGATTGTGAGCCCCTGGTAGGGTCATGTACCACATTTTATATGTCATAGTATCCCCGGTGGCTACCGTAGTGTTTGACTCAATAAGCTTTTGTAGAGTGAATGCAAACAAATATTTCCCAAGGTCATCCAGGTCTGTCTTAATCCATATTTCCCACTCTCTGCAAGATATTATATTGGAAATGAGACTAATTCATACAGAGACCCTGTCTGAGATCTTTCTCTTCCTTTAATGCTCATTTGCAGTGTCACCTTCACTAAGAGGCTTCTCCAATCCTCCACTCAGAATCACCACTTCCCTCATCCACCATACTATAGCACCTTGTGAGTGTAATACACCACATCATACTTTGTGATACATTTGATGATCTATCCTCCCACCCTAGTCTGCAATTTCCTTGAAGGCAAATGATATGTTTTAATCATCAGTGCACACAATACCACAAACACTTTGACTACTAATAATTGCTAACTGTGGTTTCAGGTTTTCTATAATTTAGGTGTGGTGCCAGGCAATTCATGTGTATTATCTTATTTAGTATTCTCAACAATGTTGTGAGTGGTAATATAATTTTAACCAATTTTACACCTAAGGAAACTGGGATTCAAGAAGTTAAAATAATTTATCCAAGGTCATAGTGCTTATAAGTGGTAGATTTGAGATTAAAACTTAGGTTTCTCTACGTATAGATCATATTATTACATATACAGTATATATATATTTTACCTAACGGGAATCCTTAATTTCTTCATTTATGTCAGATTGTTTTCTACATCTACATCTCTACTTGTATCTTTTTTTATATAATTTTCCTTTATTAAACCAAAGAAAGGTTTTTATTTTTTATTTACTTATTTATTTTGGCTGCGTTGGGTCTTTGTTGCTGTGTGCGGGCTTTCTCTAGTTGCAGCGAGAGGGGGCTACTCTTTATTGCGGTGCGCGGGCTTCTCATTGTGGTGGCTTCTTTTGTTAAGGAACATGGGCTCTAGGTGCACGGGCTTCAGTAGTTGCAGCACACGAGCTCAGCAGTTGTGGCACGCGGGCCCTAGAGCGTGCAGGCTTCAGTAGTTGCAGTGCATGGGCTCAGTAGTTGTGGCTCGCAGGCTCTAGAGTGCAGGGTCAGTAGTTGTGGTGCACGGGCTTAGTTGCTCATCAGCATGTGGGATCTTCCCGGACCAGGGATCGAACCCATGTCCCCTGCACTGGCAAGCAGATTCGTAACCACTGTGCCACCAGGGAAGTCCCCTATATCTATATCTTGCCAGATATTTTTTCTCCCAGAAATCTAAGCCCCGCTTCAGATGTCTTCTGAAAAAAAAAAAGTCAGAATATACAGTCTTCCTAGCTGACATTTCTGAAAGAGAGGCATCTGGACAGAATTGGCAGTTATTGAATGGTATGTGATTTCTTCACTGTTCTCTATAGAGATACCCATTATCCCTTGATCCAAACAAAAGGGGAGGCTGATATCAAACTCTGTCTTGCCTTCAGCCCCAGTGGAAGGAATTTAATTCTTGGCTCATTCCACAAAATCCACCAACACATCTTTCAATACTTTAAGCCAGAGACATTGCTAAAGAAATTGTTCACCACGGGTGTCTGGTCCACTTGGGAAGTAAGGTTCTGTATCCACTTATGAGCTGTGTTTCACATCTTATTATATTAATGATGCTACCTAAGTGCAAAGAACTGTTCAATACATAGTCCCAATAGGCATCTGTTAACTTTGGACACATACCGAACACTTGACAGTTCACAGTTTTTGTGCATTATCTCCCTTGATTCTGATGAAATAGGCGGAGTGGAGATTAATGAGCCTGTTTTCCAGAAAAGAAAAATTAGACTAAGAAAGTTAAATGAAACAATCATAAACTAATAAGAACAGAGATGGGTCTCTAACTTTTGTCTTCTAACTCCAATTCCAGTTTTCTTTCTACTCCTTTTATTCTGTCTTGCTCAGTTATAGAACTCTGAATTATTAAAAGTTAGGCTATTTTACAACCAGATCATGGGGTAGCTTGAAAAAGTTAAATTCATGAGCCATTTATTTAAAAAGTATCAGTTATGGCTGCACACTAAAATATCTCCAGAGAGCAGTCCATATTTGGAATAAGTGAAAAGTAGAGCTCAACAACCACTGTTGTGAGAGCCATCAGTATCTGCACAGGGCAAGCCAGCGAAAAGGCATTCATGCAAAGTAAGACTGATACGCCAGCTTGTAAACTGTTTTCAAATTCAGGATAGTCTCATACTCAAACCAGAATTCCTCAAACTTTTAAAATAAGTTTTCTACAAAAATAATGTTCCAGAGTCAAATACATTTGTAAAATCTGGAATCTATATTGTGTTCATGAAAATTCAAAGTATAATTAAAATATTAAAACCTCTGAGAAGTCTTTCACTTAAAAACTAAATTTTAAAATATTTATTTTTGCTGGAGTTTTGTATTGAACAATTTAAAATGAGACTTTTCAATCCATTTTTATACATATTACTGTCTTTGGTGTACATTTTAAGATAACTTGCTTAAGAGAGTACATCAGTTACTGAAGGACACTTAAGGTTTAAGAGTTTATATTTCTCTTCATATTATTTTAGTTTCCCTTAAATTCCACTGACAGAATCTGGAGTAGTAAATCTAGGACCTGTAAGCACAACGTTACAGAGAGAACAGCAACAGATTTCTTTCTGGTATACAAGCCATTAGGGTAAATGAATGGTTTTCTTTGAACCCTTGACAGGCACTTCTCAATTGATTCTATTATTTGTTTTTCACAGCACACTAAAACCAAGGTAAATCCACACAGTATCTCCTGGTGATGCTCTTCTTTGTGGTAGAGATACCTAAACCACAAGTCCAGATATCTGAAGCCTCACTTTAGGTTTTACACTCTAGTGTGTGTGATGGTTTTAAGCTGTGTCCACAGTTCTTTAATAATCCTACCTGCAAAAGGTGAAACCTACTTCCCTCCCCTGGAGTTGTTCGACAGGCATATTTAATTCTGACACACACAGAACACTTCGCAGTACACAGTTGAGTACTGTATGTTGTCTTTGCTGATCCTGATGAAACAGAGACTTAGAGACTCTCTTCTAATGAATAGAATGTGGTTGACCCTGGTGGTGAAGCTGTCAGCAGCGAGAAGAGATGTAGTATGTAGTTTATGGCAAACCTCAGTGGACAAATCCCAGTGCAGGTCCCTGGGATTCTGAAGGAAGCCCATTCCATCAACAACAAGAAAATGTTACGCCCTTTTAGAAACGGTGCTTGGTGTGTTACTGGATCAGTTACTGGGTCAGTAGTTGTGGCGCACGGGCTTAGTTGCTCATCGGCATGTGGGATCTTCCCGGACCAGGGATCGAACCCATGTCCCCTGCACTGGCAAGCAGATTCGTAACCACTGTGCCACCAGGGAAGCCCCCTATATCTATATCTTGCCAGATATTTTTTCTCCCAGAAATCTAAGCCCCGCTTCAGATGTCTTCTGAAAAAAAAAAAAGTCAGAATATACAGTCTTCCTAGCTGACATTTCTGAAAGAGATCCTAGGACACTACAAGACAGGGCAGGTATTTTCTCCTTGTGGCTTAAATTAAAGTTGGTCAGACTGCTAGAGCCTCTTTCTTTGTGAATCTACAAATATCAGCACCTTAAGGTATTTTCACTGGATCATTTCAACTTTTCAAGAAAAGTATCTCAAATGTCATTCTTGAGGATGCAGGTGAAATTGCTAATCTGCATGCTGGCTGTGAAGAGTAGGTCTGGGAAACTGGGGGTTTAAGTAATCTGTATAGAGAATCACAACTGATAGCCACTACTCCCCACCCCACTTTTCAACCACATGTTTCAAAACCAGCTCATAGCCCAGGGTATTTGGGTTTCCCCTGGAGTGCTTTCAGGGGAACTGCTTCATATTTTAAGAGAAGACCCCTATGAAGTCTCTATGTTATAACTTCCTCTCTAACTTTACCTTTTTGAAATTTGCTGCAATTACTTGTGTGTGACTATCTCCTCCCATATTACCTTGGGCCTTATGAGATACTACTTTTTAAAAATTGAGTTTTACTACAATTTTATAGGGGTCCTAAAAGGGGAAGCAAATGCCTGTTGTTAATCAAGCACCTTAAATTCTAAGTCTAAAAATGTTTTATTTATGTTGAATTGCCTAGTATGAGGCAGTGACATCCTTTACATCAATCTTTAAGATCCACAAGTTAAAAAGAAATATGAAAAAAATGAGATAACATACATCAATTTTCTGAACTTCCATCTCTCTAACAAGCCAGATATATGGTTCTTCATACTTTTTGATGTCAGTCTTTACTGAATATCCAGTTCGTGCCACTTTATTAAGTGCCTCAAGATGCTGTGTCTGATCCTCATGACAACACATGGGTATTGTTTCAGTTATGTAAGATGAACAAGTTCTAGCAACTTGTCTCTATACTTCTGATAACATCTGGCTATCTGGTACTTTACCTCAGTTTAAAGATGCTTTCCCTCTTTAAAATAATATTTTTTGTTAGATAGGATGAGTAATGATTAGTGAATTCAATAAATATGTATTCCAGGCTGTGCATTTTGCTGTTTGCTGGTGATAAGGAAATGAATAAGAAACAGCCACGGCCCTAAAAAATTTACATTTTAGTGGTAGTAAAGATATGTAAACAAGTAATTACAATATCACCATAATTACAAAAATTATAACTATATTAGTTACAATATTTATTCTAAATAGATACCTATAACATGAATTGGGATCAGGCATCTAACCCTTTCTAGGGATGCCTCCTCCACTTAAGGCTCAGAGCTGAAAGTTAGTTAATACCGTAAATGTCCCACATGTAACTCCAATAAGGCAACAAAGGAAACATGAAATGATGAAAAGCCCAGCCACTGGAGGCAGGCAGATATGGATATGAGTCCTATAATTCCATTTAGCAAAGTCTAAGCTTGGAATACATGTATCACTTAGATTCTCTAGGCTTTATTTTACTCATCAGTATAATGGGGGCATTAATATCTATTTTTCAATGTTGTAATAAGTATCAGATATAGCATCATAACTGAATTGGCTAGCTCTAGACTTTGTCCAGATTGTGATTGCTAGGGAATTGGGGGGTAGAAGTTTATTTCCCAACAATTTGTTACCCAATGAGAAATTTTACCACAGGGGAAGGAAAACTGCATTCAGACAATCTAACGAGGGACATATATACTAGAAATATTATTATAATTAGGATATTTGCATTTTTCATAAGTGGAGGCTCACATGCTCCAGAGCTCTCTGAGAAATTGCAAGAGTGGGATTCTAAAACAGATATGTCTGACTCTAGAGTCAGGGTTTTTTTTTTTTTTTTTTGAGTTTTAATTTTTTTTTGTTTTTTTACAAATTTTAAAAAATTTATTCTATTGAAGAATAGTTGATTTATAATGTGTTAATTTCTGCTGTACAGCAAAGTGATTCAGTTATACATATGTACACACTCTTTTTCATATTCTTTTCCATTGTGGTTTATCACAGGATATTGAGTATAGTTCCTTATGCTATACAGTAAGACTTTGTTGTTTATCCGTTCTTTTTTTTTTTTTTTCCTTTGGCCATGCTGTGTGGAACGTGGGATCTTAGTTCCACAACCAGGGACCAAACCCATGCCCCTGCAATAGAAGTACAGAGTCTTAACCACTGGACCACCAGGCAAGTCCCTATCCACTCTATATGTAATAGTTTCCATCTGCTAATCCCAAACTCTCAGTCCATCCCTCCTCCACTCCCCCTCCCCTTTGGCAACCACAAGCCTGTTCTCTACGTCTGTGAGCCTGTTTCTGTTTCATAGACAAGTTCATTTGTGTCATATTTTAGATTCACATTCAAGTGATATCATATGGTATTTGTCTTTCTCTTTCTGACTTTCTTCACTTAGTAGGATCATCTCTTGGTCCATCCGTGTAGAGTCAGGATATTAAACCACTTTACTGTTCTCCTTCTCCAAGTAATCTCTTCCCAGACAGGCAATGGGTAATGAAAACTTTGTTCAATCAGAAATGCTGTCCAAATGCAACAGATCCTTGCTCCCAACTACATTTCTTAGATGCAATCTTTATAGCCATTTAAAACAGTATATCATAGCCATTAGAGGTACAGACACTAACATTGCTGCCTGGGTTTAAATCTTAGCTCTGTCACTTACTAGCTGTGTGATTTTGGACAAGTTATTCAATTATATGTGTTTCAACTTTCACATCTATAACACAGGACATAATAATAGAACCTAGTTCATATGATTGCTGGGAAGATTAAATGAGCTAATATATGTCAAGTGCTAAATGCAACACATGTGTGAGATGTTGTTACTATCAGGGTTAGGGTTTGAAGCACTGGGGTGTGAGTGTTGCCAACCACAGGCAGAAACAGTACACTGAGAAGCAATGTATGTAGAAAAGACAGCCCTTCTGACCAGTAGGGGATGATAACCAGAGAATACATGCAAAGGGTGGTCCTGATAAATGCAGGTGTGAAATGAATTCATGTTCACAGTCTCACTCCAGGCTGAGAAACTTCCCACTGGTTCTAATAGTTTGTAAGAGCCATCACTTTCTCTAAAGCAAAATTAAACAAACAAGAAAGATAATTGCTCCTCACTGGAAGAATTTCTCAAAGGTTAGTAGATCATTTTCTTTTGTGATTCCAGTGACTAAAGACACATGCATACACATAATTTAGTTTCAGTCCCCAGCAGTGGCAGAAATGGGGCTACTTTATGATAAAAATATGAAATGGCTTAATTTGAAGAGGAATTGTGCAATTTTATTCTCCTTTCAGCTTGGACAGCTGGTGTGTGCAAGCACATAAGTATACTAAGGAAGCAAAAACAGGTTCTTCTTGCTAAACATGAGAGTTCCTTAAGTTTCAGATAGCCCATGATATCCCTTAGACAAATAATGACAATTTTGCCTAGAGAAATGTCAAGGTGTAATGAAACAATTCTGAAGACCTAAACTGTGGTGTATATTCAGCCACTAGCCAGAGCTGAGAGTCTGCACAAGCCCATTGACCTCTCTGGTCATCAACAGCTTCTTCTAGTAAGTAAGAGAGTTGATGTAAATGGCCTCATGTTCCTTTCAGGCTAACATTTATCTGCAAGGTACTTCTTGTTTCATTGTTGTTGATGTTTGTTTGTTTGTTTTTAAAACCAGGGGCTTGTAATAGTCTTCTCAGGTTTTTTTTTTCTGCTGGGAATCGCACCAGTTCTTCCCCTCCCCCTCTAAGACTTTCAATTGATTGGCTTCTCAACCCCATTATAGGGCTGGACACATAATCTAAATTCGTCAGAATATGCACTTTTTCTGGCCGCATGGCCTTAGCTGGGCCAATCACAAGCATTCCTAGAAATTTTGATGACACCATGAAAATAAACCACTCTTTTTCTGCTCCTCTGAATTTCTATTGTAAGAAGGATATTATTCCCAGAAGCTCCTGTAGCCTCATTTGCCACTGATTTGGAAAGATCTTGCCTAAGAATGAAAATAAAATGTCCAAATTCCATCCTCTGAACACGTGGATTAAGCCATACCTGAAGCTATTTGTGACTTGTTTCATGTGCACAAGCTAATATTTCTGCCCATTTCATGTTCCATTTGTTCAACTTGACTCTCTGATACTTGCCACCAAAAGCTCTCCAGCTAATATACTGTAGTTGAGTAACAGAAAAAACGTACCTTTGAGAGTTGAAATTTAGCCCCTGACAGCACCATTAATGCACAAATGATCTGTAATGTCTTGGACAAAGCATTCAACTATAGTGAGATTTGGCTTCTATGTTTACAAAATGACTCCCTAAATGGTGACTCTACATTAGATCTGAGGGTGCTGGAATTTCAGAGAGGAGCAGCCAGGATGTGGAACGTCTGAAACTTGTACTGGGCTTTGTTACAGAACTAGCCACCCAAGTTGTTGCTGCTAAAAATTCTTAAGTAAATCAATAACAAAGTGGTTAAATCAGATTGCTGTTGGATTCCTGCTGATGGTTCTCAAATTCTACTCCTTAGAAAGGCAAGATTCATGATGAGCTCTCGAGGAAAGAGACATGGTGAGATATGTTTGAAGGGAGAGGGTAGTCACTGTAGCAGGAGTCAAAGAGAATATAGCAGATTTCAGGCTTCCTTTCCCCATTTCAACAAAAGAATCTAAATATTTTACACATTGAGGTTTCCTGTCAGATTTTGTTTGGATAAAAGAAGAAAGGGATGGTGCAGATAAATGAAAGTCACTCTTCTAGGTCAAGTCAGGGACCAATGGGCAACATACCTTCTGATCGTGACACTGCACAGGCACAAGGAAAGGTGTCAAAAACACCTATTAAGGGAGATTTTTCACATCCAAGAACATAGGAAGATGCATGTGCTGTTGAGGGGAAGTTCTATAAACGATGTGAAAGACTGTGATAACTGAGAAATTGGGTGTGGGGACTGCAGACTGCAGCACTCAAGGGCGATGGGCTGAGCGACGTGTTCCTTCTACAGGCAGATATGGAGGAGCCGTTTGCGCATCTCCCTTGGTTGAGCACAGGGCCCAAAAAATTTTTCTAAAAAGCTTTCCTATGGTTGCTTCTGAGACTCAAAGTATTATCGATCCATGTCTTTTTGGTTCACTTGACCACGTTAAGCCAAAATGTATGTAGAAAGTTGCTGAGGCACTCATTGGACAGATTTCCATCTGGTCTTATTTCTGGGCAAGTTTCTGGCTCATCACCCTTTTCTGAAACAAACTAAAGTCATAGAATTTTGTTTGTTTTTGTTTTGTTTATTTTTTATTGTTTCCCTCCTCTTTTTGCTTCTCATTTTTTTTTAACCTCCATTGTCCACTGATTAAGAAATGTATCTTTACCATAGAGCATCGGCGTAAGGCACAGTCCCTCTCCTTAAGAAGCTTGGAGTTTGGTGAAAAAGACAAGCATAGAATCGAATCAGGTGTAATGGTTAAGAGCCCAGGCTTCAGGATCAGAGTAACCGGCTGGGTCTTGCCCCTGCAGATTAATGTCTTGATGACCTTAGAACATTTACTGATATCTCTATATCTCAGTCCCCTGATATGAGCGATGGAGAAAACAAACATACCTACCTAACAGGGCTGGTGTGAGGACTAGATGAGGTAAAATACATGGGTGTTGAACAGAATGATGGCTCCCCCAAAAGATGTCTACATCTTAATATCTGGAACCAATGCATATGTTACTTTATGTAGCAAAAGGAACTTAGCAAATGTGAGTCAGTTAAGAATTTTAAGACCGGAAGGTATCCTGCATAATTTGAGTGAGCCAAATGTGGTCACAAGGGTCGTTAGGAGGGAGGAAGTAATTTCAGAGTCAGAGAAGGATGTGCGATGATGAAAGCAGAAGTCAAAAAGAAGCAGGAAGATGCTACTCTCATAGCCTTGAAGATGGACAACGGGGCCATGAGGAACAGAACACAGGCAGCTTTTCAAGATGGAAAAGGGAATGAATTCTCTCCTGGAACACCCAGAAGGAATGCAACCCTCCTGATACCAGTAAGACACATTTTTGATTTCTAACCTCCAGAGCATAAGATAATAAATCTGTATTGTTTTAAGCCCAAATTTTGGGCTTAATTTGTTGATAATTTGTTGATAGCAGCAATAGAAAACTGATACAATATGATTAGCATTTAGAAAAGAGCTTAGAACAGAGAAGGTGTGCAGTAAGTATAAACCATGGTAAGTAATAAAAGAGAGGAAAGTGTGGGAAGAAGATACACATCTTGGAGGATTCAGATGAATCAGAATTTAACAGACAGAATATACCACTACTGTGGAAAGCACATGGATTGTGATCCACCAATTTATGATCAGCATGTCCTTTGGCAAATTACTTAACTATATGGAGCCTCAGGGCCCTCATCTCTAAATAAAGGTAATGATGCAGGTCTTGATAGGCTGTGTGAATATGCACTTCTGTAATTACATAATCATTGAGCTCTTTCTCTTGACTCCCAGCTACTCAGGAGCAGGGTCTATTTTTTATGCCTCAGACCTAACACTGTTAGGACTTAATAGAGTTTTGCTCAATAAATGTAAGTGTGTGCAAAGTAGTATGAAAGCAAAGAGAAGGGAAGGACTCACTGCTTGCAAGAAGATGGGGTTTTGGGAATGGTTCAGAGAGATGGCTTTTGAGCTGGTTCAAAATAAGACGCACAGACTCAATTTACTCTCCATTATGAGATACGTTTAATGTAAATAGCTATCGTTTACTGAGCATCTACTATGTTCCCTTTATTAATGCAGTCTTTCTGATCTTCCAAGTCCTTACAATTTATTATGCTCCTTTTACACAAAAGGGAAGTGATGCTCAAAGGGGAAAAATAACACATGCAAAGTCACATAACTTACAATGAGTAGAGTCAGAATTCCAAGTCACTCTGTCTTATTCCAAAGAATCCTGCCCAGATCCCTGACATGAGCTCTTGGGGAGGGGCAAGACAGACAGGCAAGTGCTGGTGCTGACTTGTGATAGATCTGCATTCATTTTCATCCTCCCCTGCCAGGCTCCCGGTCATGCTGTCCCTGCTTCTGAGGAGAAGCTTGCAGCATCTCCAGGTCCCAGCTGCTACTCTGTCTGACCATAGTACTGAGAAGGATATCTCTGATCCCAAAGATGGCCTACCTGATTCCTCATCTTTCCTGAGGCCTCAGAATGTTCCACAAACACGAGGAAACAAGTCTCTGGTGGGGTCCCATTCAATAAACGTCTAAGACCTTTCTTGGTTTTCAATCAGGATAATATTTTGGAAAAAGGTGTGTCACAGTGAAACTGCCGTTTCTTGCAATTCAAGAGAAACCTAACCACAGGGTTGTCCTTGCTGTCAATCATGCATACTGTGTCCCACACAAGAAGGACATGACTTTTAAGATTCTGCAAGAAATAATCCTGGATGTGACACTTTTTAAAAGCAACACATTATTTTAAAAGCAACACATTATTTCTAGGACAAAAAGCTTACACTGTTGATTCATCACTTAGTATTTTTTGTCAAAGTTCTCTGCATCTTCTGTAAGTCCATTCTTTTCAAAAAGGGGAAAAAAAGTAACAGAGTAAAGTGGCTCACCCAGAGAACTGAAGCCAGGATCAAAAACAATATAACAGTAACCAGACATTAAGCGATTTCATTCTGACTAAACTGGTGGCCTTGAGCCAGCAAAGGGGTCCAGAAAGTTATGACAAATCCCAAACATATTTACAACATTTTGTCTTTATATGCTTTCTTTAAAATAAAAGGGTCCATAACTCATATCATATTCTCAACTGGACCCATGACTTCAAAGTGGCAAAAACCTACTTCTCCAGCTGATAACTCAAGTCATTTCCAATCACAATATTATTTTTCTATGGCATCATTATTCACATCATATTGCAGACAGTCTGTTGCAGGTACAGGAGGGATGAGTAGTCAGAACACAGAGTATTTTTATGGTACTGAAACCACTCTGTATGCTACCATACTAATTGATACATGCTATTATTCATTTGTCCAAACACACAGAAAGTACAATGCCAAGAGTGAACCCTAATATTAAACTATGGACTTGGGGTGGTTGTGACGTGTTAATGTTCATCGGTTATAACAAAATGTGCCACTCTGTTGGAGGATATAGATAATAGGAGAGACTATGCATGTGTGGGTGCAGGACTTGTATGGAAAATCTGTGTACCTTCCCCTCAATTATGTTGTGAACCTAAAATTTATTTAGAAAAAATTTTTAGTTTTTAAATTAAAAGAATTTCTTAATAAAAATATGTTTATTGGGCTTCCCTGGTGGCGCAGTGGTTGAGAGTCTGCCTGCCAATGCAGGGGACACGGGTTCATGCCCCGGTCCGGGAAGATCCCACATGCCGCGGAGCAGCTGGGCCCGTGAGCCATGGCCACTGAGCCTGCGCGTCTGGAGCCTGTGCTCCGCAACGGGAGAGGCCACAACAGTGAGAGTCCCGCGTACCGCAAAAAAAAAAAAAAAAAAAAAAATGTTAGCACACACTGTGTCGTAGGCAACAGTCAGAACAACAGAGCAAGCAAGGTAGTCAAGGTTCTTGCCTGCAGGTACTTAAGATCTGAAGGGAGACAGATGATTAAATACAACAGAAATGAAGCTGGATGATGGTCTGATAGGGGTGTACATAGGAGCCCTAGGAACACTGTGGCCAGCCAAGCACCTGACTGGGTAGGGTAGATCAGGAATGTTCTTCATGGTGATTTTAAGACTGGCTAATTGCACCTAGCTGTGCAGGCTGAGAACTACACCATAAGAGGTACCATTCCCATAGTTGTGATGGGAATGATCTTCCTTGGAGGTGATACAATGGAGTGGCCTTGTCCTATGTATAAATAAATGAGTAACTACTAGATATCTGCACCTTTCTAGTTTTGGAGGACAAGAGAGAATAAGTGAGCATCCCTCCTATCCTGAAGCTTAAGTTTTAATAAGAAGCACAATCCTGAATGAAAAATATAATCACAATAAATGTTACAGTTTGTGACTAAGATGATCATAAAATTTATTATTAAAATGGAGACACTTTTAAGAGAACAGGAGATGCTTTGTTATGCCAGAAAAATAGGAGTAAACAGGACTGTCCCTGGGAAACCTAAATAGATGGTCCCCCCTGCTTTGATGGGCAGTGAAGACATCAAGAAGTGGATGTCAACAAGAGGATCTTGAGTTACTCTCTCAGAATGAGTTATAGCTAAGGAAGTAGCAGCTTAGCAGAGCAAATGTGGGCCAGATAAGCCTCCACCCCGCAAATGCCAACTTTCCACCTTTGGTAAAACAGTAAGTCAACAGGAGGCAAGAGGATGAATCGTCCTGCTAAAGGCACTGAGTACCTGCCAGGCTTGCTGAGGTATGAAGGAATGTGGGCACTAGGAGATTTACAAAGAGGCCAGATCTTCTGGTCCAATTATGTAGATTGGATTTTTTTCCTGAGACAAGTGGAAGTCATTTAAGTATGCTAATCAAAGATGGGACATGACCCATTCTATCCTTAAAAATATTTCTGGCTGTGGTAGGGAAATGAGTTAGAGGAGGCCAGGCAGGAAGAAGGGGGGACAATTTGAGGGCACTGTGATAGTACAATGTGCTGGCCATGGGGGAGGGGCAGGGGGATGGACAGAGCAGACAGAGCTGCAGGCTATTCAGGAGGTAGAATCACTAAGAGTTATTGACTGAATGTAAGGAACTGAGGGGGGAAAGGGAAGCTCGAAATGCAATTTATTAAGAATGTTAAGGGCCTCCCTGGTGGCGCAAGTGGTTGAGAGTCCGCCTGCCGATGCAGGGGATACGGGTTCGTGCCCCGGTCTGGGAGGATCCCATATGCCGCGGAGCGGCTGGGCCCGTGAGCCATGGCCGCTGAGCCTGCGCGTCCGGAGCCTGCGCGTCCGGAGCCGGTGCTCCGCAACGGGGGAGGCCACAACAGTGAGAGGCCCGCATACCGCAATAAAAAAAAAAAAAAAAAAGAATGTTAAGTTGAGAGAAGGAGGGACATTTATGAGTTCACTTTGCTGAGTTTTAAGTGTCCTAGGAATGCCCAAGTAGACACATTAATAAACATGGTGGACATGAGGCTAGGATTTTGACTAGAGACAGAGCTTTGAGATCAATTATAATTCTAATGTAGATTGATATACACGAATGAAAAAGTTCTCTGAATTTAATGAGAAGAGAGAGACATAAATAGAATTGAGAATTACCAGTATTAGAGGCAAAAGAGCAGAGCCTTGGAAGGTTCTGAGAAACAGTGTCCAGAGAGGCAGGAGGACATCCAGAAGAAAACAGAGTAATCCTTCCCCCCAGAGAGACAAACAGACAAGGAAAGAGAGAAGTTCAAAAAAGAACTAGTAGGTAACAACAGTCGCTTATTAGTATCACAAATTAGATGATGATAGAATATTTAAACTATACTTAATTAAAAGTAAGACATCAGTAACCCAGAAGAGAATAATTTTATTTGCTCTTATTTCTCCCCCTTCTCCATATCCACACATTTACTAGAAGACAATTCCTTACGGACAGAAATTCTGTATTACTGATCTCTGGGTATTCAGTACAGGGAACAACGTCTAGCTCATGGGTGATGCTCAATAAGCATTTGTTATTAGATTCATGGAAAACAAATAAGAAGAACAGAACTGTGGAGAATGGTTTTCTAGAAATCTTGACTTCCAATGCAGAGGCAGCCTGAAGGCGTCGTTGTCTCAATTAATTTTAAAACAAAATTAATTCTGAAAAAGTACAGGAATGAACTGAAAATAGTATGCTCTAAGTAAAGAAGTTTCCACCTAGCCTAGATTTGACAAATTGGGAATGAAATTGAACAAGATAAAGCACTTTTAACCCTCAGCCAAAATATGCCAAAATCCATCTCTGAAGCCGGTCTTAATCACAGTCAAATTTCTCCTCAAAACGCATTAAGGTTATATAAGCCTCTGGGCTCCATTCAACTGAGCAAGAACTCTTTCTGTCTCTTGAGGTTTTTCTCAATTATCATCATCACGTTATTAAGGCAACAGATCATACTTAAGTATGTTCTTGACAAGTTCTTACCAATTTAATATAAAGTTGAGAAATGATTACTTAAGGAGAATACCACACAAAATTTATTAAGGAAGAAATGCAGATCTTCCACTTTGCAGACCACCACCCAGAAATTTGTGTTTTGGTAATATCAGAGCTTTTCTCCCTCTTCTTTGTTTATCCATTTGACATTTTGTTCTCCCATGAAATTTATTTGAAAGCCCAGGAATATGAATACGGCAGGTCAGGGGACTTTATCTATTAACCACTATTATCAATATTGCTTTCTTGTTTCTTAGAAGAAAAAGAGGACTCCAAATTAGACTGAAACTTCGATTTTTCTTTTCAGTGTATTTCCTGGTGGCATTCCTTCCTCTCTTATTCCTGGCTTGCTATGCCTGAGGCAAAACATGAAATTTTCCTAAGTCAGGATAACCACAAGGCAACTGATATCATGGAACTGCAGCAAAAAAAAAAAAAAAAAAAAAAAAAATCAGAATTTGTTTCTCTCCAGTTTCTCATTACATACAAACGTAAATCGTTATCTACTAACCCACTGCTGTTTCTTGGTCACTTGCTGATAAAAGTCACTCTGGTGAAAGCCTGTCTTCCAATTTGGGTTCACATCCCCTCCTTTCCACACATACTGCAACTCTTCACACATTTCAAGGTCCAGCTAAATACAACTTCTTTCATCAAACATTTCCCTATGTCTTAAATTGACATTAATCTTTCTGTAATCTTTGTCATACCCCTCTACAATTTCACTTCTGAATGTCTGTTTACATGTCTATACAATTATTCACATGCCTGTCTAGAACATGGAAGAATGCCATTATTTTTGGCATCTTCTACAGCAGGGGTCGGCAAACATTGTGTGTAAAGGACCAGGGAATAATATTTTAGGACTGTAGACCATATGGTATCTGTTGCAACTACTCAATTTGCCATTGTAGCGAATTGAAAGCAATCACAGACAGTACGTAAATGGATGGGAATGACTAAGTCCCTATAAAACTTTATTTACAAAAATAGATGGCAGGCCAGATTTGGCCCATGGACCATAATCTGCCAACCTCTGTAACAGAGAACCTGTAACATCCCCTTGAATATCCTGAAAAAAACATTCACTGAATGAATAAGAAAAATCTATGAATGGACTATAACAGACAATTCCCTTTTGTTTTCCTCAAGTTTACACCACATATTAATCTCGGAATAAGTAAGCATCAGACAATGAGAGGCAGTATTGTGAATTACAGTATTTCCCAAAATGTGGGATAAAAACCATTACTACAAATGGCTTTTTATAGTTCACAAGATAAATCTAGGAGTTAAGAAACTTGCCATTAAACAGTATAATTCACACGGTTTTAATTAAGGTCTCAGTTTAGTGCTAATATCTCTTAAACACTATAATTTTCCTGTTCGAAAAGAAAGAAACCCCCTGCAAACAGACTAACAGACAAACAACAACGGAGCAAGTCTTTAAGCAAAGTATATAACATTAATACTGTTTTGTATCTATATTTAAAATTACTTATCATAGATATCAACCCACCATATATACCCACATATTTCTTTTAAAAAACATTTAACTCAACAGAATTAACTTCAAGCCATGAAAAGATATGGAAGAAACTTAAATGTATATTACTAAGTCAAAGAAGCTGATCTAAAAAATTTACATATTGTATGAGTCCAACTATATGACATTCTGAAAATGGCAAAATTATGGAGAAAATAAAAAGATTAGTGGTGCCATGGATGGGGGGGAGGGTATAAGTAGGTAGAGCACAGAGGATTTTTAGGGCAGTGTAACTACTCTGTATGATATTATAGTGGTCAATACATGTCATTATGTATTTATCTAAAACCATAAAAAGTACAACATCAAGAGTGAATCCTAATGTAAACTGCAGACTTTGGGTAAGTCTGATGTACTGACTTAGGCTCATCAATTATAAAAACGTAACACTTTGGAGGCGGATGCTGATATTGAGGTAGGTTATGCACACATGGGAGCAGGGGGCATACAGAGTCTCCACAACTTCCTAGCAATTCTGTTGTGAATCTAAAACTTCCCTAACAAAGTCAATATATATAGTAAGCAGAGACTATGTGACAGGTGATAGAAATAACAGGGCTGAGTAAGGTAGGCAAGGTTCTTGTCTGCAGGTACTTCAGATCTGTAAGGAGACTGACAATGAAATACTATAGAAAAAAGCTAGATGATGTCATGATGGAGGTATTAATGAAGCCCTAGGAACACTGTAGCCAGTCAAGCCAATTCAAAAACAGAATTAATGGATTTATTTTTTAAAATCATAATGAAGTGGCATGCAGGCAAAGTAAAAAATTCTGAAGGTGATGTGAATGACTGCAGTTAGAGAAATGTTGCAATTTTAAGGATGGATGGTTGGGTTACTCTCTAATCAAAATAACTCTCTTCAAATCATGGCCTTGCCATCGACAAGCTCTATGGCTTGAGGAAAATCTTATGATTACCTAAAGCTAAATTTCCTCTTTTGTAGAAAAGATCATAGAGGGTCAACTTACATAATGCATGTAAAAGTTCATTATAAACCACTGTACAAATTTCAGTTATTAATGACAATTCTAGTTCATCCTGAATCTGAGAAGCTTTCAGCAGGTTTTTCTAAATCATTAGTATTTCTTTGCAGCCAGTGCCTGAGACAAAAACGATCAAGTGTTTTATTAAACATGAAGGCATCAATTTTCTGTTTTAGAATCAATGTACAGACATACTTGACCACCAATCAGTTTAATGAAAAATGTAAGCATTAGTAACTCATTTTGGTTGTAAAATTAGTTATTTAACATATAACTACATTCTAATTTGTAACATGTTTATCAAAATTTAGTGCCTTGTCGAGAATGCCTTCTTTTAGGAAATTTATTGCTCAGTTTTACTCTAGCCTTATAATATTAGCAATGAATCCAAGAGTTATATTATGGCTTTTTTCAATTCATTAAACTGAAATCATGGGTACAAATTAAATGTTAGTGATTACATTTCACTGCTGATCTATAATACGTAATTTATGTAAGATACATTTTAAATGGTCAAAGTGTTCAGAATATTCAGAGAGAATTCATCCAAAATATACCTCAAAACATGATTTCTCTCTGAAATATCACCAAAAGTAAATAAAAAGCTTTATAAGCCAAATGATCTTCATAAGAACAGAAATTAATTGTATTAACGGTGTCTGGCACATGGTAGGAATTTAGTAATTGGTAAAGGTCCTGCATTAGTTTCCTCCTGCTGCTGTAAGAAACAACAAACTAGTGGCTTAGAGCAACACAAATTGTTATCTTAGATTTCCAGAGGTCAGATGTCCAAAACGGGTCACATTCTGCTGAAGTCAAGGTGTGGGCAGAGCTGCATTCTTTCGGGAGGCTCGGGGGGGAAAAATCTAGTCGTTGACCTTTTTCAGCTTCTAGAGGCTGTCTGCATTCCTTGGAAGGCTCCTGGCCCCTTCCATCTTCAAACCAGCAACATACTTCTTCACATCCTGGACCTCTGCTTCCATCATCAACACATCTTCTCTCATTTCAAACCTCTTTCCCCCTCCTTATAAGGACCTTTGTGATAACATCAGGCCCATTCTGACAATCTGGAATAATATTCCCAACTCAAGATCCTTAATGCTAGCACATCTTCTAAGTCCTTTTTGCCATGTAAAGAATAATATTCCTCACCTTAGGTCCCAGTGATTAGGACATGGACATCTTTGGTGAAGAAGGTGGTCATTATTCTACCTATCATAGGTGTGTAAGATCAATTTTTTAATTATTAAAGGTTTCATTATATCAATTTGCTACTACTCTTGCTATATTAGCACAGTCATATAACTGTTAAATACTGCCAAAATATTATTTTTTGTTCTGTAAAAAATATTAGTGTCTAATGATAACATCCAGCGTTCATAGAGCACTGCTTTGAGTGCTTTCCATGCATTATTTCACTTAGCTCAGGAAACTGAAAAGATGCCAGATAGAATTATTAATATATAGAAATTATAGGATGCATGAATATGGTTTTATTTTATTCAAGAAGAAAATTCATTCAAAGATAAAGTATTACCAAGTACACAGAGATCTACTATAATTTATCAATAAGAAGTTCAAAGGAGATTGGGATTGACATATATACACTAATATGTATAAAATGGATAACTAATAAGAACCTGCTGAATAAAAACATAAATAAAATTCTAAAATTAAAAAAAAATGTTTAATTAAAATCAACTTAAAAATAAATAAATAAATAAATAAATAAAAAGTTTTATTTAAAATTAATTATTCTCATGGGCTAATAATTTGTACTTTAAAAGTAATAATGAAATTCACACAGAATATTGCTTATACTGTTAATTTACTTTGTAATACATTTATTCTTTTGCATTGCAAGATGAAAACATATAAAACATATAAAATGCAAAAATAAATATATTTGTCCTACAAATCACGAGAAAGTTTTTGTTACCAATTCTTATTTATTCTGTGCAGCATTTTGTGAGTTAAGCCTGGCAGATATTATTACCCCCTTTTATAGATGAGCATCTGAAGCCAACAGGTGCTAAGAGACCAGTCAAAGCTGTGCACATAGTAGAGGTTGGAGATAACTCAGACATAGATTTCCATACTCTAATCCTGTTAATTTTTCACACATGTGAACATAAAATATTATTACATTTACTTAGATTGTATTATTTGTTAACCCAAACAATTTGGTGCCAAAGAAAAAAATGAAAGGAAAAGAATTAGAGGGATGAAAAACCAACAGTAGAGGGATACGTTAAATTGACATCTATGATGAAATAGTTATGCCATTATATGTCTGTGGTTAGAATATAGGGGAAGAATGTCCCTAATGTTAAATACTTATCTTGCCTCTTCTAGTATAACTAATCTGACCCTAAAAACTATATGTGAATGTTGATTTAATGAAATTGTTGTTGGAAATTATCAAAGAGACTTTGGTTTTTGTCTTAGGTCCTAAGGCATAGTAATTTTAATAAATCTTCCAGCCTAAAGCAAAAATTAAAAGACTATCACTCTCTTCCCCCACTCTACAGCAGTATCTTAATTATATGTTAATTTAACAAGCTTCCATGATCTCAAGACAATTTTCCAACCACCTCAACACCATCCCTGGAGTGTCTTAAGATATATCCCTTCCATCATAAGCAGCCTCAGAATCTTTTTCCTGTACTTTGCTTGTGATCATTTTACTTTCTCCAATTTAGCTCTCTAAGCCTCTGGCTGTAAGTTTTTATTTTCTGTTATATGATATGTATAATGGTGCCAATATCATTCAATATGTTACATAAACATGAAGGTAGAGATTGGGGGGAATGTGTCTCCAAGCTGAGGAATGCCAAAGATTGCCAGCAAATCACCAGAAGCTTGGAGAACAGATTCTTTCTCAGAGCGCACAGAAGGAATAAATCCTGCCAACACCTTGGTCTTGGACTTCTAGCTTTCAGCACTGTGAGACAATACAAATCTATTTTTTAAGCCACACAGTTTGTGGTACTGTGTTGTGGCAGCCCCAGCAAATGGACACAGTGACTAACCTTAATTTGCTTGTCGACCCTCTGGCCACAAAATGGTTGCACTTCTTTCTCGAACAAAACACACTCACAACCTCCCAAGACACTCAAAGGTCTCATCCCATTACTACTTCAGGCTCAAGCTGGAGGTCCAAGATCTCTTTATCTAAATTAGATCCAGATGTGGAAGGAGCACCTGGACTCTGGTTCCTCTTAAGCTTAAGACTTGTGCATTAAAGAGACCTATGATCTGCAACTCCCCATCCCCTCAACATAAACAAAATATTCAGTGGTGAGCCAGGCATACGGAAACTGTAATAGATAGTTCTCTTCAAATAAGAGGAAACAAAAGCCATGCAATTGTCAATGGCCTATAGTAATTCTGAATCCAGGTGGGCACACATTTCTAGCTTTTTAATTAGGAAATGATTCCCTGAAACTGATGCCTGTAACTTTTTCAGCTCTGGGCTGCTCCCTCTGAGACATCTTTTTCCCTATAAAAATTAGTATTTGTAGCTAAGTAGTTTTCTCTGCCAGTTTAATGCCCATAATTAGGGATCTAAAGGGTTATTTTAATTAATTTTTTCCCTATATCTCTCTCTTTCAATCCAAGCTGGTATAATTTCCTTAAAAGCTTTATGGGACTCCAGTATATCAAATTATATTCCACTTTATTAGCCACACCCATATTTATATTTTGAAACTTTGAAAAACCTGTAAAGCTACGGTGAGACAAAACTCAAGATTCACAGGGGCCCTACTGTTTGAATGAATGGGTCTACAGGTCATATAAGTAGGACACTTAGAGATCCATTTGTTTAATTAAGAGGGTCTTTGAAGTAACTCCTTAAATCTTTCTGAGGCCTCATCAGCTGATTTTACCATATATCCTTGATTTGAATTTTACCATGAGACCACATGTCAAATGAGTGGCACTGCTCTGAATCTGATCTTGTCCCTTGGGCTACATTTTACTTTGACACCATTTGCTAGTTAGAAATGTGGTTGATGAGAAACAGTTTTATGTTTCAAACCAGATAAATCACGAGTCATTTATATTCCCTATAAATTATGTTAAAAACTCAAAGAGGTTCTTCTTTAACTGGTCTAGCTCTACCCACACCTTTTCATACACATATAAAAGAAATCAGTTGGCACTTTCAACATTCTGCCTAAAAAAAATCTCTTTACTCAGATCCACCAGTTCCTTAATACATAAATATATGCATACATATATATGTACAAGTATGTATATATGATACACACATGCACAAGCATGAACGCACACACACACACGAACACATACATGACCACAGGTGACAATTTAGCTGAACCTTCCACCACCACAAAACACAGTTCATCTTTTCTCCTCCATCCAGTGACACTTTTCTTGCTGCCCTTTAAGCCTTCACCAGGAGTGTCCTCAAGCCCAACTCAGATTCAGTGTACTGACCAGACCCAAAGCCAATACCACTTGTTTAAGGTAGCATTCTGATTCCAGAGACCAAATTATGTTCCAGTGTCTAATGCTACACCATGAAAAAAAAAATCTCAAAACTTAGTGGCTTAAAAGAAACTTTAATTTTCCTCATGATGTTGTAGTTCAGGTATTCAAAAAGAGATCAGCCAAGCTGATTACCTCTGATTCACCAAGGATCAGTTAGGATATGGGATCACATAGGGCATCTGAGGTAGAGGATCCTCTTCCAATGTGGCTTCTAGTCTCACATCTAGTACCTTAATGATCCTGTCCAAGCTCTCTTTCCTCCTGCTCTTTTATCCTCCAGGACTTCTTCTCATGGCTTGACTTTCTCACAACAGGGTGGCCTCAGGATAGGTAGACTAAATCTAGTGCTGTTGTCCCCAACAGCAAGTTTTCCAAGAGTGAGTATTCCAAGAGGCAGGAAATGAAAGCCACCAGTCTCCAAAATACCTCGGCACTGACACCAGCAGCATCACTTCCTCTGTATTTCATTACTCAAAACATGCACAGAGCCCACTCCGATTCAAGGGAAGAAAACATATACCTCAACTCTTAAAAGGAAGAGGGCCAAAAATTTAATCTATCACACTTACTTTGCACTTTATGACTTTGCACAAATTATTTAACTCTCTCTGAATCTCAGCTTTCTCTTCTATTAAGAGTAGATGAGGGCTTCCCTGGTGGCGCAGTGGTTGACAATCTGCCCGCCAATGCAGGGGACACGAGTTCGAGCCCTGGTCTGGGAAGATCCCACATGCCACGGAGCAACTGGGCCCATGAGCCACAACTGCTGAGCCTGTGCGTCTGGAGCCTGTGCTCCGCAACAAGAGAGATCACGATAGTGAGAGGCCCGCGCACCGCAATGAAGAGTGGCCCCCGCTCGCCGCAACTACAGAAAGTCCTCGCACAGAAACGAAGACCCAACACAGCTAAAAATAAATAAATAAATAAATTTATTTTTTAAAAAAAGAGTAGATGAGATAAATCATAATTATACCATACTGCTAAGGCTATAATAAGAGTTAAATGAGACATCAAGGGGGCAGTGCCTATTACAGTAAACCTGGCATAGAACAATCAATCAATAGTATCTGTGATGAAAATGATTATATTAGCATGAAAAACATTTCCATTTGCTTGTATCATCATAGGAGCAGTTCACATTACAGTATCCACTGTTAACAATTTAGACATAGTTAGTTTCTGATACGTGTCTTCAGCAGACAAGGAAATCCCATGTCGAAAAGGAGAAACGTCTATGGAACTGTGAGTGGGCCACACATCTCTTTGGGGATGTAAGTATATACTTTATATTTATTATCTGTTTTTTTTAATATTACCATAGTTTGTAAAATCTCAGCTGGGGTTTATTAAGGTATTGTTTATAAAGATGTGCTGCATAAATATGCCTGACCTAAGAAGAAAAGCAAAGCAAAAAACACCAATTTCAAAAGGTATCAACAAATCTGCCAAATACCTCTAGATATACAGGCACAACACACACCTCCCACAAATTTAGTAGAATAACACAATAGGAAATCACCTACAATGGTCATTTAGAACTTACATAATGGCTCACTTCTGGAGAAAGGTGGGCCCTTGCCCCTTGTGTCAAACTACATTATGCCCAACCTTCTCTACTTTATGCCTTTCATCTTGAGAACATGTTCTACATCTCTGGACATAGAATGACTCTCTTAGGATCTTTGCTTGTACTGGCATGAAAGGCTTTCTCTGCTCTTTGTAACTACAATTATGGGACCAGATATTGTATAATGAAATTAACAATGAATGCATTGTAAGAAGAGGTGGGATCAAAATCTCAAAGTTTTAGCCAAGCAATTTGTTTGCTATTTGTCCTTAATGACATTATAATAGTATAAGTGTGTCAATCACTGCAATCATGGTGGTTTACTAGATCATGCCACTATGTCTACAGAGGTTGTATGAGAGTCAAGACATCTAATTCAGCATCTCATTGAATATAATTAAGAGTCTTGTCTCTTTCTCTCTTTAGGGTTATTTTCATCCTAATGCTGGTTCTCCTAGCAATGAAACGCCAGCAGCAAATGAGACTACGTTCAGAGCCAGCAAAAGAAAGTGTGCTGTTGTTATAGCACTGGAAGCGAGAGTTCTAATATTTACTTTGAGTTGACCATGTAGCTTACAAACCAACCCCTAATAACAATAACGACGACTACATTTTAATGAGCACTTAGTATGTGTCAGGCACTATTCTAAACACTTAACTAATAAGATTTAATTTATTCTTCTCTATAAATATGTAAAGACATGCCTATAACTATTCCCATTTCATAATATAGAAAATACACCATAGGGTTATTAAAAATGCATACATTTAGGCTGTGAAGGAGCTCAGCTCTGACCCATGCAGCAGATTAACTCTGGATAACTTTTATTTAACCCTGCGCTAACCTTCCTTGCTGAGCCAATAATTTACTATTAAAGAAAGTGTTGTTCATCTTGCCTTAAGGCAATCAAGGGCCCCTTTCCAGAAACCATGGTCCACATGTACGAGGAGTGCTCAACTGAATGAAAACATTCGTTTAATGGGAGAATAAGACCACTAGGCATAGAAGAACTTTTAATTAGCAGATTTCCCAAACATGCTCTGTGACTTAGCTTTGTAGCCTCCGAAGGGCTGCCATGTAAAAGAGGAATGATTCAGGCCAACACATAAGGCTTAAAGCAACAACAGGCAAAACTCAGGTCAATATAAAGAAGTTCCATTTTCTAAACACAGAATGAGATTCTAGTAAAACGTGCACCCAAAACTGACCATAGATGAAGCAACGTGGTGTTTCTTGTCTAGTTCAACAAAAATTATTTCCCTGGAGTGATGGCTACAGCACCTGGCTTGAGTGAGTTTAAAGGGAATGAAATATAAAGAGGGGAGCCAGGTTGAATAGAAAACTCTTCTGAGTTTTACTGTAAAGGAGAGTAGAGAAAAGAAGCAAAGGTTGAGATGAATGAAATATTATTTTTTACTTGTTTTATTTTGCGTAAGGTGGGAGACATTTCAGCCAATTTATCTTCTGGTACATGTCGTTTAAGAAGGAGGTACAGTCATAACTTTGGTGGAGTATTTCTTATTTTTAGTTTATGAAGAGAAATTAAGTACAAATAAATCATGGTGATCAATTGAGTGGGTGGAAGGGAAGGACATTTGGAAGTTATCGACTTAAGCAGAAAATAGCCTGGGTAAATATAAAGTGATAGGACAGTGCTCAGAGCCCATGGGAAACTTGTGAACTGAAATTAAATGAGATACCATTAAACCACAGTTGCATCTCTTTCCTTTAACCAAGTTGAGCATGTGGGGAAAAGTACAACACAGGATCGATGTAATATTTCTGTTTTTCCGGGGACAGAGGACCGTGTAGCTGTCAGTGATTGCAAGGCAGAGGTTACAATGATGGTCTCAACTGGTTTTATAAGAAGAGAGCCCAGGAGAGTGTGAAGGCCTGTGGAAAGATAGCACAATCAGTGGGTTCGGTGTCCCTGGGTATTTGTCACATTCTTGAGAATGAGGTGTGGCAGGGAAGCCTCATAAGCTTTGCATAGGTTACACTGTTATCCTTTTGTTTAGCTAGAGTTTTACATGGTCTTCTCAAAGTTGTTCCAAATACCTCTCTCTTCAACATTTTTAAATTAAATATATAACTGAAATATTCAGTGTGTTCTACTAGGTCTAAGAACCTCACTTCCATGAAAGGATGCTGCCCAAATTAGAGTACACACAATTTACCTCACAGACTGCAATTCCAACACAGTAAATGAAAGCGATAATTTTGTGCTTCAGGCAAGACCTCGTGTGTGTTTGAGTGTGTGTGTGTGAGTGTGTGTGTGTGAGTGTGTGCGTGTGTGTGTGTGAGAGAGAGAGAGAGAGAATTTTCTCTCAATGGAAAAGCCTTTGCATTAAGCCACTCTCCTTTTTAATCACTGCAATTCAATGAAACAGACCACAGTAACAAGCAGTTTGTTCCAGGTTTTCAAGATTCAATGCAGACTCCATTTTCAATAATTCACATTTTCCCAGGTGTGCTGGACATTTATTGGAGCTTAATTATTTTCTCTCTTTTATGAAATTAATTTTCTAATACATTTTTAGTATAAATGAGACTGAGAGAAAGAAATGGCCATTACTCCCTGTCAGAATAAAAGGGGATTTTTAAAGATGCATGATTGCAAAGAAGTTGGAACCATGCGTTTGCTACCACAGACAGTTCATTTCAGTTAACTATTTATCTTAAGAGAGAAATAATTATAGTTAAATGTTAACAAATATTTTTAACATCTATTTTTTTCCAATTATTGTTCTAGACATTGGTGATTCTAAGGTGGGTAAAACAATAGTCCTGCTTTACAAAATAGTAATAATAGAAAGAATAAGTTATTTAACAATACATTTTTATAATCATCTTACTTTTATAATGACAATGATAAATAAGGTTGTAGATTAGTATTATTATCATTATCATTGTCTTTCTTTTAGTATAGTTGACAGATAAAAGGACTCAAGGGTCGAATTTTGAGGAACATCAATTAGAATGAAGTTATATCCATAAAAGAGAAAACAAAGGATTGTATAAGCTCTCCCCTCCCACATACATGTAGGATTGTGTGTTCTGTAACCCTTGTGGTTGCATTGATAATGGGGGGAAGACTTAGTTGATCTTAAATGTTTCGTTGTAATACTCCTAGATATCCACCACCTTGTTTTAAAACAGCATCTTTCTTTGCAGATGGACCGTGTCAACACTACTTCTCAAAAGGCTGTGGGATGTGTGATTGTATTCTTCCACCACCACAGCCTAGTGGAGTAAATTAATCAATTTGGTGCTAAATGGCAGCTGAAGTGATAAATGCCATAAAAGAATTACATAATCTTATATAGCACTGGTCAGAGGAGTAATCTTAGTGTTGCGATACCTTTATATGGGGTGAGACAGACATAATCACATCTCCTTACAGAGGTTATCCACGAAATTCTCTAATAATAATGGAAGGACATTCTGCTTTTGTCTTAGATGATAGTTACATGGACACTTAGCTCCAATATGTATCTATTCTGGGAAGACTATAAAATTACACGTGGCTCTTAAAATAAGGCAGAGAATTTTTTCCCCTAAATTTCTTTACTTTCTCTAGTATTCTTAGTGGATTATTCAAGCAAAAACAAAAACAAAAAACAAAAAAAAAACAATGGCTAGAAAAGATTTAATTCTCACTGGCATTTGCCATTTAACTATAATGACCTCATTATTGGCATACCTTAGCAGAAACCTGGTGAACTAATTTAGTAGCCAGTTAGCTTCCCAGCAGCCCCAGCTAGAGCGTTCAGATTGCAGGTACGTATGCCAATTACAACAAAACACTTTAAAATCAGCACAGTAGAGAGTGTTAAGCTACTTAATGTGTCATGTTAAGATTGCCTTGTCCTTTATTCTTAAAAAAGTCAGGAAGACAGCTTACAGGAAACAAATTGTCCAGACAGATCTAGGAAGTACATAGTGAGATATTTCTCCATATGGAATCTCAGCACTATGATGGCAGGGAAGGAGCCATAGTAAAGGTAGCATATGAATGAAGTCATGTGCCATGGGGCCACATACTGGATCCTTAGTAATAATGAACCACGGCAGTCCTTTTTGTTAGTTCAAGAATCCTTGGATGATTCCAGTTTTGTCAGAAAAAAATAATAATTGAAAGAAAATGGAAAGGCTTGGGAATAAAATAGCCACCATTTATTGACGATTACATAAATGCTAGGGTTAAGGATTAAGGATGAATTAAGATTATCTAATTTTACAACAATCCTGCATGATATTATTTTCGGAGATATTTTATGTCAAATGAAGAATCTTGGTTAAAATTTTTTTATCTTAAATATATGAGATTTAAATATTTTAAGTCAATAACCATTTTTGTGCCTTTTCAATGACACACTGTATTAAAACTTTGCAGTTCTGAAATACAGAGGTTAGATTTGAGGGAATGAAGATTGGCAGTTGGGAGACCAGGTATTTTGCTATTGAAAAAGTGTAGGGAAGAACTGATGACAGAATCAACTAGAGTAACAAGAGAAGGGATAAGAAATTGTGCATGAAGGGAATTTGCCAGGAAAAGCCAGAACTTGGACACTGGTTGGATAACTGAGATGGAGAAGTAGTGTGGGTGAACGGTTAAATGATGATGTCACTGGTTGACACCTGAACTGGGGAGGAGAAGCATATTTGAGACAAAGTTGGTGAATTCCTTGTTTTAGACTTACATATATTGAGATGCTAATAAGGCAACTAAATTTTACACTGTGCCCTAAAGTCATCCCATCAGATGGTAGAAATCATCATCTAGAGCCATTCTATCACAAAGCTGTACCTTCAGAGCATACCTCTATTCTGGGAGCCAGACCTTATATTTGACTGCCTACTCAATTATTTTGCTCAAAATATTTAGTGTCTTTTGAATTAACTAAGCCTTAATTCAAGGTTAAACTTTTGAATGAAGTTAAAATTGACAACATAGTCAAGTTTTTCAGTAGAATCACATCTGTGCCTAAACCTCCAGCCTGTTTTGCAGCATTGTTCACCACCACTGTGATCTGCTGTGTGCCTTTAAGAGTGGCCAGCTTTGGTCACTTTGGCTTGTCACTTTGTGTGCTTGTCTTTCCTTAAACAAATCAACTGGAATGTGTTCAGCTGCCCCAACCTTCTTCCCTCCATTCTTCTTTTATCTTCAAGTGTTCTTCAAGTCTTAGGCTCAGTAAAACTTTTGTGGAAGCTTCTATTAGTTGCCTAGACTTGGTTATCTACTTCCATCACTGATATCCTCAAGAGTGCACTATAATTTTAGCATTTATCACATTTGAATCTTGTGTATTAAACTGTAAGCTCCATGATGGCAAAGAAAAATGTATGTTTTGCTTCCTCTGAATTCCCAATATTTAGCAAAATATCTAACATTTAATATGTACTCAATAAATACTTGTTGAATGAGAAAAGTAAGAGTAAGCCCACAGACCAATTTTATTTATGAACTTAGATGTAAAAAATTAATAATGGATTATCAAATCATATCCAGCAGTATAATAAAAGAATTATTCAACATAACAAAGGAAAACATATATAAATATTAATGCCTACCTTCAGTTTAAAAGTCTTATAAATTATGTAAGTAATAAGAAGGTAAGTGTATTTAAGTGTGATGAAATAAAGTCAAAACTGGTTAAAAAAAATTAAACAGTAAATAGGATTAAATAGTGAAATGTTAAAGCCTTTGATTACTGTGAAAAATCAAGAAAATGTGTACCATCACCACTTTATTCAACATTGTCTTGGAAGGTCTAACTAATATCATGAGATAAGAAAACAAAATTTGTAATATAAATATAAAAGAAGGGACAAATGTATCTTCATTTGCATTTGATGTGATCATACATGTAGAAAGTTCAGGAACCTTAGTGAAAATAATTTAAATCAAAGGAGAATTTGGTAAGATGAATAGATGTAAGAAAATTGAAAAATATATCAAAAATAATCTAAATTGTAATTATAAATATACTAAACTTATGTCTTGGCCTAGTGTGTTAGAAGAGCCACTCATATGATTTGAAATTAGGGTGCAATTTCAGGGCTGTAGAAGATGAGGTTAAATAAATCATTATTATGAATATCGCTTATTGGATGCTGACTATGAGTCACGCACATTGCTAATTGCTTTAAAGCTCTTGGCTTGTTCAATCAACATTTTTTGACAGAAATTATCTACCTTTTCATATTAAGATACCAAGCCCTAAAATGGTTAAGCAACTCAACTGCAGTCACAAAACCTGTAAGGCAGAGAACAGGGATGAAGAGGTGACCTCTTGAATCTATTGCACTGTTTGTAATGAATGAGATCCTGTCAGGAGACACACTGGGGAGGGAAACATGTTGGCTTTGGAGGCTGCCAGGTTCCCAGGGTTTAGTGCCATGTTCCCAACTTGGCTGGGGGCCAGCTGGGTTCCAATTACTTCTGCTAGGCATATATCTCACCCAACTGGCCTCCCTTGGGGCTTCTTTTATTTATTTTTTAAATATATATTTACACTTTTATTAGAATTCTTCAGAACTGTAAACAACAATTGGGCAACATATCAGAGAAAAAACATATAGAACATCAACATCCTTTAAACTTGCACCACTTACATATTTACATATAAAGTTACTGTATATATAAAAAATATTTTCAAGGACTCATGGGCTTGGGAATATTCAAAAGACATTACTGCTACATTTCAATATTTACCAAAAAAAGCCACAAAATAATTTCAAACATTAAGCCACTGCAAAGAAACATCGGATGTAAATATATATATATATATATATATATATATATATATATATATATAAATATAAACTTTCAAGAATATCCAAGACAAAACTCTCAGTGAAGTGCCCCTTAAGTACCTAAACATCTACAATTAAAAACCATTTTTCTTACTATAACCAAAGTCAATAGAAACACAAAGGAAATTTTCAAAGTATGGCAAACAGCGACAACCTCCTATGTGACAACAAAACGCCCCAACCAGTTACCTTTGGAAAGGTGCAAGAGCATAGAACTCCAGTGCAAATGGTTACTTCCAGATAAATGGCCACAGTTCTCTAAATGAAAGCTAAGGGACCTAGGAGGGTCATTCAGGGTTTGACAGGAAAGCATCAGGGCAGTGGTGAGAAGATAGTGTCTTGCAGAGGCATGTAAAGCAAACTAATGTTCTGGCTAGGCCTACAGCCTGATAAATAGACAAGCTGCATCAGGAGCTACCTGCCTCCTGGGGAAAAAGGGCAGAGATAAAAAGAGCAGCAACATATTTTTCTTGTTTGTTTTACTTTTTGCTTGTTTTCTTCTTTTCCCCAAGCTCCTTTTATCTGAGGAAATGTCCTAGACCAATCCATGTGTTAGTGTTTCAGCTGCTCTGGGCTGGTCTTTTCTGGGCTGGGCCTATTAGGCTAAAGTCCAGGCTTTGATTCAGGGTCACACCAGCAACACAGAGCTTCATCACTCTGGGAACATCAGAAATGTACCTCACGTTCTTCTCATGGTAGGAAGGCCAACATGCAGGGATCCCAAGCCAAACACTGGTGAACATTCCATTAGTAAAATCAAGTCCCTTGGATAAGCCCAAAATCAATGAGAGAACATACATCCCGCGTGGAGGCGCTATGAGGCCACAAGGCAGCACAAAGGATGAAAGGACTGAGAGCAGTAATCCAAGCCACCACTCTTAATTCACATAAACGTTGTAGAAATGGAAAAGTGTTCCATAGTTTTGTCCTTCCCAAAATTCAGCCGTATCAATTTTACCTACAAGATATTTTTCCATATCTATATACCACCCATATGATTACTTGCTTTCTGGTTTCCTTTTCACTGGTGGTTTTGCAAATTTATAGAAATCTATATTTAAAAAGAGCTTTGCATGGCGACTATACTTAACAATACTGTACCGCCTATCGGAAAGTTGTTAAGCGAGTAGATCTTAAAAGTTCCCATCACCAGAAAAAAAGTCTGTAACTGTGCATGGTGATGGGTGTTAGCTAGACTTAGTGTGAGGGTCATTTCACAATGTATACAAATATCAAAGCATCAGGATGTACACTGATAGTAATATAATGCTGTATGTCAATCATACCTCAGTAACACATATTTTAAAAAGCTTTGTTTCACCATCTTAAAGGAGATCATTTGTTTTACTCACCATTAATACAAGATAATTATAAAAATAAATGATTTCTTTTCAATTATAGCAAGACACTGTGGCTACCAGAAGTGCTGAACCTCTCTTTCTTAAATGTGTAATTAGCAAGTGCTATAATAGTACAACATAATAAACCTTTCTCCTTGAAGTCATCAGGAGAATTTAAAAGAAATGAATGATGAGGATACCGCCATGATTTATTTAATGCTCCGTCTCAGCACCACCTAAAATCAACTCCTGCACTGATAAAACCATCTGATGTACCAAATTCGGGAAACACAGTCCTAGTAAATTCCCTTATTTCCCATTATACACATGGGGAAAAGGGTACCCAAACACTGCGAGACAAGACCAAGTTCCCACAAACAAAATCAGAGACAGAACTAAAGCATCATGCTTGTCCCAGTGTTGCAGAATGCAGCCGACTGTGGCAGTCTGCCTCAAAGTACTTCAGGGATGAGTTAACGCTACTTAATGAGGCAAGATTTAGAAAGAAAAGGAGAAACATGAACAGAGTTGATATAGGGGAAGTCGATGAGAGCAGGGTTTTGTTTATGGCTCTGGCACTGATTCACGGTTCATCCCTGAGTAGCTCGATTAATCTTCCTGCATCTGTCTCTTGCTCCCATTTGTAAATGAGAGGTAATGAATGGGCCTTTACAGAAACGATAGGAGGGATTAGTAATAAGGTAATGCATGTTCATTGCTCTGAGCTCATTAAGGAAACAGCTCTGTGTATAGATGCAGCATGTTGCTGTGATCAGAAAGGCAACAAATTAGGAGAAAGGATAAAAGGAAGAAAGGAGAGGAAAAAGAAGAGGGGTGAAAAAAGAGCAAGTGAAATAAAATGAAATGGTAATGGATTAAGGAAGAGGGAAGGGGAAAGAAAGAAAAGAAAAAATTTGTAATAATGAAAGAAAAACAGATTCAGAAAAAGTAAGACTAAATTTACATGGATCTGAGAGTCTTGGCTCTAATTACCAGCTGGAGGAAATAAGTAGATAAGAACATAAAATAGTACAAAAACATGACAGAGACCACCCAAGCTGTGGGTTAAGCCGGTAGTAAGCAGATTTTGTTACCACCAGCTCCATAGCTATGGGAAAGCCATTTTATGGCCTCTAGCTTTCCTTATCTGAAAAAGGACGATGCTGAAAAGCTTTGAGATATCTTTCAGAGAGACTGTATGATCCAGGATGTTAAGAAAAGCTGAAAAGAGAATACTGGCAGAAAGAACATCAGGAGGAAAAGCAAGGAAGACAAACTGTCAGACATGAAGAAGTCATTTTACTTTCTTCAGACTGTAAATAATAATTCTAACCACTTTCAGTGAAGGAAAAAAAAAAACATTGCCTTTTTGAACCCTAGAGAAAACCAGTCTCTGTCAATTCACTGTCCAAAAACTCTCTGTCAAAAAAGGCAGGCAAAATTATTAGCTCTCTCTCTTTCTTCTCCCTCTTTCTCTTCTACCTATATAAAAATTTATTTTTTAATCTTTTAAAAACTGATTTTTTAATGAAAATATTTCATTAAAATATGAAATATTTTAAAAAGAAAAACAAGAAAGAAAAACAAGAAAAAAAGAAAAACAAAGGAAGAAGAACAGAAAGGAAGTAAGCGAGAAAGGAAGGAAGAAGGAGGGGGAAAGAGAAAGGAGGAAGGACCTCACTTGGATGTGTCTCATGCAGAGAATGTTCTCTTTTGAGAAGTGGTACAAGCATGTTTGGCCTTGGCTGGGAGAAAACTCTCTCAAAAAGGAGTTAACTTAGGTAAAGGGGGTAACAGAAACAGATGCTACCATTGACTACAGTTTTCAGGACTGGATTTCTTATTCCCCTTCACCCTCAAAGTTTGCACCACTTCATATCACTGTGTTGGGCTTTTCCCTCTTTTCTGCAGACATTTCACAGTTCTAGAGATGAGGGCTACTTTTTACCCTGTGTACTGACCTGTCCACCAGTTTCAATGTACATGTGGAGCTGTCCCCGTGGCTGAAGTCCTGCTCCTACCTCAGGCCTCCTGGGAAGCCCAGATCTGCCCTGCTTACCTACTTACCTGGTGCTGGTGTTTACTTCCTGCCAGGTCATCAGGAAACACCAGCCCTTAACACCCCCATCCTCCTCAACTATCCACTTGGGTACTTGGCTGTTTGGCATCAAACTCCTCAGTCCCCATCCCGATTCCAATTACATTTGACCCCTGAACAGTACCAGTTTAAACGGCGCAGGTCCACTTACAGGCAGATTTTTTTCAATACTATAGCACTACATGATCTGCAGTTAGTTGCATCCGTGGATGCAGAACCGATAGGAAGGAACCACATACACAGAGGGCCGACTATAAATTATACTGGGATTTTCCACTGCGCAGAGAGTGGGCGTGCCTAATTCTTACCACATTGTTCAAGGGTCAACTGTTGTGTAAGTACACGTTACCTATCTTTCTACACTTCAGTTATCGTGTTTTTCCTGCCAAACTGCCTGAAGACCAGGCAATAGCTCACTTCATAACACTGGAGAAACTGAGGCTCATTCATGGAACTATGCAGCTTGGACAGCCCTTCCAGAGAGAACTAGTCATTCAACGGCGAGGGTGCTGGAAGCTGATAGCCTCCAGCAGCAGAGCCTTTGGGGTCCCTTGCAATGTTTGACAAGGGCCAAGACATCAGGATAGAGAAGGGAGGGTTCACTGACTTGGGGACACTCCCTTAGGATATCTCACTTAATACAGTGACGAGGATTCCAGGGCTTAGTAGATGTTAAAATCGTCCCTTGAGGCCTGGGAAAGTGATAGCCCAAGGTGAGTGAAGTTGAAATCCCGAATTTCTAGAGCAGATGGTTCAGGAAGGGATTAATGGCTGAGAAGTTCATCATTTTCAAGTGTATGTTATGTGATGACATCAAATGACCTCCCCCTGCCCCCAGCACGGTGGAGAAACCCGGAAGACTCATCCAGAAGGTGCCGGTGAGAGAAGCCCTAGAGTCCCTGAGAACTGCAGTGGTGGCCTTGCCCTGCAGGCCAGAGCTAACGGTGGGAGGAGTAGTCACAGAGCTGGGTTCGTTGATAAAAACGAGGATGATGGTACCATGAAGCAACAGAGGTCAGGTGGAAGTAGTTAACCAAAAGTCCAGGAGAGGCCAGAGTGGCAGCCAAGTAGGCTTGGTCTGCAGAGTACTGTGGAGATGATTAATGATATACGGCATCCTTAGGAACAAAACAGAGGCAGAGTAGACAGGCAGACAATGAGGGTGCTGTGTATTATATATACTAATACGTTTTTTAAAGAACAGAACAGCGAGAGGACAAAGGAAGCTACCCTAATAAAAAGTAAAGATCACCTGCCCAAATCCCAGACCTGAAAACATACAAATAGACAGTCAACAAACTCAAAATTCGTTCATTGAAAAATCTAATAATTTGGCTGTACCCTGGCAAGACTAAGTAAAAGAAAAACAATATCAATATCCAGAATGCAAAATGATACATCAATACAGATCCTACACAAAAGAAATGCAATAAGAATATTGTTTAATAATAATTTCATGGCAATAAGTTGAAGTTTAAATAAAAATACAAATTCCTATATAAAAGAACTTAAAATTGACATAGGAACTAACAGAATACCTAGTCTGAAATCTATTAAAAATAGTAAATCTTGACTACTCTTCCCCAAACAAAATCACTCCTGTCCCGAATGCTGTCAGGAATAAATATTTCTAAACAATTTAAAAAAGAAAGAAATCCAATCTTACATAAACTCTTTGAGAAAAGTGGAACAGACTGAAATCATTTTATGATGCAACATAGCGTTGATACCAAAATATGACAAGGCTGCTACGATGTGGAAACTTATAGGCCAATCTTTTTTATGACTACAGATGACATACTCTTTAATAAAACATCAGGGCCTCCCTGGTGGCGCAGTGGTTGAGAGTCCGCCTGCCGATGCAGGGGATACGGGTTCGTGCCCCGGTCTGGGAGGATCCCATATGCCGCGGAGCGGCTGGGCCTGTGAGCCATGGCCGCTGGGCCTGTGCATCCGGAGCCTGTGCTCCGCAACGGGAGAGGCCACAACAGTGAGAGGCCCGCATACAGAAAAAAAAACAAAAAACAAAAACATCAGCATGCTGAATTGAGGGATACACAAGCAATATATATAATAAAACACAACTGCATTTATTCCAGTAATTAAGTTTGGTTACCACAGGGAATCAAGGTAATTCTCCACATTAATAAAAATAAGGAGAAAAATTATTTGATACTCTCAACACAAACACAAGAAATCTGTATTAAAACTCAACACCCATTTTTAGCAGTGCTATCTGATCAGATATCCCTATTACTTCTTCAGTGAATAACAGACATTTATTGAGTAACAAGTCTGTCTACTAAAACTATATGTAGAGAAGCCACGATAATCAAGGTGTTGAAAATGCTACTCTGACTGTTCATTTGTGGTGGTGGCAGTTTTAGATGTCAGAGTGGACTTGCTGTCCATAACCACTGCAATTTATCCTAGCAGCTGTATCTGTTTGAGACTCAGTTTCCCATGCCCCTCATCCCAGGAGAGTATCTAATGTCAGGATCCGGATCATTCTTGTAAGTCTTTACTCTATGGTAATTAAAAAGATTATTTATTCCCAAGTATTGGAGCATATTGCTTATTTTGTAATCTGTAACTTAAATATCACATGTGTCTCCTATCCCCACAAACTTTACACACCAGAGAACAGAACAGTGATTTTTTTTTAAGTCTTTAGTGGATTGGAAGCCAACAATGACATTATTTAGAAAGTGAATTATTGTTCTATATAGGAATTTCTGGCCTCAGAGAATTGGTTCCTGAATCACTTCATTTTAATTGTGAGCTATTCCTTAGAGATTTTCTAGTGAAACCTTCTTATTTTACAGATGAGGAAATTGAAGTTAGGTGATATTATCAAGCAGGATTAATTAAGCCTGGAGGACTTAGAAAATCTTGGCTTCTTCTAATGTTTTCTCTATGCAACAGATGATCTTCTCTATTTCTCACTGAATTAGCAGAAAAGGTAATTATAAGACAAATCTCATCTTTAAAACCTCAAATAAAACAAGAGTAAATTAAAACACATGAAACATTCTAAGACTTCTCCTATTTGCTTAGTATTTAATAATTGCCTAATTAATGAATACAAAATAATTGCTTCAAGCTAAACGGTGGAATGATTAAAGGGTGCTCTAGGGATTTAAAAAAAAAAAACCACAAACCCAAGCTGAGATAGGCCATATAGGATGTAAGAAATGTGGCTACTCTAGAGGAAAAATTGTGCTTTAGGATGAAAGAAGATACATAGTTTTTCTGACTGAGATCATACCTTGACACATGATTACTCTTCCCAAAGTTAAAATGAGAGCACCAATGAAAAGAAAGAAGTCTGGTTTATGAAAATATAATCTTTTCTTTTACCAATTCAAAAACCATTTCTTGGCAAAAGCAGAGGAAGAGCACAAGCAAATACATATTGGAATGAGAGAGAATGAAAAATTCAGCAAATACCAAGATAACTGGAGTTTGGAAGCAGCCTTTAATGAAGTTAGAAGTAATGAGGTGAGAGGCATACTTAGAGGTCTGATGAGGGAGGTTTCTGTGGCAGTCATTAGGTGGCTAGTTCTTCTCTTCTGAACACATACTGGGATTGTTTTCTGACTAATATTGACGAACAGAAGTGACATTTGAGGATTCCTGGCCAGAGTATATGATTTCTGGTTTGAGAATCTCCAGAACTCCCTTTTCCCTCTGGTGGTCAACAACATTCAAGATGGTGGTTGTTCAGTTAGCCACCATCCTAAGTAAATATATTAAGTAAAGATCCCCTGTGACCCATGATGCATAAGTTACATTAGTGAAAACTAAAACTTTGCTGTTCTAAAGTTTTGATTTGGGGAGTGGTTGTTACCAAGCATAACCTCATTTGCCTGTTACAGTCTCATAAGAAATTTCAGACTTTGGGTCTGGATATTGTCCATGGACGAGTTTAGTTATCCCTGAACCACGATGCGGCAGGCGGTTATGTGCCTATCAGGTACCCCTTCAGGGAAGAACTTGTCACAGCAACAGGCTGCATCTATCAGCTGCTTGAAGAGATTGTTTTAGCTGCAGATAAACACCACAGGCATGCTCACCTCTCTGCGGCAACTCACACCTAATGCCTCACTGCGATGGGGTCTAAAGACTTGGACATTTCAGGCTCATTCTAGACAACTGTGCTGAGCCAGTTTCGCTCCAGCCCTGCCCGCGGAGCGGGCTGAAGCTGTTCTCAGGCTTACGTCATAGCTCAACTTCTCGCCCTGCCCAAACCGCTTCCTTCCCCTTCCTTCTACAGGTGAACACCAAAACGAGTAATGGAACTCTCCTGAAATGAGCACTGGCCAATGCCAACGCCCCCCCTCCCCCCAAGAGGACATGAGACCCGCCTCTGACCGGCCTGGGTGGCTCAAGCTCTCCCCAGACTCCTGGACGACTTGAAAACCAAGTGGCATCTCCAGGCCAAAGTCTGGCCGGCTTGAGTAAGCCTTGGAGGACTACGTTAATTCTTATTCCTTCTAGAAAAGACCCACCCTGCCTGGAGCGCGGCCCGGGAAACAAGCCTGGTTCCCGCTCTGAGGAGACGCGGGGACCCCCCGGCCGGCCCAGGACGCTTCTGGTCCCGACAACAGCGCCCCCTGGCGCGGCCCTTGGGAGGCTGAGGCCCCGGCCCCAGGTCCTCGAAGGCACAGCCGGGCCTGGGATGGGCGCCCACCCCGCCAGACCAGGGTTTCCCTTCCCCGACGCCGCGCAGCCGAGGGAACCAACCTGGGCGGAGAGCGGCCCGAGGAGGCGGATGACCGAACGCTGACGTTTGCGGGGCGGCGGGCGGCGGCGGCGCCTCCACTTCCGCGGAGACCCTCTCGGCGGCAACCCGGCGCTACGCCTCCTGCGGCCCGGGCGGTCTGGGCCGGCGCCTCCGGGCCTGAGGGAACTTCCGGCGTGGGGCCGCGGGGGCGGGGCGGGCGGCCTAGGACGTCCGAGTTTAGGAAAAGGCCCTGCAGCTGAGGCTGGAGCCGCTCCCGGGACGGCGCGCGGGCAGACGCGCCCCTCAGCCCGCAGGAGGCCGCCCGTGGCGACGCGGAGGGGCCGGTTCCCCGGGAGCTCCCGGCGGGCGGGCGGGAGGCCCCGGGGCGGGTCTCCTCCGCGTGTCCTGGGCCCAAGCCATCGTGGCCGACCTGCAAGGCGGCCCGAACGACGTGGACGCGATGCAAAAGGAGACCCTGCGTCTCAAGAGCCGGCCGAGGCGCTGCAGGAGGCGCTGGAGGCGGGTCGGGGTCGGTGTGAGGGTCTTGAGTGGAGAGGCCCGCGCAAAAGAGAAACTCGAACTGGCCGAGAGCAGGTGGTCCAGGCCCGGAGCCAGGCCTCCGGAAGGCCTTGACCTTCCACGTGAGCCCAGGGAAGAGCAGAGGGGCATCCACTCACCGGAGGAGAACGTTGAACAAAACACGGAAGAAAACGAGGAACGAACTGACCAGCATCTGTGACGACCTCCTTTCCAAGATGGAGCAGATCTGACGTGGAGTCCGCGACCTGCTCAGCCAACCTCCTGTCTGTCCGGCTCGGTCTGCTGGAAGGTTTCATGTTCTTCCTGCTCTTCGCCTCGAGTCGTTTTCAATTCAGCTGCCTTGAAAAGAAGACTAAACATATTGTCTTTAAAGGTTAAGGAAAAAAAAAAAAAGTCACCACCTGGTAAATGCGCTGCATGATTAATTCTGCCTCAGAGGATAAAGGCAGGGAACGTCGGTGCTGGGAGCCTAGACCACAGGCAGGAAGATGGGGTGTTGTAGATGCATCCCTCATCGCTTGGCTGGCAGTGAGGACTCCATCAGGGGTGGTAGGGGGAGCACGTTCTGTCCCTGAGTACCGTGGTGGTCCAGTTGCTCAGACTCTCACTGGTCATGAATTGGGATATTATTATATCTGTGGGAGCACATGCGCTCCTTGATACAGTGTTTCAGCCATTGGAGAATTTGAGGAGAAATAGTAGCAAGGAAAGCAGACCTGGATGGCTGTTTGGAGACTTCATGAATGATCCAGAGGAAAAATAAAAAAAGACAGCAAGGGAGAGGCTGAAAGCCATGAGTGAAAGCCATAGGGTCTCCTTTGTACCATGAAAATAAGCTCTTCTGCACTGGAAGTCTAGAGAAAGCCGAAGACAAGTACTGGCACTTAATTATCAGATAGCCAAGTGCCAAAGGATATTTTATTACCAACCAAGGCACAACCTCAGGACCCTGATAAAGAATGAAACATTTAACATTTGAGATGGGGACATATGGATTCTATGACCTTAGGATCTTGAATTCCCAGATTCACCTGATGTGTATGAGTCGTCTGAAGTGGTCCACCATGTCCTATTAAGAGTGAGTACCCTACTGTTTTTTAAAGATAATTAAGATGTTTCTGTCCTTCAATACAACCCTCTATCCAGGAGCTGCCACCTCTTTTCCTACAGGATACGAAGTCTCTACCTAGTCTTAAACCACTGAATAATCCAGCCAGGAGCATATTGGGTCTGTTACTAGAAGAAAGGGACTGTATCCCCAAGGAGCTGTAAGACTTAGCCAGCATGAATTGACAGCAGCTAGAAGGTGTAAGCACAGAAGGCATATGGACTCTGAGAGTGGTTATTATCAGGGACTAGGAAGCAGTATTGGATAATGGAGAGTTTTTTGTTTGTTTCTTAATTTTGGAGCATTCTTCCAAGATAGAAGTTTTAATACTCTGGCAAAGACCCTAGGAGATGGTTCAAACTTGATACTACGCTGGTTCCTAGAAGCACTTGAAAAACAATGGCTCATGTTATATGAAATTTAAATATCTGAATTGTTAGGGCAGACAGTAGAAGAAGGATTTAAAAGTCCCAGGGAGGTGGTCACACCCTACCTGGAGTGTCTTGTGTCGTTGGACGAGTGGCATGGGTATAAGATGCCCAGCCTTTTTGGCTCGATATGGGACGTTTGCTGAGCCATTTTGTTCCCGAGCTCCTCCTAGGGTTAGACAGTGTCTTTGTTGCAACCTCATAGAAACTCAACTTTTCCCTTTGCTCTATCCACTTCCTTCTTATCCTTTCCAAAGGAATTGATCACATTTGCGCTCCATCATAGATGCACTGCATGCTAATCTACGTATTAAGAGTGTGCTTCCTGTAGAAGCCAGTTTGTGATGTATGATTACAAGCATCTAGAGACAAATTTGTGGGCAAGTGAGTTGATGAGCACCAACTGCTTGCCAATCACCATTCTGACATTCATTTTATTGAATTACTTATCATCATCTCCATTTTACAAATGAAAATATTGTTTCAGATTATGACTTGTTCATGACTGATTAATAAGTTATGCAGTTAAGTCTCATATTTCCATTGTAGAAGCTTTTTCTTGCCATACTGTTGTCTATAAAATGGTTTCTTCCAAAAAGATCTTCAGAAACCTACTGGTTATACAAAGTTTCAATGAGATCAGCATCAAGAGAACAGGCTTAGGGACACCCATCCTGCTCAAGCCAAAGTAAAGCCACCTTTATCCATTTTAACACCGATTCAAATAAGATTTGTCCAAAAGAGATGCTACCGCAATGATATTAAACACATTTGAACAACCAGATGCCCACATGAGCAATTTTTATTTTCTTCACAAAATAGAAATAACAGTAAATCTTTAGTGTGACAACTGAAGTACTGTTGTCATGAGAAAGAAATCCCATTTTCAATATTTCAGAAATACAGTTCATTTATCTTTATATATTTTGTAAAGCTTCTTTTGAGAAAACAATCAGAGTATCATAAAAAAAGATATTGACTGTAAAGTCCCAAAACTTCAATTTCAGCAAACTTCAAGACTTCATGCCTCTGAATCAGAAGTCCAAATATTTAAGAAATATAATCTTTAAGGTTTAACTTGAGAGAGGTATCCACCTCCAGTAACTGACCAGCAAGATTATATTACAAGTATAGCTAGTAGTTATCCAAATATATGAGCAGTGTTGAGATTATATTCTATGAAGAAAGGGAGTCAATGTGAGTTTGGAAGATAGCTTATGAGAGGTGTGTGCTGGGCAAGAAAGGAAAAGATATAGAGATGGAGATGGTGGGGGGGGCGGTGGGAGAGATCTCAGGAATTTCTCCTTAAAACCCAGAGAAATCTAGAATCCATGCTAGATCATGACCATTACCTTCCTGTCTACGTCTCTGTTGTTAAATACTGCAATAGCTTCCTAACTTTCCTCAGGATCCACTCTTAATTCTCAATTGATTCTCAACAGAGGCAGAGTGATTTTTTAAAAATGTAAACATAATTGTGACATTTATTTCCTTAAAACCTTTAAAGGGCTCCCCACTGCTCCTTATCACAATGGCCACAATCCTTAGTTTGGCCTTTTGAGTAATGTGGACTTTTCAAGCCTCATCTGCTTCTATGCATTCCTCCTTGCTCGCTGTTGTCAGGCCGACTTTCCTCAGTTTTTACAAGCTGACCGTGCAATTCCCTCTGTCTCTCTCTCTGAATTTATCAACTCCTACTAATCTTCATATCTCAATTCAACTCTTAAATTCTTCTGGAAGGCCCTCCATGATGCCTACAGACCAGATCTGATTTCTGATATGCACTGTCCACTTTTGATTTTTTAAAAAATTTATAATACTTTTTTTTATTACAAAGTTGTGTATGTCTGATTAACATCAGACTCTACCAGTAAACTATAGGCTCTGTGAAGGCAGACTTTATGTCTATTTTATTCCCTTTCTGGTTTCTATATCAAGCACTGCAAACCTCAATAAATGTTTGGGTGATTGTGTGAATGATTAAATAAATAAATAATTGATTCTTATTGGTTATCTGTTGGGTCCAATCCAATCCTTGTTCATATAGAAGTGTTAGGTTAATCTAATTATGAACTTACTTTGTGTTCCTAGTAATAAAGTTCAAAGTAGAGTCCCTCAACAACAACAACAAAAAAGTTAAAATAGGGAGAGGAACTCTTGACCCAAGGAACAATCCAGAGCCACACCTTGTATGAGTCCATGGTAGATCATACATGGTCTATGTATATGGTATCCCCTGGAATGGAGGAGCCATACCCAAAGCTCCTGGAGAACACAGCCCTGACTCTATGAACTGGTAAAATACTAGTAACCTTTAATGCTACTTCCTACCTTCTCTGGGCCAAATTTAAAAGAAAAAGTAAAAGCAGATATGGAGGAAAGAAGAGAACACTTAGCTAAAGAGGAAGGGTTCAATTTTACAGCATATTCCAATCCAGACGGATGTAGTGCAGCTAACAGTAGAGAAAAGGTGGAGTATTTTTTTAACTTGCCTGCAGGTCCTTGAGGAGTCATATGCTCATATTTTAAACATAAATTCAATCCGTGTGGTTATAATTACATTTTGTCAGCTGGATTTATAGTTAAGACACTCAGGCTGGAACTAATTTAGGGGGATGTCTAGTGGCCAAAGAAATAAAATTTTGTTATAAATTGGTATCTTCTTTGGCTGCCCCAGCCCACAAATGGAGTTTCAGGGACCTCTACCAGGCTATACCAATAAGAAGGTAATAGGTCTAGGTATAGAAAGGATTCATGTGGGTCAAGGTATTTGGGTTTTATACATACTTCAAAATATCCATATTATTAAGACATTAGATGGATAAGCTAATACTGTAAAATGAAAACAAATTCTGTATTAATGTTTATCATCATCACCATTATTATTTTCATTATTGTAAAACATATTTCTGTTACTTATACCAGAATGTGCTACCATTTAATAGTTTGGGCAGGGGGTAGGGGACAGTTGCCTTGATAAAAGACTGAAAGCAAGACAAACCTGGTTTAAAGGTTTGGGAACACATTTTTGTTTCCCTAGCCCCTGCCAGAATCATAGGTGCAGGCAATTCAACATATCAAACTGCATCCCAGATATAACAGTCCCAAGAAGATTAGTGTAGGATATGAACCATTCCCAGTTTAAATATTACCCTCCTACCTTTTCCCTCCCACAGCTGGAAAAAAATCCTGAATTCCAAAACAATTTTCAGGGCTATTAGTAACAATTTTTGAAATGGTATCTTTCTGAGGAAAAAATACAAAGATCTTGTTATAACTTTAAGAACAATAGTTAAAAGTCACAAATGGTTTTATTCATCTTTATTTTTTCCCATAAGAGAGGAAAGAAAGTAATTAACTATATGGTAGATGTTAGGGAGGCTTTAAGATGATAATGAGGCATTTGAAGTGGGTCTCTTGGAATAGCGCTACATGTCATATTGCATTTTGTCCTCCTAACTATCCAATAAAGTAGATTATACTCTGTCTCCATTCTATAGAAAAGAAATTTACCTGTGCTCACTCACTACATGGAGTAAGCAGGATTCAAAAACAAGTGCTCATATTCTTAGGCACTATTTCAAGAATAATCTGTCCTATTACCAAGGATATTAATTACTAGAAATTAAACGTGTTTTGCCAGTAACAAGGTCAGGGCTTTAAGATAAACAAATGAAATAAAGAAAAATGATTGCAACCACAAGAATGAGGTGAGAGAGGGACAGATTGGGACCCCAAACCAGTGAGGCCGAGACTGCCTAGGACTAGACTGTGAAGGCTCCACTCCCAGGAACCCCAGTGTACAAAGGCTCCATCTCTAGTTAATTATATTGTAAGTAGAGAAGTCACATGTGAATTTGGAGGATAGGAAATAAAGAGCAAAGAGTGGAAGAAGAGGGCCATGAGAGGAGTTTGGGAGAGGTTGTGTTTGGGGTGTGATAGAGCATGAGATCAGTAGACATCAACCAGAGTAATAATTGAAAGGCAAGACATGGGCTTGAGAAAAATAAGAAGATAGTCTATGGAGGTCGACTGCTGAGAAGTTCTTGGAGACCACAGAATTTAAAATCCTCCTTATCCTTGTATTAGCATTTCTTCACCTGTTCTGTTAATTCATGAGTGGAAACTCCATTATTGGGAGACAATAAGGCAAAAAGAGTGTATGCCTCTCAAAAGATGGAAATGAATGAAATGTGCAGTTACTAATCCTTACAACAGTGTTTAGGGTCATCTATAAACTCACCAGCTGGTATTTTTAATGCCTCAATTAAAATTTCTCCTGTTTCCTCACTCTCAAATTAGTTCTAATTGATATGTGGAATTTATTTAATTTATTGAGGTTTTATAAAATCTTGGCACTCTGCTAAGTATTTTTACAGAAATCATTCTTGCCTTCATTTATTCATTAAAAAATTTGATTACCACCAATACTGTAGGCATTGTAAATGATTCCAAAGATGCAGAAAAGAGTGGCTGGGTGTTTTATCCTTTGATGTTTTTGCTCCTGCTGCTCTTTCTATGAGGACCATTTATCTTCTCTCTCAGATAAGCAAACACCTACTTGTCTTTCAAGACTCAGCTCAAACATCACTGTGTGATTATGTGATTGGATCTTTCTAATGTACTATAAATACACAAGGGCAATATCCTTGTCTGATTTATTTTCTATTCTGAACACTAAGAAAACTATCTGAAAGCAAGTTATTGTAAAGAAATATTACTTGAGTTACATATAAAATGAACATATAAATGAATAAGAGAGGTAGATGTTGTTTAGGTGGTTTAGTACTAGCATAGAGAACAGATGATTTCATCATACTGCGGTATGAGCACAAACTGATAAGAACAAAGAAGTAAGAACAAATCAATATAATACAATGGAAGGGGCACTTGAGCCCAATGGATTGGTAAGAGAAAACTTCTCAGAGGATGTCATTTTAGCCATGAGATGTGATAGAAAATCAGCAGTTAAGTGGGAAAATAAGGGTGAAGGAGTAACTGAGCAGAGAAGTAACTTTTAAAGGTTTTCCTTGCTAATATTTTGGGTACTCCAGGACTTCTCTGACTGTAAGTCTGGTTTTTTTTATGTTATTACTCTGCCCTACCTCCAAATCAACCACCCCTAGGTTAGATGAAGAATAGCTACATTGGGCCTCCCTGGTGGCGCAAGTGGTTGAGAGTCCGCCTGCCGATGCAGGGGATACGGGTTCGTGCCCCGGTCTGGGAGGATCCCATATGCTGCGGAGCGGCTGGGCCCGTGAGCCATGGCTGCTGAGCCTGCGCGTCCGGAGCCTGCGCGTCCGGAGCCTGTGCTCCGCAACGGGGGAGGCCACAACAGTGAGAGGCCCGCATACCGCAAAAAAAAAAAAAAAAAAAAAAAAAGAATAGCTACATTTATTGAGAACCCCAACTATATCCCAGATACAACATATATATATAGAGATTATATAGATAAATAACTGAAAGATGATAGATAATTAGATAAATATATATGCAAATGATAGGTCAGATAGATAAATACATATATTCTAGATGCATAAAAAGACAATTCATTTTAATTCATGTGCTAATTTACATTTAATAGTCATGGGCTCAGAAAGGATAAGGTCTTTGACCAGACTCCTACAGTTGGTAATGTGATCTCCCTGAAGGTTTATCACTTTGTATTAATTACAACAAATCTTCTTGGAAACAGATATACTTATACATTTAAAATACATTTTAAAATCCAAATTGAATTCATACTCTGGAAAATACATTTTATTATCTTCTAAACCTGACAGCTTTTAAAAATAACTATTTCAGGCTTACCAATCCTTTATCTGTATCATTAAAAAGCATGAGGTAGTCTTATAATATTTCTTAGATATTGTAATAAATTTTCAAATTTTTTGCTATTGAGGCTCAAGAGTAAATATTTTCTAACATCCAACTGTACAGTTATCTGAACTGACTACAAATGTCATATAAAGGCCACACAACTTCTTTAACCTCTTATATGTTGTGGACTCAAATAAAAACAAGAAGGCATCAAGAGGACATTCCTATTGGCCTATATCAAGAAGTACTAGAATAAAGAAGAAACCTAATTTGTCCAGGCAAGTGGCCTAAATCCACAGAATTTTATGTATTTCTTTAGTGCTTTGGAAAATGAGAAGAATAAATTAACACTCAATAAGATTGATAGTATGCTGAGGAACAATAAGGAATGGCATTTAATAAGAACGCCATGTCCCTAAGATGAAAAGCAATATGAAAACACTAAGTCCAATTTTCATTAGGCTACAATTTTTAGTTTTTAAATGAACAGTTTGAAGAAAATGATCTATAATTAGAGTTTTCAGAAATATGCCAATAAAACAATGGCATTAGATTAAAAAACTCTCAGAAAAGATTCAACTATGCATTTAGAAGGGATATTTCTAGAGGACAAGTAGAAGTCAAGAAAAATCCTTAAGGAGATGTACTGTAGTAGAAAAAACTGATGGTCTGTTGACTTTATCAGACAGTATTGAACTTATCAAATAGCATAAATTAGGAATTAAGAAATCAGATCTACTGCTATGGCCATTGCACTTCACCAGAAAATAGATTTCCTCATATTTAGGTATATTGTCATGAGGTAACTAAGTTTCTCTTGGGAAAATAGTTGAAGAAAATGCAAAGGAGAAATTCTCTTTTTTTATATACTGGATAAGTCAATGGAAAATGATCAGGTTTCCAAGCTATAATGAGATCCTGACTTGGTTATGAATCACCATTATGTAAAGTTATAACTGGGATTTGAGCCCACTGGTAGGAGTGAAAGAAGAATTATAATCCATAGTCTACTCTGATCTTTTTTTAATTCATTTTATTTTTATTTTTTTGCTTTTAGTAACTTTATTCATAATAGCGCAAACACAGAATAACTCAGATGTCTGTCACCAGGAGAATGGCAATCGACCGTGATAAATATGTAGATTAGAATATTATTAAAGTCACTCAGCCGCTTGTTGGCTGAGCAGAGAGAAAATGTGCATTTATTTACTCCACTTCTCATCTCTCCTCAGTCCCACAAGATGATTTTTCCAAATCTCATCTAAATCTCTATGTACTTTTCAGTAAAGACAACCCTATGACGAAGACATGGGAGCTCCAAGACTTTCTCTTTTAAAACTCTTCCTTCCTTCTCTCAAAGGGAAGTCCCCATCGTTTTATTCACTATAGCCTCTAAGAACCTGCCACCTTGCATCTGGTTCATGAAACTTGGATCTAACCATTGCCGTAACTGATGGTGGAACCAACCCTGCTCTCAGCAGGAGAGGACCTGAGCATTCAGGTGCCCTGATATTCCTGGGCCCTGGTTTTACCTAAGAACTTTTATCTTTTTTTTTCCTTTTTTTTTGTGCATTATAAATGGTATTTTTAAAAGATTTCACTTACTAATCATTCATTGGTAATATGTGAGAATGGAATCTAGTTTTTTTTATATTAACCTAGAATCCTATAATCTTGCTATATATACTTATTAGTTCCAGGACTTTTGTTGTTGTTTTTGTTATTGACTCTGGGATTTTCTTTTTTTTTTTTCCTTAAAACTGAGAAAAATATATGATTTCACAACATGGTATCTATGGTTTAAATTAGGAGTACTATCACTATCAATTAATAAAACCAGTTGGGCAATACTTGGGGGTTTTTTTTCTTTGAATTTTATTTTATTTATTTTTTATACAGCACCTTCTTATTAGTCATCCATTTTATACACATCAGTGTATACATGTCAATCCCAATCTCCCAATTCATCCCACCCCCACCCCATCTGCCCCGCTGCTGCTTTTCCCCCTTGGTGTCCATATGCTTGTTTTCTACATCTGTGTCTCAATTTCTGCCCTGCAAACCTCTTCATCTGTACCATTATTCTAGGTTCCACATATATGCGTTAATATGCGATATTTGTTTTTCTCTTTCTGACTTACTTCACTCTATATGACAGTCTCTAGATCCATCCATGTATCTACAAATGACCCAATTTCATTCCTTTTTATGGCTGAGTAATATTCCATTGTATATATGTACCACATCTTCTTTATCTGTTCATTTGTTGATGAGCATTTAGGTTGCTTCCATCACCTGGCTATTGTAAATAGTGCTGCCATGAACATTGGGGTGCATGTGTCTTTTTGAATTATGGTTTTCTCTGGGTATATGCCCAGTAGTAGGATTGCTGGGTCATATGGTAATTCTATTTTTAGTTTTTTAAGGCACCTTCATACTGTTCTCCATAGTGGCTGTATCAACTTACATTCCCACCAACAGTGCAAGAGGGTTCCCTTTTATTCACACCCTCTGCAACATTTGTTGTTTGTAAATTTTCTTATGATGCCCATTCTAACTGGTGTGAGGTGATACCTCATTGTAGTTTTCATTTGCATTTCTCTAATAATTAGTGACGTTGAGCAGCTTTTCCTGTGCTTCTTGGCCATCTCTGTGTCCTCTTTGGAGAAATGTCTATTTAGGCCTTTGGCCCATTTTTGGATTGGGTTCTTTGTTTTTTTCATATTGAGCTGCATGGGCTGTTTATATATTTTGGAGATTAATACTTTGTCTGATGATTCATTTGCAAATATGTTCTCCCATTCTGAGGGTTGTCTTTTTGTCTTGTTTGTAGTTTCCCTTGCTTTGCAAAAGCTTTGAAGTTTCATTAGGTCCCATTTGTTTATTTTTGTTTTTATTTCTATTACTCTAGGAAGTGGATCAAAAAAGATCTTGCTGTGATTTATGTCAAAGACTGTTCTTCCTATGTTTCCCTCTAAGAGTTTTATGGTGTCCGGTCTTACATTTAGGTCTCTAATCCATTTTGAGTTTATTTTTGTTTATGGTGTTAGGGAGTGTTCTAATTTTATTCTTTTACATGTAGCTGTCCAGTTTTCCCAGCACCACTTATTGAAAAGACTGTCTTTTCTCTGTTGTATATCCTCGCCTCCTTTGTCATAGATTAGTTGACCATAGGTGCGTGGGTTTATCTCTGGGCTTTCTATCCTGTTCCATTGATCTATACGTCTGTTTTTGTGCCAGTACCATATTGTCTTGATTACTGTAGCTTTGTAGTATAGCCTGAAGTCCAGGAGCATGATTCCTTCAGCTTCGTTTTTCTTTCTCAAGATTGCTTTGGCTATTCAGGGTCTTTTGTGTCTCATACAAGTTGTGAAATTTTTTGTTCTAGTTCTGTAAAACATGCCATTGGTAGTTTGATAGGGAGTGCAATGAATCTATAGATTGCTTTGTGTAGTATAGTCATTTTCACAATGTTGATTCTTCCAATACAAGAACATGGTATATCTCTCCATCTGTTGGTATCATCTTTAATTTCTTTCAAAAGTGTCTTATACTTTTCTGCATACAGGTCTTTTGTATCCCTAGGTAGGTTTATTCCTAGGTATTTTATTCTCCTTGTTGTAGTGGTAAATGGGAGTGTTTCCTTAATTTCTCTTTCAGATTTTTCATCATTAGTGTATAGGAATGCAAGAGATTTCTGTGCATTAATTTTGTATCCTGCAACTTTACCGAATTCGTTGATTAGCTCTATTAGTTTTCTGGTATCATCTTTAGGATTTTCTAGGTATAGTATCATGTCATCTGCAAACAGTGACAGTTTTACTTCTTCTTTTCCAATTTGTATTCCTTTTATTTCTTTTTCTTCTCTGATTGCCATGGCTAGGACTTCCAAAACTATGTTGAATAACAGTGGAGAGAGTAGACATCCTTGTCTTGTTCCTGATCTTAGAGGAAATGCTTTCAGTTTTTCATCACTGAGAATGATGTTTGCTGTGGTTTTGTCATATGTGGCCTTTATTATGTTGAGGTACGTTCCCTCTATGCCCACTTTCTGGATAGTTTTTATCATAAATGGGTGTTGAATTTTGTCAAAAGCTTTTTCTGCATCTATTAAGATGATCATATGGTTTTTCTTCTTCAATTTGTTAATATGGTGTATCACATTGATTGATTTGCGTATATTAAAGAATCCTTGCATCCCTGGGATAAATCCCACTTGATTATGGTGTATGATCCTTTTACTGTGTAGTTGGATTCTGTTTGCTAGTATTTTGTTGAGGATTTTTGAATCTATATTCATCAGTGATATTGGTCTGTAATTTTCTTTTTTTGTGGTATCTTTGTCTGGTTTTGGTATCATGGTGATGGTGGCCTCATAGAGTGAGTTTGGGAGTGTTCCCTCCTCTGCAATTTTTGGAAGAGTTTGAGAAGGATGGGTGTTAGCTCTTCTCTAAATGTTTGAAAGAATTCACCTGTGAAGCCATCTGGGCCTGGACTTCTGTTTGTCAGAAGATTTTTAGTCACAGTTTCAAATTCATTACTTGTGATTAGTCTGTTCATATTTTCTGTTTCTTCCTGGTTCAGTTTTGTAAGGTTATACCTTTCTAAGAATTTGTCCATTTCTTCCAGGTTGTCCATTTTATTGTCATAGAGTTGCTTTTAGTAGTCTCTTAGGATGCTTTGTATTTCTGTGGTGTCTGTTGTAACTTCTACTTTTTCATTTCTAATTTTATTGATTTGAGTCCTTTCCCTCTTTTTCTTGATGAATCTGGCTAATAGTTTATCAATTTTGTTTATCTTCTCAAAGAACCAGCTTTTAGTTTTATTGATCTTTGCTATCATTTTCTTTGTTTCTATTTCATTTATTTCTGCTCTAAACTTTATGACTTCTTTCCTTCTGCTAAGTGTGGGTTTTGTTTGTTCTTTCTCTGTTTCCTTTAGGTGTAAGGTTAGATTGTTTATTTGAGATTTTTCTTGGTTCTTGAGGTAGGCTTGTATAGCTGTAAATTTCCCTCTTAGAAATGCTTTTGCTGCATCCCATAGGTATTGGATTGTCATGTTTTCATTATCATTTGTCTCTAGGTATTTTTTTGATTTCCTCTTTGATTTCTTCAGTGATCTCTTGGTTATTTAGTAATGTATTGTCTAACTTCCATGTGTTTGTGTTTTTTGCATGTTTTTCCCTTGTAATTCATTTCTAATCTCATAGCCTTGTGGTCAGAAAACATGCTTGATATGATTTCAATTTTCTTAAATTTACTGAGGCTTGATTTGCAGCCCAAGATGTGATCTATCCTGGAGAATGTTCCATGCGCACTTGAGAAGAAAGTGTAATCTGCTGTTTTGGGGTGGAATGTCTTATAAATACCAATTTAATCTATCTGGTCTATTGTGTTATTTAAAGCTTGTGTTTCCTTATTAATTTTCTGTTTGGATGATCTGTCCATTGGTGTAACTGAGGTGTTAAAGTCCTCCACTCTTACTGTGTTACTGTTGATTTCCTATTTTAGAGCTGTTAGCAGTTTCCTTATGTATTGAGGTGCTCCTATGTTGGGTGCATGTATATTTATAATTGTTATATCTTCTTCTTGGATTGATCTCTTGATCATTATGTAGTGTCATTCCTTGTCTCTTGTAACATTCTTTATTTTAAAGTCTATTTTATCTGATATGAGTATTGTTATCCATCTTTCTTTTGTTTTCCATTTGCATGGAATATCTTTTTCCATCCCTTCACTTTCAGTCTGAATGTGTCCCTAGGTCTGAAGTGGGTCTTTTTTTTTTTTTTTTTTTTTTTTTTTGCGGTATGCGGGCCTCTCACTGTTGTGGCCTCCCCCGTTGCGGAGCACAGGCTCCGGACGCGCAGGCTCCGGACGCGCAGGCTCAGCGGCCATGGCTCACGGGCCCAGCCGCTCCGCGGCATATGGGATCCTCCCAGACCGGGGCACGAACCCGTATCCCGTGCATCGGCAGGCGGACTCTCAACCACTTGCGCCACCAGGGAGGCCCAGAAGTGGGTCTTTTGTAGACAGCATATATATGGGTCTTGTTTTTGTATCCATTCAGCAAGCCTGTGTCTTTTGGTTGCAGCATTTAATCCATTCACGTTTAAGGTAATTATCAATATGTATGTTCCTATGACCATTTTCTTAATTGTTTTGGGCTTTTTTTGTAGGTCCTTTTCTTCTCTTGTGTTGCCCACTTAGAGAAGTTCCCTTAACATTTGTTGTAGAGCTAGTTTGATGGTGCTGAATTCTATTAGTCTTCGCTTGTCTGTTAAGCTTTTGATTTCTCCGTTGAATCTGAATGTGATCCTTGCTGGGTAAAGTAATCTTGGTTGTAGGGTCTTCCCTTTCATCACTTTAAGTATTTCATGCCACTCCCTTCTGGCTTGTAGACTTTCTGCTGGGAAATCAGCTGTTAACCTTATGGGAGTTCCCTTGTATGTAATTTGTCATTTTTCCCTTGCTGCTTTCAGTAATTTTTCTTTGTTTTTAATTTTTGCCTATTTGATTACTCTGTGTCTTGGCATGTTTCTCCTTGGGTTTATCCTGTATGGGACTCTCTGCACTTCCTGGACTTGCATGGCTATTTCCTTTCCCACATTAGGGAAGTTTTCAACTATAATCTCTTGAAATATTTCCTTGGGCCCTTTCTCTCTCTCTTCTCCTTCTGGGACCCCTATAATGTGAATGTTGTGGCATTTAATGTTGTCCCAGGGGTCTCTTAGGCTGTCTTCATTTCTTTTCATTCTTTTATCTTTATTCTGTTCTGCAGCAGTGAATTCTACCGTTCTGTCTTCCAGGTCACTTATCCGTTCTTCTGCCTCAGTTATTCTGTTATTGATTCCTTCTAGTGTATTTTTCATTTCAGTTATTGTGTTGTTCATCTCTGTTTGTTCTTTAATTCTTCTAGTTTTTTTTAGACATTTCTTGCATCTTCTCGATCTTTGCCTCCATTCTTTTTCCAAGGTCCTGGATCATCTTCACTGTCATTATTCTGAGTTCTTTTTCTAGTAGGTTTCCTATCTCCACTTCATTTAGTTGTTTTTCTGGAGTTTTATCTTGTTCCTTCATCTGGTACATAGCCCTCTGCCTTTTCATCTTGTCTGTCTTTCTGTGAATGTGGGTTTTGTTCCACAGGCTGCAGGATTGTAGTTCTTGCCTCTGCTGTCTGCCCTCTGGTGGATGAGCCTATCTAAGAGCTTGTGCAAGTTTACTGATGGCCAGGACTGATGGTGGGTAGAGCTGGCTGTTGCTTTGGTGGACAGAGTTCAGTAAAACTTTAATCCACTTGTCTGCTGATGGGTGGATTGGGTGGGGCTGGGTTCCCTCCCTGTTGGTTGTTTGGCCTGAGGTGACCCAACACTGGAGCCTACCCGGGGTCTTTGGTGAGGCTAATGGTGGACTCTTGGAGGGCTCACACCAAGGAGTACTTCCCAGAACTTCTGCTGCCACTGTCCTTGTCCTCACGATGAGACACAGACACCCCCCACCTCTTCAGGAGACCCTCCAACACCAGCAGGTAGTTCTGGTTCAGTCTCCTATGGGGTCACTGCTCCTTCCCCTGGGTCCCGATGCACACACTACTTTGTGTGTGCCCTCCAAGAGTGGAGTCTCTGTTTCCCCCAGTCCTGTCAAAGTCCTGCAATCAAATCCCGCTAGCCTTCAAAGTCTGATTCTCTAGTAATTCCTACTCCCATTTCCGGACCCCAAGATTGGGAAGCCTGACGTGGGGCTCAGAACCTTCACTTCAGTGGGTGGAGTTCTGTGGTATAAGTGTTCTGCAGTTTGTGAGTCACCCACCCAGCAGTTACGGGATTTGATTTTATTGTGATTGCGCCCCTCCTACCATCTCATTGTGGTTTCTCCTTTGTCTTTGGATATGGGGTATCTTTTTTGGTAAGTTCCAGTGTCTTCCTGTCGATGATTGTTCAGCAGTTAGTTGTGATTCTGATGTTTTTGCAAGAGGGAGTGACAGCACATCCTTCTACTTCACCATCTTGAACCAATCTCCTCGACTCTAGGATTTTCTACACAGACAATCATATCATCTGTGAAAAAAGACAGTTTTATTTCCTCCTTCTCAATTTGTATACCTTTTGTTTCCTTCCTGTCTGACTGCACTAGCCAGGACTTCCTTAATGATGTTAAATAGAAGTGATGAGAAGGGACATCCTTGCCTTGATCCCAGTTTTAGGGGAAGAGCATCTAGTTTCTCACCATTGAGAATGATGTTACATTGGTTTATCCAACTGGCCCCTGTCCATGGAGGACAAGGAGAGACCAGCGAAAGAGGCAGACCACTCCAGATTGGTACGTGGCAGGTTTAAAAAGCAAGGGAACTTACTTACCAGGCTTGTCTTGGGTCACTATAAGATAAGTAGATCTCTGCACCCACCCACCAGAATCTTAAAAGTTTATATAGAGGCCTTAATGGGGTTCAGCCTCATATGTCATCCAGATTATCTCAAAAACACATTGCTCTTTCAAGACTGTGTCCTTAAAAATGGCTCCCACGGTGGGCAGAGTGTATGTTCTGAGGAAGGGGAGAGAGTGAGGAGCCTGCAGTTGCTGGGCTCCAGCTCTCAGATCAGCCAGTGGTCACATCCTCTCAATGACCTCTTCCAATAGTTAGCTATTGGTTTTTTTGTGTATGTTTCTTATCAAATTGTGGAAACATCTATTTCTAGCTTGCTGAGAGTTTTTATCATGACTAGGGGTTAGATTATGTCAAATGCTCTTTCTGAATTTATTGGTATCATCATATGATTTTTCTTGTTGATATGATGGGTTACATTAATTGGCTTCTAAATATTGAACTATTCTTGCATACCTAGAACAAATCCCCGGTAGTCATAGTACATAATTATTTCCATACATTGTTGAATTCAATTTGCTTTTATTTGTTGAGGATTTTTAATCTATGTTCATGAGTGACATTGGTCTATAGTTTTCATTTCTTGTATTTCTTGTATTGTCCTTATCTAGTTCTAATATTAGAGTAATCCTGGCTTCATGGAATAAGCTAGGAAGTATTCCTACTGCTTCTGTTTTCTGGAAGAGATCATGGAAAATTGGAATCATTTTTGTCCTTAACCTTTTCAGAGTCATCTACATTTTAAACAATCTTATGAACTTCTTCCCAGAATGAAATTTCCAAAAGTGCGTAGTGAAATTATCATTGATGATACAAGAAGAGGACTCACTGCCTCTGTGAGCCTGAAGCTAAGTGCCCAATGGTTGCCCTGGGACTGTTAGTTTCAGCAGGTGCAGCTGTTGGGAAGATAAGCTGGACATGGAGTAGATGAAAGCAACAGTCAACTGGGAGCCATCAGGCACATCTGTGTTTTTCAGTCCCTGTGTCTGATCTTTCCAATCTTGGAGACTAATGATGTCTGCTTCATTTCTTTCTTCTAGAAGATGAGTACATTGCCCTTTTGGCTGATTCTTAACTAGACTTCTATTACATCTACAGAGAAGGAGAATCAGGGAAATACAGTTCCCAGTCTTAGACAAGTTGGCCTCACATAATCCATCCCATGACGTGAAACAACTTGCCTAAGGTTTCCTTATTTATTTAATATCCCACATGTCTCCTAGTTTAGCCTGAATGACAAGATTTTCCCTCTGTGTTTATGATCCTACCATCCACTCACTCAGAGAAGGGGGAGGACTACTGTTACAGATCAAGATGAAGATCAGTACAATATTTGTCTACTTATTAGGGGGTATAAATGTCACTTTAGATGAATATCATTTAATTTTCTTCTCTTGTGTCACCTTGTCATATTTGTTTGTAACACTTAATGTCCATCCATGTATCTGGTGTCATAAAATTGGCCTGTGAGCATGCAGGGCAGAGGATGGAAAAAAAGGAAAATTTTTCAATAGAACATTTAGTTACATCAAGTGTCTACCTTAAGGAGTCTCTCTCTAAGATTTAAGAGGAAATAAGTTTTTTCTTTACTTTGTTGCACTTCTAAGATTTGATCTGCCTCCTTTTTTTTTTTTCTTTAATCATATGAATGACAAGACCTTTAGGACAAATTAGGTTTTGAACTTGGGAGAATTCCAACATTTGTACTAACTTATTTCTGTTTAGTGTGCTCAAGGCCTTTGGCCACTTGGCAGAGGAGATAGAGTGGATGAGAAGTGCCCCAATTTTACCCCTTCTTTAACATTGCACAAGAGGTGACCAGAATATCAAACCTCCATCTCAAGTTCAAAAAGACATATTGGGCCACTTTTTTTTTTTTTTTTGCTGTACGCGGGCCTCTCACTGCTGTGGCCTCTCCCGTTGCGGAGCACAGGCTCCGGACACACAGGCCCCGCGGCCATGGCTCGCGGGCCCAGCCGCTCCGCGGCACGCGGGATCCTCCGGGATCGGGGCACGAACCCGCGTCCCCTGCATCGGCAGGCGGACCCCCAACCACTGCGCCACCAGGGAGGCCCTGGGCCACTTTTTATAGAGGTAGAATGTTTAAAAGGAATACATGTCATAGCAAACAGTAGAAAGGTCTTCCCTCTTTTTTTTTTTGTAGCAGTCAGAGTGATAAGGGTCAGAGAATGAGTCCATCACAGAAGAGGCCAGACGTTTTTGCTTTGAACTCCCATACAGATGACTGCCCACCCCACCTCCAGGCCACAGGGCAGCTGTCCTGCCCTGATTAGATCTCAGAAGGCAAGCAACTTTCTGTCTTTCCTTAACTTCTGTTTTCTGGTGCATGTGTGTATGTACTTCCTTTCAATGGAGTGAAAAATTCACACTGTCTGAACCAGGTTGTAAGAAACCTGCAGAGGAAGACTGCAACTGTTTTTGTTCCAGGCCAGTCATGCTCATCGAGCTTAGGATGACAGAGTGAGTCCCCATTATTAGAGCTCTCAAGGGGGTTGGGGGTCACAGACTTACAAATAATAACTATTAATACGGTGTGTCTTTTTTGATTATCTACCTCTTTTCTTCATGAGATTGCTTTGGATAGAATTCTGATATTTTGTGGTCCTTTAACAAAAATTTTCATCAGTAGTTATTTTAGGGTCCCACATGAGGCCATATTTTATAGTGGTGAAAAGTATGATTTTTTCCCGAAGTTTTGTTGCTCTGCATAAACTCTCTAAAGAACTTTCAGAAGTAGTACATCAGGTTCAGAATCTAGCCATCGCCTCACAGCTATTAGTAGAAATTTTTCCCACTTGAGAAATTAGAAACCTGAATCTGCAAGAGAAAATCAATTCTCTCTTTTCCCACAGCTATGAAGTGGTTAAACTAGGATTCCAATGCAGGTCTCTCATTCTGTAGTAACTATGAGCTTTTAAATTTTTAATAATGCCTTCTATAGTTTAATTGATGTCTCAGGAACCTCTAATTTCTCTCCAGAGTGGAGTTGTATAAGGATACTCTTATTCACAAAGTGGAGATCTTAATTATAGATTTTAATCTAGTCATAGTTATCATACCTTATTTTTTATGTAGAAATATATAATTTAAACAAATCCGTTCTGTAAACCAAAATATGGTTTTTAAAAAAGTAGGCATTTCTATCCTCATGTTTTTATTCTATTAGGAAACTAAAGATCTAAGAGTTGAGTATATGGGGATTTTAGGAAATATTCTTTTTTAAAACCTTGTTTTTAAGCAAGGCTGAAAATCTTTCCTCCATGTTTTGCTTTTGGAAACTTTTTGACATTCTAGGTGCATTTTCTAACTTTATTTAGAATCCACACAAGGGCTCTAAACCTCAAAGGCATGTAGGATGAAAGGTTGAGTGCTTTGGTTTGAACTATAATTTTTGGTGACGCAGCACCTTTCATCTGAGAATTCAAAGCCATCCTCAAGAAAATACATTCATTATTCCAACACCCCTTTGAGGCTGCTAGAACCTACTTAGAGATGGAGAAGCAGAGACATAAATGGGGAAAGAGAAAGACTGAAGATTTATTTTTAAAAGCAGAGACACAATCCCACTGGCTACCCCAACTTCCCATTCTGCCCTTCTGCAGTTGGAACTCTCTGCCTAGAATGAGAAGGTATTATTTCTCCAGGAGCTCATATTTAAAGGCTCAGTTTCTGCACATGCCAAATCTTGTGAGGAAGTTATACTAGAAAGAATATGAGGAGAGAGGGTGGGAGAAAAAAAACAGACTTTGTAGAGAAATGACACAACGGTTGATCAGAAAACTGAAAACACGGTCAGTGAACCCAACCCCTCATATGCAATATTCAAGTGAAATCTGTTGATTCTACTTAAGCTCTATCTTGGGAACCCTTCCGTTCCTCCCTGTTATCAACGAACTAGTTGGGCCTTTTCCGTGGGCTGTTTCAGCAGCTTCCTATCTAACTGCCCTGCTTCAGTCTCTCTCCTTTCCAGTTGAATTTTCACCTACAGCCAAAAAGGGTTTTTTAAATGTCTTTTTACTTAAAATCATCCATTTATTTTTAATAATCAATTTTTTAAAATAAAATTTATTTTACTGAACTATTCTGAAAGTACACTGCAGACATCATGGCATTTCACTCCTAAATAACTCAACATATGTCTCCTAGGAATAAGGACATTTTCCTGTATACACACAATACTGTTATCACATCTAAGAAAATGAACAATAATTCCATATTAGTTAATACCCATTCCATGTTCAAGTGTCCTCAGTTACTCACCCAGTGTCTTTTTCCCCCAGCTTTATTGAGGTGTAATTGGTATACGAAAAACTGCACATAATTAATGTATACAATTTGGTGAGCTTGGGCATATGCCTACAGTCCTGTTTATCATCACCGCAATCAATTCTTAACCTCTGTACAGAGCCAGTAGGTGGCAAACACTTTTGCTTGGGACAGAGCCACCCTAACAAAAGTGGCCTTAACACAAATTTCTGTCCACATCAGTTGACATTCCTTCCCCCATGCTCCCCAGCTCCACTTAAGCTAGTGTTATTACTTGCTACAAACACTGCTTCGTAGATTCCTATCACATTAAACTTTTCCTTCTTCGCCAGACACTCAGCAGACGTTTCACCCCTCTGTAGTTTTGTGACCATCATTTCCTCAGCCTGCCATGTTCTTTTCCACCTTTTTGCTCCTTTGTCTGGCAAATCACTGTTTAGACTTAATACCATTTATTCATAGATCATCTCATTAGACCAGAAGACTAGGTTGCTGGTGTGTGTGTGTGTGTGTGTATGTGTGTCCCAGCATTTAAATTCTGCCGATACTTATAGTTTTTCATTATGATCCTCCCTGTTCAGTTTGTAGAATAGGAGAGAGTTTGCCTGGATCCTCTTAGGGTCCCTGGCTCAGTTGAAAATTAAACTGACAAAGACAGATGAACAGGACAAAAAGCACACAAATTTATTTAATACAAATTTTACCTGATACAGGAGCCTTCATAAGGAAATGAAGACCCCCCCCAAAAAAATAGTTAAACTTGAATATTTTTATGCTACGTTTGATGAAAACTAGACAGTGGTGGAGAAATATGACAAGTCAAAGAATGTGAGTCAAGGGTATTAAACCAAGAGAAACTTAGCAAGTCCTGTTTGTTTGGATTCTTCTCAGTGTCCCTTTGTCTTTGGAGATAAGGATGCTCATTTTCTCCAGCTATAGGGAAGACACCTCTCAAAGGAGGAGTTTATGACCTGCTTCAGGGGAGTAGGGATGGGGGAAGGTCAGAGTGAAAGGCAGAATGCTTCTGCTGTTTCCTCAGACTACTTCAGCTTAAAATATTTGGTATGCCAAGGTGCCGTATTTTGAGGTGTGTTCTGAACCCCATCAAGCTCTAATGTCCTTTATGGCAACACCACATCTCATTCACTTTTGTATCCTCTGTATGGATCTGAGTACCTGGCAAAGAATGGGGCTGGAATCAGTATACATATGAATATACATATGAATTTATAAATACGATTACTCAATAAATATATTTAAATAAGGTACCTTGAGAAGCACACAACCCAATTCTATGTGCTCGTGTAACAGACACTGTTTCCAGTCATATCTCAATGTTCAGTGTTCCCGTGCACAGCTGTGGCTTTGTACTGCAAGTACCCGCAACTCTCTGCCAGACATCTTTCATGCTTAGACAGTGTTTAAAGTCACCATGATTTTAAAGGTGACCCCTGCAGGAGTAGCTCCAAGTTGTCATGAATGGGGAGTTGCTGTGTAAATACTCCAGCCTCCTTTCCCTTTAGTGGGAACAGTGCTAAAGAACATTCCATGCTGACTCCCAGAGGTTGGCAGAGGGATTGAGCTCCTGTTTTCCAAAGCAGTAGCCTGCTTACTAATACACTGTGTATTAACTTACATCTCTTCTCTCTCTCACTCCCCACTTCCCTGCCAGAATGTTCTAAGTCCTTCCACCTGATAGCCACTTCCACCTAAATCCTTTTTTGAGGACCTGCTTCTGGAAGAACGCTCCCTAAGAGAGCTTATTATTTTTAGCCCACAAAGCTGTCATCATGGAATGATAAATATCAATTACACTGACCTGACTTTCCAGGATCTTTCTAATGGAGTTCAGCAGGAAGGTGTCATGATGCCACACAGCGGGGAATCTGAGTTTGTACTCCAAGCAGGAAATTACTTTTCTGATCAAGAGAATTTTAAAATACCTCTCATATTGCCATAATGTGCAGAATGTCATCTAGAAAATAATCCAGTGATTCAAGAGAATAAGGACAGGGTGGAGCAAAAGCTCAGATTAAAGAGAGATGCGTAGAGTCAATCGGAAGGTGTTTCTGGACTTGAAAGCAGGTAGCTAGCACTTTGCAGAACAAATGGGAGGAAAGCAAAACATCAACAGAAATCAATAAAAGATGTTCTTTGTACAAGATCTTCAGTTAACATTGAGAGTAAGGATTCTGAGGCAAAGAAGCAACAACTTCAGCCCCGGAAACCTCAGGACAAGCTACTGAGTTGCATCTGAGAAGAAGTACACATGCACACAAAGACAAATTCAAGAACAGACTTACCCCAGAGGCTGACATGGTATCTGGCATATAGTTGGCATGCAGTGAATGCAAGAAGTGAATGACATTCCTGTGGAGCCAGGACAGGGTCCCTCCATTAGGCTCTGCTCACTGATGATGACTAACACTTACTTGTCCAAATGCAAGCTGAGTGGCACCTGCAACAGAATCACCAGAAAAAAAAGAATTTGTTTGTAAGGCAGATTACTGAATGTCACCCAGAATTACTGAATCTGAATTTCTCAGCAGTGGCCTTGACAAAATAATGGCTTAATCATTAGAGAAAATGAATAGCTAATATTTACTAAGTGTGTATTAATTGTCGGGCACTGTTCTAATCACTTTACATGTATTAATTATTTTAAAATCCATAGAATCTCCATGAAATAAGTAATAATATTAACTTCATTTTACTAGTGAGGTGTCTGATGCAAGGAGATGTTAAAGATCTTTTCCAAGGTTATGCAGTTAATAGTGAAAAGGCTGGGATTTGAACCCAAGATGCCAGATTCCATAATACTTGCTCTGAACCAAAATATGACACTGCCTCTCCCTTAAAATTGTTCATTACAATACCTAGTCCATTTGTGTCTCAGGGTGGCTGTGAGGGGACTCAGGATACAGCTGCTAAAATGCACACATGAAGGAAAGGTATTCCACTAGGCACGAATAACTGTTAACTCTGTAGTGAGATTTATTTATTAGGGTGTGAGAAACAAAAGCCAAGTAAGAGGGAAAGGGTCTGAGTATGACACTGATAATGATCTGTAACCTACTCTCATATTTATTTTTATAACAGTAAAAGACACTTTTCTCTGATGTTTCCTACATCTTGATCTCTTATACAGCCTTGAAAAGCATATGGGTCAGGTCATTACCATGTTATAGACGTGAACACTGAGTCTCAATGAAATTAGGTGATCTCTCCTAGCTACACAGCTACTATGCAGGGGATCCAGAATTTTTTTTATTTACATCTTTATTGGAGTATAACTGCTTTACAATGGTGTGTTAGTTTCTGCTTTATAACAAAGTGAATCAGTTACACATATACATATGTTCCCATATCTCTTCCCTCTTGCGTCTCCCTCCCTCCCACCCTCCCTATCCCACCCTTCTAGGTGGTCACAAAGCACCGAGCTGATCTCCCTGTGCTATGCGGCTGCTTCCCACTAGCTATCTGTTTTACATTTGGTAGTGTATAGATGTCCATGCCACTCTCTCACTTTGTCACAGGTTACCCTTCCCCCTCCCCATACCTCAAGTCCATTCTCTAGTAGGTCTGTGTCTTTATTCCCGTCTTACCCCTAGGTTCTTCATGACATTTTTTTTCTTAGATTCCATATATATGTGTTAGCATACGGTATTTGTCTTTCTCTTTCTGACTTACTTCACTCTGTATGACAGACTCTAGGTCCATCCACCTCACTACAAATAACAATTCCGTTTCTTTTTATGCCTGAGTAATATTCCATTGTATATATGTGCCATATCTTCTTTATCCATTCATCCGATGATGGACACTTAGATTGTTTCCATCTCCTGGCTATTATAAATAGAGCTGAAATGAACATTTTGGTACATGACTGTTTTTGAATTATGGTTTTCTCAGGGTATATGCCCAGTAGTGGGATTGCTGGGTTGTATGGTAGTTCTATTTTAGTTTTTTAAGGAACCTCCATACTGTTCTCCATAGTGGCTGTATCAATTTATATTCCCACCAACAGTGAAAGAGTGTTCCCTTTTCTCCACACCCTCTCCAGCATTTATTGTTTCTAGACTTTTTGATGATGGCCATTCTGACTGGTGTGAGATGATATCTCATTGTAGTTTTGATTTGCATTTCTCTAATGATTAATGATGTTGAGCATTCTTTCATGTGTTTGTTGGCAATCTGTATGTCTTCTTTGGAGAAATGTCTATTTAGATCTTCTGCCCATTTTTGGATTGGGTTGTTTGTTTTTTTGTTATTGAGCTGCATGAGCTGCTTGTAAATTTTGGAGATGAATCCTTTGTCAGTTGCTTCATTTGCAAATATTTTCTCCCATTCTGAGGGTTATCTTTTGGTCTTCTTTATGGAAGAAGAGATCTGTCCTGAGATTTGTGTTTATCATATCTTTGCTTTGTATTCATAAGCAATACCTTGTTTGGTTTTTAATGTTTTTAAACTTTTCATAAATGGCAGCTTTACTCCATGTGTTATTTTACAGCATTCCTTGTTTGCTTACCCTTATGCTCCTAATCATCACCCATGCTTTTATTGTGCCTGTATTCATCCTTTTTTTATTGCTTTATAGGCCATTATTTATCCATCACCTTGCACTATTGAGAAAATTACAGCTTAAAGTTTTTTGTACTTGACTCCTGGAGCATTTATGCAAGAGTTTCTGTGTGGCTTCTTAGGAGGGGAGTGGTAGGGTCACAGGTACATTGGACACCTTGTGTAATGCTGCACAAACTCTTGGTCTCTCCTGTAACTTGGAAAATGCCTCTGATAAACCATCTCTTGAAAGTTGACCAGTTTTGTTTTGGCAACACTACATCTTAAAGAAGCGTCGTGCATCTCTCATTTCCTGACCCCAGGTTTTTCTTCAGAATCAGTGGGAGACACCTGCCAGACTCTGCTCAATGCTCACTCTGTCTTCCTGCATGTATGCCCTGTCTTAGGCCAACTCACCCACCTGGTAGGCAGAATTCTGACACTACCAGACAAGGGCAAACTGCTTCCAAAAGTTCTTGTATCAATTTACACTCTCATCAGCAGGGCTTAGGATGTTCCACCCTTGACAAGACATAATACTGTCCGACTCTGTGCTTTTTAACTTCACTAATCTGGGATCTGTGACATGGTATCTCAGTGTCTTTCGTCATTCATTTCCTTGAACACCAATGAGGTTGACCATCTTTTTTACACATTTGGTAGCTATTCCTATGTACATTGGTACACTTCCTATGTGAAAGGTCTGTTGAAGGTGTTTGTCTGTTTATCTACTTGGTTGATTTTTTCTAATGGAATAGAAGTCACTCGTTATAAATTTTAGGTACATATATTTTCAGATTTATATTTTACAAAACTATCCTCTCACAGTTTGCCTGTGTTTTCTCTTTTGATGTTTTTTGATGAGCAAGTATATTTGATTTATTGTCATGGGGATTACTAATATTTTCCTTTCCTTTTAGAATATTCTTAGTTTTGATTTACAAGTTTCTTTCTAGCCTGAGGTAAAAAAAGTTTCTGGATTACTTTCTACAAATTGCATAATTTCGCTCTCACCTTTAGATAGTTAATCCACACAGAATTAGTAACTTTGCATCATGAGAAGTAGGGCTCTGATTTTATTTATTTTAATATGGAAAATGAACTTTCTCAGAGCCACTTACACAGGTATTCCTACTCCCACTAGTCTGATGTGCCAGATATTCCATAATGAAGCTTACAAATCATCAGGGGTCTCTACCCCTGCTTTTATTTTTCCCTATGAATCTTTACCTCTATTTTATGTTCTAGACTTAATGTCTTAATTAGTCCACATTTATAGTAATATTTATTATCCAGTAAGGCAAGTCCTCATATTCATCTTCTATGAAAATGTCTTTATTATCCTTGACTCTTTGCATTTCTATTAAAATTTTGTAGTCATCGTGTCAATTTCCAAAAATATTCTGTCAGAAATTGTTTGCAACATTTTTGAAATTATGACTTGATTTGGGAAAGATTAGTTATGATATTAAAATTTCCAATCCAGGAATACTATCATTTCTCTCTACATTATTTCCTTTTACTCAATATTTTTAAAAATAATTTTCTTGATAACTATGCAAACTTTTGGTTACATTTTTTCCAAAATTCTGTATATTTTAATGTTATATAAAAGGTACCATTTAAAATTAAATATTAAAATATTTTTGCTAGTGATAGGACGTGATTAATTTTTTGTATATTACTCTTTTTATCCAGTAAGTAGACAATCTCTGTATTGATTCTCATTATATATATATCTGTGGCTTATATTGTTTTAAGAAATCATACCATTATTTAGGAACAAGAGATTTGTTTCTCTTTTTATTTCATATTCATTGTATTTGCTTTTATTTCTGTATAAAAATTGATGTGATATCCAATGCAGTAATAAACACATGTGGGTATGACGTACATCCATGCCCATTTTCTAACCTTATAGGGAATGTGTTCAATACTTCACCATTAAATATAATGTCTTTATTTATTTTTATAGATATTTTTAATCAGATTAATGAAATTACATTCTATTCCTAAAATAGCCAGAATTTTATTTTGCCTTATTTTTGTTTGTTTGTTTTGTTTTCCATCAGTGCTTGTTGAATTTTATCAGATGCTTTTACTGTATCTATTGAGTTAATCATATGCTTTTTTTCTGTTAGTATGTGAATTGGAGAAACTTCTGTCTGTAAATGAAATACAAACTTCATCCTGGACACACATCTAAACTCCACTTTGCCCCCCTCCCTTTCAGTTACATATGGCCGGCTGCTTGGGTTTTAGCTAACAGAATGTAAGAAGAAATGACCCATACTGCTATCAGGCCTGGCCTTATAAATCCTCCTTGATCTCTCCTCCATCGTCTTTCTCATCCCTAGCTGGTGGGGATGCAAATAACCACGGCATGCTTGGAGCAAAGACAGCAAAGCCTCCCTCAGGTCAGGTCTCTGAAAGTGGTCTATATTTTTAGTATTATGAGACTATTCACATGTCATTTTTCTTCTTGAATCAGTTTTATTGAGATATGCTCTAAATAGTTGTCAATTTCATGTAAGTTTTCCAAATTTTGGCATCATTTTTGTAACATCCTCTTATTAAATATATCATGTTGGCAGTATCGGCACTTCTATCTCCTTTTAAAGTTCTAATACGCATTGTTCATTTTATCTTTTAAAAGAAACAACTTTTGAATTAGTACATTCTCTCAATTTTTTTGTTGGATTTATATTTTATTAATTTTGGTTTTTACCTTCATTATTTCATTCTACCTAGCTGTGTTGCATTTGTTCTACTGTTCTTTACATAAATTCCTTAGACCAGATGCATAGATCATTAATTTAAAACTACCTTCTCTAATACAAATACTAAACTGTATATTTTCTTTTTTAAAAAAAAAAAGAATGTTAAAAATTTATTTATAATGCAATGCTTATAATAATCCCATTAGATTTCTTTTTTTTTCTATTTTTTTTTATTAGTTTCTGCTTTATAACAAAGTGAATCAGTCATACATATACATCTGTTCCCACATCCCTTCCCTCATGCATCTCCCTCCCTCCCACCCTCCCCATCCCACCCCTCCAGGCGGTCACAGAGCACCGAGCTGATCTCCCTGTGCTCTGCGGCTGCTTCCCACTATCTATCTACCTTACGTTTGGTAGTGTATATATGTCCATGCCTCTCTTTCGCTTTGTCACAGCTTACCCTTCCCCTTCCCCATATCCTCAAGTCCATTCTCAAGTAGGTCTGTGTCTTCATTCCCGTTTTACCCCTAGGTTCTTCATGACATTTTTTTTCTTATATTCCATATATATGTGTTAGCATACGGTATTTGTCTTTCCCTTTCTGACTTACTTCACTCTGTATGACAGACTCTAGGTCTATCCACCTCATTACAAATAGCTCAGTTTCATTTCTTTTTATGGCTGAGTAATATTCCATTGTATATATGTGCCACATCTTTATCCATTCATCCGATGATGGACACTTAGGTTGTTTCCAGCTCCGGGCTATTGTGAATAGAGCTGCAATGAACATTTTGGTACATGTCTCTTTTTGAATTATGGTTTTCTCAGGGTATATGCCTAGTAGTAGGATTGCTGGGTCATATGGTAGTTCTGTTTTTAGTTTTTTAAGGAACCTCCATACTGTTCTCCATAGTGGCTGTACCAATTCACATTCCCACCAGCAGTGCAACAGGGTTCCCTTTTCTCCACACCCTCTCCAGCATTTATTGTTTCTAGATTTCTTGATGATGGCCATTCTGACTGGTGTGAGATGATATCTCATTGTAGTTTTGATTTGCATTTCTCTAATGATTAATGATGTTGAGCATTCTTTCATGTGTTTGTTGGCAGTCTGTATATCTTTTTGGAGAAATGCTTATTTAAGTCTTCTGCCCATTTTTGGATTGGGTTGTTTGTTTTTTTGCTATTGAGCTGCATGAGCTGTTTATAAATTTTGGAGATTAATCCTTTGTCAGTTGCTTCATTTGCAAATATTTTCTTCCATTCTGAGGGTTGTCTTTTGGTCTTGTTTATGGTTTCCTTTGCTGTGCAAAAGCTTTGAAGTTTCATTAGGTCCCATTTGTTTATCTTTGTTTTTATTTCCATTTCTCTAGGAGGTGGGTCCAAAAGGATCTTGCTGTGATTTATGTCATAGAGTGTTCTACCTATGTTTTCCTCTAAGAGTTTGATAGTTTCTGGCCTTACATTTAGGTCTTTAATCCATTTTGAGCTTATTTTTGTGTATGGTGTTAGGGAATGATCTAATCTCAAACTTTTACATGTCCCCGTCCAGTTTTCCCAGCACCACTTATTGAAGAGGCTGTCCTTTCTCCACTGTACATTCCTGCCTCCTTTATCAAAGATAAGTTGGCCATATGTGCATGGGTTTATCTCTGGGCTTTCTATCCTGATCCACTGATCTATCTTTCTGTTTTTATGCCAGTACCACACTGTCTTAATTACTGTAGCTTTGTAGTATAGTCTGAAGTCAGGGAGCCTGATTCCTCCAGCTCCGTTTTTCGTTCTCAAGATTGCTTTGGCTATTCGGGGTCTTTTGTTTTTCCAAACAAATTTTGAAATTTTTTGTTCTAGTTCTGTGAAAAATGCCAGTGGTAGTTTGATAGGGATTGCATTGAATCTGTAGATTGCTTTGGGTAGTAGAGTCATTTTCACAATATTGATTCTTCCAATCCAGGAGCATGGTATATCTCTCCATCTATTTGTATCATCTTTAATTTCTTTCATCAGTGTCTTATAATTTTCTGCATACAGGTCTTTTGTCTCCTTAGGTAGGTTTATTCCTAGATATTTTATTCTTTTTGTTGCAATGGTAAATGGGAGTGTTTTCTTGATTTCATTTTCAGATTTTTCATCATTAGTGTACAGGAATGCCAGAGATTTCTGTACATTAATTTTGTAACCTGCTACTTTACCAAATTCATTGATTAGCTCTAGTAGTTTTTCGGTAGCATCTTTAGGATTCTCTATGTATAGTATCATGTCATCTGCAAACAGTGACAGCTTTACTTCTTCTTTTCCGATTTGGATTCCTTTTATTTCCTTTTCTTCTCTGATTGCTGTGGCTAAAACTTCCAAAACTAGGTTGAATAAGAGTGGTGAGAGTGGGCAGCCTTGTCTTGTTCCTGATCTTAGTGGAAATGGTTTCAGTTTTTCACCATTGAGGACAATGTTGGCTGTGGGTTTGTCATATATGGCCTTTATTATGTTGAGGAAAGATCCCTCTATGCCTACTTTCTGCAGGGTTTTTATCATAAATGGGTGTTGAATTTTGTCGAAAGCTTTCTCTGCATCTATTGAGATGATCATATGGTTTTTCTCCTTCAACTTGTTAATATGGTGTATCACATTGATTGATTTGCGTATATTGAAGAATCCTTACATTCCTGGAATAAACCCCACTTGATCATGGTGTATGATCCTTTTAATGTGCTGTTGGATTCTGTTTGCTAGTATTTTGTTGAGGATTTTTGCATCTATGTTCATCAGTGATATTGGCCTGTAGTTTTCTTTCTTTGTGACATCCTTGCCTGGTTTTGGTATCAAGGTGATGGTGGCCTCGTAGAATGAATTTGGGAGTGTTCCTTCCTCTGAAATTGTTTGGAAGAGTTTGAGAAGGATGGGTGTTAGCTCTTCTCTAAATGTTTGATAGAATTCGCCTGTGAAGCCATCTGGTCCTGGGCTTTTGTTTGCTGGAAGATTTTTAATCACAGTTTCAATTTCAGTGCCTGTGATTGGTCTATTCATATTTTCTATTTCTTCCTGATTCAGTCTTGGCAGGTTGTGCATTTCTAAGAATTTGTCCATTTCTTCCAGGTTGTCCATTTTATTGGCATAGAGTTGCTTATAGTAATCTCTCATGATCTTTTGTATTTCTGCAGTGTCAGTTGTTACTTCTCCTTTTTCATTTCTAATTCTATTGATTTGAGTCTTCTCCCTTCTTTTCTTGATGAGTCTGGCTAATGGTTTGTCAATTTTGTTTATCTTCTCAAAGAACCAGCTTTTAGTTTGAATACTGCTTTAGCTCCAACTCAGAAGTTTTTTGATGTGATATGTTATAGTTGGATTCTCAATATTTTTCATTTTATTTCATAATTGATTCTTTGATGACTAGGTTATTCATGCGTATACTTTTAAGCTTATTTCATGTGTTATAGATTTTTACCAAAATTACATATGCTCAGAAAATGTATTCTGTAAGTTACCACTTATTTCACATTTTTGAGACTACCTAAATGGCTAATATGGGGTCAGTTTTTGCTAATAAACTCTATGTGCTTAAAAAGAATATGTATTATGCAATTGCTAGATGTTTTATATGTGGTCATTAGATATAGAGTTTCCAGATAAAATACAGGATGCCACGTTAAATTTGAATTTTAGGTGCACATATTTTTATGTTCCAAAATATTTGTTGTTTATCCAAATTCAAATTTAAGGAGGCATTCTATTTTTTCTTCTCTTGCTCAGTTTGGCAACCCTACTTAGATCAATCCTATTAATTTTGTTGTTTTAATCTTCCATGTTAATTATTTTTGTCTGCTTGATCTATTAGTGAGAGAAGAGCATTAAAACTTCCCCTGTGATTTTGGACTTGTCAGAGTCTTCTTGTATTTATGTCAAGTTTCATTTTATACCATTTGAAATTATATCATTGCACACATACAAATTCACACATTTATATGTTTCATGTATTAGTTTTTTTCTTAAATTATTTATTGATCCTCTTGAGATCTAGTAATGATTTTTGCCTTGCATTCTGTTTTCCTTGGTGTCATTATAGCTGCAACAGCTTTCTATTTGTTTGTGTTTCATTCATTCAACACATATTTATTAAGTGTCTATTATACGCTATGTACATACCAAAGAAATAAAAAAAATAATAAGTCCCTGATCTCACAAAGCTTGCATTCTAGTGGTACAAGATAAACAAATTAGTAAAATATATACTGCATCATATGATGGCATATGCTATAAAGAAAAATAATCAGAGAAGAGAGATAGGGAGTGCCAAGGTTGGCCTCACTGCTCTCAGAAAAATATGAAGGTTAGACTGAGAGATGAGAGATGACCTGGGTTTCCTTAATTTATTTTAGTGGCTCATGGAACGAGGCAACAAGAACTTAAAGAGTTTAGTTCTGATGATCTCAAGGAAAACATATGCCCTGAGGTTGTCAATATTGGGGGATGTGGTGAATAGGTCCTTGCTCGAAGTTCTAGGGCCTCATCCTCACTTCCACTAATAATTGAATACTGGGTAATAGGCAGGCCTTTTCCCAACACAGGAGATACCAAGCAAGTGACTTCTTAATTCCTGACTTTGGAGGTAAGGAGTGACATGGATGCATACATAAATAGGGCAATATAAGCAGACCATATAGCAAAACTCATAGAGGTAAACATTTCTTTTGTCAGTCCAAGTGTCACTGATCTTTACCCTGTGCTCTTTGCATTTTAATTATTTATTCAAGACTTATAGAGATGAGCAATGTTTAGCACTCTGAAAATGACTGCTCTTTTCAATTAATTTGAACCTCCTCCTTATTAAAAATACTACAAATTTTTGAAAGTTCACATAAAGTAAAAGACAGCTTAATAAATTTTTATAGCTTGAGAACTAACATAATATCACTCAAGTCTGGAAATATAATATTACCAAAGCCTTAGGAGTTCTCACTGGGACTCACTGTAAGACCCTCACGGGGTCTCATCCAGTCTCAACACTCTAACCCTGTAGTGTACCTTATTTTGTTTATTTGACTCCATGCTGACAGCGCATGTTGTGTGTTGTGTAACGCGTCTTCCATTTCCTGAGATCAGGAAGACATCTTGAGGTCACACTGAGAAAGAGTGGCTAAGCCAGGAGCAAATCTGAGTCTGAGGAGTTCCAAAGATTGACCTTCCCACACTGCCAGCAAGACTCTAGTCCCATCTGAAAACCCAGCCAAAAACCAAAAACTTGTGCACTGGAAATATGGAGTGGTCCTTATTAGAGTTGTACAATATGTAGTGTGAATGAATCATTTGTCATTTCTTATTAATGAGCTAGATCCTGCCTTGGATGAACAGGGAAGAATAAACAAGTACTTCAGAGCAGTCTGCTAAGCAGAATGGAACAGATTCTGCAGCCTTGGGCACGGGGTAGTGTTCAGTAAATTATCTTTGCCCATGAACTAAATGGCACCCCTTAAAGAGTTCATTCACCTCACATGGATGAGCAGTTTACATCAGATAACAGATTCTTCACCTCCATGATCCTGCCTGCTGCTGATATCTCAAAGATTTGTCACTGTCCTTTCACTTACGTTTCTGGATCAGGCCGGCGAATTGGATGGCTTTGAAGACATAGACAGTTTTTCCTTTGCTAATCTTCCAGACATGAATGTGCATATGGTGAACTTCTTTATGGGAGGGAAAAAATATGGCTTAGAAATGTTTTGAGGGATGGAAGGACACATGTTCTTATTTCATGTAGCATAACCCCTTGCTGAGCTGTGATTTGGGGTTACTGAAATAAACAATTAAACAAAGCACATTTATAATTAGTATATTAATAGTGGTTAGATAACTTTAGTGACTTTTTTTTTAGTATCTTGTACTATATATTTTATGTACCTGTAAACAATAAGATGCTTTAGATTTAAAGTACTCTACTTTTATATGTCAAACACGCACAGGCACGCACACATACATGTATGTTAATTTATTTAATTTTCAATGAACAGATGGTAGATATCATTAGCCAAATTTTAAATATTTAGAAACTGAGGTTTAGAGAAGTTATCATGCCTGAATTTACACCAATAAGTGGTAGAAATGGAATTAAACTTGCATTAATCTAAAGTGCATGCTATTAAATGCTGTGCTGGGGTACTGGAACTTAGTCTGTAGTGGACTAAGACCAGAAATGGGGTAGATTAAAAAGATTCAGAAAATGGAAGTTGATTTGATGCTTGGAAAATACATGTCAGGTAATTAAGTTCAAGAATAACAGTAAAATGAGAACGAATGTCAATGAACTCTCAACAAATGAAAAATGGGATACAATGAATAAGTTGAAGTGGTCACAGACCAACTTAAAATTAAAGGAAATGAATAGTGACATAGTTTATGTCTTGGCATGGCACTATTCTTGGCCAGTTTCACAGTGGCAGTATAAGTGTGTGTGTGCATTTGTGTCCAATAGCACTTTATGAGTCGTTTTGGATTTGATCTTCACAACAAAACCAGCAAGGTAGTAATTATATTCCCCAATTTACATGTGAGTAAACTGAAGCAGAAAGATACTATATTAACTCCAGAAGGTCAAAGGTCAACATGTAGTCAAGTCAGATTTTAAAACCAGGTCCATTTGGTGTTAATTTTAGTGGGTTTTTTTTTTCCCCTCTGTATCTTCCTGTACCTTTGTCAAGTGTAGGGATGCTTACTAGTTCTGAGACTCTCAGTGAAAGATCTGTGTACCAGTGAGACTTAGAAGTGACGATGGTCAGGAAAATGCCTTCTACGGGCTATGCTTTGGTGAGGAAATGCTGAATTTGAAATTACTTTTATTATTTTAAAGTTGATTAATAACTAGACAGGAAAAATATGAGGGAATGGTTGAGAAGTCGATGCTGTGCCTTTGTGATGCTCAAAATTACACAAAGAGTCACTCTTCTGTAGCACAGTTATCTCTTTTGTTTCACATCATCTTAATTCCGCAAGTGTTTATCAATTTCAATTGCTTTTGCAATTCAATTCAGACTTTCAATGGAAAGCGAACTTTCAAACTTCTTTTAACATAAAAACTCAACTTTTTCTTTGCCCTTTCTCAGGGATATTTGAATCTTTTCTTGATTAGATAAAACATCCTCCCCTTCTGGGAATGGATACCTGACCCTTATATTCTGAAGAAAAATCCTCTCTGACCTTGAAAAATAGGGGAGGAGACCAGCATTTGTGTTTGAAATGATTTGGGCTCCAGTTTTGCAAATAATTAAAATTCTTCCTGAGCAGACACCCAAGGCTATTATGGGAGAGAAGAAGAAAATAGGGTTTTTAAAGGAGGGATAAAGGGGTTTGGTTTTAAAGTTTAAGAGGCAGGGGAGGAGGGGCATGGAGGGAAAGGTGGATGCTGGGAGTCTCAGAGCTGGATCTGTGCCAGAAAGGTGTGAGTGTCAGCTGGTAGGTGCTTTGTGGTGGGTTTGCAGGAGGGCCCCTGTGAGAAGCATCACTCAGGTGCTTGGGGCTACGATGGATTAGAGTCATGTCTTTAAGGGCTGAGAGCTTCATGCTCACCTGAGCCCAGGTATGTGCTAGATGACATCATTTTCTAAGGATAGAGAAACCCATGGTACTGATAATGCAGGTGTCCTCTCTAGCCACAGACCAGTCACTTCAGCAATGGGAGTGAGGTCCAAGTGATGCCACAGTGCTTTCCTAGACCCCCTCCAGGCACTTTCTGAGGAAGCCCCCATGCAGCTTGCCCCTCCAAATGCTAAAAACATCTACAAGAATGAAAGGAGACCTACCGCTACACCCCTGTGAGGGAAGGAGTGATTCTTTCACTGTATCTGGCATTGAATTGGGCATAACACAAGCATCCAGAGCTGGTACACCACAGCTAGATTACAGAGATCATGGTAAGCATGCTGTAAATCATCACTGACTGGGCATGTAAGGATGAAATTACAGCGAAACTACTGTGTGCCAGGCATTGCTATAGTAACTGTGTATCTTTTATGATTTTAATTCCCTCTCTTTTTTAACTCTCAAGATTACACAGTGAGGTAGATATTTTCATCTCCTCTTTAAAAACAGAATGAGTTGAAGCTTAGAAAGGTTACAGAACTTGCTTATGATCACTCTCATTAAATGCAAGAACAGGATCAGATACTTTGTTGTTCTAGCATCAAAGCTTTCCTTTTCTTTTATGATATAACACTGTTTCTTTGTGCTAATTCTCTGAGTGGCCTTAGACAAATCACTTAACTGCTTTGGACCTGAAACCACACAACTAAGGAAGGTAGAACAAAATGATTATCCTCTACACTTTCTTACAGGTTTGCATTCCTAGAGATGAGGAGGAGTGGGCCACCTTTGCAAATGGTTTCCCCTTGAATAACACATGCTAGTGTATATTGAAATAACAAACTAAGTGTATCAGAACTGTTTAACCTCTGCCTCTCTGTCTCTCTCATTCCTGCTTTGCTGTATGTGCTTTTCTTGGAGATTCTGGGAGGAGGTGGGAGTGCAGCAGGGTTCTTAAAGCAAGAGCAGCCTTGCCTTAAGTTTGCTTCTTGGACTAGAAGGTCTTTACTCTTGTCCTTGACAGGTAATGGAACTGTGGTAGTTTCAAACCTATCCTTCTTTCACCATCATCATCAAGAAACAAACAAGTTCTAAATGTATTTAGGGGACATCTGATTGCTTCCTCTCTGTTCTGAGTGAGTTTTCTCTGAAGGGTCATGGTTGACATGGGAACAGCGAATGGAGGATGCTTCTCAGAGTGTTTCTCACGGTGAATCATGCCAGCTCCTCTGTCACCCCCAAGTTGTCTAGTTGGATTGATATGGAAGGCTTTGTGAGTTAGAAAAATAGAACCAAAGATAAATTCCACAGTATTGGGTGATGAAGTAGGAGAGGGTGAAAGACCAGCAAACTCTGATGTCATTCCAGAATCCTTCCTCTGAGTTGGCTCCCGGAAAGGAAGGCCACACAGTAGTCAAGGCAAAATAATGGCAGGTTCTGAGTAGAAGTGTCCCTTAGATTTAACTAGTGAAGGGAGAAAAATAAATAAGGGATGAGCAAACATCCTTCACACATCCCTCTCCTCTAAGGCGTCACCACTAATCCCTGTCAGATGCCACGTTGAGTTGGAGAATGTGGTGGACACTTTGAAAGAAGTGCAGTGACACCCTCATGATGTGTGGTGTTTGTGGAGACATCCCCAGAGGCCATGTTTTGTGTAACACTGTTACATCCCCATCTGGTACCATCTGGCTACTCTCCTCCCAAATGAGAAGGTCAGACTGGAAAAAAAAAAAGCCAAATCCTTAACTTTAATATAGATTCAGATGGGCGGGGGGAGAATATGAATCTGTCTCCATGTTTGAAAGTATCCTTGCTCTTGAAATGATGTAATTATCAGCTGATCGTGTTCTGGCATTGCTCTTATGTTTACTATCTGAGCCACCAGCCTCCTTCAGTAGGTCTGCATGTTCCACAGTGTGTGCTGGGATGGTCAATAAGGAATTGCAAAAGGATGGAATGGAAAAATAAAAAGGCTCAAGCCTTAGCACACGATTTACTAACTCTGAGGTTGAAATCTCTAGCAGGTGGGTGTGTACTGGATGGAATAAGATATTTTTCTTGTGGCTGGAGACACACAGAACCCAGGTGGAAATGAGAGTCATATTTGAGGAGAATAGGGGCAAAATGAAGCATCACGTCTGCGGTTCAGTTGTTGCACAGAAGACCAGAAATGAGTTCATGGATTGGGGTACCTGAGGACAGGTGAGCGGTAGAGGACAAAGCAAAACAGCTTAAGATGATGTAGACCATGACCAAGCAACATGGGGTGAGAAGAGTCTGATCTACTTTGGAACCCAGGCTTTCTCCCCAAGGAGAGTCTGATCCACTTTGGAACCCAGGCTTTCTCCCCAAGGAGAGTCTGATCCACTTTGGAACCCAGGCTTTCTCCCCAAGGAAACCTGTGTTCTAGACTTAGGTTGATGTCCTGGCGGTAGCGTTCAGCCAGGAATTGTGGTGGAGCTGGGGAGGAGCTGAAGGGCGTGGAGCGAAGGGTGATGGAAGGTCCCTTTCTGAGGACAGTTAAGCATAGTGATCACAGAGACTGTCTAGAGTGTCAAACCTGAAGAGCCAGTTTAGGGAGACACAGGCAGGTTTGAAGTAGAGAATCCAAGCCGAAGTCAGCAGAATCTGAAGCACTGAGCGCTTCCGAAAAGGGAGGTATCCAAATAGAGGGAGGAAGCCTCACAGGATGCCTCTGTGAGGAGGGAAGCGTTAAGAACACTGGGCCTGTGTGGATCTTGGATATTGGACCATTGTTCAAGTTTAGTCCAACTGTTTAAAGGCAAAGAGATAGCATGGACCCTGAATAGCTATTAGGAAGCAATGCAGTCCCTTGAACCACAGTTTTCTCATCCACACAATGAAAAAAAAAATGATGCCCTCCAACATAAATTATAAGTATCAAATAATGTAATGGATGTAAACAATTGTATAAATACTTTTAAAAATACTGAAGTATTTTACTATGTGCCAAGCACTGTGTTTTACACATTTATCTCATCTATTTCTCCAAAAACATAGTGCTAGTGTATCCTTGCTACAGCCCTGTGAATTACAAATGCTTTTTATCCCCAGGAAAGTAGGCTCAGAGAGAATCTGGGTAATTTGTCACTGGTCACCCAGCTAGTAAGTAGCAGAGCCAATACTTGAATCCAGGAACTTATGCCAGAGCTCAAGGTTATGACTACTAAGCCCTGTGTCCACTCATGTTCTAATCCAGGTGACAGTCTGGCAGGAGGGTCTGCACAGGAGGGTGGTCCAGATGAGGGGCTGTTAACATTTAAATACCTGTTGCCAAACAAGGTTAAAAAGATATCTGAGCAAACCTATCCTTCCTGGCTGACTTACCTCCTGCCCTTTTACTGTCTTTCTTAGAATCTAAGAGACATCATCACTGACATGTATTTATGGTAGTAGCAAAGACCTGCATGTTCTGACACTGCTCCATTACTGTCCATTGCATCAAATGGAACAGTGGAAGGTTCTTTTTCTCCTTTCCATCATCATCTTCATGTAACAGAAATTGAATAGGCTGGAACAGCTACTGCTGATAATGATTCACATCGATTTTACCAGCTCCTTTAGTTGTTAAAACTCTGTGGATGACCCCTAAGACCACATCAAGCACTGAAAGTTTATGAAACTGTGACTTACTGAGCTATTTCTATCAGCCCCCATAAGAAGCAAAATGTTTTTAAAGGTTTGATTCCTCCACATGATTACAAACTTAAAATACCGATGTGAAATGCAAGCAGACATTTATGCTTGTCCCCTTCTATTGTTACTTGCCTGTGGTAGATGCTAAAGCATAATACTTCCATTCCCTGTACCTTGATAGCAGAAACTAACTAGCATTAATTTTTATACCTTAACACAGATACAAACACCCAGATACAGTCTGACACATGATCGTCTTACACACAGTCTAACACGAGTGGTTCTACATACAAACACACATCTGCAGACTAACACATATAGTCAGACAAATGTATCCTCGACAGAGGATACCACTCTGTCCTCTTTCTTCCTCTGTCTCTTTGTTCTTCCCACTGTTCCTTAACGGCTTCCTCATCTTTACACAGTGCTTTTTGTTGGTTGGTTGGTTGGTGTTCACTTTCAGCAAGGTACATATATGCGTTCATGTATTAGTTGAACACATATTTATTAAGCACCCACTGCCTGGCAGGTTATGCTGTATGTCTAGGCTGAAAGTATGAATGAGTCACACAAGTTTCTCTCATGGAGGATGCATTCTGTTGTCAGGAGACAGAAAAGACAAAAGTCGGTAAACAAATATCATTTCAGAGCATGAAAAATGAAAATAAAAGCGAATTTTCACCTTCAGAATGCATTTTCACTCTACTCTCCATTCATTCAACTATTATCAGGCACTTATTATTTGCCAGAAAGTATGTTAGGGGCTAAGAATAAAATGGTGAAAAAATGTAACATCCAGCAGGGCAAATCACAGTAGCTCAGGGAATGAAGGGAGATCTGGAGACATATATGACCCATAGGTAAAGAGAGTGTATCCTTTCAAAAACAGAGATGTGTATGCCATAGAGGAGGATTGCATTAAAACACAGTAAGCCAGAGGACAATACACGGAGCCACTAGTTATTTGTCCATGGAGATATTAGATGTTACAGGGTGGGGGGCTTCCATGGCCTCATAAACTAATGTGTGAGTAGCAGGTAAAGTGGAGAAAGTGAACGGGGCCCCTTTTGTATAATGTTGATGTTGAATAGGAATACGGTAGGCTAGTCGATTTATGGAGAGGCAGTTATGAAAGGGTGTTTTTCAAAGTGAGTAAAATCTTATGTTTGTAAGTGAAGAGAATATCAGCAGAGGAGGAGGGTGGTTGAATATAAAGGAAAGAAAAAGGGAGCAGGGTTCGAAGGAGCAAACCATGGAGGTGTTCAGGATTTGGGCAGATGGAGTGGTTCCCCTTCCAGAGACTGGAGGAAAGGAAACAAAGACGTACATTGTTGTGCATATGTTTAAGGCCAAGGGGAAAGAAATTGAGGGAGAATGAGCAATTGGCATCCTTTGTCTTTGTCCTAATAATTGTATGACTAAGATTCAAAGTCTCTCTGTCTCTTGGTCCCTCATCTGTAAAACAAAAATACTGTATCTCACAGGATGACCCTTACAGAACGAATGGGAGAATGTGATGAGGTAACATGTAAAAGTGTTATAACAGTGCTTGGCACAGAACAAGCACAAACTGCTTCTACTATTTTATGATTTATTGTGTATGTATTTGCTTGTATGATGATGATAATGACAATAATTAGAAAACTAACAGTTTTACCCAGTAACTCATGATTACCCCTTAGCTCCATGTTCACCATGTATCTCCAAACTCCAAAATAAGCATCTGTAACGTATCTCGTGGCAATGTGTACTTGCTCTATCATAGGCACAAATTCTAAATTCAGCTCTGTCTCCATGGCTGCCGTCCTTGAAACCAAAGCAAGCTGTGCTTTTGGCATTGCCGAGGCTCAACATTATTAAAAGGACATGGATAACAGATTCACAACACCCTTCTGGTTTGATATTTGGCAACTTGCTATTTCCTATGATACAAATAATCATAAAATGCAACAGCATCCACTTATAATTTTATAGCAGTTGCTCACATTGCCTTTGCCAGGTTTCCCACAATAACTTCACATATAATTAGTATATAATCTTCAGGCATAAATCACACTCTAATTAGTCTATAATTATAATTATAACATACTTACAGGGAAGGTGTACCTATGTGTAAGTGTGTGTATCCTTGAACTGAGGCAGGCTGAAAAGAACACAGCCTTTTTAATAAAGGAAATAAAAGGGACTCTGTAGATTTTATGTGTAAACTATTCTCAGTGCTATTAAAGAATGGGGGAAATTACATAAGCCCTGTTCAATGACTTTTTGTCCTCATATCATTTATGGCACCACCTATATTTACAAAACGGCAGTAACAAATACATGTCTTACTGGTCACAACTGAGCAAGCACATCATGGGCAGCAGATATGCAAAGAAGACAGGGCCTCTGGCTGCATAACGTTCACGTTCAGTGTGAAGGACAGAAGTGACATCATTATATAATTTAAGTATTGTTGTAAAATCTTTTTTCCAGATGAAGAGATATCTAGAGATTAGTAAGTAAATTAATCATAAAAATTGAGCTTGACTTTGAATCTGAAGTTTTTTAGATTAAAATCATATATTCTTATGACACCACCATTTTAAGATATGAGTCAAACTATTTGGAAAGAAAATGATTAGGAAATACTTGCCCCCCAAAAATCAACCAAGAAGTTAATCTCTTATGTCTGGAGCCAAGTATACAGAGGGGAAGGAGCTTGGCAGTTGAGCAGGAGGGAAGAGAGAAGGGGAGATGGGGATGGACAGAAAGGTATCTTCTTTTTAAGGTGCTTACCAGAAACGTTAATGAAGGAAATATGGCAATAAAATATTTTCCCCTCATTTTTTTAGAAAAAATCCTGCTGTCAATTAACAAAATTTGAGATATGAAAGTCTGCAGATAAAAGGGTTAAGAAGGAATTACATGTGCCTGAGTACATCTAAGCTTCCCTAAAAGAATCAGAGAATGACATCAAAAGGGGACAATGTGATTAAGGCTGAGACAATATTAGGTTAATTCTAGACCGTGTTTAATTCCCAGAAGGACCTGGTCAGAAAGACATTTCTATTCCAGAACCAGCATCTGTTCAATCTAAAGGATGGTCCTAGGGGAGAATATATTTACTTCAGTTTCTCAGTTGTTTGCCTTTCACCTGCTTGTGACCATAATTGGATGGAATCATTTATTTGTTTGCAATTTTCTGGTTGTCATGATCACTTGTGACCTTATAATATGAATCTTCTTTATTAGGAAGTTTAAAGTTCAGCAGTAGCTTTAACTGTGCAAGCCATGAACATAGGTGGTGAAGAATACATGTTAATAACATTCACATGTGTCACATCTAAAATGTGTCAAATGTAAATGTGTCAAATGTAAAAAATAAAATAAAAAGATGTTTTCCTCTTTAGGATGGTTGAAATATGACAGAATATGACTAAAATTAATCCATGCAGTCATTCAATCAAAAAAATATTTTTGAGTACTTTCTACCTACTTGGGAGTTTAAAGCTAATGGTGACAGGTGAAATGCTGTCCTGACGATTGATGTGGAATTCCACACTTAGGACATGACTGCAGTTGGGTTACAGCCATGGCTCTGGGGAATGTGGTCAGTAATACACAGCAAGTGGATTTAAAGAACTTGGAATACTGACATTCAGGCATCATCTGGGAGAATTTCTAGGCAGAGTCATAGGACTCAGATCAAAAAAAGTGGAGTGCCAGGGAGGACAACATGAAGCAAGAAATTTAAGAAATCAGCAGGGATGGGGATTATCATCATCTGGGAGCTCTTTTCTGGGAACACTCAGGACAGGCTTTATAACCAGTGTGTAGACCCTTGAAAAAGGAAATAGAAAGAGCATCAGGAAGTAGATGGGACCCATTGAGAAGCCTGGTTTAGACAAATGGTACTCTCAGAACCAGTGGAGGCTATGCACAGGAAGCTGACAGATAGATGTAGTGTTTGATAGCAAGTGACAGATTCCAACTCAACTGACATAAATTAGAGTCTCACATGGCCAAAAGGATCACATTTAGGCTTTGTTTCAGTCTTAGAAGAATCAGGGATTTCCAATGCTGTCTCTTTCTCTGTTTTTATTTTACTCTCCTCAGTGATGACTTTATTCCCAGGAAAACTTTCCTTGAAGAAAAAATGGTACTGTGAACTTTGAGACTGTGTTTACTGGTTTAGGTGTTACAGAGAACTTAATTCCCAATAGTTCCATCAAAATATCTGGGCACGTCTTCCATCGCCCCAATCTTGGCTATGGTTCACAGGTCTTACCCCATTACTATTGCTAGGAGGATACTGGTGGCATCCACACCACATGGACCTAGTGTGGAAGGATCACGGTTCCTAAAGGCAAATCAGGTGCTGTGGCCAGGAGATGGGGGGATGGATGCTGAGCAGTAAATGCATCCTTTGAAGGGGATCATCAAACTTTTCTCTCTCATGTATGCACACACACGTGCATGCACAACTCTTAGACTGTAAATATAATTACAAATTGTCTATAAGTAGGCAAGTGGTAAAGGATTAATGCAGACAAGAGAAAATGTAAATTCTCAGTTGCACATTAAAAAAATGTGCTCAAAGGAATGAAAATTAGAAAAACAATGGGTAGAATGTTTCAAACTAATCTAGCAAATTGTTCCGTGAAATGAATGGCTGCTGTAAGTGTAAATTATTGCTGGTTACTTTGAAGCATTTTATTCTTCAGCCTATGTCAGTAGACTTAAAAAGTATATATATATATATATATATATATATATATATATATATATATATATATATATATATATATATCTGGTAGTATTGATTTTTAGAGATGAACCTAAGGAATTAATACAAAGGAAGAAAAGAAAAGAAAGAGCACACTATATAAAGATTATTTCAGTGTTACATATAGTAGCAAAAATGAAGTGCATATGAAAATTAACATTGAGAAGAATTGTTTTTTTTAACAGCACAAAATTATCAAGTTATCTTGAACAAGTTATTCAATCTCTCTGAAACCTAATTTTCTGATTTGTAAAACATTACCTGTTTAATAGTATTTATTAAATTAAGAATGAATTGATAGTGTGTGTAAAGCATCTAGTGCAGTGAATATAGTTGGTTGGGAAATTATAGCTTTTATTAAAACCAGAATCATAATTAAATTTAAGTTTTACATAATACCAAGAAGAAAGTCCATTGCATAATGTTAAATAAAAATAAATCAATAGAATAAAAGCACATGAATAAAAAAAAATAGGGATTCCTCATTACCATCACTGTTGTGTTAGGGTAGCTGCTTATGATTAGCTTTTTTCCCTCCATTTTCCAAATTTGCTTTGACCCTATGTCTCATAAGGTGTTGGTGACTCTTAGAACAACTAATGTATGTGAAAGCAGATTACAAAATGAATAGTGTCGTACCACAAGAGAGTGATGATAGTGACTATTTCAATGAAGTGAGAGAGACAAGGGACTTGCAGTACTAAATTGGCATGTCATGGTAAACTACAAAAGTATTCTATACATAAAATGAATATTTAAGAGATTGGATATCTCTCCCTGCTCCCTGGAGGAGAAAGGTCTGAAGACTGGGTGGTATACCAGGGTCTTCAGCAGGGCAGAGCAGTGGGGTTACTCATCCTTCTCTTGTCAAAGCCTGTGTGAAAGCAGATTATTACTGAGCCCAAATGATAACCAAATGAGAGCTTCCTGGGTTATAAATCTAAATATGTTAGGGACTAAATGAAGCCAGTGTAGGATCAAGTTCAAAAGAGATAGGAGAAAGTGAGAATTTGTGCATAGTAGCTCAAGCTATTGCTGGTTTTATTTGAAGCTCCTGTGGCCATGGACATAGAGATGCCTTAGGTCATTAGAAGAACAGACTGGAGAGTGAGTCTCCAGCAGACAGAGGCTGGACATTGGAAAGAGCTGCATCCAGGAGATCTGGATTCTGACCGGGACCATGAGTGGTTACCAATATGGCCTCAGGTGAAAATTTTTGATCTCTCTGAACCTCAGTGCCCTCCAATATAAAATGTGGCACAGATATCTGCCTTCCATGCATGGTCACTGTGAAGAACAGGGGTGACTAAATGGGAATGCTTAGCCGTCACCATGTGGTTCCTCCCAGGGAGGTATTCTGGTGGATAAAACATAATCTGTGCAAATAAAGGTAAATTCTCAATAACCTGGGTTCTTTACTTTCTTTACTATATATACACACACATATACATATACACATACACATACATATATGTGTGTGTGTGTGTGTGTGTGTGTGTGTGTGTGTGTGTGTGTGTGATGTTTCAAACTCCATGAAGGGAATCCAGTGTTCCCTCAAGATTTCTTAAAACCTTTTTTTTAATACCTACTGCTCTCACCTCAAAAGTGTGACATCCTCATGCCACTTTTTGCCTTCTAGCACTCTAGCCTTCCTCCTGACTTTCCCTCTCAGAAGTCCAAGAATCAGTCTTACCAAGCAGAACCCTCCTTAGAATATAATGTCAGGGAAAGACCAGGTAACATAACAATATGTACAGACAGAAGTGTATGCATTTAAGGGAAATGTAATACTTGGTGTACACTAGAGTCTCAATAAATAGTAATATTATTATTGTTGTTGTTGTAATACTTTTGGAAAGCCCATCTAGATTTTTGAGTTGCACTGTTCTCTGATTTTCTCTGATTAGTAGGGTAATAAAATATTTTTCAATGAGTTTTAATGAGGATTATATGAAATGGCCTTTGCTATGTTCACAAATTGGTATAAAGAATTCCTCTATGGGATATCTACCTAATAAAAAAGGATGGAATGACATTTGGGCTAGGAAATCACTGGCTTTTTATTGATCAAGGCATCTAATGAAATATTTGCCTTTTTGCTTTAAGTAATTACTATTCTTTTCTTTCTTCAGTGTTTTTCAATTCACTTTTGTTCAGTTGAGCATGTAGGAATGAGTCACCTACCATGTGCTAGAAAATAGTGATAAAACCTAGGAGATATAGAGCTGAGTATGTCTTAGTTGCTCTGGGTTTTGAGTGCTGTATATGAAACTGATGGGGCAGAGAGCTGATATGAAGGGGATCGATGCCTCCAGGCTCCATCCAGCCTCGCTCAACCCATCACCCATATGCAATAACTGCAAGGGAACATGACAGAAATACAGTCTATACTACTTATAGATTAGGCTCACCATACTTGGAGACTGATAGTCATCAGCTTCCCATGGACACAATAAAGCAAGTACAGTCTTCCTCACTGACAAACTTTAATTGGCCAAACATGAACAATTGCTGTCTGTGACGAACGGTTACCTCCAAGAATCCCCAGCAAGCTCTCAGACAGACAGTAAAATATAAGGATTCCAGAAACAGATTGCTTGGATTTGTTTCAAGCAATGCTACTTTCTCAGTGTACATTCCTGGACAGGTTAGTTTATCTTTCTGTGCCTTCATTTCCTCATTTGTAAAATGATGACAGTAATATTTCCTGTCTCAGAGTTGTGAAAACTAAGCAAGCAGTTATATATGAAGTGGTCAGATCAATGGTTGTCCAGAAGCAATAGCTGTTAACATTGTTGTTATCTTACCAGTGAAACCTGGTGTTGTTCAGATCTCTCTTTCTCACCTGTGCATCTTGAGTATATCTAGTAAATGTCTCTCGTTTCCTATTATCAATGCAGATATCTCAATAGCAATAATGTTAACACAAATAACAATTTTACTGAACATTTACAGTGAACCAGACACTGTGATGAATGAATTATATCACTTGGGTCTCAACATTTTTCTTAGGTGAGTAATACCACTATCCACACTTTATAGATGAGGCTTGGAGACAAGATGAAGTCCGGCTAAGGCACACGTTTTTAAAGAGGTGAGCAATCATTGGAACCCATGTATCTGCTTCCAAAGTATCTATCATTATTTGTGAATGTTCATCACCTCCCTGAGTTAGGCTCTTACATTTCCAGCCTGAGCTATCATGGAATCTTCCACGTGGTCTCTCTTCCTCCACTTTGTCCTGTATTATGTGGATAAGTGAGGTTTTCTAAAAGCAAATCTAACCATATCAGTCCCAAGCTTGAAATACTTTGATGAGTGTATCAACAGAATAAGACCTAAAGTCCAAAATTTGACCTAATAGATCCTCATATCTGGCCCTGGACTAACTTGTGCATTCCCATCTCTTCCCCCAGCCCTGTCCTTTGGTTATTGTAATCTGTAGCACTTCTGGAATATACGTTAATATTTCCTCCCTCTATGTCTTTATGTATTTGATTATCATTGCTAAGTCTGTTCTACTATTCTACCTGACTCCCTTTCCCACCTAGAAAATTCCTTAGTCTTTGAGGCTTGACTGCACCAACCAACTGTGAAGCTTTTATGACCTTCCTTAGATGAATAGAATGCTTCTTTATTAAAACCTTTAGTATACTTTTTTTTCCTTTTAAAAAATCCAGGGACCATGGCATGTGGTGTCCTCCCAGTACTTGAGTTGTTTAGTTGTTTGATACAGTGCTTTATTTCTCCTGAAAGCACAGAGTTGGGCACATAGTGAATGTTTAATAAATGTTGCCTTATTGAATTATGTAGATGTAGCAGGATGAGCTGAAACTGTCACTGCTGCTATCAGGGGCTGATAAGTTATGTGAGATTTAAAAACAAACTGTTTGGACAGAGCACCATTAATACCAGATGACTGAGAGCAGGAAGGAACATGCCATTAGTCAGGGGTCTAATTTTGTGAGCAATAAGGTCAGTCAGTTTAAAAGGAAGGATATGGATCTTCTATGCAGACTGCAAGGACACTTATTAGATTAAATTAATTGTTTCTACTAGAAAATAATTTTAATGGTAGAAAATTATGTTTTCCTTTATACTTTTAGGAGGAAATGTGCCTTTCTATCACTGGCAGAGAGAAATAGGTTTGTTGCCATGAAATCAGGAAAAGTTTAAACAGAGGAAGACTCTGTTGGACATCCTCCAAAGTCTGAGGGGAAGAATTTGCAAGACATAAGAAGGAACTAAATCCAGCTTTCCATTACATGGTGGAGAGACATTGGCAGGTCCTGTAGAAGGAAAAATGGCTTCTAGGAGGCCAAGGGAAGGACTAGGAGCTCGGCAGGATCTCAGCAAAGCGGTGACATCCAATTAGTCTACTTTCCAAATACCTACAAACAAGAAAGCAGATTAATTAAAGTTACTGTACCTTTTTTAATTAAATAAAATTACTCATACCTCACATTATATTTAGACTAGAGAATGTAAGCAAGGAGCTATTCAGAAAGTGAATTATTCTGTGGTCATCTGGTAAGGGCTACCTGATAAATTATAAAGCAAGAGACATCCTTGGGCAGCTATTGTAGTCTAAGAGACAGAAAGATTGATTCCCTTAATTCCTGGTCCATTATCCTGGAAGAACATTGAGAGACAAACACTATGGGCCAGAAAGACATACATTTGTGTATGAAGACATCTTCCTTACATGGCACTCACAGCACCCATAACAGTAGCTTTGAATTGTATTCCTTGTCCAGAAATACATGGCACCATCTAGCAGTTCCATGGATTCTATAAATAGTATGGTGATAGCAATTAAATAATAAAGGTAAGAACATCTTTCATTTACTGATTGTCCCTTGTACCTGGCACCATAGTTCGTCACTATATTGATATCTTCACTCTTTATAAGATGCTACTCTAAACATAAATTCTAGTATTCCCGTTCTATAGGTTAATAGGTTATGTCAGAGCATGTTATAGAGTTTACTTAAGGCAAAATTTCTATAAAGTGATGGAGTTGACATTTGAATCACAGTCTATTTGTCTCCAAAGTCCATAGTTTTTCTTAGTAGAGCAACCTTCTAATACTAATCAGTTCTCTGGTAGTATTCATAAATATATTCATATCTGCCAGTAAAGAGGGGAAAGTCATTGCTAGATAGATGAAGGAAGTGAGGAAAGGAAGTAAGTTTGTCTGGAGTCATAGAAAAGAAAGGAAGAAAGATGACATAAATAAAAGAAACAGGATAAATGAAAAGTTTCCAACTAAGAACCCAGGTTTCTCACCAGATGGTTCCTAAGAATAAAAGGCCTAAAATGACTTAAAGAGGATTTTCCGTGAGGCAAAGTTAGGTCTCCTAAAAATTCTCAGCTTGATGAGTGCAAATTAAATGTAAAAATAGACATTTTTCATAACATCCCCTATGGAATCTTACACATTTCAAACTTCAAGAGAAAAGTGAATAAAATTGAGTGGAACTGTCAAAATGCATGGGCCTAATCTGACACAGCCTCACTAAGACGGGATTTGCTGGTTGGAGCTCAAACACTTCTTTTAGTCTCTAAAATCATCTTTCGTGGCTCTCCTCACACGCGTCCTGTATTCCTAGATCCGAGAGCTTTGCCGTCAGGGTCAGGATGGCTTCTCAGCATCTGCCTGCCCAAGCTAGTGCCCAGCACACACCTGCTTCTCACGAAGTTTCCTGTTTTTCTTCAAATCCAGCCTTTGCCACTTACTTTCTGTGTCATCTACAACAGGTTACCCAGTCACTATAACCCTCTTTGTCTCAGTCTCCATATGTGAGTTCAAATAGCAATGATAATAATATCTGTTCTTAGAGAGTTGTTGACAGCAGTGTTTGAAATAACATGTACAAATGCATGGCACAGTAGCCAGCTCCAGGTTGAAAAATAGACTCAAGGCTAGGGCTTAGAGGATATGCAGAGGGGAATAAAATACTTCTCCTGATTTCAAAGAATCTATAATCTAGCCAAAGAAGGTACATTTAAAACAAGTTGGTAGAATGGAATGAGCTTTAAAGTCAGGCATGGGCTTGAAAACTGCTTTTTTCCCTTACTGTGTGATCTTAGCATGTTACCTAAAATCCATGAACCTCATGGTCAACTTAAGTAAATGGATTCCATAATACTTATCTCAGGGAGGTGTGTGAAAGTTAGAGATATTGTAGGTTATGAACTTTGCAAAAAGTGTGGCCTATTGTAGATACTCACAAATCATATGCATTATCATTGTTAATTGAAATAACAAACTCAGGAAAGCAATAATCCAAGAATATATACATAACAAATATCAATGGGGGAGCATAAATGTATACAATGCTATGGTAATTTAGGAGAAGAGGGGAGCATTTAGTTGGAGACAGGAGGACTTGAAAAATAGTAGAACAGGATTTCAAGAAACAGATACAAAATGGGGAAACTTTTAAGCAGAAAGAACAACTTAAACAAAATGGTGGGTTCAGGAAACTTGGCATGGATTTATGTAACAATATACTTTGTCCATTTTAAAACATGGTGTAAAATGCATAACAATGAAAAAGATTGAGGTTTGGATTGTGTTTGATCTATAGGTAAACGACAACCACGGAAGTTTTGAGAGCAGGAAATATCATTATTGCAGATATTTTGGAAGGAAAATTGCAAGCAAGCTACAGATTTCAAATGTAAGGAAATATACTAGGGATAAGAACAATTAGAATAAGGTGTCAGTAGTCTAGCTAGCAAGCAAGTAATGATAATGGCTAACATTATGATTATTTACTATGTGCCTGATAGGTACTCAATGCTTTATTTTTATTTTTTTAGCATCTTTATTGGAGTATAATTGCTTTACAATGATGTTAGTTTCTGCTTTATAACAAAGTGAATCAGCTATACATATACATATATCCTCATATCCCCTCCCTCTTGCGTCTCCCTCCCACTGTCACTCTCCCACCCCTCTAGGTGGTCACAAAGCACCCAGCTGATCTCCCTGTGCTATGTGGCTGCTTCCCACTAGCTATCTATTTTACATTTGGTAGTATATATAAGTCCATGCACTCTCTCACTTCATCCCAGCTTACCCTTTCCACTCCCCATGTCCTCAAGTCCTTTCTCTACGTCTGCGTCTTTATTCCTGTCCTGCCCCTCGGTTCTTCAGAACCATTTTTTTTCTTTAGATCCCATATATATGTGTTAGCATATGGTATCTATTTTTCTCTTTCTGACTTACTTCACTCTGTATGACAGTCTCTGTGTCAATCCACCTCACTACAAATAACTCAATTTCGTTTCTTTTTATGGCTGAGTAATATTCCGTTGTATATATGTGCCATATCTTCTTAATCCATTCATCTGTCAATGAACACGTAGGTTGCTTCCATGTCCTGCCTATTGTAAATAGAGCTGCAATGAACATTGTGCTACATGACTCTTTTTGAATTATGGTTTTCTTAGGGTATATGCCCAGTAGTGGGATTGCTGGGTCATATGGTAGTTCTATTTGTAGTTTCTTAAGGAACCTCCATACTATTCTCCATAGTGGCTATATCAATTTACATTCCCACCAACAGTGCCAGAGGGTTCCCTTTTCTCCACACCCTCTCCAGCATTTACTGTTTGTAGATTTTTTGATGATGGCCATTCTGACTGGTGTGAGGTGATACCTCATTGTAGTTTTGATTTGCATTTCTCTAATGAGAAACTTTTTGAATTGATTTTTCTGTATGGACAGAGGTAGAGTTTAAAATATTTACTCCAGATAAATGAAAATGTATGTCCACAAAAGACTTGTGTAAGAATATTCATAGCAGTGTCATTTAAAATAGCCAATAACCAGTACAATGGTAAATGTCCCCCAACACAGAAACAAATAAACAAAGTGTGTGTCATATTAATACTACTCACTAATAAAAAGGAATTTGCTACTGAAATATGCACAACATGCATGAGTCATACAGCCTTATGCTGAATTTAAGAAGCCAGGTACAAAAAGAAATTAATGTTTGATTCCATTTATGTGACGTTCAAGCACATACAAAACCAACCTGGTGCTAGATATAAGGAAATATTTAACTGAGGAGGTAGGGTTGATGACTGGAAAGGGTTAGGAAGGGACTTTCATTATATGTTGTATTTTGGGTAGTGATGCATGGGTGTAGACAGTTGTTGAAATCAACAAATAGTATAAAATCTATGCATTCTATCTAAAAAGAGTAATAATTAATTAATTAATTAAAAGACAGGAGTGACTGGTTACATGGTTCTCTCCATCAGCCAGCCAGTTAATGAAGGGACGTGCGCTAAGACTTCTCCTACCTTCAGAAACTCCTACTTCCTCTCCTCTGTTTCTGACCAGGGTCACTCTTCACTTTGGCCACCTGTGAGTCCAACATTCCCCTCCCTTGGGTATGCAGCCACAGCTCTGCTGCCCACATCTTTCACCAACTGCAGATAGCTGCACATTATTAAAACTCAAACATCATGATATCCTCCACATTCTTGCCCTCCCCTTGTAAACTCTTTGCCCGCTGATACATCGACCTTCTAAGAATTAAAATTAGGAGTTTATTTGCAAATTTGACATTGAAGAAACTGAAGCTCAGAGAAGTTAAATAGGTTTTCAAAGTCATGGAAATATTTTTTAAGCACTGAAATCCAGATCTGTGTGAGTACAAATATGCTTGTTCCACTCTAATGCATGACCTGAGAACAAGAGGGCTTTTAGAGTCATCTTGAACAAAGTTGTGTTCTGGAGGAAATGGTCCAATAGAATCTGCCTGTTTTAAAATAGAGTAAACACTTTTGGCCCTTCAGATTCCTACATATATCAGTACCGAAAAGCTAAGTAATTCATGTCAGTTTGAGGAAAATTATGTTAATTTACTGTATATTAAATACATTCTTGTCCCTGTGTCCCAAAGTAGTAGTGAGTTTAGTGTGTCTAATTTTACTTCCCTCTCAATTAATTTATGTATTATTACTCAATAAATATTGATTAATTCATTTATCATTCATCAAACACCTAATATGTGAAAATCTCAGAGTGACTATACAGAAAAACATATGTAAAAGTAAAAGAGAATTCCATGTTCAGCACATATTTTGTTTAAAGTGCTTTCTTCTTGCGTAGTTTTAATATATAAAAGGCAATATCTAATTTTTTGAGCATTTACAATTGAGGTTTGGGAAATAAAAACATTTCCTTTTTATTTAGTTTATCACCTTTACACTACTCTATCAACATTTTTAAAGGTTTTAAAGTAGCTAACTAAAAACCAAAAAGGAAACAAAATTAACAAGCAAACAAAATGATCTCTATATTTTTCAACAGAAATCTTAAACATAACTGAAGAAAGTAGGACAAAAATAATAGTAGAAAAAACAAAACCAGAGGTAGTCTAGTCCACAAATACAGTCAAAGTTTCCTATAAACTTGCTATTGTTTGGCAACTAATTTCATTCTGATTTTACTGGTGGTCCCTTCAAAGAAGGAAATACGAAATTCTTCAGTTCCATTTTAAGCAAAACAGTTGCTCAATAGAAAACAATTATTACCAAGACACTATATAACAATTATTACCTCTTAATAAGTAGAATACTGTAGTACAATGAAAAATATTTTCAATTATATTGGAAGGAGGACTATTTTTAATTAAACTTCTTCAAGAAGGTTGATAAAATAGCACCAAAACATAAAGCATGACTACTAATTCTAAAAAACTTTAGCTGTGACTCACATCAATTCCAAATATTAACAGAAGGATACTTTATCTATTTCTAGAGGAACAGACATACTACAGAACTTTCTTTAAATCATATGAAAAATAGCAACCTTTATGATTATTGGACACCTGTATGCCAGAATTTGTGACAGACATGAAGAGATTTCCTATTTGCAACCACAGAGTTTTAAAATTCCACCAAGACAGAAGGTAAATGTGAGACAGTTATAACAGGAGTTAAAATAAAAGAGAAAAAGACCTCTGCTTCTAGCTATGGAAAACTAGATTGTATTAGATTAATATTCCCAAGGAGAACAGTTTGAAAAACTGGATAAAAATTTTAAGAAGCATATGTGTTTGAAGCCACCACAGAGCTACCAAGCTTAGAGGACTTGAAGGGAAAAAAGTTCTGTAAGTAAGGGAAAAATAGAAAGATAATCCAATATGTATGCCAGTTTTCCACACAAGAAATTTACTAATTCATTAACAATGGCTGAGAGGTTGAAAAGCAGAACAGAATTAGGGGAAAGGCTGAAAAGCTAAAATGACTCAGTATTCTAACAGATCTGGGAAGACACAAGTTGGATGACAAGATCCACCAGGAAAAGGGTCCCTAATAAACATGTAGCCTCCCAAAGGGCTACGTATGGGAGGAAAGGGTGAAATGGAGATGAACAAGCTCTAATAAAGACTGAATCCCAGTTTCAAGTCATATTAATCTCAGACTGGTTTACGGTGATCTGTTCCTATCCTATTTGGGAGAAGGGAAAATAAGCTTTAAGGCAGGAATATAACACCATCCAGAGCCTTAAATAATTTCTAAAGTATCTCATGGCATTCAATTAAAAATTAGCATGCATATCAGAGACAAAAATAAAACAGTCTAAAATTGAGATGAGAAAAGTAGACAGAAAAAACACTCAAGATATCCATATATTAAAATTACAGGACAGAAAGTGAAGTGCAATATTATGTTTATGAGAATAGATGATTTGATGGACACTGTCAACAGAAAATAAGAATCAATAAAAATAGAGTTATAGTGAAATTCTAGGTGATAAAATAAAATAATTGAAATTACAAACTCAATGCATGATATTAATGCAGATTAACATTAATGAGGAGAAGATTATTACACTGAAAGATAGGTCAGTAGAATACATCAGGACTAAGATGTGCAGAAGAAAGAAAGGATGAAAATGAAGAGGAATATTTTTGTATTTAATGAAAGAAACCTACAAAAAGTGGAGGGATATGTTACAACCATGATTAGAAGGCTTGGTATTTTTAAGGATTCAGTTCTCCCTAATCTGATCTATCAAGTCAATGCAGTTTCATTTGAACTCTCAGCTAGGAGACCAAAGGGCCAAGAAAGTGAAGACAGTTTTCAAGAATGATAAAGTCATTTGTCATACACTACCAGATATCAGCCTTACACAGCTGCATTAAGACCATTGGTTAATGGTATTAGGATATACACATAGATTAATGGGAAAAAATGAGTTCAGAAACAGATCTACTTTTATGCAGCATTAGATATTTACAAAGCAAAACGTACACAAATGGAGACATACTCTTTCAAATAAGGATACTGTATCAATTGATATTTACATGCAAAAATAATTTGGCTTCTATCTCATATTTTAAAGTCATTCCAAATGGATTTTAGATATAAATATGCAAGCTGAAGAGACAAAAATTGGACCCAATACAATGCCTGTCAGCAAAGGAATGGATATTAAATGTTTATACAATGGGACAGTTATAACAAGAGTTAAAATACAGTAGTGTAAATAAATGAAATACTGCTACATTCGACAAAAGTAGTGACTCTGACCAATAATATGTTGTTGGTAATAAAAGAACTACAGTACAAACTTTACAATTATTTCATATGTATATATATATACATATATATATATCAGGCAACACTAATCCATGATGTTAAAAGTCAAGATGATAGTTATTGGGGGAAAGTGGTGGGATTGTAACTGAGAGGGGCATTAGAGATATTTCCGAGTTGCTAGTTATATTCCATTTCTTGATTGTTACCTAGGTGTCTTGTTTTGGAAAATGCATCTACCTTTACACTTAGGATTTGTGCATATCTCTCTCTTTCTCTGGAGCGGGCATGATTATCTCCTTTTGAACCATCTAGAACCACATAGAACAGGGTTACACACAAAAGAAAGATGAAAAACATTCTTTTAACTAAACGTGATTGTTTGCACAACAGATTGAATGCAGCTGCTGATATGTGAGTTAAGCTATCTATTATTAATATAGGCATTACAGTTCTTCCAAAAATCTAAAATTAATGCCACTATTCTCTCCAAATACTTTATTTTTGAAAAAATATAAACATGTAAAGCACATTTTGAAAATATAAACCCATAAAAACATGTTATTCATGTTAACCTGTAATGTGATTAATACAGTTTTTTTTAAATAAAATTATTTATTTATTTATTTATTTATTTATTTATTTATTTATTTATGGCTGCCTTAGGTCTTCGTTGCTGTGCACGGGCTTTCTCTAGTTGCGGCAAGCAGGGGCTACTCTTCATTATGGCGCGCGGGTTTCTCATTGCGGTGGATTCCTTTGTTGCAGAGCACAGGCTCTAGGTGCGCAGGCTTCAGTAGTTGTGGTGCACAGGCTCAGTAGTTGTGGCTCATGGGCTCTAGAGCGCAGGCTCAGTAGCTGTGGTGCACAGGCTCAATAGTTGTGGCTCATGGGCTCTAGAGCGCAGGCTCAGTAGCTGTGGTGCACGGGCTTAGCTGCTCTGTGGCATGTGGCATCTTCCCGGACCAGGGCTCGAACCAGTGTCCCCTGCATTGGCAGGCGGATTCTTAACCACTGTGCCATCAGGGAAGTCCTATAGTTATTATTTTTACTTTTTAATTTTTGGCTGCGTTGGGTCTTCGTTGCTGCACGTGGGCTTTCTCTAGTTGCAGCGAGCGGGGGCTACTCTTTGTTGTGGTGCGCAGGCTTCTCATTGTCGTGGCTTCTCTTGTTGCACAGCATGGGCTCTAGGCACACCGGCTTCAGTAATTGCAGCACGCAGGCTCAGTAATTGTGGTGCGCTGGCTTTAGGGTGCACGGGCTTCAGTAGTTGTGGCATGGGGGCTCAGTAATTGTGGCTTGCAGGCTCTAGAGCACAGGCTTGGTAGTTGTGGTGCATGGGCTTAGTTGCTCTGGGACATGTGGGATCTTCCTGGACCAGGGATCAAACCTGTGTCCCCTGCATTGCCAGGCAGATTCTTAACCACTGTGCCACCAGGGAAGTCCCCATATAGTTAGTTTAAATGAATAATGAATGAGTAAATAAATAATAAATTAGTTTTATTAAAACTAATGAATACATATTTAGTTATTTCTTGATTTAGAATTTCTAACATGCTAATTATCAATAGATATAACCAATATAAGCATAAACTCTCTTGAACATTCAATAGAGGAAACTTGTGGCCAAACTATTTGCGGGTTACAGTTTTATAAGGTGAATAATTACAACTTGAAAAATATGACCTCACCTTTTTTTATGAATACATAAGTAATGATAGATCATTAAAACCAATAAGATTAAAACAGAAAAGAATATTTTGATATCTATTGCTAACTTCTTACCTACAATAATAGATTAAAAGACTGAGGATCAAAAGTTTTTAAAGTTTTACCCAAAGTTAAAGTGTTAAGAGATTCAAGCAAGGGTCAACAGAATGGCCCATTTTCTCAGAAATATATTCTTCTAAGCTAGAGAAATTAATAATTGTGGCAAAATTCCATATCTCACATTGCTGATGATAATAAAATAGTTATAATAGCTTTATAGAAATTAATTCAGGGTGCCAAAAGAGCTTTAAAATACTCATACCTTCTACTCAATAAATAGTTTTAAAAGCCCAGAGTGATCAAAATGTGACTTGGAAGCAAATCAGCCTTAAGCACCTAAAAAAATTGTAAACATAGATATATTTTTCATAATATCATTTATAATAGTAATGTGCTAGAAATAATGTATATACCAGAGAGTAGTAACAATGGGATATTCTGCAGCCAGAAAAGTTACGTGTATGAAGTGTATGTGGATACAGTGTGGTCATAGAGAGGACATGACCACAGGTTAACCCAAGAGCTGGACTGGAGCAGCTGAAGGCTCCACACTCCCTCCCCTGTCCTTGGAATGTGTGTTCTCCCCACAGTTTTTACAGTGGGAGCTCTTCCAAGGACACAGCCTTGAGAGAGCATGTGTGGTTGAGACCCTCTGGATGGTGTATATGACAGAACCACATTAAGACCTCTCTATAAACTTTTCAGACTCTATGTTGTGGCCCAAGACAAGCGTGGTGTATAAGTCCCTTGCCTGTTGAACCTGCTACCTGCCAGTCTGGAGTAGCCTGGCTCTTTCTTCAGTCTCTTCTTGCTCTCTTTGTCCTCCTTGCCAACACTTATATTAGATCGACACCGCTAAAGCAGTACTTATAGAGATATGTGTAGTTTTAAATACATCTGTCAGGAAGCAAACAAAAAAGGATACAATAAGTTACATGTTAAATTCAAAATATTGGAAAAGCATCAACTAGCTGAACTTAAAGGAAAAGAGACAAAAGTAATACAGATGTATTATATAAAAGTAAGGCATGATGAATGAAGTAGAGAACATAGCAACCAAAACAGTAGCACATACTTCTAAATCAAATTAAAAGATCTCACTTTAAAAGTAGGTTAGACAGATGTTTGGTCTGGGAATATTATTTGAGAAAAGGAAACACATCTGAGACTAAAAATTAATATTATGGACCATTATACATAGATGCATTTTAGAACAAGAGGAAATATGTAACTTCATAGATATTAAATGTCAAATTTTGTCAAAAACAAACAGAAAACTCATAAACTAATATGTATTAAATAAACTAAAGGTCAAAGATATTTCCTTCCATAAACTCCAAATAATATCATCAATAAATGTTCACAATATGCCATACTTACCAGTAAGAGTTAAATGTTCAAGAAAATAGAAGAACACTTGGCATATGAATTAATGAAGTGATTATTATTTGATTCAAAACCAAATGAGGAAAATGCATAAAATGAAAATTATAGGCTAAATTCACATATTAATACACAATCAGAAATTATAAATAAATATTAGCTATACAAACCATACATTTTATTACAAATACATAATGACTGCACTTAGACCAAAATGGAATTAAACTAGAAGTCAATAACAGAAAGATAACTGAAAAATCCCAAGATATGTGGAGATTAAACAACACAAGTCTAAATAACACACACATCAAAGAAAAAAATCTCAAGAGAAATTTAAAATATTTTTTAAGTGAATGAAGATGAAACTATCAAAATTTGTGGGATTCAGTGAAAGCAGTGGTTAAGGAGAAGTGTATATCACTGAATTCCTATATTAGAAAAATTTTTTAAAAGATCTAAAATCAGTAATCAAAGTTTCTACCTTAGGACACTAGAAGAAGAAGAACAAACTAAGTTCCAAACAAGTAGAATAAAAGAAGTAATAAGAATTAGAGAAGAAATCAATGAAATGGAGAACAGGAGATTAATAAAGAAAGTCAGTACAAACATAAGCTTGTTCTTTGGAAAGATCACTAAAATCAAGAATAGCTAGACCAGGCTTCCCTGGTGGCACAGTAGTTAAAAATCTGCCTGCCAATGCAGAGGACACGGGTTTGAGCCCTGGTCTGGGAAGATCCCACATGCCGTGGAGCAACTAAGCCCGTGCACCACAACTACTGAGCCCATGAGCCACAACTACTGAGCCCCACATGCCACAACTACTGAAGCCCGTGCACCTAGAGCCAGTACTCTGCAACAAGAGAAGCCAGTGCAATGAGAAGCCTGTGCACCACAATGAAGACTAGCTCCCCACTCGCCACAACTATAGAAAGCCCACCTGCAGCAATGAAGACCCAACGTGGCCAAAAATAAATACATAAAATAAATTTATTTTAAAAAATTAAAAAAGGGCTTCCCTGGTGGTGCAGTGGTTGAGAGTCCGCCTGCCGATGCAGGGGACACGGGTTCGTGCCCCTATCCCGGAAGATCCCACATGCCGCGGAGCAGCTGGGCCCGCGAGCCATGGCCGCGGAGCCTGTGTGTCTGGAGCCTGTGCTCCGCAACGGGAGAGGCCACAGCAGTGAGAGGCCCGCGTACAGCAAAAAAAAAAAAAAAAAAATTAAAAAAGAGTAGCTAGACTAAGAAAAAAAGAGAGAGGGAACAAATTGCTAGTATCAGAAATGAAAGAGGGGATGTCACTACATATCCCGTGGGAATTAAAGTGGCAATAAAGGAATGCTATGAACAGCTCTATGTTTGAAATGTGATAACCTGGATGAAATGGACAAATTCCTTGAAAGACACACTCTGCCAAAACTCACACAAGAAAAGGTAGACTATCGGAATAAGTCTATATTCATTAAAGAAACCAAAGCAATATTTAATAACCTTTCAAAACAGGAAGTACCAGGCCCATATGGGTTCACTGGTGAATTCTAACAAACGTTTAATGAAGAAATTATACTAATGTTCTGTAATCCCTTACAGAGGATAGAAGCAGAGGGAATACTTCCTAACTCATTCAATAAGGCCAGCTTTACCTTAATACCAAAATGAGAGAAAGATGTTATAAGAAAAGAAAACTGCAGATCAATATCTTTCATGAACATAGATGCAGAAATCCTCAATAAAATGTCAGCAAATTGAATCCATCAATGTGTAAAAAAATTATACACAACCAAGTGGGATTTATCCTATGTATGCAAGGCTTGTTCAACATTCAAAAATCAATTAATGAAATCCATCACATCAACAGGCTAAAGAAGAAAAATCATATGATCATATCGATAGATTCAGAAAAAAGTTGACAAAATCCAACACCTGTGCATGATAAAAACTCTCAGTAAACTAGGTATAAAAGGGGGAACTTCCTATACTTGATAAAGACTATCTACATAAAACCTACACCTAACACCATACTTAGTGGTAAGAAACGTGATGCTTTCCCACTGAGATCAGGTACAAGGCAAAGATGTCCCCTCTAACCACTCAGGCTGAATCGTACCTCAATTTTTACCCCTGTCTGGTTTAGATGATACTTAGTTAGACTTTGGGCTTTAGACTTGAGAGTTGATGTTGAAATACATTAAGACTTTGGGGACTGTTGGGATGGAATTAATGTATTTTTCAAGTGAAAAGGTCATTAATTTTGGGGTGCCCGGGGCTGAATATTATGGACTGAATGTGTGTGTCCCCTCAATATTGATATGTTAAAGACCTAACTAGCCCCCAATGTGGTGGTATTTGGGGATGGGGCCTTTGGCAGATAATTAGGGTTAGATGAAGTCATTAGAGTGGGTCCCTCAGAATGGGATTAGTGCCCTTACAAGAAGAGACACCAAAGAACTTACCCTCAAAATCTCCCTGTACACACATGAAAAAGTGGTCATGTGAGTACACAGCTAGATGGCAACCACCTATAAGGCAAGAGAAGAGTCTTCAGAATGAAATCTACCTTCCCAGAATCTTAATCTTAGACTTCTTAGCCTCTAGAAGTTAGAGAAATAAGTTTCTTTTGTTTAAGCTACCCAATCTTTGGGATTTTGCTATAGCAGCCCAAGCTGTAGGATATGTGACCTTGAGACTTGTTTCCTGGTCTAAAACAGGAGTACCAAGCAAACTCACCTGACTGTTGTATGATAAAATTAAGAATTTAAGGGTATAAACTATGAAACTAGATTCTCTAGATTGCCTCTCTATTTCATAATTTTATAACTATAAATTTTAAGACAAGTCAGGTAAACTACTTCTCTCACTTGCTTCCTCATCAGAAAATTAGGCATTATAGTAAAATCTTCCTCATAGCACTGTTGTGGGAATTAAAGGTGTTAGTAGTATCTATTATAGTGTTGTTCTGCATAGTATGTGCTCAGTAAATGGTCTCTAAGCCAGTGTACATTCAAATAGTACTCATTTTCTCTATGTCACTGTATCTTTACATGTTCAGCTTTTGTAATTCATCCCTCAGCCTCTGACCCACTTTCGTTAGCTTGCAGCCTGCAGGGTCCTCAAATCCAGCCCTGGTCCTAAAGTCCTGGAGCACCTCTAGTCCTGGCAGGAGATACCTGTCAGCTGCAGGGTGCAATTAAAATGCAAGAAAGAATCGTGGGAAATATAAAAATGGGAAAAACTGGAGTTACCTCTAATTTTAGTTCACCTACTAATTAGCAAAGTAATTAAAAAGCACATGGGCTAAGCTGACAGATCTATGCAATGTTGGCATTCTGAGTGGCATCTTCCTGTGTTGAGGAGGGATGATTGATGGACCCGTCCTTCCCTTCTTTTGTTTTGAAAGCTCTGAGCTACTTTGGGCTTTGGCAAAGATACTGCGTGCATCTTTTTTTTTTTTTTTTTCTCCCATGGCAAATGCACAGATCTCAATGTCTGGCCCAAGAATTTCGGCTGTAGCAGTAATGCTTCCCTGCTACTTACTTGGTAATTCACAAACCGGGAAGACCTTCAGATATGCAACTTTAACTCCCACAGCAGCCTGGTAAGATTGGCAGGGTATACTTTCCCCATTTTACAGGTGAGGAAATCGTATTCTATTCCAAATAGACTGTGACCTAGTTGGGAGAGGAGGTCGTATTATATTTATATGTGAATCTCAAACATAGGAACCTGTCTGGGGAACGCATGAATGAATCAGTGAGTACATGCAGGAGGCACACGGATGTCTCAGGGCTGGTGGGTGGCAGACGTGTGTGTCCAGTAGCCGGCTGTACTGCGGGCTCTACCACTGACCAGCTTTGCGACCATCAGTGAATGACAAACTGTCTGATGAGACCTTTGTGGAGGTTTAATATAAAATTATTAGAAAATGCCTGGGACATAGTAACTGCACATTAATGCTAGCAGCCTTGATCTTCTGCTTTCTACTCTATCTGCTTTCAATTCTTACTGATTTTAACCAGCAGTGGTGGCAGCTTGCCTGGTTTGGAACATGAACGACTATGATGGTGAAATGTGGAAATATCTTGTCAGTAAAGAGGGGAATTTTGATTTATTAACTCATTTTGATCCAACACATGGTAGACTATGCAATTGACCATAATATGTAAACTACCTCATTCAAATTAAAACTAAATATTTTAGACCCTGTCCTCCTTTGGCATAAATGAGAAAGAGCATATATGAAGTGCCTACTGAAAGGTAGCAAGTAAAATTAAATAAATAAAAATAAAATAATGCTTTCCACATATATGCTGTCATTTAATCCATTCCAGCCTAGAAAATAGGCATTACTGACTCTGATTTGACAAATATGTATATCACAGGTCAGAGAGGATGGATGCTGTTCCCAAGGCAAATGGTTAGAAGATGAGGTTGATACTTAATCAGAAGTATCTTTGCTTCTCATGCCAACATGCACATGTACACAAACATGGAATATGTGTGTGCATATACCTACTATATGACAGTGCTTACTTTTAAGTTTTTGTCGTCTTGAGCTATTTCAGTTATTGCCATAAAAATAATAGTAGATGTTTTCTTAATTTTGTTCACTGGGTTTCATGCTTCATTTTTTTCTAAGAATAATATATCCCTGCAACAAGTATATGAAAATACTTTAATATGGTTATATTCTGTAATAAAATGTATAATGGATTAGCCCGTATGGTTAATAGAATAGCCTTAGGGCTATTTCTCTTCACTCATATTCTTCTGAGTGTCTCCCTGTGTCCTGCTAAGTTCTCATCTACATGACTTGATCATATTAATGTAGGATGGGGCCTAGAAGAAGGCACTGCAGTCAAGGAACTTACATAGCTGGAAGGCAACAAATGTACCCTAAGAAGCTGGTCAGAGGCAAGGATGTACTGTTCAAGAAAGGAAGTAGAAGAGGGATGCTGTAGCGATCCCCTTTACTGTGTGGACGGTGTATGAAGTGGACATAATTGCAGCTCTGCTGCTTGCTGGCTACACACCCTTAGGAAGGATACTTAACCCTTTCTGAGCTGCATTTTCTTATCCTCCAAAGGGGTGAACCAAATGAAATGCATATCACAGTGTTGTTTTGAGGATTGTATATGTCTAATGTACAAAATCAGGGTTCAGTAAATGTTATCTATTTTCACTGTTTTTATTATCAACAAATTTAAATATTTACAGTTTATTGCTGAGGAAAATAGGGTAAAAAGAAGGGAAATGTTCAAATTCACAAAGGTAGAAATGGTAGAGCTTTCGTAATATGTGAGTCTAACATTTGGCTTAGATACCATTTCCCATCTTATCACTATCTGACGTACTACATAAGCTAGTTATAACATTTTGATTTTCTCAGTCTCCTTAAGAGAGTATTAAGCTCCATTAGGGCAGGATTTTTTCTCTCTTTTTTCATTGCCTTACCTTTAGTGGCTGGAAAAGTGTTAGGCAAGTAGTAGATGCCCAATAAATATTTGCTAGTTTAATAATAGACAGATGTACAACTTATTAATGGTAGAAAATAAAAACAAGTTCATCTTATTGTTTAGGATAATCAAGGTGAAATTTTATAGAAGAAATGTGGGCTAAGGAGCAAAAAGGCATTTCTGGCAAAGACTAAAGTAGGTGCAAAACTGTGAGCCCATGCATGGACTTGTGCATGGATGAAATGTAGTTTTCATTAAGGAAGACTAGAAAGATCTAAGATTAGCAAATGAAAGATTCTTCATATTTTGATTTTCAAAATGTGTATTTCTTGCAAATAATAATAATTGTTCACCTGATTGATCTGAAACTAAAAAAATTTCGAAGACTGTTTCTCCAAAATTGAATGTGAAATTTTTTTTCTTTTTTAGTGTTAAGCAGTTGACTATCCATCAATAATGTTTTATGAAACAAGAGATGGTAGAGCATATTCAGGCCCAATATTTAGTGAGAGAAGGCATTTACTTAGGCAAGGAACTAGAGCAGAAGTGCCCTCTTCACCACACCAGCTTTCCACCTACACCTGGCGCCCTTTCTTTCCCTGAAGGAGACTTGATCTGCCCATTAGACATGCAACAAAGAGCCAGCCTGTGGAACATGCATTCATATTCATAACCCAGGTCTCCTGGAATTGCTTTTTACATTTCTTTCATTCTGGGAACTCATGGTAACAAGGACCAAATAACCAAGCAGCACAAGTGAGACTGATATGTGGGTCCTTGATTCAACCTTCTCCAGCCCTGCCTGCACACTGCTGTCTGGTGGTCTTTTTAGCAAAGTAATAGGACTATGTCACTTCCCTTCTTTAAAAACTTTCAAAGGCCCATATCCTCTATAGAATAAGGTATAAGCTTTTTTTAAATTTTCTTATTGTGTAAGGATCTGAATTATCTAGCTCTCCACATTCAGATTATTTTCTTTATATTTCCATAAATATATTTTTAACAGACTTATAGTGGTATAATTTACAAACAACAAACTGCACATGTATAAGGTATATATTTTGATAAGGTTTTCACCTATGTATATATCCTTGAAAGCATTAGGACAATAAAAATAATGAGCATACCTCCATCATTTCCAACAGCTTACTCATGCCTCTTTGTTATCACTCCTTCTGTCCTCGTGAAATGACTGAGAAGCTTTCTTTCACTAAAATGTAGTTTACATTTCCTAGAGATTTGTATGTGTTTACCATTTCTCTCTTTTCCCCGGTTCTCTCTTCTTCTTTCTTAGCTGACAAATAGAACTGGAAAAAATATACTGTTAAAACAGCTTACACTGGCTCAGAATTATCAAATGTTTACATCTCTCTGTACTACGTCGTGTCGGTAGCTTATAATTGGACATAGAGGTAGCATTTACTTCCACAGAAATCAGAAAATGCAACAAATTATAGCTCTTTTTAATAGAGTGTTATGGGTTGAGTTGTGTCCCCACAAAATTTATAGGTTGAAGTCTTAACCCAGAATGTGACTGTATTTGGAGATAGGGGTTTTATAGCATGGACCCTAATCTAATAGGACTGGTGTCCTTCTAAGAAGAGGAGATTAGGACATAGACATATATAGATCATGTTAAGACATAGCAAGAAGACAGCCATCTGCAAGCCAAGTCCTCACGGACTCAGAAGAAGCCAGCTCTGCTGATATCTTGATCTCAGAATTCTAGTCTTAGCAACTGTGAGAAATTTAATTTCTGTTTTTTCACTCACCCAGTCTGTGGTACTTTGTTATGGCAGCCCTAGAAAATGAATACAGATGACAAGTCATTCAGATTTACCAGCACATCATTGCTAAAAAACCCTTCAAAGAGTATTAAAATGGCTCTGATACTAATAAAGAACACCTAAAACTTTAATATTGAGAGAGAGCTTGTTCTATGTCCACTGCTCTGCTTGAGGTATGCCGTCACAATAATGACTGTCCTACCTCCCTCTATAATGGGGAGGGTGGGTGGGATCTGAGTGGGTAGAGGTAGGCGTGCAGGGAGTGAGAGCAGAGAAATAGAAAAGAAAGAAAATGGGTTCTTACACTTTCTTTCTCACTCACTAGCTGTGCAATGTGAGACTATTCACTATACTCTTTAGTCCTCATTTTCCCTACCTATAAAATGGAATTGTGTGATTTCATGAGGTTGGTGCCACGTGTACCTACAAGTCCATTCATCTTTTGTCTTTAAGTCCATGTTTCCATGATTTTACACAAGGGCAAGCTCTTAGTATTACAGGTAGAAGGCATAGTCACTGCTCTCATGGAGCTTACATATAATTGAAAAATAAATAAACAAAAATATTTTATGGCCATACCTTGGAAAGTAACATGAAACAAACACATTATCAGTTATAGAGAAAAGCAGCCTTTGGATTCCCTTCCTTGACTCAATGCTCATTTAACCAGCTCTCCTCCTCCTTCAGTAACCAAATCTAGTACCAATCACAAAAAGGACAAGGTAGTTTCTTTCATTCTCTTGAGAGAGATCACTGTCACCTATTGCCTCGTTTCCCAGATTGCATTTGTGCAGCAGTCCTCTCCCAGAACACTAGTTCTTGGTTGCTCCACTGGGTTGCAGAAATATGGCCTATCTCCACTCCGTTGCAACCATGACCCCAGCCTCTGGGATCACCACAGTTTTGCCAGAAGCAAATCTCCTTCTTTTTCAACTTCACACCACTTCTCTGAATGATGCCTACCTCAATTCACAGTTTCATTCCATGTCAATTATTTTAGAAATTGCCTGGTTGGAATACATTCTACAGGTATATATATATATATATATATATATATATATATGCATTTATATATCTTTTCCTCTTCCTTTTCTTCAGATTTTATATTGGTTAAGCCTGGCTCTGAAACTAGATTACTTCTGATAAGCTTCTGGAATTTCATCCAGAGCTTATTTTAGCCTGTTGAGACTATGAAATTGAACTCCAGTCTTATAAGAACCTCCATCCCCTATAGAATTTTTAATAGTTTTATTTTGGGTCAGATGCAAACAATTTCTGAGGACAGCTTGTCTGTCAGCATCAATTCTGGTTTAATACTGAGGGAGAATCACAAACGTATAGTTTTAATGGAAAAGACATTATGAGTCATCTAATCACTCTATCAAAATATCAGTCCTTTATTTTCTACCATGTGCCAGGCACTGTTCTATACTGAGGGAGAATCACAAACATGTACTTTTAATGGAATAGACATTATGAGTCATCTAATTACTCTATCAACATATCAATCCTTTATTTTCTATCATGTGCCAGGCACTGTTCTGTCTCTTCAATATACAAAAATAATTGTACCACCATCATTCCTTGCAAGTAAATAAAACATATTAGAAGTATCAGATGTATAAATAATCACACGACCGTGTGTATGTGCCCTCTTGTACAACAATGAAGGGATTCCTTATCTATAGTGTTTGGATGTGTCAAATAAGACTTCACAGATATATGCCTTAACAGATATTGTTATTAGGTTAATAGTATAATATAGAAAAAAGGATATGTAGCATACTATCCTATTTTACGGATGAGTACCAAGAAAATCACGTAAAGGCATGAAAATACCATTGGTGTCAAGAAGACCAGGGTTCAAATCCCAACTCTGCCATTTACTGATATAATACCTCTCAAATTATGTAGCATTATTAGTAAGATGGTCTTCCCTCCCACAATACATTGTGTCATTATACCTCCAGAAAGTGGAAAAATGGGGTCCAATGGGGTGGCAATGTTGTACAACTATTTGAGATACTATTCACAGGCCACCTCAACTCTTTTTGGTACTGAAAATGCTGCAAAATGAGTAACTGCCTTTCACCTCTCTGTTCAGTCAGAATGTTTTCCGTCTTTGCCATTGATTCAATTCACTCCTGTAAGCCACCTCTCCATAGCAACTCATCCCCTCATTCTCCTTGGCAGATAAGGCTTTTTTTCTCACATTCATTGGGAATATAAGGGCATTTTGAGACCCATTCATGCAGTACTGGAAGCATATATCTTGAGAGAGCTAAATTCTTCTTCCTTTTCCCTGTGACAGTGTACACATTGTAGTAGATTGCCTTATTGGCAATACAACACTATTATTGTAGCTTAGCTATAAGTCTTCAAACCAGATAGACTCCTCCAACTTTTTCTTCTTTTTCAAACCAGTTTTGTTGTCTGAGTTCTTTGCATTTCTACATAAATTTTTAAATCAGCATGTCAACCTTTACAAAACATATTGATAATATTTATTGGTATTGCATTGACTCTGTTCCTATATTAAGTTGAGAAGAATTGACATTTTAACAATTTTAGTCTTCTAGTCCAAAAACTTGATATATTTTCCATGTGCTTAGAACTTATTTACTTTTAGCAATGTTTTGTAGCTTTCAGTTTGATGTCTGATGCATAGGGATCAATGGAATAGAATAGTAGTTCCAGAAACAGGCCAAAGCATACACGTCAATTAATTTTTGACAAAAAATGCCATGTTAATTCAATAGGGGAAACAACAGTCTTTTAAATAAATGTTGATTCAGCAACTGTATATTCACAGGAGAAATAACTTTTTCAATTCTTGATTCACAACATATGGAAAAAACTACCTTGAAATGGTTCATATACCTAAAGAATGATACAGTTGTAAAACTTCTAGTTGCAAACATGGGAGAAATCTGCAATCTTGCAGAATCTTGTGGCAAGCAGTATTTTCTTAGATAGAACAATAAAAGCATAAGCCATATAAAAATGGATGAATTGGATTTCATCAAAATTGAAAACTTCAGCTCTTCCTTTTTTTTTTTTTTTTTTTTTTTGCGGTATGCGGGCCTCTCACTGTTGTGGCCTCTCCCGCTGCGGGGCACAGGCTCCGGACGCACAGGCTCAGCGGCCATGGCTCACGGGCCCAGCCACTCCGCGGCATGTGGGAACTTCCCAGACCGGGGCACGAACCCGCGTCCCCTGCATCGGCAGGCGGACTCTCACCCACTGCGCCACCAGGGAAGCCCAAACTTCAGCTCTTCTTAAGCCATGGTCAGGGGATGAAAGACAATCTGAAGAATGCAAGAATATATTCTCAGTCCTCATATCTAATAAAGGATTTGTATCCAGAAATAAAGAACTCTTTCAACTCAATTCTAAGACAGTCCAATTAAAAAGTGGGCAAAACTTTCAAACAGACACTTCACTAAAACATACTAATGGCCAATAACCATTGCTCATTAAAAACAAAAAAGCTTAACATTATTGGTCATCAGGGAAATACAAGTTAAAACCACAATGAAAAACCACTCTGTATCCACTATGTACTGTAATAGCTGAAATTCTAAAAAGCCTGGCAGTACCAGTACTGGTGAAGATGTAGAACGACTTCAACTTCCACACACTGGTTTCATTAAGTAAAATAATACAACTGCCCGGGAAAACTGTTTGACAGTTTACTATAAAGTTAAGTATACACTGAGCATATGACCCTTTGGTTTCACTCCTCTCTATTAATGAATACCTTCTATAGATCCATTCTGAGTATCAGTCACATTTCCTTGACTCCTCAGAACTTCAGGCAACACAATGGTAGTGTCAGAAAGACACTAGTATTTGCTTTCTGTGCTCCTTTTTCTTTTTTGCTGCTTGTCCTAAAAGGAGAAAACAGCTGCTAATGGACAAATTAATGTTAGCAATTAAAAAAAAAAGCCAGTGAAAATGCAAATATTTTAGCAAACTTGAGAAAAGAGATTAAAACCGGTCTCATGCCACCAAAAGTGCTATGCATTTCTTAATCTCCTGGTTTTCTTTTATGGTAAATATTTGTCTTGTTTTGAGTTTTTCTTTTCTAAGAGAAACTTATTTTCTGCTGAGATGATGATTCTTCTCCTTCTTCTCCTTCTTCTCCCTTCCTTAGCTCAGTGCTCACTCACTTAACCAGCTTTGATAAGTGATGTATATGTTTATATTCCTTTTTTTTTTTTCTTTTTGTGGTACGCGGGCCTCTCACTGTTGTGGCCTCTCCCGTTGTGGAGCACAGGCTCCAGACGCTCAGGCTCAGCGGCCATGGCTCACAGGCCCAGCCACTAAGCGGCATGTGGGATCTTCCCGGACCGGGGCACGAACCCGTGTCCCCTGCATCGGCAGGTGGACTCTCAACCGCTGCGCCAGCAGGGAAGCCCTATGTTTATAGTCTTGATGTTGACAATGGTTTCATGGGTGTATACTTATCCCCAAACTCACTGAGTAGTATACATTCATATGTACAGATTTTTTATATGTCAATCATAACTCAATAAAAACAAAACAAAAAATTAAAAAACAAAACTTTTATCTTTTAGAAATACCTATTAAAATATTTAAGGATAAAATGATATATCTCCAGTTCCCTTCACAATAATATGAAATGGAAAATAAATAAATAAATAATATGAAATGGGAAACAGGTGAAGATAGATATAAAACATGGTTAGTTACTAGTTGATAACTATTGAATCTGGGTGAAGTACATGGTAAATAATTCTCTCTAGTTTGTGTATGGTTAACATTTTCTATAAGAAATTTCCTGAGTTCTCAAAAATATATACAACAAATAGCCTTTAGTATTAAGAAAAAAAAGAAAAAGGCTTCATAAAGGAGAAGAAACTTGAATGGTTGATTTGAAGGATGTGACCAAGGATAAGAGGAGAAAAGAGGACTGAGAATCTCTGGGAAGACACTTGGTTTACAGAACTAATATTTGGCAGCAGCTTCAAAGCTTCCTTTTTCTTATTTGACAGGCTCCTTAAGAGCAGAAGATGTGGGGAGAAAAAGCAAAGAGAAAGGAAATATGGTTAATTAAGGAGTTGTGAGGACCTTGCAAACTACCTGCATCAGAAATCGGATTAAGCAATGTGTCCTTGAAAAATGAGATCATATTCAGATGAATATAGCCAGATGACAGAAAAATCCTCAGTAGAGTAATTAAGGGAATGGGTTAATGAAATTACAGAGTCATTTAAAGTTACTTAGGAAGTGTGTGGTATAACTAGACACTGCCAAAAACAGAAGAAAAAAGAGAGAGAGAGAAAATGGGTATGCTAAACACATGTATGTGCATATATATGTGTGAACACACACACACACACGTACCCATACAACTCCTTCTTTAGTTCTCTACAAGATAGTGGATGCCCTCAAATCATATCTACACTTTATTTAGTCTCTAGTTTGATGATATTCCTTGCTGATCAAGTTCAGAAATAGTAACAGGCATTTCTTCTTTATTGTACACATTTTCTCAAAATTTTGCTTTTTATCAAAATTGGAAATCAGTGTATCTTCAACTATTTTGTGAAAGAATTTAAATATTTTAAAAACAAATTTTGCTAAGATTAAATGGGTTTTAACTTCACCTTTTCATTTTTCAAAGCAGAATTTATTTGAATTTGAATTTTCTTTCTTTACATTTATATAGTGGAATATTTTTCTGGGCTTGAATCCCAGCATCTGTTTAGTAAGTCACTTACCAAAATGTGACATGATTTTGAGAGGTTTTGTTTTTCTTTTGTAATCTTGATGTATCACATATGATGACTTTTTCTAGTGTGGAAAAAGCTGGCAAGTAGGAATCAGGGAGGAAATGAGAGATGCAGGAGGAAGTGAATGAGGGCAAAAGGATGGAAGAGAGTGCAGAATCCATAATATGTTAAAAACGTAATCCTAGCTAGGTGTTTTCAACGTATCTTTTTTGGTGTGTAAGCTGGATCAATAAGGTATTTATGATTTGAATATCATCATTCCCATTTCACAGATGAGTAAAATGATTTCAGAGATGTAAGTCCATTATCATATACAGTAATAGTGACAGTCAAAATCTGAAATCCGGCATGCCACTTTGAATCCATCCTCTCAGCCTGCTTTTATCAAAGCTAAATTAGCTCTTTGTTTATTATAAACATTATTTTCCTGACAGTAAAAATATATAATTAATCAGACTAACAATAGGAATAATCTATAAAGATTCCACTTTCTCCTGCTACTTCTATGAGATTTCATGTCCTGATTTGTGAAATGAAATGATTTTAAAGTCCCTTTAAACATTAGAATTTTATAAGATAAAACTCCAAAATTTTGTAAAAAAAATCTGACTGTTATTTTGTGTACCTAGTACATCTATAGGAATTAATCATGGTTTTTTGTCACCCAAGATATAATCAAGAAAACTTATGAAGCACTATAATATTCCAGGCTATCTGCCACTTCCTGGGATATAAAGATAAAAGACATTACCACTGCCTCTCACAAGTTCATGGAGAGTTACAGTGAGAAGAAGAAAAACAAAAAGCAAGTAAAGAAACAAGTGCAATGTCATGGGATCTCAGAGAACGGTGACAATGCCTACTTCCAATTATCTTCAGGTTGCCATTAAAATTAAATATTTTAAATATTTAAATATTTCATCATAGAAAGTTTTTGAAATCTGGTGTGAGTTTTATATTTACAGTGTATCTTCATTCAAACTGGCCCCATTTCAAATGCTCAGTGGCCATATGTGTCTACCAGATTGGACAGCACAGCTCTAGAAGTTGGAAATTATGTTTACCATAAAGTAATAGAGCAGCTCTATTATAAAAAGGGTCTAATTATTTTTCTATAGTGATAAACAAAACTATGTCATGCTCCCACTTGTTTCTTGAGTTAAGAATTAAAATTTTCTCCTACTTTAATAATAATGAGGCGACCATTATCGGGAATGTACTTACAAACTCATGCACGAACAACAAGAGACTGTATTATGGTCAAATGTTAATGAAAGCCTAGATTTAGGAGTTGCTAATATATCTATTATGGTAGTCTTTGAATTCTATTTCATTAGGCACAGTGATAAAGAAATTTGATGACCAGTTGATGGAGCAAGTTTAAAAAATAAAAAATCACACCTTATTGTCAGCTCATGCTTCCTTTCTTTCTCCTCCATTTGGTGTCTCCAGATCCTACTTTGAGATTTATTCATAGATCCCACCAATATTTCTAAGCCAGCAACAGTTCCATCTCAGGCTGTAATACTGGGCTAACACATAACATATATGCAATAGTCTGGTAACCTTCCCAGTACCACCTATCAAAATCTCACGTACCAGTATTTCATTATTAAGTTCTTTGAAAGAATATGGTATTATTTTCATTGTTATTATTGCCATTACTATTATTATTATGGTAACATGATGACACATATAGTTTGGGAGAATTATGTTTTGCATAAACTGTACATTGCTTGTAGGAAAAAATTTTCTTCACTCTGGCTTATTTTCCAAATATACCCTGAAATTCTTCACTTTCATGCCTGGAGATTCAATTAAATCTCCTTTTGCTAACTGATGAGTCTTGGGGGCCCAAACATGTATCTTTCTTTCCCTCTCAAATTTGAAACCAGCTAGAGAACAAGTCAGATGAGGATGGGGCCCTCATGATGGGGTTAGTGCCCTTAGACGAAGAAGAAAAGACATCAGAGAGCTTGGTCTCTCTCTTTCTACCATGTGCGGACACAGCAAGAAGGTGGCCATCTCCAACCTAGGAAGAGAGCTTTCACCAGGGAAGTGAATCTCCTGGCACCTCGATCTCAGATTTGCCTGCCACCAGAACTGTGAGAAACAAATTCTGGTGGTTCAAACCACCCATTCTATGTTATTTTGTTATGGCAGCCTGTGTTGACTAATATACCTTATATCCATCCCCCACCCCTCCTCTGAGTCTCAGTTTCATTGTCTATAAGGTGGATATCAGACACTCCATCCCACCTTCCTTGTTGGCTTGTATGGAGGAACTGAGAAACTAATAAGATCATGTCCTAAAAATTGCTTTGCAACTTGTACAAAAGCTATTATAAGTAAAAAGGCTGACTGTCAGTACTGTTTCAGTGTCTCTTGTTTTTCCTCTATGGAATTTCCATCTTCCCAGGCTTGGCCATCTGCTCAGTCCATGGTCACTGCTTATCAAAGAGTGCTAGTAACATTAAGGTAAAATGATCAGTGATCATGGCATAGATTAAAGAGCTGCAGTGGCACCACTGGGAAGTATTCTTGCCAAGCGTTGTTGTTTAAACTGAATTAGCATCCCATGAGCAGTAGGAACACAGCAGAGATTCGACACAAGCCATCCATCAGTGGAGACTATCAGCGGACCTGGGTCAGAAACAGCCCTACACTGATAACCCTGCATGACCTTGGCCAAATCACTTAGCCTCTCTGAACTTGAGTAGTAAAAGCTGCTAAATTGTATTAATAGGAGCTCTTATTTTACAAGCCTGTTGTGGAAAAAAAATCCTCTGAAGCCCTGACAATTTCTTTATTTCATGGTGAGGCCCAAGAACAACACTCTAATGGGAGGAAGGGGAGGAGCCGGCAGTAGCCCATACCCTGGGAAGAGCTCTGGGGCCAATGTCCGTGGATGCAGATCCAAGGCAGGAATTTTCTGCTTACTGCTGCATCATTCAATCACATCATTTAAAACATATTATAAATTACTTTTGGTGCTGGGCATACAACATACAAAATATACAAAGTTCTTATCCTCAGGAGATAAGAACATGAAGAAATAATGAAGAAATATAAGAAACAGAAAATGAAGAAATATATCAAATATTCTATACAATCAGATGTAACAAGTACTATGGAGGAAAATAAAGAGATGATGAAAAATATATAAATGATGTGTGAAAAGGAACCTTTCTGGATTGGAGGTAAAAGCATTCTAAGAAAGGAAAAGCCAGTGCAGAAGCCCTGGCAGAAAAGGACATGACGTTTATGAAGAAAAACAAGAAAGCCAGTGTGGCTGGAGCAGAATGTGTGAGTGGGATTGTGCCGGGAAATAAGAAAGTGAAGGCAATCAACTTCAAGTTCATCAGCTGTGGACAGCTTATTATACATTTTACACTTATTTCTGCAGAATCTTGTATGTTACACCTAACTGACTGGGATTTTGTCAGGATAACATGAAATAATGTATGTGAAAGCACGCTGCATCCTGAAATTACAAGAAACCTTTTAAACGGTAAGAAATCAGCTGTACATGCCTCCTGGATGCAGTTTCATTCTTTCCTGATGAAGAACGCAGCAGCTACTCTTCAGCTTCTACCCCTTAAAGTCTCTGAAACACCTTGCAAGAGTCATGCACATTCTCTGAATTAACTCAGACTTTTGCCCTGAATTCTTAAATGATATAATAGACACAAAGCTTTTAGAAGAGTACCAAGAACATCAATTTTAGCTGCTATTATTATTTTCCCATTACCTTGTAAGCTGGTCAAAATAAGAACAAATGGAATTTGCAAGATCCTTGCTTTGGAATCTCTCCCTAAAGAGATGAGTGGACACTGGACTAAATGTCTTTATATTTCTTCTCCTCAGTGATCCGATCAGAAAGGAAAGAGACATTTTTAAATCAATTACGATTACATTTCTAATAAAGGATGAGAACTTCAAGAAAGTATTTTCTATGGAGTCCCTGTATTTTTCAGTGTATTTGAGCAAATCTAGTTCCTACTGCTCATGGGATGCTAATTCAGTTTAAACAACAATGCTTGGCAAATCTTAACTTGAGAGTAAAAAATGTATAAAGATAATGGGGGGAGTGCTGGTTATGTATATGATTATATATATATATAATTCTTAGTATTCTTGCACAATTTTTTAAATTGAAGTATAGTTGACTGACAATGTTATATTAATTTCAAGTGAACAGCGTAGTGATTCAAGATCTTTATATATTGCATACCATACAAAGCTATTATAAAATATTTACTGTATTCCTTGTGCTGTAAATTACATCCCTGTGGCTTATTTATTTTATAACTGGTAGTTTGTACCTCTTAATCCCCTTCACCTATATCACCCCTCCCTTAATACCTCTCCCCTCTGGCAGCCAATACTTTATTCTCTGCATCTATGACTCTATTTTTGTTTTGTTATATTGTTCATCGGTTTTGTTTTTTAGACTCCACATGTAAGTGAAAACATATAGTATTTGTCTGACTTACTTCACTAGGCATAGCACCTCCAAGTCCATTCATGCTGCTGCAGATGTCAAGATTTCATTCTTTTTATAGCTGAGTAATATTTCACTGTGTATGTGTATATATATATAGACCACATCTTCTTTAGCCATTCATCTGTTGATGGATGCTTCGGTTGCTTTCATATCTTGGCTATTGTAAACAATGCTGCTATGAACATTGGGGTGCATATACCTTTTAAATTAACGTTTTTGTTTTCTTTAGAGAAATACCCAGGAGTAGAATTGCTGGATTGTATAGTAGCTCTGTTTTTAATTTTTTGAGGAACCTCCTTACTGTTTTCCATGGTGGCACGTGCCCACCAACAGTGCACGAGGGTTCCCTTTATTTTTACATCCTTGCCAACACTTGTTATTTCTTGTCTTTTTTTTTGATAGATCTTTATCAGAGTATAATTGCTTCACAATATTGTGTTAGTTTCTCTTGCACAACAAAGCAGATCAGCCATATGCCTACACATGTCCCCATATCCCCTCCCTCTTGATCCTCCCTCCCCTCCTCCCTACCCCATCCCTCTAGGCCATCGCAAATCACTGAGCCAATCTCCCTGTGCTATGCTGCTGCTTCCCACCAGCCAACTATTTTAAATTTGATAGTTTATATATGCCGATGCTACTCTCACTTTGCCCCAGCTTCCCTCTCCCACCCCATGTCCTCAAATCCATTCTCTATGTCTACTTCTTATTCCTGCCCTGCAGCTAGGTTCATCAGTACCACTTTTTTTTTTTTAGATTCCATATATATGTGTTAGCATATGGTATTTGTCTTTCTCTTTCTGACTTACTTCACTCTGTATGACAGACTCTAGGTCCATCCACCTAACTACAAATAACTCAATTTCGTTTCTTTTTATGGCTGAGTAATATTCCATTGTATATATGTGCCACATCTTCTTTAGCCATTCATCTGTAGATGGACACTCAGGTTGCTTCCATGTTCTGGCTATTGTAAGTAGTGCTGCAGTGAGTACTGTGGTACATGTCTCTTTTTTTTTTTTTTTCTTTTTTCCTTCCTTTTTGTGATACATGGGCCTCTCACTGCTGTGGCCTCTCCTGTTGTAGAGCACAGGCTCTGGACATGCAGGCTTAGCGGCTATGGCTCACGGGCCCAGCCACTCCGTGGCATGTGGGATCCTCCTGGACTGGGGCATGAACCCGTGTCCCCTGCATCGGCAGGTGGATTCTCAACCACTGTGCCACCAGGGAAGCCTTACATGTCTCTTTTGAATTATGGTTTTCTCAGGTTATACCCAGTAGTGGGATTGCTGGGTCGTATGTATGGTAGTTCTATTTTTAGTTTTATAAGGAACCTCCAAGCTGTTCTCCATAGTGGCTGTATCAATTTACATTCCCACCAGCAGTGCAAGAGGCTTCCCTTTTCTCCACACCCTATCCAGCATTTATTGTTTGTAGATTTTTTGATGGTGGCCATTCTGACTGGTGTGAGGTGATACCTCATTGTGGTTTTGATTTGCATTTCTCTAATGATTAGTGATGTTGAGTATCCTTTCATGTGTTTGTTGGCAATCTGTATATCTTCTTTGGAGAAATGTCTATTTAGGTATTCTGCCCATTTTTGCATTGGGTTGTTTGTTTTTTCGATATTGAGTTGCATGAGCTGCTTGTATATTTGGGAGATTAACATTGTCAGTTGCTTTGTTTGCAAATATTTTCTCCCATTCTGAGAGTTGATTTTTCATCTTATTTGTCTTTTCCTTTACTGTGCAAAAGCTTTTAAGTTTCATTAGGTCCCATTTGTTTATTTTTGATTTTATTTCCATTACTCTAGGAGGTGGGTCAAAAAAAGACCTTGCTGTGATTTATGTCAAAAGGTGTTCTGCCTATGTTTTCCTCTAAGAGTTTTATAGTGTCTAGCCTTACATTTAGGTCTTTAATCCATTTTGAGTCTATTTTTGTGTATGGTGTTGGGAAGTGTTATAACTTCATTCTTTTACATGTAGCTGTCCAGTTTTCCCAGCACCACTTATTAAAGAGGCTGTCTTTTCTCCGTCGTATATTCTTGCCGCCTTTGTCAAAGTTAAGTTGACCATATGTGTGTGGGTTTATCTCTGGGCATTCTGTCCTTTACCATTGATCTGTATTTCTGTCTTTGTGCCAGTGCCATACTGTCTTGATTACTGTAGCTTTGTGGTATAGTTTGAAGTCAGGGAGCCTCTTTCCTCCAACTCCATTTTTCTTTCTCAAGGTTGCTTTGGCTCTTCGGGGTCTTTTGTGTTTCCATACGAATTGTAAAATTTTTTGTTCTAATTCTCTGAAGAATGCCATTGGTAGTTTGATAGGGATTGCATTGAATCTGATGATTGCTTTGGGTAGTATAGTCATTTTCACAACAATTGATTCTTCCAATCCAAGAACATGGTATATTTCTCCATCTGTTTATGTCATCTTTGACTTCTTTCATCAGTTTTTTATAGTTTTCTGAGTACAAGTCTTTCACCTCCTTAGGCAGGTTTATTGCTAGGTGTTTTATTCTTTTTGTTGCAGTGATAAATGGGAGTGTTTCCTTAATTTACTTTTCTGATTTTTTGTTGTTGATGTATAGGAATGCCAGAGATTACTGTGCATTGATTCTGTAGCCTGCAACCTTACCAAATTAATTGATTAGTTCTAGTAGTTTTCTGGTGGCATCTTTAGGATTCTCTATGTATAGTATCATGTCATCGGCAAACAGTGACAGTTTCACTTCTTCTTTTCCAATTTGTATTCCTTTTATTTCTTTTTCTTCTCTGATTGCTGTGGCTAGGACTTCCAAAACTATATTAAATAAGAGTGGTAAGAGTGGACATCTTTGTCTTGTTCCTGATCTTAGTGGAAATGCTTTCAGTTTTTCACCGTTAAGTATGATGCTTGCTGTGGGTTTGTCATATATGGCCTTTATTACGTTGAGGTAGGTTCCCTCTATGCCCATTTTCTGGAGAGTTTTTGTCATAAATGGGTGTTGAATTTTGTCAAAAGCTTTTTCTGCATCTATTGAGATGATCATATGGTTTTTATTTGTTAATGTGTTGTATCACATTGATCAATTTGCATATATTAAAGAATCCTTGCATCCCTGGGATAAATCCTGTTTGATCATGGTGTATGATCCTTTTAATGTGCTGTTGCATTCTGTTTGCTAGTATTTTGTTGAAGATTTTTGCATCTATGTTCATCAGTGATATTGGTCTATAATTTTCTTTCTTTGTGATATCTTTTTCTGGTTTTGATATCTGGGGAATTGTGGCTTCGTAGAATGAATTTGGGAGTGTTTCTCCCTCTGCTATCTTTTGGAAGAGTTTGAGAAGGACTGGTGTTAGCACTTCTGTAAATGTTTGATAGAATTCGCCTGTGAAGCCATCTGGTCCTGGACCTTTGTTTGTTGGAAGATTTTTAATTACAGTTTCAATTTCATTACTTGTGATAGGTCTGTTTATATTTTCTAATAATTCCTGGTTCAGTCTTGGAAAATTGTACCTTTCCAAGAATTTGTCCATTTCTTCGTGGTTGTCCATTTTATTGACAGATAGTTGTTTGTAGCAGTCTCTTATAACCGTTTGTGTTTCTGCAGTGTCAGTTGTGATTTTTCCTTTTTCATTTCTAATTTTATTGATTTGCATCCTCTCCCTTTTTTTCTTGATCAGTGTGGCTAAGGGTTTATCAATTTTGTTTATCTTCTCAAAGAACCAGCTTTTAGTTTTATTGACTTTGCTATTGTTTTCTTCATTTCTATTTCATTTATTTCTGCTCTGATCTTTATGATTTCTTTCCTTCTACTGACTTTGGGTTTTTTTTGTTCTTCTTTCTCTAGGTGTTTTAAGTGTAGGGTTAGATTTTTTTTTTTTTCTTTTTTTTTCTTTTTGCGGTATGTGGGCCTCTCACTGTTGTGGCCTCTCCCGTTGTGGAGCACAGGCTCCGGATGCGCAGGCCCAGCGGCCATGGCTCACGGGCCCAGCCGCTCCGCGGCATATGGGATCCTCCCAGACCGGGGCACGAACCCGTATCCCCTGCATCGGCAGGCGGACTCTTAACCACTGAGCCACCAGGGAGGCCCAGGGTTAGATTTTTTATTTGAGATTTTTCTTGTTTCTTGAGGTGAGATTAAATTGCTATAAACTTCTCTCTTAGAACTGCTTTTGCTGCATCCCATAGGTTTTGGGTCATCGTGTTTTCATTGTCATTTGTTTCTATGTATTTTTTAAATTTCTTCTTTGATTTCTTTAGTGATCTCTTGGTTATTTAGTAGCACACTGTTTACCCTCCATGTATTTGTGTTTTTTACACTTTTTCTCCTGTAATTGATTTCCAATCTCATAGTGTTGTGGTCAGAAAAGATGCTTGATATGGTTTCAATTTTCTTAAATGTACCAAGACTTGATTTGTGACCCAAGAGGTGATCTATCCTGGAGAATGTTCCATGTGCAATTGAGAAGAAAGTGTAATCTGCTGTTTTTGGATGGAATGTCCTATAAATATCAAATATATCTGGTCTTTTGTGTCATTTAAAGCTTGTGTTTCCTTATTAATTTTCTGTTTGGATGATCTGTCCATTGGTGTAAGTGGGGTGTTAAAAGTCCCCTACTATTATTGTGTTACTGTTGATTTTTCCTTTCATGGTTTTTGGCATTTGCCTTATGTATTGAGGTGCGCCTATGTTGGGTGAATAAACATTTTTAATTGTTATATCTTCTTCTTGGATTGATCTTTTGATCACTATGCACTGTCCCTCCTTATCTCTTGTAACAGTCTTTATTTTAAAGTATATTTTATCTGATATGACTATTGCTACTCCAGCTTTCTTTTGATTTCCATTTGCATGGAATATCTTTTTCCAGCCCTTCACTTTCAGTCTGTATATGTCCCTAGGTCTGAAGTGGGCCTCTTGTAGACAGCATATATACGGGTCTTGTTTTTGTATCCATTCAGTCAGTCTGTGTCTTTTGGTTGGGGCATTTAATCCCTTTACATTCAAGGTGATTATCTATATGTATGTTCCTATTACCATTTTCTTAATTGTTTTGGGTTTGTTTTTGTGGGTTTTTTTCTTGTCTTGTGTTTCTTGCCTAGAGAAGTTTCTTTAGCATTTGTTGTAAAGCTGGTTTGTTGGTGCTGAGTTCTCTTAGCTTTTGCTTGTCTGAAAATCTTTTGACTTCTCCTTCAAATCTGAATGAGATCCTTTCTGGGTAGAGTAATCTTGGTTGCAGGTTTTTCTCTTTCATCACTTTAAGTATATCCTGCCACTCCCTTCTGGCCTGCAGAGTTTCCACTCAAAAATCAGCTGATAAGCTTTGGAGGATTCCTTTGTATGTTATTTTTTGTTTTTCCCTTGCTGCTTTTAGTCTTTTTTCTTTGAATTTAATTTTTGTTAGTTTGATTAATATGTGTCTTGATGTGTTTTCCTAGGGTTTATCCTGTGTGGGACTCTCTGTGCTTTCTGGACTTGGGTGACTATTTCCTTTCCCTTGTTAGGGAAGTTTTTGACTATGATCTCTTCAAATATTTTCTCAGACCCTTTCTTTTTTCTCTTCTTCTTCTGGGACGCCCATCATTCTAATGTTGGTGTGTTTATTGTTGTCCCAGAGGTCTACGAGATTGTCTTCAATTCTTTTCATTCTTTTTTCTTTATTTTACTCCTCAGCAGTTATTTCCACCATTTTGTCTTTCAGCTCACTTATTCGTTCTTCTGCCTCAGTTATTCTGTTATTGATTCCTTTTAGTTTATTTTTCATTTCAGTTATTGTGTTGTTCATCTCTGTTTGTTTGTTCTTTAGTTCTTCTAGATCTTTGTTAAGCATTTCTTGTATTTTCTCAATCCGTGCCTCCATTCTGTTTCCGAGATTCTGGATCATCTTTCCTATCATTACTCTGAACTCTTTTCCAGGTAGATCGCCTATTTCCTCTTCATTTATTTGGTCTTGTAGGTTTTTACCTTGCTCCTTCATCTGTGTCATATTTTCTTGCTGCCTCTTTTTTTTTTTTTTCCCTATGGGATTGTTTGCCTGTTTTACTGGTTGTTTGGCCTGAGGCTTCCAACACTGGAGTTTGTAGGCTATTGGGTAGAGCTGGGTCTTGGTGCTGAGTTGAGGAACTCTGTGAGACCTCACTCGGATGAATATTCCCTGGGCTCTGAGGTTCTCTGTTAGTCCAGTTGTTTGGACTCAGAGCTCCCACTGTAGGAGCATTGGCCCAACCCCTGGCTCATGAACCAAGATCCCACAAGCTGCATGGGACAGCCATAAAAAAAAAAAAGAAGAAGAACAAAGTAAAAAATAAAATTAGACTAGGAAACTATCAGATATGTTAGAAAGAATATAAAAATAAAAATATAGATGAATCAACAACCAGAAGGTACATCAGTACCACAAAAGTAAAAAACAGGAGGAGTGAAAAGAAAAAGAAGCGGGGTGGAGGGGGAGGACTTGGCTGTGGAGGGCGGGGACTAAGCAAGAGTGAGGTTTGGGCAGTGGGTGGGGCCAATGCTCAGGATCCACAGGACTGGAAAAGGCCCTGGGGGCTGTGGGGGTTGGGGCTTAGGCTCAAGCAACAGGAGGGGTCCAGGCATGCCCTCCACCCCTGGTCTCAGAGGACAGGGGACCTCACCTGGGAGCCTAGCAGGCTTCCTGGGCTCGAGTACATTGGGCAAACGCCCTCCCCTCCTCTCCTCTCCTGCTCCTCCAGTCTCGAGGTCCCCTCCCGCCTGCCTCTCCTGATCTCCCCAGCCTCCTTCCTATGCCCCCAAGGACCCACACGGCCTGGAGGGGGCTTTGGGAGGAAGGGGACTGGCCTGGGAGCTCAGCAGGCTCCCTGTGCCCAAGTGGACGGGTCAGTTGCCCTCTGCTCCTCTCCTGCTCTTCCTGGAGGACCCCTCCCACCTGCCTCTCCTGATCTACCTGGCCTCAGGGGCACCAATCCTGTCTTGCTGCCACTTCTCCTCACTCCTCAGTCCCCCTACGTCCTACCAGTTCACTTTGGGGTTCCTCCCATCTCCTTGGGCATCAGAGTCCCCCACCAGCGGCTGGCAGGCACCCTAGTTGTGGGGAAACTCTAATTCCACGTCTTCCCACACCGCCATCTTGACTCCACCTCTCTCTTGTCTTTTTGATGATAGCAATTCTGACATCTGTGAGATGATACCTTATTGTGGTTTTGATTTACATTTCCCTGACGATTAGTGATGTTGAGCATCTTTTCATGTGCTATTGGACATCTGTATAACTTCTTTGGAAAAATGCCTATTCAGGTCCTCTGTTCATTTTTAAAACAGATTGCTTTTTTAATATATTGAGTTATATGAGTTCTTTATGTATTTTGGATGTTGACCCCTCATCAGGCATACTGTTTGCAAATATCTCCTCCCCTTCTGTAGGTTGCCTTTTTGTCTTGTTGATGGTTTCCTTTGCTGTGCAAAAAGTAAATGGAAGGGCCTCCCTGGTGGCGCAGTGGTTGAGAGTCTGCCTGCCGATGCAGGAGATACGGGTTCGTGCCCCGGTCCGGGAGGATCCCATATGCCGCGGAGCAGCTGGGCCCGTGAGCCATGGCCGCTGAGCCTGCGCATCCAGAGCCTGCGTATCCGGAGCCTATGCTCCGCAACGGGAGAGGCCACAACAGTGAGAGACCCGCATACCGCAAAAAAAAAAAAAAAAAAAAAAAAGTAAACGGAAAGACATTCTGTGTCCAAGTATTGGAAGAAATAATATTGTTAAAATGCCCATGCTACCCAAAGCACTCTACAGGTTCACTACAATCCCTATCAAAATATCCATGGAATTTTTCACAGAACTAGAACAAATAATCCTAAAATTTTACCAAACCACAAAAAGACCCCAAATAGCCAAAGCAGTCTTGAGAAACAAAGAAGAAAGCTGGAGGTTTCATGCTACTTGATTTCAAACTATACTACAAAGCTATAGTAATCAAAAGAACATGGTACTGGTGCAAAAACAGACACATAGAGCAATGGAATAGAATTAAAACCACAGAAATAAACCCATACACATATGGTCAATTAATCTACAACAAAGGAGGCAAGAATATACAATGGGAAAAAGACAATCTCTTCAGTAAGTTGTGTTGGGAAAACTGGACAGCTACATGTTAAAAAATGAAAGTTGGACCATTTCTCACATCATATACAAAAATAAACTCAGAATGGATTAAAACTTAAGCTAAGACTTGAAATCATAAAACTCCTAGGAGAAATCATAGGCAGTATGCTCTTTGACATCAGTCTCAGCAATATTTTTTTTGGATGTGTCTCCTCAGGCAAAAATAACAAAAGCAAAAATAAACAAATGGGACCACAATTTTTTTTTCACAATTTATTTTTGACCTAAGAATAAACTTATGATTCTCTTCCAGCAACATAATTCTCCAAAAAATGAAATATCATTGTACTGATGTCTGAATTTTCACCATCAGTGTGTGTTTTTGATGTATTTGAAAGTACATTTTATTAATAGAAAGAAAACTGAAAGGTTACTTTGGTTTTAAAAATTAATATTTAAAGCATTAATATAACAAAGTTAACTCTGATTCTTGTGCTTTTGAATTCACAAATTTAATTTACAAATCATTTTATTTTCTATTTATAAATACAGAATATATTAACAAAACTTTTAAGTCAGCCTTTACAACTTAATTAAAGTCCATTACATGTTTTAAACTTTATAAATTTAATGTGTTCATTTATTTAAAATTTTTTTTTTAGTTTTGGCTGTGTTGGGTCTTTGTTGCTGCGTGTGTGCTTTCTCTAGTTGTGGCGAGTGGGGGCTACTCTTTGTTGTGGTGCACAGGCTTCTTATTGCGGTGGCTTCTCTTGTTGCAGAGCATGGGCTCTAGGCACACGGGCTTCAGTAGTTGTGGCATGCAGGCTCAGTAGTTGTGGCTCATAGGCTCTAGAGCACAGGCTCAGTAATTGTGGTGCACGGGCTTAGTTGCTCCATGGCATGTGGGGTCTTTCTGGACCAGGGCTCGAACCTGTGTCCCCTGAATTGGCAGGCGTTTCCTTAACCACTGCGCCACCAGGGAAGCCCTAATATGTTCATTTTTAAGTACTTCAATTCTCTTTTAAGCTAAGCTTCCCAAACACTTAACCAACTTCTATAAATCTAATAAATCAAAATTTTAAGATGTTCTAATACTTTTAGCAGATATAGTAAAATTTTCTTAGACTCTTCAACTTAGAATGACAAGCAAAATCAGATTTTCAATTCCGCATTTTAAGTTGGAATCAATTTAATTTGCTAGATACTCTACGTTGTCAAATTATACTTTAGTATGCCAAATTCTCCTGTTATAAGTGATTAAAATGTCAAGTAAGCTCAGATTATTTTCAAACTTAACATGAAAATATTAATACCATGAGTTATAATTCACTTCATCATTTTCAGAATTAAGTCTGTTATTTCCTGCAGTTAAACTACTCCCTCACACATCAATTCATTCTGCAACCTTCAGTACCTACTATGTGCCAGGTGCCACTTAAGATGCTGGGTCTAAAAAAAATCAGTATCCCCAACCTCATGAAACATAAATACAAGGGGAGTGCAGAGGCAGAGAAACTAACAAAAATAATAATAATAATAATAATTAAATTAACATGATATTTCAGAAGGAGAGATTACCATGAAGAAAAGGGAGTTCCGGAGTTACTAGGGTGGCACAAAAGACTCCTGGAAAAGATAACAATTACTAGGGTGGCACAAAAAACACCTGGAGGATATTAAAAAGTTTGCCTTGTGGAATCTGAGGCAGGATTCCAGGCAGGGGAAGAGCAGATGCAGAGGTACTGAGAAGGGAATGAGACTGGCATACAGGAAGACAGCCAAAGGCCAGCATGGCTGGAGCAGGCGGCAGCAGGAGAAAAAAAGGAGGGGCTGAGGTCCGGGAGAGGAAGGGGTCCAGGCTGTGTGGGGTCCTCCTGGACAGTTATTCTGAATGAGAAGAAATCTCAGTGCAGAACTTTGAGGGTAGGATTGTCATGACAAGACATGACGTAATACAGCACTTAGCAGGATGACTCTAGCTGCTGTACTGCGATGAGATTGTGTATGTAGGGGGTGAGGAGTGCCAGGGCAAAAGCTGGGAGACACATTAGCACACTGTGTACAGCAACATGCCAGGTGAATGGCAGCGGGGGTTTTGATCAGGGTAGAAACAGCAGAGGTGTTGATAAGTGGTCAGATTTTGAGTATATTAGAAAGGAGACCAAAAGGATCTGCTGATAAATTAGGGGTGAAAGTGAAGCATCACCTCAAGATATTTGGCCTGAGCCACTGGCAGGATGAGATGGAGAAGACCGTAGGTGAAGGGAAAGGGCAAGAGTCCATGTTTGGGGCATGCTGAGTTCGGGAACCGTGTTAAACATCACGGGGGATTATCATGTAGGTGGTTAGATCTATGAACCTGGACAGAAAAGTTTCTGTACTGAGCAAGTTTGGGATTATCTGTATACCAAATCAATTGGGATTACATATTAACCAACGGTTTTGGTGGGAACCTGAGACTTGGAGCTTCAGGTAGTAGGGGTGATTTGTTTTTCCTCATCCTCTTTATATATGCAGAGGAATGTGAAAAGGATCTCTAAGGCCGTGTCCTTCAAATGGAGTCTTATAGCCCACGTCCCATGGATTCAACTTATATCTAAACTAATTATTAAGACAGTTTGTGTGTGCTTTTAAAACCATTTAATAGGACACAGCTTATCTCTTTATTGTCTGATCCTGTTCTGAAATTTTTTTTACAGCTTTCCCCTCTGACAGGGCCACCATTCTCATGGATATTTAAATGGATTTGATTGGATTCTATTTCTGTCTTACAATCTTTCTGGAGTTAAGTTCCCACCTCTAAAAACAGTCCAGCAAAAATCACCCCCATCACTTTCTTTTTCTTTCTTTTTTTTTTCTTTCTTTCTTTTTTTTTTGGGGGGGTGGTCATTTTGTTTGTAAACTCTGCCCTCTCCAGGCTTGTTCAAAGATGCAAATATTGGTATGGGGCATTACTTTAAGATCAATCACACTTTATTTTTTCTTGATCTGAGAGAGGTAAGGTGGAGAGAAAATTTTTGGACTTCTCCAAAAGTTAACAAAACTGTTCCATATGAATAAGCAGAGCGTTTGAAGACCAACTTTGCCTGCTTACTTGTGGGGCTGTTGGCCTTATTCAAAGGAGAATGAAATTTTCTACATACCATTCACTTAAGAAAGCAGAAACAGGTACAACCAATTTGCAAGGTAAAAACAAATCTAGTAAAAAAATGGCTGAATGAAAAGTTTTCGTCCAGAAATGAGTGCATTTTCAACCATTTGGAAAACTATTTTCTGAGGATTTCAAACACCCGAAGTTTTGCTGTAGAATAATATATTATTATTTCTAACAGAAAGTTTCACATCTATTTTCTTTAAGTGGAAACGGTTCCAGGAAACTTAGGTGATTTTTCCAACATCACACAGCGTGTTAATATCAGAACCTTGATTCAAACTAAGTTAAACAAAAATGTCCAGGATGGAGTTTTATTCAATCAGTTTTTGAGCTAACATCTAAATTTCTATTCTTTTCTTTTTTGCCACCCCTTGATAACATCTAAATTTCTATTCTTTTCTTTTTTGCCACCCCTTGACTATGCTGTGATTTTTTAAAAATAGCTGAAAATGGGATTTGCCATTTTTCTTATTTATTTCACAAAATGTTTTATTTTCATTTATTCGTGATCATCTGGATCAAGTTTTATCTTTCAAGGACCACATGACCTGAAGCCAATTTTGGACTTGGCTATTTTTGCCACATCTTTAGTGTTCTCTAATTAGCCAGATTGTTTCCTTTTCTTTTAAGGCCTAAGAACAAACAAAAAATTTAACAGTGTACAGAGTTCTTGTGTTTAATTTCTACATCAGGATTTTTTCTTTCATGTAGTTATCTTGTTTGCCAGTGAAATATGTAATTACTATAAATCTAACAGTTTCCCAAACATTGTGTTTCATTTTATTTTGGGAGTTTGGGAGGCCTCTTTCTAGAACATTTTCCTGTTCAGTCTTACAATAACCTGATATAATACACAGCATTGGGATTATCAGGGATTTCAAGCGCCACACACTAAGTGGCAGTACTAAAGACTAAACACATTTCTCACTTCTTCCTCCAAACTGTTCTGTATGAGGACTAGTGGTCATAGCTATCTCCAGTCTTTTCAGAAGACCGTAATTATGATCAAGAATCAATCAATATTACCTATCTACTAAAATTGCTTGAGAAGACAGTTTTTTTTATTTGGTCTCATTTTGAACATTTGTGATGTAAGTATTCCAGAAATATATCTAGCAGTCCTGGGTATTCTTAATAAAATTATCTGCACATTCTGTCACCTTTTCATGATACCTCAGGATCACCATCATGAACAGTCATCACCAAATTACTGCATCTAAGCCATGTATCATCTCCATTTCCTGTCTTTTAAGCTCTAGATAAGATCAGCTGAAACTCCATTCTATACCTCGTGTGAGGTTTAATGTTCTAACCAAAACTTATGCAGATTCAGAGCCTCAGTTTCCTTCTTCTGCTAGATTGTCATTTTATATGATTGTCTTCTCTACACATTACTCCTCCTCATTCTTCCTGCTACAAATTGCAAAAAAAAAAAAAAAAAAAGGCTTGAGTTGAGTTTGAGTGCAGGAGCTGCCGAGGGCTGGGTTCTCAGCATTAAAAAGTCAGTGCTCTTGCATCAGCTTATGGGAGGCAGAGGAATGAAGGTATCCGAGTCATTTCCACCACATTAACGCTCCGTAGAGCAGACGAGCCTTTCCTCTGGTAGCACGTGGTAGCATTCATGGGTTCTACCATGTTCCACGTTAACAAAGAAAACCTTACAATTACCAGCTTATGTTCCTCCATTTTAGTTTCTCATCTAAGGAATCTGTTTCTGTTCTATACTGATTTCCAAACTTTATGATGCAGAATTTGGTTTGGGGGAACAAGGGCAAGATCAGATATCTTGTTTTAATTATGTCACCTGTACATCCGTGTGTCTTGTCTTTCTTTCCTGTGTCGGCGGAACCCCATCTGTTTTGTTCATTTTTCTACTTCCTGTGCCTAGAATGGTGCCTAACATATAGAAAGCATTTAATAGTGAAAAGTTTAGTTTTCAAGTCTATTTTTTATAAAGCAATTAATTACACTTATGCTGTTTCCTGATCATGAGCATGGACAAAATTGATTTGCTGAGAGAAGGTAAACAAGGTGGCAGAAGTATCTGTTATTTATTTAGTGCCCCTTAAATTTCAGGCACTCTATTAGGTATATTATATTTACCTAAATGTGTAATGTAATTCTCATAACTTCCCAGGAGAGTAATCACATTTAGAAATAAAGAAACATTAGCTTAGCTATGTTAGGTAAGTACTTCAAAGTCTCATAGATTGTAAATGGCAGCGTAGAGTAAGAATACAGAGTCATTTTTCCTGATTTGTATGGTTTCAACCCTACAATAGCATATATCCATTTGCTGGCAAAGAAACTGAGACCAGGAAAGGAAAAATAACCTCTCCAGAGTTGTGTAGCTGGCATGTCCTTGAACACCAATTCCTAATACAGACAGACCTTTTATGGTAGGTTAGAGCCCTGTTCCTCAGATTGTGGCAAACCATCAGCATAGCAACATGTGGTAGCTTATTGGAAACACCATGTCTGAGGGTCCACTACAGGAAGACTAAGAATTGTCCTAGTAATTTGTCTCTCAAGAACCAAATGAGGTCTCTGGATGGCGTTGATCCAACAAAGATGACACGTAACCCAGATCATATATGACAAGAATTCCAACTTAACAAACTGGCCTGGAACCTGTTCACTACAATCATTTGTGCTGATTTCCTTAGAATATTACTAATCTAAACTTCAGGGGCCCAGTGAAGAGACCTGACACATTAGAATTTAAGGTTTGGAAAATCTTGGCATGTAATTTCAGGACAAGACACAATTTATCACAGGAATTATAATTTCCCTTTGTTTCTTCTCCTAAACAAAGAGAAGTCTAAAGTGAGATTAAAGGCTGATGGAAGATGCTCTTGGCAGTCTATTAATGGATGCTAATTAAAGTCTTGCTTTGGACAAAAGAAAACAGATGAAGAAGGCAAAACACAATAGAACCTCACAGATGGACTGCTGGAATAAGCAAGGTGGGCTGGAGAGGGCTTTGGTGATTAAGACACAACACTGGAACTTTCAGCAGCTGAAGCTGTTCTGTTCCTCATCTAGACACAGTATGAAAGTAATTATTCATATGTAAATTGTATGATTTTTTTTCTCTATCCTTAAAACTATGGCCTTATTCACTGTAAATACAAACTCTAACAAATGAATCCAACTGCACATTATTCTGTAGATTCTTTTTTTACTTTCTTCTTTCTCCGTTTTTTTTGTTTGTTTGTTCTCTGTTTTTAATGGCACTTTCCTTTTAGATGTGACTTTGCAAATAAAAAAGCATGTAACATCTGGAACTGCTTAAAATCAATTTCTTTTCTCCTTTATTTTTTTCTGTTCTATAACTAAAAATGGACTTTGCAATTTGCATCAAGCTTTTTTCCTCCTTCCTTTATAAAATAAATAAATAAATAAATGCCATCTGGTCTAACAGCTCAGTTGCCAATTACCAGCCTGAGGCAATCCAAAACTGCCAGATAGTCAACGCAGAAAATATGGTTTCAAGAAGAAATGCTAATGGAGCCCTTGCTGTAGTATGGCTTGGCACTCTGCCAAATTACCACCCGTGCAAACACTGTCTTATCTCCTAGGGACTTGCAAGAAATCCTTGCAATCTGCATTATGGTATATCCGCACCTTGACTTATCTTAGTGAAGATGTCTTAAAAACTCAACTGATTCATAGTTAGTGAAACATTTTGACATCTCAGAAAATCAGATCAGCACTCTTCCGGTGGAGCTGTGAAATTTGTAAGTTACTAAATTTCCAACTTGTTCATTTTCCTGGGATCACGGTGCCTTTTTGGCCATGACCAATGGAGAACAGCAGCTCCTGTGTGTTGTGTTCAGCTGAATTAAGGTCATCGGGTCCACAGATGGTAATTGTTCACTTAAAGTCAGTCTCGTCAGGAAATAATCACTTAGACTACCTGGACTGAGTACTAGTTTGGTTGTTTATTTAAATTACATCAGTGGAAGGTTTAGAGTCACCATGGAGCCCTCATTCCCCTTTATCCTGTATGTATCTAAAGCCCAGTAAGTCCTAAAAATTCTGCTCCCAGTATTGGCCCCACTCCTATCCATGTTCACTCCCACTCTCTAGATTCAAGCTATTAAAATTCCTTTCCTGGTTCCCATTCAAAACCTTCTACATGGTCTTATAAAGCCTCTTCTCTCTCCACAGTCAGTGGGGTCTTCTAAAAATGTAAATCATCTGCTTAAAATAAGGCAGTGTCTTTCCATTGCACTTAAGGATAAGATCCAGAATCCTTAAATTGGCTACGGGTTCTCTGTGAACTGATTTTGCCTCTTAGAACATCTTGATCCTTTCACTATTTCTGTCCACAAACTGGTCTGTTGGATCCAAAACAGCAAATACCATGTCTACTTTGTTCAACATTCTTGATTCAGCACCTAACGTATGGCATATAATAGTCACTCAACATATATTCTTTGAATTAATTCAGATTAAATGTTGGTTCTTACTATGTTTGTAATCTTAGACAAAGATTCTGACAATTCTTAGCCAAAATTACCTTATCTATAAGATGAGACAACTAATCACTTATTAAGAGTTTTGTTGGGAGGAGTAAAGGAGAATATGCTTGTGAAGTTCAGCTGGCTTCACACACACACAAATTTGTTAAATAAATTAATATTAGACAAATATTTTAATGCTGGCTCTTTCATCTCCTACTATTCTGACTTTAGGGAAATTCCCCTAAACGTTTCAAGCCTCATTTCCTGATCTATAGAATGGGATAATAATATCTTCTGAAGAGACTTGCTTGGAAGGATTAGATGAGAAAAATACTGGTAGAGAACAGAGTCTAGTGCATAGTAACTGTCCAATAAATGGAGTAACCATTGTTGTACTATTACTGATTTATGACCAGAAACATAAATTAAAAGTTATGAATTCTTTATTCCACTAGTTTCAGAAGTTTTCACCCTTGTATTTCCCCAGCAGTACTCTTTGTTGTGTCTCCTACTCTGGTTCCATTATCTGTGCACAACTACATGTAAAGAGCTTGGACTGGCCTGGGGTAGAAAACTTTTTGAGGAGCCTAAATTTGTATTTCTCCAAGAAATCTCTGTTTTGTTGTTCCACACACATTCCTATCATTTTCTGTTTCTCTATATCCTACCTCTCATTCACACCCAACAATCTTTACCCAACACACACAATTTTTATACCTTGTCTCCCAACCTGAATCAATACCTTTAATCTGTGATCTATTTGGGGCTTGTCATCTCACTCTTACCTTTCCTCTGCAATGTCCCTTCAAATTGTGTCTTCTAACTTCATTTTAGTAACTCATGTTTCCCAGTCTACATTAAGTGTCCAATGTGTACTCTATCTTCTCTCTACCCTAGCAAGTATTATACCACAAAGGTATGCTGTATTATCCTTTTGAGGTTAAAGAAACCATCTACCTTGCCCATCCAGCCTAGTACCTGCTGTATGATTCCTAAATAAATATGTGTTAAAAAAAATGAGACCACAAATTTGAGGTATCCCAACTTCATGTCCCAAAATGCCTATGTGGAATATTCCAGTCCTGTCTGAGCCAGTCCTTCATACACCTGATAAGAAATATATTTGAACACTGGGGGAAAACAAAACAAAACAAAATCCCCTTTTACATGAAAAGGTTAGTGTTGTATCTACTCTTCTTGCAACTTCGTAAAAAAGGAGATAAGAGAATTTAGATAACTTCTTAGGGCATCGTTTCTTCATCTGAGTAATAGAAATAAAAGTAGCCACCACATAAAATTGTGTGGATTAAAATACTTATACAGTACTTATCAGAGAAATGTCCATTAATTTTGTTCTCCCCTCTTCTTTTTTTTTTAACATGTTTATTGGAGTATAATTGCTTGGCAGGACAGGAATAAAGACACAGACGTAGAGAATGGACTTGAGGACATGGGGAGGGGGAAGGGTAAGCTGGGACGAAGTGAGAGAGTGGCATGGACGTACATACACTACCAAACGTAAAATAGATAGCTAGTGGGAAGCAGCCTCATAGCACAGAGAGATCGGTGCTTTGTGTCCACCTAGAGGGGTGGGATAGGGAGGGGGGGAGGGAGAAGCAAGAAGGAGGAGAAATGGGGATATATGTATATGTATAGCTGATTCACTTTGTTATACAGCAGAAACTAACTCCCCTCTTCTTATATTAGAATGTAGAGAGAATATCTTATACACAAAGTTGCAAAATATGCCAAAAACATTTTAAGAAGACCCTTTGATATCCACATGCCCATTTTATTACAGAATGATGTTGGAGTCCCCTTCTTCGTTGAAATGTTGCATACCTTCTATGCTGCACTGTATATCCAGGTAGAGATGAAGGATGGGAGAATGTCCTTCCTGCCACTCACAGAGAATTACTTTGAGCCTTCAGGCATAAGACCCAATTATCCTTATTATCTTACTTTGCATAGGTAAAAATGTTGTGATTGCACACGAAATTAAATAGCATCCTTTTCAATCTGTTGACATGGATTGGCTTGATGACCTAAAATAAATGGAAATATAAGAGAGCTGAAAGAAATTCCAGCAGTGGTTTTCATAGCCAAGAGTCATATTTTTACACTCCAGGTGTTTAGATGAGCATTTTTGTATATGATAAAGCAGTAGAATGGTAATTATAGTTGGAAGACTTGTATTATGTTTGTTAAATTCTTTGGTTATCATAGCTATTACAGCCTTTTTTTTATTTCACAGTTAACAAAACCTAAATTATTTTTCTTCAGGCAATGATATCACTATCCATTATTTATTGGGACATCATTGACTTCATGAATACAGTGCTTTGCTATGAGGCAACTATACAAAGCACAGAATTATCTTGTTCATTAAGATGTAACTGGAAAGAACATCTGTTAGAATTGTGGAAATTTGAATGAAAAAAATACGTAATGCATTACTTGTCACCATGGCTTTCATGTGCATATTGTGATTTCAACTAACAAGCTATTATTACTTGAATGCATTTCGTGGACCTTTTTTACTGATGAGGAGAGCTTAAACTCAGTAACTCATTCATTCAAAACATTTTTATGGACCTACTGTGAGCCAAGCACAGTTCTAGTGACTGAAGATACAGAGATGAGTAAGTCATTTTCTTAGCAAAAATTGTGAAGTTTACTTTAGGGTTAACATATCACACTGTGGTAACTTGTGTGGTAGAAGTGTTAAGTGAGAACACTGAAATGTCATAGACATACAAGAGGGGCCCAGAGGTCTTGGAGTGGGGTAATTGAGGATGTGGAGGTTTTAAAAAGAGGAAAATATTTGGGCTGAATCTAGATAAATAAGTAGAAATGTCAGGGCTGTTGATGGGAAAGTTAAAGGGGAGAAAGAAAGCATATTTTAGGCAAAAGGGATGATTATTTGGAAGGCATAGATGTATGGTTATGCTGCTTTCAGGAAATTCTTAGTTACTTCTTCTGGGTGGAATGTTATGGGCAAGGTGGAGCTTGGCAGAACATGTAACTTGATGTCGTGCAGACCAAATCCTATCAATTATGAAGGGCTTCCCACATTAAGACAGGGAGGGGGAATGTTTTTGCAAGAAACCTATAGGGAGTCATCGAAGGATTTTCAATAGAGGTGAGATGCTACTGGATATTTGTTTGAAACTATTAGTTTGAAAAATGTGTGGAGGGAGAATTGGGCAGATCCAGGTGAGAGGCAGAGACCAGATGGAGATGATATTATCGTAACTCAAGTAAGAAATGATAAGTCTTTTAATACAGGGATATATGCATGGAGGAAATAGACTCTTCATGGTTTGAACATTAATCAAATGTGGTGATATTTGGCAAGGCTTGGAATTGGACAACTAGATGGATGTTTCTACCATTGTGAAACATAATAAGAGTGGTAGATCTGGATCACTGGGATGAGGAGATTGAATATTTTATCTGAAGACATGCTTTACAGTATTAATTATAGTTGCAATATGAATTTTTAAAGTAAAACATACCATATCTTATCTACTCATGAAATCACTGGGTCCTAAATTATTGATGTTTTGCCTTTGTTATATAAAGGAATTAGTGATTTAAAGGGAAATGAGTCATCATGTATTGCATCAGCCTCATTTTTCAGGTAAGTAAAGTAAGCCTCAAGGAGAGAAAAATATGTCTCCTAAGATTAAGAATCAAGGCTTCTACCAAACTGAATGCTGACCAAATTATCTTCAAATCCATTGTCAATTAGAGATCAAGGAAGCCTGTTCCTGATTCTTTACCTCTTTCTTCACCTTTTCCTCAACACTCTGAAACCAAAACTACTCATGTAGTCTTCTCTAGATGTTATTTCAGGCCTTGAGTCAATCTCAGAGAAAGCTGGAAAAACAAAACAAAACATGTTATGTGATTTCCCAGCTCAAAGTCTGTCAATGAACAGAAGGCAAAACTTCTAAGTGTGCCTGAAAGCACCACTGTAATATGTCATTTGCCGTGACCTTCAGTGTTGCCTTTTCAGAGACAACCCTTGCTTCTCTGGATTTCAGACACAGGGAGTTGCTGGCAGAGTGTTAAAGGTACTGGCTGTGAGGTTCAAATAGGCTGGAGCTCAACTCCCCAGGGGTGACCTTGGATGAAGTACTTCTCTACGTTTCAGTCTTCTTTTCCATAGAACACGGATAATCAAGGGACACACCTCTGGGGAAGTGCAATTGAGACAGTATATGTGAAATGGCATGGACTTTGGAACATGTAAATTCTCTATCCTTTCATGTTAACACTCATTTAATATTAATTAATAACTTCATTAGATTTTGGTGTTATTGAACTCGTAAATTTAGGTTAATCCCTCTTTCTGTGTGCCCCTGCATTATCCTCTACATACCTGCGATATTGTGATTTACAATAAGAAATATACATTTGGTCTTTGATCCCATTTCCCTCGCAGAGCTCTGAAAACCCTGGACATTTCCAAACTGAAGAAAGCCATAAAGGTATCTCCTGCTGTGTTAATTACATAACTTTTGGACCACACCTAAGGATGAGGATTGGTTGCCAGGGGAACCATCCATGTGCTTAGAGGGTTGGAACTTTCAACACCACCCCCTGACCTCTGGGAGGAGAGAAGGGCTGGCGATCAAATCGATTACCAGTGACCAATGATTAAATCAGTCAAGCTTATATAATGAAGCCTTATAAAACCCCCCAAAGGACTGGGTTTGGAGAGCTTCTGGGTTGGTGAACATGTGGAGATTTGGGGGGAATGAGGAACTCCGAGAGGGCATAGAACCTCTACCCTCTTTCCCAGAAACCTTGCTCTACACGTGTCTTCCACCTGGATTTTCCATTACATCCTTTACAGTATGCTGATAATCTAGTAAGTAAAATGTTTCTCTGAATTCTGTGAGCTACTCTGACAAATTAATCAAACCCAAGGAGGGAATTGTAGGAACCTCTGATTTATAGCCAGCTGGTCAGAAGCATAGGCAACACCCTGGGCTTTCGATTGGCACCTCAAGTATGTAGGGGGGAAGTCAAGACTGAGCGCTCAACCTGCAGAATCTTGTGCAGTCTCCAGGTAGATTGTGTCAGAATCAAGTTGAATTGAAGGACATCCAACTGGTGCCTGAAAATTACTTGGGGTTGTAGGAGAAACTCCCCCCCACCATGTTGAAATTGGGATCAGAAACCCAAAGGAATACCCCTACCATGGTACCTACAAGACTTTACTGCAGATACTGGTTATTGGTTGTTATTTGTGGTTATTGGATATTGGTTATTGGTACTGAGTAGCTGAACCTCAACACTAAGTTCCCTGATGACGACTGGACTCATTATCCTATGTTTTAAAAATGACCCCAAAGCTTTTTTAGTACAGTGGTTATAGTCCATGAGATTTTCTCGTTTAAGACCCCGTTTTCCCATTTCTGCCAGGTCTGACGTCTGGATTTTCATGTGCTTGTCCAGCTTGTCCACGGTCCCCCTGCCCCATGTCTGCCATCACTAAGGTCATTCCAGTTCCCAGGCTCAGGAAGCACCACACCAGGCCTGGCCACGTCATTATCATTACAAGTATAGCCCGCCTGCAATCACCACCACACGAACTGTGCTTCCTCGATCAGGGATTTGTTGAGCTGTGGCTACATTTTCTGCCTTCTTTGTTCACTGCTTTGAACCCCAAGTTTCCATTGTCAGTGTTATCATCAGCCTTGGAGTCTTCTAAACCCCTGGAGAGTCTTGTCTTTTCCCAGAAATGACAAAGCATGGGCTTTGGAAACAGGCAGATGACCGAGGTTCAAACCCCTACTCGGCTCGTGTAACAGATATTGATTTCAGATTTTCCTTGGTTAAAATGCTAAATCACTCTGAGCCCCTGTTCCCTCATAGCTAATATGGACAACATCATGCTTTCTCATACAGTTATGGTGAGCACAAGGTATGAAGCTCTAAATATCATCCATATAATTACCTCCATTTGTACTGCTACAACCCCTGTTCAAACCACCATCATTGTAATCCTGGACCTCTGCATTGAGTCTTAACTGGCCTCTCTGGCCAGAACACTTTAAAGATGTTAATCCAGTTGCCCTTCTTTAAACCAAGTACTGTCTTTCCATTGCACTTGGAGTAAAAACCACTCACCAAGGCAAGTCTCCTTTCTCTTGCCTCTACTCCAGACTTGTTTCTGAGACCCCCCCAGCTTGCTCACTGTGTTTGAGACACTCAGGCTTTCTCCCTGGTCCTTAAGCCTTTCATGGTCACAAAAGCCTCAGAGACACGCGGCTTGCTCTTTCCTCCAGTGCGTGAGTAGCCCACCCCACTTTTGGTCCCAATTCCACTGTAGCCCATGTGCTCAGCCTTCACTGCCCATTACTCTCTGTTCTGTCATCTTGTGTCATTCTGTGCAAATAACTTTTTGCTCTCTGAATTATTAAATTTTCAGTAATGCTTGTCTTATTTACTTATTTATTTACACCATCTGTTTCTTTTTCCCTCACGTGTATGACAGCTTCATGTGAACTGGGACTTAGTTAGACCTGCTTCAGGGAAACAGAGTTGTTAAGAACACAGACACTAGATTCAGACTTCCCAGGACTGATTCCTGGTTTCACCTCTTAGTAGTTGTATCACTCTGGGTAATTTGTTTAACCTATTTCTCTTCTCAAAAAAATCAACTAATTATAAAGCACTTAATTTAGAACAGTATACTTAGCACATAGTAAATTATTTGTAAATGGTATTATTATAATTGTTGATATCATCCCCTCACCTACAATAGTGATAGGCACACAGAAGGCACTCAACGAATATGTGCTAGCATAGTGCTCGGACCACAGTCAGTGTTCAACGAATGGAGTTTGCCCATGTTACCGTCCATAGTACTCGTGTTAAAAAAAGTTAATAATAACATCATTGTTCATCAGCAGCAACATGAACAATTCTGAGTGTCAGGATTTTGAAAAGATCTATAGAAACCATGAACTAACCTACTCTTGCTTTACTTTTCTTATTTTCTTTTTCTTCATACACAGATTTCAATGCCTGTAAGATGTTTCCAAAAAAACCTGGAAATACAGAGGTTAATAAAAAAAACCCTCACACTCCAATACAGATACAAGTATTTAAAACAATCACCCTGCACATAGAAATAGGGATAAAGTGCTTTGGAGTCTTTAAGGAAGTGATTCCCCATTCTTCCTAATGGGGGCAGAATGTTTTCACGAAGTAGGCACCAAATGAATTGTAGTTGGAATAAAAATTAGGAATTCTTCAAGTGAAGAAGACAGGGAAGTGATTCCAGGAAGATAGAAAAGACTGTGGTGGTTTAAAAAAATCACTGTTCAGGAAGCATGAGATATTAGGAGGAATTGAAGTAGTGTACAGGGAGTAGGAAATAGACTGGGGATTCAACTGCTATTGAGGTCAGATCAGCAGCTGTGATGATTTTGGGATTGAGTTTTATAATACAGTTAATGGGGGAATATCAAAGGTTTTTAAAATATGGATGTCAAATGATCATATTTGAATTAATTTAATTACCTTAAATTAAATCATTAGTTAATTAGTTCGTTATAATTAATTAAACAAGAATAGTGTGTGTGTGTGTGTGTGTGTGTGTGTGTGCTTTTGAATGAGCAGGAAAAGAGTAGACAGAAGTAAGAACATCCCTTCGAAAGCTTTCACGATATTCATAACTGGAACTGGGCTCAAGCTGTGTCAGTGAGGAAGATAAAAGGGAAGCAGATTTTAAGAGTATTTAGGACAGAGGGTCAAACAAGCTTGGCAGCCCTGGAGATATAGTTATTGAGAGAGGAAGAAAGCCAAAGATGCACTGATATATCTGTTTTGGAAGGTAAATTCTTTGTGCCAGTCTTGTATATGGGAAATATGAAATTAGAAATAGGTCAGTGGCACACAAGTCTGAATTTGGAAATGATACTTTTGATTTGTGAGGCATTGATCTGTAAATTTTTAATTTGTTAGTAATTTATTAGGTGTTTCCTATGTGAATATGTTTGTGGAAGGGTTTATATGTAGGGTAACCGTATCAATTTAGTTAGGACAGTGCTGGTTTTTGACTTCTCCTGGAGTAATTATTAATATCACCCCCTCTTCTTCACTAAAGTATCCTAGTTTGCATCATAATTGTATGGTTCCTAAGTTATAAGGAAATCCAAAGCTAAAGAATTGAGAACTCTCAGCCTCAATAGAAATTTATAATTTAGTGTAAGAGGTAGACATATTTAAATAATTTTTTAAAATGTTACCAGGATGAAGAAACACAGAAATAAAAAAGTGTCAAGATCCCAAAGGCAAGAGCCACTTTTAATTTCTATTCCAGCTTCATGGGCAATGCTATTGTGATGTTGAGTCAATAAATGACACTTTTTATGAGCGATTCTGATTAAATGTCATTCCAGGAAGATAGCCTCTGGTAGGGACTAGCATGATGTACTAGATAGTCTGAGAATCCTCCCAGATGTAGTGTGATGTCAGCATAATTATCTCCAATTAGGGATGAGGAACCCAGGGAACTGAGAGGTAAAGTAACTTGTCACATGGAGGCGGCACTTGAATTCCTCAAGCCTGACATCAAAGATTGCTTTCTTTGCGTGCCACCAAATTTCTTCTCCTTTAGAGAACTAAGCCTTACCTGGAGAGGCTGAGTGGAGAAGTGCATGAGGCCAGACCTCAAATGAGAGCCCACAACCTTGTCAGTGCAGGAGAAGGAAGGAGGCCTCTCTCTGGGAAAGGTGATTGCTGTTGAGCAAACAGGAGTGAAACCCACTCAAAACTGATTCAGCTAAGCCGACATAACATTCAGAGTGATCCACTGTTATAATCAACAGTGTCAAAAGTAACATTCAGGGCTTCCCTGGTGGCGCAGTAGTTAAGAACCCACCTGCCAATGCAGGGGACACAGTTTCAAGCCCTGGTCTGGGAAAATCCCACATGCGTGAGCAACTAAGCCCGTGCACCACAACTACTGAGCCTGCGCTCTAGAGCCTGTGAGCCACAACTACTGAGCCCATGTGCCGCAACTACTGAAGCCTGCATACCTAAAGCCCATGCTCTGCAACAAGAGAGGCCACCGCAATGAGAAGCCCATGCACCACAATGAAGAGTAGCCCCCGCTTGCTGCAACTAGAGAAAGCCCGCACGCAGCAAGGAAGACCAAACACAGCCAATAAATAAATGAATAAATTTATATTTTTTTAAAAAGTAGCATTCAGGGCCTCCCTGGTGGCGCAGTGGTTGAGAGTCCGCCTGCCGATGCAGGGGATACGGGTTCGTGTCCCGGTCTGGGAGGATCCCATATGCCGCGGAGCGGCTGGGCCCGTGAGCCATGGCCGCTGAGCCTGCGCGTCCGGAGCCTGCGCGTCCGGAGCCTGTGCTCCGCAACGGGAGAGGCCACAACAGTGAGAGGCCCGCATACCGAAAAAAAAAAAAAAAAAAAAAGTAGCATTCAGATCAAGCAAAATTGAAATACTCAAACTTTCAGATGTGACTGCATTAATAAACCATTGTAAGGAAGGTCTCAGGCATGGGCTGCCTCTGCCGTGAGTGAAAGAATAAAACGCTGGATTCACATTTCTCTATGAGAGAGACCATGTCCCTTTCTTAAAGAGAACTTGTTACTCCTGGCTGTGAATGTTCGGATCCAAAGGAGCACATTTAGTACCCGATCAAATGACTACACATAGCACAGCCATTTATTTCCCGAGACTTTATTGTACCCTCAAAAAGAGTGAAGAGCCAAACCCATTCACCGAACAATGATTTATTGATTTTCAACTCAGACAAGCACAATAATAAGTGTTATGTTTACAGAAGTCACTAAAACACAACCCCTGGCCTCAAGGTGCTATAACCAAGTAGACTCTAAACCTCTTTATCAAACTTAATAAATATTATAATCTTTAATAACAAAAGAGTAAGGATATTTGAGAAAACCAAGGAAGGATTGGATACGGTCCTTACAACTCCCTTTGAGAAGAAAAGAAAACAACTCTGTCAAAATTTAGAAATACGATTCTAGGGATCCTACTCAGTGACATGACCATAACATTTACCATCTGTCTGAGTCAGCTTGGGCTGCTACAACAAACTACCATGAACTGGGGGTGGGGGAACATCAAAAAATAGAAATGCATCTCTCACAGTTCTGGAAGCTGGAAGCCAGGGATCCTGGTGCCAGCATGATGAGGTTTTGGTGAGGGTCCACTTTCTGGTTTGCAGATGCCATCTTTTCCTTATGTCCTCAGATGGCAGAGAGCAAAGACTGGAAGGGAGCTCTCTCCCATCTTTTCTTACAAGGGCACTAGTCTCATTCATAAGGCTTTACTCTCATCACCTCCCAAAGGCCCCATCTTCTAATACCATCCCTTTGGGGGTCCAGATTTCAACCTGGGACTTTGGGGGGGGGACAGAAACATTCAGTCCATAATATCATCCAAACTGGACTTGTAAGATAGAAAAGAGATATTAATGATCACAGTAGGACAGCAGATACAGACTAGCCCTGTCCAGATAAGCTGACATGCATGACCACTTGTGAGTCACTGAATTCAGTATGAGAGACCATCCTTCTCTAGGAACCTGGGATAGATTTCTTTGTGTTTGTCAGGTAGACAATGTAGATGCCACATACCTTACTCAAATTGTCTTTTTCTATCTCAGACCCTACTCTTACCCGTAGATGAAGGTGAGTGCTCAAAACTGCTCTCCTCTCAGGGTAATATTCTTACTTATCCACTTCTTACTGTGATAGGATATAGGAGGGAATTTGGATAGCTGCTTGTGTCAAAGCTTTAATCCTAATGTAGCTCTCATTTAATCAATCACTGGCCTTCCCAAGAGCACTTTGGACTCTCATCCAAAGAGATCACCAGCATATTCTTTTGCTGGACCACAGATGAACTAAGAACTTCACTGTATTTGTTTCATATCATACCCGATCAAGGCATTTTACAATCTGGATTCCATCTTCCTAGGCTCCTTCTGTATTAACGCCTAGTATAACATGTAGCAATAATAAAATCATGCTTGTATATTATGGTTATTATGCCATTTCTATTATCAGTGTCACAATGATATGTGAAATTGACACAACATTTTGTGAAGTTATGGCTTTCGTTTTCTGTTAGAGCTGTCAGGGAAATCTCTGGGTATGAGGAGCCTGGGCTGAAATCTAAAGCAGTTGTTTATGATGTGAAGGGCAGTTTCTGTAAAACCACTGGTTCACAGGTTGAAATCAAATATGGTCCTGCTTCATTAAAATCAAATGTTAACCCTGTGTGTACCCCATGTAACCTCTGGAGACATGGATATTTTTAAGAGTGCTACTCTGAGAGGATCAGTCCAGCCATGATTGATGTGCCACCTTGTTCAACAAAAAATTTTAATTCTGTATCATTCATAAAACCCATTCTTATTTTGGAGATTTCAAAAATCCTTTCTTGAGATGTAAATGTTTAATGGCTCCTTTAAATATTAAATGACTCTCCTCTGTACAACATATTCCAAAAATGTGAATGCTTCAATGAAAAAGGCCTGAAAATTTTTGCATATCTTGTGAACCCTGTTTTCAATGAACGTTGTCTCATATTTAGCTACATCTTTCCCATAACTAAGATCTGTTGTAATGAAATACCTTCCATAGTGATATAATGATGCACATAACATCCACATTATTTCAACCCTTCATGTCTGTTCCTTGAAACATGGAGTTTCTCATCCGCATGTGTTCCCTGGGCGAACACAGCTCACCCAGGACATTTTAAATACAGCTCTAAAATGCTTTGATAATCAGTACCTGAGGAGCTTCATCTGTCCTAGACTTGATTTATAGGATGAGATCCTACCTTGAACTTAAACCTGGTGCTGTTATGAGATGGGACTTTGATGTTCTTGGTAGGGAGAGGGTTTGTTTTGCATTTGGGAGGAATGTAAATAATGTGTGGCCAGAGGGATGACTCTGGAAGTTTTAAAATGTGACCTCAAAATTATTTGGTGATCGCCTCTAAACAGATGGGTATGGTTCACTTCCCTTTGAATCTGGGCTACGTGGCTCATTTACCAACAGAATACAGTAGAAGTTATGTTCTTTTGCGGGGCCCAGGACTCTCTGGTTGTAAGGCTGCTCTCTCAGAGCCCAGACTCCATGTTGTAAGGAAGCCAAAACTAGGCCACAGAAAGAGACCACATGGAGAGGCCAAAAATAGGGGTTCCAGGTATGAGCTAAGAGCCAGAATCAATCACCAGTTGTATGAGCGAGATGACTCATCTTTAGCTTTTGAGTCTTCCCAGATGAAATTCTATATATTACGGGGCGATATAAGCCATACATGCTGTGCCTTGTCTGAGTTCCTGACCTAGAGAAAGTTTGAGAGATAAAAAATTATTGTTTTAGATAATAATGTTTAATAATGTGGTGGGAGAAATAATGTGTTTAATAGTCTGACTGTAAAAATACAAACTACTGAAACCAGATCATTTTATTTTTTCTTTTAGCCAATCACAGCAATTGCTCATATAGTAAAAAATCAATAAATCTGTATTGAATAAATGAATGAACAAATGAATATGTGATCTGAGCAATAAATTTATGAAAATCCATTGTAAGGGTAAAGTGCAATATAAAATTTAGACATTCTCCTCAGTAGTCACACCACTGTATTAACACAGTGTTTGAAATAAATAACCTATATGCAAAAGGCATTCTTCTGGTTTTCATGTCACATGAAGGCAAGGGTAAAAGGTGATAGGGAACTTACTTGGCTTGGACACATTCCTTGTGCATAGGCTAAAGCTCAGTCATACAGAAAGGGAGTGGGTAGGATGGCAGGCCAAAGATGGAGCTGACAAGGAGTCAGTGTGGTTCAGCTGCACGGTACAATATCACAACTGGGTTATTGACATCAATATAGTCAAGATATATAACATTTCCATCACCACAGTGATCCCTCATGATACCTTGTTTCAGCCATACCTACTTTCCTCCATCCCCACCCTCTCCTTGGCAACCATTAATCTGTTTTCCTTTTATATAGTTCTTTCATTTGAAGAATGTTCTATAAATAGAATCATCAAGTGTGTAACCTTTTAAGACTGGCTTTTTTCACTCAACATCCTTCTGTGGCGCTTCATGCAGGTTGTTGCATTTCATTTATTATGCGTTATTCCTCCTCTTTATTGCTGAATAGTACTCCATGGTATGGATGTACTACAGTTTAACTGTGCAAGGACATCTGGGTTGTTCCCAGTTTCGGGCTGTCACAAAGTAAGTTGCTAAAAGCAGTTGTGTACAAGCTTTAGCATGAATATAATTTTTAAGGAGCATGCCAAAATGTTTTCCAGAGAGGCTGGGCTCTGTTACAGTCTCAACAGCCATGTATGAGTGATCCAGCTTTTCCACAGTCTTTGTGAATGTGAAAGCATTTGATATGGTCACCAGTTTTTATTTTAGCCTTTCTGATAGGTGTGTTGTGATATCTGATTATAGTTTTAATTTGCATTTCCCTAATGACTAATGATATTGAAAATCTTTTCATGTGCTTATTTATCCACTGTATATCCACTTTGGTGAAATTTCTGTTCATGTTCTAGACCTATTGTCTATTTGGATTAATGGATTTTTTTCATGTACCTTTAAAAAAAAAACCTGAGATTTGAGAGTTCTTTATAAATTCTAGATATTAGTCTTCTTCAAATATGTGATTTTCAAATATTTTCTCCCACTTTGTAGCTCGTCTTCCTCTGCTCTTTTTACAGGGTCTTTCATAGAGCAAATATTTCTAATCTTGATGAAGTCCAATTTATCTGTCAGTGATTTGTAATATAGGTATTATTTTTCATAAATGTTTGCTAGAATTCTCCAGTGAAATTATCTAGGTCTGAAAGTTTCTTTTGGGGACATTTTGTAATTACAATTATGATATCCTTACTAACTATAAGGCTATTCACATTTTTTATTTCATTATGGCAGTTTCTGGTTTTCAATAAATTAATCCATTTCATTTAAGTTGTCAAAGTTTTTAATTTTTATTTTCATTCAGTTCAGCAAATTTAAAATATCGCTTAATGCATTGAGACTTCCTTTTCAACTCTTGAAATATTTAGAATTATGTTATTTAGTCTCCAATGGTTTGGTATTTCCCTTTTGTGTTTCTGTGCTTAATTTCTAGTTTGATTCCAATATGGTCAGAGAATACTTTCTGTATGATTTCAATTCCTTTTAACTTGTCAGGATTTGCTTTATGTCCCAAGATATGGTGTATCCGGATATTTGTGTCCCATGTGTACTTGAAAATAATGTGTTTTCTGCTGTTGTGTGAAGTGTTTTATAAATGTAATGTAGATCTTGTTGGTTGATGGTGTTTATGAGTTCTGTATTCTTGTTGACTTCTTGTGTACTTGTTCTATCAATTATTCAAAAACAGATGTTGAAATCTCCAAATGTAACTGGATATGCCTGTACCTCCTTTCAGTTTAATCTGCTTTAACTTCACATATTTTATAGTTATGAGATTTGGTGCGTCACCCTTAGGATTGCTATGTCCCGTGGAGGTTTGACTGTTTTACTATTATATAATATCCCTCTCTGCCTCTGGTGATTTCGCTCTGATGTCTAGTTTATTTGATATTTATACTTATTTGATATTTAATAGTATATATTTAGTATCTACTCCTGCTTTCCATAATGTAATATTTTCATACTGTCCTTCCTTGTTTTGTTACTTTCAGCCTTCCTATATTGTTATATTTGAAGTAAGTTTCTTATAGACAACATATTGTTTGTTCCTATGTTTTCATCTACTCTGACATTCTCTGTCTTTAAATGTAAAAGAATAACAGCAGAATGAGAGTTAAGGAAATGCTTTATTAATATCTTAACCAAATAAATTCCAAAACAGAGAGCTCTGATATGAACTGGATTGGAGCACATCTTTAAGTTAGTTTGAAGATCTAAGCTAGGTTTCCCTTTCCTACTGTAGCTAAACCTCAGGCATACTCAGGAACATGAGTGGAAGGATGGATAGACAGACTCTGGACTAATACTCCACTCAACTTTTAGGTATGTAGAAACATGTAGCAAAAGTGAACTGGCTGTGTCTACCCCTACAGATCTTGCCCCAGTCCCTTTAGAAAGAATGTCATTTCCAATGCATCAACACTCTGCTTAGTGATAAGCTGCTTCCCACAGATGTCCTGGCCCTAGGCAATGAGATAATTGGTAAGTAGTAGGTAGGTAGCAGTGTAGGAGACTGACTAAGGGAAGTTAAGACTCTTCTTTTCTGACAGGAGACATTTTTTTTGTTATGGTTAACTTTTTTTCTTCAGGCTAAACTTAAGAACTTTACATTTCTTCCTGTTCCTTTTTCATCTTTTATTTTTTTCACTTCAGACTATCTCTATAGACAGCCAAATTTTCCAGTAGATTTCTGGATTTCATCATCTTCCCCCTCGACTTCTTCCTTTCACACATGACATTCCAGGGATTTCCTGAGAAGATCAGGTACCCATCGTTCCTGCTCAAGGCAGGGAGTGACCTTAATTAGAAACCTTACCTATGATTTCCTTTAGGGCTACATTACAATTTTATTGTGCCTGAGACAATCAGCCAGGCTCTTCCCTCTTTTCTAATTAGCTCTCTGGACACTGCAGCAACTCAACAATGGTAGAAATTGAAGTGGGTGATTTATCACTGAACAATTCCCTGGGTGATCCAGGCCTACCTCTCCAAGTTGGGAGAAAGACTGTTGAGACCCACAAAGTCACTCAGACAAGTTTTTGATGATTCTTCAAGAACCAATTAAGTCAGGAGTAATTTATACCAAGAGCCAAATGATCATGTTAGGATATCTCCCAGGAAATTTTAAGTGGAAATGCACAGTAGAAGACTATTGAAAGGTCCCCTATACCATCTATAATAAATCAGTGATTGATTTATCAAAATAATCCCAATTCAGAAATGCATTCTTTCAACAGATCTGGTTATTCCTAGTAGCAAGACTCCACAAAAAACAGGGTCACCATCCTCTCTCTTTAGGCAGAAAAACATTACTCCATTGCAAGTATATTCATACTTAAAGATTTTTAATTACTTTTATTTAGAACATCAAACTTGAACCTTAAAATGGCTATATGAGATGGATGGAATGTGGATTATTGTTACCTAATGAAGTTAAAATATAAGAGTTTAAATGACTTACTCAAGGCAACACTATTTAGAATTGATAGTGACTGAATTTGAATCCATGATTGTCTAACTTCAACTTCCATGATCCCCAAATATCTCTTAAAGAAGTGTTAAAAGGGACAGTGGAATCAGAAACAGGGAGGCCCTTCTTGCTAAAGATGGTTCGTAAGAAACACATGTGACTATACCAAGTTCAACGTCAAATTAAAAAGAAGAGTAGAAGGAGGTAAAAGAAAATGGGGGAGAAGTAGAAATAATGACTCAAACACGAAGTTAATGTATAAAACATGAGTAAAAATGATTTTGTTAAACTTTTAAAATACTTCAAGTACCATACAAACTCTCTGACTTTGGGGTCTCCAAGATAGGAACCATAGTATATATAGTAGTAGAGTGAACAAATTACACTGGTTTTCCTGGGACTGTTCTGCAATCCCACACAAACCAGGACATTTGGTCAGCCTATGTAGTAGAGGAAGACTGAGGGTTAAAGGGGATGCTTGGATCCTACTGCCAGTTCCAGTCCAAGACATCCATATTTGTCAAGTCACCTTAACTCTCTGTCAGTTTCCTTATCTCTCAAAAGTGGATCAGTTTACCCAGTTCAAGTGTTGTGAAGTTAAATACAAGATCAACTTAGCAAAAAAGCTTTCAGCCAGCAGGTCAATGCTTTTGTGTTTCAAGGCTAAAAAGAAATGTTGCAGGGCCAAAAAACACATCGTATTTGGGAGTTGATGGCTTATCAAGGGGGGAGAAGAGAACCTAACTGAGGAGCCACTTCGTGGGAGGGAGAGAGGAGAGGTAATGGAAATACTGGCAGGTTAGAGGTTCAGGAACTGTAGAGATCTGTGCCCCGCTTGCCCACTGTCCCTCCATTGTGGGGTGACTCCTGGATATTAGCAAAGACTTGACATGAAGGCCGGAGGCCTCTGAGAGCTGTGCTGAGGGTCTGCACCAGCACTCGGAGAGCTAAGGACTTAATTACAGTGCAGTGTGGTAGACAGAGCCAAGGCAGTGATGGTGCCCATGGTGACTCAAGACCGCACCCTTTTCCTGGTTTAGGTGTGTGGACTTAGCTCCCAGGAAAGACAGGTGGTCCCCACAATATGATAGATTGAATTAGCCACTGCCTTGGTCATTGGGGGCTCGGATTTGATTTCATTTAAAACAAATAGAGTAACTAAGTTTCCATTAATCTAAACATTATAAGACAATTTTTTTATCATCTACTCAAAGAAAAATGAGACATTTTTCTGGACTACAGATATTCTCAGAGAACAGTTTAGGAGAAAGCCCCATATACAGTCAATTATCACATAAGAAGGTGAGGTAAGGTTTGTGCACAGGTGAGGGTCTGGGGAGAGATAAGGGAGGAACTGTCTGTGAATTTCCAGACAGACAGGTAGGCAGAGCAGCTCTGAAATTCTGTCCATGGTAATCCCTGGGACAAAGCACTCCTCTGAGATCAGGCAAGCAGGCTAAATAGGGGAGAGAACGAACATGCTAAGGTGCCATCTTCATGCATAAGAAAATAAAGGCAAATACACAGAAACAATATTCAACTCTTGTTAATCTTTCTGTTTCCTTCAGAAATTCCCTGCTGGGGTAGGAGAGAAGAGAAAAGCCCTCTCACAGAACACTTCAGCATGTAAGTAACACTTTGGAATGTACTAGTCCTGATCTGAGGAGGAAGAAACAACTACAGACCCCATCAAATGTCAGAAAAGTCACTTTGTTCCAAATGGGCTACTTTTAACCACATTAGTTATAATCTAATGCTAATTCCACTGAGAGTATAAGAACTAGCTTCCCTTTAACTGGCAATTGCAAAGAAGTCTCCCCAGGAAACTTCCTTCAAAGGGAAAATTTTAAATTCCATTAGTGACAATGACAGCACTATAGCTGAGAGGAGGTAGGGTTGGTCTAATCTTTTGTTTAAAATATTCAGAATAATTGACGTCAGAGAAGGGCAGGGAGGGAGGGAGAAATAGAGACAGAGAGAGTGGGAGCGAGAGGGCGCGCATTAGTTGAATGATTGATGATAGAGCGTTTCTAATTACATCAGCCTTTCCAGAGGAGACAGGTCATGGGGGAACTTACAGATCCACAGCTACAAGTTTAAGAGTTTTTGACAGATAGCTATAATGTAAAATACAATTATTAAAAGACAAGACAGATGTGAACAGCTTGTTTCTTTTTTCATGTAGAAGTCAGACAGGGGCAGAGAAATTTTGCTACCATCATAGAACTAAGACTTAAACTTCAGTGGATGGTTTGAGGTTGGTAAAGTTAGATTACAAAGTACCAAACCAGTGAAATTGAGGTTACCTTTAATTTCATGGGGAGAAAAATGTAATTTGTCCTCTCATTTTTCATCCTCTAGAGATTTTTAAATAGTATTTTATTTCTGCTTGTAAATGGCATACACTCTCCTTGTAGAAGCGAACATAAAGTAAAATGAAATAAAGTAAAATAATGAAATAAAGTAAAATAATCAAATAAATTAAAATATCTGCCACAATCAATTCTCAGAACTAACTACTGCCATGACTTTTTCCTGAGTACCTTTATATAGTTGAGATTTTATACAATCCAGGTAGAAACCTAATTTTGTTCCTATTTAGTATTAAAATACAAACATTTTGCAATGCCATTGAAAATTTTTCTACATTTAATTTTATTATCTACAAATAACTTGACACTTCTGAATTCTGAAAGTCTGTTTTTAAATTTAATAAAATAAAAAAAGTAAGATAACAAAATGTACTAATACTAATGTACCTAATACTGCTATGAGGCATTTCATTTATTTACTCTTGTAAATAGTTCTCTGAGAAATTAATTTTATTGAATAACATTAGTTTTGCCAAATTGCTTTCTAAAACCTCTGTACATGCTCTGTACTTTCCCCACATCCCATCAAGCAAAAATTAACTTATATGTTTCTTTAACTCAAGTTCCTGGATAAGTTCACCACCAAGATGAATTACTAATTAGCAACAGCATATTCAGTTTTGGAAAAATGTCTCTCTTTCAATTCATTTGAGTTCATCAGGTTTCCTGTTTTAATTCTATCACTCTGCAAATTCCATTTTCTCTTAAAGGTTTTTCCACATCAATTGTAGGGGAAACAAGAGCTCTTGGTCATACCTTTAAAAGTTTGCTTGGTCAGTCTTCTAACTTTAGAGGGCTTTATTTCTTTTATTCCTGGGTTTGTTGTTGTTGTTTTGGTTTTGGTAGTTCTTTACTGTTGGAAAAATGATGATTGCTGATTCATAGAATAGAAATTTTCACTGCTAGATATCATTTTTTGCTAATATTAATGCAAACAATAGTTAATTGTATTGAGTGTTTACTATATGCAGGTACCATGCTAAGGAATATATATATTTTTTTCCCTCGGAATTTAATTCTCATAGTAAGTAGTGTTATTTCTGGTTTATAAATGAAGGAACTGTAACTAAGAGAGGTTGAGTGCCTTATCAGAGTCATACAGCCACAGAACTAGATGGGATTTAAGCCAGGATTTAAGCATTATGGCATCAGAATTCATGCTCTTTCAGCATGTAGAGTTTGAAACATAAATTAAGCAATTTCTATTTCAGTAATGTTCTGGATATATAAAAGGCCAGTTACTGGATTTCTTAGGCTTCTATCTCTAAAATTGCCCTTGGCCATGGTTAGGAACAAGGGGTGGGAAATAGTTTTCTCTAATATATCTTAGGTGTCTGTTATATTTGAATCAGGAATGTGATTATTTGAAGCGGTTATACCTACTTATCCAAATCCTTATGTTCCTTCTACCCATTGGTATCAACTCTTTAAATGGTAAATCCTTGGGAATCTGGTTGTTTCCTCAGTGAGCAACTAGAAAGTAAGATCTGAATATATTGATTTTAGGAAAATAATCACTGTTAATGGAGATATGGTATAGTATAAAGGGTTGTAAAGCTGGTTCTATCAAGCTATGGCTTGATAACTTTGGATAAATCCCTATATCTCTCTGTTCCTCAATTTCATAGTCTGAAACATGAGGCCAATAGTAGATTTCTCATAAATTACAAGGATTTTATGAGATAATGGATATGAGTATGTTTTATAAAGCATAGCAGCATGATAAATACCTGTGAAAGAAGAGAGATTGTCCAGTTACCTCATTTTGCTGATAAAGAAGGAAAATAAACCCTAACATCTGTTCTTACATAGGCTAAGCACACTGCACATGCTATATATATTAGTTAAGCCCCACAATACTATCTGAAATATATCCTTGTATAGATGGGGAATCTGAGGCTCAGAGAGAGTAAATCACTGCCCCTCCCCTGTTCATACGTGTGCTACATAACCTAGTCAGTATTTGAAGCCAGTCCCCCTTTCTAGAAGACCCGTACTCTAGCCCAATGCCCCACTTTCCCTTTCTTCATGCCAAAGACACTTTCTCCTGCATTGGACCACTTTCCAATTCTGAGCAGGCCAGTTCCACCACCACATTCGAGACTCACTTTCTCCTCAGCGTGCATCTCCCTCCCTGGAGTTGGGTCTTCATCCCTATTCCCAATGTAGAAAACATTCTCCATGCTCAATTCTCTTCTCCCTCCTGCACAAAAACTCTCTGCATAATGGAAAATCACAGTAGTTTAAGTTCCCGTGACGTGTGGGATCCGTCTCCAACCACAAATCACCAGTTGTAATTAAAGCATAATGAAATACCAAAGTCAGTCAGGGCCTAAAGGGGCCTTTTCTACGACAGTCACCTCCTACATTAATTCTCTAGTTACACAACTACACTTCATCTTTCCATAAACCCAGTTCAATATGTTAAATGATATTGGTTATTTTTAATATATAGCTCATATTTGGGATCTAAATAGTTGCTGTGGGCAAAAGGGCTCAAGAAAGGGAAACAGAGTATTTCCAAAATTATACTATTTCTTTGGAATACGTAGTCCAGACCCCTAGACAATCACTGTATTCTTGTTATCATCTTTCAACAACAGCAACTTTAACAACAACTTGCCATCTATTCACTCGTTTGTTCATCTTGTCAGTAGATAAATCCTGACCACCTACTGTGCCAGACACTGTTGTAAATGCTCAGGATAGACCAGTGAGCCAAACAGACATGATCCCTTCCTTTCAGGATTTATATTCCAGCAGCGGAGGTAGACAGTTCATTATCAATAATCATGATACATGTGTAGATTGCATGTCGTGTTGGAATGAATACATGGATCAGGATAAGTGACATCAAAGGGTGGGGTGTGCAGCAGTTTACAGTAGTAAACAGAGTGGTGACGTGAGCCTAAGTTAAGGGGGAGAGGGGCTTGATGGGGGCAGAGAAGATCAGGCCTGAAGGGAGCTGGGAAGAGTACTTCTGACAGAGGAAGACCAAAGGCAAAAGCCTAGAGTGTTTAAGAATCTATTAGGAGATCACCGTGACCCTGTAGGACTTGCTGAGGAACTCTGGCATTTACTCTGAGTAAAATAGGTCACCATGAGAGATTTTAGAATGGGGGACAGGTGTGAGCTGACTAATATTTTATTTAATGAGGACTCATTGGTGCCAGACTGCTGTGGACTAGGTGTGTGTGTCCCCTACAATTCATATACTGAAGCTCTGACCTCAAGTGTACTGGCATTAGGAGGTGGGGCCTTTAGGAGGTAGCTCGTTTTAGGTGAGGTCATGAGGATAGGGTCCTCATGATGGAATTAGTGTCCTTATAAGAAGATGAAGCGACCAGAGCTCTCTCTGTCTGCCGTGTGAGGAAACTGCAAGAATACATACACCTGCAAACCAGGAAGTGGAGTTTTACCAGGAACTATCAATAAGTCAGCCAGCATGTTGAGCTTGGACTTCCCAGCCTCCAGAACTGTGAGAAAGAAATTTCTGTTGTTTAAGCCACCTGGTCTATGGTATTTTTGTTACAGAAGCCTGAACTGACTATGACACAGGCCCTAAACTAAGTCATTTATATTTAATTCTGAACAACTCTACATGTTAACAGTAGCGGCTCCGTTTTACAGATGAGCACACAAAGGTTTTGAGACATGAAATGCCACAGGAGGGCTGCTCAAGAAGGGACATAAGTAATAGTCAAACCACAGCAGAAACCCACTACGTGCACCCCGCACCACGCTGATTCTCATCCAGGCAACTTTCCCATGCAGATCCCCAGACACCCCCAGTCCTAACTTCCAGAATCTTCTGTCATCTTCTTATTTTTCAGAACTGAGCTTAAACTGAATGTCTTGGGTAAAGCCAATCCTAAACACACTAGTTAGTATTGCAACTTGCGACCCCTTCTTGGTTCTTTCCTAGTACCTATCACAATCTGTATCTATTTCTTTACTGATTCACTTTCTATCCACTACACTGAATGTAAGCTAAATTACTGTGAGTTGTGAATACTGCCAACCTAGCACAATGCCTGGTATTTTGTGGGTGTTAAGTAAATATTTATGGAAGGAGAGAGTAATGAACACTTAAAATAATACAAAAATAAACAAAAACTCACTTTTTGTTATTTTTACAAATGAAACAAACATGGTTCCTCACCGCCTACAGAACCAAAAGCTGAAGCCTTCTATATGCTATCCTTCACAGTTTGGCCAGAGTGTGCTTTTACAGGATCATCTGCCTTGTTCTTCCTACTAGAAGGTATCTCCAGTATATCTGGATCATTATTGATCATCAGCTACCCCAAAAGGCATATAATTCCTGATGTATTACTCCTCTCACTAGAATTAAGCTTCTCAGGAGTAGGCTCTATGGTTTAATTCATAACCTCAAATTTTACTAACTCAGTGGACATTAAAAAATACTCAATAGGGGCTTTCCTGGTGGCATAGTGGTTAAGAATCCGCCTGCCAATACAGGGGGCATAGGCTCGAGCCCTGGTCCGGGAAGATCCCACATGCCGTGGAGCAACTAAGCCCGCGTGCCACAACTACTGAGCCTGTGGTTTAGAGCCCGTGAGCCACAACTACGGAAGCCTGCGCCCCTAGATCCCGTGCTCCGCAACAAGAGAAGCCACCACAATGAGAAGCCCACGCACCGCAACAAAGAGTAGTCCCCGCTCGCCGCAACTAGAGAAAGCCCACGCACAGCAACGAAGAAGCAATGCAGCCAAAAATAAATTAATTAAATAAATTAATTTAAAAAAATACTCAATACAGAAATGTATAAAGAAAGAATATTAAATTGAAATGTTTAAATTTATAAAGACTATGTTAATATTGGTTATTCGTATTATTATTCCATGAACTCAACCCTTTAGTCAAGCCATTAAGTATTACTTAAGTCACCCCTGATTCACCCCAGAGTCCTCTGCAGTAGGCACTATGATTGTTATCTTCTTTTAGGAACGAGGAAGCGGAAGTGCAGGAAGGTGGAGTCACCTGTCTAAGAAGACTTACCTAGTAAGGGTTTACCCAAGGCCTCTGTCATAAGGGCCTGTGCATTTGAACCCAACAGAATAGCTGCGTCCTGTTACACACAGTAGAAGGCATCATTATCCCTGTTTTCCACATAGGGAATCTGCTTGTAAAGGGTAGACAGAATTCCAAAGCCCACACTCCTTCTATTAAATAAACTTGCTTGTCCAAGGCTTAAGTTTGTTCTTGGGTGTCTCTGACAATTGAGGGTTCTAGAATTCCGAAGGATAGTTACACTGAAATTTTCTCAACAAATGAAAGAGCAAATGCAATGAACTCCATGCAGGTATGTATAAGGGCAAACAGCCAATTAAACTTATCCCAGTAGATAAGTTTATCTCCTGGGAGCTCCCAGTAAAATTGAGACTTGTTGAGCTAAATGGGACCATATTTTTTTTTTTTTCTTTTTGCGGTATGTGGGCCTCTCACTGTTGTGGCCTCTCCCGTTGCGGAGCACAGGCTCCGGATGCGCAGGCCCAGCGGCCATGGCTCACGGGCCCAGCCGCTCTGCGGCATATGGGATCCTCCCAGACCGGGGCACGAACCCGTATCCCCTGCATCGGCAGGCGGACTCTTAACCACTGCGCCACCAGGGAGGCCCTGGGACCATATTTTTAAAAATGAGAACATGGAGGCCCACAGAAAGTCAGACACTCGTTACACATCACGAAGAATGAACTTTCCCCTGACAGCGCTGGAAACCCCACTTTTCTTCACTTAGTCCTGAGCTACTTCTACCCCTCCTTGAAAGATCCAGGTGGATTTTAAGCCATTAATTTGGTGCCAGGACAGACTGAGTCATCTTCTCTGAAGTGACATTAAAGAGATAGACACGTGCAAAATGTCAAGTGACCCAGCTGAAGCAGCGACCTCACTTATTTGATTATTATGATAATACTGACAGTTGTAATAATCCTTGCCACAGAACAGATGCTGGTTATTCAATAAAAATTGAATAATGTAGCATGGTTTTTTGACATTGCTGCCCTGCTTAATGGAAACAGCATGTAGGAACACAAACATATATCATTATGTAGGTCTGGCAGAGAAATCACTGCAAATATGGAAAATTGAATAGCACATTAATATCAATGTTAGGCCTTAAAGGATCTGAGAGGTATGAGACAGAAGAGGGTCTGGAATACCTGCTACAACTCCTAGTGTGAGAAATATCACGTGAACAGGTCAATAATCAGTGTTAAGAATACTTAGCATCCTCTTCCTGACCATAGCTCCTGGCTACTACAGGAGACACCTGCTATATTATAACAGATGTCTGCCAGAGCTTCATCAGGGAAGCCATGCCTCCAGGAAAGGATGACTCTAGGTGGATGCAGTCAAAAGTGTATGGACCACAAGTATGGCCCATAATGAAACACTAAGAGGAGTGCTAAGAATGAGGTTGCTCAAGGAACATTGTGTGAAATCTAAAAGGTGAATGGGGTAGAGGTGCAGAACTAGAAAGTGTAAGTTCTCAGTCATTTAACAGCAGAGCCCAGCATCAGCTTTCCATAAGCCCTTTCCTAGGGGACAGATTGAATATGAAAAAATAAGGTCCCTGTCTTTAAGGATATTGCTATATATAACCGGTAGGGAGAAACATGAACAAATGGCTGCAATGTAATGTATATTTTTTGCAATACAAAGAGAGAGCTCTGTGGGCACAGAGAAGGACCCTCCATTCTGCTGGAGTGAAGCAGAAAAATTTGAATAGTGGAGAAAAGTTACCACTAAATTGAATATAAGACTAAGTCAGAGAAAAGGGGATCATTTTGAGTGTGAAAACACATACTGATGGAGGTAGGAGGTCACAAAGAGTTGCATACGGTACAGGAACATAAACTAGGGGGCGGGCATGGTTGGTAACTGGGCAAAAGAGGATCCTGGGAGAGACTGGACTGTGTGTGCGTGCATGTATGTATGTGGGCAGGGGGAAGTTATGTGGTCACAAAAGGGAGCCTGAACTGCTCGGGAGAGACTGAGGGTCCGGGAAGCACTAGAGAGACTGGGCTAGTCTGAAAGTGGAAGTCGAAGGACACAGAACACTTTTAATACATGCGATTTCATTTTATAGAATGAATATTTTAAATGGGTTAAAGTGTCAAGATATGAGACTTTTTAACAGATGACACAACTTTCATTATTTTTGGCAACAAAATCATACCATGATAGAAATATTTCAAAACATTGCATACCATATGCTCTTTATATTGTATGATTTTCTTTATGGAAAAGAGATATTAATTGCTAAAATGCCTTCTTTTCCCTAAAGGGATATGGATATAGATATGGATATGGAAAGAGGTAGAGATACAGAGATATATATTTATATTGATATTGATATAGACCTATAGATATATTTAGCCATCTGTTTACTTATACTGATACCCATATACTTGTAAATGCATATAAATATATGTTGATAGGTATAGATAGAGATAGAGAGATATAGATAAGTAAAGACAGATAGATAGATAGATAGATAGATAGACAGATCTTACATAAATATAGATACCCCATCAGTCAAGTTTCCCCAGAGAAACAGGATCAAGTATAAGGGTTCTTGCGTTCTCTCTCTCTCTCTTTCTCTGGCTTTGCATTTTGTAAAATTGCATTGGTCGCAAAGTGCATGCAGGGGGCTGGGGGGCAGAGCAGGCTATTGGGGTGACCCAGGTAAAATAGGCAGTAGAACCTAGAGTGAGGCTGAGGCAGATGGTCCAGTGGCCATTGGAAGCTTTACACGAGCAAGCATGTTGTGGCTGTTTTTGTCCTGTGTTTGATAAACTCTGTTGCTGCTACAACTAATACGGTAACAGACCCACTACCTAGCAATTATGCTGATGGTGGCACAGCACAATTTCCAAAGCTTCTCAGCACTTGAGAACTTCCTCAGGAGTGCCCCTCCACTAGGAGATATTAGAACCATGCCCACGAGGAGATGCCAGGTGCTTGGTAAAGAACGGTGTTGGTGGCTTCTACTAGGACTTCCTTGACCTGGAAGGGCTACTGGTGCAACATTGGGCTCTGGGACGTAATGGCACAGCCCCAACTCTAGCTCTGCCATTTGTTAGCTGTGCCATCTTGAGTGAGCCTTTACTCCTGTGATTCTGCTTCCTACTCTGGCATGCTATTCCCAGTGCAGTAAAGCTCAAATGGACTGATGTATATGGTGCTCTCACAACACCCAGCACTCAGGATGTGCTTCCCATAGCTGGCTCCATTTGCACACCTGTCCCTAAATGTTACTGATAGAAATACATTTCAATAACCTCACCCTATGTGATTAGAGAACAGAAATATCAGAGTTGCACACCCTGAACACAGAACAGAAATTTGCTAGAGAGTCTCTAAGACTGTAAATATCTGTCTTAATTAAACTAACGTGTTCCTGTTTGTGCCATCCTAGCACTGGACTTAACCTGAACCCCATTGCCTCAGCCCAGAGAGGCAAACTAAGCAGATACCTCTTGACAGTCTTCCTTGTAATTGCAACAAAGCTTCGATGTCAGCTTCTCAGGGTGACCTACACTCTGAATATTAAATATATACAGCCGTATCTTATTTTATTGTGCTTCACAGATAATGCGTTTTTTACAGATTGAAGGTTTGTGGCAACCCTGTGTTGAGCAAGTCTATCAGCACCATTTTACCAACAGCATCGGCTCACTTCGTGCCTCTGTGTCACACTTTGGGAATTCTCATAATATTTCAAAGCCTCCACAAGCAAAAAGATTATGACTCAGTGAAGGCTCAGATGATAGCATTTTTTAGCAATAAAGCATTCTTAAATTATTTTTTTAGACATAATGCTGTTTCACACTTAATAGACTACAGTATAATGTAAACATAACTGATATATGCACCAGGAAACAAAAAAAATCAGTGTGATTCACTTTATTGCGACGTTCACTTTATTGGGGTAATCTAAAACCAAACCCACAAATATCTCCAAGATACGCCTGTAGTTGAACCATACAAACTGCCATTTGTGTAGGTCAGAATAGTCAAATACTGGCAACATCACATGGCTAAACCTGATACCATCTTTGCGGTAGATTATCAAACTATGAAAACTAAAAAAATTTTTTTAATTAACCTAAAAATGCCCTTCCTTATCCCTGACATTCAGTTTAGTTCGATAGATATTCAGTGCTAACTATGAACCAGGCACTGGCTGTTCATTGCAAACAGAAAAGATTCTTGCTTCCAAGGAATTTACAGTTTAGTGGTGGAAACAGAGTTAAACGGATGGTCTCTGGACACTGAGATCTCAAGACTTAAGTAGCTGGAAGTTGAATGCTGGTGACAGTGAGGTGTGTAGGAGCATTTTACCAAGAAAGCTTCCATAAAAGGCTTGCTCGGGCTTCCCTGGTGGCACAGTGGTTGAGAGTCCACCTGCCGATGCAGGGGACACGGGTTCGTGCCCCGGTCCGGGAAGATCCCACATGCCGCGGAGTGGCTAGGCCCGGGAGCCATGGCCGCTGACCCTGCGCGTCCGGAGCCTGTGCTCCGCAGTGGGAGAGGCCACAACAGTGAGAGGCCCGTGTACCGCAAAAAAAAAAAAAAAAAAGGCTTGCTCGAGGGGCCAGCACTGTAGCAGATTATCATGACTGTGAACATCAACACCACTGGGCAGTGGAAATTTGCTCTTATTTTTTGGTGGGTCAGAAAACATACTTCAGAGTTTTGGTGAACTCTTTCATCGTTTAAGTCTTAGTGGGAGAAAAACTATGACCCTCACTATGGAAGACAAATGGGAGAAAATGCTTCCCTCCTCTCCTCAAAGCAAGCACGTGGCGACAGGATCTGAACTTGGCAATCAGATGCTTCATGCTCCATTCTTACTATTGAACAGTTGGCCCAAGGACAAAGGGGCACGTTGGATATTACAGGGTGACTAGCAGCATTGGGGGTGGTGTCTAGCAGCCGGGTCTGGCAGTGATTGTATTCTGGAGAAACAGTGATGATGGTGTCTTTATCAGCATCCTAAACAAACATTTCTTGGGTGTGCCCTCCTGGGCTGTCCTTCATGACCCCAAGTTCATCTGGTTCCTGCTTGTTTGAATAGCCTGGTTTTCAGCCTTCCCATAATTCTGTCAGTTACCAGAAATAGCATTTCTACTCCTCCAGGACTGTTTCTGTTGCTTGCAACCCAGAAACTTAATGACATAAGCCTTTCTGTTAAATGTAATCAGAATGTGGCAGCCAGTGTACCGGGGTCTTTACAAAAAACTTTTTTTTTTGCGTTTAGTTCTCACAAAGAAACCCTGTAAAGTGGGCCTTGCCCCCGTTGCACAGGTAGAAAATTGAAGTTGAGAGGTTGTGTTGCTTAGAAGTTAGGTTTACAGTCTCTGGAGCTGGAACACCTCAAAGCGCAGTGAGTTATAACTTTTCATTACCTAAGAAATGGAAATCAAAATAGCATTTCTCTGAAGGGGATTTGTGAAAATTAATTGTTTATACATACAAACCACTTAGATCAGTGTCTGGCAATACGAACTTTTCAGTAAGTGTCAACTATCAGTACTGCTAGGTAATTTAGCTCAAGTCTTAGAGCTGATAAATGTCAGAATTGAGGTCAGCACAGAGTCAGGATCTTCCTGACTCTGAATGCTGGTGTCTTTCTGTGACAATGTGCTAAAATTTAAAGTCCCACATTCCAAAGAATGCTTTTCTGAACAAATCCTTTTCCTCCCTGGAGTTAAAAGTTAGGTGAATGACTCATGCTTCTGTTTCCTTGATTTATCCACATAGATGATAAGAACAGGAAAAATTTGATAAAATATCAAAAATGATAATAAAAATGCTAAAAGAAGCGGTCACATGTATTCACTGCTTCTGTGCATCAGGATAGCATCAGAGAGGTGTCCATTTAATATTCACAGTAACACAGTGAGGAAGGAATACTTTCTTAGCAGGTTTGAAGGAGCTGGTGATTAGCACTCTTCTATTTTGCCAAAATTCTGACTAACTGAGGTCTATAAAAAAGAAGTGAGACTATGCAGATCAAAATATACCTTCATGCTAATAAATCTAGTATTGAAAAATATGCTTATTTATGCATGAAAGTGGACTTCCTTACACTGAACTACAGGATTAGACAGATAACCAAGCAGCAGCAGGCCATGGAAGGGGGCTTGAACTTGGGCCCACGTGGCTCTAGACCCTGGGTTCTGACCACCACGGCACACTTCCTGACAACTGCACCTGTGTGGGACCTCGCTCAGGGCACAAAATCACAGACCGAAGACCGTACTCAGGGAGTAGCCAATGACACAGTTCCTACCCAGTTCCTGGCAGAGCTTCACCTCACTGTCTCTCCGTGGCCTTGCACTGACCACCCCTCCTTCCTCCACCTGAATTCCGTGTGTCTGCCCTGCATAGAGCCCTGAGCAGACTCTCACTTTGACCAAAGGTGCTTAGAAGAGGCCTCAGGTTCTGTCCTGGAATTTACACCTGCAGTGATGGTTAAAATGGGGACATCCTTCCATTTCACACGCAACACATATTTATTGAGTGCCCAACCCGCCTGTCAGTGCTGACAAAGACACACAGTCGGAAGCTTTGGCCAGACTGGGAGCTGGACCTCCGAGTAGGATGCACAGATGGTGTGGTTTCATGTGGGGTAAACCAAGTGACAGTGTCATGGCAAGAAGGCTCAAAATAGAGCCTGTGTCTTATTTAGGCTATTTTCCTTATGAAAATTAATTCATGAAGCTGATTGCCTGAAGCCAGAGGCAAAGGACATTGTGCCTGCGCCTGAGAAAAACTTGGAAGGTCGTAGTTGACAGATCTTCACATTGTCTTTACCTGTTGTTCTTGCCTTTAGCCCCAGATGCGAAAGAAGCAGGGCTCTCTAAGCCTCATGAAGGTAACGTGCATCTCCTGGCAGGTGGAAATAGGCATCCACTGGACACTTAATAAGGTGCCTATCTAATGAAAAAAACGGAATTTTTGTTTAGAGCCAAGAAAAGTAAAGGGTTATAGGGAAGATTTATTTATGTATGTGAAAGGTTCCTTGTAAATGAGAGAATAGCTTTGTCATCTGACCATTCCAGATAGATTTCTGACAACAGCTTAGAGGTTATAAGTGATGCAAATTTCACGTCACTGCATAATTTTACTGCCCTATGCTCTCAAAATAAATGGTGTTTTCCTGTTATTCTCATATTATTATGATCCACACCCTCTTTGGGACACTTGATCAAAATTAATTGTCATTCAGCGCACTGGGATACTTCCTGTTTTTCCTGAGGCTTTCACAGCACACAGTCTTAGGTCTTCTGCGAGAAAAAAAACAGCCTCTCAGTTGCATATGTTTTATCCTCTGCTGCTGCAGCTAAATGCCCTCATGGGTTGGTTGCTCTGATGAGCACAGCTGTTTCCACTGATGATTGCAGTGACCGTCCCTACTCCAGCCTGAGGCATGGGTCACTTACTTCCTACTTAGAGGATTAAATCCAGTTTGCTATGATTATTTGCTAGTGAAAACAGAACTCAAGGATGGCTTATGTCACAGGACTCTCAGCTGCTCTCTAAGATGTAGGCATTTCTAATAAGTGGATGTTTTGTTTTTGTTAATTCTGCCGTGGAAGCTGCCAATAAGTGAGAGGGAGAGAGAGGGAGAAAAGGAGAAAGAGAAGGAGGAAGAAGAGAAAAGGAAGAAGAAGAAAAGAAAAATGAGGAGAGAGGAGGAGGAGGACGGGGAGGGGAAGGAAGGAGACAGGCAGGGAGGAGAGAGGATGGGAGGACAGAGAGGAGAGGGAGGAAGCAGAGGTTTGCTGACACCCAGCCTGCCCGCCAGCGGTCAGGTCAGCTCATGCCTTCACACAGCTTTCACAGATGTAGGCAGCACGCGTTTCCACAGCTGGCCCCATTACGGTTCCACTGCTCTCTTTCTTCAGTTTCTTCTTCAATCGAGACCAAATTGAATTGGTGAGGCTATAAGAATTAGATTCAGGGGAAGCCAGAAGCTCCTCTTGGACTAAGACTAAGCCACAGGTGCCAACCCAGCCTTCCCATAACTCTGCATGGAGGTGTTGCGTATACACTCCTCTGTGTCACAGCAATTCTTGAATTCCCATCGTGCTACCATTTGTTGTGTCCATAACTCCCTCAGGAAGCCTGAAAGAGGTAGGTTATCCGTAAGTTGTTGCCGCAATAATGTCCTATAACACAAGAGCCAAAATTCAGTGGCATAAAACAAAAATGATTTATTCTTTTTTTAGATTAATTTTTATTGGGGTACAGTTGCTTTACAATGTTGTGTTAGTTTCTCCTGTACAGCAAAGTGAATCAGTTATACGTATACATATATCCCCTCTTTTTTAGATTTCCTTCCCATTTAGGTCATCACAGAGCACTGAGTAGAGTTCCCTGTTCTATACAGTAGGTTCTCATTAGTCATCTATTTTATACATAGTGGCGTATATATGTCAGTCCCAATCTCCCAATTCATCCCATCCCCCCTTCCCCTCCTTGGTATCATAAGTTTGTTCTCTGCTTCTGTGTCTCTTTTTCTGCTTTGTGAATAAGTTCATCTGGACCATTTTTATAGATTCCACATGTAAGTGACATTATATGACATTTGTTTTTCTCTTTCTGACTTACTTCACTCTGTATGACAGTCTCTAGGTCCAACCACATCTCTGCAAATGGCACTATTTCATTCCGTTTTATGGCAGAGTGATACTCCATTGTATATATGTACCACATCTTCTTTATTTATTCCTCTTTTGATGGACATTTAGGTTGCTTCCATGTCCTGACTATTGTAAATAGTGCTGCAGTGAACATCGGGTACATGAGTCTTTTTGAATTATGGTTTTCTTTTCAGTTGCAAACAAAGCAACTGACAAGGGATTAATTTCCAAAATATACAAACAGCACATGCTGCTCAATATCAAAAAAACAAACAACCCAATGAAAAAATGGGTGAAAGACTTAAAAATGATTTATTCTTGATCATGTATTGCTGGTCAGCTTGGTGCCCAGCTTCAGTTTCAGCCCAGATCTGTCCCATGTCTTCCCTCCTCCTTGGGCCAGCAGCTGCCCTAGGCAAGTGTTCTCACGTTGAGAGCAGGAGTGAAAGAGAGGTGGACAGAGCCACTGGATGCTTCTTTAGGCTTAGTCTTGGAACTGAGGACCAAAATCCCATGAAACCCAGCATCGATGAGGTGGCCTCTAGTAAAAGGAATTGCAAAGTTGTAAGGCAGAAAGGTAGGAGGCACGAAGTACTGGAAACAGTAAGATAATCCACCATAGGTGGGGTTCGGTGACTGCTAACTGCCAATGATTTTACCACTTAAAAGTGCCTGGGCTTCCCTGGTGGCGCAGTGGTTGGGAGTCCACCTGCTAATGCAGGGGACACGGGTTCGTGCCCTGGTCTGGGAGGATCCCACATGCTGTGGAGAGGCTGGGCCCGTGAGCCATGGCCGCTGAGCCTGCGTGTCCGGAGCCGGTGCTCCGCAGCGGGAGAGGCCACAACAGTGAGAGGCCCGCGTACCGCAAAAAAAAAAAAAAAAAAAAAAAAAAAAAAGTGCCTAAACCTTATCCCTTTCCTAAGATTGTCATCATATAAATTTAAATGCTGTCATTCTTAACCTGATAGAAAAGTGGGTAGATTAATAAATGATAGTAAAACCTTAACTACCTCCTAATTAGAATTTCATTAAGGGTAGAAACTGGACCTTACCCACCGTTGCAGCCCTAGTGTTTGACATATATATTTATTGAGAAAATGAATCGAAAACCAATTTACTAAAGAGTTCCAATCCTTTCCTGAGCCGATTTTCTTTTAAAGTGGCTAATGAGCAACATTATTGGATAAAACTGAATAGTATAATTTTTCCAACTGATAACAGGTTCTAATTGGTAATAAAATAAAGAAAAACCTCTCATGAGTTTGACTAGTATCTGAATAATACCTTAGCTGGATAATCAGAAAAAGCAGAAGGAGATTGTACAATGTTAAATGAAAACTTCATAAAGGAAGATTAAACCTCTTTTGATTTGTTGGCAAGTGATCTGGAAACTATTAAAGGAAAATGAATGCCTTCAAAAATCTAACTTTCTACAACATTCATAGTACATTGCATTTTCTTTTAGTGATCACTGTTAAAACTTAAATGGAATATGGAAGATGAACACCCTTTCTTAAGAAACGTAGACTTGATGGGTACGCATAGGCTATGCCCATAAGAAACAGAGGAGAGAAAGTGGGCTGTTGTGTCATTAAGAATATCAATGTGGGAGAAATGTTGAGAGCGTGGAGAAAGGAGCGGGTCCTTAACTAGATTTTACCAACTGTAGTTAAATTATGAAGTAGGATATAACAAGAAATATTCGTCTGGTCAAGGAAAAAAGTAAAAAGTGCACTATATGAAAATTCAGATTCACCTTGTTGTAAATGAACCTCTAAGTACTTTATCTAAAACTTACTTCCCTTCCTGTGTTCTTTAATGCGTGGTAGGTTGATAGATGTGAAGGAGTTAGTCTCCCAAATGGAAACCTGGGAGTTCTTCTTGGCATTTTCTACCCCCCCCACACACACCTCACAACCAAGAAGTCCCACGATATTTCAAAAATTTATTTGCTTAAATATTTTTATATATATCCTCTTCGTTTAATTACGAGTGGTTGGGTGCAACTGGGGGCTGTGCCTGCATGTGGAGATCCGAAGCGTCTGTTGAGGGAAGCAGGAGGAGGCTAGTTAGGAATTAAGGGATTTCTGAACAGAAAGGATGACAAAATAGAATGTCATAGGAGTGATAATAATCCACTAAGGGAAAAGGAGAGTTATCATAGCCATTTGGTTTTACCATGTATATTTGCATCTTCAATTCTATGCAGTAATAGTCCAGACCCTGTGCTGGGTCAAAGACTTAGGGGGGTGCGGGCTCCTGAGTGTACCTTGGGCCACTCACGTGGGCAGTTCCTATTTGGTGAGGGGGGGATAAAGATCCCCCCAGTGTTCCCCTCAGCTTCACTGAACTTTACACAGGCTCTCCCTGACTCTAGGCTTTTTACTCCCTTTTCCTGGAGCAAGTACTTTAGAGAACTTTCAGTTGTAAATTCTTCCCTTTTCCTTTGAGATGTAAATCTTCCCCCAGCCTCTTGCCAGTTTTACTGCCCAGGAATGTCTTTCTTGAGGTGCTGGGAACCATCCCATTGAAATGCAGTCTTTGAAAGGGAGAGCACTGCCCTGTTTCAGGTCTCCGTGGGAAGATAGAAGTCTAAATTTGATGTGCCCAATTAACAAACACAGATGACCACACAGACCAGCCTCTTCCTAAAGTTTGCCAGTACTTTTCCACTAGCTCACACCAGCACTTAAAAACCCTGCTGCCTGCAGTTTCAGTGGAGTTGAGCCAATCCCTCTTTCCTATGGCAATAGTCTTGAATAAAGTATCCCTTGTCTAACAGTCTGACGCATTTTTTCCTTGGTGGGGACACTGTTGGTGAGCAAACTTGTTCTTGGATAATCCACTGAGAAAATGTTTTGTCCAGCACAAAAGGCAATGGATTGACTCTGGAATGGAGTAAAGAGAGTAAACTCAGGGATGAGACAAATGATCTTTCAGTCACCAACTTGGAGGACAAGTAGACAATCATCTGAAAAAGTAAGGGAATATGAAAGAGGGGCACAAAGACTGATACCAAGTTGTGGGCCCACCACATGGCAGCTGAGGAGCTGCTTTTATAAACAAGGTGCATGTGCTACTTTGCTGCAGTCAGGAATGGCCTTGACAGTGGAGAAAATGCACCAAAGTTGACACTCCAAAAGATGTGAATTAAGCAGCGTGGGTGCTCAGCCTGACTGAACCGAATGTAATTGGTCTTCAACAAACTGCTCCTCCCCTTGGGTGCCCAGTTGGCTGAGGGCATCGATGCCTGTGCTGCTTCCCAGTTAGAACCCTCAAGCATCCTAGGCTTTTCCTCTCTCTCCTCTCCCACCTCAATGGCTCCCTCTCATTCCCCAATACAGCCTCAGGGAGAGGCCAAGACTGGGAAATCAGAATCTTTCCCCTTGGACTATGCTTTCTGGGCTAAGTGACTCACGGATGAAAAGGACAAAGATCAAGTTCATAATTCAGCAGGCTTTCCGTTCACTTCCGTGTTAATGGTTCCCTTCTTGTCCAAAAGCAAGGCTAGAGGAGCCAAAGGATGTGTCGCTTCCACTTCCTTCCAGCATCTTTTCTGGCCCTGAAAAAAAAAAGGAGGGAATTTGAACTTTGTGAATGTGTAGGAAACTATTGTGCCCAGACTCTCTGCATAATAGTTTGTGTACATCATATACACAAACCATCCTGGGAAGAAAAATTATCTGATGTTCAAAAAAGATGAAAGTCAGACTCAGAGGAATTAAGCAACTTGTTAGGGACCACAGAGATGACAAGAAGCTGAGTTAAGATTTAAAACCAGGCACTCTAGGCACCAAAGCCAGTACACTGATGAACACCCTGCACTACAAGACTGTTTTCAGGGTAATTGCTTCTTCTAAGACAGGCAGCTTTTTCCTCCACCTCCCTCTCTTGCCTCACTGGGGATACCGGGGTTCGTTAGGATGCTGGACCTCAGGTGACCTGTTAGGCATTTGAGTGCTGTGCATTTGTCGGCATCTGGGTTAACTTGCTCTTTCTAGTAAAATCCTTTCTAGCAAAATTCATTCCTCTTGAAAAAATTCAATAAAGACTGAAAGGTGGGGGAGCAAGATTAGAAAGTTTGAAAAAGGAAAGTAGGTAACTAAGGAAGAACAGCCCCAGGAAGCCCGTGTTCCTCCCTCATTGGAGAGTATGGGAAAGGGCTGGATTGGCAGGAATAAAAAGGAAAATCCTTTTTTATTAAGCTCACTTTTATAGTATTATCTCTTCAGAGGTGTTTATGAAGACATTCACACACAGTAAAACTTGCCTCCCTAGACCCACTTATATTGAATTTCTGTAGCTCTCCATCAAATTTTAAAATCCCTGCCTATTACTCCATCTCTACATAAATCATACCCCATGTCCATCAGACTCCAGCTTGGACGCAGTTCTCTTTAGCTCCTGGTAGTTTGTTATAGAACTGTGTATCACACTGAGGAGGCACCTATATCCTGGGATTCCAAATCACCCAGGGATGCATGGAAATTGCCTTTTTTCATTTTTTTGTGGGGAGAAAATGAACCAGGATCCAGAGGAAGAAATGAAAAGGCCAGTTGCAGTTTTACTACTACAGATCCTCAATTATTCAGCTGCCAGTGACCCATCCTCCGACTTAAACATCATCTCGATCCTGCTATATCCCTGCTCAGAGCCTGTACTAGACTTCTGTGTTGTCGATCAGTGCACACCCCTCAGGGAAGGGGAGCCAGCTAATGTAACAAGATCGTTGACCTAGTGAGTGAGGGAGTCGTGTATGGTGGCTGAAAGAAGCCCCCTCTGTGGATTCCAGGAGCTGAGAGCTGAGGACAGCCCTGGCTTTCATAAGCTGGGACTAAATCAGATTTTATTTTGAAGGGTTTTGATGGCAGGCTTCTAGTCTTCAAAATTTTACAAATTAAAAAAATGCTAGAATATTCATCCCCCAGACCTACCATCCTCCTATGCTCATTGATTCATTCATCATTCACTGATTCAGAAAGCCAGTCTTTCAGTGATTTAGTCAACATAAAACAGTTAAACGTCACTGATGTGCCAGTGGAATGGAGGTGTTGGATATAATGGCAGAAAAGATAGGCATGGGTCTCGCCCTCATGTACTTATATTCCAGTGAAGAATGCATCTAAGAGAAGAACTGGATGTAAACTCATGAAGTTCAGCATATGCATGTAATACCAGAAAGTCACAGGTAAGGCCAACATGAGAAAAACTTTCAAAGCTTTTAAGTTATAACGATGCATTTCCCTTCTTTGGATAGACTACAAGTCCCACATGAGTGAGACGGCACACTGGCCGATGGATTTGTTATTTCCACCAAATGTGTCCATCCTAACAAGCTCATTCATTTACTGGCATAGCGGTATATCAGTGTCTGAATACTGCACTGGCACAGATCATTGATACCACATATCGAGCCACTAGAGAGAAGAGCTGACCCTGTGGGGAGAGATGGGTAAGTCATTAAAAATCAAGAACCTGTGTTTCCATTACTGGAAAGCCTTCTAGAAGTTCTATTCTCCCTCATTTTCTGCACATTCTGTTCTGTTGTAGTCACTGTCTGTGGGAATAGGGACATATTCATCTGTGGTGAATGCCTTCAAGATAATAGCCATTCACACTCTGTGACCACTTTGCTCTCCAGAAACTTGTTTCCAGAGGAAGAATGAGTCTCTCCTTGGTCACACAACCTTACTTCTGCTTTCTTCCAATTTCCGCCCCCAACCATGGTCGCTCCTGCTGTGCAGTCTCTTCTGGAGCAATCGGCCCTCATCCTGGGCTCTAGGATCGACAAAGAGCTTGCCCACTGCTTTCCTCCTCCACCGCTGCTCTGGACTGTGACCTTTTCTGCTCCTTTCCTTCTTTCTACCCACTGGGGAATCCCTTTTCATAAAGCTAAGGTTGCAAAGGACCCTGAAGCAGAGGAGTCCTCTGGCTCTCATGGTCGTGCCCACCAAGGTGACAGGACGGCTACAGACTCCCAGGAGGGACACCCCCAACGCCCAACCATGATGGAGTGGAGGATGCTCAAAGGAGAAAAGAGATTCGCCACAACATGGAAGCCCAACAGCGATGGAGTGGAAGATGCTCAAAGGAGAAAAGAGATTCGCCACAACATGGAAGCCCAACAGTGATGGAGTGGAAGATGCTCAAAGGAGAAAAGAGATTCGCCACAACATGGAAGCCCAACCGTGATGGAGTGGAGGATGCTCAAAGGAGAAAAGAGATTCTCCACAACACGGAAGCCCAACAGCGATGGAGTGGAAGATGCTCAAAGGAGAAAAGAGATTCGCCACAACACGGAAGCCCAACAGCGATGGAGTGGAAGATGCTCAAAGGAGAAAAGAGATGAGCCACAACACGGAAGCCCAACAGCGATGGAGTGGAAGATGCTCAAAGGAGAAAAGAGATGAGCCACAACACGGAAGCACCTCAGGAATGGATTCACTCAAAAAAGTGGTTGCTGAGCTCAGAAAACAAGGATTAGAGACATATACTTAGCCAGGTAGAATCAGGCTTTGCCCAGTTGAATAAATGTTGAGTGCAGAGGTCAAGAGCAACGTGGTTAAGACAAAGGTATTTTCTGTCATAAGACAGGAGCCACTCTTAACGACTTCCAGAGAACTTGGGAGAACAGTATCCCTCTATAATTGTTACCGAATTGGTCAACCGGACACGAGCCAGAGGCCTAGCCCAGGCTGAGACCCCCTGTCCCGGCCAGGGAGGTTCTTTTCTCGATCAGATTTGCACAGCCAATAGGAAAACCGATGCTGAGACTGGAACAGCACAAACTTCAGTCAGTGGCCAAAGAATGGAGAAGCGGGAACCTAGTTCGCAAATCAACTTCTCAACCCAAATTGGGCAGAGACACCAAATATATAGGAGGGTCCAGGCAAAAGGGAGGGAAGTGGAAAGAGTGGGAGGAATATTCATACTAGCACCTAGTATGTTCAAAGGAGTTTAGATATAACATCTACCTTACTTTTTAATTTTAATTTTATTCTCAAAATAAAAATATTCAAAAAACATAAAAATTTCCCATGTTATAGGGAAGGGAGATACATTTCAAAGAATTCAGTGGACTAGCGGATGTCAGAACTAAAATTTGAATTTATCTCATTGGGTTATAGATAAGAATAACAGGTAGTGCATACCAGACATGGTAGGAACTCCATAATTGACCACTATTATTACTGTAGATGTGCTCACTTAAGCTACTTTAATTTATTCTTCTGAAGTTATTATCTTATTCACCTTGCCTGGTTATTCCCTTCTCTTTCTTTCTAGGCCCAACTTCAAGGCATCTCCAGCTATAAGAACTTATATTAATAAAACCGTTATATTAAATAACTGTTATATTAATATAATTAATAATAAAACTGTTATATTAATATAATTAATAATAAAAACTTATATTAAATATAGCGTGGACATCTCCACGTGGAGTGTGTGGCCCTGAACAGTGAGAAGGATGTGGGCTGTGAGATCAGGCATTTCTCAGGGAGCATCCTGACTCCATACACCAGCTGTCTGGTCTTAGGAGAAGGCTTAGACTTCTCTGGGCCACAGCAAACATAAAACAGGAAATCATACCTGTCCCAAAATATTTTTGAGAGTTTTAAATCCCAAGGTACTTACCCAAAATTTGCTGGATAGTGGGCAGTTAATGTGTGTTACTTCTACTCTCAGCCTCACCTCAACTTGGATTTCGTGAACACAGACAAAAAAAGCAGTGCAGGAGCCATTGGAGCCCTTGGTGATTGTGACCTATTATTCCCAGTTCTCCTTCTGGGCACATGGTTCTTCTCTGTCTTTGGAAGTTTGCTTTGGCCATGTGGCTGGTGATGACCTGTCAGTTCTATCAACTTCAAAATGAAGCGCTACACCATTTTCACCACATCCCCTTTCCTTGCAGTGTGTATCCCATTGGAGGCTCTGACAGTGAATGCTTGAATAACCACAGTGGGCAGGATCCCTAGATGAGCTGGGCTGACATGAGGTATGAGCTAGAATAAGGCTTTTGTTGTGATAAGCCACTGAGATTTTATTCAACCACAGTGTAACTTAAATATCCTGACTGATACAGGCAAAGTCTACCTTGAGCTTCCCTTCCATTTTATTTTTCACCCAAGAGGCTGATTTTAACGATTTTTTTTTCTGTTTTCTGAGAGGTCCAGAGGAGCTTGGAAGCAATCTGATCATGTAAGTGAACGATTTATGACTCCCATTTGTCCCTAAGCAAGGATTTGCCCTGTACCATTCATCTCTCAAGATATAATTGGACTTAAAATTAAAACTGCATTACCTTCCAATTCATTGAGAGGAAACTGGTGGTTTTGACTTAAACAGCAGTTTCAAGCAAGGTATCTATTAGGAGGCTGTGAAAAATTATTCCATCCTGCTATCTTCAGAGCCAGCATGAGAAAAGAATTGTTTTTCAAACAGTACCTGATTGAGCTTGAGGTCCTCAGGACCAACTTCAGCACTGGGGTATCAGCTAGTTGGGTTCTGTGGCCCTCCCCACTTTAGCCCAAACTGCTTCTTATGAATCTATGTTTTTATTGTGTTTCATCTTGAGATTTCTTTATGAAAATCTTTAATTGCTAACATGAAACACTTGCAAGAGGCATGAACAAAGAGGTTGGGGTCAAGGAATGTGCAAACAAACTGAGGTCAGAGCAGGCTTCAAAGGGCCCCCGGCAGATGAGGCGGTGGTGTAGACAGGGCTGGCTCCTCCTTGCCTGTGTTTCAAGCTCATCTTGGTTTGTCCACTGAGGTCAGGAAGATGGTCAGAGTAGAATCCACTGAAAGTAGAACACCTGGCATCAGCTGCTTCAGAGTTTGAAAGCCAAGATGTGGACAGAAAGGCTTTTTACCTCCTAAGTACTCAAAGCGTAGCCTGTAGCTATGTCTTCTGGGTTCTCCCGAAGGCGATTACTGACATAGAGTTTAGAGTGGGGAAGAATAACACGTATGAAAAATAAAAAGGCAGGGGCTGGAAAGGGTGGGGATCCCTCAGAGTGAAATGCATGCCTGGCACTGCCTCTGTCAACCCAATGGGAGTCCAGGAGTCTCCTTGTCAGTGGAAATGGCTGGACCCTTAGACCAACACCACGCTTGGTCATTCACGGGGGAGGTGCTCTATGAAGACCATGACCCCAGCTCAACAGTCAAGGTGGTCCCCAAAGGAGCTCACACTGGCTCCTTCAGGGACCAGTGTGAGTCCCCGAAAATTAATTAGCTGAGTTAATTTTCCAATCAAGGGAGAGAGGGTCACTGAAGAAACAAGTTTCATCAGGTTTCTGCACTTGAAAGCAGCACACTAGATATAGAAGCAAATGAGGGAGCAATAAGGATTTCAGATGTGACGTTCCGACTGGTTAAGGGTAGAGGATTGTGAGGGATGGTCTTGGGACTGGCCATTGTTCTAAGTAACAAAAGCGCTGGCAAGCTTTACAAGGGAGTCCAAGAAGGACTGTGGGGCTAAGAGTTTTGTGAGACACTTTTAGATGTACATGCTTGGTCCTGACAATTTTTCTTTCAATGGTCTTGATGCAAACTCCCGTGAACACTTACCTGGCGTCAAGCCTAGTGCTGGGTACGAGTAGTGCCATAGGAACAGCTGAGCCCTTGCTCCCAGGAGCTTGGAGCTTGAGAGGTGATGGATAGAGCTAAGTGCAGACTGCTCTGGGAGAGTGAGAAGGCATTGCAGAGCAGAGGTAAAGAGAACAGACTGTAAGCCACACTCTTGTCCCTGAAAGATGGCTCAGATTCTTTTTAGCTAAGTGACCACAGGCAAGTGACTTGACTTCTTTGTCAAAGCATCCTCACTTGAAAAATAGGAATAAAAGCAAGCTGATTTCATAGGACTTCTATGAATATTCAAGAAGCACATTTACATATGTCACTTAGAATAGTCCCTGGCATAGGGTAAGCACTTAATACATAGTTGTTATGCTAACAAGTATCCATTCATTCGGTGGAACATAATTTAGCCACTCCAGATACCTCAGGAATATTACAGGTTAAGGGAATCCACAGATGTAATTCCAAGTGAAGCGTAGGACAAGTCTAGATTCAAAATTGTAAATAGTAAGCATTCAGAAAGTGTCAACTATTATTACTACTTAAATCAGACTAGGGAGGTCGTCTCTGACAGATACATAATAGGAGCTCCTTAAATGCCCATTTCCCTGACCATTTATACCTTGCATATAAGTCTCCAGTGCCACCAAACCACTTTTTGTTCCCATCATGTACCCTATGCTGCTTCTTCCTTCCATGCCTTTGCTCAAGATCTTCTGTCCCCCTCCGTGCTTCTCACGCTCCCTTGTCTGGAGGCAAATCCCCTTTGGCTATTAAGACCCAATGAGCACATCCTCCAGCAAAACTTTAGGTGGTCCTCTTTTGAGGATTTCCGTAGCACTTGTAAACTTTTGCTTTCGTAACATTCACCATGCAGTAGTGTAACAGGATCTCTGAGATTCTGTGTCCACCCATAGACTATAATCTCTCCAAGGGCAGAAATATACTTTTGCCACTTTTGCAACCCCAGGGACTGGGACCCAACTGGTATTAAGCAGCTTCTCATCTATAAATTTTGAATAGATGTGTGACTCTTACTTCACAGCAGGCTGGCCTCTCACTCTTCCAAGCTTATTAATTCCATCTGTATCTTTTCCTCAGCTGATTTTTCAGCCTAGATTGCTATACTCTTTACCATCTCCCCTTTTCATTTCAAACCGCAGCCCTTCCTTAGAAATTCAGTCCATAGTCCATCTCCCTATGAAGACAGGCTTGTGAGACAAGCAGATAGTAATTAAAATCTGGCGTGGTCTGTTCTTGCCAAGTAGCCTTAGACAAAGCTTCTCAGCCTTCTCTCTCTTTCCTCAGTTTTCCTAAATGGGAAAAAATAAGAAAGAAAAGAAAGGGAAAGGTATATGTGTTCTTTTTCAGATTCTTTTCCATTATATGTTATTACAAGACATTGAGTACAGATCCGTGTACTATATAGTAGGTCCTTGTTGTTTACCTGTTTTATACACAGTAGTGTGTATACGTTAATCCCAAACTCCTAATTTATCTCTCCCCTCAACGCCGGCTATCCCCTTTGGTAACCATAGGCTTGTTTTCTATGTCTGTGAGTCTATTTCTGTTTTGTAAATAAGTTCATTTGTATGTACACTTTGCTGTGCACTTGAAACTAACGCAACACTGTAAATTAACTATACTTCAATTAAAATTTTTTTATTTAAAAAAGGAAAAGAAAATTTTTAAAAAGGAAAAGGTATACCTATATCATGTAAGGAATACAAATATTTAAAAGTGTGAAAGTACCAGCAGTACAGTGTCCAGCACAGAGTAGGTATTCAGGCAACAATTGAAATCCACTGCTAAAATGATTAATCTACTACCGGTTTCCCATCGCAGTGGTACAGCACTATTCTTTCTCCTAATCTCTATGTGCACATTTCTCTGCATAGCTCATAATTACCTCAGATTTAACATGTCCAAAACTACCCTCATCATCATTATTCCAAACCAGCTTTTCCCAACTAGCTAATGCTGTAATCATTTTCCCTGCTGCTCAGACTTGACAACTAAGATTTCTTAACACCCTTCCTCTCTATTGGTCAGAGTCCTTGGTTGCAGATAACAGTGACATAACAGGGCCAGGAGTCCTGTGGGAATAGTCTGCCCCAGGGAGGAGGAGTATTTTATCACTGAGATCATTTAGAATTACTGGCACATGGTGATAATAGGAAGCAGACTAACTTTTTGTTAATCTTATTATTGAATTTTAAATTATCTGCAAATAATGTACCTCCCTCTTACCTATACCCGGTGCAGACTGTTCCCACCTCTCCACCCATGATAGGTATGCTGCTATTGAGGGATATTTGATGGTTCACAGAATGTCTGGAATGGCCATAGGGATATATCTAACCTGAGCTTCCAAGAACAATACCCACCATGATCTGATCTGTAAGGGGATTATTGTTGCCAGAACTCCAGCATAGAACTCCTCTGCTATAGTAAGAAAGTGAGCAATGTCACCCACCACATCTGATCCCAGAGACCCTCTGCTTCATGTCAGGTTTGCTGAGATGTCAGAAGAATCAATGCCCTATGCCCAGTCTACACCCTCATAGGGCTCACTTCCAAATCAAAGACTCATGGAGAAGATTAAGCTAGGACAATCTGAGCCTCAAGGCTGCAGCCGAGTAGCACATGAAGCAGAGGAATATAACACACAGAGACACACATACACACACAAACACACACACACAGAAGAAATTCTTTCTTTGCATGCCTGTGTGTAAACTGAAACTTGTACATATTGGAACTGTGTCCTCCTGTTGGCACAGTTCCCTGTCACTGCATGGAAAGGTGCAAATCAAGGATATGGTTCCCCTATGCATGAGTTTCCATTAACACAGTACCCTGCTGAACTGAGAGCTGACTGTACGTATGCATACACTGGGAGGATTCACAAGACTGGCACTACTGAAACATGGGACAACAGTTCATAAGAGTTAAACCTCTACTCATGGTGGGTTCTACCAAATCCTCCCAACCATCTTCTTCCAGTTATTTGTCACATTCTGTCAATTCCACCGCCAGCACATCCCTTCCTTTCTGTCCTTACCCTGACGCCTCAGGTCAAGCCCTCATGACCATCTTGCTGACCGCTGCTGGACCTGTCCGTCTTGTCTCCTTGGCTCCAGTCCCCGCATCCCTGCTTCCAGAGTAAATTCCCAAACAGACGCCTGTGGTTATGTCCTACACTCAGTGCAGTGACTACATATCCTAACCACCATTACTTTTCCCTAACTACCTCACTATACTATTTCTCAAAGGTATTGATTGGCCAGATTTAGGTCATATGCAATCCTACCTCCTAAACCAGTCATAGGTATAGTGACTGATATTATTGAGAAGTGGTTAGCTCTCATTAGACATGTGGGGAGAATACAAAGAAACACTTCTTAAATGAAGAGGGAATCATTCCTGAAAGAAAAGAAGGTTCCTGAGCCAAAACCTGGAAAGTATCCATTATAAGTTCCATACAGTGAATGTATTCAACAAGGCCCTAAACTCTTCTTCCATCTCAATTCCTCCCATTCTCCTTCCTGCACCCCGTTGTATGGTTTTCTTACACTTTTAAGCCTCTGGTCCTGACCCAGGACATAGTCCTTCTGCTTCCCTGAATGCCATCCTCACACCTTTCTGCCTGTGAGATCCCTGTCCTCTTCTTCTTCAATAACCACATTTAACTGGCCCTTCACTGTTGTCTCCTGTGACTTCATGGGTGGACTAAGCAAGGTTGGTACCATGTTCCTTTTGCATAACACACACCTAATCCCAAGGCACTGTAGTTGTCTGTTTCTCCCACGGGACTGTGTCCCCCACTCAGAATTACTCATCCCTGTACCTCCAACCATGTGACCTCCTTAGATGGTTAAATAAAGAGGTGAAAAAAGGAATCAAATAGTATAGCAGCTGCTCAATAAAGTCCACTTGAATCATGGCTTATTCTTTATATATCAGGGATGCTGAAAAGATAGCTATTATGCATATACTAAATTCTGTCCAACTGTGCAAACTTTAAATAAGTTAGTTTTATTGAATCTTCTCTGTAATCAGCAATTTATAGATGTAAAAAAATGAAGCTCAGTGAAGCTAAGAAAGTTGCCCATGGAGTTATCACTGTAAGTCATGGATATACAGTTGAATCCGGGTCTAGACTCCAAAATGTGATTTCTTTCCATAATACTGCATTTTACATTAGAATAACCATGTCTCCTTTAAAGAAAAGTGAAATTTAAGAACTGAAAATCTATCACAAACACTTTAAGCATACCCAACAGACATAAAATACAACCATCTACTTTAGCAATTGCATTGATTAACCAATTGATAATCAAGAAACCATACAGCAAACCCATTAACTTGGACATAAAAGCACAAAGGAGGGCCTGGTGTTTCCAGAAATGTTGCTATTGATTAAGTTATTGTCAGCCTGGACTTAGAAATGTGTGAATGGTATGTGTGAGTATGGAATCACCATGTTCCAAATGGTAATTTTATCAGACCACTCAAAACCCTGGGGTGTGATTGTGACACTGATATCCCTCAGCTGCAGGGTTCTTTTGTATCTAAAGAATCGTTTGGCTCCCAGGGTCCATTCTTCTTGTTTTCACTTATCCAGGAGTCTGTCTTCTTGTAGTTTCAAATAGCCTCTAATCTCTTTTACTGTTTCTTGCATTGTGTGTCTTCAGTAGAAAAATGCACCCCGCAAGGAATAAGCTGCTAAATGAACCTGTTGTTAATAATACAAAGTCCGGGATGGGCACTGTTTTACGTCGTTATTTATTTATTTATTGCTAAGATACTACAAGAACTTGCTGTACTGTGAGAAGTAAGAGTCCAGGTGTAAAAATAAGGGAGTCTACTTGTAAAATTGCTGGGATAGAAACTTTTCAAACCTTAATAGGCTTGAAAGCATAACTACAAGAATTCAGGGGAAAAGTCCATGAATAACTGAAACAAATAGCATCTGGTTGCAGTATTTTCCACTGTTTAACAGAAAATCTTACCAAGCTTCTTCAATCAATAAGACTTAAGATGCACACAAAGGAGGAACATTCCATGCTCAGAGATGAGGATGTAAAGGCAGTCCAAAGCCATCCTTCCCCACCTGGGTGATGCTATGAGATGATTATGAGAATCAGTAAATGACGGGAGGTCACCTGATGGATTTAGGCACGGGGCAACCTGGACGTGTGTGTGTGTGTGTGTGTGTGTGTGTGTGTGTGTGTGTGTGTGTGCTGACAACAGGTGCAGAAAGGACTTCAGCTGATTGAGACTGGAGGCTGGGACATCACACAAGAAGAGGTATTGGCCAGGGTTAGTTGAAAACAACATAAACTGTCTGGCAAATTTGAGAAGGAAAGGTACTTATTAAAGGAAATTATGGGACTTCCCTGGTGGCACAGTGGTTAAGAATCCGCCTGCCAATGCAGGGGACACAGGTTCAAACCCTGGTCCGGGAAGATCCCACATGCCACCGAGCAACTAAGCCCATGCACCACAACTACTGAGCCAGCGTGCTGCAACTACTGAAGCCCGTGCTCTAGGGCCCATGCCCTGCAACCAGAGAAACTACCACAATGAGAAGCCCGCACATTGCAACGAAGAGTAGCCCCTCACTCACTGCAACTAGAGAAAGCCTGCGTGCAGCAATGAAGACCCAAGGCAGCCAAAAAATTTTAAAAATAAAAAATAAAGTAAATAAATAAATAAAGGAAACTAAAGTATCTAACATATTTCTGGAAGGTTCAGAGACTTAGACTTGAGGCTCTGCCGTCAGAAACAAAGATTTCCTTAGGTACCCTCAGGCTCTCATCCTGATTTACCCACCACTGTCCCAGTTTTAAAGCTGAGAGTCTCCTGTCCTGGGATTCCCTTCTATCCCAGGCAAACTGGTAGAGTTGGTCACCCTACTCTCAGGGCAGAACTGGGCCTGTGAAGATACCACTGCTGAGATCAATGGAGACAGAAATTATATTTTGCACATCTCTGACGCTGGGCATAAAATCTGCTACTAAAACCTGGATAGTCATCCTTCTAGGACACGGTTGATTCCACTGCCACTAAGTCATCACCACAGTTAGTTAGTGTTGAAGGGTCCCTGATTTCTGGTGTTCCTAGCTCCTGATCATCTAATAGGTGCATCTAATTAGTAGATCCTGGGATTGGCTTATTGGAGCTTTCAGCTTAAGACTAAGAGGACTCTCTAAACACAAAGGAGGATCAAATGTTGCATTTCCCTAAAACAGTGACAGCTTTCAACTCAACTCTGGTAGCTCTTGCATTGGGCTCAGAGGAAGATGGCAGAAAGCTGAACCAAGGCTTGGAAAAGACGTAAACTGAGAAAGGCTTGGAAAAGATGTAAACTGAGAAACATTTAGAAAGAAATTTGTAAGCTCGACTGAATATATATATCCAAGGACAAAGAATCATTTGTTACCCCAAGATCTCTAGATTAGGTAACTTGAGGAATTTTATTGCAACCTACTAAAATCAAGACTTTAGGAGAAACAGAGTATATATATAGAGGGAGGTAATGAAGTTATTTCCATTGAATTTGAGGTGCCTCTGGGGCATTCAGGTCGAAAGACCCATTTGGCTGAAGCTGGCAGAAGTGCCAAATGAGCCAGTTCATAGGAGGGAAAACTACTAAAGGACAGTGTGTAATGTGGCCAAGGTAATAAAGGCGGAAACAGTATTTACACCTAAATCTGATTCCAAGTCCTTGATTTTTCCAGTACTTCATACTGCTAGGATGACTTTTGTACATATGTGTTCCATGGCACAAATGTGCCTTTTCTGATTTCAGAAGAGGAGAGGGATATATAACAAATATTTAATAATTGTCTTGGAAGTGACACTATGTGGTAACCATCTAGATGAATTCAAAGTGAAGTATTTTACAGATGATGAAAGTGTGTTTCTGAGAGATTTATTTGCTTGACATTATCTAGCTGGTAAACTGAATTAGATGAGCTTTCCTTTCACTTTTTGTTAAGTGTGAAGAGCTTATGGCTTATAGCGGTGGTTCCGGAAGTGTGGCCCCAGGACCAGCAGCATTAGCATTGCTCAGAATCTTCTTAGAAATGCAGATTACCTGGCCCCATCCACATCCCACAGAATCAGAAACTCTGGGGTGGGGCCACAAAATCTATGTTTTAACAGCCCTCCAGGTGATTCTAATACATGCTCAAGTTTGAGAACCACTGGCTTATTATATCTTTCCAGATATAAGAAGGACAATTAAAAAATAATTTTCTTCCACTTTTGGGTGAGATAAATAATTTAAATGAGATACCATTTAGAAAGTCCTTAGCAGCGAGCCAGGCATATATTAGATTCTTAATGACTCTAACTGAAATATGATGAACCTAATAATTCAAATAGCAGAAAAAATTTCACCAAAGACATTTTAATACTTTTACACTAAAAAAAGCTTTAGTTTGAGCTTACAATGAATTTGTATATTTTATGTATTTTTATTCTTCATTTGTTTTTTTATAAAACTTGCAAGATGAAGTTTATGACTTCAACTAATTTAGAAATGTTGCATACCTAAAACTATTTGTTTTTAAGATTCCTATCATATCTGCTAACAACAAGAGTTAGGAAATTAAAACCTGGGCATCTGAAGGTGATTTTAGGAAATTCGCTTTATTTATTCCTGTCCTTGTTAATGTTCCGATCCCAGCACACAATCATTTCTCTTAATACTAGAAGTGTAGCACTCAGAGTAGCACATTTCTGGTCAATGCAGAGAGTCTTAAAAAAGGCTTAATGGTCATCGTTTGTTGGTAATCCAGAGGGGATGCATGAATTGGATAGAAGAAAGCACCAAACACTTTCTTGGCTCCACTCCAGACTTGAGATTCCAGTTTTCAGTGAAGCATGTGGTATAACGGTAGGGACATTACTCAGAGTCCCACCTCCCACGTTCTGAGCTCAGCCCTGCTACTTTTTATGTGTGAAACCCTGGGGCAATAACTTGGTGTCTCCACTGCTCAGAGTGTTTCTTCATGAAATAAAGTACTTAGGCAGTAAGATGGCAAAGCTTCCTGCCAGCACTGGTGTGAGCCTAAAAAAGAAAGATTTACCAAATAACAAAGAAACATGAGATGAGGAGAGAGAGAGAATCTATTCACTACTGTGTCACACTTTACAGAAGAGTATAAATTGTTCCCCTGGAGATGCAGATGTTATTCATTACACTGTAGATAAATTCAGAAATTTAGTTTACCCTGATTTAGCATTATGCTTAACTGTTTTGAAAACTAATGCAATACAGTCATCCCTGAATGCTGCTTTGTAGTTATATTTAAAAATAAATGCTGGGCCTCCCTGGTGGCGCAAGTGGTTGAGAGTCCGCCTGCCGATGCAGGGGATACGGGTTTGTGCCCCGGTCTGGGAGGATCCCATATGCCGCGGAGCGGCTGGGCCCGTGAGCCATGGCCGCTGAGCCTGCGTGTCCGGAGCCTGCGCGTCCGGAGCCTGTGCTCCGCAACGGGGGAGGCCACAACAGTGAGAGGCCCGCATACCGAAAAAAAATAAAAAAAATAAAAAAAATAAAAAAAAATAAATGCTGTACTGATTTGCTTCATGAGGTTTCTCTACAGGAAGAACTTCTAGGTTTGTAGCCTGAAGATTCAGAAATGAAGGTATAGGCACACTAGGGGATCTAATTATAAGAGCTACATTTTTTTTCCCCTAGCACATAGTTTGGGCCAGCCAAGTGCTACAACCCAGAATGATAATGTATTGTTCCTAGTCCTCAGAAAAACAGTAGAGGAGAATTTAACACCCCATATTGCAAATTAAGACAGCTGTCTCAAAGCAGAGACATGAGTTGCTCTGTGTGCCCTGGGAAGTAAAAGATAGAGTTGGTATCCAAAAATCATTTCCACTTGACTCTTTGCCCCAGAAAAACAAACAAACAAGGAGACTTAATTGAGCATGTACTATCTGCTCTACACCAAGTCTTTGATATTTATTTACCTCATTAGCTGCAACACCTCTCAGTAGCCCTTATTGTTAGCCCAGTTCTACTGAGTAGGAAACAATTTGCTCTAGGTCACGGAAGTTGATCTGAGAGACTTGGCTCTAAACCTAAGTGTTGGAGTCCTGAGCCCATGCTCCAAATGCAGTGCAGATGAAATATAGAAAATAAAGATAGAGCACTGTTAAAATTACAATGAAAATCAATCTACGCTCATCTAGCTAAGCATGGATAAAAATGGTTTTGTAAATTTCTTCTCACATATGACATTTTGCAATGTTAAGTAATAATAAAGCCTGGGAAAATATCTCATTATATCAGAGAAAAAATTTCTCAAAAGTGCTCTTAGGATCAACTGCTTGTCTTTTAGAAGGTATCAGGTATTCTCTCTTCTTAGGGATGAAGATTATGTTTCAAATAATAAATGCATTTGAAGAGAGACGTCTTGCCTCTATGCTCTTGTTTCTTTTTTGTGATCATATCTGTTGGGGAAACACTGAACAACCATTCCACATTGTTTTGAGCAATGGTAAAATACCATGAGGGAAAACTAAAAAAGGCTGATCTTTTTCTTCTTTTAAATGGTAATAAATAAATTATATAAAATTTGGAAATCATATAAAGGTGTATCTTTTGAAGTTATTATTGTGCTTATTGATATAATCCAGCTTTGAGCCTAAAAACTGGGGGCCAGTTCCTTCTGCACTTAGATGAGAAAAATGGCTAGATCAGGCTATTCCCAGCTCACAAAACTAGTTAGCAGTTAGACTGAGAAAGGAATACATACCTCCTCTAAGTGTGAGCTGTTTATTCTGTTAGACTTGATCATACCATAAATTAGATTGTTATACTGCAGTGCAGTGTAAAAAACTATGGTTCAAATTCCAGCTTCACTTATGTACCAGCTGAGCATTTTACATAGGATATTTAACTTCTATTAAACTGTTAGTTTATCTTTAAGATGTATGAATAATATGTACCTCGTAAAGTTTTTGTGATGATTAAACAGATTATGTATGCAATATTTCTAGCACAATAAAAGAACTCCAAAACTTAATTCCCTGTTCTTCTTCACATTTTTTCCTCTAAATCACAAATAGTTACAAAGAATAGTGTGTAACCTAAATAGTACTCTGTGTCAACCATGGGTTTGTTGAGCACAGGCAGGTAGCATACCTGTTGTTTGTAAATAGGGATGTCTCCTTGTATTTCAGAAACTTGTAGTAAACCTGTCCTGACATATAAACTCTCCTGGAGGTGTATTTATTTCACAGAAGCTAACCCCTGGTCTGCACAGTTGAATTGCAAAAGTAGCTCAGAACCGTTTGATATACTAAGCATTGACGACAAGAGCTGATAAGGTTAAGAAAATGATTTGAAAAGAAATTGGGTAATCTCCACTGAAAATAAGAGTAAACCTCAGGGTTCTATACTCCTCAGAAAGATTATATTTATAAAATCCATGAATAAAAAGCTCAATAGAGAAGAAGCAAGGCAGTAGTGAGTAGTAAAAGATTATGGGCTCTGGTGACATAGGACTAGAATGTGAGTTCCAGATATATCACTTGTACAAAGTGTGGAACTACATGTGAGTGTATCAGTTAGCTATTGCTGCATAACAAAACACTTCAGAACTTAGTGCTTAAAATAACAGCTATTTTTTGTTTCTCAGGAATCTGTAAGTTAGTATTGCAGTGCTACAGATCTAAGTTGAGCTTGGCAAACTTCACTCATCTATATTTGGGCAGCTGCAGATCAACCCAGCAACTTTTCTAATCCTGGTGTGGCTTTCTTAAAAGCCTGAGGTCTCAATGGGGCTCATCTCTCCTGAAGGCTAACTTGTACGTGTTCTAACAGTGAAGGCAGAGGAACAATGGAGAGAAAAGAAATTCACAAGGTCTGTTGAAGCTTGAGCTTGGAACTGAGAGAAACTGATGTTCCACATTCAAGTCAGTCTGCATGAATAGGACTCAGACGAGTATTTTATTATTATCTCTTTCTTTTCCTCCTAGCTGTGAAGCACAAGTAAGTTTGAAGACAATGTCTTTTCTGTTTGAATCATGTATTGATCATAATACTTTTCTATTAAAATGTTATAAGCCAAACAGAAAGTGGAATAAACAACAAAAAAAATCTTTATTAGCTCTCACAACTAAAAATTTCAGGGATAAATACAACTTTTGTCATGGCTGGATCCAAATGCTCCAAAGATATAGTCTCCCTTTCTCTTTCTTCGACTATTTCCTCAGCTTTCCATTTTGGAAGTCACATTGTGAATGTAGGGTCTTTGTATGTGGTGGGGAAAGTGGCCGTCAGCAGTTTCCATAGTCCTTAGAACTTTATTAACTACAACAAAAGAGAGAGGAGAGAGACAAAGACACAGACAGACACATAGAGAGAAAGCTTCTCTAATTTTGAAACACAGACAAATTCTACTATGAATTCTCACTGGCACAACTTGTATCACATGCCCACCCAGGAGCCTGGCTGAGTGCATTCAACAGATGTGGACTGAGAATAGAGGAAGTGTGCATTCCCAAAAGGAAATCAGAGTGTTATTACCAAAGGAAGAAAAAAAAGAGAGAGAGAGAGACTGCACAGGCAAAAAATAGCAGATGTCTACAACAAATGATATATTCTTTTTTTTTCTTTTTTTTTTTTTTTTTTGCGGTACGCGGGCCTCTCACTGTTGTGGCCTCTCCTGTTGCGGAGCACAGGCTCCGGACGCGCAGGCCCAGTGGCCATGGCTCACGGGCCCAGCCACTCCAGGGCATGTGGGATCTTCCTGGACCGGGGCACGAACCTGCGTCCCCTGCATTGGCAGGCAGATTCTTAACCACTGTGCCAACAGGGAAGCCCCAAATGATATATTCTGTATGTGCTTTTCCACAGCATGCTATTATATCCCTTTTCATGCTCTTGTAATCATGTTTTTTATTCTGACTTATACTCTGTTCTACTATTTTCTTGAGCACAAGGAAAATGAATTACATCTTGTCATATCAGTATCCTTAGCACTGTGTGTGACTCTTAAGTAGGCCATTGTTATATCTACTTCTAAAGAGATTTTGTTAGTAGTTTCAATCTCTGGTTCAGAAGCGACATATGCATGATTCCTCTTTTTTCCAAAGGTGATTTTTATCACCTTTGGATCCAGCTCTGTATTTCCATTTGTTCTGTAACCCTATAGAATTGGGTGAACCAGAGGCCTCCTTTTGTCTTGACCAGAGTAGTGTTAAGGAGCCCAGTCCTTGGATATATTCCACTAGATTTACATCTGAACCTTGAATAGACAGATTCAGAATTCTAGCTGCTTGAGGTGGTAGCCAATAAAAGAAGACAAAAATTTTAAAGCCTAGAGCAATCTGGTCTATGCACCCTACTTCCATTTTGTGTATACTTTGGTCCAGTATTCTAATTTTAGATTATCTTTAAAACAGGGGTTAGATCACCTGACCAGAAAAAAATCTACATAACCGGTGTCACAGTGGAATGAAGAAAGCAAAGCACACAGACATTCAGCAGACCAGACGTTACAAAAGAGTAGACTATAGGAAGAAAAGAACTATTAATATTTTCACTCCTTCATGAAAGTTTCAGATGCTCTGTATGGCATAACTTTGTGGTCTTCATCCAAATCAGAGTCCATCTCCTTGTCTTCTCCCATCCAAGGTCCCATTTGAACTCTTGCCCCTGTCACCACCATGATGACCAACTCTGCAAAGAGTTGTCATCAGTGACTCAGTCATCAGGAGACTACCAAGTATAAGTGGAACTTATCCCAGCTGATAAGCCAGTCTAGGACTGGCTGTTGGCAGACCCTAACATGGAACCAGTGGGCAAAAGAGAAATACAGTTTGCAGAGTCTGGTCCTCAACATCACAAGCAGGGCAAAGCAGAGTGGTTTAGGAGCTGAGAGACAACAAATGAATTATCTGCAGAGTCCACCCTTTGGGATACTCAGCATTCATGAATACCCCTCTGCACAGCTTTGGACTTCCATACTAAAGCAAAACAACTATGCTTCTACCATATGAGAGGCTGCTAGCCTCTGTACAAGTGTCCAAGCTCTCATATTCTCCCCCCAAGTGAGGAGACACAGTCTTGACAGTCATTGTGTTAACTGTTAATTGCTATATTATTTACTACTACAATTAATCACAGTCCCATTAAATATTCTGGTACTAAATAATACTATGAAATTTAATCTACAACAAACTTGTGTAAAATTGTAAGGAGAAGAAGGGAAGAAAAAGATTAATATGTAGGGATAATTATATACACAAAAAAAGAAAAAGAAAACATGCAAACTGCATACAGTTCTTGTTTCTACAAGTTCTCTGAGGTCATAGTTGATATCTATGGTTTCCTTCTTTCCACTATCCATTCCATGTTTCCACTACCCTCAGCCACAAACTCATCTGATTAAAATTCTTCACTGGGGGAATGATCTAAACCTTTATTTCTGAAGGGTTTGAATATTTTATGGTCATCTTATTTTGGTCATAGCAGTTTTCCATTAACTTCTACTATTGGCAAAGGAAATATTAATCATCTCAGAATATCCTCTGGTTTCCTTACATAGCTCTCTTTGTCTCTAAGTGTAGCAACTACCCAGTTTCCCCTTAATAATGTGGATCAATCACTCTAGTCAGTGTAATAACTCCCCTCCCTACTTATTAATTTAATTTTTTCTTTGCCTTTTGGTTCAGTGGCGTAAGGATCCCTACATGGTCAGAGATCAGTCTCAACTTTCCTTTCACTGGGATCATTGTTTTGTGTCCTAATAGAAGCATTTCCCTCTTTCGAGCTAAGGCCTCCAAACCAGCAGAGCTCAAAGCTGCCGGTATGGGAAACAAAAATTCTGTGAGTAGGTTATTAGGTATAATAATGAGAGGAGCCAGGCTTCCCTGGTGGTGCAGTGGTTGAGAGTCCGCCTGCCGATGCAGGGGACACGGGTTCGTGCCCTGGTCCGGGAAGATCCTACATGCCGCGGAGCGGCTGGGCCCGTGAGCCATGGCTGCTGAGCCTGCGCTTCTGGAGCCTGTGCTCCGCAACGGGAGAGGCCACATCAGTGAGAGGCCCGCGTACCAGAAAAAATAAAAAATAAACTAATGAAAGGAGCCACTTCAGTACATCCCTTTTCCAATCCCATCTGTTTTAGCTCTAAGGAAGAAGGCACCTTATAATATTGATTGAAATTGTTTGAAAGCATATAAAGTGCTCTGGAATATAGAACTCAGTTCTTTTGGAACGCTGTCTCCAAACTGACATCATAACTGAGTCCTCAGTAAGCCAACCCATCTCCCCATTACACTGGTATCAGTACTTCTGAATGATGGGATATGTAGTAAAACCGCTTAATTCCGTAGACACAAACATTGCTGTACTTCCTTCACTGTGAAGTGATTTTCTTGATTAGAAGTAATGCTATGTGAACTATTATGACCATGAATGAGGCATTTTTTGAGTCCACAGATGGTAGTGCTGGAAGAGGCATTATGACCGGGACAGACAATTCTATATCCAGAATACATGTCTATTCCAGAAAAGAAAAACTTCCCCCCCTCCATGATGAACAGGGTGCAATGTAGTCAAGCAGGTTATACTTACCAACTGCTTTAGATTAATGCAGATTCGTATTTATGGCCATCTTTCAGTTTAGACAAAGTAGATCATCTAACTTGCTACTTGAAATTCTGTCCACTGTGGGGATTTTCTTTGGACACTATGTTTCATGGACACCCCTGAGTAGGGTGACTATGCAGAAATGTCATAAAAAATTTTTTTATCCGTATATGGACTTTCTAGAGCTTGTGTACAGGTGATAAGACTCAGGAAAGCAGTAAGCTGTGATTAGCAAAGTAGAGGGGTAAATGGTAGAGTCAAGAGTTGAATCAGGACTGATCAGATTCCAATGCTTATGATATTTCACCTATACTGAACACTCTCATGAGTGGAAAAGAGTCACAGGCTATTACAAGTGTTTAGTACTAATATTATTACCATGCTCAACACAAGAGCAAATGTATTTCCAGGAATTTTAGGCATGTTGCAGAAAGGGAAAATTATAGGTTTACTTGCTGCTGCTTCTCCCATCTTCTTCATGGGACATCACCTCTACAAATGGGTAAAGCCTTTCTTTGTATACAGCCCATCAGAAGTTGCCAAGTTAGTCAGCAAAGCTCACACACTGAAGAGGCATCACTTACACAAGAATAAGTCATGGTTCAGAGATGACTAAGCAAATCTAATTACGTGGCTCACTAATTGATCCCAGAAGCTATCACCATTTGACCTCTAGTAAAAGGGCTCAATACATTCAACCTCCTCTGGAGACAAATGAATAGAAATTCATAATTCAATTATAATACTTAGTGAATTCAAGGGTTAGTCAAATCATTCATTTGTATGTTGGGTTTCAGGAAGAGCTTAACTTAGAATTTATTGTTTTCTTGTCTTTTGTTGAAAGCTGTCTGGATTGCAACATCTTAGGTGCAAGCTTCAAGAAATGATAACATAAAATATGGTTGGTCACTACTACTGTGGAATCTATTCCTTACTATTTTCCTTCCTCCCTTTATTTTTTCCTTCCTCTCTCCCTCCCTCCCTCCTTCCCTCCCTTCTTTCCTTTTTTCCTTCCTGTCTTCTTGGTTAATTTTCAAAATTCTTCAACCCAGATTCTGTGCTAACAGAACAAGTCTAGATTAATTCATCAAAGTAAGAAGTGACTGGAATCTATAATCATCCAACCTTATGAAATAAAAAGGTAAATTACAAATCACCAAAATACATCACAGATACTGGATTATTTAATATGTGAAAACCCTCCTACCAATAAATGAGGAATCATAGATATATAATAGGAAAATGAGTAAAGAGTATGAATATTCCATTCCAGAAAGAGTAAATGGAAATAACCAGTGTTAATATGGGAAACATATTCTTTTAAGTCCTCATCAAAGAAATGCAAATTAAAGCATAAGTAAGACCATACTGATGTCAAAGTGCTAATTCACTTAAAGCTTCTAACAAATTAATTTCTAGAAATATTGTATCATTTATAAGGGCATTGATAATATACACCAATTCCTATGCCCCACAGAAAGTTAAATATGTGTCTGCATGTAAAGATACTGAATTTTTATCAATTTTGAAGTACAAAAATGTAGGTTACAAATGAGACTACAGAATACAATAGCATTTTGTGAATTAAAACAAAAATCCAAAAATTCAGATATATAGGCTAAAAAAGCTAAAAAAAAGCTAATAGTTATTTTTTTCTGAATGATAGGATTATAGGTCACATTTAAATTATTCTATTTATTTATTTCAATTTACTACAATATTTTAAATGGTTGTTACTTTGGGGACAAGAAAATTTATCTATTTTATTAGAGTATTCAAAGAAAAATGTCAATGGTAATATTGAAAAACATCTCTGGAATTTTATCCATCCTTCTCCCATCATAGTATCTCACCTGAATCTCTCACTTTCCTCTTCCTTGACTCTCCAGTTTCCATTTGTCCCTGTACAAGGCCTTTGATCTTTTTCCCACAGATGCTTCCAGATTGTTAAAAGTATAATTTCAATATAACAATCACCCTATGAAAAATCCTGGTAATTCCTATTCTCCCTTCCTTCTCCCCTGTGATCCAGTAAAATTGACTTGGTCTCTCTACCAAACAGAGAAGCATCAAACTAAACAACCAGAAGAAACCTATAGTACTCAATGCCAAGGAGGAAAATATATATATTTAATTTACTTTTCTGACTCTGGAGATATTGTGCCCTGGTTCTGAGAGCAGAACTTGCATTAAAGAGTAAAAGGTAACTAAGGTTTGGATCCAGTATAAACATTTTCCTCCATAAATCAGTTTCATTAAACTGGAATAAACTGCCTCAAGGCATTCATATTCAATACATAATGGAATATAGATATATTACATGCCTACTTTACTGGGCATTTAGTTTGTAGTCTTATATTTATTCTTTACAACCATCTGATGGATTAGGCACTATCTTCCATGATAGCCCAAGTCAGTGGCGCTCAGAATTGAGAAGGGATTCATTTAGGGTCACCAAGTAAGTGGCATATTTAGAATTTTATGGGGTCGTGAGACCCTGCTTCTTTCCCTTACCCTGCAAGTAATTCCAAAATACAGTTAGATATCAGCACAGTAAAAGTGAAGATTATATAACACAGAAAAGAAGTGTAACCCCAAACAGAATAAAAATAAGGAAGAAAAAAAAAAAAGCAAAAGCAATGAGAGTAGGAATGACAGGATGGCTTCACAGAAGAGAGGAGATGGGTGTCTCTTCAGTTCCCCACCCCAGATGAGACTAGTAGGGCTGCCATAAGAAGAATACATACCGGGTGGCTTTAACAACAGAAGTTTATTTTCTCACAGTTTGGGAGGCTAGAAGTCTAAGCTCAAGGTGTCAGTAGGGTTGGTTTCTTCTAAGGCCTCTCTCCTTGGCTTATAAATGCCCATCTTCTCACTGTGCCTTCACATGGTCTTCCTTCTATGTATGTCTGTGTCCAAATATCCTCTTATAAGACACCAGTTATATTTCATTAGGGTCCACTCTAATGACCGTATTTTAACTTAATTACCCCTTTAAAGAACTTATCTCCACATACAATCACATTCTGAGGTAGTGGGTGTTAAGGATTCAATATATGAATTTGAGGGGAACACAGTTCAGCCAATAACGTTCTCCTTCTGTGTGGAAAAGGGCATACTACCGCATATATTTCTCTTTTCTAAAGAAATTTTCTAAGACTTCATCCCCAGTAGCCGATAATAAGTCAATCCCTCACCGGAATAAACATTAAATTGTGTGTTGTCTTTTGTATAGACCATTTCACTCTGTATAAACATTTTTTGTTTTCAATCTTTCTCATCAGAATTTCAATTCCTTAAGGATATATCCAGTGTGTTATCTTTATCACCTAGAATAGCGCAAGCACATACAGACAAACAGTTTGCAATGGATAGTTGTGGACTAAAGCAATAAGTAATAAATTAATTCATAGAATGCATAATTCAAGGAAAAACAAATGAAAGTATGTTGAAGGAGTCCCAAGGAGACAATAAACCCCTCTCTGATTTGACTTTCCCCATGTGGAGACAGGCCTCGAATGACACGGACATTGAAAGAATGGATATCAGAATAGAGGATAACCATTAATGGAAACTCAAAATTGAACCAATAGGCCCTGTGTGCTACACACAGCTCAAGGACAAAGATCATGTTTATTTTATTTAAAAATAAATATTCAGAATCTGGTGTCTGTCATGGAAAGTGATTTGTTGAATCAATAGACGAATGAGACAATGAATAAATTAACAAATGAAACGAAAGAAAAACCAGTGAAAGAGAGAAGGAACAATCAGAGAGGTAGGAAAAGGTAGCACCAAGTCACATCTCCCTTCAGTGATCTGCAAAAGGCATCTTTATTGTTACTAAGTTCTCCCAAATAATTCTGATATAAAGCAAAGTCTGAGAGGTCCTGACCAACCCAGATCTGTTTTGCAAGTGTTTACAAAGTGGATGGCTTAATTATCTGAAAGTTTCCCTTCCTCGCCCACGTTTTTTTTTTTTTTTTGTATAGACCTGCTCTGGACTCCAGATTTCTGAAATGAGCACCTTGGAGGAGTTCCATGGCAATCTCCCTGGAGACAGAGTGGGGATTACTAATATACCTTTGGAAACAACGGCTCTCAGACACTGTAACTCACATTAATGTGCAATATCGAGACCGCTCACTCTGCAGATGGGAATGCAATGTACTCATTCTAGTTTATTATAAAGGCATTAAAATGTGCTCTGTTGATTAATCATGATGATACTTTCATCTGTTTGGGGGGTTTTGAGTTGTTTTTAGTGTAATTTAATCATACTCTTCTTGAACTTTACCTTCTACAAATGAGTTTGAGACATTTGGGGCTGGATCCAAGCAATGCACGTCTTTAGCATATGTTTTTGGCAAATTAGAGCCTCACTCAAAACTCCTTTCAGAATCACAAAACTTTAATCAATGTGCACGTACTCTGTGCTAGATAAGGGAGGGGAAATATGTAGACCTTGACAGTGTAATGTCTTACGTAAGCCTCAAAGCAATATTGTGAGGGGAAGGACATTTTTAATTCATCAATTTAAAAGATGGAAAAACTGAGCCTCAGGAAGGTTTATAGATCAGTTCAAGTCATTGAATACGTTTCTATCATCCTTCTTCTTTACTTTCTTGACCCTCAAGACAGCTCATTAGATGACTGGGGTCCATTGTTCATGAAAACTTGGGCTTTTTCCCTGTTTCTGTTTAGTGATGATTGTATAATAATTATCAAAGAAATAATAATTTTAAAGGAAAAAGCCAGAGAAAAGTTTAGTTGTGGGACTTAATTCTTCAGACATTTTCATTGAATTATAAAGATATTTGGAAACATGTAACAGTTCACATGTTCTCTAATATCTCATCTTATCCCCTCTGCCACCCACTCCCAGTTACCATGTAAATTTAGAAGTTAGATTTCAAGTACTTTTACATTTCATTTGTCCCTCAGGGCTTCTTGAGGTTGACAAGATGGATCAAACACTTCCTGTATGATTTAGTTGAAGACATGAGACTCAGTGAATATTAAGTGATTATTCATGGACACACAGAGAGAGATTCAATTAATAGTGACTGCACCTTTTCGGATTTAATAATCAGAAAATATTATTTGAATGCCTACATATAACAGGCAACACTCTAATCTAGGGAGTGGCAAATGTTTTCTGTAAAGGGACAGATGGTAAATACACAGTCTCTGTCACAGTCACTGTGCCATTGTAGTGTAAAAGCAGCCAGACAATTTGTAAAAGAATTAGTGTGGCTGCATAACAAACAAAAACAATCACACACACACACATACAAACAAGCTTACTCATGGACAGTGAAAAATTTTAATTTTGTGTAATGTTCATGTACCACAAAGCATTCTTCTTTTAGGTTAGTTTACTAACCTCTTAAAATATAAAAGCAAGTCTTAGCTCACAGGTCGTACAAAAATATGCGGTAGGCCATATTTGGCTTAGATCTCCACTCTAAGCCTTAGGGATTTAGCATAGAATAAATCAGAACAAAAATTCCTTGTGCTTTTGGAGCTTACTTTCTACTGGGAGTAGGTGAGCTAGGGAAGAAATAGTTTAAGCATAGAGAACGCTCAGCAAAGTAGGAATGGGCTAGAACCCAAGCAGAGAATGACGAGCATGTAGATACATCAATGAGTGTATTTTCAAGTGACCCGGTGGATGTGCTCATTTCCAGTGGGAATGCAGAATTGGAAGGCTGGTGGTGGAGTGAGATTCCTGAAGGATTTAAGAATAGGGCTAGCTAAATACAAATTAATCTATTTACAAAACAAAAACAGACCCACAGACATAGAAAACAAACTTATGGTTCCCAAAGGGGAAAGGAAAGGCGAGGGGATACATTAGGGGTATGGAACTAAGAGATACACACCACTATATATAAAATAGATAAGCAACAAGGAGTTATACTATAACACAGGGAACAATATTCAATATCCTGTAATAACTTATAATGGAAAGTAATCTGAAAAAATATATATAACTGAATCACTTTGCTGTACACCTGAAAATAACACAGTATTGTAAATCAACGAAACACAGGAAACAATATTCAATATCTTGTAATAACTTATAATGGAAAATAATCTGAAAAAATATATATAACTGAATCACTTTGCTGTACACCTGAAAATAACACAGTATTGTAAATCAATGAAACACAGGGAACAATATTCAATATCTTGTAATAACTTATAATGGAAAATAATCTGAAAAAATATATATAACTGAATCACTTTGCTGTACACCTGAAAATAACACAGTATTGTAAATCAATGATCCTTCAGTTAAAAAAAAAAAAGAAGGGTAACTAAAATGCAATTGTTAAGTTTTCCACATTCCCATGCGCTTGTTGTGCTTTACCGTACTGTAACCAACTTACTTATATTTTTTGTAAAAGTCAGCTATACATAATGAGCTGTTATGAGTAGTGTTTTGTGGAATTGAAGATAAAGGGACTGCATTTCACATTTACGTCAACACAGCAACTGATAAATGGGAGGGGCCCCCTGAAGGGAGCTTCATGACAGAATTCAGTAGCAGCTGAAAATTAGTGCCCGATGAATTCCCCCCATTCCCCACCAAAGCAAAAATTCCTGTAGATATTGGGAGGGCAGTGGAGATTCCCATGAAATGTGAGAGGAAGAGAGTTAATTTTATATGACTCTCCTAATAGCTGGGTTGCAGAGAAAATATTCTTTTATATAGAGATTTTTATATGCATGCTCTTGTTTGAGCCTTTCAAAATTCAGTGAGGTGTCTGAAACAGATATCAGCTTTGCAGATTTTGGATAACTCTTTCACTGTTACTCTGGGACTCAAATATTATTATAATATCTTATATATTATATATAATATTATAATATTATATTCCACTGGAATAGAAGCTTCATGAAACAAGGTATTTTTGTTTTGTTTTGTATTGTTTGTTGTCTGTTTTGTTTGCTGCTGGATCTCCAGATCTCCAGTGCCTGACACCTAGAAAACACTTAATAAATATTATTGAATAAACAAAAGAATGTATGAGCAAAACTACTCATTTATTTAAATAGACTGAGTGGGGACTCAAGTATAAAATACATTAACTGTTAATTTTTTTTAATTTTATTTATTTATTTATGGCTGTGATGGCTCTTCGTTTCTGTGCGAGGGCTTTCTCTAGTTGCGGCAAGTGGGGGCCACTCTTCATCGCGGTGCGCGGGCCTCTCACTGTCGCGGCCTCTCTTGTTGCGGAGCACAGGCTCCAGACGCGCAGGCTCAGTAGTTGTGGCTCATGGGCCCAGTTGCTCCGCGGCATGTGGGATCCTCCCAGACCAGGGCTCAAACCCGTGTCCCCTGCACTGGCAGGCAGATTCTCAACCACTGCGCCACCAGGGAAGCCCTAACTGTTAATTTTTTAACTAAAATGAGGGAAATGTTCAGGTTTAATCATGAAATTCTCAGTACATGTCCATATTGAAGAACCTTCTTATTTCAGACTCTTACTACAACCACTGATATTGGGTAACAACAAAAATTCCTCAAATTTTTACATAATTGATCATTTAAAACACTGCCATTTTTTTTCTGATAGAGTTAAAAAACATGTGGATATAATTATTTTAGGTATTCAACAAATATTTAACTCTAGCATCTATGTGACAGATGTGGAACTGGGCCCTGGGGTCTCCTGGTAAGCATCAGGTCTCTGCTCTTAAAGACCTTCCAGCCCAGGGATGGGCTAGAAAGTATGAAACGTATTATGGAAAAAAAGTGTGATGAAGAGAAAGGACAGACATCTATAGGAAAGTATACTATACGGAGGATGGAGAATGGCTAGGGACAAATCTCTCTCAGGAAACTCATTTAAACTAAGCCTTGAAAGTTCAATAAGAATTACCTAGTTAATTACTTAATTGTATCAGGAGTCAGAGAAAGCTCTTAACTTGGGACCCATGGAAATCTATGAATTCAATTCTGCCTCTCTGTTACCCTAAGTGCTCCTTAGTTTAGTTGAGGTTCCCATGGATTGCTTGATTGCTAAACTAAACCTCACCTTGGCTGTCTCTGTGCCTTGATTTCCTCATCCTGTGAAATGGGAGTAACTGATTCTTATTTCTTTAATGAGGCTTGTAAGAGTTAATATACACCAAGCATTTAGAACTGTATCAAGATTAGTTTAAGCTCAATAGAAATTAGAAGTTGTTGCTGTTGTTATTTTTATTAATGAATATAAATCTTCTGCCATATTTCCCTTACATATTGATTGAATTTGCACTGAGAATGAAGAAACATATTTTCAAATGAGTGAGAAAAAGTTGGCAAATTAACTTATACTTATGATGCTCAGTTGGACCATTTCTCTTCTGCTGCTGTTGTCTGATTTCTGTATCTCATGAGAAGAGTCAGAGCACGCAGTAGAGAAGGAGTGGAAAGAGGATTTGTTTAGCTATTTCCACCAAATCTGAGTGCATCAGTCGTGGAGAGTCTCAGAGTGCCTCACGGTGGACGACAGCAGAACTGTCCATCCTCAGTGGGTTCGCAAAGTCACCTACATATTGGGGAGGATGGACAGTCATGGAGTGCAGCTACAGGTATATTGGAGAGGTGTTAGAACAAAAATTAAAAACGGAAATAACTCTAAAGTGATCTCAAGATCTGAGTCACCCATTTGCCATGTGTGACTCAAATGTAAAAAGCTCCAGAAGGAGTCAGGTGATGATCTTGGGGGAATAAATAGCTAGACAAAGAACAAAGAAGGGGTTGGAGAAATCATTTTAGGGGTATTTTATAGCACAAACCAAACCCCAGAATGCTAGCAAAAGATGGCAGATCAGAGACCCCAAAATCACATGGAATTCCTGGAGTATGTGGTACAAAGAAAGGGAACAGACAGATGAGGCTCAAGAAGCAGACTGGGGTTAGATGATGAGGATCTCTGTATGTTGTGCTAAGGACCCTATTAGGTCAAACTATGATAACAGCCGATTGGGAATTCTATTGTCGGTTTTCTCTCAAAGTGACTCCATTCAAATGGACAGGAAGAGTTGAAGACAGTAGAATTGTAGTTTTGCCTGTGTCCTAGGAAATAGCTACAGGGGCAGCTAACAGAAATTGTATCATTGCCTAAACATCACAATGTGAAAACACAGATACACGCATGCGCACACACACAAGCATACACACACACACACAAGCATACACACACATTCCCATCAGGCTGATTAACCGTAAAATGATATCTCTGGCAATGGCCAAGAAACACAGGGAATTGGTTAATTAGAATACATTTCACAGGATGTTCAGGGTTTTAGGCTTCACATTTTCATCTTTCAAAGGTGTAATTATGTCAGATAATATACCCGGTGCCGGAATTTTTACATAAACACTGTGGTCTAGTTCAGAGTTATCTCTACTGTGTGGAGCAGCTGTTGGGAGAAAAATATAAGCTATTAAAAACAGTTTGAATTAGATGTGTTCTACTTGCTTAAAATATACAATGCCTAGTCACTTACCAAGCAGAGGAGTGAGTTAGTATTTATTTATTATGCAAAATGTGTGCCTGGATAAGGTATACAAATTAAGTGGCCTGTAGAAGAGTGTGTTACCAGTGCTGCAAGAAGCTTAATAGCAAGTCACTTTAAATATGCATTGCAATTCCAGATAAAGTCTTCATCCACAGGCCCACAAATGAGAAACAAATATTGAAGGCCTATGACCAGGGAATGAAGCAATAGGAATTTCCTCCCATTTTTCACAATGGTCTTTCAATTTTACTTGGTGATCATAAACAAGATTGCCCTGCTTCCACGGAGTAGTCTTTAGAATATAATGTAAAGGATATTTTTAAACCTGTTCAGTTAAAGTTCAATCAGGGAAGTAGAAGCAGTGTATGTATTATGGAATAAGAACTTTATATCAGGAATTAGATCTTACACAATTGTAAGAGAAGCTGGGGAAGTAAAGTTCTCAAAAGAATCAGAAAGTAGTCTTAGCCGGTTCTTCTTAGGAGAATGAGCCACACTTTCTGGGAAGATGGGCACCTGCAGCTGCTGGAGTGCAGCCATGAAGAAGAGCAGGTATAGAGTCAATGGGTGGTCCTTGATTTTCATGGCTCCTACCTCTGTGAATCCACAGCTAAGCATCTGGGGATGGGCCTGGGCTTGCTGCTGACCCACAGGGTGGAATTGAGGAAGGATGTAGGCAGGGAAAGGAAAGGATACCTGCCACTAACTTTTTCTAAAAAAATCACAACTGGGCTTCCCTGGTGGCGCAGTGGTTGAGAGTCCGCCTGCCGATGCAGGGGACACGGGTTCGTGCCCCGGTCTGGGAAGATCCCACATGCCGCGGAGCGGCTGGGCCCGTGAGCCATGTCTGCTGAGCCTGCGCGTCCGGAGCCTGTGCTTTGCAACGCGAGAGGCCACAACAATGAGAGGCCCACATACCACAAAAAAAAAAAAAAAATCACAACTTTGCAGGGTTTTTTTAAATTAATAGAATTTATTTTAAAAGCAGTTTTAGGTTTACAGAAAAAAACTTGAGCAGAAAATACAGAGAGTTTCTGTATATTGCCTGTTTCACACCCCACAGTTCCCCTATTTTTATTTTTTATTTTATTTTATTTTTTAATTTATTTATTTATTTTTGGCTGCGTTGGGTCTTTGTTGCTGCACACGGGCTTTCTCTAGTTGCAGCAAGCAGGGCTGCTCTTCATTGCAGTGTGCAGGCTTCTCATTGCGGTGGCTTCTCTTGTTGTGGAGCACGGGCTCTAGGCGCACGGGCTTCAGTAGTTGTGGCACATGGGCTCAGTGGCTGTGGCTCGCGGGCTCTAGAACGCAGGTTCAGTAGATGTGACGCACGGGCTTAGCTGCTCCAGAGCTAAGTATACATGGAGCTCCGCCCGATGTACCACAGTTTGTTTATCCATACAGCTAAGGAAAAGCATCTTGGTTGATTCCGAGTTTTGGCAATTATAAATACAACTTTCAGGGCTTCCCTGGTGGTGCAGTGGTTAAGAATCTGCCTGCCAATGCAGGGGACATGGGTTCGAGCCCTGGTCCGGGAAGATCCCAAATGCCATGGAGCAACTAAGCCTGTGTGCCACACCTACTGAAGCCCGCACGCCTAGAGCCTGTGCTCCACAGCAAGAGAAGCCACCGCAATGAGAAGCCTGCACACTGCAATGAAGAGTAGCCCCACTCGCCGCAACTAGAGAAAGCCCGTGTGCAGCAACGAAGACCCAATGCAGCCAAAAATAAATAAATAAATAAATTTCTATAAATAAATAAATACAACCTTCAGATTTTAAAGGTTATTCTTCACTTCCGCCACCCAAATCTCACTCACTTTTTTTGTGGCCAGTACTAATTCTGATTAATACAGGAAAGGGAATTTTGGGAAAGTTAGTTATAGCTTAGCCAAGTTAACACAGTACAAAATCACTACAATCCAGATGCAAATATCCCTCCCATAAATAAAAACATGCTAAATCTCTCCATTAAAGAAAATATTAAGTTTCATATATCATTTTATTCACCTTTGGGTAATATTAATTCTTTTTCAAATGGTGTCACATTACCTGTTAGATCTCATTTAATGTAAACATTGAGACATAATGTTAATGGTGATTAACATATCTGCAGTTAGGAGACAGGAAAGGGGAAAATTTATTGATATATTCACAAATGTATCCATACTAAAATTAAAAAGAAATACTTACAACTATTATGGTACTTATTCCTGTAACTGGTCACATGTTTGTAGTTTATAGTTATAATTTCCTTCTATCTCTACTATTCCATATTTCCTTTGCCCTCAGAAAATACCTTAACTGTTCATGGTTCCTTAACTAGTGGTTCTAAATCTTTGTTTCTAAAGACTCTAGGCTATTAGCTGTCCTTACATGTATTGGACTGTGTAGAGTTCCATTAGTTTTATCAGAAGATATGAAAATATTAGTAGGCATCCAAGGAGATTTCCTGTATTCCAGACATAATCTTCTTTATCATTATTGTAATGTAGCAACCACACTCTTCCTTATCCTTATTTTGTATGATTAAGACCAATCACCCCAACTCAGGACAATAATTCCATTTTTTTCTTGGTTTACTGGCCTGAGAAGCACAAAGTGGTCAAATGACACCCTCATTTTCCAGTTCAATAGACTATTGCTGTGGTCCCTGATGAGAACATTCCATTTTTTAGGCACAAAGATCTTCAAATGAGCAGATTTCAAAGTTGTGGAGATAAGAAGAAAAAAATCACTAATGAATCTTTAGAGTTAATAGTGAGAGGATCCACTCCCATTTTCTCTTTTTGATTTTAGACCCATAGGTCCTGGCTAGGGGAGATATAGCCCCATATATTGCTGGTTGATTTAAGGCATATATATATATCCTAAGGACATTGCATCAGCCTGTAAGTTATTGCCTCTCAGCTGGCACTGTAATTGAGCCTCCAGAAAGGCCATTCAATTTTCTATCAGGCCCTCTGCTTTCAGGTGATGGAGAACATCAAAAGAAAGTGAATTACATGAACAAAAGGCCATTGTTGCACTTTATATTCTGTAAAATGAGTTCCTTGGCCATAAAGAATCCTATGTGGAATACAATGATAATAAATAGAGAATTCTGTAAGTCCAAAGAAGATGAGTTGACACAGAATTTTGGGCAGAGTCAGTTGCCCTGTGTAAGTAGTAATATAAACTATCGCCCATCCATAATAGGCATGGTCAAATATAATCAACCTACCATGAGGTGACTGACTGACCCCTCTGGGGAATGATGTTCCTCTGTGTTATTAGCAGGTTGGCCACTCAGCAGTGGCTGTAGCCAGATCACCCTTGGTGAGAGGAAGCTATGTAGCTGAGCTCATGCATGTCTTCCACTGCTTTTGTCATTTCCATTTTGTCCATAAACCCATTGTGTAAGGACAGATGTGGCTGGGAAAGAGGTTGATTGATATCCACAAGATGGATTAATTTGCCCAATGATGATTAAAATTTTTCTCTTCTGAGATTTTTCTTGGTAAGCATTCACAGGCATATAAATATTTGTACATTTTGTTTACATTTAGAAAAGTTTATGTAAATTTGCCTTCTCTACATCTCCATATAACCAATTTTCTAATTTTATTCTTTCCAAGTCAATGACATTAGGCCAAACTATTAGCCACTAACTATGAATCAGTTTATATCCATACTTCTGGTCATCTCTCCTAAGAGGAAAAATGAGAAACTTGTTCACCAGACCTAGAGCTGTTTAGCTTATCGCAAACATTACAACTTTAGTAGGCTGCCCACTGATCTTTGTCTAGGGACACAAAGATCAATTAGACCTTTGCTGGTTAAACCATTGGTAATCGCGATGTCATGTCATTTCTTCTGCCCATTATAGTAACTATTTCCACCCTTCTCTTGCTGTTAGGGGCCACCATTTGGCCCCTGGAGGATCTTATCATCTCCATTGAATTCAGAGTGCCCAGGTTGGAGTCAGCACTTCCTACTAGCTTGCTGAGAACTCAACTACAACACCCTTCAAGAAATTGTGTTCTTCTCACCAATATGTCAAAAAATAAATAAATAAAACAATATGGATACTTTTGGTTTTGTATGATTATGACTTTCTGAACAACAAAAATTGGATGCTATGAAGATAGAGAATGACTCTTTCCCCCATAACTATTTTCTCTGTTCATTGTAAGGGTGATAGATCTGGAACCATATGTCTCCTTTCTGGTGTAAACATGTACTCTCATTCCAAAGGTAATGAAAGTTTTCTTATATCCCTCAGAGCTAAACACTTACCTTCTGAGGTAGGGACCTTCCTCTACTTTCTCCAGACAGGAACTATTTAGATTAAGGGGCAAAGTTTTTCCTCTTCTCTAGATGTGAGGGGGGGAAGATATGGGGCAGCTCTTCTATAAGCTCCAAGTTTCATAATTTTGAGGTTTCCTCTTATAGTACCAACCCCTCTGTACATGGAGGATGACACCTGCCCTCACCACATCACCCCAAAGAAGAACTGAAGCATAGGGAACATACACAAGATAAATATCCTGTAATTAAATAGTAGATCTGACTCTGACCCAGGAATCTGCCAGTTTACTGCCAAAATAAAATAAATAAATGTAGATATAAGAACTTATCAAAATGTACCTCTCCAAGTCTTGGTGAAGGGCTCTGGCAAATATATTGGTGAAGAAGGCAGTTGACTTAGCTCTGTAGTCAAGGCAGGGGCAAACAGGTCTTCTATAACGGATCTCTTATTGCTTTATGATCCCCCTAAACCTTTGGATACCTCCCTATAAGGCAATCAATAAAGTTCTGGAATTTGAACTTCATTCTATGTAGACTAACTTTGGGTTCAGGTTGCAGTCAACAAATTAAGCAAACTATAAGATCCACTCCCAGCCACTTAAATGAGCACATTGAATCTGGTATCTCTGTTCAGTACATCCATATCACTAAATATGTCTGATAAATATTTGATTCCTTCCCCCTGAGCCAACACATTTAGAATCCATTCCCACATAGGATATCTATTGTCTTTCAATATAAATTAGCAAGAATGTGCATCTTTTCGGTATAATTGTTCCTCATACTTCTTGTGTCACCCTCTGGGGACATTCAGAATTGATTGTGCTTGTAGGTGTAAAACAATGAAAGGTGGTGGGGACGGGTCCTGAGGATTCCCTGCCAGACCAGATCAGAGGAGGCTGTTGTGGGTTCTTCAGCCCAGGGGAGATTAATCTACTAAGGCAGGAGAAGAGTTTATTTCTACAAGCAAGAGAGACTTAGCCAAATTTAAGGTTAAAATCTCCTCAGGTCATCAGAATCCATCCGTTTATTTCTGTACTGATTTTTAGAGTTTTACTTCTTTCCAAACAATGCCCTAGCTTTAACATAAGTGAAACTGAGAGGCTGTGAATTCAACCTGTGCTGTAATTCAGCTGCCGCCACCCAAAGGATGAGACTTTGGGTCTTGCTTTCAGGAAATCCCAGACCTGTGGCTACAAAAGGTGACATTTCTTTTACAGCAGCCCAAGAAACTTTCTGGTCCTTAGCCAGGTGTTGAGGTTGGGACTTAAATGTCTGAGCTAAACATGTTCTTACTCCCAGTTCAGCGTACCAAGATGCAACCCGTAACTCCATATTACTACTTATTCTGCCCAAAGTATTCTGTGGTAGCAAATCCTTGGTCAACCAAAAGGTTGCCTTCTATGAGTGTTTGGTAATTTCAGAGGAGATATTTTATGTAATAATTCTGTCACAGGATGCTATGGACTATCAATGTCCCTTTCATAACTGGCAATATGGACATCATAGGCTTAAATATAATAGTATCAGGGAATCAATTCCAGATTCTCATCTTTAAATTTATTTTTTCTGGAAACCCTTTTAGGACTAATGATTAAGTTAGCAGAGTCCACTCGGAAAAGTGAAATAGCTGAACATTATATTACAAGTAATGTAACATGGAAATTAAACATTGCACAACTGTGGAAAGAGCTGAGGAAATAAAGGTCAGAAAAGAATAAGAGAAATATTACCAAACCTCCCAGGCCTCGGTGAACAAACCAAAGACTGCAGGAAGCTAGACATGTCCAATTTCTGGAGTGGAACTGCAAATGAGGGTTAGGGTATAAACCTATATTACCCCTGCTCCTCTGAGTGTAAAAGGACACAAGCAGCAGTACCCTCTCAATCAGCAAGCCTGGCACTTGAGAAGGAGAGCTGGATTTGGATACATCAAGTAGTAGAAACTCATTTGGGATATAGGCTTGAACAACACTACTAATCAATTTAATTTAATTTATATTTATAGGACACTCCACACAATGACATCGAATACCCATGCTTTGCAAGAGTATACAAAACATTTACCAAGAAACCCCACATCCTCAGTTATAAAACAAGTCTTAATAAATTTACAGTGATTGAAATTAATGAAACATATTCTCTGACCACAACTGAATTAAGTTAGAAATCAACAAGAAATAAAATCTCCAGAAACATTCCAAATATTCGGAGCTTAAATACTCTTATAAATAACCCATGGATCAAAGGAAAGATCAAAAGAGAAATTAGAAATCTACTTACTGTTGGTTAATGTCGTCTTAAGAACACCTTCACAGAACATCTAGAATACTGTTTTAGAAAGTATCTGGGTACCATGACCTAGCCAATTTGACACATAAAATTAAGCATCACAGTGTATATTTAACTTATAATCACCTTCCAAAGTACTGTTTTAAACACCCATTCACAGTACTTGAGAATTCTGGTCTGGTTGTTCCATGTTCTCTGCTAGTGCTCAGTATTGTCATTTAAAAAATATGCATGTAATGGTATCTACTCATGGCTTTAATTTGCATTTACTTGATGAATAATGGCATGGAATTATTTATAGTAGATTCACTAGCCATTTGTGTATCACATTTCAAACTTCTTTTCGCTATATTTATTAGCAATATTTTTATTGGCAGCAGTTTTCAGCTCAGTATCAGTCACAGCGCCAAGGACCACAGCTACTGTTACTCTCACAAAAAATGCTCTTTTAGAAATCAAGCTACACAAAACTCAACTGTACACCTTGTGTTGAATAAACATATTTTTATGACAGTGTGACAAGAGGCATGCATATGTGTGCAGATGTGTATCTGAAACGTGCAGTATCTCTTGTAGCATCCTCGGTTCCTTAACATCCAAGCATGGCCAATCCCTGAACTCTGATTTCATGGCTGGGATTTCTTAGAACATAGGGTAAGGAGAAAGAAAGAATTCTGTTTCAGGTAACTGGTGCGTTTAGAATCTGCATGAGTAGCTGCTATTGACATATTTTGAATCTAGTGGATGTAATTGGTATGTGAAGGGCACACTTTAGAAGAGACACTCTACTATTGTAGTTTCTATGTTTCAGTTTCAAGAAAGCAGTTTATATAGAAAAATAAATTGTTTAGTAATTAACATCTCCTAACACTGTTATGGCATTTGCAGTTATCATATTTTCATATCTATTGTATTACTGTTATCCTTATTTTATACAGGAAAAAAATCCTTAAATGGTTCTAGTGATGTGCAAAAGTAGATAGTAAGTCTGTCCTCCATTACATAAATATTGTTGAGTCACTGCCATGTCTGTATCTGAGCTCATTAAGAGCAAGACTTCAATACTGCTGGCTGTGATGCAGCACTTGTCCCCAGGTAGCTCCCGATCTGCTAAGGGAAATAAGATGGTGTAGGTAAACTTAGGGAACACAAAGGGTAGAGACAAAGGGTAGAACACACATATAGCCTTGCTTGGTAGATGTAATTATCCACATTTTACAACAAAGAAATCAAGGCTCAGCAAGGTTGATTGACTTGCTACAGTGCACAGGTAGCTGGCAACAGGAGACACAGTAGGATTTACTTCTGATTATTGGAAAAACCACACGCTTTATTCTCCTCCTTCCTCTCTCTATCCACTAAGTTCATTCCTCCTAAATTTCTAGTATTGCTGGCTTCGGATGGGGTGGTGAGCTCTAGCTGCATCTTTGTATTCAATTAGATTGCACTGTTCTTGGGGTTAAGCACCTTTGTTTCGTGAGTGTTTTGATGTTACCGACCATGACTCATGCTACTTCTGCTTCTCCCATGGCCCCCAGCATGGGGCTGAGTGGATGGCAGGTCATGAACAGATACTTGAGAGGTGGTTGTAGCATATATAGAACAGATGAGATATATAGATATGGAAGGTAAATAGAAAAGACAAATGAGAAGTTAGATTCACGACCAGTATTCCCATGGGAGCGGCACGGACTAGTTGTAACCTTTTTTATTTTATCTTTTTCTTTCAAAAAATGTAGCTGGGGGCCTCCCTGGTGGCGCAGTGGTTGAGCGTCCGCCTGCCGATGCAGGGGACACGGGTTCGTGCCCCGATCCCGGAGGATCCCACATGCCGCGGAGCGGCTGGGCCCGCGAGCCATGGCCGCGGGGCCTGTGTGTCCGGAGCCTGTGCTCCGCAACGGGAGAGGCCACAGCAGTGAGAGGCCCGCGTACAGCAAAAAAAAAAAAAAAAAAAAAAAATGTAGCTGGCCCCACTTGAGTCATAACAAAATAATGTAGGCACTGCCCTTAGCTCATCATTTGTACGTCACATGATAGCATTTGAAGTCGCCCACTTAATTATCATGAGACTTTGGTCTCTTTTCGTCATCTCTAAGAATTTCAATTTGTCCAATCTGTAAAATGAAGAAGGAAAATCCACCGGCCAGGGCTGTTTATAAATTAAGGAAATAACTATTAACAAATTGTCCAGCACCTAGAAAGCATTCAACAAGGTACAACTTCCTACTCCCCTGAACCACCTCCTTTATGTAGTGGTTGGGGAGTTCACGTGAAAAAAGTGTTTATAAAAAGGTTTTATAACATGTAAAATGCTATCTGGATCACCTGTTTGTTAATTAGGAAAATAGCTCAGCCACAATGGAGGGTTGTGAATATATTCCAAAAGTTACGGTGTGTTTTTGCATCTCACGTCTTGAGCCCCATAAGTTTCATGCTGCCTGCCTCTTGAGAACAGATTCTCCCAGGAGATTCTGAACGCTTCCTTGAATAGCTCTGGACCAAAAATACTTCTGTAACAGTTGGCTCTTCTGAAACTATTCCCAGTGGGAAGGGGAAGGCAGGAAGCAAATAAACAAAGTGAATGCGAAAATATCATAAACCTTAAAACATGTCTGTTTGGAAATAACTTTTCCTAGTGTGTGGCAACATAGGCGTTCTCTGGCCGTTTTTCAGTCAGATGTCTCATTAACCCTGGGCAAATACCGAGCGTCACCCCGTGTTTCTTTTTTTTTTTGAGGTACGCGGGCCTCTCACTGTTGTGGCCTCTTCCGTTGCTTGAGCTCAGGCTCCGGACGCGCAGGCTCAGCGGCCATGGCTCACGAGCCCAGCCGCTCCGCGGCATGTGGGATCTTCCCAGACCGGGGCACGAACCCGTGTCCCCTGCATCGGCAGGCAGACTCTCAACCACTGCACCACAAGGGAAGCCCCGACCCCATGTTTCTTGCTGACGGAAATGACCCCCTAAAATAGAGTCTAAAATTGACAATAATCTTCTTTATCTTAAGGGCTGATTGTTTTAATTAGGATTCAAATAATGTTCATACATTGTTTTTGCTTGTTATATTTCATAGGTATATTTTAACTTGTAGATTCCTCTACCCATCTCTTTAATTTTTTAATTTTTGAAATTTATTTTTCTGATGGATTTTTCCAGAGTGTGAATTTTACTGACCAGATCCCTGTTGTGTTGTTTATCATGTTACACTGTTCTCTGTATTTTCTGCAAATTGGTAACTGGGTCTAGAGTCTTGGTCAATTTTAACGTTTTGAGCAAGACTCGTTCACCCAGCAGGAGGCATACCAGGTCTGATTGCCTCTTTTATGGTGGAGTCTGCCATCACTGATAATTATTGGCTATATCCATTCATTCATTAGGACTTGCAAAATAATTATGTTCTAATTTTTTTGTATTCCTTCTTCATTTGGGGGGCATTCATTACTGGTCATTGAGACACAAGAGATTTTTCCTGGGACCAGAAGCAGGGTGGGCTTCTAGGCAAGACATCCCTTCCTAATTAAAAGATGTAACAGTGACGAGTGTGCTCATATCTTCCCATTTACAGGCATTGCTTTATGAGGCCCTAATCCCTGGAGCTGTCACAGCCATCTTACAATCATGTTGAGACATTGCCAACAGGCTAAGGAGGCAGATTTTTTAAAAATCAGAAAAGACTGGAAATTTTCTGACACATTTGAATTGTGAACCGAATCTCTGAACTTATTGTTATCTCATAAAATAACCCATGTTATTTTAAGCCACATTGATTCAGTTATATCTTACCTGCAGCCAGAGGCATGCTGAGTAATACAGTCTCAGAGGCAGGCTAGTTATATTCTTATGGTGCCCTGGTACGCTGGGACACCAACGTCCATCCTCAGCTACTACGTGGTGATCCACATGGCAATATATTCTAGTATGGACTTGAGTTACATGAGTGGAGCCAGTAACTGACCCATCTAAATCAGACCCGCCCCTCACTGTACACACCTTTGACACTGATCCATACAATTGTAAGTTATAAGCATCTTATGGAATGCTCTATTTAGAGCTGAAAAATATCAACAAATGTATTCCTCTCATTATACAGAAGAAGGCTAAAAGAATAAAATGATTGCATGCCAGAGTATGGAATCAGTAAGATTACTACATGTTCATTCAATGTTCCATATGGTGATAAGAAATGTCCTAACATGGTGTCACTGATATTTGGTCTGTGCCTCCTTTCAGATTGATTCTTTGCCAAGATGTCTATTTTTATTGAATCTGGTTCCACCTATCCCCATATACTGTCTTGTGACTTCCCATTCAAATATCTAAGGCCCAAATGTTAACTATTCCCTCACCCAGCTGAGATTCTTAGAATCCTTTCTGTGTCTGAGATCGTATAGTTATCTAGGAAAATAACACAGATTCTTTTCAACTAAAAATAATGAATTTTAATTCAGAGGAATTTGTAAATTCTTTGGGAACACAGTCTGTTTTCCCCCAATTTATGATAGGAAAAGAAGACTTTCTGGGCTTTTTCCTACCTAGGCCTGTCTCTGCCCACTTCCTTGTAGGTCACCTGCAGGAGGAGGAAATGTTTTCTCTTTGACTGTTTTTGTGTGTTTGTACTTAATTTTATTTATTTATTTATTTATTATTTTTTTGGCCATGTCAGGTCTTAGTTGCAGCACGCAGGATCTTTGTTGAGGTGTGCGAGATCTTTCGTTGTGGCACGCAGGCTTCTCTCCAGTTGTGGCATGTGGGCTTTCTCTGTCTAGTTGTGGCACAGTGGCTCCAGAGCACGTGGGCTCTCTAGTTGAGGTGTGCGAGGTCAGTAGTTGTAGTGCACGGGCTTGGTTGTCCCACAGCATGTGGGATTCTAGTTCCCAGACCAGGGATTAAACCCGGGTCCCCTGCACTGGAAGGGAGATTCTTCACCACTGGGCCACCAGGGAAGTCCCTGTACTTAATTTTAATTAAAAAAAAAATTATAATTAAAGAAATGTTTTGCTATTTTTCTCTTTTATCCTGCTTCTCATTCAGAATTAGAGTTGTGAGACTTAGCAATTAAAAATACAGTCTGCCAAGACTTCAACAGACCTTTTTCCAAAGAAGACATACAAATGGCTAACAGGCATATGAAAAGATGCTCAACATCACTAATTATTAGAGAAATGCAAATCAAAATCAAAATGAGGTATCAACTCCTACCTGTCAGAATGGCCATCATCAAAAAGTCTACAAATAATACAAGTTGGAGAGGGTGTAGAGAAAAGAGAACTCTTGTACACTGTTGGTGGGAATGTAAATTGGTACAGCCACTGTGGAAAACAGTATGGATGTTGCTTAAAAAACTAAAAATAGAACTACCATATGATACAGCAGTTCCACTCCTGAGTGGAAAAAAATGAAAACACTAATTTGAAAAGATACATGCACCCCAGTGTTCATAGCAGCACTGTTTACAATAGCCAAGTCATGGAAGTAACCCAAGTGCCCCTCAATAGATGATTGGATTAAGAATATGTCATCTGTATATGTAATGGAATACTACTCAGCCATTAAAAAAATGAAATTGCCATTTGCAGCAATGTGGGTGGACCTAGAGAATATTAGGCTTAGTGAAATAAGTCAGACAGAGAAAGACAAATCCTATATATATCACTTATATGTGGAATCTAAAAAATGATACAAATGAATGTATATGCGAAACAGACTCACAGATATAGAAAACAAATTGTGCTTACCAAATGGGAGAGGGAAGTTGGGGGGACAGATTAGGGGTATGGGATTAACAGATACAAACTACTACATATAAAACAAATGAGCAACAGGATATGCTGTATAGCACAGGGACTTATACCCATTAGTTTATAATAACCTATAAAGGAATATAATCTGAAAAAATAGAGTCACTATGCTGTACGTCTGAAACTAACACAATATTGTAAATCAACTATACTTCAATATTTTTAAAAGGATAAGAACATTAAAAGAAATATAATCTGTCCAGCTGAATTTGAATTTTAAATAAAAACAATTTTTTTAGAAAGAGTACATCCCATCCATTTTGGGGTTAATTAATTGTTTATTTAAAATTCAGATGGAGATGTGTGCCTTATATTTTATTTGGCAACTCTATTCAGAGCTGCAAATTCCAGAGGGGAAAAAGGAGGTAAATTTTTAGGACTGCCGCCAGAACAGTGAAATTTACCAAGTTCCAGGAACTTAAATTCTGAGTCAAGGTGAGATTTGAGGAAGAAGGGTGTGACTTATAAACATTTTGCTTGAGGGGTAGGACACTGCTGTGGTTAACAGTGCACATTCTGTATTCAGCCCAGTCTCTTAATTAGCCTCTGACATTACAGACTTAGGAGGCTGAAGAGCCACAGCTCAGGACTAAGAATGCCTCCATTTTGCCCAAGGGTGGAGAAAACATACAGGGCAGGGTGATGACATCCCTTATTGGAGCACCCTGCACTGCCACTAAATCCAGAGGACGTGGGTTGGGGGCTGACTAGGATCTAGGAAAAGCTGAAAGCAAGAAAAGTGTCCCCTTTACTCTTTTTTAAATTCTGAAGACCATCCTTGCCACGATAACATTGCTGTCTTCCCTTTCGCCTTTACCTGATGAGAGTAACTTCTACTGGATGGTGGTTTTACTTTGGAAATGCTTTTGCTGCAGGGTCACATTTGATTGAAAACAATGGGTTGTGTGTGTACAAGTTTGTGTGTATGTAGGTTGATGGGTCTGTGAGTATATGCATAAGTGTTGGTTGTTATTTGGGGGTTCCTGGACCCAATTCCAGATGGGGTTGTGGTTCCACACCTACAAGGAGCAATTCTCTGCAACACCAGCTGCAGTGTCGCCTACTCCACTGTGACACTATCTACCCAGAGATAACATCAGATGCCACAGTAGAGGACTCAAGACTGATCCCGCCCCACTCTCCCACTTCAGACTCCAGTCACAAGGCCCGGTTGTCACTTGTACTTCTGACTGACAGGCTATAAATCAGAGGTTCTCATGACAACCCTCCGTGGGTTCAATTAATTGGCTAGAGTGGCTCACAGAACTCAGAGAAACATTTTACTTACTAGATTACTGGTTTATTGTAAAATGATATAACTCAGGAATAGCCAGATGGAAGAGATGCACAGGGCCAAGTGTGGGGAAGGGGGAGGAGCTCCCGGGCCCTCTCCAGGTGAGTCACTCTCCCAGCACCTCCACGTGTTCACCAACCCGGAAGCTCTCTGAACCCCGTCCTCTTGGGTTTTTGTGGAGACGTCCTCACATAGGCATGATCATTAAATCATTGGCCATTGGGGGCTGATTCCACCTCCAGGTCCTCTCCCCTCCCCAGAGGTCAGGGTGTAGGACTAAAAGTTCCAACCCTCTAATCACATGGTTGATTTTCCAGGCAACCAGCCCCATCCTTAGGTGGATCCAAAAGTCATCCATTGACGTAAAAGAGACACCTTTGTTGCTCTCATCACAGAGAAAATCCCAAAGGCTTTAAGAGGTCTGTGCCAGAAACAGGGACGGGGATGAAGACCAAACACACATTTATTATAAATAAATTTATTACTCACAGGGTGAGTAAAGAGAGAATATGTGTCCGTGTGTCTGCGCGTGGGATTATCTGTGGTATTTAAGGTGGCCTTAGGTGTTGGTGTCTGTGTGTGTTTATGTGTGGGTGTGTGTGTAATGCTGAGTGGAGACGTGCAGGTTTGTGGGGCGCTGTAGACGACCTTTGAGCGAGCAGTGCGTTAGTATTATCTTTCCATCTGATCTTCTGGAATTATTGAAAAACTGTTTAAAATTTTCACAAATCATTTTCCTTGGCTTCTGAAGTTTAATTAGAATTTTGTTGTAAAAATGTGATTTATACTCCCTCTCTCCTGTCTGCTCTTTGTGGCTTCAGCCCTTTCTTCTTTTATTGGCCTGTACTATAAGCCAGATGTTAAATGTATAACACCAAGCAGAATAAGGCACTATTGACAGATTGTACACATGATGTGAGAGAAAAGATGTGGTTCAGACAGCATCCTTATCCTAGAAGATACGTGCATTCTGTCTGAAGTTTTGTAACTGAGGCAGGAGGCTCCAGAAGGAAGATCTGATATTAAATTTTGGAGCGATCTGGACACGATTCACAAAGTGCCTTCAGGTTTCAAGCCAGCTCCACACACATCTGCAACAGAACGTTAATACTGAAGTAAACAACAAACCTTTTATCACACTTTTTCTTTTGTGTTCCGCCCCTTTGAATCTTCGCAAATTTGAGGAGGAAAAGAGAGATGGCTTGATGGGAAGAACAGCCATAAGTTGAAGGTTTATATCACTTAGAGTGCAAAGGATAACAACATCAGTTATTTACAGTATAAAATATAAAGTGTTAATATTTTACTTCATGTCAGGGACCACATGGTATGTAAAAGGCAGATGTTATGAGTTTCAGAGGTATTTGAAGATGGTGTGTGAGACACTCAGTGTAAACAGTAAACATGTATTTTCCTTTAAACACAAAATATACATAATGCAGAAGATCTTGAATCAAACTTACAAAAATGAATGTAAAGAACAATTTAAAGTTCTTTTAAAGCTACTTAATTCAGAAGTCTTCTTCTTAGCACTGCATGGGATGACACACTGTACAAAGCCATGGGGGTAGAGGCACTATTATTAGGACACTACCAGGAGGAGAGACAAACACATGCCCTGCGCTTCCAGAATAAATAGAAACAGCAACTCAGAGGCGATATTGGTACCCTATCTGCACTCTGGCAAGCTCAGCCTAGTGAAAGGTAGAGAAAATATTAGTGAAGCACTAAATTGATTTAAAATATAATTCACTGAAGAAAGCAAGAAAAATATCAAAATCTGAAGTAACAAAGTAAATTAAATTAATTTAAAAGGTATTTCACACAGTAATGACATAATTTAATTCATATTATTTTACAGTTTTATATATTGCAAATTATAGAATTTGCTTGGGAATAACTTCTCATAAAAAGACCTTTAAATGATTTAGATATAATAAACACCCCTCTTCTCTTGTATACCGTCATCTACTAAAGTACAGATGGAGATTGTATTTTATGTAACTTATATTTTATCATCTCTATCCTTGCTTTATGTATATGTATGTTATATAAATATGTAGTTATGTATTTGTTTCATGGATTTATGTACTTCATTTTAATTGTGTAATATAATACAATTTTTTAAAAATTGCTTTCAAGTAGTGTAAAATTTGAAAATATTTCTGGTTAGTGTACAGAGCTATAGTCCATTTTCTATAACCTTTATGATATGGATTATTGATAGTTTATATAAACCTGCTTTTAATAGAAATATAAAATTATACTTTATCAAATTTCAATCCAAGCAGCATTTTATGGGAATATATATATCAATTCCATCAACTTGCTGAAAACATGTATAATATTTTTTTAAAAACCTGCTAACCTATTTTGTAAAAAAGTTTCCTCACAATTTTAATTTTCCTAATTAGCAGTTAGATTAAGTATTTTTTAAATTTTTATTTACAATTTGTATTTTCTTTTCTTTGAAAGGATGCTTAAATTGTAGAACTTTTAAAAGTTATATGCTTTTCAGATTTATTTGAAGAGGTTCTGTACATATTTTGGACAATTTGATATATTCCAGCATATATTTTTTCTCAGCACTTTACTTGTCTTTTGATGTGTTTATGAGACAGTTTTTCACAGATGTGAAGTTTGATTCAGTTGTATTTTTAAAAATTTTTTCCTGTATTGATTTTGCTTTTTGTGTCTTTTTACAGGCAGCTTCTTTATACTAACATTATAATCATACAGTATTCTCATACAATTTCTTTTAAACTTTTTGAAGTTCTCTTTTAAGACTGTGTGCTTAAATCACTTACTTATTTGCCTAAATGTATCACTTACTTATTTGTCGAAATGTCAATTTTATTTTATTTTTTCAAATTTATGACTAAATGATCCTAAACCATGTAAAGGACTAATTTACTCCTTTCCTAAGACAGAGGTTTCTTGTGTGATCCTGCAGGTAATGCACGGTCCAGCTCACTAGGGGGCACCATTCACATAGCCGTCAATATGGACTCATCTCTTAGGGTTGTATAACAGATGTCTCACTCTTCACTGTCAACCATTAACTGAATTTTCAAGTGCAAGAGAATTTATTAATGGACTCTCTTATCTGTTCTAATGATCAGTTTGTATGCAGTTTACACTTATACTACAATCCTTTAAACTTTAAAATAATTTTTTGTTTCTGATCAAACTAATCTCATTTATACTGAAATATTAGCTATCTTATTCTATTTTTTTTATTGAAGTATAATTGTCATACAACATAATATTAGTTTCAGGTGCGCAACATAATGATTCAATGTTTGCATAATTTACAAAACAATCTCCACAATAAGTCTAGTTGCGAGCTGTCACCATACAGAGGTACAAATACTTTTTCTTGTGATGAGAATTTTTAAGATTTACTTTCTTAGCAACTTTCAAATTTGCAATGCAATATTCTTGACTATAGTCACCATGCTGTTCATTACATCCCCATGACTTATTTCTTTTATAACTGGAACTTTGTACCTCTTGATAGGCTCTGCTATTCTTATGCATTTTCTGTTCCATATGAATGTTAAAACACTTTATCAAACTCCATGAAAAATCCCATTGGGATTTGATTAGGATTGCTTTGGATGCAGAGATCAATTTAAGGAGGAAAAGGTCTTTACAATATTGATTCTTGTCATTCTTGAGCTAACTAGATTTCTTCATGTACTCAAGTATGTTTTTTAACTGTCTAGTTAGATGAGAATATTTTGGTTTTATTCCATAATATTTTAAGGAGATGAAATATATTGATATATTTTCTAATGTGGAATCTTCCTTACTTTTTTTTTTCTTTTTTTTTTTGCGGTACACGGGCCTCTCACTGTTGTGGCCTCTCCTGTTGTGGAGCACAGGCTCCAGACGCACAGGCTCAGCAGCCATGGCTCATGGGCCCAGCCGCTCCGCAGCATGTGGGATCCTCCTAGACCAGGGCACGAACCCATGTCCCCTGCATTGGCAGGCGGACTCTCAACCACTGCGCCACCAGGGAAGCCCTCCCTTGCTGCTTTTAATATATTTTCTTTGTATTTAATTTTTGATAGTTTGATTAATATGTGTCTTGGCGTGTTTCTCCTTGGATTTATCTGGTGTGGGACAGTCTGTGCTTCTCGGACGTGATTGACTATTTCCTTTCCCATATTAGGGAATTTTTCAACTATAATCTCTTCAAATATTTTCTCAGTCCCTTTCTTTTTCTCTTCTTCTTCTGGGACCCCTATTCGAATGTTGGTGCATTTAATGTTGTCCCAGAGGTCTCTGAGACTGTCCTCAATTCTTTTCTTTCTTTTTTCTTTATTCTGCTCTGTGGTAGTTATTTCCCCTATTTTATCTTCCAGGTCATTTATCCGTTCTTCTTCCTCAGTTATTCTGCTATTGATTCCTTCTAGAGAATTTTTAATTTCATTTATTGTGTTGTTCACCATTGTTTGTTTGCTCTTTAGTTCCTCTCGTTCCTTGTTAAATGTTTCTTGTATTTTCTCCATTCTATTTCCAAGATTTTGGATCATCTTTACTATCATTACTCTGAATTCTTTTTTAGGTAGCCTGCCTATTTCCTCTTCATTTGTTTGGTCTGGTGGGTTTTTACCTTGCTCCTTCATCTGCTGTGTATTTCTCTGTCTTCTCATTTTGCTTAACTTACTGTGTTTGGGGTCTCCTTTTCTCAGGCTGCAGGTTCGTAGTTCCCATTGTTTTTTGGTGTCTGCCCCCAGTGGGTGAGGTTGGTTCAGTGGGTTGTGTAGGCTTCCTGGTGGAGGGGACTGGTGCCTGTGTTCTGGTGAATGCGGCTGGATCTTGTCTTTCTGGTGGGCAGGAGTGCGTCCAGTGGTGTCTTTTGGGGTGTCTGTGAACTTATTATGATTTTAGGCTGCCTCTCTACTAATGGGTATGCTTGTGTTCCTGTCTTGGCTAGTCATTTGGCTTGGGATTTCCAGCACTGGAGCTTGCTGGTCATTGAGTGGAGCTGGGTCTTAGCATTGAGATGGAGATCTCTGGGAGAGCTCTTGCCAATTGATATTACGTGGGGCCGGGAGGTCTCTGGTGGTCCATTGTCCTGAACTCGCCTCTCCCACCTCAGAGGCTCAGGCCTGACACTCGGCCGGATCACCAAGACCCTGTCAGCCACACGGCAGTGAATGTGGCAGTCTCCATTATGAAGTCAGATTATGAGGGTCTACCATAGCTGTTCAGCTAGAACAGGCTGACCTGGGAGCACTTCATCTACGAGGCTGTCTCCAGCAGCCTGTGGCTAAAAGAGTAGGTCTCCACATTTGCTGCCAGAACCTTAAACATTTATACAGTGGTCTTAACTGTGTTCAGTCACGGATTCGCTACAGATGGTCTCAAGAACACCTTACTCTCTCAAGGCTGTGTGCTTGAAACAGCTCCTAAGCCTGAGGGTCTACAAGCTGCAGGAACACGAGACCGCCCAGGGAGGCCTGCCAGCCATGATTCTTGCCACGAAGGCTTCTGCTGCTGTTGTGGCATCCAGCTTCCCCCGCCACTCGTCAATGAGTTTTCAGTGAAGCTTTCTCTCTGTGCTGAGGAGATTCATGCTACCTGAGTTGCCCAAAGCCATAAAGCACTTAAATGTTGGGGCGGGGGTACAAACCCAGCAAATGTGGCTCCGAGGTCGGTGTTACCTCACCCTGTCTGAAGCAAGGTCCTGGAACAACACCCCACTGTGTGCAAGCAGACAGCAGGCAGGACCTATGTATACACCTTTAAAATGTTAAGATACTATTTCTTTCCAACTTGATCTATAGATTAAAACTTGTCCTAAATAAACGTATGAAAAGATGTTCAACACCAAAGGTTATTAGGGAAGTACACATTAAAACGTGATATCGGGCCTCCCTGGTGGCGCAAGTGGTTGAGAGTCCGCCTGCCGATGCAGGGGATACGGGTTCGTGCCCCGGTCTGGGAGGATCCCATATGCCGCGGAGCGGCTGGGCCCGTGAGCCATGGCCGCTGAGCCTGCGCGTCCGGAGCCTGCGCGTCCGGAGCCTGTGCTCCGCAACGGGGGAGGCCACAACAGTGAGAGGCCCGCGTACCGCAAAAAAAAAAAAAAAAAACGTGATATCACCATGCACAGACTAAAATGGCTAAATTCTAAAACACGGATAACACCCAGGGCTGGTGAAAATGTGGAGCAACAGGAAATCTCATTCATTGTTTTGGGGAATGCAGAATGGTAAAGTCACTGTGGAGGATAATTCAAGACAATTCATTTAAAAAATTAATTTGCATTGTGAAAAAAAATGTGATTTTTCTGTGCCTTTCATCAAAAGTTGGGCTTCCCTGGTGGCGCATTGGTTGAGAGTCTGCCTGCTGATGCAGGGGACACGGGTTCGTGCCCCGGTTTGGGAAGATCCCACATGCCGCGGAGTGGCTGGGCCCGTGAGCCATGGCCACTGAGCCTGCGCATCCGGAGCCTGTGCTCCGCAACGGGAGAGGCCACAACAGTGAGAGGCCCGCGTACCGCAAAAAAAAAAAAAAATTAAAATCTTTCTCTTCATCCTTTAAATCTGGCCTTGAGCACGTGATGTGATTTGAGCAATAGCACATCAACAAATGTGAAAAAACAAAAGTTTGAAATGTGCTTGTGGACTGGGGATTAGCTTCTCTACTACCAGAAACTCTATCACCACCAAGGGAGAAAGCCCAGGCTGGTCTAATAAAGGAGGTGACATCATAGAACAGAGACAAGCCATCCCAGCTTAAGATCCCTAGACCAGCCAACCCATTAGTTGACTAAAACTGCAAAAGTTACTCTAAATAAGTCCAGCAGGAAAAACACCCTGCTGAATCCAGCTTAAATTGATAACCTACAGAATTATGAGTAAATGACATGAGTGTGGTTTAAAGCCACTGAATATGGGGTGGTTCATCACACAGCAAAAGATAACTCATATCTCTGCATCCTCAGTCTTGGTCACAGCTCTTCCACCAGCAAATTGTAACCCTGAGGAAGTCACGTCGAGATATGGTTACCAGTTTTCTTGATTGTAAAATAAAGTAGCAGAGCAGAGAGCTAGGAGAGGCTGCACTTATTTCTAGTTTTCTTCCAACTCTGAAATTCTGTGATTATGCAGAAGGAAGTTTGATTTTTTTTTCTCATTTTTTTCCCTCAAAGTTATTCAAAGATCCGTTTCCTCTTTCCAAATAATCTAGCTTGGAGGATGGTTTATAAATATATCATTGTGATAGCACAGATCTCCTGTCAATGAAATGAGCTCCAAATGTCTACATTAAAAAATTTACCAGAAATTCAAAGAACTCTCAGAGCCAACAGCTAATTCGATACTAATGCTGTCTGTTTCCAATGCTGTCATCATTATACCATACTGCAGGAAACGGCTTGATTTTAAAATCTGAATGATTTAGGTTTGAATACCAGCCCTGTGGCTCTGTGATTCTCAGAAAATTACTCAATATATGGTTATTGGCCAGAAGATACATATAAACGTATGAGGCTATCTTCCTCTGAATTCGTATTCAGGGAAAGACAATAATGATCGTGAAACATCCTACCACTGCCATTCAAGTAATAAAAGTGAAAAGTAAACCTTCCAGTGGTTAAAAAGATTTTGCATCAATAGGGTATCTAAAAAATACGGAAAAACATGGAAATTTCTCTAATTCTCATTGGCAGAAGAATGGAAAAATAAGTTAATGTACATTAAGCACAGTGTTAAAGCTGCTCAAATGGACAAACCACCCCTCCATTCAATATTGTGAATGAAACTTAGCTGCATAATTTTTTAAAAAAAGGTTCCAAAGGATTACATAAAATATGATATCTTTTAAAATAATGTTAGAAAACCCAAATACCCAAATATGCTTTTTTTGAGTACATATAGATGTGAGAAAATATTAAAAATGCAAAGCAAGAGAATGTTGAACACTGAATTTAGAATACTCTTTACTCAGGTGGGGGCAGAGAGCACAGAGGATGGAGACGGATCACACTGAGGGATTTACGGTTTCTGTTGGGTATACACTGGGTATAAAACTTTTCATTGTGCCTGTTATGAACAGACAGTAGAGAAAAGGGGGCCTTGAATGGACCAATGAAGAGAGTGTCATGTATCAGGATTAAAATTAATTCATCTTTGTGTACTTGTTGACCTTGAACCCATGAGAAAAAATAAATAATTGATGACCTGAAACTATGTAGACTTCTGATTTTGAGTGGGAAAATGCATCAAATTATGTATTCAATAGTATTCCAAAGTCATATAATGGTAAACAACGGTGAGAGTAGGGAGAAGAAATGTGAGGCTCTGGATCATTTCTTCATTTGCCCCCAGACGTTATCTGGGATCTGGTGATAAATGAATAGGTTTTTGGATGAATGAGGCTGTTGCTTTCTGCTGCCTTACATTTTACTGTCAATCTTAACATACTTAAGTTAAAAAAATTTTCTTCTCCATGTCTCAGTGTCTGACTATGTGGTTGGTAAATATTGTAATAGTAATACACAATAGTAACAGCTAAACTTTATCGAATGCTTATAAGTGTGTCTTAGGCATTAACTCATCGAATTATCATAAATATTCTTTTGTTTGCTTGTTTTTGTTTGTTTTGTTTTGTTTTTGCAGTATGCGGGCCTCTCACTGTTGTGGCCTCTCCCGTTGTGGAGCACAGGCTCCGGACAGGCAGGCTCAGCGGCCATGGCTCACGGGCCCAGCCGCTCTGCGGCATGTGGGATCCTCCCGGACCGGGGTATGAACCCACATCCCCTGCATCGGCAGGCAGACTCTCAAGCACTGCGCCACCAGGGAAGCCCAATATTCTTTTTTTTTAACCCTCATTTTTATGGAGGAGGAAAAGGGCTCAGAGAGGCTAAGGAAATTGCCCAAGAAGTGACAGAGAAGGGATGTTAATCTAGGCAGTGCACTCCAGAGACTACATTCTCAAGTGCTGCATCTACCTGCCTCTTGGTCCCACATGCACTTAATCCATGTTGAACAGATGGATAAGGAAACCCAGAGTCCACCATGCTCTGATGAACCTGGAGGGTTTCTCCTGCAGAGAAGCTGTATTAGTAGTCCCCAGAATTCTCTAAATAAAATCCATCTCCTCCACCTGGTGCTCATTGCTGAGGTCCCAACCTTCTTTGTGCCCATAGTTACATACCATATTATTCCTGACACACAAAATATAATAATGCTTCTGAATACATTTTTGAATGAGTGAATAGCTCTATGAATATCTGTTCCCTAGGGCTAGTATCTGGGGCTATTGTCTTCTTAGTGAGAAGGAGACATTCACCAGTCTGTAGTGTAAATGACCTATTTTCTCAAGGATGTCAATAGACACTGCCCTCGTGGTTCAGATGAACTGGAGTCACTAGCACTGGACGCTCATGCCAGAATCTTTCCATCCATAGAAACATCTCTGGCAATCCATGGTCCCACTTTAAAGAAATATTGAATATATCCAAGAGGAAGTGAACCAGAGGATCTAGCAGCAGATGAAATCTAAGTTCATAAAGTATCATTACAGACATCAGAAAATGCACTCCTCTCCCTTCAACCTCACCTGCTCACCAAGTGGATACTGGGGTTCTGGAAGCTCCCTGTACCTACAGACACAAGAAGGCCTCAGCTGCTGAGACCCTGTATGGCAGAAGGCAATGCTATGTAAAGGGAGCTGGGAGGGTTGTAAGCAGATACTGAATTCCAGCAACTCAGTCTACTGGCAGTTTGTACTTAAGAAAGTTAGATAGCCTTTTGGAGCCTCAGTTGCTTCACTTTAAAAATGAGAATCCTGTACCAAACACAAGCTTTTATAAAAACCGAATGGGACAAAGTAGATGGTTCATTCCTACTTTCTTCAAGGTAGTTTTGATGCAGTGACCTGCCTACTTATTTACATGCTTGGCAAATATTTGTGGAAATGAAATCTCTGTGGAACTAATATCCCAGATGGGAAATCAACAACAAGAAAACTATATATATATATATATATATATATATATATATAGTATATAGTATATATATATATAACTATATATATATATATATATCTGTATATATATATATATGTATATATATATCTCCTCAAAATATAAAATACAGTAGGTAATATGGATTGGGGAGAAGGCATGAGTTTAGAATTAGGCATATATTCAAATCTTAACACTGACTTTTGTGTAGTCTGGGCAAGTCAGTTTGCTTCTCTGCCCTCAGGGTTGCCTTCCAGGTTGAATGAGATGGTATCAATGAAAACATGGAGCACAACTTCTGAATCTTAGTAGATGTAATCAGTGCAGTTACCTTTCCTCATGCCTTTTGCCACAGAAGAGCAAGCTAGCATGTTGGCAGGCATCCAGGGGCATTGACCAATTAATCATGATAGTCAGTTTACTCCTTCCTCTGGACCCAGGGAGGGCAACTGCGATTTGAAGAAGGCTCCCACCCCATGAATAAGAAGAGCTTTGGATAGGGATTCTGTGGCTCCATCCTTCCTGAGGGGATGGGCAGTCCCCAGGTGTGATCGGGCTTCTGCCTGCCGTGTTGTCAATATTCTGTGAGACTTACTGGTTACCTACATGCACAAGTCTCTTGGATAATAATAATTAGTAACAACCATTATTTATTTAACCATGAAGAAGGCACTGTTAGAAAACTATTATGATCTCTTTGCAATAAAAATCTGAGGCTTAGAGAGCATAAGTCACATGCATCATAAATGGTTGGATTTGAACTCAGCTGATTATACTACATTACATACCCTGCTAGATTTATTGATCCATGCCAAGTATTTTACAATTTAAAAAAAATCTCTGAAAAATCCCACAGTCTCTTCTAAAACCAAACCCTTGCCCATAGACCTACAGGGGTGAACTATTCTCACTATAATCCTTAAACATAACCCTAGATCTCACCTGAGCTTGAGTCACGTCTCCACTTTATACCGACACCATATCAACTGCAATTACTGAAGCCTGGCTGTCTTAGCATCCTTACCAACACCGCCTCCCAGATTCACGGTGCTCCCCTCCTTCCCAGCAGCCCCCAGAGCTGGTTTGCAGTTTTGGCATTCTCACCGCACGGGTCCTGCACCTCCCTGGAGGGATTACTTTGTCCTTGGCGTTTCACAGTTCAAACCTGAGCCTCTTGTCTTCTGAGCTAAGCTAGTGCTCATTCTGCTTCTATGAACCTACACCTTGGTAGTCACATGTGAGTGCATGCAATCGGGCTCAACGCTGTGCAAAGTGCTTTCATATATATATGTATATTGAAGCTACTTCACAAGAATAAAATAAAATAAGAAAATATGTGGAAAGTGTAAATTTAAAAAGGCATAAAGATTCCCAAAGAAACTTACCAGAAGAATTGGAAATAAGTTTTCTCATTTGATCATTATAGCAGAGGTACTCATATATTTTGGCATCCCATTAGTTTAAAATCAAATTTATTTTCCAGCACTGCCACTCACCTGCTACATGACTACTAGGTGGAAAGTCCCTTATCTTCTGTAAGTCTCCATATCCATACAACAAGAATCACATCAATCTTTCCAGGCTACAGTGGCGATTAAATCATTTAAATATAAATAGCCTACTTGTATGTTTTGTACATTTTTTAAAAAAAGAATCAAGAATTCTTCCCATTTTATAAGCAAGATACCTGAAGCACAGAAAGACCAGGGCTCTGCAAGTTCATAGGACGCATTAGCATTCTTTTCTCCAAAGCAGAGGTCAGCAAACTTTGCCCATGGGCCAGATCCTGCCTTCAGAAAGAATGTTCTGTTGGAACTCCGGCACTCTTACTTGGTTATGTAAAGTCAAAGGCTGGTTTTGCTTTATGGTGGTAGAGCTGAGTAGTGGGAATACAGAGACCAAATGACCCACAGAACAAATTTCCTTCACCCTGAACCTTCAGGTTTAGGTTCAGTAGAAAAGAACAGAAACAAGAACCAAGTTAGAACCATGTTAGCTCCAGGAAGCATACTTGTGCCTGGATGATAAAAATGCTTCCATATTTATCCTCTTATATGGACAAGCAAACTTGCTAATGGGGTGTGCATGTATGTCTGTGTGCATGTGGAAGAGAGATGAGAGAGAGAGAGAGAGATTTAGAGGAAGAGATAGAGAGTGTGTTAAAGGCATAGAAAAAAAGTTGTAAATAGAGAAATGGGAAAGAAGTATTAGCTGTACTTTTCACCACTTGTGGTCAAAGTGCTATATTTATGAGTGACAAAGGTGCCCACTCCCATCTGTTAGCTCAGTATGTGTTCACCAATACACATTCCCATGGCTGATTTAAAATAAGCTCAGGCTGCAGAGACATATTGCGCATAAGAAATATGTTACGTTGCTTATGTAACATTTCTTTCCCAAATTACCCAATGCATTGCCAGTTCAAAGGCAAGCAGCACAGGAAGGGGGTCCTGCCCCTCGCAGTGTGGTAGAAAGGGGCGGTGTAGGGCAGCACCTTTAGAAGCAGACCCATCTGAGTTCAAATACTCTCTCTGCCATTCATTAGCTCTCTGACCTTGGTCAAATCACTTAACCTCTCTGAGCTCCGCATTTGTAAAAAGCCTCGGATGTGCCATGACACTCTCTGAGTGTTATTTTCGCATACAAAAATGTTGAGATTACACATGCTGAAGTGCAATGTGATGGAAGACGCATTTTAGAAAGATTTTTCTAGCAGTAGTCTGTCTCAGGGAAGGGACAGGTGCTGGTGATTGATAGAGATTGTAGGCTTAGAGTCTGTTTCTAGTTTAAAGTCTGTTTTCTAGTTTCCTTGGTGAGAATCTTAGAAGAAAGGTTGGGTTTTCTGAAACCATTACACATGGCTTCCTGACTTGTAGCAGGAACACAGAAGCAACTGGAACCAGCTTTGCCTGAAAAAGGCATGGATGGCTTGACAGGGAAGGTTCAACACTTGGATGATGAATAGGAGTTTTACAAGCAAGAAAATGATGATGAGGCATTCCATGGAGAAGGGAAGGAGAATACCAAGGAGAAAAAGCACAGAAGTATGTGCCTTATGAGGATAAGGTGCAGGTATTTAGTGAGGTTAGAGTGCCTGGGATTTAAGATGTGTGGAGAGGTTGGGGAAGGATGAATGCAGACAAGTAGGTATGTGTTCGCTGCTGGAGGAAAAGTAGACTTACACAGCCACACTGGAATTAGTTTTGAAAATTATATTACAATATGAAATTCACAGACAACATGCACTAAAATAGTCATTTCTGCTGGCTAACTTGGGGAAAAATGAGAAGAAATGTACAACAATGCTCATTAAAGCACTGTTTATAATACTGAGCATTACAAACTCATCTAAACGTCTAACAATAGAGAAATGGCTAAGGAGATACGTGCATTCATTCTTTATAATACCATGAAACAGTTAAAAGTAATGAAATATTTGTTTTTCTCTTTCTGACTTACTTCACTCATATGACAGACTCTAGATCCATCCACCTCACTACAAATAACTCAATTTCGTTTCTTTTTATGGCTGAGTAATCTTCCATTGTATGTATGTGCCACATCTTCTTTATCCACTCATCTGTCGATGGACACTTAGGTTGCTTCCATGTCCTGGCTATTGTAAATTGAGCTGCAATGAACACTGTGGTACATGACTTTTTTATTTTTTTGCCGTAGTGTAGTTTTTGCCAGTGTAGTTTTGATATGCTAACACATATATATGGAATCTAAAAAGAAAATGCGTCTGAAGAACCTAGGGGCAGGACAAGAATAAAGACTCAGACGTAGAGAATATACTTGAGGACACGGGGAGGGAGAAAGGTAAGCTGAGACTAAGTGAGAGAGTGGCATGGATATATATACACTACCAAATGTAAAATAGATAGCTAGTGGGAAGCAGCCGCATAGCCCAGGGAGATCAGCTCGTGCTTTGTGGCCACCCAAGGGGGTGGGATAGGGAGGGTGGGAGGGAGACGCAAGAGGGAGGGGATATGGGGATATATGTATATGTATAGCTGATTCACTTTGTTATAAAGCAGAAACTAACATAGCATTGTAAAGCAATTGTACTCCAGAAAGATGTTTAAAAAAAAAAAGAAGTAATGAGATAGCTGTATGTGCCGATACAGAAAGTCATCCAAGAGGTATTGTTGAGTGATGAACACAAGTGGAGCAATACATACAATGTGATACAATATATATAAACATTCATATAATAAACACTTCACATTTTTTACAGAACACATATAATTAAAGGTCTGAAAGTGTATGCACCAACCCAAACTAGGAGGAGAGCTTCAAAGAAGATTTTTACCTTCTGATAGATTGCACTGTTGACCCTGATTCTCCCTCCTCCTTACACCCATGCCCTGAGCATGAGACTTTTAAGTTACTCTCACTAATGTGCAGGATATGTGTACTTGCTACTTGACTCTGGTTTAGCCATGCTTGCTTTGGTGGAGATAGCTACACCAGGTCTGAGTCCAGGCCTTAAGAAACCTTACATGTTTCTGCTTTCCCTCTTGCCTCCTGCCATTCTGATGAGAAGAACATTTCTGGGACAGCCCACTAGTCACAGATGAGGGATGAGAGGAACATGGATCAGTGCTGCTCCAACCAAAATTCAGACCTTCAGAGAGAAGCAGAACAGAGCCCAGACCAGACCACCTGAACCCACCAACCTGCACATGCAGGGATGATAATAGGACAGCTGTTTTAAGCCACTGATCTTTGGGCTGGCTTGTTATGCAGCATTATTGTGTTAATAGTTGACTAATACATAGCCTTATTTCTGATATTTATTTTTCTAGACAAGAAAAATAGAGCAAGGCATACGATTACCATACAAAAAATTAAATATTAAAGAAGAAGTTCAACCAACATTTGTCTACTTTCTTTTTAGGAGCTTATTGTCTAATAAGAACTGAGAATGGCAGGCTGCCTTTTAAAAGCCGAGGGTAGACAGGACATATTGCAGAATAAAATGTGTACAAAAATTTGTTTATGTAGGTATACGTGTCTATACTTTATCTATGACCACAAGTAATGGGTGTGACCATGTACAAATCATTTCTCACTTCTGGAGCTTCTTTTCTCTGCAGGTATAATGAAAGCTAGGAATTGAGCTTAATGATCTACATTCTCTTAGAGGATGTACATCCTAAGATACTGCATTCTGCCCAAAGCTTCACTGTGACATATAAAATTGCTCCAATCTCTGATGCTTGGCTGTCTGGCCTCTGTGTTCTGTACTAAGGGAAAGTGAGGGAGACACTCTTAATTTTGACATATGTTTCTCAGAATCTCATGCTTTCTTATTTTTCAGCCCTCAGAATGGCAATCTCCTGCTTAAAAAAAAAAAGACAATCTTTGACACATAATTGTCTTGCTTTTACCTTCCCACAAGGCCATTGTATTGCCATTTTTGCATGAAAAAAAAATGAAAAACACACATTTAGTCTTCCTTACCATATTAGAAAGAGAAACTAAGTAATTTATATTTATCAAGTTAAAATTATTTACCAGGGTATGAGCAAGAATATTTTATACAGATTAGAAGCAGTGTGACACAGTTAACACCGGATCTAGGTCTGAAATTAAATGGTACCTCTAACCAGTGTGGGCCTTTGAAAATTTACTCAACTTCTCTGAGGCCTCATGGCTAGCTTATAAAATGCAAATAATAGTAACATACACTTCAGTGGCTTCAAATTCTTCATTTAAGAGCATTAAATGAAATAAATGCAAGTAAAGAATTTAGAAGACAGCTGGGGTATAATGACAGAGAATCAATGGCTCTCTTGTCCAACACTCCTTACAACAAGCCTATGAGGTGAATTTTATCAAACACACTTTATAAATAAAAATTCTAGAGTTCAAAAAACATAAAGAGTTTGCTAAAATTAGCATGCTATGGTCAATACTGTGGTTAAAAGCCTCAAGGATTGCACATCCAGCCATGTAACAGGTAGAAAACCTCCCCTTCTGCCGTAAATAATGAAAATAACTAGAAAAAATATGTATGGAGAAGACAAAAAAAAACTGTTGTCAGACGTGGGACAACTAAATTTTTGTGAATTAGACCATAAGGCAATACTGCGATCCCTAGGAAAATATAAGCCATGTGATGGCATCATCTTCCTGCCCAGGGGGAGGAAATATTTGGAATGCAGGGCTAGCAGTGCACAAGGTTTCACTGAGATGAGCCACGGATAGGAATTCAGGGAGACCAAGTGTGCTGGTATCTGGGGGGAGGAAGAGTGGGTTAGAAGAAGCTGTGTTGAGAAAGAGCTCCAAGAATACACACACATTTTCCTTGTGATGTTGGCTGACTACTAAGCTGGTCATGTGTAGAGTGAAACTCCTTTAAATCTGGGCAAAAGGCATATACTAAGGAGCTGTAAGCTGAACTCCAGAGAGCCACATATTAAGTAAGGATACAGTAGACCTAGATTAAGGCTGCTCTAAGAGGAAAAAAAAAAGAAGCCTTAAAAATCAAAAAATTCTGTGAGTATCTTAACTGAGTTCCAAAATTGGACTCAACATTCTTTATAAAAAGACAACTACCACTGAAATTCACAATCAAAATATTTAAATGTAAAATAGCTAGAAGTGAAAGCATCGGTAAAGTGACCCATATAAAGACACAAAAATCATCCAATAAATATGGACTCAGAAGTGACAGAGATGATGGAATTAGCAAATAAGGTCTATATAAAAAGAGCAATACAAATGCTTTGGGGGGTATTTAAAGGGAAATATGAACACAATGAAGAGATGAATGGAAGATATGAAAAAGAATCAATTGAACTTCTCAAGCTGAAAAAAAACCTGTGTACCATCAGAAATGAAATATCTTACAGATGATTTTAATAATAGATTAGATAATAGCAGAGAACCAGGAAACCTGAAGACATAGGAATAGAAAGTATGCAAGCTGAAGCACAAGCAGGAAAAAAAAATTTGGAAAGCGATGAAAAGACTCACTGACCTTTGGAAATATATTGCTGGCTCCTTACCCCTCTGACTTTCATCCTCCCTGTGGATTCAAGGCTATCCAGGAGGACAGCCTGGATTAAGGGCTATCCAGGAGAAGCTACGTCATCTGAGGGACCCAGCACAAAATGAAAATTCAGGGTTCCTTGTTCCATAATTATTACCCATTTCAAGACAGAACAGTAGAGCATTAAACCAGTGAGAGGCTCCTCGAAGCCCAGGGCCCTGTGAGAACACAGGCAGCAAGCCCATGGCATTGGCCCTGGGACTACCTTGAACTCTATCAGCCGGACTACTACTCCAGCTGATAGAATTCAAGCCAACTTCAATGCTTAGTGAAAATGCCACTAGAAGACAGTACAATCCTCCTTAAGGGCGGACATTCTGAATTATTTTCTCTTTCTTCGAGTATGCCTAGCATTATGCTTTACACTTTGTAAGCCCTTAAAGAAAGGGAGATGGAATGGCTAGTGAATTTACAAGGGGAGGATGTGGTCAAGGTCCACGACTTAGCAGATTTGTTTCTGACCGAATCACTTAAACTCCCATATACTCATATTCTTGACTCATAAAAATGAATAAAATCCCTATTTAATAGAGATCTTGTGTGAGAAAATATGAGATAATTTAGCTGTATTGTCTTACTGGTAAAACCCTTTACAACTCTTAGTGCGTGAGTGAATGGTTTGATTGACACGCAGCTGGTGTATGTCTACACTATACAGAATAAGGAGGGAGGAATACAGTAGACCCTGTCTTTCCTGTGATGGTGCCCATACCCAAGTCCATAACACATGTCCTGTGATTCCCTTCCATCAAAGCCACCAAATAATCATAGCCAAACCCAACCCAAATTGTATTAGCCAGTATCAGACAGAAAAACAATACGATTCTTCTTGCAGTAGTACACTTAAGAAGGCAATGTGACTCAGAAAAAAATGACTCATTCTGGAGTTAGCTTTGGTCTTTTCAGTAGCTATGAGATCCTAAGCATGTATTCAATGTTAACCTTTCTGAGCCTCTTAATACACTCCATGAAGTGTGCATAGCAACACAGTGCACTGCGAAGACTGGACTGTGCTGAGTGCCAGAGTCTCCACATCAGGTTGATGCCATATACAAAGTAGTTTATATAATAACAATAACAACAACAACCACATCATCACAACATTTATGACGAGGATATTTTTCTTTACAATGAATTGCAAACCGTAGTCTATGAAGCACTGGGCCCCATTGCTCATCATCTCACAGAGTCAAACTTTCCCTTTGCTTTCACTTTTTTTTCCTTCTTTGAATTTCTCTTAAAACAATTTAACTCAACAGAATTAAAATAGATTTCTGGCTTTCTCTTATTAGGACCTGTGTTATCCTGTTGGTCTTTTAGGAGCTGAAGTTCCTGGGTCTTATCCGTGATTTCACTAGTTAATGCCTTGTTAGAATTCTTGTTCATGTCAGACTCAATCTGGCTCAGTAGTTTCATAGTGCAGACGGTGATTATGGTGGCATTATTTTATGTTGCAAAACTTAAGTACATCATTTTACAGTTTTTAAAGCATCATTTTAAAATTAGAGGTCACTTTACCCATTGTGGTCTAATGTATAACGTGTACACTCAGTATGGTACATTGACATATTTTTTTCTGTTCAATTTATTCAGGAGAGAAGATCACGCTTTCCAAATGGAGAGTCTAATTTTCATAGAGAGTCACATTCAGAGACAAACATTTTATTTCATTCATGTATACATTCAATTTAGTCAATCATTTATTCTTGAATCATTCAATGTGACCTATGGACTATATTTCCAGCACTGTTTTAGGTGTTATTTAGACAAATGAGATGAAAATACTTGGGTTTTTCTATAAATGATTTCACTAGCACAATGTGATCTGAGCTCTAATTAAGGCTTTAACAAGTGCACAGAGATCACAGAAGGAGGAATGCATAAGTCTACTTGAAGGCAATGGGACCTAAAGCTTGAAGACTGAAGTTTGGAGAAGACAGAGAAATAAGGATGATCATTCCAGGCAGAAGGCAACATGAGAAAAGATATTTTTAACCTGTAACAATTAGGCCTGCATAGTGGTAAAAAAAAAGGCTATCTTATAAGGTAGTGGGCATCCTGTGTGTAGAGACGTTTAAACAATACATCTAGCTACCTATCAGACATACTGGAAAGGATAGTGGGTTGGCCTAAAAGCCTCCATAATCATTTTAAATCCTGAGATTTTAGATAGAGCTGTATTGGCATGCAATTTACTCCAAATAATTATTTGGAACAAAGCCAAGGAATGAACTGAAATCAGGTGGAGGAGAAAAAACAACAGGCAAGGCCAAAGAAGTTGTGCTGAGGGTCTGAGAAGTGAGGTCAGTGGGTGATCAGAAAAAGGACTCACAAAGCCAGAAAGCAAGAAGTTCTAGGAATTTCTTGCTGTCAAGGTGAGAAGTTCTGGACACAAAGAATCCGTCATGTGAAGACATCTAGAGTTCCATTATTATGTGGCATGACTATTTTTTTTTGGAGGTGGGGAGTAGACCAGACCTCTAAAAGGCACCAAAAAAGATAATAAATCTATAGTGGCTCAACAGAGCTTACAGAGGTGAGAGACTTGGGTACATGGAATTATGAGTCATATATGGGTATAACAAAGGATATATCCTATGTGGATCATCATAGTCATCATCTAAATGCTTCATAATACAACAATTACTTCTAGTAAATCCCATTAGCATCAGAATCATACTAAGATGTGCACAATTCTCTGCAGTTTTATATTCATCACATTTAACCTTCAAAGCAGTCCTGAGAAATGTGAACCATTGTTGCTCCTGTAGGTAAGCACAGTGTGTGTGACTTATTTAAAGTCCTGCAAGAATTAGGTTTTGCAGGACTTTGAATAAGTCTAAAAGTCAGCTTTGACTTTTAGACTTACTCAAAGCTTTGAATACCTAAAAGTCAGCTTTGGCCCTCACACTTTCTGTCACGGTTTCTTGGAGAGTCTCAGGTGCATTTGTCAAATGGAGATAGAAATAATTCTAAATCCAGCTACTTCAAAGATTTGCTGTGAACATCCAGTGAGACAATACATTTAAAAATGTTTCACAAACTATAAACAGTCAACCCCAAACAGTTAATGGGGTAATAGATGATGGCAAAGAAGGAGGATGAGGAGAAGGGAAAAGAGAAAGGAATCAGAGCTTAAAGGTATTTCTGATCTTTTCTTTCCATGGTCAGCATATCCTGTTTCTTATATATTCTATCCTGTTGTCATAGTGAGTGCTGTGTGATTTGCTCACAACCACCTTCCAATTCAGTATTTCAAGTCTGCTCTTTAACCCATGTTTTTATTATTAATTTTATTAATTTCAAGGACTACAGTTTTCTAATTTTCATTTTTATTTGCCCTTTTGTTCTTTTATTTTTAAATAATGTGCTGTACCCACTCATCTAGTGGATTCAGTTATCTATTTTTTTAATCTCTGAATATTTTAAACAAAATTGTCTTATAGTTCAGACAATATCATCTGAATTTTGGGGGGGACAATTTCATTCATTTCTGAATCTGCTGATTTACTGTCATGGGGGCTGGAGATCAACAAAAGAAAAAAAGGCATCTAATTTGGGAAGTAGGAAAGACTTTGGGTTGGAAGTGGGGGGTATGTGCATGCTTAATAAAAAGTAGCTACAATTTCAGGAGCACTTAGTATTGTTAGGACAGACTTGATGCTAAGCACTTCCGTTGCAATAAATCATTTATTTCCTGTACTCAGTGAGCAATAAACCACCCCGATTTAAATACGAGGAGGCAAAGGATAGAGAGGTTAAGGAAGTTCCACAAGTCCACGCAGTGGGAAAGTTTAAATTTGAACTCAAATATATTCCTCCAAATTACAGCTTCTTTATCACTAAGCTATCTGCTAATGAGTACAACCTGAACCAACAGCAGTTCTTGGAAATTTTTTTTGCTGGCCCTGAGAAATATGAGAAAATAGAAGTTCTCTATTTTAATGAATATTATAGGATTTTATTTAGCAAAAACATTTCCATTTTGAAAATGTGTAGATAGGTTTTGGAGAAAATGTTATTGATTCTTTGCTTTAACATTCATTGTCTTGTCAACTTTTAAGTTACATGTTGAGAGGAAGGATCTGAGACAAGTAAACAGAAAGTATGGCTCTGCTGTGCTGAGGAAAACTTGGGGAAAATCTCTCTGATCCTGGAAATGAAATTTCATATAATGAGACATCCTTAGAGTTATCACACTATTAAATAAAATTATATTTAAAATTATTTTTAATAAAATTATATTAAGTAAAATTATATTTAATTAGAAGAATTAATCTAAACTAGAATGAATTCACTTAAATTTATTTTAAAAATTTATGATGATGAAATGGTTGGTTTGAACTTTCTTTTTTTTTTTTTTTTTTTGCGGTACGCGGGCCTCTCACTGTTGTGGCCTCTCCCGTTGCGGAGCACAGGCTCTGGACGCGCAGGCTTAGCGGCCATGGCTCTCACGGGCCCAGCCTCTCCGCGGCATGTGGGATCTTCCCAGACCGGGGCACAAACCCATGTCCCCTGCATCGGCAGGCGGACTCTCAACCACTGCGCCACCAGGGAAGCCCCTGGTTTGAACTTTTGAATGATTGTTTGGTCAAACAAAATGGAGAATAGACAGCTGGACACATCTGTGGGTGACAACACAAACCCAGCTGGACATACAAGAAAACATGTATTGTGGTTCCTTCCTGTGTGGGACACTCCAAGGCATTAGAATCCGATTTGTTGCTGGTAAACTGTTGAAACAACAAACAAAAAAGAGAGCAACTTAGTGACCCACAGGAATCTGAGTTGATACAGATTTCCCTGACACTCTGATTCATCTGAAGCCTCAGTTTCTTAATATTTAAAATATATGCCATGAAAGAGGTTGCTGTATGCTGCTCTTACTAGCCCAAACATACATATTAGGAGTGTAGAACTTCACATATGTGTGAAGATGTATTTCAGGGGTTCCCAAGAAAGATCATATGTGGTAGTCATGAAATTACTAAGAAGGATCCTGGGATTATTTTCAATCATTTAAACAGCCAAAAAGAATACATATTTAATCTTTAAAAATAATCCCTAAATAAAATGCCAAGTTATTTCATCCTGGCAATAATTATAACAACTTGGTGTGGTAACCTCAATTCTCCCCTGCAGATCTGGATATCTAGTAAATAGCAGATATGCCTGATTCATAATAAAAATATAGAATTAAAACATTATTAACTATTAAAAAGTGCTTAGTTTTGGTATTGTGTGTATTTGTTTTTAATAAATGGAAAACTCAGTTCTGATCAATGTAGAGTGAGCCTGTTACTGTTACTATACATTTCTTCTAGAAAATTATTTTATATTTTAAAGTCATACCTATACTTGTTCCAGTATTCTACCTCTGAGGAACTATGTAAAGAAAATATGAAAGGGAAGACTATATACATGGGAATGCTCACTTTCACTGGACTACTATACGTGATACTAAAAACCTAAGAGAACACAAATGATCAAGTGGGGACTGGTGAAACGAACTCTTCTGTAAGCATTCCCTGAAATATTGTGCAGGAATAGCAAATGTTAATAGGAAGCAGCATATAGAAATATAGAAAAGAATTCTTATATAATGTTTAAAATTGAAAAGTAGGTAAGATTATTTAATATACATAGAGAATAGACTAGAAGGGAAAACAAAACATAAAATCATTTCTCAAAATTAGTGTAGGGCTTCCCTGGTGGCGCAGTGGTTGAGAGTCCGCTTGCCGATGCAGGGGACATGGGTTCGTGCCCCGGTCTGGGAAGATCCCACATGCCGCGGAGCGGCTGGGCCCGTGAGCCATGGCCGCTGAGCCTGCGCGTCCGGAGCCTGTGCTCCGCAACGGGAGAGGCCACAACAGTGAGAGGCCCGCGTACCGCAAAAAAAAAAAAAAAAATTAACGTAGATTTTTAAATATGCACACAAAGTGTGCATATGCATATAGAATGGACTGGAAAGGAAAATTCAGATCTGGAACTAATTTTTTATGGCTTGGGTATTAGTAATAGTATTGTTTCTTTTTAATTAGTGTGAAGATCAGTGTGTTTTTTAAAATTAGTGTGGACATTATATGTTAGTGTATGTATTTCTCTTATTTTGGGGGGTGTTTGTAATGCCCTTATATTAGTTTTTTTTTTTTTTTCTTTTTGCGGTATGCGGGCCTCTCACTGTTGTGGCCTCTCCCGTTGCGGAGCGCAGGCTCAGCGGCCATGGCTCACGGGCCCAGCCACTCCGCGGCATATGGGATCCTCCCAGACCGGGGCACGAACCCGTATCCCCTGCATCGGCAGGCAGACTCTCAACCACTGCGCCACCAGGGAGGCCCCCTTATATTAGTTTTATAAGTAAAATATTAAAGTAAAAATGGGAATTAAGTTTCATTTACAAATATATTTTTGTTAGTAAAAGATTGCAAAATATGGGGACTGTGTGAAGGAGTATTCTGTAATTTATGTAGGAAAAATGGACAAAGTATGTTTTCTGTGTCCTGGGATTTCTATTATTGACATAACTTTGTATTTGACAAGAAGCTTTTACCACCAGATTCCCACACCATGTCTGGCTCAGAGGTAGGGTTCAATATTTGCTAAATGAATGTTATCAGCTTCTAGTACTACAACCCTCACCATATGAGATTTAAATTATGGGAGTGAAGGACTTACCTGGACCCACAGAGTGGGTCACAGTGGCCATACAAGAAGGAAGTCCAGATTTCCCACATTCTTCCCCAGCTATGTTTCCATTGCACTAAACAGACACCTTCTGTGAAGGTCGTTTTCCCTGTAGTGACATTATCATCAGGAAATTCTCAACCATCCTGGAAAAAGACCCTCATTAAAATTTAATACCCTCCCCCAGGAGGGAACACTTGGCTCTTCAAACCTCATGACTGCTTTTAGTTACAAAAGGTGAGCTGCCCTTTCAAACTATGCCAACAAAAGTAGATTTTACATGTATCAAAGTTTATTACCAACTCCTAAAGTTCAATCGTAGTCATCTGGAGTAGGGTTCTGTCAATAGGGCTCTAGGATTTCAAGTACTCGTATAAAGTAACACAGGACGCCAAAACCCAATCATTCTTCAAGTCAGTTCATCTCACTTACAGGGGATGAGATAACTGGGATATCATATCCTTTCTGTACAAACAGTTATTTTTTATATTGTAAGCCTAAAGGTCATAATAGTTTATTGCTCTCAATTATCTTCAAATAAATCACAATGAAATGAACAATTTATGTAAATCATAGAGTTGAATACCTGAAATAAGACCAACTTTTTTTTAAAAGTCTCATTGATTAACTCTTTGTAATAATACCCATTATATTTGTATAATGCATTGCCATTTACACGTTTTCTTACACATGCTTTTATTAAATTCTATAATAGTCCTATGAAGTACAAATTTTAAACCTTATTACTTTACAAATGAAAAACCTTCGGGTCTCTAGGACGGATTTGAGAAAATTATTATGGAATCACAAGAGAAGAAGAAATTAATTTTAACAATAATTTCTACAATATTTTAAAATGGGATTCAAGACAAATGTCTATGGTACTTTCCAAATATGTGCCAGGCATTGTGCCCTGAGGATTGTAAATTAAATAAGACACACATAGACCCTGGCTTCATATGATTTACAAGTCAACAGGAAGACATTTAAAAAAACCCAAATTAGGGCCTCCCTGGTGGCGCAGTGGTTGAGAGTCCGCCTGCCGATGCAGGGGATACGGGTTCGTGCCCCGGTCTGGGAGGATCCCATATGCCGCGGAGCGGCTGGGCCCGTGAGCCATGGCCGCTGAGCCTGCGCGTCCGGAGCCTGTGCTCCGCAACGGGAGAGGCCACAACAGTGAGAGGCCCGCGTACAGCAAAAAAAAAAAAAAAAAAAAAAAAAAAAAAACCCAAATTTAAATTTTCTAAATTTAACTATTTAATTTAAACTATGATAAAGCAGAAATATGGGGTGTTATGGCAGTGAACTTTAAGGGTCTGACCTGGTCTGGGGTGAACAACAAAGATTTCCTTGAAACAATTTGAAAGATATATGAAAATTTTCCAGGTGAATATGCAGAGAAGGGTAGTGAGAATATATCTTCAGTTGATGGAAACAATATATGGAAAATTACTCAGATAGAGAGGAGCATGATGCATGGAAAAAAGGAAGTGAAAACCAGTGCAGCTTCAGAGCAGACGGTGTTAAGAAGAGTGGTATCAGTTGATGTTGAGGAAGAAAGCAGGACCCTGATTGAACCTGCTTTGTGGACCAAGTTAAGGATACCGGCTTTTTCCTGAGAGCAATGTGAGATCATTTTTAGCAGAGGAATGCCATGATTAAGTTTGCATTTTTAAGAGCTCACTCTTACTGTTGTGCAGAAACACAGAAGAGCAAAAATAAGCCTCATGAAGACAAGGTTGGAGACCAGAAATAGAAGAACAGGTCCTTACCGTGAAGAAAACGTTCAAAATTAGCGGTGAACTCCATACTGAACTGTGAACACTAACTCTGTTGTCAGAAGCAAAGCAAGGATTCTGAGAGGTGTTATCTCCGAGGGAGGGATGATGAACTTTAGACAAGAGAGGAAGCAACTGTCCTAAGATTCTTAGACACTGTGGCGTAGGTACACAATGATGGCTGTTTTCCTTGATTTTCCCTTTTATTTCTGGACACATCTGAGTAAAGACATGTATTAATCATGCTTTTTTATTTCTGATGCTTTAACATCTGGTGCCTTGCTGACCGTGGAGAGATCGCCCCTCCCAGGGCTAATCAAGTCCTAGAGATATTACATGATATGACTGTGAATGTGCTTTTCGTATGCAAACTAACCAATGCAGAGCCCACACCCCAACTGTGTCCTTTATGGGACTCTTATACTTTGGGCCACTATTCACCTGCCCGAATCACCCAGGACCAGGCACCAGATAACTAGATTCAGCCGTACTCCCCAGAGTCTACTGACATGTTTCCAATTAGCCCATCATAAACCGGCTTACGCTGCCTCACCTCTTCCTTCTCACAGAAACCACAGTGAAAGCTCTTGCCCACATTCTACCTCCTGCCTCCTGACTGACCCTGGTGCTTCCCCTCCCCACCATGTGGTCCCCTTTGCTGTGGGCAGTTGTCTTCCTATCTGTTGGCCTCACCCTACCTGACTTATAATAAAATGTACATTTTAACAATCTTAACGTAAATCTTTCCAGTAAAGCCTAACTTTTTGGGAAATAGTATCCAGCCTTTACAGACGGCTTGCTATGTGCTAGGCGTTGTTCTAAACACCTGACCTGCATTAACTCAGCTAATCCTCATAGCACTGCATTATCCAGGGGGACTATCCTTACCCCATCTTACAGATGGAAAAATTAAGGCACAGTGAGGTGAAGTGACTCTCCCTACATCACATAGCGTGGAAGTGGCAGAGGAGGGCTCCAAGCCCATTTCTGTCTGACTCCAAAGCCCTTCCTACTGACATGACAACTAATTCTTCTGGGGAATGTGGAAGAAAGAGTAAAGAACCTTCTTCGGGGACTAAGATGCATGTGAGAGAGAGAGAGGGAGGGAGAGAGAGGGAGAAAGTACAGCTCTAAGAGATGCCTAGTCATGGGGCTGTGGGTGAGAAAACGGGAAAACAAGAGCCATGAGAACAGTTGTACGCACTCAGACGGGAAAATTGTGCCCCGGCAATGGAGACATACTGGAGTTTTCTTTAAATGGGTACCAAGGCCAACAGGGTCACTCTCAGAGGCCACATTTGCCTCTTGGCTAGTTCTAATTATCGGCATCAATGCTTTCTATAGGCAATTATCCAGGCTCAGGGAGCTGCCTCAGTAAATAACCGGAGTGCAGGGAGCTCTGGAAGGTTATTCACACAGACGCACTTACCCCACACCCTTGCTCCAACTTGCAGTCAGCATGGCCTCTGCAAAGCTGGCCCAGGGCTGTTGAGCAAATTGCAAAGCTGATCTCTCTGCATTAAGAGAAGCCCATTAGCCCAACAGAGCTATTATAGCTGTCAAATCACTGGGTGGCTGGCCATGCCTGCTTGCTCTTCTTCTGAGCCTGGCTGTCAGGGATCTGGCTATGACTTTGAGATGGATCAAAGTTTTACTCCACTCACTCTGACTTAGGGAAGGAGGCCTTACCCAACAAAATAAAACACTAGTTTTCCTCCACTCACACCAAATGTGTAGGCTTTTTTCCCTCACATGGAACAATTTTGACACTAACTGTCCAGAGTTAGCACAGACCCCAGAAGTTAAGGGCTCAGTCCCACAGGCCTGGCCCTGGCTCCAGATGGCCAATCACAAGTCCCAGGAGGTCACCTGAACTCCTGGCTGATAGGCTATAATTTGGGGATTCCTATAATCCTCCCCTCCGGCTTGATAATTTGCTAGAATGGCTCACAAAACCCAAACCTGGGGAAATATTTTTCTTACTGTGTACTGACTTATTACAAAGAATACAACTCGGGAACAGCCAGATGGGATTGATGCACAGAACAAGGTTTGTGGGTAGGGGCACAGAGGTTCCATGTCCTCTCCAGGTCCATCCTCTCCCAGAAGCTCTCCAAATGGCTTTGGTAAGGGTTCTTATGGAGGCTTCTTTGCCTAGGCACAATTGATGAAATCATTAATCGTCGGTGAGTAATTCAACCCCTGGCCCATCTCCCTTGCTTGGAGGAGGGATGGAGCTGGAAGTCCCAACCCTCTAACCATCTCTAATCAAATGGTTGGTTCCTCTGGCAGCCAACCCCTCATCTAGGAGCTTTCCAAAAGTGACCTCACTAGCATAAGCTCAGACATGGATGAAAAGGGCTTGGTACGAATAACAAAAGACAATTCTTTCACCTCTACCTCTCCAGAGCTATCTCAGGAGCCAGCAAGGAAGGCCAAGTATACATTTTTAATCATATCACAGTATCACATGGGGTCAGGGGCACATAATAGGAGTAATTCAATTACTTTTTAACACTTCTTTGGTGAGTTGTCAGACTGTCCCAGAAATTGTACTAAATAGGAGAGATATATGGAGTAAAACCAGCACGTCCCTGGTATTGGCCAACCATAGTTGGTGCAGTCCGCGAATGGCTGGTACATCTGCCCAGCAGTAGGACTGGGGAGGAGTCCTGGGGAGATCCACATAAGTTACAGCCTGTCCTGGTGCCACATGATCAGTGAAGAATATGATCCTTAGCCCAGTCTGCTCTCTATTTTTCAGACTTTTGTCCGTATTGAGTCTTTCTGATGTGAGAACCTAGTCTGTGTTTCCCTAGTACCTCTTATAGAATATGCTTTAAATGCTTTCTGCTTCCATCAGCACCTTCTCACAAAACAGCCTGACTTCCCACTCTAAAATCAGAAAAATGAGGGAATTCCCTGGCGGTCCAGTGGTTAGGACTTGTGCTTTCACTGCCAGGGACTCGGGTTCAATCCCTGGTCGGGGAACTAAGATCCCATAAGCCGTGTAGCGCAGCCAAAAAAATAATAAAATAAAATAAAATCTGAAAAAGGAACCATCTCCACCCAACATATTGCCTTTGCATCTGACCCTTTTCCCACTTAATATCCACTTTTCCCAGCACAATCGTTGTGGTTATCAGAAACTTTTCTTGCCTGTTTTTCATGGTTGAAAAACATCTCCAAGTCATCAACAATTTCTCTTTTGTCTCTTTTCCTACTTCTCAACGCTTTTTCTATTTTCATCATGCCCTCCCACTTTGCTGTAATAAGATACTTCCCAAGAAACCAGCTTCCTTCTTCCTTCTGCCTGTCTCCTCATGTCCTTATTTATCTGCTGGTTCATTTCTCTTCCCTGCATGAGCTGTGTCTTGGTTGAATAAAGACGCTACATTTTCAACAGCACTGAAATAGACATTGTGTTCCTGAAGCTTTTGAAAAGAGAGGGTGGGTTGGCACCCAAACATTCCCTGGGCATTGTGACTAGGAAAGCTGCATCTTTTCTCTTACTAAGCCAAGCCAAGCCCTTTCTGTTTGCCTTTTAATTTACATCCCTAAGAAAGATGAATTGTAGTACACAATTCCTGAAAAGTGGGTGAAGAATGACATTTCAATAAAATAAGATTGTGGGAGTGAATCACGGCTGCTAAGGACTGACAGAATAGAATGAAAATGATTCTCTGCTGTACAACTTAGTTGTATGTTTCCTTGTTTGCCAGCATTTCCCATCAGTGGCATCCTGGGAACTTGTGCCTGAACCCAGAGCAAATTCACCCACCTTCCCATTCTTACCTACAACCCTGTGACGTGTGTCTGATATATACAGAGCGACACCAGTATTTAGCAAACACACAGTGACACTCATTTGTTCCTTCAATTTACTTTCTGACAAAGACTATTTCACTCAAACCACATGGACTCTTCTCTCTTTAGAATTGTCTTCATAATCCAGTGTTTCTACCCCAGTGTTTCTAACCAATGTTAGCTACTTAACTGGATCTCAGTAAATGAATTCAGAGCCAATTCATTCATCTCATAGGAAATGTAGTTTTGTCATTCTGTAGTTATATCATGTGTTTAATTCCAATGATGTTTTCAAGTATAATAAGATCATTTTATTCTCAAGATCCAGCTCTGTCAACTTTTTCTTAACTATACATATTCTTTCAAAGCTTGAAAGATTGAAGATATTTCACCACTGATGAAATAAAAGAAAATGCTGTGGAATGTTGAAACATTTTGGGGATAACAGTAGAGCTTTGAAGAGGACAATTTAAGTACAGACATCCAACTTGGAATTAGTAAGTCCTTGAATGTTTAATTTGAAAATGCCAACCGTCATATCGATGAAGTTAGCACAGATATCGAAAGTAGACAGTCCTGGGGATAAAGCCTATCTATGACCTTGAAAAATAGGTGGAATAGTTTATCTGAACCTTGGTTCTCCAAAGTATAAAGTGGGAATAATTGTGTACAGTAAAATAAAACCAATATAAATGAAAAAGAAATGAAGGAAGTGATAACAAAGATCAATAAAACTAAAAGCTGGTTCTTTGAGAAGATAAACAAAATTGATAAACCATTAGCCAGACTCATCAAGAAAAAAAGGGGGAAGACTCAAATCAACAAAATTAGAACTGAAAAAGGAGACGTAACAACTGACACTGCAGAAATACAAAAGATAGTGAGAGGTTACTACAAGCAACCCTATGCCAATAAAATGGAGAACCTGGAAGAAATGGTCAAATTCTTTAAAAAGCACAACCTCCGAGACTGAATCGGGAAGAAATAGAAAATATAAACAGACCAATCTGAAAAATAAAGAAGATGTGGCACATATATACAATGGAATATTACTCAGCCATAAAAAGAAACAAAATTGAGTTATTTATAGTGAGTTGGATAGACCTAGAAACTGTCATACAGAGTGAAGTAAGTCAGAGAAACAAATACCGTATGCTCACACATATATATGGAATCTAAAAAAAAAAGAAAGGTTCTGAAGAACCTAGGGGCAGGACAGGAATAAAGACACAGATGTAGAGAATGGACTTGAGGACACGGGGAGGGGGACGGGTAAGCTGGGATGAAATGAGAGAGCATCATGGACATATATATGTTACCAAATGTAAAGTAGATAGCTAGTGGGAAGCAGCCACATAGCACAGGGAGATCAGCTCGGTGCTTTATGTCCACCTAGAGGGGTGGGATAGGGAGGGTGGGAGGGAGACACAAGACAGAGGAGGTATCAGGATATATGTATATGTATAGCTGATTCACTTTGTTATACAGCAGAAACTAACACACCATTGTAAAGCAATTATACTCCAATAAAGATGTTAAAAAATAAAATAAAATAAAATATAGATATTAAACAAACCCCCCCCAAAAAAATACCTGATTCCACTTCCAACAGACTGATGGGAGGGAGGGAACAGAACACTGTTACAGTGGTGAAGAGTCGGACCCTGGTACCAGGCTGTCTGGGTTCAGATCCAGCTCTGGCACTTAACTTGCTCTGTGTCTTGAACAAACCATGGAACCTCCTTATTCTTCAGCCTGCAGATTGGTGAAATGGGGACAAAAATACCACCCATCTCGTAGGGTTGTTCTGAGGACTCAGTGAACCAAAATATGCACTAGATGTAATATGTGTAAAGTGTGACACACAGTCAGTGCAATATGAGTATTTGCTAATATTGTCAGTAATATTATTGTCATTATCACTCTTATCCTTTAATCTTTTGGCAAAGGAAGTGCCCTTCTCACATGAAAATTGCAAGAATATAAAGTAAATATTGTCTCCACTGAGTGGTCCTGTCTTTTCTGATTAGATGTCCCCTACTTAATTATCAGCTCATGAAAGCGAGAATTCTCGCTTTCTTTTTTGCTGCAAAGTTTTCTCTGACTTATAGCACTATAGAAGAGAGGGATTCAATGAACATTTACTGGCTGAATGAAATAGATGTAAACTCCTAATTTCCGATTTGGGCACCTGGGCAAGTGGTGGTGTCTTTCCTTTATTTAAGGTCATGTTGAGAAAGATCGGGAAAAGTTCAGTATAGATGGAAACAGTATATGTAGATCAATATATATAAAGCTGGATGGTGTTGCCCAAGGAAAATGTATGGAATGGGAAAGTGTGTTTATTTATTTTTACCATTTATTCTATGCCAGGCATTGTTTTAGACATTGAAAACAACTGTGAAATAGAAGTAGATAAAAGTCCTTGCTCGGGCTTCCCTGGTGGCGCAGTGGTTGAGAGTCCGCCTGCCGATGCAGGGGACACGGGTTCGTGCCCCGATCCCGGAAGATCCCACATGCCGCGGAGCGGCTGGGCCCGCGAGCCATGGCCGCGGAGCCTGTGTGTCCGGAGCCTGTGCTCCGCAACGGGAGAGGCCACAGCAGTGAGAGGCCCGCGTACAGCAAAAAAAAAAAAAAAAAAAAAAAAAAAAAAAAAAAAAGTCCTTGCTCTATGGGGGCATTCTGATAATAAATATGATGAGAGTAAGTCATATAGACTATTCAGAGTAAAGTAAGTGCCATGGTAGAGGTTGAAATTTTATTTATTTATTATTTTATTGACATACGGTTAATTTACAATATTATATTAGTTTCAGGAGTACAGCATAGTGATTCAGTATTTTTATAGATTATACTGCATTAAAAGTTATTACATGATAATGGCTGTAATTCCCTGTGCTACACAATATATCCTTGTTGCTTGTCTGTTTTATACATATTAGTTTGTATCTCTTAATCCCATACCCCTAATGTGCCCCTCTCCACTTCCCTCTCCCCACTGGTTACCATTTGTTTGTTCTCTGTATCTGCAAGTCTGTTTCTGTTTTGCATATACATTCATTTGTATCAATTTTAGATTTTACATGTAATGATATCAGACAGAGGCTGGAATTTTAAATGTGGTGATCAGCATAGGCCTAACTGAGGACATTTGAACAAAAACTTGGAAGAAGTGAATGAGTGAACCACGTGGGTATCTGAGAGAAGAATGTGCCGAGAAGATGAAGTAGCAAGTGTGAGCGCCCTGACACAGAAGCGTGTTTCACATGCTCTAGGATGAACAAGAAGGCCTCTGCGGCCACTGCAGAGCCAGTGAGAGGGAAGTAGAAGGTGAGTCAGGAAAGTGGAGAAGGCCCAGATGGTACAGGGCAATGGAAGCCCCTCTGAAGATGTGGCTTTGCCCTGAGTGAGTTGGAGGAGTGGGAAGGCTGAACAGAGACCTGAACGGGACTCACATTTTAAAGGATCCCCTAGCCCACTGGGTTCACCATAGCGCTGAGGGCAAGTGTGGATGCAGGAAGAGCAGGTAGGAAGTAGTTGTGATGATTCACGTAAGAGACAAAAGCTGGCTTAGTGATAGCAGAGGAGGTTGTGAGAAATTGGTCAGATTTGGGTAAATATGAAAGCCAAGCCAAGCCAAGCCAACAGGATTTATTGAGGAGTCAGATGTGGATTTTTTTTTTTTTTTTTTTTTTTTTTTTGCGGTATGCGGGCCTCTCACTGCTGTGGCCTCCCCCGTTGCGGAGCACAGGCTCCGGACGCGCAGGCTCCGGACGCGCAGGCCCAGCGGCCATGGCTCACGGGCCCAGCCGCTCTGCGGCATATGGGATCCTCCCAGACCGGGGCACGAACCCGTATCCCCTGCACCGGCAGGCGGACTCTCAACCACTTGCGCCACCAGGGAGGCCCAGATGTGGATTATTAAAAAGAAAAAAAAGTCAAGGATATCTCAGAAGTCTATGACCCCAAATGCTGCAAAAATAGAGTCCCCTTTCATTGTGAAAAGAGCAGGTCTGTGTGAAAAACTGGGACTTTCCCAGCCAAGAAACACACTATTTAAGAAAGGACAAAAGAAGACAAATCAATACAGGCACCGAATGGGAGAAGCCGGAGAAGAAGGAAAAAAATATTAAAGTGTATTTCTACAGAGAACAAGAAAGTGAATGAGGGTTTAGTTCTTAAGAAGGACTATGGAATAATATTAGCATTTCTTGAGGTTATTCTATTTATCCTGGGTTTAGACACTGAATTTATCTCAAGTAATGCAGAATAATTTTCCTAATAGAGAAGAAGCAAGGATTGGCGTGTGGATAGGTCAGCCTTGAAACTGATGTGAAAAAGAAAAAATGAAAAGTGAGGCAAAAAAGAACTTAAACCTCTATCACCCCAATATTGTAGGATGGTAATGAGGTCAATACTGGCATGTGCTTTGCCTTCTGTGCATTATGGTGGGAAACAACAAATGGGCACATAATGAAAATCTTTACAGGCAAAAAGAGATCGGGACAAGTTCATTGGTTTTCTATTGCTCCTGGAACTAATTATGATAAACAGTATCAAAACAGCACAGATTTGTGATTATACAGTTCTGGAGGTCAGAAATCCAAATTGGGTTTCATTGGGCTGAAGTCAGAGTGGCAGCAGGGCTGTGTCCTTGTGGAGGAGAATCGTTTCCTTGCCTGTTCCACCTTCGAGAGGCTCCCACATTCCTTGGCTCATCGTTTTTTTTTTTTTCTTTTGCCCGCACCGTGTGCCATGTGGGATCTACTTCCCTGACCAGGGATGGAACCTGGGCCCCCTGCATTGGTAGCACAGAGTCTTAACCACTGGACTGCCAGGGAAGTCCCCCCTTTCCTCCATCTTAAAGAGAGATGCATAGCATCTTCTAGTCTCCCCCGACTCTTACCTCTGCTTGCTTTTTCATGGCTCCCCTCTATCCTTCAAATGGTCTCCAGACTTCATACAGAATGTCACAATGAAGCAAAGGCCAGGCTTCAGTGGTGAACATGGGGTTGGGAGCCTTTTCTTCATAATAGTCGTTAGAAACAGAAGCTGTCCTAATTCTCTGCACAGTTGGGTCTTGGACCCTTTGAGCAGCAGGGTTGGGTAGCCAGGGGAGGGAAGTGGAGTGTAAGCCAGTGTTTCAAAACCAGCAGCCTCCACGAACTGCAGTGATGCAACGGTGCCCTAAGGGGTTGTCAGGGAGGAAGCAATGTTCCTCCACCCTTTTAGGTTCTTCTGGCTGGTCTAATAATTGAACTGGCAAGAGTCAGATTAACAGGAGAAAACCAAACAGAGGCTTAATAACATGTATACGTGGGAGAAACCCAGGAAAACTGAGTAACTCATACAAATGGCCAGAACCTTCAGCTTCAATACCAACTTCAGCTAAAGACAAAGGAGAATATTGGGGGTAGTGGTTTGGGATGTCAAAGAGGAGGAAGGCAATTGACATGGAGATGGAAAAGCAAATGTTCAGTAAACAGATGTTTGCTGGGCCAGGCAGAGGCAATGGGACCCAGAGAGGAATTTTAACAAGCAGACTTTGCTAGGTTCCTCCCTGTCTACACATCTAGTTCATACTGTAGTGATCTATGCTGACAGCTCCCTTCCTAGAACAGGTCCTCCATCTACATTCTTTAGGCAGTGAGGGAGAAGGTCAAAGGTTCTTCCTGAGTCTTTAGGGTCTTGATAATTTTTTGCTTGAAATAATCTGCATGCCTAAGAGATATTTGGGGAGCAAATTTTGCTCCCCTATGGGGTATTTAGTAGCTAAGGTGAGGAAGTGAGGAAGGCTGAAGCAGTGAGAAAAAAAACATTCTGTTTACTACTCCTAAGTGTAGACTTAAGGCACTTCATGTGTGAAAACTGATGGGCCAGAGCAGAGAAATACTAGTAACTAATCACCAAGAAGGATGGGTAAAAACAGCGAGATTGACTTACACACACTACCGTATGCAAAACAGATAATAAGGACCTACTGTATATCACAGGCAACTCTACTCAATACTCTGTCATGACCTACCTGGGAAAAGAGTCTAAAAAAGAGTGGACATATGTATGTGTATAACTGATTCACTTTGCTGAAACTAACACAACGTTGTAAATCAACTATACTCAAATAAAATTTAATTTAAAAAATAAACAAACGGACCAAAAAAAAAAAAAAAAAAGCCCAGCAGGAGTCCTGGTCAAACCTCTGTCACAGAGAAAGCCCTTCCAGGCCAAGCAAAACTAAAAGCACAATTAAAAGTTCTGTGTGTAGGAGTCAGAATTCAGCATGAAATGAGAATGCACAAAAGCAAATTCCACCCAAATATCAGACAACTGAGAGGCAGGGTATGCTTGCCTTTACCCAGGCAAGCTGCACTTAAGGGCAAAGAGAATTTCTTCACTCCAAGGACAGCATAGAGAATATCGTGTCTTCATTCGTTATTTTGTTTGTTTGTTTGTTTGTTTTCGGTTCGCGGGTCCCTCACTATTGTGGCCTCTCCCGTTGCGGAGCACAGGCTCCGGATGCGCAGGCTCAGCGGCCATGGCTCACGGGCCCAGCCGCTCCACGGCATGTGGGATCTTCCCGGACTGGGGCACGAACCCGCGTCCCCTGCATCGGCAGGCGGACTCTCAACCACTGCGCCACCAGGGAAGCCCTCTTCATTCGTTTTAAACTCACTGTTCTACCACAAAAGCTGCTAAGAGCAAACGGGATGGAAAGTGGGGAACCACCTGAATCTGTGACAAGACCCAGATCATGGAGCCCGTAGGCTGTCTGGTTGCTCAGGAATGTGAACCGGTTCCTAAAACATTCCCGAGACCTGGGGGTATGCAGCTCAGAAGGGGAAGTGAAGGTGTGAGTGAACTAAAGCAGGGGGCAGTGGGCTGAGAGGGACCCGCTCAGCTCAGGCCTCTGGGTAGTTTCCTGGACCTACAAACCCCATCACCATCAGGTGCTCTGGGCTTCTGGAAAAGTCCCTAGCAGCCCTGCAAGATGCATGACCAAAAATGCTGAGTCACCTGCCCCATCCTTGTGAAGCTCCCTTCATCTCTGAAAGAAATGCAGATAAATCAATAGCAAATAACTCCCCTTTCATCATCCCCGTGTCTTCCCCCCTCAGTAACGTCCCCTCCACACACAGGCTCACTCTGCTGCACATGGGGTGAGGAAAACTCTATTTGTTAGGGGCAAAAATGGCGATAGTTAACAAAATTAGTGTTTTAAGATAATTTTCTAAGAGTTGTTCATATAACTCATTTAGTTCAATTCAGTCCACACGTAATCTGTGAGGAAACGAGTATTATCATCCCCATTGTAAGGCACGGCTCTATTGGAGCTTGGCTCCAAACCAGTCTAAAAACATTTAAGAAATACATATAAGATCAGCATTTATCTTGCTATTGCCTGGCTCTACTTCTTACAGGACAGGAGTAAAAAGACATGGTTCCAAATGAGAAGGTATTATTTTGGGTTTACATAATTAACATCATTTTTATCTGTCAGGTGGCTTGAGGAAGCCCAGCAGCCATTATAAGATCATTAGGAAAGGGTAGCCATAGGTCCAGAAGGCCAATCAGTTGTGCTCTAATCACGGGAGAAGCAGCATTGCTGACAGGGGCCTCGGGGGAAAATGTATTGAAGCAGCTAGAAGAGTTTTATGAGTGAATCAAGGTAGGAAAATCACTACCTGTGCACCGGTGAATAGGGTCATTTTAGTGGGGATGCAGATGAGCTTAGGGACAGTCTCCCTGCCCCGCCCCCTGTTCCTATTCCTGATCCCACAGCAGCAGCAGATGTCTGAGAGACCTCAGACAGAGATCTGAGCGAGGATAGAGACAGAGGAAGGGAATGCATCCCTGAAGTAAACAGGTAGGCTTGGCTCAGTAGATGGGAGCCTAGCCCGGAGTCCCCTCCCACTACTGACACGGTGGGCCTTAGGGTAAGAGTCTTGTGCATTTGTTTCCAGAACCCAAGCTCTGCATCGAACGGGAGTGGGGCTTGAGGAAGAGAATGAGAACATAGCCTCCTAATTGAAGCAGAATCTAATTTTAAAGTCTCCTTTTCAGTAGGCATCTGGGTGTTCTGTTTTAATGCGGCCAATTACCTGGGGTCTATTTCCTGCCCAGCAGCCTATGGAGAGAAGTACTGGAGGAGAAAATGATGTAACGAGAACCAGGCCTAGGACAAGCCTGAGTGCCGTGCACAAAAGCATCCCAGTCTGCAGCAAGGGGCCCCTGATGACCACATATCTCAGAAAATCTTGGCACTGGGCTGATCCAAATTAGATGCCAACCAGGGAACATTGCTTTTCCATGCATTCTTTTCTTTCCTCTTCAGAGTGGTTAGATGTTGGATGGTAAAAGGAAAATATTTTATAAAGAGCACCCTGCAGCCACCTTGGCTGGATAAGCCTGGTTCACCCCTGCTCTAATGTTCCCCAAACCATCTTCCACCAAAATAGTGCACATCTTGCAATGCCTGACCTATTAGGTAGATCATTACAACAATGTTTTGTGGTTTTATCATACTCAGTTTGCTAAAGCATGCCAAGGCACATAGAGGTTAGGGAATTCACCACAAAAGAGACAGTTTGTAATCAAAACTTACACTTATTAAGGCACACTATGCACGAGACATGGGGATAATCACTCTGCAGAGACAATGCCACTAAAACCCACCAGCAACATCTTGAAGGGGGGTACTATTACCATTTTCATTTTTTCGTAGATAAGTAATCATAGCCTGAGATTGATTAAATAACTCATCTGAGCTCACACAGATAGAAAGGGATTCAGGGTTGGAATGTGGGCAGTATAACTATATGGCTCCTTCTAAAATTCCATGCTGATTTGCTAGTTCACCAAGATCGTGGCTTTTGAATAAAGGTCTTCTGACTCTAAGTGAGGGCTCAGCAAATTAAACAGGAAATGCATCTATAGAAAAATAAAATCCTGTTTAATATAAAATTGTTCATTATTAAAAATAAAAAGTGTGAGTGTACAATTACTTATTGTGTGGATCTCAATAACCTGAAGATTTTCAGTTGTTTGGTTCTGGTTGGTGGGTGTGCAAGTTTGGAGCTGATGTGATGCTATGCTATTAAATTCATTGGTATCATAAAACCTCAGGTGATTTAGAGACTTGGAATTTCCCCAGTGGAATTTCCTGGATCTCAGAGGATAGAACTGGACAGGAATGGATAAAAACAGAAGTGGCTATTCTGTTGTTGGCACTACCAACAGGGACTTTTAGGAAGAAGGTAAATGTCTAAACGGGATTTGTGAATTTGCTTGCTGTGAGGTGCGCAATGGGAAGTTAGTCTCACTCTCCCATGGAAATGTCAGTGAAACTCAGAGTGACTACTATGTTTGATACAACTGTGTTTCTTTTTTTGGAAAATACGAAGAAGTTATGAGCCCTGTGTCAAGACGGTTGGGAACACACAGGGACAGCCAATTTCTCCTCTTCTCCAGAGCTTAACTGACTCCCAGCCCAATAGGAAGTTGAAAAAAGAGCTGACCATACATACATACTATACATAGATACAACTGCAACTACCAAGTTTATGATGGAGCCCTGTCCAACACAGTGCCTGCGAACTGAGGTGTAAACTCAAGCCCTGCATTCTCTGGGGTAGGTTCATTCTCTCCTCACTAAAACATAAAATCATTTGGTATATTATTCAATCATTCAGTAAGTCATTCACTCATTAATTTGATTAACAGTAACAGTACACATTTATTAAGAGCTTAACATATGCTAGGCATTATACAAAATACTTTACATGTGATTTACTAATTGAATTCCCACTACAAACCTATACTATTTAATTCCTATCTTATAGACAAGGAAATTAAACTGCAGAGTATTTGAATAACTTGTCCATAAATACATAGCTGATCAGTGACAAAGGTATGATTTGGATCCAAGCATTTTGGTGGCAGAGCCCTAAATGGGTACCTTCTCTGTCTGAAGATCTGTGCTTGGTGCTGGATACAGATTACACCCTTATTCAGAAGTAGCCAAGATAGTGTCTCTGTCCTTGCCCTAGTCCAGGTCATTTTTTAATGTTCTTTTCCCTTTCCCCACATAATTTGATTCTTCATCCCAGTCTATGTGACCTAAACCCTGAGATCACCGTTATATAGGATTCTCTGTTCCCTGTCGTGCATTGCTTAGAGTTCAGTCCTTAGAATTCTAAGACCACGTCACCAAAAAAAAAAAGAAAGAATTTGGCAAATGCATCATAAATACCACACATTATCTTTGTTACTTTATGATTTACTTCCCACTGGAAAAATCCAAGCAATGCATAAAGTGTGGGAGGTACCAGGGAAAATCCCTCTTTAGAGATGATGTTGGGCTGCTCTAATCACTGATGGGAAACCCATTCGCCTCCTACGAAAACATGTAATCCTTTATAGCTGCCTCTGTGCTCTCTGTCATGTTCGTTGGCTTGGCATGTGGTGATTTGGCTTGTAGGAAGCTACATGTCGTCTATGCCAGGGACTGGCAAACTGTATCCCGTGGGTCAAATCCAGCCACCCATCTTCTTTTGTGATAAAGTCTAATTGATGCAGTCATGCTCGCTCATCTGTATGTTGTCTATAATAACAAAGTTGAGTAGTTGTGACAGAGACCACATGGCTTGAAAAGTGAAAATATTTACTATATGGCACTTTACAGGACACATCTGCCAACCCCACTCTGTGTCATAAAGATGATGTCGGTGAAAGTTTTGCTAATGTAAAATGCAGAGTTGTAAGGGGTTCTGGCAGAAGATGGGAACTGCCTGTAAGGAATTCCACCCCTAATTGGAGATATTACATTTCTTGAACAATCCATCTACATGACTTTGCCTTTGATGTACCCATATTACATTAGCCAAAGTGAAAGACCCGAAGCAATTTCTATGCATTGTCCATAGCAAATGCTGAATATCTTTGTTAAATAAAGTGAAAATACTACAATCGAAGAAAAGAACTACTATACTTTATGGAATGCCAACTATGTTCCATGCCCTTTATTTATAGCTGTAATTTCATTTGCTCATTACCTAAACCAGGTAAAGCGTGTATTCTCAAACCATCTTTACAAATGATGATACTAAGACTAACCTTAAGAAATTCACCCAGCCCACGCAGTGAATAAGTAGAGAAACAGTTGTATATTCAGGTTCTCGGGTCTCTAAAGGTATTGTTTTTGCTCCACAAGACTTTCCAGTTATAATATCTTTCTTCTGTAGTTTAAATGTTTTCATCACATGCAATCATTTCTTTAAATTTGTGATCCACACTGTGATTTAAAGAGAGCTGGCACCACTGTCTTTATTTTACTGCAAGAAACTTGAGATGTAGCGTCACTGAGTTGTTAATTACAGGGTCATGTTTATGTAACTTTATGTAACTTTAGAGTCTCCAACGTTTAATTCTCAAAACAGCCCTGAGAAGCAGGAGATTCACTCTTATCCCAGCTTCATAGATGTGGAAACAGGGCTCTTAGAGGTCAAGTAAAATGCCAAGGTTCAGACACCTAGAAGTAGTGATGCCAGGACTCAAATGCTTCTCTCCTGACTCCATGGTTTTTATTCCCTCTCTCACCTTAGTGCATCACCTGGAGTATAGGTGTTCAATGGGCAGCTGCTAAATAAATGCATAATAAGTAACATATTCTCTTGCACTATTTAGAACAGGGCAAAGACATTGGCTTAATGTATCTAAAACACATCCTTACTTACTCATTACAAATCATGGAAGCATAAATTGTCCTCTTCCTAACCTATCAATGTACATTTTGGATGATTGTGGTCTAAATCTCTTTTCTATCTGGAAGAGCTGTGAAACCCTTCCACAAATGCGCCACTGTTGGCAAGATTCAGTGTTTGTCCTTGAACCCCACACTGGGTTTTTTTGTTTTTTGTTTTTTACGGTACGCAGGCCTCTCACTGTTGTGGCCTCTCCCATGGTGGAGCACAGGCTCCGGACGCGCAGGCTCAGTGGCCATGGCTCACAGGCCCAGCTGCTCTGCGGCATGTGGGATCTTCCCAGACTGGGGCATGAACCCGCGTCCCCTGCATCGGCAGGCGTACTCTCAACCACTGCGCCACCAGGGAAGCCCCCACACTGAGTTTTAATTTCAAGACAACAGCCTCCAAAATTATCTTTCTCTCAGCCAAACCCACTTCCTGTTGATAGATAGGTGAGAATTTTGTTTCACAAGAGTAGACATGTAAGGAGGTCCTGAGAGCAACCTCCATTACTCTTCTCATTAAATTTCTCAAGCCATTTAGGATGCCTGTGGAAACTTGAGGACATTCTCTCTGCCACATTTTGTTTTTCAGTTCAGTTCTATGCAGAACAAAAGTTGATTTAATGCACACATTGTATAACATACTATACTAAGTTTGGGTTGGGATCCAAAGATAAATAAGATACAGTCCCTTGTTGACCAGGGTCTCCCCATCTGGGTGATCGCAGGGAAAATTCTGAGAGATGCTCAGGAGACACATGAAAAGACAAGTAAGTGGTAGGAATCTGCAAGGTATAAGCTGTGGTGGGAGGATAGATGGAAACAATCATTTGTGGCTTGAAGGTGGCAAGATTAGGTTACAGTCTATGAAGTGAGTAAACTGCCCAGAGAGAGAGGTAAGGAACACATCACAGTGGTGGAGCAGAATTAGCAAAGGGCCATGGAGTGAACAAATGCAGCTGTGATGAAGGACGTTTAGTGCCAGGTGGCTGTAGGATGAATGTACACAGGTAACACATTGGGTGAATTGGGAAGCTAAGCTGGGGACGTTACAAAGCCATGAATATAATGCTAAGGAGTGGGTCTGCCGTAAACATCTCACGATCTTACACAGGCAACTACTGTACCCTGTGGTCCTTCGTCCCAGCAGATAGCCTGTTTCCTACTGCACTCCCACAAGTATTTCCCACGTCCTTTCTTGGTCCTTCTCTGCCCTGCTCTGAGCTCCCTCAAGCTGACCTTTACAGACTGAATCATACAGACTCCCTTGCATTCGAGCTTCCCATTGGGTGTGGCCAGGGTAAGCTGTGGACTGAGGACTAACAGCAGAAGAGAAAGCAGTAGAAGAACGTACCTCTCCCATCTTTCCAGCCCTGCTGGCCTGTGCTCTGCACTGATTACAATCGTCTCTGTAGACTGAGAGGTTTCTCAAGATGCAGAACTCGCCATATAAAACTGGGCAAGTCCCAAGCTAAATAGGATGAGTTTGTCACCCTAGCAAACTCCTTTTTGGTGACTTCTCTCCCGTAGATGCATCTGTTACTACATCCTAAAGAGTCTCACTGGGTTCTGGCCATTTCAGTGGCTTCCCTCAGTGGCTAGTGTCTAGAAGCTTCCCTGTGCCTCATCAGTTCCCATCATTATGGCCACACTTCAGGAAATCGTCCCTTCATCTCACTCTTTTCAAACACTCCTTTGAATGTGATATCTGTTTCCTGCCAGACTTTGACTGACAAAGAAAATAGAATTTACCATAATCCATATTATGTGCAACTGGATCCACCTCCTTTAAAGATCTCTACCATCAAGAGAAGAATAGTTCTTCCATGTGACTCCTGGAAAGGCAGTGTAGTAAGTGGTAAAGCAAGGACTTCTGAGCAAAATCTGAGCTTGCAGTTTTTATAGCTCAATGACTGAGTGGGCACGGGTAAGTTATTCTATCACTATAGGTTCTTTGTCTATAAAATTAGAATAATTATACTCATCTGACATACTTAGCATGGGAATTAAAAAAGAGAATGAATATAAAATACTTAGGACCATGCCTCGACACAGAGCACCTGCTCGATCAGTTTTAGCTCCTGTTACAAAGCACATTTAACAAGATCACCAGATTGGGAAGTTAGCTAACACTTATGGATATTTAGGTGTATTGAGATTGTGGGGAGAGTACAAATGTTATCCATACCACAAATATTCACTGCAGGTTTATTATGTCCAAGTGTTGTTTAAGATGGTAGTTCTTCTCATGTCTGTTGAGAGCCTACCACGTGTCACACACCAGCCACACGTCCCCCTCACTTTCCGTCAAGCCTGCCAGGCACGTTCCTGTCTTCGGCATTTATACTTCCTGTATCCTGTTTGGAATGTTCTCCCTCCAGATATTCAAGGGCTACCTTCTTCCCTTCATTCAGGTCTTGGCTTTAATAAGAACACTGCAGAGAGAGTCCCATGAGCACCCACAGAAAATAAATCCCCACTCCCCATCTCGCTTTATCTCCTGACCTCATAGCACTTATCACCTGCCATTAAATTATCTACTTACGTTTACTGCCTGTCTCTCTCCCTAGAACTTAGGGGTACAGAGATGAATAAGATATGCCCTGCGTCATTACAATTCTCAAGGCCTGGTTCGGAATATGAGTCAGAAGCAGCTTTGTGGCCCAGGAGAGAAACTAATTGTCTGAACAATTTTGCAAGCCCTGCTAAGAGATTTTGACATTCAGGAGACAAAAGCCTCTTCAAATATCTTTTTCTTATCAAATGGAGAAGGCAGACTTGAATATGGAAGATTCAATGAAGCCTGGCAAATCTATCTTTCATTGATTGTCTCCTGAATGAGAGAGACCTGGTTGTAGCCAAAGGAACAACAGTGTAATGGGATGGTGAAACTGACTTATGGTTAATTGATGTTTCAACACAGGGAAGCAAATGAATATTTGAAGAACACCAGGATGTGAGCTTACACACGATGCAGTGCTCTTGTTGGTTCTCTGCATGTGCCCAATCTACACTCTTAAAAGCTCATCCTGCCAGTTTCAGAAAAGACAGCTCAAAGAGATGCCCTTTCATCTCTGACCCTGGCTGCATTTTCAATTAGATATAAAATGTGTTCTTCACTACATCCTACTTATTCTTACCTGCCATAATCTATCAAAGAGTTTTCAAAGATGATGGAGATAATAACCGTGTCATGGAACCCGACCAAAAGCCCTGGAGCCATGTTTGGCTCCACCAAGTACCAGCTGTGTGAATGAGGGAAAGACACTTCATACCTCAGTTTTCTCATTGCTACACTGAGATGTAAATTTTACATGAATTTTTGGAACTCATTTTGTAGTGTATAAAATCGGAGTTCTTAACCAGAGTTTATAAATTCCAAGTGGATGGAATATTTCATATGGATGTATATGCTTTGTGGGTACATATAGATGTGAACTCAAAGGATATATATTGTGTGTAATTAACTAAGTGCATTTTTTTCTGGATTCTGTCTCCACGCAGTCTCTAAAGCCTTTGTTAGATTCTCAAAGCCTTCCTGATGCAAAGAAAACTAAGCCTTCCCACTGTAAAGTGGTATGAGATATAAGGAATTTGGGGCAAGTGTAGCAGGAGCATTTACTTTGGTTACTCAAAGAGGAAAAGCCAGTTCATACAAACTAGTCTTTAGAATTCCTTGGATTACTGATCAGTATTCTGTACTTGTTTTGTACTCAGAATTCATGGACAAAAATTTGATTGTGGGAGTGGTTAATTAGAAAAGTAGGGTCTAATTTTGACAACTCAGTAGACTATATGAGCCATGTTGCCAACTAAGGCAGCCACAGAAACACCCATATTTTTATTCACGGGCAGTCATGATTTCTTATATTATTTGCAATCTTTGAAGTGTGTCATCTTAACTATAACCTTAAGAGCTTTTTAACTTAATCATCTTGTAAGGATGAACTAGTCAATCCAGCAAAAACAACTGGTTGGACTATTTACTTATATTGCTAAAATGAGCCAGTTATGAGTTCCTTGGATGAGTTGCTAAATTCCAGTGACTCTCAAGCATTCCCATCTATTAAGTAAGATGTTTGGATGAGATTCCTGTTTCTATCCATTCTCGACCAATAAATCGTCTTCTCCCACATTTCTGCACCTTCTGCCCTCTGAGCTTATTCTGTGTTCTCCCTGCATTTGTCCATCCTGTTTTCTCAGGCTGGATCACATGTCTCACTTCTGCACCTACTGAATCTCAATTCTAAAATCTTAAGTCAAATGCTTCCCAGTTTTTTCCATTCACAATACTTTATTCTTTTGCCAATTCTACTTAATGTAAATTTTACCTCTCTTTAGCATCGTCCATTACACAGTAAGTGCTCAGTATATACTTATGTACAGATGTACCTTAATGTACAAAAGGAAGTCAACCTACATATCCTTCTGTTCCAAGATGCAGAAACAGAGACCTACAGTGCCTAATGATTCACATTCATTAGAGTCCGTATCTCCTAGTTTTAGTATGTCATATCAGGAGAGAGATAGATACTGTGACCTAGTAACTAAGCATAGAGAAGGAAATGCAGACCTGGACTAAGGGGAATTTGATATTTGGGAAACTAACCTAGTTGTGTGTATCCGTGTCTCAGTTAAGTGGGCCACCTTGGGATAAGGTCTCAGTACAAAATGGGAAGTGAGATGCTTAGAGGAGAAAAACCAGAAAGGCAATGAGGAATCATTCAGGGGAGAAGAAACCTCTACAAACTGGGTCAATGGGGTGAGAAAGAAGAAAATGCAGACACATAAAGCATTCCCAGAGAAAAACACGGGCCATGGTTTGAGTCCACACTCTTTTCCCTGATGTGCCATGTGATCCTGAGCACATTGCTTCATGTTTCTGGGTCTCAGTTGTCATGTCTATAAAGCAGAGATAGACTTCTATACCTCAGCATTTAGCTTTGTGGATTAATAATAAATGTAGTTGCATAGCCCCATGTCTTACATAGAGGATGTGATTAATGAGTGGCCGCTGTTATTCCTCTTGTCATTTTCATCATCCTTGGAATAATACATTCAACGAATATTGCCAATAATATTTACTTCCATTTGGTACCAGATAGTGAGGTTGAGTTGCTGGTAATTTCCCATCCAGGTTAAACTTTACCCATGAGCTGGAATGAACCTGGAGGGCATAAGGGTGCATGGATTGGCCCATGAGTAGATAGAGTTGACAGGAGGTGGTCACTATGATGGTCAGAGAGAGATGCATCAGGACCTGTTCCAGCCTAGGGCTTGTTCCACTGTGTCATGCAAAATGTGTTGCCAGGCCTTAATCTCCATGGTAACCTCCCCCCTACATACACAAACACACCAAACATCTGGGATTCTTATTTTAAGTTATAGCTATTTTTCCCCTTTTATCATTCACTTCCCCACAGTTAGAAGTTTCTGTAATGCATGATAACTTGCATCTACCTAACATCATCAACAGACTATTCTGCCAGGAAAAGAGGCCCAATGAAAGCAAATCAATGGGCCGTGGAAGAAACTCTTCCCAGCAGTGACCTAATCTGCCTACTTCAAAAGAAGAAACTACAATTCAGTCACAGGCCAGGATTACTGGAAGCAATCATTTTATATGCAGCACTGTCCTCACATTCTTTTTGTAGAGGTTACAATGACGTGAAATGTGAGGTGGAAGAGATATTGCAGTGAACTTGAGTCCTGGCCCTGAGGCTTACTAACCTGCTAAATCATGTCTCTAAGCCTCAATTTCCTCATCTGTGAAATGGTAAGAGTGATAGTGACCCAACCTGCCTCTTCAGGTTTTCTGACTGTTTTTAAGGTATTATAGGTAAAAATTTTAGGTATTATAGGTAAAAATTATAGGTACACTTTACACTGCTATACAAACGTATGTTCTCACTGTGCATCGTGCTTTGATCCCCCTTTAATTTTTAGCAGGAGTGTAAAGCTAAGCCTTCTCTGTCTTCCTCTCTTCAGTTGAGAGAACTACTAAGCAGCGAAAAGCATAAGCACTTATGTACCACACTGAAGGCAGGGATTTTATTCTGTGTTGTTTACTGCCGTATGCCCAGCCTCAGAACAGGAGTTAACTTGTGTATACATTTAGTAAATTTGTTGTGTGGATATATCTTTATCTTGGTTTGGGATCTGTAGGAGCAGACTCTGAGACAAGGATTTGAGTGTCAGTAATTCATTTGGGAAGTGGTCTCAGGAAACAACAGTAGCAAATGGGGAAATGAGTCAGGGGGAGGGAAGGAGCCAAGGAAAGGTGTATTAACAAGGAAGTAATGACCACAGTTGGCAACCAGAGCTTAATCGTGCTGGAAAACAGGAGAGCCAGTGTAGGACACACCCCAGAGTCATGCCATCCAAGTCACAATGGAGCTGGGGGTACTGAACCAACCCCTCCTGTCAGCCAGTTGGTTCAGGGCTTCACCCAGGAGGCATTAGGTCCCTGACACTTCCTGCCCAGCCCTCACATAGACAGAGGGAGGTTCTGCAGCCAGGGAATGACCACAGGTGAAGAATCATGGGTGCTGGCTGTTGGAAGTTGATGTAGCATCACAAAATACTAAGGGATTATAGGCAGGGCACCAATGGCATCAGTTTCAATTGTGTATCAGGAATTTTGTGAAATCATCTTAATTTCTGTGACTCAGATGGAGTTTTCTGTTATTCAATGATTCTAAAAAGTGTGATCTATGATTTGATGTTATTAATGTTGGATGTAGGAGAAAGCAAAAGCTGAAGAGGTAGTGTCTAGCTTGCTATGATATTAGACCATCCTGTGTGTGTGTGTGTGTGTGTGTGTGTGTGTGTGTTTAATAGAAGCTGTTGTCTTTTGTAACTAAGGATCAAGGTGTTGTGGTGAAAGAAACAAAAATAGAAAAAAAATGTAAAAAAGAGCACTAAATTGGGGTTCAGGTGCTTTCCTTGTCATCAGCTGATATGTAATCACAGACAATTCATCTCTCCTCAATTGCAAAATTAGAGTCTTGCACCAGAACAGGGACAAAAACTACATTTCAAGGCACATGAATTAGGGGTGTCTGCCTAGAGCACTTTGTTGAGAAATATGAGACCATGTTCAGGTTGTAGTAGGCAAGCCCCATCATTGTCTACTCATGTCAACAAGGAGCTGTGAAGGGCCATGTCTCTGCCTTCCTGGTTCTAGATGATCACTATGGTCACTGTGAACTCCTTTCACCCCATCCTACCCTGTCTTTGTTCTGTAATAATCAACTTAATAGAAAACTTCCACTAATGAGAGACATAGACTAAGATTTTTTTTAACTCTCAAATGTAAAAAACAAAATGCACATATAAGCACTCACTGTAACTACTTATATCATACTCTCTTCCCCCAAAGGTTCAGAAGACCCATATGAACTGGTAATGCTCAGGGTCACTAAAGTGGACAGAAAACATCAGTGCTGTGAGGTTGTGAAAAAGCCTGGGTTAATACTGATTTCTATTTCATGACAAGTAAATGAGCTGTTATCACTCATGCGTGCAAAGGGCAGAATTTAACAAGACTATAGATATAACGTAATGAAACAGAGGTCATGAAACTCTGGGGAACATGGTCCAATATCTTGAACAGTCATTTAATAATTACATTTATTTATAATTTTAAATAGACATTCGTATATATTTTCATTAATGGTCCTCAGAATAAACACTGAGATAAATTATGGCATGTAAGCCCAGGGATGGAGTACTCATGTCTCCTTTTTCAATATTGTATCACTATTATCTAGACAAAATTCAATAAATATTTGTTGAATTAATGTCTTATTTTCCTTATTTTAGACAGGATGAAGCATTTTTTCTTAGCTCATGCAGACTGTAAATAGAAGAATCATTGCTTTAACACAGGTTTTCAATGTATGCACCAGACGTTGTACCTGTATATAATTGCGGTTAATGTTCAGTCCCATCTTAAATCATATCGTTTATTGTTTAGCTCCTCGATTAGATTCTAAGCTCTTATCTGTCTTTCTCACACCTGAGGCCTCAGTACCTAGCCCAGAGCCTTAGATACAGTAGCTGATCAAAACTTAATTGTTGTAGCAATTTCCATTTTAATGATAAAATAACTTAGGAAAAAAAATTAAGGAACTAGATCAAAGTCATTTAGAGAATGAATGACAGAGGCTTATCTAGAATCCAATTATGTTTCTTAAGGCCTAATAGAAGTAACAAATGCAACACAATTTTAACTAACTGTGTTCACGTTCTGTCTGATTTGGATATAAAGGAAGGAATTGTCCCAAAATACCAGCTGCAAATTGGTTGGGGAAAAAAAATGTTTTTTTTAAATCGCCCAAACAGTCACCATGAGTCAAAACACTCTCAATTTGGGGTGATATATATTACCTTTTGAGGTGATCTCTGGCCTTATTGAGCCCAATCGATGGTGAGTCCAAATATCAGATTTTCTTCTTTTTCATTTGACCCTTAAATTTCAGAGTGAATCACATTTATCACAGAAAGGTCAGCAAATTCTTTGAACTGAAATATGGGCAGAGGAGGAGGGAAATTTAATGGTTAATAGAAGCTGGCTTTTCAGGATCCTTGCCAATGGGAAGCATGCTGTCAACCTTCTAGCTTTATGAAAGGAAGATACAGCTAAACTGATCCTACACACTCGGAGAGGGCATGTAGTGCTCACAAACACAGTCTGGAAATGAGGGGAAGTGAAGGCATGCCTGCCCTTAGTCTTAATGGTTAAATGTTACAAACTCTCCATATGTATGTGTGTATGCATGTCTGTATTCAGCTACCAGAACGGGGGTACAAAGCAAATTTCCAGGAACAATTTAAAAAACATTGGTTAAATGTCTACAGTATATACTAGGTCTTGGGTTTACAAAGATGACCAAAGATGTCTCCTGAATTGTTAGGGCTCAGTATTCAAAAGGTGACAGATGTCTAGAAATATATTTTTCTTTCTGTCATCTTGGGAAACTCAGGTCAGAAGTCAGCTCTTTCAGAAAGCTTTCTGACACCTTTCCTTCAGAATCTCCCTCTACAAATGTCCTTATCAGTTGCTTTTGGATATATGTGCTTATATCTGTCCCGTTGCTCAAAGGTGAACCCTTTGAGGGCAAAGATGCTTTATTCAGCTCTGTATTCCTAGAATGTAGAACAGCGTGCACAGTGGGTCCTCAATAGAGGGTTTTTTTTTTTTTTTTTTTTTTTCGGTACGCGGGCCTCTCACTGTTGTGGCCTCTCCCGTTGCGGAGCACAGGCTCCGGACGCGCAGGCTCAGCGGCCATGTCTCACGGGCCCAGCCGCTCCGCGGCATGTGGGATCTTCCCGGACCGGGGCACGAACCCATGTCCCTTGCATCGGCAGGTGGACCCTCAAGCACTGCGCCACCAGGGAAGCCCCTCAATAGAGGTTTGATTTAAGGAATCAACTTACACATCCTTGGAACATTTAGCAGAGTGTCTTGTTCATAGCTCTGTATTTCCTCCCTCCCTCCCTCCCTTCCTTCCTCCCTCCCTTCCTTCCTTCCTTCCTTCCTTCCTTCTTCCCTCTCTCCTCTTTTAGTTAAATGAGTTCTTCCTATTGCTACCCTGTGAGCAACTTCTGTACCTTTGCAATTTCATGAATGAGCAAAATCTCCAGTCCTCTAGAAACAAATGGATTTCCCATGGTCCTAGAGAAGGGTGGGTCAAATTTCTGACTACTATATCTTGGGCAGTCCAACAATTCACAGTTCCTATGAAAGTGATTTTGGTGCCTTCCATTTTCAGGATAAACCAGTTCTCAAAGAAGATAGTAGCTAATGGCAGCCACAAAGGAGAGGATAACAGGTTAATTACCAAATGCTGCTGTGAAATAAGAGAAGAAAAATAACGAATAGCTGGTCTCTAGGCTGGTTAGAAAGGTGAAGTGGTATGGCCCAACAGCATGCATTGTGTATTTTCTCTCTCATCTGGAAACTTCAATACCATCTTGTCCCTAGGTCTGTATCTTCTGGCACCATTGTTCTCCTCTTCTACCCTCCCATACTTACTCTAAATAAATGCATATCATCAAACACCCATGCAAGTCGCCTGGCTCACTGAACATTTGATGTACACCTACAGCCATTTTTTTTTCATTCTAATGTTATCACTCATCAATCATGGCTGTAAAATGTAGGGGGCAAAAGCACACTGCCATTCAGCAGCTGGATGTGTATCCCATGTTTTGGTGGGCTGGCTGTGGACCATTTTCTTTTTGAACAAAGGAAGTCATCCTGAACACACATTCATTTCTGGTAATTGCTTTTTCTTTTATATCACAGTATGCTGGAGGATGTGTTTTTTGTTGTTTCTCTTCTGTTGGTTCCATTGCTTATTAACAGATTTTGAGTTCTGTATTTTTAGGTTTATTTCCCGATTTTGGTCAGGGACTTTTACAGAGAGCACTGCTATGCTTACGTGGGAAAATCTTGAGGGCGGTCTAATTTTGCAAAATATCCCCATAGACAAGATCTGCTTTTCTTGTCTCAAAAACTCTGTAAGAGTGGAAGATCAGGTCTTATTATACTGTTTTCCAGATTAAGAATGAACTCTGGGAGGTTAAAATGACTTAGCCAATGTCATTCACATGAAAAGTTGTGGATCTTGCTTATAACAAAATCAAGTCCTGACTCCTGTCACTTCTTTTTCAATAGATCAATGTAAAAGTTACAATAATAAGAATAAATCAGTTATAATAAATCAGATTTTCACTTTATTCCAAAGATCCACTGTGGCATCCCCTAACTTCATCTTTTGTCCTTGTAACCTAAAAGATAGGTACTTTCCACCCAAAATTGAAGAGCCCAGAGGAAGGGCTCTGTTGGTGGAGCTTGATGACAGGCAGAGCCGGGGACCACATGCTGAGAAAAAAGGAATGAATGACTGGCAGCGTCTGGGTTACACACCCAACCTGGTGCTAGAGGATGAGATCCTATGATTGGTCACCACACAAAAATCACATTACTACATGGGAGATGAGATATTGCCCAAGAAAATGGGGCACTAGATGGAGAAAAATATCTAATGTGCACTACAGAAAGGTCCTAGTGCAGTAATTGATGGGTGATAAGAGGTGGAAATGATACAGTATGGAAAAGGAAAATGGGCTGGGAAATCGGGTAATCTGGACTCTATTCTATTACTTTCTAGATGTGAACAATGATTTTTACCTCTCTGGGCTTCAACTTGACCATCTGTAACATGAGAAATCCCAAAATTGGCTGTGTATAAGAATCATTTTGGAGATTTTAAAACATATATTGCTGGAATGTCCAAACATGAGAAAATTGTATATATGTAATGATAAAAGGCAGAAAAATAATTATCTCTTGGTCAGCAATCAGGGACCACTATACTAGGTGACCTATCTGGATCTTTCTCGTCCTAATATTTTATGATTATATGAGAGAGAGAGAGAGACAGAGAGAGGGAGAGAGGGAGAATGAATCTTTGGATGAGGAATAAGAAAAGAGTTTCATGGCCAACCCAAGATAGCTGTACCATGTGCCACTCAGTACTCCCATTACGGTCTCTGCTGATAAACAGTGAAACCCTACCACATGCTTTCAGGCAAAGAAGATTCTCAAGACTTTCCAAATAAAGATCAATGAGCTATGCATTGACTCCTGCTAATTAAGCCACCTATCACCTGACCAACAGTGCATTCCACGTTGGGATTGCTTTAGGAGAGCAGCAGTCTCACTAATCATTCACCTTGAATGGAGAAGATTTCAGACACAAAACAAGCTTCTTCCAGCACTGCCTGCTTCTACAGGGAAGACAAAAGCTCCATACTGAAAGCAAGAACACAGTTTACGGGGGATTAGTGGCATAGCTTGTTTTGAGTGTAAAAATAAGTAGCTTAGAGATCATTTAGTGAAGGAGTTCTCCACCGAAGTATACATTTGAATCACTTGTGGGTATTTTGGGTGACAGATACCTGGACCCCAACCCAGATTGTCTGTATCAGAATCTCATGGGGGTGGACACATGTGTAGACTTAGAAAAATCCTTAGTTTACTCTGATGTGGTTAAAATCCCCACCTCTGTAACAAATATGGATGCTGATATCTAGCTGTGTAATGGGTTAACTTAAGAATCGAACTCAGACTTTTTGAAAATTAAAAAAAGAAAAAAATAAATGCAAGATGAAGATTTGAGGGCTGAGGCTATCATGCAGGGTTTTTTTTTTTTCTTAAAAAGCTAATTTTAAAATGCATATTCATGTATCATCTCAGACAGTGTAGAGATACAGCAAAGGTAATGAACACCAGTTTGGATTCATATAACTGGCTTATATTCTGCCTATGTGTATGTATTTGGAACAATATTATGAAAACACACACACAACTAATTAATTGCTTTTATCTGAAAAAATGATCTTACTCCTAGATTTGAATTTCAACCCCATCGCTTCCTGTGAAACCTCACACAAGTTAGTTAACCTCAGAGGCCTCAAGTACCAACTGGGATGGTAGTAGTGCCTACTTCACAGAACTGTTGTGAGATTTAATTTTTTTTTAAATCATCAACGTAAAGCACTTTGTTCAATCCTTGGCCTGTAAGTGCTTGGTAACTATGAGCTATGATTATTATCCCAAGCCTTGAGAAACATGTTTCTACTTACCATAGATAGCAAAGTCTAGGCTACCCAGGGTTAAATCCTGACGATGCTGTTGACTAACGGCCATGATGCATTTGTCAACTCTGGTCAAAGTGTGGTCTGGACCAATGTGAGTCTGAAAGAGGCTAATAGAGGGGGAACTAGAAGCTGGGAGCCAGCAGCCTTAAGGCTTTCTGCTCAAAGTGTGGACCATGGAGCATCACAGCATCTGCACCACCTGGGAGCTTGTTAAAAAGCAGGAATCTTGAGCCCCACCCCAAGACATATTGAATCTAAATACTCATTTTAACAAGCTCCCTAGGTGATTCATACATATTACATTAAATTTTGAGAAAGACTGCTTTAATGGGTCAGGTCCAGGTAAGGCAGATGCTGAAACAACAGCATAACTCAGTGCAAAAAATGACAAAACAAAAATAGAATTTTCCAACAGTGGGTAAAGACAGTTACAGAGTAAACCCGTTGACAGGTAACTGACAGGTAATTTTACAGCACAGAGCCAGTAAATGGAATTCTGGAATAGAAGGTTTTGCTATCTGGGACTATTCTTTAGGGTCAGTTCACTTTAAAGGGTCTGTAATCCTCGCCAGAGAGGTCAAAATACTGAACAAATTTAGAAAAAAAATGTTTCTGATTTCATGTATCAGAGGCAAGATGAAAAGCTGAGGCAAAATTTCTGAGCTGGAGATGGGTCTGGGGCAAGAGAAAAGCTGAGAGGTCAATGCAGGAAGAAATAGAATGAACTGTGTGGGGAGAAGTGCTTGGCCCAAGAGTAAAGAGTTTCAAAGTAATGGGGGATGCACCCCATCTCTTTTATACAAGAGTGGTGAGGCATCATTACAATGTGCATAACAGGATTGTGAAGTGGTGCTCGTTCTGCGAAAAGCAGGAGTAATGAAACACACATGAGACATTCAGTGCTTCTCAAGCCCGGCAGCACATCACCACTGTCAGGGAGAGTCACAAAGGAAAGGGTCTGCCCAGGACTAGTGCTTGACGATCAGGGGCAAAACACTGACATGTCCGTTTTCCTAAAGTGTCCCACAGGTGATACCAGTGCTCAGCCGTAGTGAAAAAAGTGTTCTGGGGAGTAGGAGAAACAAATTCCAAAACCAGTCATCGTAACAGTGAGTCATCACCAGAGATGAGAGATGCTGATTGAGTAAGCGGGTGGGCTCAGAACGAACGTGAGACAGAGGCCAAGGGGAGGCCGTGGGGTCAGGAGTGCTTTCTTTCGTGACTTAAAAATAATAATAGAAAGTGTGTGTGTGTGTGTGTGTGTGTGTGTGTATGTGTGTGTGTGTGTTGGGGTGGAGAGGGGGTGGTATTCAAACCCTAAGCCAGGTAATAGCTAACTTTTATTGAACATGTATTATGTGTTATTCTAAGTAGCTCATAGACATGATCTCAGTTAATCTTTAGAACCACCTGTAAAGTGAGTACTATAATTATTTTCATTTTATTGATAAAATTGAGGCACAGAAAGATTCAATATATTTCAATTTATTAAAATTAAAATATTTTAATATATATTTTAATGTTATTAAAGTTAAAATTTTTAATTAAAAATTAGCTAAGGGCTTCCCTGCTGGCGCAGTGGTTGAGAGTCCGCCTGCCGATGCAGGGAACATGGGTTCGTGCCCCGGTCCAGGAAGATCCCACATGCCACAGAGCGGCTGGGCCCGTGAGCCATGGCCGCTGAGCCTGCGCGTCCGGAGCCTGTGCTCCGCAAAGGGAGAGGCCACAACAGTGAGAGGCCCGCATACTGCAAAAAAAAAAAATTAGCTAAAAGTCAACAAATCTAGGATTCAGCAATCTTGTGCTTTGAAGATCTGTGCTACACACCACCTCTCAGTTGGTGAACTATTGTTTTCCTTGCTTTCCAGGCAAGTAATACCATGACCTTATACTGGTGCAGAACTCTAGGCAAGACCCCTCTAAGTATCCTAGTGAGCTTAGGGTGTCCCGTTACAGATGAAGTTGTGGGAGTGAAGCCAGCACATACACGAACCTTCGTATATGCACTCCTCTGATTCCTATCGTGGGTCTATTCGTGATACAGTATCAAATATGACTCTTCCTGTGGTCTTAAAGATTCTGCAGAAGTCACAAATTCTGACAACAGAATAACTGATTCTAAGCACACCAGTGTAGTTCAGGGCTTGCAAATGTATCAGAATTAGCCCATCTTACAGGTAGAGGAGGTCGGAGACTGGAGACTTGTAGTGTAAGCCCTGACCATTGTTTTGTTGTTGTTGTTGTTTGTTTGTTTTTCCTTGTTTTTGTAATGCAAGTGCCTGACTTGTCAAAGGCATCCATATCAAGGAGGCACCATTTCAAAGAGGGGCTCTTGAATAAACATCACCACAGCCTAGATAGCCAGATGCTGTCCCCTGATTTAGGCTTTCTTCGTTTTAGAGATCTTGGTTGATTTCAATAACTGACCATTTGGGCTAATTTTTTTCTCTTCCCATGATTTAAATTCCCCCTCTTACATTTTAAATTCACCCATAGAGAATGAGCCTGAAAAATCCTAGGCCTACACCCTTGACCGCAGTAAAAGCAAAACCCAGGTGCTCTAACTCTCCCTCTCTCCCTCTCTCCCTCTCTCCCTCTCTCTCCCTCTCTCTCTCTCTCTGTCTCTGTCTCTGTCTCTCTCTCTCTCTCTCTCTCTCTCTCTCTCTTTCTCTCTTTCTCTCTTTCTCTGTCTCCCCTCACACCCTCACTGAATGATCCTCCATGTGCTGTAGTGCTGTGTGTCGTCCTCCAGGTCTTGTGAGTAATAAGCCTCTATTTTTTCAAAGTTTTCTGATGATTATTGCTTGGGGGCAATCATAATAAGAACCACAGGCTGATCCAACCACAACACTGGTTTTCAATAGGCTGAGAGCAGCACAAAACAAGGCTGGAAGACCTACTTTGGCCAGGGTTGCCGGTCTGTAAATTATTGCTCATCGGGGGGGAGAGGAGGGCTTTCTGCCCTTTCACCTTAAAGCAAGTGAAGAGCTTCAAGGGAATTCATCAGAGAACTGGATGTGTGTTCCTTGAAACTCAGGGGACTTAAGGGTTGATACCTGATTCAAGCATTAAAAAAAACTGAAGGCAAAAGGTATCTGCTGGAGTGACTAGGATAACAACCAAAAGAGAAGAATAAGATAGAAGCAGCAGAGCAGCCAGGGGACAAACCAGGCCTTCTTGCTTGGGGACGTTCCACTTTGAACAGGTTTCCACCTGGGGAGGTGCCAAGAAGGAATAATTCACATTGAACATCTGCAAAAGACAACCCTGCTGGCCATGAAATAGCATTTCCGCCTTCCCGTTACCTCTCCTCCCTCCCCGCTCTGTCCCTGGAAGATCAGAGGCAGCAGAGGGAGAGAGTGAGGAGGAGATGAAAAAACCTGGAATGAATAGGTGAAGGTGCCCTTCCCGGCCTCTTCCCGAAAGTAAGTTTCTCGTCTGAGACTGAACAAGCTAGGGGGCGGAGGAAAGCTTTAAATTGGATGCGAGATTACGTGGGTGGAACTGGACATTTTAATACCTGAAAGTTACCAGGAACATTATAAGATATAGTCCAGATTCCACCCACAAACTAAAAAAGCTTCAGCAGAACTTTACAGACACAATGTGATGCAGCTGGTCTGCTTGCCTTCTCGTAAGACCAGCTGACCCTTTGTCGGCTTGAGAATTTGGTTGGATCCCAGCTCAGTCCCTGGCTCTGCATCTTTTAAATCCCTCTATAAATTCCCAGCTCAGTGCCAGTCCCAGCATGTGCTTACCCAGTGCTTTCCAATGGCACATCATGGCTACATGCCACTATGCTGTCCTTTTTTTTGGGGGGGTGGGTACGCGGGCCTCTCACTGTTGTGGCCTCTCTCATTGTGGAGCACAAGCTCCGGATGCGCAGGCTCAGCGGCCATGGCTCACGGGCCCAGCCGCTCCGCAGCATGTGGGATCTTCCTGGACCGGGACACGAACCCGTGTCCCCTGCATTGGCAGGCGGACTCTCAACCACTGCGCCACCAGGGAAGCCCTATTCTGTCCTTTCTTACATTTTTCAGGTTATTATGGGAAGAGATGGAAAAAGACTAGAAATAAGACAGCAATGTCCTGTTATTATATCCAAAGCTCCATTTAAAGGCATGTAAACATGCACTAGTGTTCTGTATAATCACACATCTGTATGTATTATCATTTGCTATTAGTTTTATTTCTCCTATTTTAAATGTTATTATCCAAACAGGCTGGGCACAAGCTTTCTGTACTTGTTCCACCATAAATAAACAAAAACGCCTAAACACAATTTGTAATAGGTCATCACCAGACCACAGCTAGGATGCTGCATAAGTAGAAAACCAAAATTAAATCAAACTGGGCACAATGCCCAGACCACTGGCTTCCAGCAAACAGATGCAGAGGAAGAAAAAAAGAAGCTACTAAATCGCAAAAAACTGGTGGAATAACAGAGAAACCATAGTAATTAACCCTAGGACCAGTTTGTCTGTTCTGGGCCCCACGTTCTAGTTACCTTTGGAAAATGTTGAAAATTATCCATTTTTATTTGAAGTGCATCTCCATTATGGACATCACCCAATTTTCTGAAAGGAAAACTAGAGAAAAGACACCGTCTTTGTTATTCTGCAGGTGCAGGTCATTTTCTTTAGCCACTAATACTTTCTTAAAAAGTAAAATAATAATACAAGGAGTGCCAATAATGGTAATCATCAAGACAACAAAATCAGTAGCAGCAGTGGCTACAGTAACGAGAGCTGCTCCCCTTTCCTGGCGAATCTAGCAGGTGCCGGGGTGCCTCACTTCACACCCCTCAGCTCGTCTGAGTCTGCTTAGAGCTCTGGTCCATGGCAGGCAGGCAGCTCCCAACCTCAAGCATCTGGATCTTTCATCTCTCTCCTCTGCCTAAGGGCTTTCACCAGCTCCATGAGAGCTGGAGCGCACTCCACCAGAGGCAGTCACAGACCAAGGACAGAAAGAGTAGACAACCCAGGGGACAATGTTTAATCAACGTGGGATGGGAGTCAGTGGATGAAAGCTCCGGTCTTTCTGGTCTGTAGTTGGACAATTTACAGTTTCTTTAATAGGTCCTGGTAGGCCTGAACCCCAAAGGCCAACAATAGAATCCCACGCACGAGTGTGCCTTGGCTTTTCTCCCTCCTCTGTATCATTTTCCCTCCTTCTAGGATCACCTCCCCAAAGCCTACTTGCCTCAAAGTCCTTGTTTCAGAGTCTGCTTTTGGACAATCCAAAGTGAGACTATCTTCTATTATGAGTCAATTACTTTAAATTGCTATCTGTAATGCTTAGAATAAGTTTAGATATTTTACATATAGTATCTCTAATTCTCAGAATAAACATGCATGTTAAACTTATGATCCTTATTGAAGAAATGAGAAAACTGAGAGTCAGGCTAAAAAACTTGTCTGAAGTTTTGTAACTTGAACGTGGCATAAACAATATTAGAATTCAGCTCCAAAACCAGTACCATAATTTCTTTAGATTCTTGTTATCCCTTCTTACCATAAGCCTCATTATGGTAGAGGTCATACAAAACATATCATCACAACTTCTAATACCACCTCTAGTACTCTGACTGGTATAAAGTATTTTTCCCAGTAGATTTTGGGTAATAAATCAATGAATTTCACACGTTCAACAATCACATGTTACGCACAAACACTGTGATTGACCTGAAGATACAATAATGTCTAAAATAAAAATTTTCCCTCAAAAGAATCATGGCTTACCAGGAAAAATACAACAGGTCAATAGATGAAGTAGGGTGAACATTATAATAAGAGAGTGAACAGACAGGGAGATAAGGGGATGCACCGCTGACTCTCCTTCAAGAAATGACTTGCTGCTGGCCAGTCAGTGGAGAACGAGATCAGCAGAGGGTGTCAGCCATCATCCCCTCAGGGTGTGTCTCAGCTGCAGAGAGAGGATGCCTTGTCTTTGCCCTTCTGAGACCGACCCACATCCAGTGACTGACTGAAGTGGGCATTAAGGCCCAGCACCTTTCCTCCCTCACAGGATGACTCTGATGGAAAATACTCTCTCCAGACCTCTGCTCCTGGCTAACCAAGGCTTTGTTAAACCTGCATTAGTTTTAATTATTCCTCTATCTAATCCTGCTTCCTCGATTCCCATTACTTTCACAGATATTTATCTCTAATGAACACTTTACACTCCAAATACCATCTCAGCATTTGCTTTCAGTGAACTCAATCTGTGACTCTTGTTACTGAGAGTGATGCAAGAAAGCAGGTGGTAAGGTAGAATTTTGAAGCAGGATCAATCACCACCTGGCTGGCAAAGAGGGCCCAATACTAGTAGAAGGTGAAGTACAGATGGTTCCTAACATAAAGCTGTGGTCCAGTTGTTAAAAATGTGACTGGTGAATTAGGTTGCATAGGGGAAAGGAATCAACCAGTGAGTGCTGTGTATTAGTCATCTGAGACATATGCAGGAAATAGTACCCATCTCCTTTACTTAAAATTAACTGATTGTAGATGTTAATGACATCTGTAAAATACCTTCACAGAAATACCTAAATTATTGTTTAATTGAATAACTAGGTCCTATCACCTGGCCAAATTGACAGACAAAACTAAGCATCATGATGGTTCCTTTGTTAGAGTAGGGTCCTACGGGTGTCAGGTGATGTCCTTAAGTCCTGGGCAACATTCAGCTTACAGTGTCCAAGGCATCCAAAAGACCGCCCAGTGGTCATTTCTCTGGTCCCTGAAATTGGGATCGACGTGTTTGGCAGTTGATGCAGTCTCTATGTTGTGACCGTGGGCCGTGGGGTAAAGCTATCATAGTGGAGAATGCCAGTGGGAAACTGAAATGACCAATGTCCTCTTCCTCCCATCCAAGGTAGTGAATTAGAAAAAGTATCGCACCCTAGGGGGAAAGCAAGATTAGTACCTCTCTAAAGGACTGAAACGATACAGGAGTGTGATGATCCCTGTGATATCCTTCTTTAATTAACTGGGATGCACAACATAGAAACTGGAGGAATTCTGGAGGATAACTGAAGGCTACTGCAGCTCAACCAAGAATAGCCCCAACTGGAGTCACCATGAGAGACATACTATCTATGAGAGAGCAGATCAATACATCCTTAAATATGTGGCATGCGGATTTTGATATTGTGTTCTTTCCTACCTTATCAGAGGTATATCCTAACAGTTTGCATTCGCGTGAAATCACACACACACACACACACACACGCACGCACGCACGCACACAGAGTTTTGCCCTGGCACTATGGTAACTATCCTACTCATTGCCATAATAATGAAGTTCAAAGTGACCTAGACTTTCTGGATATTCTGCCAAACATCATTTCCACCCATAACACTGATGACACCAGGTTGATGGTGCTGGATGAGCAAACAATGGCTAACAAGCTGGAGGGTAGTAAGCTTATGCCTCAGGGGTGGGAAATAAGCCCCCCAGAGATTTGGAGGCTAGACCTAACTACACTTTTAAGGGTCAAATTGTCAAGAGGGCATGAGATCATGCGTTGGGAATATGGCCTCCAGAGTAAAAGATAAATTACTGCGTCTCACACCTCCCACTGTGAAGAAGAAATCTCCACTCCTGGCGGGCCTCTTTGGGTTCTGAAATATGGCAGGGTTCATACCTAGAAATGTTTCTTTGGCTCATCTTCTGGGTGACCCAGAAAACTATCAACTTTAAGTGGGACCTAGAGAAGGAAAGGGTTACTGCAGCAGGTCCAGGCTGATGTGTAAGGAGCCCTGTTGCTTGGGCCATATGATCTGGCATACCCTGTCGTATTGGCAATGTCAGTGGTGGGAAAATATGCCATGGGGTGTTTTGGCAAAATCCAGTGAGAAAAATACAACACAAGCCACTAGAATTCAGGAACAAATTCAAACCACCTGCAGCAAATAATTATAAGCTTTTGAGAAACAACTCCACATGGAGACAAAACATCTGACCGTAACACATTAAATGAGAGTCTGGGCCAAAACTGCCCATTACAAAGTGGCTTCTGTCAGATACACTAGGAACTGAAGCCAGGCAAGCCCAACCACCATTCACTATAAGACAAAAGTTTTACACCCAGGATTGAGCCTTAGTGGGACACAGAGCATAAGCAAACAGCATGAATAGTTAGCCTCCACACCCATGACCTCCATGTCTCCTGAAAAGAGCACTGCTCCATCACTTCACAACTATGCATGGTTGAGTCTGCTTAACCCAATAAAGGAGGAGAAGGAAAAATCCCAAGTATAGTTTATGGATTTGCTGGTATCGAATGGCAGTGCAAGCTAAAGTGAGTGGAAAATTCACCGTAGCCTCATGCAAAGATTTCACTGAAAGTCAGTGATGAGGAACAATCCTCCGAATAAGCAAAGTTCTGAGTAGTGCACATCATCATATACTGTGAGTGGAAAGACACTCGGGTTGAGATTAAATATAGTATGTATATGTATGTGTATATATACACACACACACACACACACTCATTGGCAGTGGTGAATCTGGTCATAAAAGATTGAAGAAGGATCAGGGACAAGATGGAGTACAGAGATACACGTGGATGGAGTCAACATGAAGTATGATATTTTGTTATATATTACTGCTCACAGGAGAGCATCAACCGCTGAAAAGATGCTAAATAGGTGAGGAAACGCAATGTGTCCAGTAGTTGATGTTATTCAGCCTCTGGCATCAGCCACTCCGTTTTGTCACATTGGCCACATGACCACATTTGAATAGATGAAGGCTACCCATGGTCTTAACACCATGAACTCCCACTTACCAGGGCTGATCTAGCTGCTCTCACTATTGATTGTCCAACATGCGAGGAACAAAGGCAAAATTTCAGTCCTTATATGGCACAGTTCCATTAGGAGATCCAACCACTTGGTAGAAAATTAACTACATTAACTTCTCTCCTGGAAGGGCCAATAGTTTGTCCACGTTAGAGTATACCTCTATTTCAGGTGCTTTCAAGATTTTTCCTTACCTCCCTGAGGGCCTCAGTCAGCACTCACTCTCTGAGGACTTTTGATCCACCAGCCTGGAGTCCCACATAGTGTTGCTAGGGGACTCACTTTACAGCAAAGGAGGTATGAAAGTAGGAACAATGCAATAGAATTCACTGGTCAAACCACATACTCTCCCACCCAGAAGATGCCAGCCTGAAAGAGCATAGAAATATCCTGCTCATGACAAAGATAAAGTGCCAGCTTGGGGGCAGTACTTTATGAGAAATAGCCCAGCTGCAGGGAGTGTGGTCAGGAGACAGTCTCCAGCTGTCGACACCTTCAGAGCTGCCTTGATGAGATCATGTCCTTTGAGCAACTCACATTAGTGACTGAATGAGGGAGGCATAAAAAGTTCCGGCCATGTTGGTTCAGCACGGGATGATTCTGACTAGCGTTACTCAGTTTAGACTGGCTGAAGCTCTGTCTGACTGCATCACAATTTGACTTCTTTCTCTGTACAGTTCTGCTTTTCCCCCCATTCCTTTCATGGCCATGATCCCTGATTAACATTTGCCCCACACAATTTCAGGTTATCATCTGCTTCTAGAAAGCCCAACCTACGACATATTCCTAGAACTCAAATACTCACAGGCATTGGAAGGGGACTTCACAGAAGTTTCCCTGTGCCTCACAGGTAGTGGTTACACCATAAACACTTAGTGACTTGAACTGAACTGACATCGAAGCTGGATGTTTTAAATAAGTAATCATTTCCCAAGACTGAGGATATTCAGAGCTATAAGTAAAGTTTGGGCATGTTGGAGGGGGAGGGGCAGGACATGGAAGGATGAATACTGTGGGTTTTTCAGAAAAAACTTCTGCAGGAGGATGACTAGACCTACACCATAAAGCAAAGGGCTGAGTGTAAACAAAAGATGAGATAGGTGTGCTGAGAGAGTAGTTAAATGTAAGAGGAGTGGAGTGATCATAAAAGTTGGTGAAGGGCTTCCCTGGTGGCGCAGTGGTTGAGAGTCCGCCTGCCGATGCAGGGGACACGGGTTCGTGCCCCGGTCCGGGAAGATCCCACATGCCGCAGAGCGGCTGGGCCCGTGAGCGATGGCCGCTGAGCCTGCGCTTCCGGAGCCTGTGCTCCGCAGCGGGAGAGGCCACAACAGTGAGAGGCCCGCGTACCGCAAAAAAAAAGTTGGTGAAATGGTAGAGCCCTTGAAGGCAAAGACCAGTGCAAAGCCACTGGTCATACATTATTTTTTCATTTCTAGTAACAATGCAGTAAAAGAGGTACCATTATTATTTTTAATATTTTACATGTGAGACTCTAATGCTCAGAACGTGTTAGCAACTTACTCTTTGTGAAACCACTTGAGAGGCGGAGCTAGCCATCTAGAAAATACAGGAGAGGACAGAACTACAAATGTGAAGGTTCAGTGACACAATTGTTAAATCAATGCCAGGAACTGACTATCCCCAGACTTCCACTTCTATGGATATTATCACCCCTTATTTGTTTAAGCCATTTTTTTTTTTTTGCTGTACGTGGGCCTCTCACTGTTGTGGCCTCTCCCATTGCGGAGCACAGGCTCCGGACGCGCAGGCTCAGCGGCCATGGCTCACGAGCCCAGCCGCTCCGCGGCATGTGGGATTCTCCCGGACCGGGGCACGAACCCGTGTCCCCTGCATCGGCAGGCGGATTCTCAACCACTGCGCCACCAGGGAAGCCCTGTTTAAGCCATTTTTATGCAGATTTTTGGTTACTTGCAACTGAAACCACTGATTAATTGAGGGTAATTGCATATTTACTGTAAATTAAAATCTAATATGCTGTTAAAATTTTCCCTTTCAGCATAAGGCATTTGCAAAGCAGATCATATGCAATTCCCATAAGCAATCTTATGATTTGTATGATTTTAGTGAAAAATAATAAAGAACTAGTAGCAAGTTTGCCTACTTATTTGCCTTTGTCCCATAAAACAACATTCTCTATACAAAACGCCCCTTTAGTTACAGGCTCCAGAAGTGAGAAAGTAGAATAGAGGCCACCTTAGTATAACCACTGCCTGATACGGGCAACCCTGCATTTGAGGATGCTTGTCTCTCCTCTCCTTAAATGTTTCATCCATCATTAACTAACCACTGTATAGGACAGCCTATTTCTTTGATAGGGATATACAATACTTTATAAAGTTCTTTCTTTTGGGAGAGTTAAACTCTATTATCTCTCTAGAAACTCATTCATCAAGCCTGTTTCTGACCCCTGAGGCTAAACATAAGTTTATTAATTCTCCTATATTTTACAAAGACAACTATTCTTGGCTTTTCACCCCTAAAAGTCAACATACCCTTTCATTCACTCAGTAAATATTTGTCATCTATTATGTATCAGGTACTGTTTTACATACTGAGAATATAATGGTGAATAAAGTAGGCAATGTGCCTGCTCTCTTGCAGTGAAATCCTAGCAGAGAGAGGCAGAGGATAAATGAATAAATAGGATAGAAAAGTCTGTTATAAGGACCAAAATCAAAAAAAGAGAGGAATGTTGTAATATGCACAAGTTTCTAGAGGAACAGCTTTAGGTGAGGTAGGCAAGGAAGTCTGGTCCAAAAAGGTAATGTGTAATCTGAACTCTGAGAATGGTAAGAAGTAGCCATCTACTACTAGAGGAAGATCTAGAGGAAGAATTTTTCAGGAAGAGGAAAAATAAAATGTAAATTCCTTTGGTTCTTTTTTCTCAGGATCGCTTTGGCTATTCAGGATCTTTCGTTGTTCTACATACATTTTAGGATTTTTTTGTTCTATTTCTGTGAAAAATGTCACAGGATTTTGATAGGGATTGCATTGAACCTGTAGATTGCTTTAGGTAATATGGACATTTTAACAATGTTAATTCTTCCATTCCATGAGCATGGAATATCTTTCCATTTCTTTGTGTCTTCTTCAGTTTCTTTCAACAATGTCTTATAGTTACAGGTCTTTTACCTCTTTGATTAAAACTTTTCCTAGGTATTCTTTTTGTTGTGATTATAAATGGGATTGTTCTCTTAATTTTTCTTTCTGCTGGTTCATTGTTAGTGTAGAGAAACAAAATACACTTTTGTATATTGATTTTGTACGCTGTAATTTTACTGTATTTGTTTATTATTACTAACAGTTATTTGGTGGAGCTTTTAGAGTTCTCTGTATATAAAATCTTGTCATCTGCATATAGTGAGAGTTTTACTTTTTCCTTTCCAAATTATAGGCCTTTTATTTATTTTTCTTGCCTAACTGCTCTGACTAGTACTTTCAATTCTGTGTTGAATCAGAGTGGCCAGAGTGGGTATCCTCATCTTGTTCCTGACCCTAGAGGAATATCTTTCAGTTTCTCAGCATTGAGTATGATGTTAGCTCTGGGTTTGTCATATATGGCTTTTATTTTGTTGAGGTACATTCCTTCCATAATAATTTTATGGAAAATGTTTACATGAATGGGGTTGAATCTGGTCAAATGAACAAAGCTAGAAGTAGCACACTTCCCAATTTCAAAGAATATTACAAAGCTATAATAATGAAAAGAGCATGATATTGACAGAAAAACAGACACATAGATGAATGGAACAGAATTGAGAGCTCAGAAATGAACCCACAGATATATGGACAATTAATTTACAACAAAAGAACAAAGAACATACAACGGAGGAAGGATAGTCTCTTCAATACAAGGTGTTGGTAAAACTAGACAGCCACATATAAAAAAAAATAAAATTAGATCACTATCTCACACCATATACAAAAATCAACTCAAAATGGATTTAACACTTGAATGTAAGACTTGAAAGCATAAAACTCCTATAAGAAAACAGGCAGTATGCTCTTTGATATTGTTCTTAGCAATGTCTTTCTGGATATGTCTCCTCAGGCAAGAGAACTAAAAGCAAAGATAAACAAATGGAAATGGGACTACATTAAACTAAAAAGCTTCTGCACAGCAAAGGAAATCATCAACAAAATGAAAAGACAATTTAGAGAATGGGAGAAGATATTTGCAAATCATGTATCCAGTAAGGAGTTAATATCCAAAATATAAATAAATATCTCATACAACTCAACAACAGAAAAACAAACAACCTGATTAAAAAGTAGGCAGAGGCATATATATATATATATATATATATATATATATATATATATACACACACTCACATATATATGTATATATGTGTGTGTGTGTGTGTGTGTATAAAACGGAATACCACTCATCTATTAAAAAAGATGAAATCTTGCCATTTGTGAAAACATGGATGTACTTTGAGGGTGTTATGCTAAGTGAAATAAACCAGATTAAGAAAGACCAATACAATATGATTTCATTCATATGTGGAACCTGTATTTTTGAAAAAGCAAAATAAATGAACAAACCAAATCAGACAAACACAAACATGTAGATACAGAGTAGTGACTACCGGAGGGGAAGAGACTGTGGGGACACTCTCTCTCTCTCTTCTCCTTCTGGGACCCCTATAATGCAAATGTTGTGGCATTTAATGTTGTCCCAGAGGTCTCTTAGGCAGTCTTCATTTCTTTTCATTCTTTTTTCTTTATTCTGTTCTGCAGCAGTGAATTCCACCATTCCATCTTCCAGGTCACTTATCCATTCTTCTGCCTCAGTTATTCTACTATTGATTCCTTCTAGTGTAGTTTTCATTTCAGTTATTGGGTTGTTCATCTCTGTTTGTTTGTTCTTTAATTCTTCTAGATCTTTGTTAAACATTTCTTGCATCTTCTCGCTCTTTGTCTCCATTCTTTTTCCGAGGTCCTGGATCATCTTCACTATCATTATTCTGAATTCTTTTTCTTGAAGGTTTCCTAACTCCACTTCATTTACTTGTTTTTCTGGGGTTTTATCTTGTCCCTTCATGTGGTACATAGTCCTCTGCCTTTTCATGTTGTCTATCTTTCTGTGAATGTGGTTTTTGTTCCACAGGCTGCAGGATTGTAGATCTTCTTGCTTCTGCTATCTGCCCTCTGTTGGATGAGGCTATCTAAGAGGCTTGTGCAAGTTTCCTAATGGGAGGGACTGGAGGTGGGTAGAGCTTGCTGTTGCTTTGGTGGGCAGAGCTCAGTAAAACTTTAATCCACTTGTCTGCTGATGGGTGGATTGGGTGGGGCTGTGTTCCCTCCCTGTTGGTTGTTTGGCCTGAGGTGACCCAACATTGGAGCCTACCTGGGATCTTTGGTGGGGCTAATGGCGGCCTCTGGGAGGGCTTACGCCAAGGAGTACTTCCCAGAACTTCTGCTGCCAGTGTCCTTGTCCTCACAGTGAGACACAGCAACCCCCCGCCTCTGCAGGAGACCCTCCAACACTAGCAGGTAGGTCTGGTTCAGTCTCCTATGGGGTCACTGCTCCTTCCCCTGGGTCCCGATGCACACACTACTTTGTGTGTGCCCTCCAAGAGTGGAGTCTGTTTCTCCCAGTCCTGTCAAAGTCCTGCAGTCAAATCCTGCTAGCCTTCAAAGTCTGATTCTCTAGGAATTCCTTCTCCCATTGCCAGACCCCCAGATTAGGAAGCCTGACGTGAGGCTCAGAACCTTCACTCCAGTGGGTGAACTTCTGTGGTATAAGTGTTCTCCAGTCTGTGAGTCACCCACCCAGCGGTTACGGGATTTGATTATATTGTGATTGTGCCCTTCCTACCATCTCATTGTGGCTTCTCCTTTGTCTTTGGATGTGGGGTATCTTTTTTGATGAGTTCCAGTGTCTTTCTGTTGATGATTGTTCAGCAGTTAGTTGTGATTCTGGTGTTCTTGCAAGGGGGAATGAGAGCACATCCTTCTACTCTGCCATCTTGAACCAATCTCTATATGTTTATATGCAATAAAATTCCTTTAATTTTCATAATCATATGAACTAGTTTATTTTTAGTATTCCCACTGGATAGATGTAGAAGATTAATCATAAATTTATTACCAGCTTTCCTGAGGTCTCCAGAGTAATGGCAGAGCAGGAATGCAAACCCAAGTATTCTGGCTCCAGATGCTTCACCACTCCTCTACACTGCCCACAGAGAGATATACATAGAAATCCTTCAACCAAAAGATGGTGGAAAGGGAGGTGAGATAACCCTGATTGAAAAAAGAGAAAGAGAGAGAGAGAGAGAGGCGGGGGGAGAGAGAGAGTTTAGATGGATTACGGGAAGAAGAAAATGAAGGGCTCACTGTGACCAGAGGTTAGACCATGGAGAGAAGGGTCAGCTGATGAAATGCTTTACTCATAGAAATGATGAAGATAAGTTTAAGGGTATAGTTATCTAATACTCAACTTTACAGTATTCTTTTTTATCTGTGTTGAGACACAGACACCCTCTAATCACTCAAGCTTCAGGAAAGACCTGCTATGTGTTACTAGTATCTTGGAGAAAACCAAGACAAGAGACTCATCTTCCACATTATCTCCTCTCTTTAGTTCCTTGAAACTAAAGGAGAGGTAGAAGCCATAAACTGAAGAGCTCAGCGGGCTTAGGATATCAGAACAGAGGCAAATACGAAGACATCATCTTAGAAGGCTGCAGAAATTAAAGGGAGGCCATTCACTTCCCTTGGACTATGAGAGTGGAGCTCAAAACATGTTTATTATGAGCTAATGTGATATACTGTCAATGTTGGGGGCTTGAAAACACATGAGAAGTAGTCATCAGAGAGATATAAAGACCCACATCCTTGAGTTCTGAGTTTTGCCCTGGCTGGATCTCATGCAAGATGTTGGGCCCTTTGTGTGTCTACATCTTTTAATCTAAATGAGGTTCTCCAATTAGCTAGCTGGATGGATAGATAGAGAAATAGGTAGGTAGATCGATGATAGATAGATAGATAGAATATTTTAATAAAAATGAAGCATCAATCATTATCTCTTGATAAATTTAAAATGCTTCCTCATTTCTTTCAATTGTTCTGTTCTTTCCCCAGTTTTTAATTTCTAATGTATGAATGTGATATTCAAAACAAACGTCAAATAAAAACATGATTACACATTCCTGAACATTGGATCACTGAGTTAAAATTTTTCCAGTAAGCCATATTGGCATGTTCCAAAAAAAAAAGAATCCTGGTAATTAGGTAATTTTATTCATTTATTCACTTATTCACCCTTACATTCAACATTTCTTGAAAACATGTTTTTCCAGAAAATGCACTAGGCAATAGAGAGTTCAAAATTCAATGGAAGACTAGTAAAATGTTACTGTGATATTTGTTCTGATGGAGGATGATGTGGATAATGAGATGGGATGTGATTAAAATGGTACTCTATTGGTATTCTGGCCAGGGATTTAGAAATAACCTGTTTTTTTTTTTCTGGCTCCACCACTTCCATTACTGGAAAGGAAGTATACACAGAGCATGATAAATTAAGCTTTCCTTATTATGCAGTGCTTATGTTTCAAGCCCCAGGTAGAAATCAGTAAACTCAACTAAACCATTTGGTGACCTTGTTTTGTCTATACCAGGAAGGCCTACATTTTGCTGAACAAAAGTTTTTCATAAGGCAAGTTAGGGCATTTTTCCATGATGATTAAGCTAGAAACTCAGGTCTCACTATTCTGATGTGAAGAAAGGCAAACCTGAACACCATCTGCTGCTCCTGACGGCCTTGCAGGTGCGATGCAGCCAGAGAGTTTACCTTGGTGCATCAGATGACAATGGATAGCCATCTGCTCCAGTCCGGGTCTGGCTGACTCAGTAGACCTGGACCCAGTGGCAAGCTTTAAAGGATACACCAAGGCAATGGCAGAGAGCGAGTGCGAATGAGAAAGCCAAAGTCGGCTCAGCAGCCCCAAGTGTCTTGATCGCTCGTGTGCGTATAAAAGCAATACCGAAGAGAAAAAGAAAACGAGAAATAGTCACACCTAATCTAGACCCCAGAACATGCACTAACCTAATAACACCCCTGAAACTCTACCGCCTGTCACTGTCCTAGGGTCTATCCAACCTGGTTTGTACTCATTCCCCCTAAAGGTGGGAAGTAGAAGCTTGACAAGAAACTTGATCTCTGTGGAGGCCATAGGAATATATACAGAGATCATCAGGCTAGAAGAACAAGAGAGACTTACATGGCCCTATCACAGCAGAGGGGAAAGGCACAAAGGAGCAGAAGCAATGCTAAGGCCTCCAAATGAGTAGGGGCTCATGGGAAAGAGTTCCTTTCATAGCTGTCCTCTTGGGCTGTCTGATGTTCCCAGGTTCCTGAAGCTCCGCTATGTACCACCCCTAGGTTGCACGAATGAGCCCTAACATTTATAATAAGTGCCTCAAGTTGCTTAAACCAGCAGAAGGCAGTTTCTATTCATTATAGCCCCAAATTGTAAACTAATATAAATGCCTACCCTTTGTAAAGCAGTGACAGTCAGTGGCATAATAAAAATGAATTGGTACCCCCACCGCCTTTAATGATTAACGAATGGGGAAGATGGGCAGATAACGTAGTAACCATCATATCAACTCTTTGAGGGGCTACCATGACCTCCATGGTTCAGACCAGAGAATTGAGAGGCAGAATAGTACTTTGCCCAGAATCCACAAGCACGGGGAACTCTGCTCAATATTATGTAACAACCTAAATGGGAAAAGAATTTGAAAAAGAATAGATACATGTACATGTATAACTGAATCACTTTCCTGTACACCTGAAACTCACACATTGTAAATCAACTACACTCCAATATAAAATAAAAAGTTAAAATAAATTCACAGCACTGAGCTTCATACCCCGGACTTGCTAATGCTAAAGGGAAAGCTGGCCCCAGCAGAACTGGAGATAATTCCAAAGGAAGCCACTTCCTTATCATGACTGGGGGGCTCCCCTGAGTCTTCAGAACATGGATTCAAACATCCTTCCATGGCCTCAAATCCCTTTATCTTGAAGATGCATTTGATATCGGAGGAACAAAAAGACAAGTTTCTCAGAAGCACAGTTAATGAATAACTCGGGTGGTCAAGTGTCTTTGGGGTGAAATAAGCACCATGGATACAGTGGGAAGGGTTTCATGTGTGTCTTATGAAATTACTCTGAAAGCATTTCTGTAAGAGAACTTCAATGTGTATCAACCCATATATTTATTAATGTCACTGGAATAATCTAGGGAAATTTGACATCAGCTAAGTGTGGGGCAAAGAGCCCATAGATGCAGAAGCACTGAGACCTAAACAGTGCTTTTCACTAAGCTTATAGCATGACTATGTCCAATCTACTTATTCCTTCTAGAACTCAGTTTCTCATCTGAAGGTGAAAAGGTCAGCTGAATAAACTGGCTCTTTGCAGATACACTCATTTTGTAAGGCTTTAGGTTTATATTCTGCTGAAAAGTTGGGATGAATTCAATGTTGTTATAGTATCTATTTTTCTCTCTTCTCTCTCTAGAAAGGAAAAGCACTCATATGAATTAAGGAAAGAGTTGAAGATGCAGAAAAGGGCGTACGATAGCTAGCTCCCTGTGTGGAGCTAGAGAGAAGATAAGGCTTCCCCCTGTTTGTGATTTGCTTTCTTCCCTCCCACATAGCTGCAGTGGCAAATGAGGCTCATTAGAGCCTCCTATTGATTAAGTGTCTTTCCCTTTGGAAGGTCATTTGGGACTAAAATAAGTTTGCAGAGAAAGAAATCACAGAGTGAGTGGCTCAGGCTGGTTATACACCATTAGAGAATTTGGGGAGTGTTTTCTGTGCCACCCAAAGTTACAAGTGACACAGGAAGACAAGGACCAGAGATGATGGTAAAGGAACAGAGTCTGCAGTTGCTTTATCTCTCCCCTCTGCCTTATGCCCTCTGACTTATACAGCACCCAGTGTGAGGACACTAACTGTGAACATGGAAATATTTACTAGGTCCTGGAAAATCAGCTTATCTGGAGGTTTGTGTTTAACTGTAATTGTCTGCATAAAGCCTGCTGAGAATATACACTCTTGGTTTTAGAATGGGCCCAAGAATAACCACATTCAAGCATTACAATTCTTTCCATTATAAATACAACACCCCAGAGCAAGTTTCTAAGGGCGCTGACAGCTTGAATTACCATCTTTTCCTACTCAGCTGCCTCAGACTGAGCTTACAATGGAATGGCTTTAAACAATGTCATGCCTCTTTACCCACAGATGCAGCCTCCAGGACCTCATTCACATCCCAGTGGCAAACATAAGGAAAGGGAGTGTTGGAGCAAGAGGCAAAGGGCTCAGGGTTCTTGCTGTAGCTCTGTGGCTGATGAGCCACGTGACCTTGGCAAAGGTCATTTCCCAGCTCTTGCACTCACTTTCCCTCTCAGAGAAAACTGAGACGTTAGATAAACCAGAGAATCTTTCTGAATCATTCCAATTTCTAGTTCAATTCCACAAACATTTACAAAGTGTATATGTGTTGCAGTCACTGCTAGACAGCTCCCAGCTGTATAATTTATTTTTTATTCCATTGAAAACTAGAGTCAGGTAATTTTCATGCAATTTTTAGCACAAAATCACTGGACTGGGAGCCGCAAGCCTCAGGTTCTACTTACAGCTTCATCATTAAATATTTGTGTGATCCTTACAAAGTTACATCAGCCATCTGGGTTTTAGTTTCTTCGTCTGTAAAAGGAGAAGAATGAGGGCTATGTTGAGAGTTCATAGCCATCCTGAAAGTATTTCTTCGCCCACCAATCCTATAATAACCACTCTCTGAGTGCATATTCTGTGCCAGGTGGTCAGATAAGAGCTGGGGGTGCAGAGACAAACAAACTCTGGAAAGTTCTTTAAAGAAATTCAAAAGGATGAGAAGTTAAATTTATTCCCTTTTGACTTTACCTTGTTCAGGACATCTCCCTGGATGCATAGTCAGAATTTCTGCTCCTTAGAATCCTGTGTTTTCTTAATAGGAAGACTACACGGCATAGAAATGGTTGGCTTACATGTCAATCCTCCCTTCCAGGCTGGGAGTCTTGAGGACAAAGCCCATATATTTATGCAATTCCTATGCAGGTTCTGCAACCTAGTAGGTGCCCAATAAAAGTGAATCATAGTTATTTTCCACCATGTGTTACTCTGTTCCAGGTGAAAGTTTTTCCCCAACACACCAAACAGAGAACAATCCTCACCAAAGAAGATCCCAATGTATTATAGTCTAGATCCTAATCTTAATAAATGGTAAATCAATGCATTTCTATTTTTTAGTTTTTTACTTTGGAACATTATAAAGTAAATATTTACTCCCCTCTTCCTTCCATTGTCAGTAGGCACAATATCCATTTCCTGCTTCCACCAATGTCGGGTCTGGTCATGTAACTTGCTTTGGCCAATCGGATGTTACCAAGCACAGTGTGATCAAAGACTTGAAATGTGATTTCTCTCTTGAGCGTCTGCAATTACTAGGAAAAGAACATGACCCAGGAGTCACTGTTCCCCAAACAATGAGAGACACACAGAGTGGAGTTAGACTAATCCTGCAATTTGGAGTCAAGCCCAGCCTAGGTCAGCCAACACTCAGATTCATAAACAATAAATAATTGCTGTTTTAATCCATTGTTTTGAGACCATTTGCTCTGCAGCACCGTGGTAGCAGAGGATGATTGATACCCTTCGAAGGCCACAGCTGAGTCATTTCTGTATATACCTTGTGCCTCCAGCCCCCTTTACCTCTCCAGTTTCTAGAGAATATCTTTGCTCAAGAGAAATGAACTGAAAAAGCTCAAAAAGTTTTGAGCTTTGGGTGCAGAGATTAAGAACACAATCATTGCCTTGAAAGAACTCACAGTCTAGTAAGTAAATTGACAAATTTAATTAAATGTGATACATGATTTGACAGATTAAGACCACACACAGAGGGGAGACTATGAGGGGCCACATAGAGGGGCGCCTAAAAAACCTAGGGTTTAAGGGGACTTCAGGAAAGGCTTTTAGGAGCGGTGATATCTAAGCTGAGTTTTGACAGATGGGTAAGAAATAGGAATGCATAGAGAAATCAAAGATAACGAACCAGAAAGAGTTGCATATGCAGAGTCCCTCATGTAAAAGAAAATGTGCCATGATGATATACAGAAAAAAAATCTCAGACTTTGAGACCAGAAGTGTAGTGAGTTCACATACCGACTCTAACACTTACTAACTGCACTCATTCGCATGCTACTTGGCTTCATTAAGATTCAGTTTCCATAACTGTAAAATGGGGATAATTATGCATTCCTTACAAAGTTGTGATTAGGTATAATACCAATGAAACAAATACAGAGATAGCTAGTCACGAAAAGGAGAAAGAAAAAGAAGAAGAGAAAGAGGAGGAATTACTAGAGTAGATTTTCCCAGTGTGTTTCAGAGAAAGGAGGTGAATCCATTCCAGACCCTATAAAATGGTTTTGGTCACAAACTCAACAGATTTTTCCTAGGAGGATGAACAACCAGCAAGCCTCATTCCCGGTACTGTCACTCCTCCAAGGATAAACACTCTGGCCTCCCACATCCTTCAAGTTTCACTGGCCCACCCAGGCAGCCATTCAACCACCTTCTACCGTGCTTCTCTTTGAGGGTGGCCCCAAGTCCAAGGTGATTGGGACCTTCAAAATTTTGGAGCATGGTCATGTGAGAGGGGATTTATATTGTTTATTCTAATTCAGAATGTCAGGATTTAAATTCTTACTGCTCACTCATTCTCTACCTCCCCAGCCCCTCCCTTTCTCCCTGAACGTAGCTCTTACCATGCACACCATCCTCCTGCTCTGTCTTCTAGATACAAGGACCTTCCTTTGATTCTTCACAGACAGCAACCTTCGTTCTGCCTCAGAGTCTTTGCCTTTGTTGTTCCCTCTGCTTAGAAATCTTTCTGCAAAGGTTGTTTTCTTTCTTTCTTTTAAAATGACTGACTCTTGGCCAAAACTCAGGTTCAAGCTCCAGCATTTCCTCCTAAGAAAAAAATTTTCCTGATGACTGATTTGCAGTGATATGTTTCAAAGAGAACTTATATAAAATTATATATTTCTAATGTACATCTTTCTTTTCTTTTCCCCATTCTTATCCAATCTAATTGTAAACTCCATACTGTTCTGTAAACCTAAAGCTTATTAGATAAATGACTGGAAAATAAGGTGTCCAGTAATGATTTCTTACACACAGACACACAGAGAACTAAGAGACATAAAGTCTGAGGGCGCAGAGGCAGCTCAATAAAAGTCAAATTTATCTAAACCAAACTTCCCTTAAAATGGAATGGGGATATTCATGAAACTCTGAGGCAGAATGTGAAATGAGAGGTCAGAGGGTGGGCGGGGGTGAGAGATGAGACAGGAGATGTCCCAGGGGGTAAATCATGTAGACACTTGGCTGTCACCTGAATATATCACATTTTATTGTTTAGATAATATAGAGCCTTTGAAGGGTATATTAATCAGGCTCCTTGTTTAAAAAATAAAATCAATCTCGCTACCCTAAGCAAGAGAAGAAATATTTAGTATATTTCAGCACTCACAATCTCTGGGGGGATCCGATTTCCTGGGAATGATGCTACACAGCCATAAATACAGCAGCTTGGCACATCACAAGTCTTGTCTAGCAGAAACACCACTGCCATCAGTGCCCATCGTGGGCAACTGGGACTCAGTAACTGGATGCTAGAAACATCACCACAGCTGTCTTAGAGCAGGAGATCAGGTGACTCATGTCAACCTCCAGGTTTCAGAAAGTGCACCTGCTTTGCAGAATCTAGGCGCTACATGAAACCCTAGCTGCAAGGGTGCCTCAGAAATGTAGTTCTTATCTTGTCCGCCTCTCCAGCACAGAAAGATTTGTTAGGAGACCATGGATGGGTGCTAAATGAACCAGCCCACTCTATCTTCTACCCGGAGTTCCACTTCAGGAACATGAGTCAGTCTAGAAGAGAATGTCAGACAACCTGAAGAGGATTCCAGACAAGGAATGTCTTCACTGGATGGGACTAGCTACTTTCTGAGTTACCTTCCAACATTGGGATTCTTTGACTATGTTGGGATCAGCGTCTTAAAGAGGATATAAGTCAGCAGAACAACATTATTTTTTATTGAGCAACTACTATGCTCCCAATGCTGTGCTGAGTGTCTTGAGTGCATTGATTCATAAAATACTCTTCGATATTCCATGAGGTTTGTGATGAAGAAACCCCTCTCTTCTCCTCCATTCTCCCTCTGACCTTCTCTCCACACATCTTCCCTCAGCTGGAACTCTCTGTCCCAATGGAGGAGAAGTTGAAAGTCAGAATACTTATTAATATATTAGGCTACATACTTTTCCAGAAACAGGGTTATTGCCTTTAAATGTCACCATCCCTCTCTCTCTTCCATTTTCTGCTCTGACAATGAATGGCCACCTAAAGGATGCTTCTGTATGCATGCTCTGGACATTTAAGTGGTCAGCAACTTGAGACAGTGCATAATTCCTCAGGGCAGACCCAGCCATGTGTCTAACACTTCTGTGTATGTTGTATTCTCTTTGGAAGTGAAACTGCATGGACGTCAAAGAGAAGGAAGGGAAGACAGGGTATCACTTAAACCTCAAGCCTCAACAATGTTCTACAATCCAGTTTTTACCCAAGATCCTCTCGTTTGCTGTAATAGGTATTTGTTCAGACACTAAGAGATCCTGTATTTCTGTGTATAACTCCCTCAGATGGGACTTCCACAGAAAGTAAAAGTGAATGCTAGAACATGGGAGCCAAAATGCTAGAACATGGGTGTTACACGGGATCCCTAAAAGTAGGTATTTTATTTTATCATGCCAAAGCCATTTTCCTGGTTGTGATAGTGTCAGATACATAAAATGCCACCATTGAGGGAATTGAGGTGAGAGGTACATAGAACCTCTCTGTGTTATTTTTGCAATTTGAATCTATAATTAGTTCAAAATGCCATCCTTTTTAAAAGATGGTATCAAAATCATCAGCAACAATGTTCTCAAAATCATTGGTCTCCTCCAGGGCAGGGAGGGCTCAGTCTTCAAAAATCCCAAGGCCTGGGGCTTCCCTGGTGGCGCAGTGGTTGAGAATCTGCCTGCTAATTCAGGGGACACGGGTTCGAGCCCTGGTCTGGGAAGATCCCACATGCCACCGAGCAACTAGGCCCGTGAGCCACAGCTACTGAGCCTGCGCATCTGGAGCCTGTGCTCCGCAACAAGAGAGGCCGTGATAGTGAGAGGCCCGCACACCGCGATGAAGAATGGCCCCCGCTTGCCACAACTAGAGAAAACCCTCACACAGAAGTGAAGACATAACACAGCAAAAATTAATTAATTAATTAATTAATAAACTCCTACCCCCAACATCTAAAAAAAAAAAAAGATCCTTTAAAAAAAAAAATCCCAAGGCCTGTTTCTTACTTTTTGAGGGAAGAGGAGACCTTTTCATTACTTCCTGAGGAAATGCACCAAAAGAGTTGTTTTTTAAATTAAAACAGGGTGGAAAGAGAGAGAGAGAGAGAGAGTGAGAGAGAGAAGGAGGGAAAAAAAGAGATACTTTATGTCTACTTTTAGTTGTAGAAACAGAATCTAAGAGTAAATAACTTGCTCAAAAGTATATAGTTAGGGTTTCCCTGGTGGCGCAGTGATTGAGAGTCCGCCTGCTGATGCAGGGGATGCGGGTTTGTGCCCCAGTCTGGGAAGATCCCACATGCTGTGGAGTGGCTGGGCCTATGAGCCATGGCCGCTGAGCCTGCGTGTCCGGAGCCTGTGCTCCACAATGGGAGAGGCCACAACAGTGAGAGACCCACGTACCGCAAAAAAAAAAAAAAAAAAAAAAATATATATATATATATATATATATATATATATATATATAATTAGGAAGAGATTGTGTTTGGATTCAAACTTAGATATTTCTGTTCCTTTTTTCACTCATTTGACATAGGAAGATATAGAATGCAAAGATGACTCTCCCTGCACTTCCAGAAGGATGCTCTGATAATATTGTCCCTGACACTCAAGGAAGAATCAAGTCCAGCAAAGCCAACTGCACAGCTTCCAAGGGGACTGCTCATATCCAGGGAGACTTTGATCCCTGAGAGCATCTGGACCAAAACACGACAAGCATTTTTTCTCTGTCAGAGCTATTTCAGAGGCCTGCTTATGAGCCACATTTTGCTAAGAATAAACCAGCATGAACACCCATAGGTAGGAAATGTGAGTCCAATGGCCACCTCCATAATTTGTGATTATGCCATAACGTTGCAGACACTTTTGTTCCACAGAGGGCTTTGATGTAGTGGAGAAGGAGAAAGTAACCAAAGTAGGATGCGATAGGAAGAAAAGGAAAGAAATCCTTGCTCCGTTAAAAACGTAAACACCTTGTAATCAAGTCTCTTTTCTTTGATAAAATTTGCACTGAGCATGTCTGTTTAAAGGGGAATATGGTGCATGGGTGGAAGGTAGGGCTTACAGCTCTAGGAGATGTGAGTTAACATCTTGTATATAGGTAGATTGTCTTCTGATAGTTTCAGTATTTAAACACAGGAAGGAGGACCCTGATTCAAAGGTTTTGGTTGGAAAATGTGAACAGAGGAGGAAAGTGGGGAGTTCAGTTACCACATAAAGAATGACAAGGTGAGTTAGGATTTGTGGGTCCAAGCCTTCCATCACAGAGTAGCTGTGAAACCTGGAACAAACCCCTTTTCAGTCTCTTTTCTGCAACACCATCTTGGAACAGGTATGAAGACAATAAAGTAACCTACATGAAAGTAATTTATATAAGGTGAAAACTTCACATTTTGAGTACTTATTGAGTACACCTCTGGTATGTCAGACTGTTTGCTATCATTTGTGTGATGTCCCTTGAGCTCACCAGCTATTCTTATGCTCGGTGTCTTCTTTCCTCCGTCTACAATGCTCTTCCTACTTAAATTTTTTCTTGTTTTCTCTTTTTATTAATTCAGTTCTTTTCCCAAAAGTCACCTTCTCTGAGACGTCTTCTCTGATTGTCGATAGAGAATTAGAGCCCCTGCCACTCTCTTTCTCATTTTCCAGCTTTATTTTGTTTCATATTTGTAATTAATAATTATTTTTTACAAATTTAATTTTACAAATAAGAAAACTGAAGTCTGTATGAATTTCCCTATATAATAATATAGCTAACGTTACTGAGCACTGATTATGGGCCAAGCTCTAATATAGGAGATTTGAATATTATAACTCAACCTATATCTGGTTAATTTGCAAGTATATTCCCTCCTTTAAGGAGTTAAACTATTAAAGGGAGAAGTGAATCAAAGACCACTTGTCTTAGGGCATTCCCTAGTGGTCCAGTGATTAGGACTTCGGGCTTTCACTGCCGAGGGTGCGGGTTCAATCACTGGCCAGGGAACAAAGATCCCACAAGCTGCGCAGCACAGCCCCCCCCCCAAAAAAACTACTTGTTTTATAAATTTGGCTGAGGCTAACTGCCATGGATGATGATGAGATAAGTTTATTTGTCTGACTTCCCCACTTGACTGTGCCTTGGTCACTGTTGTATCCTTGAACCTCTCATACTGCTTGGCATGTCAAAACTGATTAATGCATGGCCATTGATCAAAGAAAAAGCTTCACTGAATGTAAATAATCTTGTGCCATGCCTAGAAGACAGTTGGTAAGTATCATCAGTTACATTATTTTTGAGCACCTATCTGAACCCAGCATTGCATTCTTCACTTGCAGATGCATTATTTCATTTGAACCTGACACAACCTAATCAGTAGGTGCTGTGATCCATGTTTTACGTTTGAACATTCTGATACTGATAAGGGTTAAGTAACAAGCTGGCAAACATCCAGGTGATTTGAACCAGCTCTGTCTCTATGTCTAACTTTATTCCATTCTGCATTCATTACTCCTTTGTGAAAATTCAGGTGCAAGCAGACTCTAAAGCTGTCTTTCACTGGCCCAAATGTCTTTGAATGGAGCATAATCTGTCAAAGAAAATCCATCTCACATTTTCTTTCTTGGAAATGTCCTCAACATTCAGTCGGCAGGAAACACTGAGTTTCTACACTGTGCCAAGACAGTGTGCTGGGTTTTGAGGAAATCCAGAGGAATTAGACCAGTCATCACCTTCCAGAGGCCCTCCACCTAAAGAGAGACCATGATACAAACATAAATGTTGATGCCATGTGGTCAGAGCCTTTAGTGAGGATGTTCCAGGCAGGAGTGCAGTGCTGCACAGGAGATGAGACTGGTCCCCAGGCCCCTTCCCATCCAATATTCTGTGACGTCTTTTCTAGTCACCTAGTTCCCTCCCTCTATCTACTTCAGAAAAATTCATAACTTAATAATGCATGAGGGAACATTACCTTAAGGTATAATTATGCATTTCCTCAAATGACCTATGCAATTACACCAGAGTGGTGAACAGCGATTGCACAGAGAATTTGGAATGAGTGCCCGGGAATATAATGCTACAAAATGATCCCCGTTTCAATTTTCCTTCTAATAACTACATAAAAATTACATTTGCTTCCATCACAGAGATGTGCAGTAAGAAAAGAAACAGACCCATCCACTCTCATCTCCCCCTAGAAAGTTTGTTTGTTTTTTTAAACTACAATAGGCTTTCTAAGGACTTTAGGCTGTTCAACTTTTCCAAGATAACAGAGATAATGAGGAAGGAAAGGCACCTCACTGCACAGTGTTTATACTTTATAAATCTGCACATTGGTACCGGGCGGGGCGGGGGAGGGAGGGACACCATCATGGCCAGAGTATAGGTGGACAGAGCTCAAAGGAAAGGTGGGAAACTGCGCCAGGAGACCCAAGGCAAGGCTGGGATTATAAAATTAGAGCCATTGTTAGAGTTCGAATAAATAATCACAGCTGGATACAAGAGAGGGGCTAGTTAGTGGTCATGCAGGCAGTTTCAGACCTGGGAACCAGAGGTTCGAGACAGCATGTTTGATATAAATGTTGATATGGAAATGATATTAATGTAGATTATTATGCACATATAAATATTTTGTAATATTTCAATCATACTGTGAAGTGTTCTGATTCTGTTCCCTTAATATTAAATCCTTACCTTAATCAGGATTGTTAAAAAAAACCTCAAAACAATTTCCTTAATGTCTTAATCATTTTTTTTAAATTAAAAAAAATATTTATTGAAATATAACTGATTTACATTATTATATTAGTTTTAGGTATACAATATAGTATGTCAATAATTTTTATAGGTTATACTCCATTTAAAGTTAGTATAAAATATTGGCTATATTCCCTGGGCTGTACAATATATCCTTGTATCTTACATATTTTATACCTAGTAATTTGTACTTCTTAATCCCCTGCCCCCCCCATCCTTGACAACACTTGATGTTATCAGGCTTTTTTCTTTTCCTTTTTTTTTTTTTTTTTTTGCGGTACACGGGCTTCTCACTGTTGTGGCCTCTCCCGCTGCGGAGCACAGGCTCCGGATACGCAGGCTCAGCGGCCATGGCTCACGGGCCCAGCCGCTCTGCGGCATGTGGGATCTTCCCAGACCGGGGCACGAACCCGTGTCCCCTGCATCGGCAGGCGGACTCTCAACCACTGCGCCACCAGGGAAACCCTATCAGGCTTTGTAAGTTGTATCCACGTCAGTGTCTGGGTAGTGGAGGTATCATTGTGGTTTTAACTTGCATTTCTGTAATGAATAATGATAATGAGTATCTTTTACTGTGCTATACATGTTTTAAATCCTTTACCTATTTATTTAATTCATTTAATTTTATAAATAAAATATTTGTAAATAAATATTTTGTTTATTTATGAATAAAACTAATTATAAGTAAATATTAGCCTTCACATTATGAATTATAACAGTTTTCAATGTGTTTTAAATATCAGTACTCTCTGATGTATCTATTGTGAATATTTTCTCTTAGTTTAGGTTTTATCTTTTGATTTTATTAAACATGTATTTTAAATATCAGATGTTTTTAAGTTTGATGAAGTCAAAAGTACCTGTTTTTCTTTTATAGTTTTTGTTTTTTGTGTCATATTTAGAAATATTTGTCTAACCAGATGATCATAGAGATTTCCTCCTATATTTTCCGCTAGAAGTCTTACACTTTTAGCAATTACCTGTGGATTTTTGACCTGTTTTGTTATTTTTGTATACAGTTTGTGGCAAGGAGTGGTTTTAGATTTTTCTTTATGAATATAAAATAGTTCCATCACCATTTAATGAAAGGAGAAATACAGAAAATGAATACCAAATAAAGTCCAGAATGGCTAGAATGACAAGAACTATTCACTTACAGAAGTTGTTAATATTCTTCTGCTGGCACTGCAGTGATTCATGCTTATTTCATCTCCAAACATTTTCAGAATGAGGGACTAAGGACCTACACAAAGAATAGAGGGCGAGAGAGACAGAGACAGAGATGGCGGGGTGGAGGGGGGAGCTGAAAATGTAAAAGGTCATCATTTCATCATTTGAGTTCATTGTTGAGTAAGTTGACACATGTGAGTAAACAAAGCTCAGTTAACTGTAGTCTACTTGTGTTGAATTTAATATCTAAAGTTGTTATTATTCAAAGTTGACTATCTTTACCTCTATCAATGCTTTATCACTTTAAGTCTACTTTGTATAATAGTAATCTGGATTAGCAGGATGCTTTTTATTATACCTCTTCCTTGGTTTGGCAAGAACAGATGACTGTCCCTCATTATCCTTTCCCCAAAGTAATTGAATCATCAATAAAGACTGTATTCCTCACCAGACATAAGGGAACATAAGCCGTTTAAGCAGAAGTATCCTAAGGTAGCTTCTGAGAACTGCCTGTTAAACAAAGAGGTTGTGTGGTATTGCCCCCTTTCTACCCTCCTTCTTCTTATATGCTTCTACTGTGGGTGTGTTAGTTTGGACTCCATCTCATGCCGGGATAACAAGGTCTGTCACCTAAGAGGTTGCAAAAGGGAATAAAGAAGTTATTTTTGGTCCCGGAGGAATTTTAAGCCACCGTAAAAACTCCAACCACCCAACGATGCATTAATTTATGTGAGATTGAGATAAAGTTTTATTTTATATAAGCCACTGTCACACGAGATTTCTGTTAGTTGCATATGAACACAGTTCTAACCTGGTGTATATTTTCAATCCATTTACTTTCAACCTGTTTCTATTCTTTTGTTTTAGATGTATCTGTCATAGCAATATATAGCTGAATTTTTTTCATCCAATCTGCCAAGATTTTAACTCTTTCTGATCTCTTTTAACTAGACAATCAGACCATTCATATTAATTGTGCTTACTGATATATTTGAATTTATTTCTAACATCTTAATTATTGTTTTCTATTTGATTTTTATTATAATAGTGCTTTAAATTTTCCTTTCTTTTTGGATTCTTTTATACTGATTTTTTCTCATTAAAATTTTAATTTCTCTACTAATTTTGAATGTGTATAACATATTTGTATCATTTTGTTGATGACTCTAAAAATTTAACTTGTACCTTTAACTTAAGAATCTATATTGCCTGATATTTGTGTAGTAGCTTGAAATAAATCATTGTAATTTAAAAAATAAAAAATAAATAAATAATAAAAAATAAAAAAAATAAAAAACAATTACAGGAGGGACAAAGAATCAAAAGGATTTTAATAAAATCAACAAGTTTAAAAAAAAGAATCTAAATTTAAGCAATATCTTTACTATTCTCATAGGAAGTGTATGTACTTTAAGACTAAATCCAATTCACCTCCTTACAAAGCAAATATTAACCTTGCCTCAGATCAAATTTCTTTCTTGATTTTTACAACACTCCATATTGAGCATTATTGTCATTACTTTGAATTGTCAGTGCATGAATAGTTGTATTCAAATGTTTAACATTTTGTTTGTTCACCATCCATTCCTTTTTAAAATAGCTTTATTGAGATATAATTCATGAACCATACACTTCACCCATGTAAGTGTACAGTTCACTGGTTTTTAATATATTCACAGAGCTGTGCAACCACTACCAAAATTTAATTTTAGGGCAGATTCTTCATCGCCAAAAGAAGCCATGAATCTGTTAGAAATCATTTCACATTTACCACATTCACTACCCGAACCTAGCTAACCACTAATTTACTTACGTCTCTATAAATATCTCTGTTCTTGACATTACACCTGAGTGGAATCATGCAATATGTCATCTTTTAGTACTAGTTTCTTTCACTAATCCTAATGTTGATTGTTTCTCTCCCTACATCATCAATTTTTCTCTCCACTCAGTTATTTCTCATCAATATACAAATATACCATAATGTCTCCCATCTAAAAAGTAATAGTACATTGAGTCCATATCCCTAGACACTTCTGCCATATTTTTCTGCTCTTCTTTGAAGCAAAATTCCTCACATAAATTTTCTCCTCCCACTCATCTCTCATTCTGTCCTGTTGTCACACCATTTTCCCCTCCACCACTATTCTAACTCATTCTCATCAAAGGCATCAATAAATTCCATTTTTTTACATATATTTGGAGAAACGTCAACCTCCATGAGCCTCCAGGTGACTTATTTTTGTTGGTTATTCCTTAATTTTTGCAACACTTTTTTTCATTTCTGGAATTATTCTGGTTCATCTCCACATTTTGGGATATTTTCATATGGAAAATTTTCCATAAGCAACACTCACCCTTTAGATCAAAATCCCACATGATTGGCACCCAGCAAAGAACTAGATCTTAATAAATAATATATTTTCCCTGTCTGAGTTCTGAACCGATTTGAGTGAATATAAAAGATTAAATGGATGAAACTTTCATAGCGCATTTGGAATCTTTACCAACTAATTTACAACAAGGCTGAGGCAAATTGAGAGTACATGATTTCTATGAATAGGCAAGCTCACAAGGAAGGGTAACAAAAAGAATAAAACCACACGTGCCCTCTCCCAAAATTGTGAATCATGTAACTCACTTCATTTCCTCAACATTCTACCCAGGAAGGAGTCAGTGAGTGATGGAAAGAACCCAGAACTGTTGTACTAATGGATGGTCCCTACATGAGAGGAAACATCATAAATGACCAACAAACCTCCCACTCTTCCAATATGAGCAGTTCTTAAACTTGAATGTTAGCATCAGATAAAACTTCAGTGAATCTTTTAAGTATATTTTTTAAAATATGGGCTTCCCTGGTGGCGCAGTGGTTGAGAGTCCGCCTGCTGATGCAGGGGACACAGGTTTGTGCCCCGGTCCGGGAAGATCCCACATGCCACGGAGCGGCTGGGCCCGTGAGCCATGGCCGCTGAGCCTGCGCATCCGGAGCCTGTGCTCCACAACGGGAGAGGCCACAGCAGTGAGAGGCCTGCGTACCGCAAAAAATAAAAAAATAATAACAATAATGGGTAGTGAATTTGAGACAGAAGGATTGGGCATCAAACTTGTGACATCCTTTATGTAATCTCTTAAGAAACGTCCCCCTCACTTTCACTCTTGTCTGTTTGTTGTTCCCATAGCTTTCCCAGAATTTTAAGATATTTATTTAATAGTAGTCACATTTATTTAGCATTTACTGTGTGGCAAACTCTGTTCTGGGAACTTAACGTAGATTGTTTGACTTAGTTGTCACAAGAATCTATGGGGTAGCTACAATATTATCTCCATTTTCCTAATGAGCAAACTAAATTCAGAAAAGACAACTGACTTGCCCAGAGTCACACTTCTGATCATCAACAGCAGCAGGGCTTGTACTCATCTTTCTAACCCTTCCTTTTACTGCCTTTCTAAGTCTAAGGGACTTGAAAACAAGTACAGGGCTACTCTGAGGGGGTAGCTGAGAATATAGTGAAAGATGTCATTGTCTACAACCCAACAGAAATCTCCTTATTTCAATAGGTTATAGAATAAAATGATGAGATGGACCCAGCCTCAGAGATAAGAAATTTACCAATATTTCTTATGTGATATCTGGTTGGTTGGTTGGTTGCTATTTCCATAGGTCAATGATAGAGGTTTAGAAATGTCTTGGTTTAATTAGCACAATGGGATTCAACTGTTCATTAGTTAGGACAAAAATGGAAACTTCATTTTTTCTAAAAATGGTGTTTACCACGTTGGTATTTTAGTCTTAATAATTCAAAAACCAATATTGCTAATGTCTGGACATTGTGCTCCAGCATTGCTCCAAATATGGCTAGGTTAACATGTGCCATGGAAATAAAAACAAATATTTTTAGTGCTTCTAAGCGCTCTTCTAATTGCTTTACAGGGAATACCTTATTTAATCCTCTTCACGGTTTATTGAGGAAGGTAGTATTATTAACCACATTTCATAGATAAATATAGTATCTAGTATAAGCTCTAGGGAGATTATACTTGTTCACTCCAGTAAGATGGCATTTGCTGATGCTTGTATTCAAATTCAGGATGCTGGACTCCCAATCTTGTGTACATAATCACCTTATAAGACCACTTCTCAATATGTGTGTGTGCATTCACATGTGTTTGTGTGTGTGTGTGTGTAACAGTCTGATGAAATTATAAACATTTAGATTCAAACGGCATGCTTTTTGAGTTAAAAAGAAAAAAGGCCTATGATTAAAACGGTGTAATCTTACCTATTTCTTTTTTTTTTTCAAGGCTTATTTAATTTAATATCAAGAGTGCAATACAAAAGGCCCAAATACAATGAAGGAACACATTCCCCCATTAACACCAACGACAATGCTCTTTCAACATGTGCCTGTTGAATGGAATGGGGATTTAATAAATTTCACTACTGAAAAAAATAATGCAGTGAGTCTCATCACAGCTAATATCCTTATACAATCTAGTTGTGAAATGAATGTTTATAATGCTTCAAACAGTTTAGACCTGAAGTTTGATACCACACCTTCATTATTTGTACAGTCCTCAATAAGATTATCTACAGTATTAGCAACCATTCAAAGAACAAACCATTGAGTAAAACCACATTGATTTAAGGCTCAATCAAGTAATATGGAGCCCCAAACTAAATGGTTAAATATATGAACTACTTGTACTGACATCTATTATTTGATTCTCTCATGACTATTAAGTTGGTTCTTAGCAAATAAACCCTTTAAAGGCAAAATTCACCTCATTTGAGTTTGACCCAGAAGTTCAACAACAATCATGAAGTCCACAGTCTTATTGGCAAAACTGATATACAGTGTCTCTAAGTCACTATGCTCAAGGTTAAGAGCGATGCATATTCCATCTTTACATTTACTGGAATTTTACATGTTCAATTCATGATTTTAAATCTCTAGGTTTTCATTCCTCCAAGCTGTCTGAAGACACAGTGTGCCACAGACTTAAGACTTCTGTTTCTCCCTCTATTTTCTTCAAACAGAAACATTTCTCAAGTGTCTACACATTCTAGAAGGGGAATTTTTCGGAGGTGGCCACTTCTTCGGAATAGTCCAATGCCATCAGGCCTCTGAAGCAAGGGGAGGGGGAAGAGAAAAAAGCTGAAACACCAGGTTCATCTGGTAAGTTTTACATTAACCATTACAAGCTGGATAGTATAAGAATGTGGCTTTTTTGGCTCAAAAAGTCTGAGTCTTGGTGTGGAAACGAGTACTTGGCTGTCCCACCACAGCTTTCTCATAGTGGGACTGTCAGGGAAGTCTTGACTGGGGAGTATGATTTGTTTACCTATCAGGCGTAAACTTCCAGGCACTCAGTTCATTTTGGGCTTGTTCCAGTTTGTCTTTAGTCTGTTCCAGTTCACCTTTCATTTTTAGGAAAAACAAGTTGATCGCTGGGTCTACCATTGTTGATCTCAGTTGGGCAACGCTAGGCTGCTGGACTTGCTTGAGGTACTGGATTTGAGTAGTACACTCTTGCATCTCTTGCTCCTTGGTTGCTAGTCGCATTACAAGAATGTTTTCCCTGCGTGCAGACTCTTGCTGTTGTTGCTTTAGTTTTTCTTCAGATTCCCTTAAGCCAGTTACATCATTAGAGTTAAGATCTGTGTACTTGCCCTCCAACGCTTGCACATATGCTTCATATTGTTTCCACCTGAGAATTAATTCATCTCGTGCCATAACTTTGAAGTATGTTTCACTCAGTCGAACCTTGTTAGGAAGAGGTTCCTCGTTGGTCATCTTGAATCCTCTCCTGATGGAGGCCGCGCCGGCGCCGCCCAGTCACATAGGCTGATCCCGCGCTACCCGCTCGCTGCCCAGGCCACCCGACCCCACTGCCGCCGGCCCCTGCGCTCCTCCTCCCCTAATCTTACCTATTTCTTAACCTCTATGGTTTTGTTTTTCTACCTGTAAATGAGAATAATTAATTATTTTATGCTTTATAGGTTTTTTCAAGTGCCTACTATGATTAAGAAACTTAAAAAAAAATTTTTAAGAAACCTAAACTGTTTAAATTAGAATTTTGCAACCTCAGCACTACTGGCATTTTGAGCTGGTTAATTCTTTGTTGTAGGAATGCCCTGTGCATAGTAGGATGTTTAGCAGCTTCCCTGCGTTCTACCCACCAGATGCCAGTAGCACATCTCCAGCTGTGGCAAAAAAATAAAAATTAAAAAAAAAAGTCTCCAGACATTGTCAACTGTCCCCTGGGGAGCAAAATTACCCAAGCTCAGAGTTGACTTAGGAGTAGAGTAGATAATTTTGAAATTCTCAGGATATTTTGTCCCTTTGTTTATCAATGGTTTTAAACCCTTGTTTCTTCAGCTTCTTTTTTTTTTTTAACTTGGATGCCTTCCTTCTATAAAATTATGGTCTTTCATGTCTCAGGAAAAGATTGGGAGAAATCTACCTAGACAAAGAAGTCTATAGAATATAAAATGGGAAAATATGACATAAGGGGAGTTACTGTCAGACAAGAAGGGAGAGAAGAATCGGTGCAGAAAGAGGGGGAAATGAGAAAAGGGGTAGAAAGGGATAAGAGGCCAAAGACAGGACTGCTCTGGCTCTTTACTTCAAGTGTTGAAACAACTGAAGTCAAACAAAGCATTTTTAGAGAATCCTGGTGCAGAAAAGCTTATTTTGCTTTCCAGCTTATAACCTGGGAAAGTGATGGGCCCCTTAAGATCCTCTATGTTCCTGATGATTCAAGAGCAAAGTGCTGCTTCCTGGGCAGAAGATCAGAAGTGGTCGAGGGAAGAGTTTGGTACAGAGGCCTTAATTTTCCTATAGATGCACTTGGTGTCCAGGGAAACCAGGTGTTCCAGCATTTTCCAGCAGGACATAAAATTGCCGAGAGAATCCACGGATCACAGAGAGACCTAAGATCATATGGGGAGGTTGCAGAGATAGAGTGGGGAGTGTGGGGTTATGCTGGGGATAACTGCTTTCAGGAGGAGCCACCAAAACAACACAAAGGACTCGGCCTGACCAGACACTGCACACAGAAAATCAGGACCCGGTAAACCAGCTGTCAACCACCTGCCCCATGAGGGTCTCCAATGTCCCCTGTGTATGAGAGCAGCACTGACCCCTGGAGATGGGAGAGATTGCCCTAGTGTGAAGATTGAACTTTGAAATGCCGGGGAATTTCCCCCAAAGTCATCAGATTTATCCAAAATAGACCATTTTGAATCAGAAGAGTCTGAATTGCCTGTATTTTGCTGTCATCAGAAAGAAGGCCTTGAGAGTAAATTGGGATCAGTAATGTAAAACAAATGAAAGGTGCTTTTCAGATTTTATTTTTGCACCTCTGAATCAGAGTGTGTAAATGTCTACTTTTACAAAAAACGAAAAAGGAAGAAAAAAGCCTGTATGGGATCATTTGGTGGTTGGAATAAATATTAGGAAAATAGAATCATGATGCAGACTTCAGTCACCAACAAGTGAGGTTCATGGCAAGTACTGGGTGTGTGGGCTTTGGAATGTCTATGCTACTGCACAAGGGGCACCAGCTGAAAATGTAATTGTTAGGTTCTCAATAAATTTTAGATAATATGAGATAAACTTTCCACGACCTCGTAACATTCACCAGTGTTCAGGAGGTAAGAACCAGGCAAAGTTTCACCATTCCAGGAGCACTGTTCCTGTAGCATTTACATACCACCTAAGTGATGGGCATGCAGTAGTGAACGAGAGATACTGCCCCTCACAGAGATTCTACATTCAGGATGCAAAGTACAAGGACAACATCATCCAGAGATCCACCAAGTCATTGTAGATGAGGCAAGTGCCAGGAAAGGAAAGTATAAGGTTCTCTAGTCTTGGGGCTCTGACTTCCCAAGGAGATAGCATTTAGGCTGAGACCAACAGGATGAAAAACAGTTTCAGGTAAAGGTAGCCGAAGGTGAAAGGTTGGGGAAGCTTGTTCAAAGACCCTGCAGTGAAAAGGAAGAGGGTTTGTTGACAGGAGGGAGGAGCTTCACTAGCGTTCTATTAAGCAGAAAACTTCAGGCATTGGGAAGCTCCTTGGAATTTAAAGTAGATTGAAAGAGTGAGTTCCACCTGAGTGCTGGTGGCAGTGGTAGTGGGTGGGCTTGGGAAGGCACATCTGGCAGGGCACCAGTAGTAAATAAAAGTAGTAGAGCCCACAATCGCGTGCCAGACGGGAAGTCCCAAAGAAAGAAAAGAACGGCTCCTGGAGTCCAGAGATAAGGGTATATGTCCCATCTCCATCATCATCACACATCCATGCTCCCATTATCCATAGAATGAAAAGCTTGGCAATACTTCTCTGCTGCCTTCCAGGCTGAAAATTCTGACTTCAAGAATGATGAACCCATACCTCTGAAGTGAGAATGAATATTAAGCAACTCTTTACATGAACAAGCAGAAGTGACAGCTGGGGTGTTTGGATCCAAAGGAAAAATGCTCACCCATAAGTAAATAAAATAGGATTTAAACTGAGGATGGCACCTACGGGTAGATCTAAAATCTGACATACAGGTAACTGTGTATCTCCAGTTTCTTGCACATTTAAAAAATTCTAATTATGTTAACAGTGTGCTTATTAGGAACAATACTTCCAAAATAATGTTCCTCAAAGCATGGTCTTCAGTACAAAGACATCCAAAGCATCTGGACACATTTTAAATACACATCCTAAGGCCCCATCCCAGAATTCTGGTTCATTAGGTCTTATCATCTGTGTTTTTACCATGGTACTTGGGCAATTTGTCCAATGCTTGGGTACTTCTAAGACCACATTTTGAAAAATACTCCTCTAGATACACTGACCTAACAATCCTAAACCTTGTTTCTTTTGCTCTTTAATGAGCCTTTTCCTTAGGTGCTTTAACAAAAATTTTTATCACTAATAGAGGGTGGTTCAAAATCAAGTACATACTTACCTTAAGAACTTGGTCCTAAGTCCCAGATGCCTTGACATTATTCCTATACATTTTAGCTAAATTACATCCTTCACAATCTAATTATAACCAGGCACTGATGACTATAATGGAAGTCTCTACCCATTTAACCGTATCCATCACTGTCTGGTTAGGGGAGTGTTACTAATTCCAAGTGGAACCATCTATCAAAATGGTTCTTTACTTTTCTTTCCGACAATCTGTAAGAGCAACTAATTTTCTTCTAAGAGCAAATAAAATGAATCTATAGGAAAAATGATACTTAAAAAAAGCACTGGGCTTCCCTGGTGGCGCAGTGGTTGAGAATCTGCCTGCTAATGCAAGGGACACGGGTTTGAACCCTGGCCTGGGAGGATCCCACATGCCACGGAGCAACTAAGCCCGTGAGCCACAACTACTGAGCCTGCGCGTCTGGAGCCTGTGCTCCGCAACAAGAGAGGCCGCGATAGTGAGAGGCCCGCGCACCGCGATGAAGAGTGGCCCTCACTCGCCGCAACTAGAGAAAGCCCTCGCACAGAAACGGAGACCCAACACAGCAAAAATAAATAAAAATAAATTAATAAACTCCTACCCCCAACATCTTCTTTAAAAAAAACAAAGCACCTATGCTTCTTTCCATAAATCTAATCTCAGTAGAACTGGCATAGTAATCAATACATTTATACAAAATAAATTAATACTACTAATAAATTAGAACAAAATGAATCTAAATATTAAATAAACCATCGTCCTCTTTGATGGGAGTTAGCTTGGTCTTGGGCTTTAAAGACCACTGAGAAAGGAAGAATCTGCATTTCATCAATCCTATTCATCTCCCTCCTCATTATTTTCCTCCTCTTTCTCTTTTTTAAAAAAATTGTCTTATTGTGACTATAGTTTATGAAGCACTACATCATGAATGTCCCATTTATCACTCATAGCTACCCTACATCATATGGAAGCAAGTATCGTGGTTGAGGAAACCAAACCTCTTAGGGGGTAAGTGTCTCTGCCACATTCATATGGCCACAGAGAGACAGAGATATTAGAAGCAAAGTCATTTGTTTCCTAAATTCATTGCTCATATATCTTGCAAGCAGGATTTTAATCTTTTGGAAAACTCTATAATAGAAACAAAACATGGTACAAAATGCAACTTGTTTGCTGGGAGAAAGAATAGTGATGAGTCTTGATGTCCAGGGAGAGGGTGAAGGTACTAGATTATACCCCTTCATAGCCCAGAATGATGTCAGATGATGTCAGATGATGGATGCTTCAGACTGAGTGGATCTGAAGATCACCCAAGGTTGGCACAATAAACAATGACCAAAGGAAAGATGTAACCCAAGTCACTGCCACTGACAACTCCATAATTTTTATCATAGCCTCCCAGCAAAGCATCCTAAGTCAGCCATTACTCACTGCTCAGCTGTGACAGAGGTGACTATGACTGTGCTTCAGATCTCTGAAATCATCTCAAGTCTACACTGATCTAGGGCCTTGTGTCTTCCACAAATGTTGATCTAAATTCTGAACTCTTCTTATTACCCAGGAGAGATGCAAGTCTCCCTGAGTTATTAGGAATGCTTAAAAATAAAACTCAAGACTGTTATTCCAAAAATATCAGATATATGACTAAATAATAGCACCCAAATATTGAATGTTCAACATGTATCAACAAAAACATGCAAAATGTATCCCTCATTCTTGAAATGTGCTTTGGGGTCATTGGTGCTGCCTTGGTTTTTATATAAAGCAAGTGGGGGATCAGAAAGTCTCAGTTACTTGCTCAAGGTTTAATAGCTGGTAAGGGCAATTGTTAGGGTTTGAGCCCAAGTCTGACTATAAAACTCATGTCCTTACTACCTTGCCACAATGCCTCTTAGAACGAGGTAATTAGTGTTAATCAGAATGTGGCACATGATCCTGGGCAGAGAGGAGGTCAGTGGAAATACACTGGAAAGAAAAAAGTGGCTCATCCTTGTAAGTGCCCCAGATCAAATCACCAAGACTAGGGCCACGGTAAATTCTTCCACCCAGAGAGACTATCCTTGGATCCAAATCTGTAGGTAAGGCTTGTATACAATTTTTTTGGTCTTATTACAAATCCTTTAAGTCTGACCAAGGTGATATTTGGAGAACCAGAAGCAGGCTCAGATTCTCCAGCAAAGAAAGGCCTAGGAAGGACTAGTAACATGGTTAAGCTTCCCCATCAGTAAGTCATGTGACCAGACCTACAGATTGTCCCTAAAGAGAGCAGAATTGGGAAAAAGAAATCATTGCCCTAGGCATGGGTGAGGCTGCCCACACATCAGGAAAATAGCCAAAGAATCCACATTACCAGGCTTCTTTGAGTTCCCTGAAACTAGAGCCAGCCTGGCACGATTGACTGTGAGAGAACAGCAGTAAACATTTCTAAAATCATGACCATGGGTGAAGAGAGCTTTTCAAACACTGGCTGAGAGCTCAAATCTGGAGCCAATCAGCACCCAGCTTACAGATGACAGGACTTTGGTTCATAAAGAGCATAGGTGGGTGCATTGGCAGTGGAGAGGGCAGGTGGGGGTGACAGGACAACCACTGACAGCGGAAAATCAGGCAGATGTTTTGGTTTGGGTTTTTCCAGAAACAGATTCTGAGACAAGAATTTGTTTTGGTTTGGGTTTTTCCGGAAACAGATTCTGAGACAAGTAGTGTGTGTGTGTGTGTGTGTGTGTGTGTGTGTGTGTGTGTGTGTGTTGGTGGGATGGGGGTGAATTCCAAGAAACACTGATGACAAATGGAGAAGTGATATAGGGAAGGGAAACAAGTCAATACAGGGTGCATTATCAAGCAAGTTGCCCCTACGGGAAATTGGAGCCTAAACTGCATTGAAGAAATGTGGAATACAGTGTAGATCATACTTCAGAATCATCCCAACTAAGGAAGGAGGAGGCTGGGGTGTCTATGTAGTAACTCTCTGTCTGATAGTGGATGAGGACCAATCTTGAGGACATTAACTCTGCAACACATGCAGCTTGTCACTGCTTTCATGGCCAGATAAAATCCCCACAAGAATACGGAGTAAATGGCCTTCCGGGTTCAGAGGTCATTGCTTAGGGGATATGGTCAAGGCACCAAGAGCATCTGCTACAGTGAATGCCTTTGTGTCCTTTCCATTCTTTTTATTTACTCAACAGAGTGGTGTAGGGGAAATGTGTGGGCTTTGGAGTAAAATAGACCTGAATTTGAAGCCTAGGTTGGCCATTACATCTTTTCAGGCAAACTTTTTTTCAGAGAAGAATTAGTCTACATGATTCCCTAGATCAATAATGCCAGGGTCACCCTACATCCTCTCCCATGAGCACCACTGACTCTATAAAGTCAATGTCAGATTACAGCCTAGGTCTACAGTTAAGGAGAGAAACTGAGCACTGTTTAAGAGAGGAATGCTCCACTCTTTCCAACGAACTCCATGCTGCCTGCCTTAGTTTCTCATTAAGCCAGAAGAATAACACGTACCACCTCAGGTTGTTGTGGTAGTGAGATTATGTGTTTGAAGTATACTGTACAATGCTAGGTACATAGTAAATGTTCAAAGGATGTTACCTAGTATTGATTCATTTTGTTAATAATTTTAAAATAATGATAAATAGTTTTGAGAAGTGCCGTGTTCTAGAAAATATGTTTGTGGAAATACACAGGTATGTTTATGATTTTCCTTTATAGGAGCTTACTGTCCAAATTGTAGAGATAAGACAAACATACAATTGAGCCATATAATAGAAGCTAAAATTTTTTGTAAGAAGAAAGAACCATTCCAGTTGAACAAACCATAGGAGACTCCCTAGTGGGAAGATTTGAGGTTATTTTAAAAATTAGAATAGATTTCTTTATAAGCTTCAAGAGAACAGGGCCCTGGCTGTCTTGTTAATTGCTGTATCCCTGGTGGCTAGAACAGGGCCAGACCCATAGCTCAGTCCTCGATATTTATCAACTAAATGACTGTGAAGAGGATGGAAAGTGTTTTCTAGACAGAAGTAATGACATGATCGAGAAGAGGAGACAGATAAGGTACAGAGGAGATACTGAGTGATCATTTCAGCTGCAACTTGGAGTTTGTGTAGGTGAGAGATGAGAAGTAAGCCAGGAAGAGTAGTTGAAGCAAGATTAGCAGAAAGCCTTGAATATCAGTGCAAGGTGCTTGGGTTTTATTCTGTGGACAAAATGAAGCCATTGAAGACTGGAAATAACCTGATAAAAATGGTGATTTAGGAAGCTGAATCTGGCAGTACAATGAAGAAGAAATTAGATTAGGGAGGCAGGAAGCAAGGAGACAGGTTAGAGGCCATTCCAATCGTCCAGGCACAGGTACGTCTTCGTAATTGATGTCCATGTGGTTAGCCCCAAATTACCATGAGCACCGGCTGCTGCAAACTGATTCTTTCTGACATCAAGGGCAGAGAGGAAGGGATATTTATCTCTGGCTATAACCCCTACATGGGACAACCTGTGAATAAAGCAATCTGTTCACCCATATGGACCCCACAAATTTTATAAATGTGAGTAAATTCATTCTCAACTTGTATTTCCTACAATTAAATTTAACAGAGATTAGTCATCAAAAATATACCAATTGCGGGCTTCCCTGGTGGCACAGTGGTTGAGAGTCTGCCTGCTAATGCAGGGGACACGGGTTCGTGCCCCTGTCTGGGAAGATCCCACATGCCGCGGAGTGGCTGGGCCTGTGAGCCATGGCCGCTGAGCCTGCGTGTCCGGAGCCTGTGCTCTGCAACGGGAGAGGCCACAACAGTGAGAGGCCCACGTACCGCAAAAAAAAAAAAAAAAAAAAAAAAAAAAAAAAACCAATTGCAATTCCCCATTGTAAGGAGTGTTTATCAATTAGGTAGAAACACACATAGTCACATACACATCAGCAACAATAGTGACAAAATCCTTTATCCAAAATTATCTAACTAGTCTATATTCCACAAGGTACCTTTAATCAATAAAACCACAGGCAATCTGACACTCAATATCATGAACACGACTGACTCTATAAGGTCAAACTCTGATCATTGGCTAGTTCTTAGTTAAAGAGCGTAAACTGATACTATTTGAGATGGAAATGTCCGGCCCTTTTCCTGAATAATGTCATGCCTGTCAACTTAAAATATACCCATGGGAAATATATTTCTTTATAATCATTCGGTCAGTCATTTACCAAGTATATATTAAATGCCTGGTTGCTTAGTTGTGACAGACATGATAAGGATGGTCTAGGTTATGGGGAAATAAATATGAACATAACAAGATTCTTGTCTTTGAGGAATTCAGAGTCTCTTGCAATACGTAATCAAATGCCACAGAAGGCAGGAAGGTTCAGGCATAGCTGGCTCTAGAAAATCAATAAGTATGTATTGGATGTCTGTTGTGTATAAGATCTTAGGTTATTCACATTATTTGTAAATAATTGAAAGATAAAACTTAATCTTTCAAAATTCAGAAATATCTATGGGTTTGCACACTAAGGCAATATTAGTAGATACACTCTATTTGTCATTAAACAATAGCTTTATTGAGTACCTACTATATTCTAGGAACTAATGTAGATAATATGTATTTAAGGACAATTAAAATATGGTCTGCACCCTATGTATCTCATTTATCTAATGAGGTATATCTGTCAGATTAAATTATACTGCACAAATAACTTCAAAATCAACAAAGATTTGTTCTCAGTCATGCTATATACACATCATAGTTCAGCCTCAGCTCTGCTTCACAGTCTTCCATATACGGTAAAGCTGGCGAGAAGGTGTCTATCTGAGAAATCGCTGCTTTGCGGGGGTGGGGGGGCGGGCGGAGGAGAGACACGGCCAAAAGGGACACATATCACTTCTGCTCACATTTCATTGGCCAATAGCATCTCATAGGCATGATAGCACCAATAAGATGGGGAAGGAAAATCATCCCATAAGAAGAAGCATTACAGGGAAGGAACTGGGAGATTTGGTGAACAATGTATCTACCACAGTGAGTTCACTAAAACCACAAACCCTCCCAGTAGTACTTTCCCTAGTTCTCAAAAATATAATCAGTGTGGACATACTTATCAGTTGGTAAAAAGAAAACATCGTCGGTTCACCCAAGAGCTATTATAGTAGGAAGGACTAAGTGCAAACCCATGAAATTACCTCCACCTGCTAATGCCAAGAACAGAATAAAAAACAGTAGCCCTTCACATGGGTAATGGGCCCAACAAGAATTGGAAAATTCATTCTTCCTGACCCCATAATTTTAGGTTCCATCTTTCCAGAGGTTCTGGTTCCCAGAGCAGGAAAAACTACACTAGGGGCCACAATATTCTGCTAAACTTAAAATTATATTAGTCAAGTCTCCTCTCAATATATCAGTTTCTACACTGATATATTGACTATATCGACTATATTGATATATTGACTAAATACTGACTATTGCTTCTGCTGCTACTGATGCTACTACTAGTGCCATTACCATCGCCACCAACACCACCACCATCACCACCAACACCACCACCATTACCACCAACACCACCACCATCACCACCAACACCACCACCATCACCACCAATACCACCACCATTACCACCAACACCACCACCATCACCACCAACACCACCACCATTACCACCAACACCACCACCATTACCACCAACACCACCACCATTACCATCAACAACACCACCATCACCACCAACACCACCACCATCACCACCAACACCACCACCATCACCACCAACACCACCACCATTACCATCAACACCACCACCATCACCACCAACACCACCACCATTACCATTACCCCTTCTGTCACCAACGTCACCACCGGTGCCACTGTCACCTTTTACTCAAGACTGCTGTGTGTCTTATATGTATTTTTATTTAATTAAATGTACAATGGTCATATGAGATAGGTACTATGGTTATTCTCATTTTATAGCTAAGGTAAATAAAGATTAATGAATTTTTTAATTGCTCGTTTCCATAGCTAATGAATAATAGAATTTGAAATTTAAATCCAAGAATTCTGATATCAAAACTCAAAAACCTACCCAGAATATAAATTACCTCTAAGTAATATTGAATTCCTTAGAAAATGTCCAACCTCTCTTTTTTCATGATGGCACACACAGAACAACAGTAAAAACGAAACAGTGTTCCACTTCTTTCACTATTTGGGGGCGGTAGTAGGAAAATCACAGGGTTTCAGACCAGAAGATGTTTTTCTTCTGTTCTAGTTTCACTGCCAACTGACTATGTGACCTCATAGAAATCTGTTAACCTCTCTGAGTTGTAGCAGTAAAACTGAAACAATAATCTTGGATTGCCTTACCCAGTACTGGTGAGAAAGATCAAAATATATGTGTGACATCACAGTGTGAACTATAATTCCTGTAGAGGTGTAAATTACTATTATTTCTGCTTGATTTTTCCTCTCTCTGAAAAGCTAGCCTCCCCTTATATTCCAAAAACTTAGATTATGGTCTCTAGTCTGTGGTTGGAGAGATATTTATGATATTTTCTACAAAGGATAATCATAAATATTTGAAGTTATCTGCTTTTCAATAATAGAACAATAACCTTTTTTTCATTCTGATGTCTAGAAAAGAGGTAGTCTCTGATTGGTTTAGGACCCCCCCCCAAGGGAGCAGGGCCTCAGGGAATTTCCCAAACATTCCCAATTCAATGGGAGGACAGGTGATGAGGGAGAAGTGAAAGCCTCTATTGTTCACCCTAAAGAATCATTTCTAAAGGGAGGTTTTCTGACTCATGAGCTGCCAACGTTGTTCAGTTATTCAGTTCACAAATTGGCAATCCCATTATTTCATCCAGAAAGAAAATAAAGGGAAGATTATGACACACCACAGGACAACTTCTCATTGGGCTTGTCATTTACAAGCAGAATGGACTAAGGTCCTACACAGAAGGACCTCGGGAGACACCCTGCCTAGTGCGTATTCATGAATGACTTACTGCTAGAGAGGATCCTTTGTGTAAGTGACCTTGGCTTTTCTGAATAGGTGCTGTGCTGTTCACGCCCTCCTGAGTAACCCTGAACTCACCTGTAGAACTTCACTGAGGGCAAACCATTGCTCAGGATATTGGAGAAGAATCCATGTGATTCTACAGAACCCTGTCCCACCACCTTGACACAAGAGCTGATAACTACAGAACCTTCCCTAAAGTAGAGAAGACCTCCTTCTCTGGATAAGCCCTCATTTAAAAAAATTATTTTAAATGCAATGAGGGAGAGTCATGGGATGCTAAGGTATAAGAAGCAGTCAGATGGTGGCTACCGTTCCTTTGCTTTATGCAACATACTGCTAAGCGATGCTCAGATATTGCCTACATCCAGTTCATCACTCTGGCAAAGAAGAAGTTATTTTAAACATGGGAGATGTACTAGGTCCTGGCCTGGCTTTACCTACTTGTATAAATGAATGAATATTCAAGCGTTTGCCTCATCCAAACTCCATGGGTTCAAATAAGCAACTGCCTACAAAAGTGAAACCATTCTGATGGCTTCCTTTCCTCATAGGGAGCAGAAATGATGTACCACAGAAACCTCTATTCATAATTCTTTTACCATCTTGAACACTAAGTGATAGATTTTTCTATACCCTCCAATTGAAACAGGCAAATCTAATTTCTGGCATAGAAGGTACATCCATAGATATGTTGCAAATATTACCCGTTATCTTCTCTTACTGTGAAGTGTATAATTTATTTTCTAGGCAATGGCACCCATATCTTAATATGACTTATGTAAGAAAAATAGCCCACAGTCTTGGAATATTGTTTCTGTTTTCCCCAAAATAAAGAGAGCAAAAAAGTTATATGCCTTGTGAGAATAGATCCAACTTCAAGTTCTTAAAGTTAATTCAGCATTTCCCATAACATCCTTCTAAACTTTGGTTCCAGGTATCTTCCGTGGTAGTTAAATTTGGTGCTCTGTTTTTACCTCCCTGTATAAAGGACCCTCCTCTTTAGAGAGAGTCAGGAGCTTTTCTTTATTTTGCCTGATTGTTTTAACTAATCACTTACTTTGGCTGCCTGAATCTATGCCTTTTGGAAAAGATACAACCTTGTGTTACTCTTGGATTTACATTCAAGGTACTGCTATAAGTTTTAAAATAAGGGACAGCCTTTGTGACTTTAGAAACAATATATATTATGATCCAGTTAAAGTTATAGGAAAGCTTTTCTCAAGGCCCTCGATTGAAAAACAACAGTGTGTGCAGAGAACAACGCTTGTGCTCCCAAGAGTGGTGGCCTGACACGCCAGTAAAATATGGCCTGTCTTCTTCTTGTTGCTTGTGACCCCTGCTCCCAGTGTCACAGGACGAAATCACTCCACTTGCATCTCAAAAACCTACACCACAGTTTCCCCTGACCGTCATATCTGGACATTTTATTTAAGCCTATGGTTTTCCACAGTACTTTCTCCTGTTCCTAAGCACCTCTCTTTTTTTTAACATGTGACTGTTATGGTTATTGTTTTTGCAAATATATAATCTCTCTGCTTAGACTGTATGCTTCCCAAGGATGAGAAGTGATGCCATAAGAGGTTCAATGCATCCAATAGGGCCTGACACGTTGCTTGACACAAAGTAGGTCCTTAAAATAATTACTGAATAAATATTTTGAGAACGTGCTACCGGATGATGAAAATTAGACAACACTAGGCAAAGCCTTTGAGCCCCTTGTAGGCAGGTGTCCATACCTCCCCAAGGTGTTGAGGAGCTAGAGGAACAAAAGTGTACAGAGTGAGTTCTTGGGAACCGCAGAGTTGGTTGTGAAGCAAGAAGTGTCTACACTGTTGCCGTCACTGCATAAATCCCTATGTCCATCCATCAGTGGCTTGAATTTCTAACACTCTGGAGAGAACATCATTTTAAGTGACACGGGGTCACCGTCACAGCAGAGTCTTGGCTTCACCAGTGTGAGGAGAAGGGGGCTGTCTCCCAAAGACATGGACAGGGAAAGGTAGGCCTTTTTCTGTCACCAAGACTACACATAGTTGGAGAAATGCTGTTTTCCAAAAGCAAAGCTGCACGATGTTAGAAGAATCTTCAGTGCTGAAACACTAAAAATGATAAACGTTTCTTAAACCTCAGTTTGCCTAATAAGTGGCATATAGAAGCTACTCAGTATATAATTTGTTAAATGATAAATATATCACTAGGAATTCTTTCCAGATATTTAAACCCAGAGCCCGAAGAAGCATGTTACTTCTGTTTTGTGTGTGTATTTATGTATCTATAAACAAGGTGTCATTAAGCCTCATTAGACCTTGAGAAAAAATTGTTATATTAAAGTTAAATACAATTTTAGCCAGATCAAATTCACACTATTCAGTCTTCATGAACCTATTCTTCCCCTTACTTGATATTCTCTAGAGAGAAAATAGCATATATGCCCCCATTCCCTATTGTTTCCCAAAAGCACTGATATGGCTGTCATCTTCTGAGGATGTGCTAAGAGCTGAGTTTGCTGATCCTACTCCAGTTGTTTTGCTGAGTGAATTCTCTTCTAAGCCAGAGATGGAGTTGCTGAGCTCAAGCCAGAATCGCATTTATCCTGCTACCTTGACAAGCTAAGACTTCCCCTTACTTCCCAGCTGATAACTTAGGCCACTGATGCTTTCACTCCTCATGTGTCATAACAAATAAACAGAACACTGCAAGACAGAGGGGACAACTCCTTCTCCACCGGGGAGAATTCTCTGCAACTGGTCCCACAGCAAGTTTGGTTGCTCCTCACAATATCGCTGAGTCTAGGTGTATATCTTTAATTAACCATCCTTGTCTTGGAATATCGGAGAGAGATATTTGATCCTCCCTTAAAGCCTATGTGAAAAAGTATATGCTTTTAGCAAAACGATTCTTCTCTTGTTCCCTAGGCCTGATTGATGAGGTAATATCTCAAAGATTATTAACATGAAGGCCCATCTTATTATCTTATTTAAAACTGCAACCTGGATCAAGTGGTGTTTATCCCAGGAATGCAAGGATTCTTCAATATATGCAAATCAATCAATGTGACAAACCATATTAACAAATTGAAGGAGAAAAACCATATGATTATCTCAATAGAAGCAGAAAAAGCTTTCAACAAAATTCAACATCCATTTATGATAAAAACCCTCCAGAAAGTAGGCATAGAGGGAACTTACCTCAACATAATAAAGGCCATATATGACAAACCCACAGCCAACATTGTTCTCAATAGTGAAGAACTGAAACCATTTCCTCTAAGCTCAGGAACAAGACAAGGTTGTCTACTCTCACCACTATTATTCAACATAGTTTTGGAATTTTTAGCCACAGCAATCAGAGAGGAAAAGGAAATAAAAGGAATCCAAATTGGAAAAGAAGTAAAGCTGACACGTTTGCAGATGACATCGTAGTATACATAGAGAATCCTAAAGATGCTACCAGAAAACTACTAGAGCTAATCAATGAATTTGGTAAAGTAGCAGGATACAAAATTAATGCACAGAAATCTCTTGCATTCCTATACACTAATGATGAAAAATCTGAAAGAGAAATTAAAGAAACACTCCCATTTACCATTGCAACAAAAAGAATAAAATACCTAGGAATAAACCTACCTAAGGAGACAAAAGACCTGTATGCAGAAAACTATAAGACACTAATGAAAGAAATTAAAGATGATAGAAACAGATGGAGAGATATACCATGTTCTTGGATTGGAAGAATCAACATTGTGAAAATGACTATACAACCCAAAGCAATCTACAGATCCAGTGCAATCCCTATCAAGCTACCAATGGCATTTTTCACAGAACTAGAACAAAAAAGTTCACAATTTGTATGGAAGGAAAAAGACCCCGAATAGCCAAAGCAATCTTGAGAAAGAAAAATGGAGCTGGAGGAATCAGGCTCCCTGACTTCAGACTATACTACAAAGCTACAGTCATCAAGACAGTGTGGTACTGGCACAAAAACAGAAATATAGATCAATGGAACAGGATAGAAAGCCCAGAGATAAACTCACACATATATAGTCACCTTACCTTTGACAAAGGAGGCAAGAATATACAATGGAGAAAAGACAGCCTCTTCAATAAGTGGTGCTAGGAAAACTTGACAGCTACATGTAAAAGAATGAAATTAGAACACTCCCTAACACCACACAGAAAAATAAACTCAAAATGGATTAAAGACCTAAATGTAAGGCCAGACACTTTAAAACTTTCAGAGGAAAACATCGGCAGAACAGTCTATGACATAAATCACAGCAAGATCTTTTTTGACCCACCTCCTAGAGAAATGGAAATGAAAACAAAAATAAACAAATGGGACCTAATGAAACTTAAAAGCTTTTCACAGCAAAGGAAAACATAAACAAGACAAAAAGGCAACCCTCAGAATGGGAGAAAATATTTGCAAATGAAGCAACTGACAAAGGATTAATCTCCAAAATTTACAAGCAGCTCATGCAGCTCAATATCAAAAAAACAAAAACCCAATCCAAAAATGGGCAGGAGACCTAAATAGACATTTCTCCAAAGAAGATATACAGATTTCCAACAAACACATGAAAGGATGCTCAACATCACTAATCATTAGAGAAATGCAAATCAAAACTACAGTGAGGTATCACCTCACACCAGTTAGAATGGCCATCATCAAAAAATCTACAAACAATAAATACTGAAGAGGGTGTGGAGAAAAGGGAACCCTTTTGCACTGTTGGTGGGAATGTAAATTGATACAGTCACTATGGAGAACAGTATGGAGGTTCCTCAAAAAACTAAAAATAGAACTACCATACGACCCAGCAATCTCACTACTGGTCATATACCCTGAGGAAACCGTAATTCAAAAAGAGTTATGTACCACAATGTTCATTGCAGCTCTATTTACAATAGCCAGGACATGGAAGCAACCTACATGTCCATTGACAGATGAATGGATAAAGAAGATGTGACACATATATACAATGGAATATTAGCCATAAAAGGAAACGAAATTGAGTTATTTTTAGTGAGGTGGATGGACCTAGAGTCTGTCATACAGAGTGAAGTAAGTCAGAAAGAGGAAAACAAATACCATATGCTAACACGTATATATGGAATCTAAAAAAAAAAATGGTTCTGAAGAACATAGGGGCAGGATGGGAATAATGACGCAGACATAGAGAATGGACTTGAGGACATGGGGTGGGGGAAGGGTAATCTGGGACGAAGTGAGAGAGTGGCATGGACATATATACACTACAAAATGTAAAATAGATAGCTAGTGGGAAGCAGCCACATAGCACAGGGAGATCAGCTCGGTGCTTTGTGACCACCTAGAGGGGTGGGATAGCGAGGGTGGGAGGGAGAGGTAAGAGGGAGGAGATATGGGGATATATGGTTATGTATAGCTGATTCACTTTGTTATGAAGCAGAAACTAACACACCATTGTAAAGCAATTGTACTCCAAAAAGATGTTAAAAAAAAAGAAAACTGCAACCTGCCCCCATTCTCCTTATGCTATTCTGTTTGAAAAAAAACATTTATCATTTATCGCTGTATAATAAATAATTTACCTAATTATTATGTGTCATATGTCTGTCTTCTTTTGCTACAATATAAGCTGCGTGAGGACAAGAATTTTATTTTATTCATTGACATACTCCAAGTGCACCTTGCAATTCTTAGTGTACATTTGTTGACTGAATAAATAAGTGATTGACTTTGATTTGCATATTCCTCTTATTTCTCCTCTGGGACAATCATCTTCTCTTGTGCTAGCCTGGAGAAGACTTCAATACCAGCACCAACTCCTCTTCTGGCCCCAGCTTTCCTCTCTGAATCTCTGGTGGCAATCTGATCGCTTCAGTGCTCCTCAAGGTAAATCACTTCTCAGGCTTTTTCATCTGCTCGAAGTCTTCCAGGTAGATCTCTGTATGTCTGAACCCCAGTAGTGGAAATGGGTTGGGTTTTCCACCATTCTCTGTACAACTTCCACAAGGAAATTCCATCTCTCCTACATAAAGCAATGTATAAAATAGACATTTGGGAGGGAAAAGAGTGGCCTGACTGCATGCATCTAAAGCTTGTATTTGTTTCTTTAATAAAGAAAAACAATGATAAGGAAAACTTTGGAATGTCAGCTTCAGACAGTCTATGGATTCATAGATGTTTGTGGAATTATTATCTCCTCCCAACCCCCAGTCTTGGCCCATAAGCCAGTATCTTCCACTCTTATGGACCTATTTCAAAGAATGTGTTTGTCTGTCCGATAAGTAGGGCTATTCAGGACCTGAGAACCCATGAGAATTTGGGCCAAATATAAGAGCAAAGGATGCTAGAAAATGGTTAAGCCATCACATGGAGCTGTTATGTGGTGTGTTTGGAATCATAATAGGAGACAAAAGAGAGGGTGAGCAGGACTGGCCAATAAAATGGAAGGAAATCCAGAAGGTGTGACATCTCAGAAAATAAATGGGAAAAAAATGTTTCAAATAGAAGGAAAGTCCTATGATATCATGTACTGCTGAGACATCTGACAGCCTAAAAACTGAGAATGAGAGAACTGGTAGGCTGGAGGTCTTTAGAGGTCTCTGGAGCATAATTATAGAAATTCTAGACTATAAAAGCCAATGAGGAAGATTTAAGGAAAGAACAGAAGGTATAGGATAATCAAAAGTAATTGACATATTTAAAATGTTAGTAGTTTTGCTATAAAAAGGAACTGAAAATGAGTAATAAGGGGTCTAACAAGGTTTATTTAAAAAAATTTAAAGATAAAAGATATCACAGGGCCTCCCTGGTGGCGCAAGTGGTTGAGAGTCCGCCTGCCGATGCAGGGGATACGGGTTCGTGCCCCGGTCTGGGAGGATCCCATATGCCGCGGAGCGGCTGGGCCCGTGAGCCATGGCCGCTGAGCCTGCGCGTCCGGAGCCTGTGCTCCACAACGGGGGAGGCCACAACAGTGAGAGGCCCGCATACCGCAAAAAAAAAAAAAAAAGATATCACAGTATATTCGTATGTGAGAAGAATTGATCCAGAAGAAAAAAAGAATTTGTTGTTTTGGAAGAAGGGATAATCGTATGTGCAGTATCTGAGTGAGCAAAACAGACAACGTAGGTACAGTGCATCCTTGCAGCAGGAGGGAGGTCCAAGCCTATTGGTACATGCTGTCAGTTTGGTGGAAGAAAGATGGAATAGTTCTTTTGAGATGGACCTAATTTTCTCAGTTAAGTAAAGGTAAGATTTTCTGCTGAAAGTAAAAAGGGGTGGGTTTATTGGCAGCTTGAAGATGGAGGAAGCTGAGGAATAGCTGTTCAAGCTTGTGTATTCAGTAGAAAATCATAAAGGTCACTTGACTAAGCAGTTTTCAAACTTAGCCAGTCATCCATATCACCCGGAGAGAGCACTGCCAACAGTGGGTTCTCAGTTCCAACCCATACATAAGGAGTTATATTTCTAATTATGGGAAATAGGTCCAGAAAATATTTACTTAAAAAAGGTTATTCTCAAAAAATTCGAATGGTCTACCAGAACTGGAGACCCCTGTTAATGTTACACTGCATCCCACCTATGGAATATCTAGAGAAGCAGCCTTACGATGAAAAGAAACAAGTTCACCATTTACAAAATACAGGAAATGACGGTTGCATATTCTGAACTCTGAAAGACTTGTATTTGGAGATCCTTCATGGCTTACAGATAATTCGTCCAAGGCAGTGAATGGGCAGCAATGATATCTGACCACAGACATTTGTCTTCCAGTCCAACTCAGACCTTAGATTTAAAACACTAGATTTTTTTAAAGTCAGTTATTATGGGTCAGTATTTTATTTGACCCATAGGATATATTAACCAAAATGATGACATAGGACATTGCCTTAAGTCATGAGCATATTAGTAGAACAGGGAGTGGGAATGAAGAGAGATAAACCTGAGTTTCAAGTTCAATTTGTGTTTATTAATAGCTACTTAGTGCTGGCCATTCTTAGTCACCTTCGTGTCAATCATCTCACTGAATTCTCTCAACCTGCTCATTGCCAGTTGAGGAAACACAATTTTAGAGATACAAAATGACCCGATTAAGATCACACACAAGCAGATGTGAGAGCCAGGATTTGAATGAAGGTCTCCTTAACACAAACTTAGTGCTATTTGTTCTATTCTTAGTGTACAGTTAATGAATATAAAGGCATTTAATCAGGCCCATAGAAATTACAGAAAAACTTACTCCAGAATTTCCTAAGTAAATGGGAACCAAATGACTGGGTAATGGAACACTCTTTCTCATTTGTAAACTATGCACCTATGTAAGTGACTATAATCACAAAGTAGATTAAAAGCAAGTAGTAGTCTAAGAGCAAGCGGCCAGAAACTGATTCTTCACATTAAGAGAGACTGAAGATCTGGGTTGACAGTTTTCAAGGTCATCTTGAAAATCAGATTTACAGGTCAATGAATGATCTTTATTTACCTATCTCTTGTTGGTTCTAATGAGAACATAGTTTTTAGGTTATCATATTATCATTTCTTGTGCCACTGGCAAGCCAAGTGATGAGTAGAAGCTGATCGGGAAAGTTTTGATGAGAAGGCATATCCTGGGAAAGAGATGAGTGATGGAGATTTATTTTTAAAATATGAGTCAGTGCCTCAAGAGCCAGAATGAAATGACTAATTTGGGGAATAGATCCATGATATCAGGATGGATGTAGAAACACACACACATACATACACACACACACACACACACACACACACACATATATATACATATATAAGTATATATATATAATATATATCACATCCTCTTTACCCATTTATCCATTGATGGACACTTGGATTGTTTCCATATGTTGGCTATTGTGAATAACTGTGTATCACAATTTATTTAAAGTTTGCAATGACCCTTAAACCTACATATTATCATTCCAGCTTTAGCAATAAGAAAACTTGTCCAAAATTGGCCATGATCTGCCCTGAATCAAAGATCTAGTAAGTCACAGCAGCAACTCTGATTTACTCCAAACTTGGAATCCAAACCCTATCTTCTTTGTGCTACACTAGGCTTTCTTCATGCCATACTGACCAGAAACAACCATGCACCAACACAGCAGTCACTGTAAAAGCCCAGCACTTGGTCTGACCAATCCTGTTATTCAAGAATCAAAATACAGGCTGGTGTTGGAAAAAGAGTTAGCCTTCCATAGAGAATTAGAGGGTTTAGCTCAAGTATACTGTAGCCCAGAAGGCTGAATGTTTACTAAGTAAGAAACAAATCCAACACTTTTATAATTGTTTCACCCCTACCAGTCTACCCATAGAAATCAGCATTACCTTAAATTACCAGGGTAGGACAAATACAAAAGAAGGCCTGACATTTTAGCAATTCTGCACATGTAAGGGAGTAGGTTATCAAAATCAAGTCCACATTTTATTATGTTACATAAAAATAAATTGGCTCCAAATAACACATAATCACTTTTGTCATTATGGTCCTTTTAAAAATAATACTGCCACTGTCACAGGTTTATTCTTGTGTATAAATGATTGCATTATAATATTGCTGCCTAAAGAAACAGACCCCACACACACACCCATATACATAGATACTCACAGACACTTAATAATGAACTAGAACCCACCAACAGGTTTTTCCCTTTTCCCTTTTTCACCCAATGCGTAGAGAAGGGCCTATGCCTGACCAAGTCAGGAAGACTTATCATCTTATGCTGTTTGCTAAATTAACAGAAGGGGAGAATGGCCAACCCAACAGAAGCTGAAAAAAGTTTCTTTAAGCCAAAAATCACTTCTCAAAGTTTAGCATTTTTAGTAGAGGCATATGAGAATCCAAGGACCCAAAGAACTCTTCTGATATTCCTAGAAAAGAATGTCACTTCTTCTGACCCTTAGGTGGCCTTTATATGTGGGCAGAGTAGGTAGTGCCCATGTGGCATGACCATAAAGGGGCCAGGAGAGTTTCCAGAAACAGCTGCTTCTACTGCTTCAGTATTTAAGTGTTGACTTTCACTGCATGGCATCATATAATTATTTGGAATTAGCGCAAGCTCTTGGGAGCCCGTTAGATGTGAGTGTGAATTCACACTCTGTATTGATGAGCTGGAGGAACCCGAGTCTCCATCCTTTGAACACTGGGAGTGACACCTCCATCTGCCTCACACAGCTGCCATGTAGATGTAATGAGCTAACTTCTATTATGCTTTGTCTACCAGCACCGTTCCTCCCCATTTTGGGAACAACCCTCTTCCTCTTGCCTACCTGCATCTTTTCTGTCCATCCCAAATTGAGATGTATCTGGAAGCTGCCACATTCTTTCAGAGTCCTTGGCCGTGATTAATTAACCCAAGGTGGGGTCCCAACGAGGAGGTTTTGAATTGGAACTGGGAACATTAACGAAGGGCTAGTGCCATCCCTCCTTGGACACAAAGCTGCGAAATGGCAGCATGATGCTGCAGCTGCCAAGTTCATAGTTATTTGAAATGAGTCTCATTCATTCAAAATTAGTACTGAAAGCATTGACCATAGTCCCCATTTCTACTTGCTTACCTCACTTCTCTTTTCAAGTGACGTCATTCAGGATTTTGCCTCTACTTCTCCACTAAATCTGTTCGTATCAAGGACACAATGTCCTCTGTTTTGCTAAACCCAACAGTTGCTTTTCTGTTCTTTTATTAGGTTACGGCGGCATTAAATATAGTAAATCCTCCTTCTGTCTCAAAACACTCTTTTGTGTTGTTACTTCCAGAGCTCCACCCTCTCCTGTTTACATATCGTAGTTCTGGTCACTTTTTTTTTCAGCCTCTTCACTGGTTCTTTCTCCATTCCAGCTCTCCTTGTGAGAGTGTCAGCATAGGATCTGGACTGCCCCATCCTACATTTTTCAGTCTTTCCATACACAGTCCTCAGATAATCTCAGCAGCCCATGGCTTTAAGCACCATTGTGATACCAGTGGTTCCCTCATCTAGAGCTTCCAGCTCTGACCTCTCCCTGGAAGTCCGGACTCTTATACCCAACTGTCCATGAGGCATCTCTATGTGGATGTCTAATGAGTAACTCAAGGACCTGAATACCATTCTTAATCTTCCCCTCTCTAAAACCCTCTCTCCTCTCATCTCTAATCTCATTTCAGTAAGATATCAATCTTTCAAGCCAAACAATGGAGTTGGCTTTGACTTGGTTTCACAAGTCCCTTCTCTTCTGCCTTCAATGACTGTTTCTTGATTCCCTTCTAGATATCATCTCAGATAAGGCCCATGGTCCACAATTTCCATTTCTTATCACTGAAGGCTGAACTCAACCAAAGAGAGCCCTCCCGCAGACTTGAGCTTAACTCAGATACTGACCAAGGATTTTTCTAACACCTGATCCTAAAGACACAATCAGAGTCACACTGGACTTGTCCCGTTGTGTCTCTTCAGGTGACCTCTGGTCACAAGTAGGTCTGAAGCAGTTACAACTGACACCTCTGAGCTAGCCTTCTAGAAGGAGTGATTGCTATCTCTGGGACCCTAGGCTCTGTGCTCTCTGAGACTGTCCTCATAATTAGATTGTTGTCCTCTATGAAAAGAAGAGCAGAAGCTGAGCCGTTCTCTCACTATGTATTGAATAGACTTTTCCTACTATATCATTTTAGAGGTGTAAATTCTAAAGGCTGGTTTACAAACTGGAAAAACAGAGCTGCCTATTATTCACATAGTGAGATTCTAAAGTGGAGCTAGTGGTTTCATTGTACCCTGCTGTCTGTGAGGCCCTACCTAACCCAGAGACTGATCACTTTAGGACCAGTATCCAACACATGAATGAATGTGCTCAGATGGGTGTGGAGACAGGTGGGTAAGTCCACTCTGAAGGTCACTCTTATAGGCTGAATTGTGTCCCACAAAATTCATACATTGACGTCCTAACCTCTAGTACCTCATAACATGACTGTATTTGGAGGCAGCGTCTTTGAAGAGGTGATCGAGTTAAAATGAGGTCATTAAGGAAGGCTGTAATCTATTGTGACCAGTGTCCTTATAAGAAGTGATGAGAACACAGACAACACAGAGGGGAGACCATGTGAAGCCACAGAAAGATGGTCGTTCACAAGCCAAGGAGAGAGGCCGCAGAACCAACGCTGCTGGCACCTTGGTCTTGGAAGTCCAGCCCTCCAGAGCTGTGAGAAAATAAACCCCTGTTGTTTCAGCCACACAGTCTTTGGTACTGTGTTATGGCAGTCCTAACAAATAATACGGTCGCTGTGTCATAAGCTCTGGAACTCCACGGGCCACAACTGCAGGGGAATAACCCTCCTCCAGACCCAGGCCTCCAGAGACCCTGCAGAATAGAGGGCACTTAGATGAAAGAGAAGACAGAGTCTCCAGCAGAAGAAATGCCTCACCTGCTCTATAACTATATCCTACCCACACCAGAGCACTGGAAATAAGCCCAGGCAAGGACCCAAGGGATTGGGAGTTGGTAGCCTGTAATGCTGGGCAAGGCCACTGATGCATATAAACTTCAGTCACCTCATTGGTAAAATGGAGTTAGCCATTTGAGCCTTCCAGGACAGCTCAAGGGGATGACGGACAGCAAATCAATTTGCTAACTCTGACATGCTCTACAAATGTGAGGGGTTCCTCTTATTATTTTTCCTCCTGTTTTCATTTAACAAAATCTAACCAGTGGCCCAGGATAAAATGCATTCAGCCGCACTGATGAATGCCCCCTGCCTCTGAGGTTGCCTTCTTCATTTGTTTCCATTTCAAACACCCTGTGAGCAGAGTAATTGAGTTTGAATTGCTTGGGGGATCCTCCCCCATTATGGCTCATTGCAAGGAGAGGCTCACAGTTGCTAATAATTTATTATTTCGCCTCATAAGTGTATTTGTTGCTTGCGCCCAGCACAGTAGCTACGTAAGGGCAGCACACATGTGCCGTCACTTCCAATACGGACATGAATAAATCCAGGCCAGCTCTTCTGCCTCAATCACTTATGGAAGCAGCTCCTTCACCCTCTAAAATGGAAGTGTTTTTATCTCACAGCCCCTGTCTTGGGAGCTGTGTCTAAATTAACTCGGTGTCCTTAAGCGCCCTGGCTCACACGCAACTCTCAAGGTTTCCACTGCTCCGGGAAAGGGAGAAGGATTCGGTGATTTTGCAAGCACAGAGATAATCCTGTAATTAGAGGCCACGTGTAAATAAAAACAGCTCACGTGTTAGATTATTCATTATATGCTGAGCACTTTACAGTATAGCTTTTCTAAGACTCACACAACTCAATGAGATAAGAATTATTCTTGTCTCTTTTTACAGATGCAGTGGTTTTTAAGCATGGCTGTGAATTCTTAGACAGACAGTCCTTCCAAGGTGAGGTAGGGTCTATGTCTCTTTCCCTCAAATCTGGGTGGGCTCTAACTGTGTTGGCCGATAGAGAAATGACACACAAGGTGCTCAGTGGCTCCAGAAACGTGTCATACAAAGGCCACACTGAGTCCACCTTGATTGTTGGAAGCTTCACTCTTGGAGTCCAGAACCACCGTGTAAGCTGTCTGACCACTCCAAGACCACCATGCCAGGAAATTGGTGGCTTCCTTTCGGTCAACAGTTCCATATACACCCAGCCTTCTCATCACTCCTGCCAAAGTGCCAAACATGCCAGCAAACTCGTCTGGGATCCTCAGGACCAGCAATCTGCCAACTGAATACCATCAAATGACCTCCTTTGACACCATGTAGAACAGAAGTATAACTGAGCCAAGTTCTGCCTACGTTTCTGACCCACAAAATTATGCAATATATTAAAATAGATGTTGATTTAAGACAACAGTTTGGGAACAGTTTACACACAGCAGTAAAGAACCCAAATACCACTTGAAGAAACAGAGGCAGAAAATTTGAAGACCTTTCAAGATCACACTGATGACATGTCGTGGATCTCAGTTGGACTCAAGAGCATCTGCCTCTACAGTCTGACTCTGACAATATTGCCCTTTAGTAGAAAATCCATAACCATATGATAATTATGTTATGAATAAGACTGGAAAAAGAAGTAGGAATCAGTTCAACAAAAGAAATGCTTTCCTACAGTGAGAACTGCCAACACTAAAGGTGGGAAAGTTTCAGCACTTAGAGAATTGTCCAATATGTGACTTCAAATCCTTCCCCGACCCCTTATGAGCTGTGTGACTCCCAGGAACTCAACTTCTCTAAACCTTTGCCTTCTCGCTTGTAAAGTGGAAAGATAATAACTGTCAGGTTCAAATGAGATCAAGCCTAGATTGTGTACACACTAAATTTTAAGTGCTGGGGAAATCTTCAGAAGATAATTTCCTCCCTCAGGGATGATCATCCAACAGGTGTTATAAAGCAGTGCTTGGGACACTTGGCAATGGATGAAGATAATTTTCATTGTTATGACAGAGGCAGTTCTACAGCAAACTACTGGGTAAAGGCTAGAAATTCTGCTAAACATACTATGGTGCACAGGACGGTAACCCCTCCTTCCCACCCTAACAAAGAATTATCTAGTCCAAAATGTCAATTGCAATGCTATTTGAGAAATGCTCTCATAAAAGAATCTCTGTTAATCTTAGAAGTTAAAATAGGTAACACTTAAGATCCCACCAAGTTTGAATTGCATTTCTCAAAAATTCTATTATTCAGGTCTTTAACATGCTAGGATTCTGACCTTTGACAAGTCTATGATCCCTAGATTATAAGATCTAAAAGATATTATGTGTTATGATTCTAAGAAGCTACAATTCTAAATTCCTGGGATTCTATATATTATCCTAAGGTACTTTAAATCTAAGACTACTTTTCTAAGCTTCTATGATGCTAAGATCTTAAGAGGCTTTAAACTTAGATTCTAGGGCATCTTGAGGTTACGTTTCTAATAAACTCTATTCTAAGAAATAAGACTTCTGTGATTTTACAATACCATAATGCTGCCATTCTAAGATGTTAATGTGCCATAATGTACATTTATGGATTCAGTCCAGAGCATGGAAATTTACTGTGTTGAAGGTAAGGAACTAAGTTTTATCCTTAAGCTTAGATTCCCAATCTGTTTGACAATCTGCTTTTATAATCTAATAATGGTGTTCAAGGAATGGAGATTTCCATTGAAATGCTGCTTTCAGTGGATGAAAGTTCAATACCCATGATGCAGTATAGAGTTACTGGCTCAGTTTTGACTAAGTCGCACATTCTTGGATATAAAGAGGATACCAAAATTTGTATGCATTTCACTGAAAAAACGTACTTGGGGGATAAATCATAAGGTAACTTTATTGTTAGTCTTCTATTGTCTCTCTGCATATCCTCTGTGAGGGTAGTTACACTCTGCTCCTGGATTACATTTAGGGTCAGTCTTACACTCCTTCTGGTCATGTATGAGTAATTAACATACAGGTAATCAAGAAGCAACTTGTCTGTTCCAGTGAAATAATCAAGACTTTAAATTTCATTCAAGTTCTAGCTAATACTTCTCTTTCTTGGAACTGGCTTACTGCCAGCTGGCCACCTGTACTTGGGGAAGATTCATGGTTGACTCCCTTTTCCTTTCTCCACATTGCTCTTTTATTATCCTATCTTCCTAGTCCTGAGTCCAGACCCCCTCCAGGGCTCAGGAATAGGGATGCGGGAGAAAGAGAGGAGGAAAAAGGTAGGGTATGTCTCACTTGACTGAACGGTGGAGGGAGAACTGAGGTCCTCCTTGGGGTTGGCGAGTGTTTGAGCACAGTCTCTCTCAGGAACCAGCTGTGAATTTCTCAGATAAGCTCCTTCTTTGTGACTTTCCCTTCCCTCCTTGACCTTCCTTCTAGGTCCATCAATGTGTCTCTATTTCAGCTGATCACACAGGGCTTCTCTTTTAGTCTTAAGCCACCTGGGGTATGCCTCTGGTTTCCTTCTACGCAAGTTCACTTGCCCCGCTCAAGCAAGATCTAAGGCAACTCTCTTGCAAGGAGCCCACATGGGTCTAAAGGAGACCATAACATAATCTTTGTCCTTAGAAATTCTGAGAGTTCAAGTCAGTCCCAATTCAGCCACTTTCTCCTTCCCTAGAGCCATGAGTCAGCTTGTCCTTTAAAAGTCTCAGGTGTGAGTCAGACACTAGTTCACGGACAGCCCTTCTCTGAGTGATCCCTTCAACCGCCCTCTTTCACCCGAGGTGGAAGGAGAATGCTTCCCACGCCACCCACACCGAGCCTGGCTGTGGAGAGGATGGAGTGAGATATTAAGGTAGATGAGAGGCCTTATCCCAAAACTGTCTTCTAACCACCAACATTTTTTTCAGCTGCTCCAACATCTTTCATAGTTCAGAGCAGGGGTCAGTAAATTATGGCCTTCCAGCCAAATCCTGCCCGCTACCTGTTGTAATAAACAAAGTTTTATTGCAACACAGCCAGGCTCATTCATATTGATGTAGCATCTGAGGCTGTGTCTGCTTTTCAACAGCGGAACTGAATAGATGCACCAGAGTCCAAGTGGTCCACAAACCTACACCATTTACCATCATATGCTTCACAGAAAAAGCTGGTGAACTCTGGGCTAGAGGCAAGGGCCACCTTCTGCTCCCTTCTTTTATAGGCACAGCACAGTCCTCTCTTGTTTCTCCTTTTAAAAGTTAACATCTATTATATTAGGACCTATATGAAACTGAGATTAAAGTAACTTTAATCTGCTGTCATTCTGTTCATATTTAACTACCTACTCATAAGCCAGGTATCGTAGCAGGTTATCCACCCAGGTTACCTTGTTTAATCCTTGTAAAGATATCATGAGGCAAGCAACTGTTCTCCTTTTACAGAGAGGATATTTGGCCTCAGAGAAGCTTAGTAACTTGCCCAAGGATACACAGCTAATAACCAGCTGATGTGGGAATCAAGCCAGGTCTGCCTGAGTCCAGAGGAAATGCTCTTTCAAATACCTCAATTCTCTCCAGGTGTATTTTCCAGAGACTGGAAACCATATTGCGAAGCCCACCCCTTCTTGTTACCGATGCATTTCCTGTCCCCAGTGGATTTCAGTGCTGTTGTCATCACCTCCGGAGCACAGGAGCTGGGCACACTGGAGGCAATCCTTCGTTGAGTAACAAGAGAACTATTTATCCAATCACTCCCTTGCAGATTCCAGTTGATGCCGTCAAGGTCATCATCTGAAAGGGTGATTTTTGGCTTAGAACTCTTCATTATGAATCTCCAACTTTAACTTACCTTTTGCAAGTAAAAAATAGAAGAATTAGGAAAGAACTTTTGACATATTCTGGACTACTCCCAACGCCATTTCCCACGGTTCCATTTTTCAGATGAGAAAAATGAGATCTAAAGGAAACCAAAAACAACTGGTACCAAATGACATAGCAGTTAACTACTGAGTTAAGAGAAACTGAATTTCAGACTCCAAACCTAATCTTCTCTCTAGCATCACTGGGACAAAAGGTAACCAAGTCTTTTGCTCTTTTCCATCTTTCTGAAGAATACTCTGTGTTTGCCAGTTAGATACAGAGGTCTTTTATTATGCTGTCAAAAAATACATAAAGAACAAATATTTCAGAAGCTAATAGAAAGGATTACATTTGTTTAATGAGAAAGATCATCAAGCCACCCCTGGAAGAAACAAATTAATCCAGGATTTATGGGAAGGGGAAGGGGATACAACAGACAGAGTCCAAGGAGAGTTTGGGAGCAACAGAGAAAAGACAAAAACATATTTGGTTAGATTGAGAATGCAAGGCTTGAGTGGGGTCATAACCATACTGTATGCTGGATTTTGACAAGATAGGTAGACTGTATATAAGATTATGCCAGATCTTCCTTTTCCATTATACTAAGAGACCTGGTAAATTCTTAATTACTTCTATATCGTTTTAGATGTCAGACTGGTGTTTCTTTTAAATATGACATATGCTGTGACTTGACAGCCAACTCATGTTTGTTCAAAGTACTTTAATATTCATCAATCATCTGTCCTTTCATCCATCTAATTCATTTCTTGATTCACACCACAGCAAACATATTTCTTGAGTTCTCTACATTGTCTTCGGCATAACTCTCACTCATTCCCTCAGGCATTTCCTTCATGAAGCCTCTCTGATCACCACTGCTGCAGGGTGTATGTGTCCTGGTGTGTGTTCACCATGCCCACCACAGTGTCTGGTCCATAAGAAGCCTCCAGGAAACATTGTTATATGGAACTGAGTTGAACTATAACCCCTGTCTGGGGTACTGGGGACTGAGGTAAATAAGTCAAAGGTTTCATCACTGAGCATCATAACATCTGGTAGTGAGAAGTAAAGGAAGGGAAGGGAAGGGTACAAGGGAAGTGCAGAGGGAGGCTTCACTTAGAGGCTGACCCCATGCTCTCTCATCATTGAACAGATGAAAGCAGAAAGGCCACTCTGGCTGGCCCAGATAGAGACTCGTTCTTAAAGGAAGAACAAAATTAAAATTCTGAACCTCTCAGTCCATGTGTTGCCAAGTACACTGCACTGATTACTTACATTCCATGACTGTAAGAGGCTTTGACAAGCAGTAAGTGTGGAACACACTGAGAGTTGATTGTTCTATTGAATAGGCTCTGTGTAAGTTGGATAAATGAAAGGCATGCTGCTTGCCTCTGAAATCCAGGCAGAGGAAGTAAAGTGAAATTGGCAAATACACCATTTCAAATGAACTCCAGCCACCACCTTCAAAGACACCAGAGTGAAACCAATATATTAGATTCATAGGAGACATCCGAGGTGCTCAGTGTATATTAATTGGCAGTGTCACTGCTGAGTCCACATTATGTACAGATATATTGAACCTCAATTCCAATTCAACACACATTTATTAAAGGCTGGCTCTTCATTTATTTATTCATTCATCAGTCGATATACAAATGTCTTGTGTGCCCAGAAATATGCTGGGTGCTATAGAAACAGGGTAGAGCTTAACCAACATTGCCCTACCTCGAGGAAGCTCATAATCTAGTGAATGATCCACACAGTAAATAATCGCGGAAATAATCAGTCAAGATTTGATAAATACAAGGAGGAAAAATACAGACTGTGAAAAGAATGTATAATCAGGGGCTTTCATCCAGTCTGAATGTCAGCAGATGTCTCCCTGAGGAAGTGATATTTAGGAAAGGACATGAGGATGAGGTGGAGGGAACCAGGTGACAAGGTGGGTTCTCTAGTTAGGAGAAGCACCTGTGTCCTCTGTCACAGTGCTGGTGGCTGAGTGTAGAGAAGTAGAGAGACACATAAGACCCATGATGACCCACGGCACTCATAATGCTTTTGAGGCAAATAACAGAAATCTTGGACAAACTCAAGTGGGTATGAACAATAAAGAAATTTATTATCTCATATAACTGGAAACCCAGGAGTTGGGCAGCCTCTAGGAGAAGCACATGCGTAATGTAACATAGACTCGCATTCCTTCAATCAGTCTCTCCTTCTCTCTCTCACTCTATCCCTCTCTCCTAGCCTCAGCTCCAGATTCCTCCTGAATCAGATCCTGGTATCCCTTGTAGAACCAAGAGGGCTTCCAGAGGTAACATGACTTCTCTGCATGCTGCCTTGTTCATGTTCAGGGGGACAGCCCAGAAATCCCTCCCTCAGTCATGAGTGGCTGGACATATCCTTCCGTTTTCTTGTGATAATTAAGGCATTTCCCTGAGTCCCAGCAATCACAGGGGAATGTCATACACTGATTGGTTTAGGGAAATCAGAATCTAAACTCTGGGGCAGGTCATGGAGTCCCCATCCACTAGACGGTGTAGCGGTGGGTGTTGAAGCAAAATCAGAACTCTGGGGAGAAAGGAGAAGCAGGCTGTGTGGCACAGATGTTGAGTGAGCTACCATCAATGTCTGCTCCACTGCTTTCCACAACACAGAGAAAACTCATGTCCAGCTTATAGCTGGATGCAAGATGTGAAGAGAGTAGCATCAGGTTTGGTTGTGGAAAGACTAGATTTTATTCCTGTTCTTCCACCTACTGGCTGTGTAAGTAGATTAACAATTCAATATCTCACTCTCAGCTTGATCACCTTGAAAATGGGGGAAAGAATTACAGCTGTACAGCATGCTTTTGAGAATTAAATACAATAATGTAGACAATGAATTTGATATATGACAGATAATCAGTGTATGTTCCTTCCTCCCTCCCTGCCCTCCATCCGTCTTGCCCCAGAGAATGGGGACACATTAATTCTCACTGGTAAACAGAATCTATGGAGGCGCAGTTGCAAAGTTGGGTTTGAAAACTGGGGCAGAGAGGGCATGCAGAGAGCACTTTTTGCATACAATACGACACTGGAGACAGAGTAGTATTACTTGACCTTGAAGAACAGAAAGACACCATACAGAGCATGGATGAAGAGTGTGTATGTGTGTGATTCCAAGTGTATATGGGGGCGGGGTGAGAGATGAAGGCAGAGGAGGTGTAGGTCTGGTCTGGTCACGGACAGCCACCATGCTGGCCTCAGAATCAGCCTTCCTTTTGATGGCTAAGGCCGTCTTACCAGATCAAGTTCATTGCATGCCTTTGTTTCAGCAGGAGTTCTTTCTCAGTAGGTTCCTCAAAGCTCACACAAAGAGACTATGGCAGGCCAGCCCCACCTGACCACCCAAGTGCCCAGACTTGCATCAGTGGGTTCTCTAGTTAGGAGAATCAGCTGCTTAGACTCACCCCAGGCCCCACCGTAGGTCAGTACGTGTTTAACCAAAGGCAATGGGGACTCACTCAATGCAGATGTATAAACTGGTTTCTCTGGTGGCAATACCAACAATGGAAAGATGGGGTCTGACTTTGCTCTTGTTTCAACAATTCATAAAAGTAAATAACGAGGTTGTAAACCGGGAGAGGGCAGAAAACATGAAGACAGACTTTTGATAAAGTCTAGAGGTCTTAGAAAGCTCCTGTATGTGGAGGGGGTAAGAAAGAAAAGTAGAAATCTAATATTGCTTCCAAAATTTCATTTTGGAACCACCTGGGGTATGGTCAGTGTCTTAAGTGAAATGGGGAACATGAGGAGGAAAATGTAGACTATTTGGGAAAAGGAAAGTAGCTCAAAATTGCTGGAATGTATGGTTTGAGGAGGGGTTGGCAGGAAATGAGGCTGCAGACATTGACAGGCATTAGGGAATGAAGAGCCTCTTACAGTAAAATGTTTGAAATTTATTCTAAAGGTAAAGAAGAATTAAAGAAAGTCTTTAGGGCTTCCCTGGTGGCGCAGTGGTTGAGAGTCCGCCTGCCGATACAGGGGACACGGGTTCGTGCCCCAGTCCAGGAAGATCCCACATGCCGCGGAGCGGCTGGGCCCGTGAGCCATGGCCGCTGAGCCTGCACATCCGGAGCCTGTTGCTCCGCAACGGGAGAGGCCATAGCAGTGAGAGGTCCGCGTACAGCCAAAAAAAAAGAAAGTCTTTAAAGCAAGGACATGTTGTTTATATTTTTGAAAGACCCTTCTGGCTGCACCGGAGAGATGGACTGAGTGATGGTAGACAGAGGAGGTTTCTGTAAAGATCCATGTGAGAAGCAAAGAGATCCTGAAAATAAGGAGCAATAAGGAATGAAGGAGGGAAGGGTGGAGAGAGGAATGATTGCATGATGGAGGGACTCATCTGCCATCTTGAACGACTTCTGTTTTAAGAGGCAGAGAAGCCCGAGTTTGGAATAACCAGGCTTTAATGGTGGAACATCAATGGATCCGTCATTTCTGTAGAAATGATGTAGTAATGGCTTCAGATGCTGAAAATGGAGCCCAGACTCCACGCAGGCATCTGGGTAAGACTCTACCACCCGGAGCTGAGAGCACGTGAAGAACAAGAGATTTGGAAAGTTCAACTTCTCTGAAAAGAATGAAGCTTTTCTGTTTGGAGAGTTTAATCTTACTATGAGATATCACTAATGGGTGATTTAATATTTTCACATTTCAGGCATTCGTGGTGCTAGTATTACCTTATTTACCTTGCAGTTCTGACACAGGAAATCCCTTGATGGCTGGATTGGGTCCCAGCCCCCAAATTCATATGTTGAAGCCCTAACACCCAGGACCACAGAATGTGACTGTTTTTAGGACTGGGCCTTTAAAGAGGTAATTAAGGTTAAATTAGGTCACTGGGGTGGGCCCTAGTCCAGTGCTGCTGATGTCTTTATATAAAGAGGAGACTAAGATACAGACAGACCCAGAGGGAAGATCATACAGAGACACTTGAGGAACACAGCCATCTACAAACCAGAGAAAGAGGCCTTATAAGAAACCAACCCTGCCGCCATCTTGATCTCAGACTTCTAGCCTCCAGAACTAGAATGAAAAAACACACTTCTGTTGCCAACCCTGACCAATCAACCAGAGAACTCACTATCAAGACCAGTGGATTAACAGGAAAACAAAAACTCAAAGACATGGTGACTTCTAGAAAGCTCTCATTCTTATCACATCCCACCCCCAACTCTGGCCTTTTAGATTCACATAGGGTTTAAGATGGAGGACATTTTTGGAGGGCCACTTTAACTAGAAGTGAAGTGTTTAAAGTACTTAATAGTCTGAACCACAAGAGTATGATATATTTGGGGAACCCCAAGTGGGATACATTAGCTGGTTCTGGGGAAAGGTCAGACCCAGGAGCAGCTTCCTACACTGATCACCACTTTACTGTTCTAGCTCCTTCTTCCGTGACATTGGTGGGTGCTTGCTGGGTTACCATTTCCTCACATTATGGTTAGAAAATCTAAGACATCGGATTGGGTGTTAGAAAAGGGATTGGGAAACAGATGGGGAAATGGGCAGAGTTGGCCTTAGTCTTGGTAAAAATGTTTAGTTTTAGCAAAATGAAGTTTTCCATAAGTTCAGCCTTGCATATTAGTCCTTTGTCTGATGGTTTGCATTGAAGTCTGGGGCCAACACAGAGGGTAATTTTCTTTGTTTTCTTCTTCATGTGTGCCTATCTCAGATCTTCACAGGGAAAAGAGTGATGGGGTACAGGGAGATTTGAATACTACTATGTCACTTGGTAAAAATATAGACTATAGAGTAGTAGTTCTATTACTCTGATGTCCCCAATCTTACCATCATTCCCGTGTAATAGGAAGCCATTGAAGGCACTTAAGTGGGGACTGATATAGTAAGATCTGCTTTAAAAAAACACATGGTGGGTAGACAGGATATAGAGGTCACCAAAGGTAGAGAAATCCACTAAGACATTGCTCCAGGGTCCCTCATTCATTCTATCCACTTATTTTACAAATATTCCTCATGCACATATTTTGTGAAATCCATCTTGGCTCTGGAGACACAGTGACTGAGAAAATCAAAGTCACTGCCTACACAAAGTTATACTGTAGTGGAAGAAAACAAGGGCTAAGTAAATATGATTCTGTATGTAAGTCCTGTGGAGAAAGAGAGAACACGGTGCCTGGGGGCTGCTGTTATATACCGCCCGGAGGTCAGGTAAGTGCTCACGGATGAGAGAATACTGAGCACAGTGACTAGAACGAGAAAGCAGGACAAGAGGACGTCTGGGGAGGGAGGGTTTCAGGCAGTAAGACTAAGTGGAAAGTCTCTGAGGCAGGGATGTGCTTGGCTTGCTGGGGGAACAGGCAAGAAGGCCGGTGTGGCTAGCGCAGGTTCAGTAGCAGGGAGAGAGGTAGCACATACATTTGGAAAATCAGCAGGGGTGGGTCGAGGGAGAATAGATGAAATAAGGACTCAGGAAATCTTCCTGTCTCTCGGTCACACTTTCATCCAAATGCTATTTTAGTTTTACTCTGGGGTCCCCTATCTCCTCATCGTTCCCGAGCCATAGGAGGCTGGTGCAGGTGGTGAGGGTGACATTGTACTGGCGCGGACACGTCAAAGGCAGGAGGGCCTGAGTCAGGACGGCTACAGAGACGGGCTGCCAAGATGGACACGGTGCTCGCCGACCTTCCGTACAAAGACAGCACCGATGGCCGGCAGCCAGGCGGCGCGGGTGTCCAGAGTGGTGGTGATGTTCACCTGCATGGTGCGGTCTGTGGGGGAGGTGGAGAGTCTCTTAGCCTCGGTCCGGATCCCTCAGGTCATCCAGTTTCTCCAGTCATAGCTGTTCCCATAAACACTGCCGCAGGGTGACAGCATTCCAAGCTGTGGAGAGGCGCCTAATGCATGAGCTATCGCCAGGTGTTGACCCCCCTTAGCCAACACCCTGTCCCTTCCCAGCAGCCTCGCTAGCAGCTCTGCACTGGGCAGGAGGCTATCTGCTCAGCCTGGGACCCGCCATGCTGGTTGGGCTTCACGGTCACACCTGCCATTTGCTGCTGCATCACTTTGGTGATCAAGAAGCGGAGGAACAAATGGAATTGTGCTCCTTTTAAGCTCTTTTTGATATCATCATCATCGTCATCATCATCATCACCGTCATCATCATCATCATCATCAACATTTACTCAGTGCTTGCTGTATGCCAGGCACGGTGATACACGCTTGCAGAACCTTACTGAATTCTCCAACAACCACATGTGGTTTTATCACCCACGTATTTAGATGAGAAAAATAAGGGAGAGAGTAATTACATAATTTGCCCAAATTCACACAACTAGCTTGGGCTCACTGACCCAGAGGAAAGCTAACCTGTCCTCCTGCCAGGATGGTAGATTGATAGAGCTGCACCCCTTTATAAAGACCAGGGGACCTTACATCACTTTCTTAAGGTCCCACAACTTGTTCATATCAGGAGCTAACACACACCATAGCAAGTACTAGTCTAATGGCTTTTACAAAATTTTTATTTATTCTTCACAGCAACCTGAATTTTACAGATGAGGAAACAGAGCTCAGGGTCTGAGAGCCACCAGAGAGCTGGGCAGGGACTTGAATTCCAGACTCTCTGATAACCTTTGCCCCTGACCCCCATGGTGTCAGGACCCGCTTTGAGTGGAGCACATGCCAGGGTTCAGATTTTCAGTGGACAGATTTTGTCTTAGAGCAAACAATCCAGTGCAGCACCACAAGATAGAAATAGAATGGGAGCCATACGTGTACTTCCTATTTTTTTGAGTAGCCACATTTTTAAAAAGAATTGATAAAGTCAAGTCATACTCCTGAGGGAGAGAGGATACATTTTCATCTTCATTCTTGTAAGAAAACTGAAGACAAGAAAAGCATCCATAGAGGCAAAGTCCCTGGACTTAGAGTCACTGAGCGAGCTGAATTCAAATCTCCCATCTGCCACTAACTGTGTGACTCTGTGCAATGTATGTAAACTCAGTCTTTGCTGCATCGTCTGCAACTTTAACACCAAGCATCTCAGCACATCGTGCTGATTCGTGCCTCCATATGTCTCTTCCAGACTAGGGTTTCTGTCCTTCCTGCTACCTACCCTCATGTAAAACCGATGCTTATCCAAGGAAATCTGACAAAATGATTGACTTAGCTAAGCTGATACCTACTAGCGCTCCATCTACAATCCAACTGAATAAGTGCGTCTATATTTTTTACCACTCTCTCTGCCCCCCTCTCCCCTTCCCTGCCCCTCTGTGTGTGTGTGTGTGTGTGTGTGTGTGTGTGTGTGTGTGTGTGAAAGAGAGAGAGAGAGGGAATTCTGAGGGATTTCTTCCTCCAGTGTAGCTGAGATTAGGATAAATTGAATTGTTGGTTCATGACTATACCGAAGCTTCTGAGTGTCCAGGAGAGACTCCGTAACAGATGGTTAATCTGAAACAAAACGAATAGCCAGGACTGTGCCATCAATAGACCTGGGTTTACAATTGGCAGAATAATATTATGAACTTGATGGTCCGTCTTCTGTCTGCCACTTTCGTCTTTGTTTGCACCAGTCTCACTCAGACCATCTTGCTCTACATGCCGACGTTCAGAACACGCTGTTCCCTCCACAGCCATGTCCCGGGGGCTCCCTTTCTTCCTTTGAGTGTCAGTTTAAATGTCACTTTCTTGGAGAGGTTTCCTTATGCAGACTTAACAAAGTAAAACCCATTCTTTTGGACACTATTTCAAGCTCTATTTTTTCCTTCATAACACGAATTTTAGTTCACAATGCTTTTTTTTTTTTTTTGCGGTATGCGGGCCTCTCACTGTTGTGGCCTCCCCCGTTGTGGAGCACAGGCTCCGGACGCGCAGGCTCCGGACGCGCAGGCTCAGCGGCCATGGCTCACGGGCCCAGCCGCTCCGCGGCATATGGGATCCTCCCAGACCGGGGCACAAACCCGTATCCCCTGCATCGGCAGGCGGACTCTCAACCACTTGCGCCACCAGGGAGGCCCCACAATGCTTTTTAAACATATAAATATGTGCCTGTTTGCTTGAATATGTTTTTTCTAGACTAAAATGCAAAATTTATAAAGTCAGATATTGGTTTCTTTTATCATCGTTATTGTTGTTCAGGTTTGTCCTTATTAACATTGTTCATGGTACTTAGTAGGTAATCAATAAATATCTGTTTGGGAAAAACAACAGCGACAATAAGGAAATGAGGAAGGAAGGAAGGAAGGGTGGGTGGGAGGGAAGAGAAGGAGGGAGAAGAAGAGAGAGAAGGAGGGAGGAACAAATAAACGAATGGACAAATGAGAGGGAAATGAGATGAAAAAAGAGGGAAGCAAAAAAGGCAGTTAGGTAGGCACCAAATTTAACAGAGCCTCATATTACCCTTGTGTATTGGGACTCCTGAGTGGAATTAATTATCAAGGATTTTTGTGTGATAATCAAACCATGCGAGTTGTAAACAGTAAAACACTATGCAAATCAGAGCCATTAAGGTGTGTCAATAACTCTTCCCCACCCCGCTCCCCAGAGGCACCTGCTATGCAGTACCTAGAACATACTTGGTGTCTCTCTTTCCTTCTGCCCTGAGCGCTTTCCTCTCTGCCTTCATTCCTACTCACCCTTTAAAACTTCCTCTAGGACTTTTCCATGATGCCCCGTTTTCCTGCAGTTTGAGGTAGGTGTCTCCTCTACATGTTTATGGGGTTCCATGGGCCTCTGGTGACTGGGGGCAGGGGGAGGGGCAGTAAGCCACTGCCCTGATCACGTGGTTTTGTAAGAATCTCTTTAGAAGCCTGTCTTCTGATTTGGTGGTTAGCTTCCCAAGGGATGTCATGTCTTGTTTATTATGATACCAGTACTTAGCCAAATCACTGGCATATAAATGTAAATATTGAAACAATAAGTGCAGAGGTGATTGAATAAGTCAATACGTGAGTGAGTGAATAAACATTTTACACGTGCTGCACAGAGGAGCTTTTTCTGGTGAACATTCTCATACACTTCCTAGCATCTGGTGTCAAATATAATAGGTACCTAAATGCATCGCAGGTTTTTTTGGATGGCTTGTTATTTTCTTACAAAAGAACCACTGTCTCTATGGTTAAGTGGCAAAACCAGACTGCAAACAAGAGTATTCTGTTCAAGAGAGGCCAATAGGTGTTATTTTAGAGGCATCCACTGCCTGAGTAAGAGCTGAGCCCTTAATTTACTCTGATGACTACCCTTAAGTAGCCAAAGTGACTTGGAAGCCCTCCCTTGAGACATTCATTGGAAAACACAGTTTGAATTAGTCTAATAACTGAATGTCAACCGATTTCTACCACAAAGCAGTGAGGTGTGCTTCCCTCTTTACAAATCAAGTAACCTAGAAGAGTACAGCCTCAATAACCACTAATAAGGGTTCTCAGAGGACTGAGGCCAGCAAGGGAATTGTTTTTACCTGTAGCCTACAGTCCAAATACCTTACCTTAGCAACCACTACCCTACATGAGTCAGCCCTGACTTCCCCAATCATTGCAAACACTCCGTAAAATCCCATGAGCATTTGTAAGGACGTGGAGACGACAGGGCATTCCAGGTTGAGGGAACAATTTAAACAAAGGCAGGAAAGTCAGTTAAGTTCTGCAAATCAGTAATTCTATAAGGTGCATATGTGGGAGGAATTAATGATAAAACAGGGAAACGAAGGTCTGATTGTGAGATGTCTTGGAATAAACGTTGCTCGGTCTTCTGGTCTGAACAGGGTGGCATAGATGTGTTTTTCCTTGTCCCTCCTCACTCAGCATCACCATAAACCCTAGAACGGGTGCAGGAGACAACCAAGGAGAACTCTGAGAGGTGTAAGAAGGCCAGCAGGCTCAGGCTCCAGGACTGGAAGAACAGCTCAGGGGCAGAGCATCTTGTCTTCTCTTGCCCAACAGAAGAAAGTCACCCAGGCCTGGCGTTCACCAATCCCTGACCCACCCATAGAATAACATGCAGGCAGATGCATTCTGTCCCCGGATCAAACAGGAGTCTCTCTGGATACATCAGGTTACTCAGACACCATGAATAACCAGAGGATAAACAAAGAACTCTTCCCCCACTGGGCCTAAGACTCCCTCTTTCTGCTGAAAGGTTCTGAGGGGTCAGGGAGAAAGCAAGAAAAAGACAGGAAAACCAGTGGCTGTATCCAGGAAGCCTCTCTGTCCTCACAGGCTTAACTGAGATTCCCGCTTCCCACTCAGAGACACCAGGGGAGCAGAAGGGGTGGGACCGGGGTCCAGTAGGTGGACCTGAACCACGCCCCTCGCCAGTGGAAGGCATCTGACAGCAGACTTGGGGAAACGCCCTCTGCACCGTCGGCAGCACTAGCCAGGACAGGGAAGGCCAAGCAGCACCAACCCAAGCAGAGGAGAATCACGCTGCGCACGTTCTGAGGATTAAACTGCCACTGGAACCATACTCCACAAAGTCAGCCGAAGCCTGCATCCTAAACCTAAACTCGGTGACTTGCTAAAAGAAAAGATTTTAATAGGACCCAAAGTATTCTAACATACAGACGCTGTCCAGGACGCAATTGAAAATCACCTAGGATACCCAAAACCAAGAAAATCACAACTTCAATGAGAGAAGACAATCAACTGATGGCGTAGGAGGACGAATCAGACGTGGGAATTATATCATTGTAAGAGAAGGATTTTAAGGCAGTAGTTGTAAAAAATGCTTTGAAATTCAATGATAGATTCTCCTGAAACAAATGAAAAAATAGAAATTACAGCAAAAGAATAAAAGTTTTATATAAATATATAAAGAACCAAATGGAAGTTAAGAAACTAAAAAATGCGGTAGCAGGAAAGTCTCACTGGATGAACTCAAACAGTAAAGTAGAAATGACTTGTCAATTAAGACTGTGTGATTGACACACAGATCAATGGAACAAAATAGAGATCCTACCGAGAGACTCACATAAATGTGCTCAACTGATTTTTGACAAGGGTATAAAGGTAATTCAATGGAGGAAAGATAGCTTTTTAAACACATAGTACTGGAGCATTTGGGCACCCATAGGCAAGAAAAGAAAGAATTATCTTAACCTACTCTCAACACACTACATAAAAATTAACTCACAATTGATCATAGACAAATATAAAATATAAAAATTTAAAACTTTCCACAAAAACAATAGCAACAGAGGAGAAAGTCTTCAGGATCTAGGGCTAATGTGAGAGTTCTTCAACTTGACATTAAAAATATGTTGCAATAAAGGGAAAACTGATAAATTGGACCTCATACAAATTTTAAGAAGTTTGTATTTTGGCAATCCACATGAAGAGGAAGAAAAGACAATTTATAGACTGGGAGAAAATATTTTCAAACCTCATATCTGTCCAAAAATCAGTATTTAGAATATATAATGAACTCTCTAAACTCAACAGTAAAAAAAAAAAAAGAGACATTTCACTGAAGATATACACATAACAAATAGCACATGAAAAAGGTATTCAACATTATTAACCATCAGAGAAATGCAAATTAAAACCACAATCTGCTATCACTACATGCCTATCAGAATGGATGAAGTTAAAAACAAAAAATACCAAAGAAAATGCAAAGAAAATGAATCACTCACACATTGCTGCTGGAAATGTAAAATAGCATAGCCACTCATTAAAATGGTTATCGACTTCTTGTAAAACTAAATATAAAATTACCATATGACCAGGCAATTTCATACCTGGGCATTTATCCCAGAGTAAGGAAAATTTATGTTCACACAAAAACCTGTACATGAGAATTCATAGTAGCCTCATTTGCAATGGCGAAAAACTGAAATCAGCTTGGCTGTGCTTCAGCAGGTAAATGGTTAGCAACATGTGTTATATAAGTTTCATGGAATACTGCTCATCAATAAAAAGGAATAAACAACTTGGTTAAGTCTCCAGGGAATTATGCTGAGTGAAAAGAGTCAATTCCGAAAGGTTACATTTTGTATTATTCCATTTATATAACATTTTAAAATGACCAGATTTTAGAAAGGGACAGCTTTTTAGTGGTCAGGACTTCATTCCAGAGCCAAGTGGGGTGGCCATGGTAGGAGATGGGGATAGATATAATAGTGCAACATGAGAGATCCAACATGAAGCAGTAGTTAGAACTATTCAATATCTTGACTGTGGTGGTGGATACAGGAACCTACAAAGATGATTAAATTGTATAGATCTTAACATACACATACATGCATAAAGTAGAACTGGGAAAATTAGGATGAGATCAGAGGATTGTATTAGAGTCATTGCCCTATGATATTTAATATAGTTTGGCAAAATTTTGCTACAGAGAGAAACTTGGAAAAGTAGTCAAGGGATATCTATGCAATATTGATTTTTATTACAATTATATGTGAATCTACAATTATCTCAATAAAACTTTCAAGGAAAAATACTACTTGCTCTAACTTGGGGCAGACCATGGGATGGCTGAGCCCATAAGCCCTAGAGAAAGTAGCTAGAAGGGGTCAGTGTGAGTGGCTGACATTAGGAAAGGATTAAAAAAAAGTGAAGAGCTTGGTCATTGGTTGGCTTTTATGTAAGAGGAAAAATAAAGAGATAAGAGACAGTTCAGAAATTTGAGACATCAAAAAGTTGGCAAAATGAGTATTTCTAGGTTCTCAACAGTAGGAAACCAGGTTGGAAAAGCTTGGATTGACAAAGACACATAAAGACTCAGCCTTTCTGCAAAAAAGTAGTAGTGTCTCAGCCTAGTTGTCTTGAAAACAGAGCCCAAGACAATGTTGTATGTCCATGTGTCTCATCTGAATAAGAATGAAAGACTAGGAAAGCCATGCAGGGAAGGAGGAAAATTCAATTTAGGAATATTGGCCACTCCTGTGGGTGTCAGGTGCCCAGTCATCACAAAACCTTCTGAGAAGCTTTACACAAGGTGGCTCATATTGTCAACCCATTAAGTGGAGGATAGGAGACATAAAAAAGGAAGCAACAATGTGTATCAAGCTTCAGAATTGTGTCTAGGTTGTGATGACTGGCATGTGTAACTGACTGGAGAGAAATAGATCAGAAGCTTCCTAAGTTTAGGGGTAAATTACATTGTCAAAACACTACCAAAGATCCTCTGACTCTTTGAGACCTAAAAGGGCCTTTGAGACTCCATACCATACTTGCACCTGCAGAAGTCGGCTTTACAGGGTTACAGAAACTTTGCAGACCTATAATAATGCACCCTGGAGGATAATGAACAAGAATAGAACTCCCAGAGAATAGAGCAAAGATCCATGGAGAACCAGGGGCAATGAGTATTCTCCCAAACATCAGAGGAGGATTTAACTAAGAAACATCACCAATTTTCAAGTTAGAGGACCTTCTTAAAGCCTGCTCTGCAGGACTTTGGAGGAGATACAGACCAGTGCCTGCTGTAGCCTCCCATTCTACCATTTTCTGAGAATTTCTTTGCACAGGAGGAGGATGGGGAAACAGACAACTTCCTTTTTATTTGTAAATTATTGAACCATGAGGAGACATATCCATGGGGAACCATTGGGACACTGAACATCTACCAGATATGAGCTGAATGCAATGGGACAGAAGAAACCTGGCTTGGCTCTCCTGGGGAGAGTGTGAGAGATTTTCTGTGTGACAGAAGAATGAAACACATTTCTTGGCAGTGACCAGAAGGGTAAACTGAAAACAATTCCACGTTTTCTCTTCTCCTTGGGCCCATAACTAGACTATATTTTTCACCCTCCCAGCAATTAGCCAGTGGAATATGAATTGAAGTAATTTACTTATACTTTTAGATCTGACGCATTAAAATATAAATTTTCCATAGATAATTTTCAATTCTCTGTTTCCATCTGTTGGCTTAATGTAGAAATTTTGAAGAAGTTGGATGTAAGTGGAGCCAAAACTGTAAAGAGTTTGGTTCTCAAATATTTTTCACAATGCAGAGTTCTCTTGCTAACCCACATTGGACTGTGATTTATGCTATTTGGCAAAGTGAAGGAATTTTGCAGATGTAATTATTAAAGTCTCTAATCAATTGACTTTAAGTTAATCAAAAGGGATTTGATTCTGGGTGAGAAGGACCTAATCACATGGATCCTTTATACAGGGGTCTAGATGTTAGCCTTTCTACTGTTGGCTCTGAAGACACAAGCTGACATGAATGCTATAGACACAAGGAAATGAGGCTGCCAGCATCCTGATGGAGTTTGGAAGTAGATTCTACTCTAGTTGCACCTCCAGATGAGGACACAGCCTGCCTGACACCTGGATTTCAGCCTTGGGAGACCCTGAGCAGAGGGTATAGTTAAGTTATACCAAAACTTCTGACCTACAGAAATTGTGAGGTAATGAAGACATGTCAAGTTGCTAATTCGTGGTACTTTGTTATGTTGCAATATAAAATGGAATACAGCTACCTTGCATGACACGAATTTTAATTATTTTATGGCAAAATTATATCCCTAAGATCTTGTCAAAGAAAATAGTTTTATTATATTTTCCCTTATTTTCTGAAGTCAACCAGGACAGTTTTCAGTAGAAAAGCACCCCTGATAGGTGAGATGGTCTTGGTCACATCCTTGTCTCTATTGAGTCTAACTGATCCATTATTGGTATTACTTTTGAGTTTTACCACCTCCAAGGATCACCTGAGATATAATTAAATAAATACTTTTTCTTTATATCTACTCATATTTTTACTTACGTAAATCTTTGTCGAGAGTGTATTAGTTATGGTGACACCAGCTGCTATAAGTGACAAATCCTCAAATCTCATTGGCTTAGAATAAAAGTTTATTTCTTCCTGTGAAACATTACAAAGATGGATATTCTCCAGGAAACTCTCTTGTGCAACTGGCCTCTATGCACTGATTCAGGATCCAATTTCTTCCAACTTGTATCTCAGTGGGCTTCAACGTGCAACTTACAAAATCACCTGGTGTTCAGCTCAGTATCAGCCAATCTGTGGGTAAAAGAGAATGAGGAATCGTGCATAAGCAGTCCCCAGGTACAAGGCCTTGAAGAAATTTCTTTACTGGTCCCAGGGATATGCCTAATGGCAAGGAACCTGAAAAATACAGTTAAGTCCAAGAATACCCTCCTACCCACCGTGGACCTCAGACATACGTGGGAAAAACACCAGTGTAGAGTTTCAATTCTCAACCCCGTGACTACTTCCCAGGGGACATTTGTCAATGTCTGAAGGCTCATTTGGTGGTCACAAGTAGGGCGAGGGCCACTACTGACATCTCATGGGTAGAGGCCAGGGATACTGCTGAGTACCCTACAATACACTGGACAGCCCTCCCCCTGCCCCGTAACAAAAATTAACTCTCCCCATATATCAGCAGTGCCAAGATTGAGTAACCTGGTATAGAGTAAATAGCAACAGATCTGTAAATCCCTGAAATCATGTATTCATACAGGACAAATTCTTAAACATTTACCATGTGCCAGGTACTGTTCTATATTCAGCGATGCAAAAGTGAACAAGACAGATTCCTTTCCCTCATGGCACCTACGCTCTGGCTTATTACATATGTGACCTGATTAACCCGCCTGAAAGTTCGGTTTCTCACTTACGAAGTAAGGGTCAATATAACTCACAAGGCACATGTCGAGTTTAAATGAGACAATGTATGTGTAAAGGAATGTTAAAATGGTGCTCTTCATGCTTCATGAGGCATGAATTCAACAGATGTTACATTCCAAAGTGAACTGGAGACAGAACACCACGGAAAAAATAACTGGTTATATGACTATCATAAAATGTGGATATAAAAGAGTAGGTGGAGGAGTGATCCAGGAGGATTCTGCAACGGGGGCTTTGGGGAAAGGCCTTGGGGCCAATGAGAATGTGAAGGGGGAGGAGCCTGATAAGAAGGCTTTATGAGCACAGTCAGATTTGATATGTAACCAGGGATGGGTGATGATCTATACCTGAGAAAGTTATAGTAACCTTGGGCTTCAAGGATGGAGAGTAACATCTTGGAAGTAATTGCACTCCTTCTGAGAGTCAATCAAACAGGCATGGAGCTTTGGGACCAAATGAGGTAGGGATGGAAGCTTGGCATAATTTCCAAAGGACTCCTGCCCCAAAGGGCCAACTTCCAGGCTGATAAGACTCAGCAGTAATGAGATGTGGAGTTTTCTGCTAAGACAGAAGCCCAGAGGAGACTTGGGAAGGAAGTCACATCATAGGACTTGCAGGGGTGGGGTCTCGGCAGGGGAGATTCTGAAGAACTCACCATGGCACTCACAAAGGAAAGGGCAACTCTCATCATCTGCCAAATAAGAAAATCTTAGGACAACACTAGATAAGAACTTTCTCATTCCCCTATTTCTCCTCCCTACCCTCTGCTTGGTGGGGTCAGAAAATTATTTCACGAGTCTGGAGGAGAAGAAATTCCAGGTAGAAAAGAGAGTAGGAGGATTATACCAAGCTCTTTGTTTTAAATGAGCAGCATAAACCCATTGGCAGCATGTAGGGAGCAGAAGATTTAAAACTAAATCAAGTTCAGAAAATTGGTCAGGATAGGAGAGGCTGGCTATAAGGAGGTAACAAATAAACCCACGATTCCAATTAATTCACACCACAATTTTTTTTTATTTCTTCTCATCTGCACGTCTCAGTTATAACAGTGGGTGTGTGTATGCCTAGGTTTGGAGGGTGGAGGTGCTCTTTCACATATTCACATAGGGAACCTCACTGACTGAGATTCCATCTCATCATTACTACCTCAACAAATGACTTCCAGGGTTTCTGAAGCACAGAAAGAGAGAGCTGGAATGTTGCACATGGGCTTTTATAAAGTGACCTGGAATGGTATACATGGCATAAATGGCTTTTCTCTATCTCCCAATGGCCAGAATTCATCAACATGGTAGCAAGCATAATTGCACCAGAAGCTGGAAAATAATATCTTCCTATGTGCCCAGGAAGGAGAGAGCTGAATATGAGTGAGCACTAGACCCCTTTCAACTTTCCAAGTTATAATCCACTGGGACTAGACATTTTCAATTGCTATCTTGAGACACTGGATTTTAGGTATACCCAGCAAAGTCGGGAAACTGAGTTTCCATCCAAGGGCAGAGGAAAGATCGCCAACACTAAATAGGTTAAAAAGAGATAGTTAGATGCAAAACAATAAAGCAGTTTTCATTAGACTCCACAAGTCCTACAAATTCAACTTTCTGGTAATAGAAGTAAAGCCCTAGGTACATTGAGTTACACAGACTGGGTACCACGGGACCATTTCCCTGTTTCTTTCTCTTTTCCATGCACAGATAAAGTTTCTATACCTTCCTACTCCCGATGTGATACAAAATAATATCTTATATTATAACACATTTTGTAACAGCAACACTTGCCATTTCTTTTGCACCTACTATATACCAGATGCTCTGCTAACACCTCTTCACATTTTCTCTTCACAGTCCTCCAGTGGGTGGGTCCATGTTTCCACGCGGGGGTAAATGCAGAAAACTCCGCAGAGTGTGGGAGATATGCAAAGTCAGAATTTCCTGGATCAACATTTTTACTCAAATAGTGGGCAGACAACCTCACTAGCAAGAAATATAGAAGAGGGAATATTATTTTTTATATTAGAACAAATGTGAACATATCTGTGGGGGTTTTTAAGCTTTATTGAAATATAATATACAAAAATTGTACACATTTAATGTATATATTTCGATGAGTTTGGGTATATGAATACTCTCACCACAGCTAAGGTAGTAAACATATCCATTACCTCCAAAAATGTCCTTGCACTCTTTTGTGTGTTTTGCCCCTTTTGGTAAGAATACATTAACAAGAGATCTACCCGGTGAACACAGTTTGAAGTGCACAATACCCTATCATTATAGGTACTGAGCTGTACAGCAGATGTCTGGAATTTATCTTGTGTAACAAAACTTTATATCCACTGAAAAGCAATTCCCCATTTCTCCCTCCTCCTAGCCCATGGCAACCACCATTCTATTCTCTGCTTCTCTGAGTCTGACCATTTTAGATATCTCTTTTAAGTAGAATTATACACTATTTGTCTTTCTGTGACTGGCTTGAGACCAGTTGGGTGTGTGCAGCTCATAGGAAGAATGTACTATTTTATTTTATTTTACTTTTATTTCCATGCAGAAAACTGATAGTCCCTTCCCCTTCCTCCCTCTCCCTGCCACACCAGGGATCAGACACAAAGCTGTCTCTATCCATCAGCACATTGTACAGGTGTTCCCTGGGGGGCAGCTTTGTTAAATCCCTGTCCCCACACTTAGCTTGTCTTAGTTGAAGAATTGGGAACACTACCTTAGCAGAACAGGTACAGACAAAATATATACTTTTCCTCAGGGTGTTGGGGACATCTCGGAGAAAAGGTAGGAAACCTTATACTAGCAATTGGAGAAGAGAATATTCAGGGACGAATAAGAGATTGACCAAAATAGAAAGGAGCCACAAAACTCTGATGGAAGGAAATCTTAGAGATGAGAATCTGTGCCATTAACAAATCATCATCATACCCAGCACTCACAGAGCTTCTCTGTGCTAGGGGGTCCATAAACTTCACTTCGTTTAATCTTCTCAATAGCCTTTTGATATAGATTTTTTTTTTTTTTTTTTTTTTTGCGGTATGCGGGACTCTCACTGTTGTGGCCTCCCCCGTTGCGGAGCACAGGCTCCGGACGCGCAGGCTCCGGACGCGCAGGCTCAGCGGCCATGGCTCACGGGCCCAGCCGCTCCGCGGCATATGGGATCCTCCCAGACCGGGGCACGAACCCGTATCCCCTGCATCGGCAGGCGGACTCTCAACCACTTGCGCCACCAGGGAGGCCCCTGATATAGATATTATTATCTGAAGCCATGCACTGAATACAATTGAGACCCCAGAAGGTTAAGCAAGTCTTTGAGTCACTGCAACTCAAAAAAATCTCCCACGTCATGTCCATTCTCCTTCCTGGCCCTGCCCTATGAGGCTCCATGGGTCTGTTGCATCCTAGATCAAAAGCTCCCAGACTAGATTCTGCAAATGCTCATTCATCTCTCCACCTTCTGAAGGTAGCTCTCTCTACTTCTCTTTGCCAGAGGGAAGTAATAACCTCTGATTCATTCAGTAGAATTCATGAAGGAGGATTTAAATTCCAGGTCAAACAAAACCATTAGTGTAAAAAGCCCCCAACAAAGCAAAACTGTAATGATCATTAGTGTACTGATTGCTTTAGATCTTTTCTAAAAACAAGGCAAGTATAAATAAACACCTGAAATGATAGAAGCCGTAAAAATAATACAAACCACGAAGAATGGTAAAAAGCTGTATTTTCTAAACCAATGCCTCGTGGGATACAAGCTCAATGAAATTATCCTTTAAAAAAAAAGATGATATGGTTGTGTAGTTTGGAAAATGGTCTAAGCTTAGAAATTCATGTTAGCATTGTAAAGACTCTAAGATGTCTGGCAATATTATAATTAACATGGCTTAACTCAGATAATGAAAATTCCAAATTCACTGTCACAAAACCATCTTTTCTCTGTAATGAATGTCCTTGATAAAATATACTGTGTATTTACTTCCTGTGCAAATATGTGGAAAATGCCAATAAGGAGCTGTTTCTTTTTCCTTCTCAGCCCCTTGTTCAAGGCCTTGATGTAAAACCTCTAAGACTTGCCCTGTCTGCCCCTCACCACAACCAACAGGAGACTTTGTAATATGAGTAGCAAAAATACGAGTAGCAGAGGTCCACATCCCGTCCAAGTCTTTTCTCCAGGGTGCTTCCATTGCTTTTCCTGCTCTACCGCTCTTTAGCTTCTCTGACCTCTTGCTCTTTAGCTGGGATATTTCCCGTGACTCCCTTGACCAAGGCTTTTGGATTATCTGGTTGGGGCTGAGCTGGGTGAGGTACCCTTCAAAGATTCATCACCTGGTCTCTGACCTAAGAACTTCCCATATTGGCCTATAGTTTATCCAACATTTCAACACGTCTTTACTGGAAGCCCACAATGAACATAGAGAGATGAATAGGAGAGACACGTACGTTCACACAGTTTGTTTATAAATTAAAGCTAGACGAACAGGCAGCACAGCAAGCATTATGGGAAGGGAATAATATGCAGATAAAAAGGGCATCTAACCCAGACCTGGGGGTTAGGAGAAGATCCAAGTTTAGAGGAAACAGCACATACTCTAAACTACGGAGTGAATAGGAACATCTAAGTGAAAGAACATAGAAGTGGAAGCAGAGCGTTGTGTTCCAGACAGATGGAACCACATAGGTAAGAGTTTGAGCTGAGAGAGAGAAGGTGATCTTAGAACAGAAATAACTTCCATTAACTGAAACATGTAGTTCGAGGAGCTGAGAAACAGGGTGTGAGGCTTCAGACGAAAGGGAAGAAAATGTTCCCTGGGCCAGCAACCTAGGGGTGGACGCTTGACCAGGCCAGCCTCCTGGACCAGTCCTCACTGAGAATGGAGAGGAAACATCAGATTCACAAGCTCCGTTCAGCTGCAGGCTTTGCAGATCTTTGCCGCGGGTCAGAGTCCTGCGCTTCTGCCAGGATCTTCAGCAAGTTAAGTGAACTCCAGGTGCATATCAGGAGCCTCAGCAATGCCACTCAGAATGGATACAGGAGGAGAAGTATGAGGCCGAAGCCAGGGCTACTGTATATGCAGGGTCTCTACAATAAGCACCGCTCTGGACTCGCTCTCATCCACCATCTCTTCTGATCCTGCAAGTTAAATGTTAAAATTCCCACTTAAATTTTAGGATGTGGATGATAAGAGAGATTAAGTAACTCACTTCAGGATATATAGATTATAAATCACAGAATCTAAGCACTGACCTACCGAAATCCATCCTCTTTCTATCATCCTACCTCACTGAATGCATGTTTGCTTCCTGGTTGGTTTATTAATAGCTATGATAGTCATATAATAGCATCTAACATTGATTAAATGTCTTCTTTGGACCAGGGGCTTTATTAGGTGTTCTTTATTCATCATCTCCCTTACACCTAACAACAGCCTATGAAATAAATATCATGATGCTTAATTTGCTGAGGATAAACCTATAGTTGAGAAAAGGTAATTTTTCTGAGGTAAATGGTTATTACACGAAGGAAGTAAGATTGGAATCCAGGTTCTTCTCATTCCAAGTTGCACGTTCTTTCTATAACCACACTCCTTCTGGATTGAATAACTGAATAAACAGAGAGACAAACAAATGCATTAACGAGAGCACGTTTTAAGAATGAAACGCGTTGAATTTTCTAATTGAAAGAACATGCCTTTTTACTATTTTTTGAAAGTGAAGAAGCCTCCCAGCAGAGATCTCTGGGGTGCTGTGCAATTATCCATTACAGTACAAGAGACACAGGTGTCAAATGCACCTGCATCCATCATGGGTTTATTTTATTTTATTTCAAGGTAGATAATGAGCATCCCATTTATTCTAGGCACTTTTGTTGATGACATCCTAGTTGCCATAAAATCTGAGGAGTAAGATCAATTTTATGAGCAATTAAATGGGGTCCATCCAGAGGTAATTAATTTTATGATGGAGGTTGGACAAGGTGATAGGAGAGCCTGTTTCAGAGGCATTGATGATAGGGAGGAACAATGGCTCATCAGCTATGAAATAGTTCTGAGTTACCTGGCTTTCCGGTCGTTATTTATATTTTATCTGTTGCCCTCCCCGTTCGCATCATGAAGGGAGAACATACTGTTATCCGTAGCATTTTAGGGAATGATCCAAACTTGCTCTTGTGAGCGTAATGGACACCCAGACCGTTAGGAGACTGACTTTGCTTTCCTGTAGGACAGATGTCCTTTGATCTACAGTTGAAGGAACAATGAGACCATTTATCAGTGAAAGGAGCTGCTGGACTCAGGAAACTGATAGCAAACAGCTGAGCAAGAGGTCTTTGGAGGTTATGCCCCAGGTAGAATGAATTACTTATACATTCACTAAACAAATATTTATTGAGGATAGTCTATATACCAGGCACCATGCTAAATACTGGGGATATAAAGTAAAATTAACATAATTAGTGGAGAGCTTGTCTGTCTGTGATAACTGTGTTTCCCCTTGAGATGATTCAAATTTTTCTAAAAAAAGTGACTCTTGAATAGGCTTGACCATCTCAAAATCCAGGGGTTGCAAAACACATGAGTAATGTGGCTTGCCTCCCAGTTTATTGACAATGCTTGCCTCTGTCCTTAGAATGGTGTTCCTGCCACAAAGAGAGACAAGTTTGATTGTGATCACCAGGGACAGTGTAGCATGATAAAAAATGCCAAAGGACATTCAACTCACCATAGTTTATCAAAGCTTTACCAATCCTTCATGTCTTCTTCATGATGCTTATTTTTCACCCGCGTTTTCCAAGCACCCACTCCACTCTCTGTGTCGCCAGGCATGTGCAGAGCATGGACCTCTGAGTCAAACTAATTTGTCAGACTCTAGTTGTCCTAATACTAGCTTCAATTTAGGCAAGAAATTGCACCTTGCTGACCCTCCTCACCACCCCCTATAACAACTCCATGGTTACAGGTTTTCAGGGAGAGAAAGACCTGACCCAAATTGCAGAAGGGAAAACAAAGAAAAGTTTCACTGGCTTGCAGGACTGAGAAGTCAGGTGGAAAATGGCTTCAAGCACAGCTGTCTTCATATTCACATATATTCAGATGATTTAGTGCCACACTTTCTCCATCACTGCTTTGTGCTCCTTTGTGTTTCTCCAGAGGGCTTCTGAGATGGTGACCTCTGCTATGTACAATATCCCTATTGCCTAGAATTCCACAAGGAAAAAGTCCTCACTGTCTTACTTGCTCGAAGAGACATTTCCAAGATTCGCTCTGATTAGACCAAATTGGGTCTCATGTGCCACCTCAAACCAACCACTCTGATGGGTCAGTTCTGGTCTGTACACCCACCCTTAGCAGTAACGGGTGAGATTAACTCCATCAGAATCCCATGGACAAGGAGAAGGTTAATTTCCCAAAGGGAATTATTATGAGTCCTGCTTCCAAATGATAGAGGCATAATTTACAGGGCGGACACAAAGAACAGAGTTCATTCTACCTATTTTTTCCTGAAAATCTAGCACTTGAGCCTCATAAAGTTGTTGGGAGAATTAAAATAAATGATTGCAAATTATCTGAGCAGGTAGCATAGAGCAGGTGTTCAAACAGTCCATCCTCTTTCCTTTCTTTCAAAATGAAATGCATTGTTTCATGCTTTCCTTTCTCTCTAAAGAGGCAACAGAAGGGTTTTGGTTGGGTGCCAACCCATGTTTATAGCTTTTTCAAGATCAACCGGTCCTGTGGCTTGTGCCAAGTGATAGGTGTGCATTTTTAAAGGAAAAGTGTTTATATAAGCACAGACTGGAATGACAGAAAAGTCTAGAGAGATTTCTTGGATAAGATCACTCATGTTGATATAGCTAACTTAACTGGTCCTCTTCATGACCACATCATGGACCAAAAAGGATTCACCTTGAGCTCTACTTGATGGGGAGCTTGAGTTCCTATGACAGGAATAATACTACAGCTGGGAAAAAGATTCAGAAATCATCTCTGACCCACACAAAAGTCACACATGACACAGCAGCTTCCCTGAAGACTTGACAAACAAAAGTTGTGGTGAAGGATCACGTAGCCACTTGTTCTTTCAGCTAGCCAAGAAGGAGTTCGACCTAGAAACATGTCTTGCTGCACCTATATAAATATAGCCAGTCAAGTAGAACAGTCTGTGGCTAAGATAAAAGAAAAAGCCATCTGGCTCTCTAGAACAACCCTAGCTGGGATTTGAGACATGTTCTCATAGCCTGGGTTTGGTAATCTAAGCTCCTGGCTTTAGGATCTCCTACAAGAACTGATAGCCATTTTGTTTCTGGTAATCCCTTGTGTTACAGTTGGCCAGTGCCTCTTGTTCAGATCCTTAAATGCAACTGCAAAGCCATTTTTATACTAGATGATTCAATGATTGATCCTGCAACCAAGTAACAGGAGGAATGAATTCCAGCCCAATTACCAAAAAACATTCTCTAAAACATTCAGGATCAGCAGAAGATGGCAACGATGAAGATCTGGACACCCTGAATAAATGCCTACAGCCTGATCTGATCTACCCTCATCCAAAAGAGGGGACTAAAAAAAAAAAAGGAGTAGTTGTGTAATTGTGACAACTCTCAGCTTTTAGCGGTGAGCCACTTTATTCCTCCTACTGCCTAGATTAAAAATTATTGGCATCCAATCATTGTATTATTCCAAGCTTCTGACAGCAAGACACAACAGAGAAAATCCCTTGAACTTTCCCCAAATCACCTAACACAAGTCCAAATCCTGTAACTAGGGCCTCCTAACACCATCTTACTGAAGGTCCCATGGTTCCCTAAGGTGTGTGGTACCCTTCTTTCAGCAACTCATAAATCCAGCATCGTTAGACACCAGTGTGTCTTCAGCTGGAGGACATGGACTCCATCACTGGTACTCATTAGATATTAGTCGCTGTGGGGAGTTATGAACATGTGGGCAGATTACATTAAAGGGAACCACTCGGGGCTTCCCTGGTGGCACAGTGGTTGAGAGTCCACCTGACGATGCAGGGGACATGGGTTCGTGCCCCGGTCCAGGAAGATCCCACATGCCGCGGAGCGGCTGGGCCCGTGAGCCATGGCCACTGAGCCTGCACGTCCAGAGCCTGTGTTCCACAACGGGAGAGGCCACAACAGTGAGAGGCCTGCGTACCACAAAAAAAAAAAAAAAAAAAAAAAAGTAAAGGGAACCACTCTTAGGGAGTCCAGACTCACTCTCAATGCCGGTCCTTGCAGCATCTGTGGTAGCTCTAGGGGAAATTTTGGGTTTCCACTGTGTTTTTCTGGATAAACTTGCATTGAAAGAACCTAATTTTGGTGAAGAATGAGAATAGTTTGCACAAATGAGGACAGAACTGCACGATATAACCCTGGCTTCAGAAAAGAATCCTTCTGCAGATGGGAGACAAAGATCCTGCCTCTCTCTTTGGATTTGTGCCCTCATCTTTTAGGTCCAGACTGCCAGGACCTTAGGTATTTAGGCTCTGGGGAGACAGTGTAGAAATAACACCTACCACATGAGAGGGAGTCTGTGAATGGTGAGAAAAATCTAGCCCATAAGCCCTAGAAAGCAAGCCACACCTTGAACATCAGATTATTGAGTGGTACATGACTTTCGGTGTTCATTTTTTGATTAACACTAAGCCGTTAGTAAACTCTCACTTAAATGTGTCAGCCTTGTTCCACTATATAAGTGGTTATACTGAATGTCCATTCTTGGTCGAGAGGCTCAAAAAAGCAACACTGACCCTGCCCCGAGGCCAGTGTGGAAGCAGAGACAGACAGAAGCTAGACCTCCCAAATAATGATGTTTCGCATGGATAGCTTTGAAGACGCTGGTTTTAATTGTAAGAGAGGTGGCAGTTCCTTCAGAGTGTGGCTTGGCTGGTTTTAAAGGAGTTTTGTCATGAGCCCAGTATCTGCCCTTCCTTGGGTAATTTGCTAATACTTGGAAAGAAAATGAGGAGGGAAAACCCTGTGGCTTGAGGCATTCACAGAGAGCCTGCCTAGTAAGGAGACAGTAAATGGAGGAAAGCCGAGGATATGTTGTAACTGAAAGCAGCTCAATAATTCCAGACACTGTACAGACAATCTAGTTTCCACCTGCCCCCACCCCCCGTCTTTGGACACTGATAATCATGACCCAAATGCCCTCTGTCTTGCTAAGAATGAACATGTCTCTCTGCAAACATTTTTATCAGTTCCTTTCTGTGCTAATCTTCCTGCCTGTCATGCATAGGTAGCAGAGTTATGATCTGTATGTCCAGAAATGTATAATGCAGTTTGAACAAAGAAAATACTGAGAACTATTTGCTACTTACTGGGCAGGATTATGGTGTGCACAAGGGGTTTGAAATATTTAGATGTCTCAGAACTACAGGTGAGGATTCATCAAGGCCACTGTGGCTTTTCTTCTTACAGAATTAAGTAAAGCAAGCCATAGAGTTTCACTGGGTGGCAGCGTCTTTGACAGGATATTAATATCACAGGATATTAAAATCACTCCGCTGCCCCTGAACTAATTTTACATCTTTTATTTACAGCAAGCTACTGGTAGATGGGGCTAGTCAAAGAGAGCTCAGGGACCACTGAGGTAGGCTTGAAAGATATGGCAGATCAGGCAGAATTTGTGTGATTCAGTAGGCATTTTTTTGTGTGTACACCTACTATGTGCCATCTTTTGTGTTTGGGCTTGTGGGAGAAATGGGTGATGTGTTCGCCATGAGATCAATCCTGAAGAGGCTGAGCCAGCTGGTAAACCCCGATGTCATCATTCCTCAATCCTTCCATCCTTCTCACTTGCACATCTGTTCTGTCCCAGGTTAGGGATGCTTTGTACCCACAGTGTGCCCTCATTTCTGCCCATACTTGTTCATGCCTAAAATTGGACCACTGTTGTCTCCACTGCTAACACCCTGGTTTCAGCCACCATTCTCTCTTTTTCTGGGGAACAGAAAAGCCTTCCACATGGCCTTCCTGATGCCACTCTCATTCTCCTGCAATCCTAGCTTCATTCTCCACACAGTAGCCAAACTCAGTTCAACTTCAGAGTAGTTTGACTCAAGCCAACTCATGAGTGGCCTGATGGAAGAAAGGGTGTACCCTCTTCTGGAGGTAAATATCATCTATTTCCTTAGCTGCTGTATTTTGTACAGAACATCTGGCAAGTGATTAAAAATTAGGAACATATGAAAAATGTAAGAAAATATGACTCATGACCTAGAGAGAAATTAGTCAATAGAAGCAGGTCTATGTTGGCTCTAATGTTGGAATTAGCACATTATGATTTCAAAATAAGTATGAAAAAATATATTAAAAGATCTAGTGGGAAAAGTTCACATGTATGAACTGATGGAGAATTTCAGCAGGGAGGTGAAACTAATAAAAGGATTAAATGAAATGCTAGAAATAAAAAATATGATATTATTTTGTAGGCTTCAAAACAATCTGAGTACATCAAGGAAAGGATCACTGAACCAGAAGACAGGTCAATGGACATTTCTCAACATAAAACACAAAGAGAAAAAGAGATTCAGTGAAAATGAGTTCTAGCATCCAAGACCTTTGGAACAAAATTAATAATATAACACATGTAATTGGTGTATCAGAGGAAAGAAGATAGAGAATTGGAGAGTTTCCAATAATTTTTCAAAATTTTTGAAAAAAATATCAACTCACAGAACCAAGAAGCTCAGCAGATCACAAACAATACAAATACAAAGGAAATCACACATACATATTTTATAGTCACACTGTGAGATCTTTAAAGTGCTGAAAGAAAAAAAAATCAACTCAGAATTTTTTATATAGTGAAATTACTCTTCAAAAAGGAAAGCAAAGTAAAGACACTTTCAGATGGATGAAAGGTGAGAATATTTGTCTACACCTGACCTAAGCCGCAAAAATGATAAAAGATACCATATGAAAGTCAGATCTCAGGAAATACTAAAAAGAAACAAAAGGGCCAATATACCTTTTTATTTACACACACACACACACACACACACACACACAATTATGTGTTTTTATAATTTCTTTAAAGACCACTGAGTGTTTAAAATTAATATAATAGCAATTTGTAGGCCCATAGCATAAAATATCAGACAGTCAGGGTGAGAGGAGGGCTGAGACCTGGGTGAGGAGAGTGAGGCACCCAGGACACAAAACTTAAGGAGGCACTCACCCTCGGGTCATGTTTGCACCTCACTCACTTCACCTTTGTCCTGACTCTGAGTGGGAGAGGTAAAATGGAAGTATACTATTATAGGAATCTTACATTTTTCATGTGGTAGTATAATTTTGTTTGAAGAAAAATGTGAAATGTTAGCATGCGTGTTGTAACATCTAGAGCAACCACTGAAGAATATGAGCTATAACAAATAAGTCAGTGAGGTAAATTCAAAAATTTTAAGATACTAAATACTAAAAATTCAAAAATAGAAGAAAGGACGGAGATGCAGAGAAACAAAAATTAAATGGGATAAATAGAAAACAAATAGGAAATACAGTAGAATTAAGCCCAAACATATATCTTTATATTAAAAATAAAGAGACTAAGCAAACCAATTAAAAGGCAGAAGTTGTAAAATTGGATACAAAGTAAGACCTGGTTACCAGTTATTAACAAGAAACTTCAAACAGGCTGATAATAAAAGGATAGAAAAAAATACATTGTAAAAACTTTGACAGAAAAAAGATGTGACTCTATTAATAGTCATCAAAGTATACTTCAAAAGGAAAGAATATTACTAAGCAAATGCAGTTAACAATGGTTAAAAATTACATTAATCAAGACGGTGTAATGAGCATACTCTGTATTAAACTAATAATAGAGCTTCAAAAAATTTTACAAGGCAAAAATTGACAGAACTAAAGGGACATATAGACAAATCTACAGTCAAATACAGGGGTTTCAACATCCCTCTTTTGCTAAATGACAGAACCTAGATAAAAATATTAACAACATCAATGCTTGTAGAATTTTTCTAAATCAGAATTTAAAGGGAGTAAGAATAACTTCAATAACAATCAATATTAAATAGTTACTCTTCTAAAATCACAGAGCAAATGGCATGACCAGACTCCCAACCAGCTGCTAGCTATTCTGATTTATCAGTTTGGTGCTCTTTCCTCACACCATAAATGCACTGGAAAATGCTAAGGTAATTGTTATATCCCTGAAAATCATCAAAAAATGTGGCTCCTTGTGTGTGCGATAGCCCAATGCAGGTACTAGAACCTGAGGGAGAAACTCTAAAATGGTGGACATGGATAAAATGGCAGGTGGTTCCACTGGGAACCAAAATAGCTCTCTTCCCAAGGGGCTGAAAAGGATAGCCCATTCTTCCCACGTCATTGACTCAAAAGACTGTAATGAAACTATAATGATCCATCATGTCAGGGAATACTACTGTTTAGGGAGCACTTGATCTGTGAGCTGTTGGCACCGTGCACTGTGGGGAACCGTTAAGGTACAGCTTGCCAATGTGCAAAATATTGAGGAGCCACATCTGCCAAAGGGAAAAGGATTTGCCTGCCAGCTCTGAGGGCTCCATTCCTGAGACGCAGAGTTAAAGCTAAAGTGGAAGAGGTTTTTCAGACAGAGCATGGCACTATTTCTTCATGAGAGAGAGAGAGAGAGAGAGAGAGAGAGAGAGAGAGAGGGAGAGAGAGAGAGAGAGAGAGAGAGAGAGAGGGAGAGAGATGGAGGAAAGGAGAGGAAATGAATAAAATTCTATCAAGGCAATTTAAAAAATCAAAAGTATTCACACTGACCTGTGTCATTGTCAGGTCAATCAGTCCATAGGTGACCATTAAGCCTTTAGGATGAATGAGATATGAAATGATATATATATAAAGAATATCATCCTTGGCATACAGACTGAATGGGTTTGTTTGCTCCCCAAAATTCATAGGTTGAAATCCTAACACCCAATGTGCTGGTATTAAGAGGTGGGGTCTTTGGGAAGTAAGTAGGTCACAAGGGTGGAACCCTCATGAATGGAATCAGTGCCCTTATAAAAGGGACCCCCGAGCACTCTCTCTCTGCTCTTCCCACCATATGCGAATGTAGGGGGAAGTTGGTAGTCTGCAAACTGTAAAAGAGACCCCACTAGAACCTCATAGTGATGGCACCTTGATCTCAGATTTCCAGCCCCAAGCCTGTGAAAAATAAATTTCTGTTGTTTATAAGACACCTGATCTGTGATGCTTTGCTGTAGCAGCTCAAACTGACTAGGATGCTTGGTCTTTTCTCATATAAGTTTTACTGTGTGGTAAAACTTAGGTTTCCAGGGATGCTGCAGTGGAAATAAAATAGTCTGATAGACCTGGCTTTGCATCCTGTTCCACCAACTTTTCACCTTATGATCTTGGGTCGAGAACTTAAGCTTAATTTTCCTCATCCAAAAAAAAAAAGTACTCATCACTCCCATTGCTGCTAACCTGGCCCCAAATTGCCCTCATCTCTCACCTGCACCAATGTCATAGCTTCTGAATTCGTTCCTTGCTGGCACTTTTCTCCCCTACAGCCAAGTTCCGGAGCATTCTTTAAAATCATAAATCTTTTCATGTCATTTTCCTGCTCAGAACATTTACCATTAGAATAAAACTCAAAACCCATAAAATTTGTTACAAGGTCTTACAACATCCTACACAGCCTTGTCCCTGCCTGTCTCCCCCTGCTCTCCTCCTACGACCCACCTGATGGTCACTGCACTATTGCCATGGTGGCCATCTTTTTTCGATTAAAAAACGTCAAGCCTGTTCCCACCCCAGAGCTTTTCTACTGGTTCTCCCTTCTGCTTAGAACATTCTTTTGCACAGCTTGCTCTCTCAGTTCCCGGGTTTCTGGGAAAATTTCAGGTCCTCAGGGAAGCCTACTCTGGCTGCTCCAACTTAAACAGCCTCCTGCCCTCCACCTCTCTCTCCTCATCATCTTCAAGCCACCACTCTGCATTATTTCTTATTGCAATCATCTCTATCTGAAATTATATTATGTATTGATCAATTGATATAATAGTTTATGATAGTGTATTACTTCTACACCCAACTTCCATAATAATGTAAGCTCCAAGAGGAGAGAGTGTTTTTATTTGTTTTTGTTCTGTATTGTGTCCCACAAGTTTAAAATAGTTTGGATCGTAAAACAGTTTGGGTCATATCATAATATGATACGTATGTGTATGTGTGTGTGTATATAAGTATATTATGTGTATATAGGCACACATATACAATATATTTCTATTTAGATTTGTATTCATACTCCTATTAAATACATGAATGAATGAATAACTCCACAGATACTGAGTGCGTAGAAGTGAATGAGCTGAGCTGTATCTACAGTGTGTTGCTTTCCCTGGCCACTCTGGGTAATTGGAGCTGCTCCAGAATGCCAATCAAGAATTCTCTGAGCTGCAGCTAACAAGGAGAAGACCTCTATCCAACAACAAGACCTTTTGGAATCAAGTCTCAGTGGGCCCCTCTGAAATAACACAGATACAGTGCAGCAAAAATAGCCCGCAGAAACAGCATTTATAACTCTCTTTACAACTGAAGTCTATCAGAGGAAATGCTGAGAAAACATATATAAATAAAAATGAATTCTCAGATTTATCTGCTGAGACGGTAACAACCTAATAAGGTTTCCCCAGCAAAATCAGGGCAGGTGGGGAGGAAAAATACCCCCACAATTTCTTCTTTTCAGCCCACATATAAAGGCAATTCCTCCTTGTTTCCATCCAGGGCCTCCTCTGATCACACATAAGTGGTTCTAACTACCTTCGATTGGAGGTGAGAAGGGAAGGAACCATGCTTTTGCTTGGCTAAATTCTTCATGGCACATAGTGCAAATAGGACCACCTGGTTCCCAGGTTTTACATCCTTCTCCTCCCACTAGTGAGTCTGACGTACCTGAAGGTCTGACCATCAAAATCTCAAAATCTTAAAAGAAAAAATATATGTATTTATATATGTATAGGTATGTGTGTGTATGTGTGTTTTGACTTCTTCTTGCCTGAAGCAGGATGTGTACATGCACACATATGTGTACACACACACACACACACACACACACACACTCACTCTAGTTACCTCTGTTGTCAACTCATTTTCTGCCACATTAGCTTTAACTCTATACCCCACTCCTAATAACTAGACTCTAGTTTCCTTCTCTGTGCATAAGCCCCAGATTCCCAGTGCCCTCAAGATACATATAATACCTTACCCTTAGAATTTCCATCCTAGGCATGGTTTGTCTATTCCTAACTGTTGTCTGGACTCACCATTTGCCATTTACCCTTATATCCCATACAACCTAGACATTGTATTCTCTGCACCCTGCTCTAATTCAGAATCCAGTTTGCTTGGAGGTCATTCCAAGCCACAGGTTATTCTAGAAAAGAACCAAAGTTGTGGGTCCAGAAGATTTAGGGAGGTACACTCATGGTGCAGCAGGAGTAGATGGTGCCTTGAATATTAGTTTGGGGGAAAAATAGAAAAAGTTGAATAAAAATACTCAAGGCCTTGGGTCCTATCCCGGAGTCTACTGGGACTAGGGGAGGGGCAGCAGGTACTAAAGCCATAATGGAGGGAGGCATAGGGATCAGAAAATGGGTAAAGAAGGAAAGAAAATGAATGCATGAATGCTGATTCACCCAATTGTCAACATTTCCTGTGACCTATAATATGCTGAGCGCAGTGCTGTGCTCCAGGGATAGAACACAGCCCCAGCCATCATGAGGACAGGGTTGAATTGAGGTGGGAACTAATAAGAAAACTGACAATTTTAATACTATTATCCCCAGCAAGACTTTCATTATGCACAGTGCTGCTGAGGATTTCTATTCAATATAACAGACTGAGCTGACATAAGAATTCTCTATCTCCAAGCTAAAACAAGTAGAATGCTGGATAAACCCTAACCAAAATTTATTATTTTTTCATACGTAAAGTGAGGTTAATCCAATAAAGGGATGAAGAGCAAACACATTGGTAACAAGATGACAAACCTAAAGGATTTATGGGAGAATCAGGACCAGATCTGCAATTCCATGCCTGGGGAAGAGATCTTTAGCATCAGAAAAGGTTATGAAGAACCAGCCAGGGTTCCTGTGCACATGAGAGCTACCTGTTAGAGAACCAAAAGTACGAATGCCCAGTCTTTATGTGAAACGGAACAGAAACTCTACCCGCTGGCCAAAGAAAGAAGGGAGAAAGCATACAGTCATGCCTGATATGCAAAACTCAGGCCTGCCCTGTAAGAGTATATGGTCTGCATATTAAATAAATAAATATTTTAAAACTGCTGTAGGATCAATGAAATCATACTCTCCCAATTCTCTGAAGCAGATATAGACACAAATCTGTCTAAATCTGTCTAAATGAATGCTCCACAAATGGGGGCCCAGATAATTCTCCAACAGACTTAACACCCACTGAAAGTGAGCTCATAGGCAGAAATGAAAAACCACAAGAGGACAGCAACCACTAAGGGGGACAGTTAGCAGATGTTACAAACAGGAAGAGCTCGGGACAATGTATTTATTTAGTCAGCAAATATTTACTGAACGCATACAAAGCACTATTTTAGCACAGTGACAAATAAGCAAATAAAACAGACCCAAAATTTTTGCCTTCATGAGATTTATATTGCAGTAAGAAAAGACACTTGAAAAATACTTGAAAGTAAGCATCCAAGAAAGAACTTACAGCTATGAATTACCTATAAATTGTATGCTTCCTCTAAAAAAACCAGGAGTCACCTTATACTCAAAAGTTCAGAGATGTACCAATTATTCAGCATCTTCTATTCATTTCTTAAGATGAAAAAGTTATAACATAGTGAGATATATATATATATATATATCAGGATATATAATATAATGTAATGTGTATCTTACTATGTATTGATATATAATTCCTTATATATAGTGCAAGTCTGATGATGCAGCCCAGGCACTTGGACTGCATTTGGCTGTTTCCTCTGCTTCCATCATGGAACATCTCTTACATTTGGGATAGAAATGTACACAGGGATTAAAGTGCAAACTATAGAGTCAGCCAATCTGGTTTTGAATATCAACTCTTCACTTACCAGCTAAAAGATCTTAGGGGGGTTGCCCAAACCCACTGAACTCTTTCCACAGTTTTAAAAAGAAGATTAAAAAGTGGGCAGAGGAGTGGAATGGACATGTCTTCAAAGAAAACATACAGATGGCCAACAGGCACACGCAAAGATGTTCAACACCACTAATAATCAGGGAAATGCAAATCAAAACCATAGTGGGATATCACCTCACACCTGTCAGCATGGATATGATCAAAAAGGCAGAAAATGGGGCTTCCCTGGTGGCGCAGTTGTTGAGAGTCTGCCTGCCGATGCAGGGGACACGGGTTTGTGTCCCGGTCTGGGAGGATCCCACATGCCACGGAGCAGCTGGGCCCGTGAGCCATGGCCACTGAGCCTGCGCGTCCAGAGCCTGTGCTCCACAACGGGAGAGGCCACAACAGTGAGAGGACCGCGTACCGCAAAAAAAAAAAAAAAAAAAAAAAAAAAGGCAGAAAATGACAAGTATTGGTGAGGATGTGGAGAAAAGGGAGCCCTTACACACTGTTGGTGGGAATGTAAATTGGTGCAATCACTATGGAAAACATTATGGAGTTTCCTCAAAAAAATTAAGAATAGAACTACCATATGATTCAGATATCCCACTTCTGTGTATCTATCCAAAGAATATGAAAACACTAATTCAAAAAGATATATGCACCTCTAAGTTCATTGCAGCATTATTTACAATAGCCAAGATTTGCAAACAACCTAAGTGCCCATCAATGGATAAAAGGATAATATATATTTATATATAGTGGAATACTACTCAGCCATAAAGAAAGATGAAATTTTGCTTCTCTCATGTGTGGAATATAAGCAACAACAACAAAACTAAATAAATGAACAAACCAAACCAAACAAAAGCAAGTAAATAGATGCAGAGAACAGAGTAGTGGTTACCAGAAATGAAGGGGTTAAGGAGATGGTGAAACAGGTAAAGGGGATTCACTATATGGTGCTTTTGATGGGAACAAAAATTTTCATGGTGAGCATGCTGTAGCATATACAGAAGTAGAAAAATAATGTTGTACACATGGAACTTATGCTGTAAACCAATGTTACCCTACGTTTGGTAGTGTATATATGTCCGGTGCTTTGTGACTGCCTGGAGGGGAGGGATGGGGAGGGTGGGAGGGAGGGAGATGCATGAGGGAGGGGATGTGGGAACAGATGTATATGTATGACTGATTCACTTTGTTATAAAGCAGAAACTAATTAAAAAAATGGAAAAAAAAACCAATGTTACCTCATAAAAAATAAATTTTAAATAAAAAGGATATCACTAGACAGAAACTCATAGGGCAATTATGATTTCTCTATGTAAAGCACATAGCAGTGCTTGGAAAATAGTAAGAACTCAATAATTATTAGCTATTATTATACTATTTTGATGCCAGATAAAACTTACCCATGATAAATATTGATACTTCTTGATTCTTTTTTCAAAGAATGGGATTTCTTTTAAATTCTGGAAGATAACCACCATTCAAACACTCAAATCTTTACAAGTGAAATGAAGTCCCTTCCCTTTCACGGACAACCTTAAGAAGAGAGGGAAGCATTTGTTAAATTGACGAGGGATGGATGGCAAGGATTATTCCAGAACCGAAGTAGGTAAAAGCTGTTCAATAAATTGTGACCAACAAGTTAACTATGATGGAGAAGAAAATTGTTCAGACATGTGATTTGGGACGATTTAGGGCTAAAGCGCCTTTGAAATGTACATCCATTCTGTCCTTTAATACCTCCCGCAGGTTGATTAACTCACTAAGCTGGGTTTTATGAGAAAGCCCCTGTGATAATCTGTGGGTGAAGTCATCTTGAAAATGACAGAGTGCAGCATTAAGGGCAGTTAATCTTACCTTGTGGCTGTTTGATGTCAGTAGACTCTGATAATGTTAAAGTGTGTTATCAATGCTGTGTGTGAAGTCATCAGAGGCCAGTATGTATGTCTTTTCTATGAGGACAATGATAATGGCAAGGATGATGTCAATATTGCTCTGCTAATGACTATATATGCATACTCTAATTTTATCCACAATTTATTTTGAAATATAACTAACAGCATCTTCATTTTACAAATCAAGACACTAAGACTCAGAGAGCTTAAGTCACATTATGAACAATGGCAAAATCAAAATTCTAAGTCAGTCAGTCTGATTCCAAAATTTCTGCATGGGATCTGCTGTAAAATAATCAAATCAAGGAAGTCTGTAAATAGATTTTTCTCCATGTTATGCTTCCTTAGTCAAAAAATAATAATAGGGCTTCCCTGGTGGCACAGTGGTTAAGAATCTGCTTGCCAATGCAGGGGACACGGGTTCAAGCCCTGGTCCAGGCAGATCCCACATGCCCCAGAGCAGGTAAGCCCGTACGCCACAACTACTGAGCCTGCACTCTAGAGCCCACAAGCCACAACTACTGAGCCTGTGTGCCACAACTACTGAGCCTGCGCTCTAGAGCCCATGAGCCACAACTACTGAGCCCGTGTGCCACGACTACTGACCCTGCACTCTAGAGCCTATGAGCCACAACTACTGAAGCCCGCATGCCTAGAGCCTATACTCAGCAACAAGAGAAGCCACCGCAATGAGAAGCCCACGCACCGCAATGAAGAGTAGCCCCCACTCGCAGCAACTACAGAAAAGCCCATGCAGCAACAAAGACCCAACACAGGTAAAAATAAATAAATAAAATAAATTTTTTTAAAAATAATAATTGATATTAAGCACAAGGAAAGCATAATCAACCATATTTGTAAATATTATTAAAAAGTTGTTTCAATGATAAGGTGCTTCCCCTTGAAAAAATTGCTCTTGTGATTCTGGTATTTTATTGGTGTATTATTTATCTCTCCTGCATGCTTGGTTTCATAAACACTTTCCACAATGCTCATATGTCCCTAATAAAACAATGTGGCACTTGCATTATGGGCTCTCCATAAATTAGTTTGACAGCCAGTAAAAATCATGTTAAGAAAAAGAAAAATCTCAGCATCCAAATTGTGATGGGCATTTATTTGGACATTTGACAACAATATTTGAGCATCTGGAGTACACACCCTGATTATAGTTTACAATTGTTTAGCCAGCTGTCTCATTTCTATTGCCACTGGGTGTTATCCAGACACATATCTTAATCATTCATGAGCTTCATGGAAACATTCCAAGAGGAACAAATAACAGGCCACCACTCTTGCCTGGATGCAGTCAGATAAGATGTAGAGTCCTCGAATGTCGGAGATGAAAGAAACTTAAGTGATAATTTGTCTAGCTACATCCTTTTACAAATGAATAAACTAGAGCCCAGAGAGAGGATGTAATCGCTGTATTAGTCAGGATAAGGCAAGGTTATACTGCAGCAACAAGCAATCTCACATTACGGTACTTTAAAAAAGAGGGGAGTTATTTCTCTCTTAGGCTACATGACCCAAACCATAGTCAGCCAGGTATATAGGCCATAAGAGGCTCTCCTTCCACATGGGCTTACATTGTCATCACAGAGGACTAGCACAATGCAAATTGTACCCAAGTTCTTAAACTTCCTTCTGTGAAGCAAAGCTCATCACTTGTGCTTCATTTTGTTGGCTAAAATTAGTCACATGTTTAACTTCAAAGGAGAAGGGATGTGTAATCCTACTAAGTACTCAAAGGACAAAGTCAGATATATTTTTGGGTTGCAATAAATATCATAATCCACATTAACTATAGCCATATTCACAATGTGACATTCGTGTAGAATTCAATGAAAGGCATGATTCCAGCAGAGGTTAAAACCAAAAAAGAGGGACTTCCCTGTCAGTCCAGTGGTTAAGACTCTGCTCTCCCAGTGCAGGGGATGCAGGTTCAGGCCCTGGTTGGAGAACTAAGATCCCACATGCCGTGCTGTGCGGCCAAAACATTAAAAAAACAAAAACAAAAAACAAAAAAACAAGAAAGCGATGCTTTGGCAGACCTAGAAGGGCAATGACAGAAGGCTAGGTGACAGGTAACACCTGAAGTCAGAAGGAAACCTGACGTGCTGTTCTAATAATCTCTCCATCTGGGGCCAAGGACTCTTTGGATAGTCTGGTACATCTGGATACTTCAGGAAGCAGATGTCCAGCTCTGACCCTACAGATGGAGAAAACACGTTGGAAGGAAAATAACACCAAGGTAAGTGGATGCTGGGGACTAATCAAACTCTACTGTAGGTTCAGGAGACACTGGCAAAGGGAGAACCCAAATTAGGGTGGAAAATAGTCAAAGCTGTAACTAGAATGTGTAGCAGCACTCATGACCCAAACTAAAGTGCACTGAGGGTAAAAAGTAAGAGAATGAAGATGGTGGGGGGGGGAGTGGGGAGCTGGAACCAGTATAAGGAATGGGTCAAAGCCAACTTATCACACTAAGAGAGTAAATATGGAGAGAAGGAGATACATTCCTTTTCATATGGTCCTTGGTGTGTGTGCTCTGAGAAGGGGGAGCAGCATAGAGATTGGAGGAGTCCTGAGAGTAGAACCTGGAAAGCACTAGGCGTGGTGTCTGGGCTCCATTCTACCGGTCAGAGAGAACAGTCAGTCTTAGTGAGGGGCTAGAGGGAAAGTGAGGCAGAATTCTAGTCCTAGGGAGGGAGACACAGAGAGAGGAGGAAACAGAGAGTGTCACAGCAAGCAGAGAACCATCTCCGTCTGAAGGCAAGCCCTGGAATCGCAGGCAAGGGTCCTCAGGTCACTTCACGACCCATTCCCTGGCCCTCTAGGATGCTGAGGCTAAATTTGTGCATACATTGCTCACCTGATTCTGTCTAGTTGATCGGTTCATAATTGGCTCACAGTAAAGACATGAATATATGTCTTGATGTAAAAACCTGGGAAAACTGAGGGCCTGACAACAAAACAAGCAAGCAAGCTAACTAAGCCCGGGAATGTGAGGGCATTTCTTCCTTCCTTTGGAAGAATCCACCCACTAAATCTTGCTTAATTTCCCTTAAAATATGGGGGCCTAGGTGGTGATATGGCCTAGTCAGGGCATAAGACCATCGCTTGATTGACACACTACTCCATTTTGTTGGTGGACGGAGCACAGTTACTGGTTGTTGACAGCACCTTTGCTTTTCATTCATCAATTCATGAGAAACTAAAGCTGGAAAGGAAGTGACTGGAACCCACTCATACTACACGGAGCAAAAAGCGGGATGTCCTGGGCCTGTGTGTGTCTGTGTGCCCTGGACGTGTTGGATTTTTAAAGCTGGCTGTAGCTTAGACACTTGGCTTTAGGAGGATAGAAGAATTCTCTTAGGAAGACAATTGTTCTTTGTTTAGGAAAGCTCATGAATAGGTATCTTTCAAAATACAAATTGAGAGCCGGAAGCTGATTTGAGGTATACCTATGGAGGGGATTTTTTCTGCATGACAAATTAATAGGGTCTCTGTCAGTTCTCCAAACAGAGGATTTTGAAGATCCCTAGGGCAGTTGAACAAGAGGGGTACAGGCTCAGTAAGGGCTGAAGGTAAAATGTAAAGGGTAAAAGGCTGGCACCAGTAGCAGGAAGATCAGCCAGGTCACATGGAGAAAGACAGCCAATGAGAGTCAGCTCACGGGGGCATACGCATCCTGGCCCAGCCTATTGTAATGTCTCACCTGTTCTACTCTGAGCCATAATCATCCTCCAACATCCTCAGCACTCAGGAAAAGTTTGTTGTATACAATGGCTTCATGTTAGTAATTCTGGAAAGTGTAAGTCATGTGAATATTCTCCATTTGGAAAAAAAGCAAGACAGAGAGTGTCCAGCAGTTTCTGAAAACCATATGGAAAGCAGAGTGATGTCAAAATCAAGAAAAACGAAGATCATGAGAGAACAATCGGAAGGCAGAATATGAGCCCTCTTCCCGCCCTGAGAGTCCTCGGTAATGCTGGAGACGCTGAGAGGCTTTGCCACTAACCAGGTTGGGGCTTCAGACATGCCATCAGAACACTGACATTAGGGGTGATGGACAGTCAGGGCTGGATGAGCAGCTACACTTTACATTCATAAACCTGGAGCTGAATTTTTGTGCCCAAAGCCAGATTCACTTTGAACTGGAGCTGGCTGAACACAAAATCACAGGAATGCTGAGAAATGACAAGTTGTCCCTTAGAGTCAGAGAACTTTTTCTTACAGTTTTTTCCATTCTGCTCGGGAGGGGGCCAGTAAACATCCCAGGAAAAACCCCAGGGAAGTGATTGTTTCTCGAGCGCTCGAATTACACTGAATTATGTGCTTGCTTCACTCTAACTAGCCTTGGTTTCTGCTTTGCCAGCTACCCCTTATTCCTTCCTAACCCAACAGAGGTTCTGTTCAGGGGGCTACTCCTTTGCCAGGGGTTTCAAGGGAAAATGACCACGTCACCCACTTGTCTGTGTAGACGGTCACTCACAAAGCCTTGAGGATGCTGGGAAAGCCTCACGTCCTGCAAAGGAAGCGGGACCTCAGGAGGGATTAGAAATAGGAATAAGAAATCAATCAGGGCTTCCCTGGTGGCGCAGTGGTTGAGAGTCCGCCTGCCGATGCAGGGGACACAGGTTCGTGCCCCAGTCTGGGAAGATCCCACATGCCGCGGAGCGGCTGGGCCCGTGAGCCATGGCAGCTGAGCCTGCACGTCTGGAGCCTGTGCCCCGCAAAGGGAGAGGCTACAACAGTGAGAGGCCCGCGTATCGCAAAAAAAAAAAAAGAAAAAAAAAAGAAATCAATCCGACGCCAAGGCCCCTCTCCCTCTCTCTCCCTGTCTTTCTCTCCACTTACCTTTTAATCTCTCCTCCTCACCCTTCCCCACTTCCTTACCTGCTCTGAAGACAAGCGAGGCCTCGCATCCATAGCTTTACATGGTCTTCCAGAGGAAGAGCACAACAAAGTCCTCCAAGGCTCCGAGACCTGGACTCCAGATTCCCTGCAGGCAGAGGCCGATTGGCCCAGTTTGGGCTACTGACTTACCTCTGGCCTTACCCCAGCTGTGGCCTGGGGTCCAGAGTCTAAGGGCCCCAACAGCACATTCTCAGGAGAAGGGTGAATGACACTGTCTAAGAAGGCGTCTGTGAACACTGAGAAGCAATGAGCCTTTCTAGTGTTCAATTGTGAAGAGTCCACACGTCCAGGCACCACGGCGGGCACCCTCGATAAACTCTTTTCTATAAATCTCACAAGAACCAGGCAGCATAGCCCTTATGAGCCCATTTTACAGACACGGAATGAGAGGTGCATCAGGGAGTCCCAGCAGAGAAGAGATGGCACACTCCAGCAGGGCTCAGACAACATCAAGGTGTGATGTTCACCCAGGAACCAACCACAGCTGGAACGAGCCACCACCCCTGGATCCAGGGTCAGGGCGAGGGCGCAGTGTTCCGGAACCTGATGGGAGCTTCAGGGGAACCATCTCCGCCTGGGAGCTGCAGCCACAGGTAGAAGCACCGGCTGCTACCCAGGCTCTGGTCTGACAAGGACAGAGCAGTGAATACTGTGGCCACGTTTACTCTGATCCTCTGCTGCTACCTCCCACCAGCAACTAGAAACTAGAAATGCGGCACGGATGATGTAGTCCACAGGGCAGCCTCCCAGGGCACCAGGTAAGGTGAGAAATGGATCTATCAGGCAAATGGAGAATAACTGAACAAGGGGCTTGAGGGTCCAGGCCTTCTGGGTTTCAGCCTTTACTCTTTACCTTGCAATATTTCTCATCGCTCTCGTCTCCTTTACCGCTTGACCCTTTCTTGTCACCTAAACTCCAGCCATATTAAATGTCTTGGATTACTGATGCCTTGCTGCTCAAAGCATAGTCCATGGACCAGCTGTATCACCTCACCAGGGAGCGGCAGAGTCTCAGGCTCCACCCCAGATCTACTGAATCCAAATCCACCCTGAATCAATATCTGCGGGCGATTCCTGTGCACCTGGAAGTGTGCAGGCATTACCCTAATGGACCCCAATGGCTCTAACTCTAGGACTTCATATAGGATGACCCCCCTTATCTTTGCATGGTGTAACACATAGAGCATCATGTTTAATTTGTCCAGAAATATTCTTAAAGGGATTCCTTTCTCCAGCATGGTGGGAATGCTAATGATATAGCTGGTCTCCCCAACCTCACGGGAGTCTGGTGATTCAGGATGACCTGGGTGCACAAATTTCAGAGTCCAGAGATAAACTCGAGAACAGTGCTTCTAATTCACTGCAGTGGATGACTGAACACATGAGTGAGTAAGAGAATAGGAATGTGGGCCAAACAGGACCATGCAGTGTCCTTTTCTGGGGAACTGACGTGGATCCTGGCAGAGTACCCATTTGTACAAGGACCATGCAAGCCTGGATCAGCTTAGCGTATTCCACTGGCCTAAATGGGAGAAAAATTCTAAAGAAACAAACAAGAAAATAAAATATATGTGTAAGAACAAGAGAATTGTAGACATTGTCTAGACCAGGCTTCCACCCATATCTGGGCAGTCCCTTGAACCCCTCACTTGTGGCAGTCAATAAATTCTTTCTTTGTGCTTAAGCTTATTCTTTTTGGTATCTCTACCTAGCAACTGAATGATGTCCAATTAATCCTTCTGGATACTTTATATTCGTATTCATCTTTCTGGAAGAGCCTAAGTGTCACCTTCTCCAGGAAGCCTTTCATGATATCTCTTCCCTAAGCAGAAAGAAGTGTCCCGTCTCTTTGCCAGCATGATCTTCTGGGCATATCTCTGGCACAACATGCATCATATCATAGGACCACCACCTGACCCAGCATCTTTCTCACTGGACTGAAGTGAGGACCAAAGGCAAGTATCACAGCTGTCTTTTTCACCATTGAAATAACAGCATGTTGAGGAGTGTCTGGCATATAATGGGCACTTAATATATTTTGTTTTATTTTGTTTTGTTTGTTTATGCATAAGGACTGCTAAAACACTTGCTCTGGAATTTTTTATTTATATGTTGTTTTTCTTTTTACTGTGGCATGGTGTTTTTTTTTAAATTGAAGTATAGTTGATTTACAGTGTTGTGCTATTTTCTGCTGTACAGCAAAGTGACTCAGTTATACACATATATACAGTATTTTTATATTCTTTTCCATTAATATATTTTTAATTAAAAAATCATTGGACATAACCCTCCCACATCCTATACATATGCAGAATGTTTCTTAAGTCCTTGTGAAAATTTCAAATTAGTAGTATTTCAGCAGAATTGGACAAATTCTCCTGGGCAGGTCCAATAAAAATAAAGGAACAATGTAATCACCCACTCTTTTCAGCTTCATTAAGTAAGGAATTGGAGGTAAAACTGAGAAGGCAGACAGCACTTGGGAATTTGATACATGTCTTTTAAAGGACTTAAAAAGAACAATTAGGAAGACAGGGTTCCACAGTTAAAATGAATCTTAATTGAATCAGTCTGGAAAGAGAAGCCTGAATTAGATTTAAAGGGAAAGTTAAGGGATTCTTCATAATTAAGTAAGTTAATTCAAAACATTCACAGTCTAATAGTTTCATCCACTCCTAGGGCTGGGTTGAGAGGAAAGAGGCAAATTAGTAAGAAGTACCTCTATAAAATCTATACCACGCACGTAGTTGAATCTCCTGCTGGACTAGGACCTGACGTAGTGGAGAAATCAGGTGGTGGAGGCAAGATGGTGCCTCAAACTGCAGCTTCGGAGATGCACAATCAAAGCAAAATTAACAGAGGCTGCATTTCCAAAGGGAAAATCCATGAAAGCATCCAAAGTCATATTAACAAACCTAAATAAAGCCTGAAATGAAGAAGCAAGTTCAGTTGTCTGCCCTGGAGTACAAGGAAAACAGAAGCTTGTGTGTTGATGCACATCTAGACATACTGCCAGGTACTTGCCAGGATCAGTCCATGGAGGTTGGGTCATTAGGCAAGAGGAAGATGCTAGGCCACCCCAGTGTTCACTGCAGTGCTGTTTACAGTAGCCAGGACATGGAAGCAACCTAAGTGTCCATTGACAGATGAATGGATAAAGAAGATATGGTACATATATACAATGGAATATTACTCAGCCATTAAAAAGAAGGAAATAATGCCATTTGCAGCAACATGGGTGGACCTGGAGATGATCATACTAAGTGAAGTAAGTCAGACAGAGAAAGACATATCATATGATATAGCTTATATGCAGAATCTTTTTAAAAAATGGTATGAAGAAACTTATTTACAAAACAGAAACAGACTCACAGACTTAGAAAACAAACTTATGGTTACCAAAGGGAAAAGGGGGTGGAGTGGGGACAGGGATAGATTGGGAGTTTGGGAATAACATATATATATATATACACACTGCTATATTTAAAATAGATAACCAGGGACTTCCCTGGTGGTGCAGTGGTCAAGAATCTGCCTGCAGGGGACACGGGTTTGAGCCCTGGTCCAGGAAGATCCCACATACCACGGAGCAGCTAAGCCCGTGTGCCACAACCACCAAGCCTGCGCTTTAGAGCCCATGAGCCACAACCACTGAGCCCACGTGCGCACCGCAACGAAGAGTAGCCCCTGCTCACCACAACTAGAGAAAGCCCACACACAGCAATGAAGACCCAAGACAGTCAAAATTAATTAATTAATTAATTAATTATTTTTTTAAAAACTTAAAAAAAATAGGTAACCAACAAGGACCTACTGTATAACGCAGGGAACTCTGCTCAATACTCTGTAATAACCTAAATGGGAAAAGAATCTGAAAAAGAATAGATACACGTATATTTGTAACTGAATCACTCTGCTGTACACCTGAAACTCACACAACATTGTTAATCAACTCTACTCCAATATACAATAAAAATCTTTTAAAAATCAAAAAAAAAAAAGAAGTCACTAGGCATGGTGAAGAAGAGAGGACAACATGGGTTTCCCCCACATAGAAACCATCCTGACCATCACTGTGTCTGCACAAGACAATAGCAACAAAAAGATTGTGTGCCTCCTGTGTGCATACCTTTGTTAGATGCTGGGAAATTCAGAAATTAATATGACTCCTTTAACCTCTCTCAGGTTTCAGTTTTTATCATCTACTCCCAAAGCTTATTGAAATGAAGTAGAGTATATTTAATTTGATAAGGGATTACGGATATACCAAAATGAGTGAGAGCCCCTGCACTGTGGATGTGCACAACCAGGTAGAGACATAACACAGGACACCAGGATGTAAGCCTGCCAGAACAAAGTAGCATGCGACTTCTAAACAAAGTAAAGCTGTTCAAAGATGAATTCTAATCCAAGGAGTAGGATGTGATTGGGTGATCCCTTTTCAACCGGTCTGTAACAACAGGAAGCGAAACAAAGAAAAGAAACCTCTAGGTAATGGAACCAGCACAAGACTCCTGGTTGGAGAGATGTATACACATCTGAGGGATATTTTTGCCAGAAGAGACATTACATTTGATTCTGTTACCACAACCACTACATACTACACGCCACTCTCTCTATGATAAATTCTTCACAAAACACTTTCAGATTATTTATTTATTTATTTATAATTTTATTTTCTTTATTTATTTTTATACAGCAGGTTCTTATTAGTCATCCATTTTATACACATCAGTGTATACATGTCAATCCCAATCTCCCAGTTCATCCCACCACCGCCCCCCGACCGCCGCTTTCCCCCCTTAGTGTCCATACATCTGTGTCTCTGTTTCTGCCTTGCAAACCAGTTCATCTGTACCATTTTTCTAGATTCCGCATATATGCGTTAATATACGATATTTGTTTTTCTCTTTCTGACTTCCTTCACTCTGTACGACAGTCTCTAAGTCCATCCACGTCTCTACAAATGACCCAATGTTGTTCCTTATTATGGCTGAGTAATATTCCATTGTATATATGTACCACATCTTCTTTATCCATTCGTCTGTTGATGGACATTTAGGTTGCTTCCATGACCTGGCTATTGTAAATAGTGCTGCAATGAACATCAGGGTGCATGTGTCTTTTTTGAATTATGGCTTTCTCTGGGTAGATACCCAGTAATGGGATTGCTGGGTCATATGGTAGTTCTATTTTTAGTTTTTAAGGAACCTCCATAATGTTCTCCATAGTGGCTGTATCAATTTACATTCCCACGAACAGTGCAAGAGGGTTCCCTTTCCTGCACACCCTCTCCTGAGAGAGTGGCATGGACATATATACACTACCAAATGTCAAATAGATAGCTAGTGGGAAGCAGCTGCATAGCACAGGGAGATCAGCTCAGTGCTTTGTGAGCACCTAGAGGGGTAGGATAGGGAGGGTGGGAGGGAGATACAGGAGGGAGGAGATATGGGGATATATGTATATGTATAGCTGATTCACTTTGTTATAAAGCAGAAACTAACACACCATTGTAAAGCAATTATACTCCAATAAAGATGTTAAAAAAAAGATGTTAAAAAAAAAGATCTTGGTGGCTTCCCTGGTGGTGCAGTGGCTGAGAATCTGCCTGCCAATGCAGGGGACATGGGTTCGAGCCCTGGTCTGGGAGGATCCCACATGCCGCGGAGCGGCTAGGCCCGTGAGCCACAACTGCTGAGCCTGCGCATATGGAGCCTGTGCTCCGCAACGAGAGGCTGCGATAGTGAGAGGCCCGCGCACCGCGATGAAGAGTGGCCCCCCCTTGCCACAACTAGAGAAAGCCCTCGCACAGAAACAAAGACCCAACACAGCCAAAATAAATTAATTAATTAATAAAAACTCCTACCCCCAAACTCCTACCCCCAACATCTAAAAAAAAAAAAAAAAAAAAAAAGATCTTGCTGTGATTTATGTCAAAGAGTGTTCTTCCTATGTTTTCCTCTAAGAGTTTGATAGCGAGCCAAAAATGGCAGAGTCAAAGCTGGAAGCTTTCTATCCCCAAGTCTGATGCTTTTTGATATTCTACAAACCAGCAAAAAAAGGGGCAATAATGAAAGAGCAGGCCATAAGAGTAATCATAACCGCATCTTTACTGTTTCTCTAAAGAGTTTAGAATATAGCATGTAGATAGTTAATAATCAATATTTCATTGTTATTTAAATATTTTAAGCAGAGGCTATCAACTCCAATTCTGTTGCAAATTTGCTTTTGCACAGATAAAACAATTTGGATCAGACATTATTTTCATCCAAATGTTTATTGGTCACACGGCAATCTCCAGAGGAGTTCAAACCACTCCCCGCCTCCATCCTTCCTTTACCTGCCCCACCAAAGGAAGCCTGAGATGTGTTGTGATGGGCAGCCTCCAAGGTGACCCTCAAGCATCCCTATGTTCATGACCTTGTATAATACCCTCCCTCTAGCTATGAGCTGGAATTGCTGACCCATTTCTAACAAATGGAACAACGCTGAACCAACAGGATGCTGCACCTTATTAGGTTTTAAAGATAGTGGCTTCTAGCTTAGGCACTTTCACTCTTTGAAATCTCTTTCTCTGTCATGCTATGTGGGCGTCCTGTGAAGAGGCCCACAGGGTAAGAGATCAAGGCCTACAAACAGCCACGTATGTGAGCTTGGAAGTGAATGCTCTTCTCTAAATCAAGACTTCAAATGAGGCCAGAGCCTTGCTTGACAGCTTGACTGAAACCTCATGAAAGGCTTTGAGCCAGAGGCACTCAACGAAGTTATGCCTTGACCCACATTACACGTGAGATCATACATGCTTGTTGTTTGAAGCTGATAAGTTTGGGGGCAATTTGTTGTACAGCAATAGATAACTCATACAGATTTTGAAGACTGCAAGGAATCTTCAAGAATATATAAGTTGACCTTCCTAAGGTACTGGAGTTTTTAATGACCAATATTTGTTTTGTTCATTTGTTTGTTTTTTTCTGAAAAGGGCATGGAGCCTTATGAAAAGAGTAAGATTCAGCAGGGTTAAGGCAGGACTCAGAGATTTTCATTTTCACAGGGCTGCATGGGTGATTCTGAAGTTAACCAAAGTTTGAAACTCACAGACTCAACGGAAATGTCCTAGCCTTTGGGAGAGTGAGAGCTGGGTTCAATCCTAGCTCCATCCTGGATGTAGGATGTAAAACATGTTACTTAAGTTGTCAGAGCCTCATTCCCCAAATATATAAATGGGAAGAATTCTATCACCCTCTCAAAGTTATTGACAGGATCTATTAAGATAAGGGAGCTAAAAGGACTGGTGTGTGGCACACAGTAAGGACTCAACAAAATTTCATTTTCTCCCTGGCCAGTTGGGTTTGGCCTCAGACCAGGACTGCATATGTGTGATGGTTATTTTTATTGTGTCTACTTGACTGGGTTAAGTGATGCCCACGTACCTACCTGGTAAGGCATTATTTCTGGGTTTGTGTGTGAGGGTGTTTCCAGAAAAGATTAGCATTTGAATTGGTGAATTGAGTAAAGCAGAAGATCCTCCCCAGTGTGGGTGGGCATCATTCAATCCTTTGAGGGGGCAAATAGAACAAAAAGGCAGAGGAAGGGCAAACCATTCTCTCTCTGTGCTTGAGGTGAGCCATCCATCTTCTCCTGCCCTCAGGCATCAACATCGGTACTCCTGATTCTTGGGTTTACTGACTCAGAGTGCACTTAAACCACTAGCCCCAATTCTTGGCTTTCAGACTCAAACTGAATTATACTACCAGGTTTCCACCTTCTCCAGCTTGCAGATGGCAGATGGTGGGACTTCTTGACCTCCAAAACCCCGTGAGCCAGTTCCTATAATAAATCTCCTTTTAAATCTATCTATATCTATCTATCTATCAATCATCTATCTATCTATCTATCATCATCTACCTCTCTGTCTCCTATTGGTTCTGTCTCTCTGGAGAACCCTGATCAATACGATATGTTAATGCTTACAAGGGCAACACTACTAGAGCAGAGAGCCTGGAGGAATGGAAGATTACTGTTGTCTCCCTCAAGGACCGAAAAAGCCTATCACCTGGCATTTTTCTCTTTTAGATCAAAAAGTAGAGAGTGGGGACTTCCCTGGTGGCACAGTGGTTAAGAATCCACCTGCCAATGCAGGGGACACAGGTTCGAGCCCTGGTCTGGGAAGATCCCACATGCCGCGGAGCAACAAAGCCCGTGAGCCACAACTACTGAGCCTGCGCTCTAGAGCCCGTGAGCCAAAACTACTGAAGCCCCCGTGCCTAGAGCCCATGCTCCGCAACAAGAAGAGACACCGCAACGAAGAGTAGTCCCCACTCGCAGCAACTAGAGGAAGCCCATGCGCAGCAACGGAGACCCAACGCAGCCAAAATTAAAAGATAAATAAATAAAATTTTTTTAAAAAAAGCCGGGAGTGATGGGAAAAATGATTGAGCCAAGAGTAACTACCCAAACCTCTCAATCCTCAGAAAGAATGTTATACTAAGAATAAGAAAGCATTTTTTCCCCAGTGGAGTAACTGAGAGATGCAAGATGTGTGTGTGTGTGTGTGTGTATACAGACATATACACATGGACATATATATGCATGCATGCACTTATGAATATTCACACACATATGTACCTATGTACACATGTAAGCACACAGGCTTATGCACATGTGTACACATATATGCATGCACACATTGTGCACATATTTGTGTGCATATGTATACGCATATATGTATACATACACCTGTATCTGTATATGTACATGTAACATATACATTTGGCCCTGAAACCAAGCTAGAGAGTGAGTGTGTCACATCACGTAAGGATGCATGTTTTTTCCTTCAAATGCACAGAAGCTACCTGCCTAGTGAGCTGTCTGCACGAATTTATCACCCTGGAACCAGGGCACCAACAAGTTGTAACAGACATTGTGGAATTATAGTCAGACAAAGACATATGTCACCTGAGAGCTCCTACACCACATGGCACAATGCACCCCGAGTAAAAGCGTTTTGTCCTTGCATCTTACAGTTGGCAGCTTCTTCCTCCCTGCTCGGCTCTCAGGGACCCTCCCTGCCAGCACACTGCCCTATATTGTTCGTGCCTCCTTGCTATTTATTCCTTTTTGTTGCAGCTAATTCCACTCAGGTGCCATGTGACCTTCGGTTTTCCTCCACTTGGGGGCATGCAAGTAACAATAAGAGTTTACCGAAGACCGAAGGTGCCAGCCTGGTTGGAGAGGGTAGGAATTGGCTGAATCCCAATCTGGTTTTTAACTCTCTTAAAGACGTGCCTTCATTCTTGCCTGTTCTCTACTCTTTTTTTTATCGGCCATGCCACGTGGCACATAGGATCTTAGTTCCCCAACCAGGGACTGAACCCATGCCCCCTGCAATGGAAACATGGAGTCCTAACCACTGTACCACCAGGGAAGTCCCTGTTCTCTACTCTTGACCACATGAATGATCTTGAACCCGTTTCTTTTTTTTTTTTTTTTTTTTTTTTTTGCGGTACGCGGGCCTCTCACTGTTGTGGCCTCTCCCGTTGCAGAGCACAGGCTCCGGACGTGCAGGCTTAGTGGCCATGGCTCACGGGCCCAGCCGCTCCGCAGCATGTGGGATCCTCCCAGACTGGGGCACGAACCCGTGTCCCCTGCATCGGCAGGCGGACTCTCAACCACTGCACCACCAGGGAAGCCCTTGAACCCGTTTCTTAACCTCTTGTACATCCAAATTCACTGGGTTATCAAGGAGATTAAAGGAGAACGTCCATGTAAAAAGCTGGTACATGGTAAGAACTCTTTAAATGTTAACTCATTGTTGCAGTTTTTATTATATTTTATTTTATATGTGAATCAATTTTCTAATGTACCTCCATGGGGTTACTGAAGCAATTGAATGAGGTAATTTATGCATTGTAACTACTATGGGACTGGACACGTTGTAGAAGCTCAATAAAAGCTATTTCTATTTCTTTCCATTCCTTTCCCTTATCTTCTGATATCTTCCAAAAAGTAGAAAGATATGTCAATGTTAGATCGATGAAAAGAAGTGTCTGGTCCAGGAAACCATTACCAGCCACTTTAAAACATTCCAGAAAGGTATTGGCTACTGTAGCAACCCTAAGACAGTCTTTAAATTCTTCAGAGGGGCCCTGGCTGTGCCCTGTTCTTCCTGACATTTTCTGAGACTCCCAGTTTCCTCCACATCCAAAAATATTACCCAAATTTTCATTCTGAGAATAAAACCCAAAAAAGCAAACAAAAGCAAAAAAGAAACCAAAAATAAAAGCAGGAACTAAAATCTGCTCCAGAGTTTCTCATATCTCAATCTTACTTGGAACAACGTGTGCTGAGATTATGGAGATTATGAATTCAGTCAACGAGTTTTATTGTGACAAATATCAGTACCTCTCTGACCAAAAATTGTGTTTCTGTTCCATGCTATAGAGGTTTTTCTGGGACATAGCTTCCATTGCAGGGAGGAGCTTGTCAATGAGGTCTGGCCAATAGTGGGAGCAATTTATATCTCGTCTGGCCTGACTCCACTCAACACCCTTCTGGCTGATCCTCTTTTCTCCCACTTCCTCATTCGTCTGCCAGATGAATGTTGTTAATCAATGTAAACTTGAAAACTAAAAACTGTTATGAGGTTGGATCCTCCACTGGTCTGGGTTTCAGAATTAATCCATGGAAAAAGCTACCCTCACCACTATCACCCATCAAAGTGCCCACTGGCCAAAGTTGGTCCTACGAATGACATCCCTTGGAATTTGCTGGAAATGTTGAGAAAGAGACACTTTCTAGCTATTCAACTGTAGATGCAGACTGAAATCAGTTTATGGCCATCTCTCTACTATGTTAGACCAGCTTTCCCAAGAGCAAAGCCACTGCAGAGAAAATCAGGACTGGCTAAAAGAAGAACAGAGGTGGCCACTTCATAATGGATCTTTCAGATACATAAGCCATTTTTTCCATTAAACAGTTTGAGCTATTTCTATCATAGGCAATCTCGAGACTCCTGGTGAATATAATCCTACCTACCTATTATGTTTATTCAGAAATCCTTATAACATGATTCCTTGTCTTGCAATATGTCAGAGTTGCAACACAGTAAAATGGAAAGAACACAGATTTTTTATTCGTTGTTCAATAGCTGGGTGACCATGGACATATTACCTAATGTTGTTAAGCTCAAGTGTCCCATTATTAGATGTGTGGATAAAAATATAATGATGTACAAGTTTTCTGGGATGAAGAAATGAGATTGCTGGATTCAAGTTCTGACATATGGTGGATTGAGTTAATACTGTAACATAGATGCCACTCTTGTATCTTACTTAGAAATAAGGGATAAAATTAATTCTTTAAAGATTAAATATGTAAGTGAACATAAAGATCCAAAAGGGAAAGGGAACTTCCAGGTGCTAGAAACCAATGCTATCAGTTCATGACCTGCTCTTGAAGTCTTCGGAGCCTAGAGATACACATTAGACAGACATTCTAGGGACCTAGGGGATGTTAACCCCATAGAAGGGAAGGAGGTTTGCTATTTGGCCAGGATATCCAGAGAGTTTGAAATGAGTATCCAGAGATTTTGAAATGGGTTTCCTGTGTTGATTCAGGACCTGAGAAAACCAAATGCCTAAGTGAAGGAGGGACCAGAGGAATACTGTTCAGCATTCAAGGAAAGAGGCAATGAAGATTGTCTCTAGCCAGAGCTCTATCTGAGAGGAAAAAGTAAGGAAGGTCATTCATTCATGAGAAACTGTTAAACACCCAAACCTGTGTGGAGTGCTGCTTTTACTCTATCTGAAATGCTCAGTGATGTCTAAACCAATAAATTAATGAATTAACTTATCTCAAACCTGGAACACCCCTGGAAGATCCAGGGGAAGGAAATTCAAAATTTTTCTGAGACAACATTTCCAAAATCTAAGATTCTCCCATAAATGCCCCAAATAAACATATCCCTTATGAGAATGTTGACTCTGATATCAATATTTGGACACCAGCTTTCTTTTAATATAGGCAAGACAGATACTAATTAAGCGAATGCAGAAAGCATTAATATGGAGAAAGGTGACCTTTATAAATGATAAAATGAATAATTCACCAGAAAGATAATATAATCCTGGACCTATGAGTACTTAAAAACATAGATGCTAAAAGTTAAAGTAGAAAGGACATTTGATTAACTAAAGAATACTAAATAGAAAGATGTTAACGCATCTTGGTAAGAATATTATAAATCAAGCAAACAAAAAATACTAAGGATATAGAAAAGAGACTGACAAATGTTTTCTGTGAAAATATTTCTGTAAATATTTTATAACTTGCAGACCACATACAGCTCTCTCTCTCTGTCTCTCTCTTTTTCATATACCAAATCCCTCAAAGATGTAAAAATTAATCTTCAGAGATGGTCTTAAAGACAATGGTAGATGTGAGGGAATGCCTTCCCAGTGGGCAGAGCTTCACATGGCACTCATGGTCACCCAATTTGTATGGAAAAGAAGTAGCCCAAATGCAAATTAAATAAGGAGTCAGGGGCAGCAGTGAATGCTCTGGCTGCCTGTTCAGGGGCTTCAAGAGAAACTATTAGAATATTGATAATGAGGAAGTCTGGGATGGGAGGGGTAATGAAGTCTCAAGTTCTTAGTATCCCATATTAATGTCCATCAGAGAGCACTTTCTATGGAAGAGGCACCTGCCAAGTACCAAAAGTACCCAGCCATCTGATGTCAGCTGCCCTCTGTCAATGGCTACCAAAGTGCTACCACAACAGGCACATGGGTGGAGTGGCTACAGTGGCAGAGATGGATGCTACTCGCCAGCCCTATAGCAAAGAAAGGCTCACCAAGGTTGATCTATTGCCACTACCAAGTGTTAAACCCACCAGCAGCAGAAACCAATGCGGAACTCTCAATGGGACACAATTTCTCAGAGAGACCCTGAAGCCACTGGGTGACAGTCGAACACAAAAGGCCCCTTCTATTCTGAAAGGACCAGCAGTTTGCTCTCATAGTAGTGGGCACATACTCCAGGTACAGATGTGCTTTCCCTAGCCTCAAGGGACTATGGAGCATTTGATCCACAATCAAAAGGCTCCAAATAATACCATGTGAATCCAGGGAATTCACCTTACGGAAAAGATGCTGAGGGGAGTGAGTGTGTAGGTATGGAATCCTCCGGATGTAGCACACCACACTACCTAAAAGCTTCTGACTTGGTAGAATGTTGACCCGGCTTGATGAAGCACAACTGAAAACAATAGTTTGGAGATACTACTTGAGGAGCCCTGGGTGCTGTCCTCCAGGAACCAGTCTATGCTTTGAACCAAAACTCTTAATAGGGCACTGTGTTCCCAATAGGAAGCATGTATGATCAGGGGGTCTAGGGGTATACATGGCACTCAGAAAAGAAGTATATGTTTCCCATCCTTGTATCTATGGGCTCTTCAAGTTAGATATCCTGGTCCCCAAATACATACACAGAAGGCCATTTAGCAGACAAGGGGTGGACCCTATTAGACACGGCTGTGTGCTGTCCTAATCCCTTTTCAAATAAAGATTTGCTGCCCATCTATAGGGAGTACAGCCCAGAGATAGCCACTGATAACTTCCCAGCATTTAACTAAATATCTGTTCCTTTGTCTTCTATACATGTATCTTTCAAATCTAATCTATATGATGTATACATGATTGAATATGGTTTTATAATATTTTGTACTTCACAATAGATTGTATATATTTTACAATATGACATTCGTGGCTACATCAAATTCTATCAGCTAAATACCATAATACATTTCTCTGATTTTGATATTTATTTTAATTGTATTTTCCTTCTCTGTGTGGAGCACGTCCAGTTTCCCCTGCAAATGGCGAGCAGGAATTCCTAGGACCTGCTGTGAGAGGACTTACACCCATGAAGGCCCTTACCATCAGCCACATTGTAGAGTGCTGTTAAAATTTTAGGGATGATATAAAGATAATAAGGAAATTTAGATGCCATGACAGATAACAGTTACAAGGGCAGGGTGGGAGGAAGGTAGTTAGTGAACAGGATGTAATTGGGGAGGCCCACAGGGCCTTCTAACGTACTGGTGATATTATTTTCTTAATACATGCCGAGTACTCAGAGGTTCATTTTAAAATTAGTCTTTATTTGTGATCTATTTCATAATAAAAAAATTTTTAAGTAAAAAACAAAGTTAGGGATGATACATTGAAGACAGAGTAAACTTATTACATTGTTTATAATTTTTCCTCAGCACTTTCTTGACTTACGAATTTAAACACCACCTGCTATCCTTGGATCTGTCTCCTTTCACCCCTAGAGAGAGTCTAGCCCCAGGCAAGATGAGCCAGAGCAGGTGGGGCCTTTGCAAAGCCAATCTCTGGTGGCCTATTTCCCCATCCTAATTATTGGTATAGAAGCAACTGCACAGCATGTGGAAAAAAATAAAGCTTATGTAATTCTTCTTTTAATTTATGCTTGCGATAAGTTAAGCTTGTGCCTAATTACCTGTGCCAAACACAAAGTCTTAACAGGATGAGCGTGACAATGCATTTCTAAAACTGGACTTGACTGAGATTGTCTATGTAATGGTAGTTTGCGCATCACCGAGGAACAACTATTAGGACTTTAAATATATATACATATAAAATCTGTGACTTTTCCTGTGTGTGTTTCTATTCATGTTTCTATTTGTTTCTCTGACTCAAAACACATAAATGGTGTGCCTGAGTCAGTGACCCGGAGTGTGACACTCACGTAAGCAGAAGGGAATATCTCTGCAGACCTCAAGGAGCACAGCCATCCCTTCGCCTGCAAGTCAAGCCTCCTCCAATGAGACCACAGAGGCTGGTGCAGTGGGAGCCACGCACTTCTCTCCAGAGCTGACTCACTCTCAGCTTGGTCATCTGAAACGCAGACACTGTGTATTTGTCTTTTAGGGACAACCTCTGAAGGTGATGTGACAACTGTATATACCACCTAGTAAAGTGGAGAATGCAGAAATCATGGCAAACTTTATGGCAAAGTGTTCAATTTCCTGAGGTCCCAAAAGATATTACTGTAAATCTACAATACGCCCCTTAACAGCTACCTCAGCATGGATAAATCACTTAACATTTCTAGTCTTTAGCTTCCCATCTTATACCTGGGAGAAATAATGTGTGTCTGTGAGGATGACATATGATAATTCATATAAAGTGCTTACTGGTGCATAAGACAGTTTTGGTACTCGGTTTGCTGGAGCTTCAGATAAGTTGTCATGTATATACAGAAAGACAATACACTTAAAAATTTCTTAATGGAATCCTCGCATGTGATCTTATTCATTTTACACATGTAAGAAAATAAAGACTAAAGAAATCTGTGACTTGGCTGACCTCACATAGTTGGTAATGGGGTGAAACTTGGGCTCAGTCTTCTGAATGAAATGCAGAAATTGCCCCTGTACTCATCCTGGAAGAGTTTACAACACACCAAGGAGAATTGTTTCCTCAACCCCTCTATAGAATCTGAAAAACAGTGTGACAAATACCAACAGCATTGCTTCGCTTACATTAAGTTGTTTTTTCCTTGAGAAATTTTAACGATAACAAGAGTGAACCCAGTCTATAGGACAAAGTATATTCTGCCCAAACTTGTGATTTATGGAGGTATTCAACAAATATTTATTAGTACCGTCCACATACCACTTAACCATATATTGAATACGAACGTTGTCCACCTACACACACAAACGTAGTAAGAGTTTGTCTGTATAGGCTTTAATAAATATTAGGTCAAATCTTTGTTCTTTTTTTTTTTTTTTTTTTTTTGCGTTACACAGGCCTCTCACTGTTGTGGCCTCTCCCGTCGCGGAGCACAGGCCCCGGAGGCGCAGGCCCAGCGGCCATGGCTCACGGGCCCAGCCGCTCCGCGGCATGCGGGATCCTCCTGGACCAGGGCACGAACCCGTGTCCCCTGCATCGGCAGGTGGACTCTCAACCACTGCGCCACCAGGGAAGCCCCAAATCTTTGTTCTTTAAAAGTAATATAGAAGAATCACCTAACTGTGGGTCTCATACTATTTACCAGTTTCACCTCACTGTGACACTGATTATGCCCTTAGAATGGTAAAGGCAGTATTGGATCTGTGTAATCCAATACTAATATTATATTTATTTACAGTGCACATTAGTTGGGCTTAGCATTAAATAAAATGCTAGTTTTTGAGGATACATTTCCTCAAACATTAGCCTTTAAAGGAATCGTGCCTTGATTACCCAGAATTTATAAACAGTCTACCTAGGTGTTTAGTTATTTTCGTCCCAAATAGCTATTTTGTAAATCCATGAAAATGACAAAATTCAACAAGTGTGGCTCTCCTTGAATGCAAAAACATCACAATACCCTTTATGAAATGCTATGTAACTGTAGTGGGAGGAGTTTAATTACCCTCCCTGGGTTTTCAAGGAAAAAAAAATATTTTCCTGGTCGACTACTGCCCGGAATGCACACCCCATAACTAACATACCTTTTCATTTTGTTGATTTCCTATCTGCTGCCTTCAAGTATTTTTCCTCCTCTCATCTCATCTTCTACCTCTAGCCTCCCCATCCTACCCAGCCCAACTGTAGCAGATAGAATGTGAAGTCACACAGAATCATAAAATGAATTCTTTCTCAGGATCCACTTTGCAATCAATTTGTGCCTACTCCATGGGAGTTAAATTGAAAACATATAAGAATGAAATTGCATTGTTCTTGCTTTTCATTTCTTGTAGCTAATACATATTTTGCTATAAAAATTCAAAGATACATATGTGAGTAAATAGGAATAATCTCTAAATTATGCATCGAGTATGCATTTCTATAGAAAAATACTGATAGAATTATTTATTATTACAAAGGAGTAAATTTTTCATATATAATATAAAAAATAAACACTGAAAATGTGAGAACAAGGACAGGCTAGGTGTATGTAAATATACAGGTACATATATTGCTTCAGTCATTTAATAAACAAGATGGCTTCTATGTTAAGCAGGGCTAGGTATGGGATATAGAGATGAAGAGACACAGTCCCTGCCCTTAAGAAGCTCACTTTCAGGAAGGGAGATAAGCACAAAAATTGACACATACAAGATATACACTATTCTAAGGGTTATCTCAGAGTGTCTGCAAATACATCGGGGCCCCCAAGTTTCTTGGCAGTATTAGACCAGTTCATGTCCGAGGTCAAACAGCTAATCAGTGGGAAAGTCATCGCCCATTCTATAATTGTCAAACGGATGGGTTGGAGCAGCAATCCTCTCTCAAGAGGGATAATTTGCAAGATGCTTGGAGGAAAATTGTTAAAATTTTTAAAAGAGTCAGACAGTAACTATCTTCTGAAAAAGATGAGGAATATGACAAAATAGCTTAGGATGGGGATACTATTTTGTAATCAGCCTTCTGTTTATAAACAATCCTAGTCAAGAAGAATAAAAGAGGAGGGAGGGAGACCCAAGAGGGAAGGGATAAGGGAACAGATGTATATGTATAACTGATTCACTTTGTTGTAAAGCAGAAACTAACACACCATTGTGAAGCCATTATACTCCAATAAAGTTGTAAACCGCCCCCCCCCCCCAAAAAAAAAGAATAAAAAAAGAATAAAAGAGCAACTTTTCCTGTTTCTCTCAGACTTTTCCTTTGGGGATTTCTTTTTCCACTGAACAAACAACCGAGGAATGAAGGAAAACACAAACACTTGCAGACACACACACACACACACACACAACATTTCATCATACACGTTGTCCTCAGGCATGAGAAGCCTTTAATGTTTTAGTTTCCCTAAAGCCATGTTGGATAAAGATCTTGATGTGTTGCAGAAGGGCGCTGTAGGGGGAAGGTTGAGAAAACCACTTAGGGAGACAGGAAGGAACATTAGGGCACACGTCGCTCGGGTGTGTGTTACGTGTGTGTGCCGGCGACTCATAGGGACCAATGTTTAGCGGGTTGTTCTATAAAAGAGAAAATCTTTACCGGATTGAAGCTAATCCCTTAATCCCTTCCATTTGTACATCAATTTACAGTTCTTCAAGCACTTTTCCAACCATTATCACATTTAATCTTCACAAATGCCATGAAAGAACAGGGACAGGGATTAATCAGTCCTCCTAATGCAAAAAGGAGAGGGTGTTTGGCCAAGGTCACAAAGACAGTGAGGGGCAGAGCTGGCTGAAAGTTTGAGTTATTCTTTTTCTTTTTAGGCATGGCCCCTCGTTTTTACTTTTTTAAAGCCTGGAGGTAGATATTAATTTGGGCCATGGGAAGAAGTAAGTAAACAAATGGCAGTTTTACGTTTATGCCAAGCTTTCATACCAGGTGAAAACTGACTCCTCCTAAAGTCCTGCCTGGTCTCCTAAACTCAGTCAGAAGATTCTAGAAGCATGACCCAAGGACCTCTGCTAGCCCCAAACAGTGTGTTTTCACTCTGCAGTGAGAAAAGGCTTTGTGCCTGAATGCAATCAATCGCACATTGCAGATGGCGTATGTCTTCTTGGCAAGATCAAGGAGGGGGTGTCACGGATGCTGATGCAGACTCAGGCTCCCATCACAGCCCTGGAAGCAGCAGTTGGAGGACAAGCCTTTTGAGCAGCATGGCTCTCGACGAATGAAACTAATGACACTGAATTAATGAAACGAATGAAATTCCCTAGTGTGGGATTTCGGAGTGCCCTTTCTCCTGGTAACAACTTGAGTTCCCATGGAGAGCTTTGGACTTGGGGAGCTTCCTATTCACATCTTGCTCATAACTTCCCTATCTTCCCCACCCTCTCAAGTGGAATAAGCACCCATTTACTCAGCCACACTCTTCTGAGCCCCTGCTTCTTGCAAGCTGTGGACTACAGGCTGGTGACATCTATCGACACGGAAACAAACATTCATGGAAGAAAGTGAGAAGGGCTGTGAGTGAGGAAGGTACAGGGGCTCTGGAAAGACCAGGCAGGAGTCCATAAACCAGGGTAGTGAGGGAAGAACTTGAGAAAAGATGCCCGAGAGGAAGTAACGACTGTACTGAGTCAGATGAGTGCTAGTAATTTACCAGGCAGACAGTGGAGGGAAGTGAATATCCCATAGAAGAAATAGTGCATAGAAAATCACAAGGGCGAAATACAACGTGCTCACAGAACTGCGAGCAATTTATTATTCAGTGGGGAGAGGGGCATAGCCCAAGCGGGAGGATCCTGACCATAAAGGATCTTTTTTTTTTGCGGTACGCTGTGGCCTCTCCCGTCGCGGAGCACAGGCTCCGGATGCGCAGGCTCCGCGGCCATGGCTCACGGGCCCAGCCGCTCCACGGCATGTGGGATCTTCCCAGACCGGGGCACGAACCCGTGTCCCCTGCATCGGCAGGCGGACTCTCAACCACTGCGCCACCAGGGAAGCCCCATAAAGGATCTTTTATGCCAAAGTAAGAGGCTTAGTTTTTATCCTGTGGGCAGTGGTAAGCTATTGACGGCATTTTTGCAGGGTCATGAAGGAATAAGTTCAAAGTTTTTAGAGACTATCACTCTGGAAACTATAAGATTGTTGGAGAAGGATGATATAGGAGGCAAGGAAATTAACAAACTTTTGCTGCAACCCGGGAGGGCAGGCCTAGCCAAGACAGAGACAGTGGAAATTTGGGAAAGAAGATTAAACTTTTTAAGAGGTTGGTCTTGACACTTAATGATAATATTGGGGTGAAGGGTGTTGAGAGGGAGAGAGGTATCCAGGGCAACAGTGTTCTTGGTTTGTGCCACGTGTAGAACCCTAACGTACTGGTCCCCAGCCCAGCACTCATTTCTCTATGTAACAAAGCAGGTTGCATGTGAATGTCAGGACCCACCTGCCACTGTCCCTTGACCTCTGCCCTGCACTGGCCAGGTTCTGCATAGTGACCACATCAGGTCAGTGACGTGGCCAATCACACATGACCCTCTGTACTTGCTCACAGCAGGCTCACCCATGGATCTGGGGTCCCAAGCAGCTTCCAGATCCTGGGCTCCATCTCATGGTCCCCATCTCGTCCTGCCCTCTCAGACTCCATGCTTGCTTCTGTTCTCTCTGCCTTCTGACTCTGCCTGTACTCAGTGACCCCATGTGGGATAACCCATTCTTCCTGCCTGCTTTGAACTGCTTCAGATGAGATGTCCTATCTAGCTGGCACTCAGGATCCAGGGGTACCCATTTCCAGCCCACCAGCCGGCCTCCCAGACTCGACTGAGTGACTCTGGCCAGAACTGTGCACAGTGTTAAGGTCCCAAAGGGCCTGTGTTTGCTCCGTCTTCCCTGAAGACTAGGGGATGGTCACTTCTCTTGGAGAACACATAGCTCAGAGGGAAGTTTTCAGGACCTAATCTGCTCAGCTGCCTCGGCAGAGCCCGCACCCCATCCCTGCTCCAGAGGTGTCCATGAGCCCTGTGGGTAAAGGGAGAGTGATGCTCACATCCATGTACCTGTGGCCCATGGATGAGGCACCAGAAGGGCAGAATAATAACATCTGTATCACATGTTGTCTCACTGAATCCTCACAACAAATGTGGTTTGTTCAACACGCAACAGATATGTGCTTTGCACACGCTATGTACCAGATACTGTTTAAGGAGTTGAAGATTCAGAGGAGAGAGGACGAAAAGGTTTCTTTTGGTCATGAAATTAAAATTTTAGTGGAGGGGAGATGGACATGAGCAAACAAAAAGTTCAGTTAGTGCTAAGTTCTATGAAGAAAATAAAACAGCCTAAAGAGATAAAGGATTTTGGCAATTTTGGGTCTTTTATGGTTCCATATTAAATTTTAGGATTATTTGTTCTAGTTCTGTGAAAAACATCATGGGTAATTTGACACGGATCACATTAAATCTGTAGATTGCCAAGGGGGAGGGGAGGTAGGGGAGTTTGCGGTTAGCAGATGCAAACTATTATATACAGAATGGATAAACAACAAGGCCTTACTGTATAGCACAGAGAACTATATTCAGTATCCTGTGATAAACCATAATGGAAAAGAATATATATATATATATATATATATATATATATATATATATATAACTGTATCACTTTGCTGTATGACAGAAATCAACACAACATTGTAAATCAACTATACTTCAATTTAAAAAAGAAGAGATAAAGGGCAGTGGGGGAGAGTGGTTAGGGAAGGCCTCGCTGAGCAGGGGCATTTGAGTTGAGATAGGAATGTAGCAGGGGTCGCCCTGCTTCCTGAGAAGGTCAGTAGGAAAAGCCTGTTAGCCAGAGAGGGCAGCTGATGCAGACACTCCAAAGTGAGAACAAGCTTAGCTAAATGCAAGGAACCCGTGGTAAATTTGTCTTGGACAGCCATGTAGAAGCTAGATCTTGTTTCCAAAATTCTGTTCTGGAAGAACATTACTGCTTCTTAATTTCCCAGTAGATGCCTCTCTTTTTATTCTTTAGAGAAACATTTTGGCACATTAGAAAGAACCCAGGCTTTGAAGGAAGACATACTTAGGTTTGACTATCAACTTGATCTCTCTTTATTTCCATCAACTTAGTCAAACTACTGAAAACCTCTCAGCTTCAGTCTCCTCATCTGTGTAATAAGGATGAAAAGCTCAACTTTAGAGATTTAGAGTGAGACCAAAATGAGATAAACATTCATTAAAATTTAGTAAGTTTTCTGAGATATAATGTTTACCTAATAAATATTGGTTATTCCCCTTCCTCATTAAAGAGGCTGAAGACTATTATAAACAAAAGTATTATTAGAGCTATTATTAACTTCATAACCCTCTTGCTTCCAATTAAGGGAAATACTTTTTATTAGTATAATAGAGTATGAATAGAAATTTGAATATCACAATATGCAAACTTCTATTAAACATATTTAAATGTATAAATTAAAAACAAACACATCTCAATGTGTGAGTAGTCTGCTAAAATATACCCATTTCCATGGGCCTTGAGGATTAATAATGGCAACAAATAGAGAAAAAAATATCAAGATTAATCCAAGGCAAATTGGTCAAGGGAGCATTCCACTTCATTTATCTAAAGAAACAATAAAAGGACTTGCCATTTTTGGAATGATAATTATGTGCCTTGAGCATTTTATACCTCAAATCATTAAAATAACCCTGAAAGTTAAGTACTTTTATTGGGACTCCAGCCATTGCAAATGACAGGATCTCAAATCTAAATCACAAAAAGAGATGATTTTGTGAAGTCCTAACTGTGAAGTATAAGGTTGGGACCAAAACCAGGCATGGCTGGATTCAGAAGCTCAAATGAGACTTTGAATTTGATGTTAGTGTTTGCTTCCCTTTCAATATCTCTGCCTTTTATCCTTCTGTGTTGGCTTTGTCATTAGGCAAGCTCTTTCCAGGAGAAGAAGCATTATCCCTGGATTCCCAAGACCCTCATGACTCATAATCCAAAATTAAAGAATTGTCTTCTTTTCCAGTGTCCATAGACCAATCTCAAGGAGGACACTGAGACAGAGCCCTGCTTAGAGCAGGTGACTTTATCTTAACACTTTCTCATGGTCAGGGTGATGAGGTCATTCTCTACTGTGGTGAGGATGGCTTCTAAGGGTGGGAAGAAAGTAGGGTCATGATCAGGACAAAATGGAGATGGTAGGAGTGTTGTCAAAGGAAGGATGTGAAATAAATATACACAATATACTAGATTGCATTCTTAATTTGCATATGAGAAAACTGAGCCTTGGATATTTAAATCAATTAATAAACAAAATCTTGCCCAAATCACACAGCTAATCAATGGCGGAACAAAAATCAAAATGATAACCGATTCTAAAGTCTGAGATCTTCCAGTTTGCCACTTGCTTCTCTAACACTCCATGACTGCAAAGGCACCTCCACTGGATATTTCCACAAGGAAGACAAGATCACTGTATTGTATTTGCAAGGTCCAGTTTCTAAGGGACATTTTTATGCTATTTTATGCTTGTTTTGTCCTATCTTTGATATATATATATATATATATATATATTAGCTTATTATCTAATATATATATTAGCTTATTCTGACATGTGCCTTCTTTGTGCTATTTCAGAGTTTTTAATGTAATCTACTAAACAATAAGATTATCAGGAAAACAAAGTTAATTGAAAAGACTCAAGTCATGCACAGTTAAACTTAATAAGTCTTGGATTTTGACCTGGGATTATTTTCCAGTCAAGTCGACAGAGCTGTACAGAAAGCCAGAGGATATGAAGGGGCCACAGAGGGCTGGTTTCCAAACTGTGCTGGACAGACCCACGGGCTCCCAGGGTTCCCTGGACCCAGGCTGTCAGCAAAAGGAGGCACAGAGCTAGGGTGACTCAGGCAGCTCCCACCCCAACTCCATCCAGCTTTATCGGTGCCATGTGAAGTGCAGGGATCACCGCTTTAATAGAAACCTGTGCTGCTTCCCTCATGGGTCTGATAGCAGAGCGTGGGTACTGGTGCATCTCTAGTACATGGTGGTGGGATGGTTGCTTTGGCCAATGACCTGTTAGCGATTAGTCTTGGCCCTTCCCTTTAGAGGCATCAAATAGCAGAACACTGCACGCAAGTGAAGATGATTACGTCAAAGGATTATTACTCACACAGGTGTAGGCCAAGTGGTCAGAACCCTGGAACAAGAAACCCAAGACTTTCATTAAGTTGCCCAGAAACAGCAGAAAAACAGACTGATGAACTCATTGACTGTGCTCTCTGGACTCAACAAATGGACTTTGGGCTCAGCCATCAGCAGCACCAACTCTACTGTAATCAGTCAGTCCAGAGCAGATGACCGGTAATTTTTTAAACCAATCACTTATCTTTATGTAACTGCATGGCTTCTGCCTTTGTTAGAGACAGGTCTTCACTGGCACAGCTCTGTTTCCTTCCTACCCATATTGAGAGAACCCCCCAAAGCTTTAAAATAATTGTGCCTGACTTATTCTTTGCAGTTTCATACTCATTCTGTTTCTTTTGTTGTTGTTGTTGTTTTCTCTTGTAATAGTACATTTTGACATTAGTACACTGAACAGAGGTATACATCTCTTGATTCTCTCTTCCAGCAGTACATGAATACACCTATTCACTCAGCAAACAATTTGGCAGTGATTTTAAGCCAAGTCCTGTGTTACACACCAGACTTGTAAACTAAATAAACACCCCTAGTACTAAGTCCTGATAATACAGTGAGGGTGGTGGTAGAGGGAAAGAATCACAGACACATAATGATAATGGAAGGACATAAATGCGCTGTGTGAGAGACGTTTGCAAAGCCTTGAGGGAGAACAGAAGTGCTCACTACCCAGCCCAAAGGGAGAGAGACGGGTCAAAGCAGCCTTCCAGAAAAGGGGACACCTGTTCTTCCCTTTTTGTCAGTTCTTTATTTTATTGAACATCCAGAAGTGGCTAAAATCTGGCTACAAATGTTTGTTTAAATAATACTGGCTTCCAAATGAGGGAGAGGATCTTTAGGCAACATTGGATAAGGATTTAAGTATGAAGTACCTGCAGTACCATTAGGAACTCTTATGAAGATTTGACATTCATGGTCTCTGATGCTCAGTGATGGTCTCTGATCCCAGTTGACCTGACACTTGCTTCTCTTGCCTTTGAGAGTGTTGCTCTAGGCATCTTTAGACCTACACACCTTCTTCTCTTGGGCATGCTATCTATCTCTCCACGAAGGCACACCTTTCCAACATAAGCAACTGAAATTTCCGTGGGAAAGCAAAAGAGGTGTGAAACAATTCTCTTTTTGGACCTTGCAGGTTTCATAAAGAATCTATCATCTCCCCGGCTTCCAGACTCTATGTTTCCAGAGAAGAAACCAGATATGAGGATGTCCCCTTAGGTATTTTGTTCACATCTTCAAGAGAATAAGATACAGTTTTATCAGAACAAGAGATATGAAGCACAGAGCACTAGTACAGGTGCATCAACTGCTGAGAGTTAAGAGCATAGCTTGGGTGTCAGCAAAAAAAAGTTCACCCTCTGGCAATGTCAATCACTGTGAACTTGGCTAGGTTACTTAACCTGCCTGATACTGTTTCCTCATCTGTGAAATGGATATTGTCTCGGTGTCTACCTCATAGCGTGAGAATTAAACCTGAAAGTGTACGGTGAGGAGAGCTTTTGTCAACAGTTTTTCTTATATAAACATTCGTCTCAATTCTGGGAATTTATCCTTAGAGCAAGTTAAGTGTGGTTAGTGTTTGAAAGATTGGAGGAGACTCTTATGATCAAAGAGGGAAGGCAGCCTCAACAGGAGAAGAAAGATTGTTAATTCCAGTTGGAATGTATTTGATGAAAAGCAGGGGATGGAGAAGTTTCACCTAATGCTGATTTAGATGAAGCATTCTGCAAATGGTATTGTTACAGGAAACAGTTTTGAGTCTTTACCATTAGCAAATACTGTGCAGATCACTTTGGAGAACACAAGGGTGAATTGATGTCTTAAGGGCAGGAATTATGTTTACCCATTATTATCTGTCAGGTAATAGATGGTGAATAAATATGCTTTGAATGAATGGACTAGAAAAGGCTTTGACTTGATTCTTATAATTTATGTAAAACAGATGTGCAAATAAATGATGATGCAATGTAGGAAGTGGTAACTATTCAGAGTTTGATACAAGTGAAGAGAGATGGGATAATACCAGAAGCGTGATGGGTCAGGAGGAAGGTGGGACATTTATAAAACATCTCCTTTCTGTCATTTACAAAACTCTTCACCTGCACAACCTTGAGTAAGTCAGTTCTAATCGGTGTTTGTTGAACACCCACAATGCACCGGGAATCCATGGTAATGCACCAGGTTTCTTAATAGAGGGGCCCCAACCTCCCCATCTGCAAAATGACGGTGGTGGTTATACTGAATTCCTTGGATCTTTGTGAAGTTTTAGTGAAACAGCATATGCAAAGCACTTTTTTAAACTAAAAAGTGGTTTTCAACTGTGCATCGCTGTTGAGACGTCTGCTCTGGGAGTTCATTAAACAGAGAAAGACGACTTTCAGGTGGAGCAATGAACAGAAATGGCCTCCACGTAGGGACCAAAAAAATTACCTGAGTCCTTTTACATTATATCTGTTGAAGCATCATGGAGCATTTCTGAATGTTTCCAAAGAGAAATGAGAAAAATGTACAATTGAATAAAAGATGGATGTTTGTTATAAAAATGTCATCCAAAAGGCTTCAGAAAACATGCTCGGCTAATTAGCCATTATGATCAGGTATCTATGGAAACAGCTGTATATCAGTACTCAAAATAGACAGTCGTTTAACCATTTAACAGAGAAGAAGAACACAGAAGTGAGCCTTGTTTAGTGATTTCTTGCAACATATATACTAGGAGAAAAATGTAGAATTTTAAAGGAAAAAAATAACATTAAAATTAAAAAGATCCAGGTGGGAATGAGGGAGTAGAATAAAGGAACTCGTTTGCATGACTAAAGACTACGCCTGTTTTATGTGCATTAGCAGCAACACACATTGGGCCCTTGATAAGATAATAATTTGCAGGAATATTTCACATATATTATCAATAATACAAAAAACGTTTAAGCTTTACTTATGTTGTCTAGCAGCACAAAGATGAAAAGGATACAATCTCTGTCCTTGAGGAACTCACAGTATGAAGATCAGGAGAAAAATTTAATAGGGAAGATCCCTGTGAAGCATTCTGGGAACACAGATGAGTACATTACAGATTTGGTGTTAGAGCTGGGGATCAGTGAGAACCACAGGGAAAAGTGGCATTTGAGCATGGCCATAAAGCCAGAGAGATAGTCATACAAGTGGAGAAGATGGATAAGGAATGGTGCCAGCAACATGCCATGACCTTGAATTATGTGCACAGTGCACTGGGAAATGACCAAAGCAGTGGACTTCGAGGTTCTTCTGAGACTTTGAACACATTACAAATATATCCTAATCTAAGCCTCATAACAACCCTATACTGGGTATTATTATCATCATGCAAATTTTACAAATAATGAAGCAGATGCTCAGAGGTATTCAGTAACTTGCCCATGATCATCCTGCTAAGAGTCAGGATTTAAGTTGATAACTGCTTGGCTTATGAGCCTGGGGTCTGCATCCAGCTTCCCACTCTGATTTGCTCTTTGTCTCTGATTCTTTGTCTTCCTTTTTTTTTTTTTTTTTTTTTGGCTGTACCATGCAGCTTCCAGGATCTTAGTTCCCTGACCAGGGACTGAACCCCAGGCCCTTGACAGTGAAAGTACAGAGTCCTAACCACTGGACCACCAGGGAATTACCTGTCTCTGATTCTTTACTGTTCCTGGTTTCCCAGCCTCCTGTTTGGGATCTTGTATTCAAATCGTCCCAAGATAAAGTTTGATTGGGACTCAATCATCATCCAACATGGAGCATCTCTGCTAAACAGAGTTCTCATGGGAAGCCACTACAAGGATGCTGGTCCTCTTCTTATGTCTAGCTTATATGTGCATCCAGATTCATGTCTAGTCAGAAGTGGCCAGGACAAACATCACATGACAGGAGGTATAATTTAGGAGCAAGTGGTTCCCAAGGAATGCGGGGCTGAGAAACTGTCTGCGGGCATAGCAGGACTCAAGAGTCTTATAAACTGATCCCCAGAACAACTCAGCTCCTGTGGACAAGAGTTGAGCCCCTTGATAACTCCCTATGTATAGAACTGTCGTTTCTCCATCTGTCCAGCCCAAGTCATTGGTCTATATATATACAGTTCTCCTTCCCGTACTCCTGATTTGTGTTGCAAACCACACTGGGAATAGAGCTTTGATATGAGTACCAGCCTGACTGGCTGATGTCCTGAATTCCTGACAAATTATTTCTAAGCCATTCCCACAAGGGATGGAACTTCTGAAGCTCTGTTTTAATCTAGAATCTTCACTTGCTTACGACTTCCTTAACAACACATGTGACTTTCCTAATGACAACTGCTGCACCTGAGAGATGATCCTTGGTCATGGAGCAATCCTACAGAATGATAACAGCAATGGCTTGGCAATGGCAGAACAAATGAGCACCAGGGTATAGTAAGCAGGAACCACCATAGCACCTGATCAAGTCTTCTGAGAGGCTGCCTTTGGAACAGAATAGAACTCCAGTCATTTTTAGACTCCTTTTTTTTTTTTTTTTGCAGTACGTGGGCCTCTCACTGTTGTGGCCTCTCCCCCTGCAGAGCACAGGCTCCAGACACGCAGGCTCAGCAGCCATGGCTCACGGGCCCAGCCGCTCCGTGGCATGTGGGATCTTCCCTGACCGGGACATGAACACGTGTCCCCTGAATCGGCAGGTGGACTCTCAACCACTGCGCCACCAGGGAAGCCCCAGTCTCCTTTTGATGTATGTAAATGTAATACATATGAAAAATATAACCTGAGGGGGGATGGTAAAAGTACCTATTTTACTTGAAATATTCATTCTAAACTGACTGTGAAAAGGTATGGCAGGTATATATGTGTATTCCCTTAAAGCAGGCACCAAGAAAACCAAAAAAAATGTATAACCCAAAAACCCATACATTAATTAAAATGAAAAGCTAAAACCTATTCAAATAATCCAAAAGAGGGAAGTAAATGAGGAATGAAAGAACAAAAACCAAAGGAGACAAATAGAAAATGAGTAATTAAGTGATATCCTTAAATCTAATCATATCAATAATTATATTAAATGTAAGTAGTCAAAACACACCAATTAATAGACACATTGCCAAATTAAATTGGGGGCGAGAAACCTATTTCTGTCTATAAAATACCCTTGTTAAATATAATAATACAGATACATTACAAGTAAAAAGATGGAAAATGATATATTAAGCAAATGTTAATTTTAAAAGAATAAAATATAGTGGTTATTAGTATTAGATCAAGAAAAATTACCAGGTGGGACTTCCCTGACAGTCCAGAGTTTAAGACTCCATGCTTCCACTGCAGGGGGCCCAGGTTTAATCCCCGGTCAGGGAACTAAGATCTCGCATGCCGAGAGACACGGCCAAAAAGTAGAAAATAAAATGAAATAAAATGTGTTATTTCTTTAAAAAAAGAAAACTTACCAGGGATCAAGAAAGATATTATTAATGACAAAATGGACAATTCACCAAGTGTGTTAGTTTGCTGGGGCTGCCATAACTAAGTACCACAAACCGAGTGGCTTAAACAACAGAAATTTATTGTCTCACAGTTCTGGAGGCTAGAAGTTAAAAATCAAGGTATCAGTAAGGTTGATTCCTTCTGAGGGCTGAGAGAGAATCAGTTTCCTGCCTTTTGCCTAGATTCTGGTGCTTTGCTGGCAATCTTTGGTGTTTCCTTGACTTGTAGAAGGATCACTCCAATCTCTGGCTTCATCTTCGCATAGTCTTCTGCCAGTATACATGTCTGTGTCCAAGTTTCCTCTTTTTATATGCACACCGTTGTATTGGGTTAGAAGCACACTCTACTACAGTACAACCTCATCTTAACTAATTACATCTGTAACCACCCTATCCCCAAATAAGGTAACATTCTGAGATACTAAGGGCTAGGACTTCAACATATAGATTGAGGGGAATGCAATTCAATTCATAACATCAAGGAAACATAACAATACTAAATGTGTATGAATATAAACTCAGATTTTCAAACTACATGGAGCAAAAACTGGTAGAACTAAAAGGAGAAATGGACAAATCCACAATTATAATTTGAGACTTACGAGGCACAGGTTAAGGCTACGTGATGCCATAAACCCAAACCAACAACAGTGACCTTTGTAAAAGAAAGAAAAAGAATACACATTGCGGGGAAAAAAAGAAATCAAATCGTCTTTGTTCACAGATGGCATGATTGCCTATGTAGAAAAATCCAAAGGAATCTACAGAAAAGGCTCCTAAAATGAATGATTGAGTTTTGCAAGGTCACATTTTACAAAGGTAACATAAAATATCAATTGTATTTCTATAAGCTAGAAATAAACAATTGGAGATCAAAAATGCTAACAGTACTATTTACTATAGCATCCAAAAAAGAAATACCTAGGAATTTATCTAACAAAATGTGGGCAGGATGCATAGGCTGGAAACTACAAATCCCTAATGAAATAAAACAAATAGGATCTAAGTAAATAGAGAGAGACACTATTTTGTGGAGTGTAAGACTCCATGTTGGAACCCTCAGATTCTTCTGTAGAGTCAATGCAATCCCAGTTATAATCCCATATTGACAAGCTGATTCTTGGTGGAAATATAAATTGGTACAATAACTTGGGTCAACTGTGTAGCAGTGTGTATTAAGGATGGGGATGTACACACACCATGACCCAGCAATTCTACACCCAGACTTACACCCAACAGATACATACTTCCATTCACCAAAGATAATGAACAAGAACATCCAGGGGAGCACGACTAACTGAAAGCTTTAAACTGCCCACGGGTTCCGCTACAGGTGGATACAGGTAAATGGCTGTAGGGTCGCACAATAGGATTTAAAAAAAAAAAAAAAAAGGGCTTCCCTGGTGGCGCAGTGGTTGAGAGTCCGCCTGCTGATGCAGGGGACGCGGGTTTGTGCCCCGGTCCGGGAAGATCCCACATGCCGCGGAGCGGCTGAGCCCGTGAGCCATGGCCGCTGAGCCTGCGCGTCCGGAGCCTGTGCTCTGCAGCGGGAGAGGCCACAACAGTGAGAGGCCTGCGTACCGCAAAAAAGAAAAAAAAAACCCTATAGACTGATGAATCTCACAAAAAGCCTACTGAGTGAAAGATGCCAGGCATGAAAAGGTACAGGATATATGTATATACTTTCGATCAAATTAAAAAACAGGTAAAACACATATGTACTCTTACAAATCAGGAAAATAGTTACCTTTTGGGAGAGGTATGATTGGATGGGGTGAGAGGGCCTCTATCATTCTGGTAATGTTGTGTTGTATCAGTAACCAAGGTACTGGTTACACAAATGTGTTCAATCTGTGAAAATCACCCTCATCATTTGTGTATTATTCTTTATTTTGAATTGATTTTTGGGGGGGCCACACTGAGTGACATGTGGGACCTTAGTTCCCCAAACAGGAGTTGAACCTGTGCCCCTCACTGCAGTGGAAGTACAGAGTCTTAACCACTGGATCATCAGGGAAGTCCCTGTGTACCATTCTTGACATATGTTATACTTCACCATCGAAAAAAAATTGGAGTGTCTTCTCCTGCCTCAAAATGCAATTTGGAGTCCTAAGTTTTCAGTACCCACTCAGCAGTTCCTGGAGGCACTGTACAAACACACACTCACACCAGCACTCATACAAGTGCTCTCCCACATTCGCGTGCCACGCAGGAAAACACACAGTGACATATATTCATTCACACATATGCACACACATGTATATATGCAAACATGCACATACATACCCACACACCCATGTGTGGGTTTTCTCCTGTGTGCTGTGACGTGTCTGTGGTCCCAACCTTCACCCTCTCCCCAGCCTTAGCTGCTAAGTTCTTCTCACAGAGGAATTCTGTGTTTTCTTTTTTGTCCCCTGCTGGGCCTGCCTCTTTGACACACAAACAAACAGTTAAGTGTTTAATGCTGACACACTGAAGCGTGCAGAGTTAAAAAGCTTTGGCTCTTAGAAATCTCAACACTGGAAATGATAGCAGGTGGCTTCACCCAGAAATTGTGCATGACCATGTTCTGCTCTCTCCACAGCTTAGAAGAAAAATAAACAAAGGCAATGAAAACGCTTCCAGATGGGTAAGGTAGTCTGTCCTGGTAGCAGATACCTTTTCCTTCTTCATAACTTATGCGGATTCATTGAGGAATTCATTTGTGCACAGATTGTAAGAAGCTGAAGAAAGATCTCAAGTCAGACCTCTGGGTGGAGAAAGAAGAAAACAGGAAGAAAGAATGAAGGAAGAAGAGAAAAGAGCAAAAGAGGAGGCGGTCAAAGGAGAGAAGCAAAGGTTTGCGCGTTTTCTCTTGCAAAGTAAGTTTGGGAAGAAATCATGACCAAGTATACACTTAAAAATCTTTGTGGTCAGTGAAAAGTGCATTGACTTTTTAAAAACTTTTAATTTTATATTGGAGTATAGTTGATTAACAATGTGCTAGTTTCAGGTGTACAGCAAAGTGATTCAGTCCTACATATACATGTATCTATTCTTTTTCAAATTCTTTGCCCATTTAGGTCATTACAGAATATTGAGCAGAGTTCCCTGTGCTATACAGTAGGTCCTTGTTGGTTATCTATTTTAAATATAGTAGTGTATACATGTCAATCCCAAATTCCCCAACCCTTCCCCCCTAGTAACCATAAGTTAAGTCTGTGAGTCTGTTTCTGTTTTGTAAATAAGTTCATTTGTATCATTTTTTTTTAGATTTCTCCATATAAGCAATATCATATGATATTTGTCCTTCTCTGTCTGACTTACTTCACCTAGTATGAAAGGATACATGCATCCCAATGTTCATTGCAGCACTGTTTACAAGAGCCAAGACATGGAAGCAACCTAAATGTCCATCAGCAGATGAATGGATAAAGAAGATATGGTACATATGTACGATACAATGGAATATTACTCAGCCATTAAAAATAATGAAATAATGCCATTTGCAGCAACATGTATGGACCTGGAGATTACCATACTAAGTGCATTGACTTTTTGATGTTCTCTGATGTTCTCACAAGGGGCAGTCACAGAGCACATAAAATCAGCAACAATGTCATTTAAATTACGAACCACCACGGTGCCCAATATGGTTCCAGTACAAAACACTCTTGCCTGTGTTGCCAGATCACACCAGACAGTGAGCAAAGTTAGGTCACAATGATGACTGCTCAATGGAAATCTTGTGGATCTGCCCTTGCTTGGAGGTTTCTAACCTCTCCCACATCACTGGGGTTTCCCTGGAGATGTTTCACCTGTAGTTTTATGCCTGGTCCTCTCAGTGACCATGTGGCGCCCACCATTTTCCTCTCATACCTGCCTTAGCTGATTGCCTGGATCTCTGGCCAGACTCTGATGTCCCCAAGTTCATCTTCAAGGAGCTACAGGCTCAGGTAGCTCTCCTGAATCCCTGTGAAACCACTTCCTGTTGCTTCCAGGGCTCCACCTCCTCTAGGTTATGTCCCCCATTGGCATTTAAAGGGTGAGAGATGACTCCCAAAGCGTTGACCATGGCCAATCCCAGCAGCATCCCTGGAAAGGAGGCTCTATCACATATTTTCTTCTGGTCTCTGTGGTGCCTTTCCCAAACCACCAGGTTTCTCTATGCTCTTTTAGTATTTGTTACATAGGATGATATCATTCAACCATCAGAGCATTCTGGCGAGGAAGGGATACTGTACCTTCTTATAAAAATAAGAAAACTGAGGTGCAAAGAGATTGACTTTCCTGGTGTCACACAGTGGTGAAATGGCTTCAAATTTTGACCCCAGAACATGTTTGATTCATCATGACTTAGTGCTTGTAACCAAAATGTAATTATTTCTCACTTTGTCTGTCTTCCAGAGCAGATGATAAACTCCAGATCTATGTCATCTTTTGGTTCAAATTACCCATTCCACACCCAAAACAGCAGCATAGACCATGCAATCTGGTTAATCTTTTTCCATGTGGCTAAACCCCATTCAACCTTCAGGGATTACTTACTTAAACATGATTTTCTTAGGGAGCCCTTTCCTGACTCTTGCCTTACTTTGGGATCGCTGGTTATACCATCCCATAACTCCTTATATGTCCCCTGTGATGGTACCCATTGTGCTTAATTGTAAATATCAATGTCTTAAAGAAAGGAGTGTCTGCCTCATTCACAAATGCAACCCCAGTTCCCATCACCTATTTGAGCACCTGGCACTAAGCATATGCATAATATGTATTTATGTAAGACAGAAGTATTCTGATGCGTATACTAATTACTCTGGAAGTTTATTTAAAATGTAGATGTGTCAGATTCCGTGGACCTGTGATGTGACCCAGGAACTTGCATTGGATCAATCAGTTTTCAAATTTCGATGCTGAAAGATAGTTTGCATATGTTTATTGAGTGAGTTAATCTTTAGGTGGATGGATGGGTAGATTGATAACAATGAATAAATATTGGGTTGGCCAAAAGCTTCATTCGGGTTTTTGTGTAAGATGTTACGGAAAAACCCTAACGAACTTTTTGGCCAACCCAACTACATCCATTAGCCATTTAATGAATGAATGGACAAATAAATATAATGCCGAGCTGAAGCTACATCTGAGATTACGTTGACCCCATTAAGATTCATTTTACTCTTTCCTGAGTCCAGCCTAAGTAGTGAGTCTTCCCTTTGACATCTCTTTAAAGCAAATGCTCTGGGATGAATAGTTCTCTGATAATCATCATCATTATATTTTTATATTATTTTTTTTTCCTTTTTTTTTATTTTACAAATTTAATCAGTTATACATATACATATGTTCCCATATCCCCTCCCTTTTGCGTCTCCCTCCCACCCTCCCTATCCCACCCCTCCAGGCGGTCAGAGAGAACCAAGCTGATCTCCCTGTGCTATGCGGCTGCTTCCCACTAGCTATCTACCTTACGTTTGGTAGTGTATATATGTCCATGCCGCTCTTTCACTTTGTCACAGCTTACCCTTCCCCCTCCCCATATCCTCAAGTCCATGCTCTAGTAGGTCTGTGTCTTTATTCCTGTCTTACCCCTATGTTCTTCATGACATTTTTTTCTTAAATTCCATATATATGTGTCAGCATACAGTATTTGTCTTTCTCTTTCTGACTTACTTCACTCTGTATGACAGACTCTAGGTCCATCCACCTCATTACAAATAGCTCAATTTCATTTCTTTTTATGGCTGAATAATATTCCATTGTATATATGTGCCACATCTTCTTTATCCATTCATCCGATGATGGACACTTAGGTTGTTTCCATCTCCGGGCTATTGTAAATAGGGCTGCTATGAACATTTTGGTACATGTCTCTTTTTGAATTATGGTTTTCTCAGGGTATATGCCCAGTAGTGGGATTGCTGGGTCATATGGTAGTTCTATTTGTAGGTTTTTAAGGAACCTCCATACCGTTCTCCATAGTGGCTGTACCAATTCACATTCCCACCAGCAGTGCAAGAGTGTTCCCTTTTTTCCACACCCTCTCCAGCATTTATTGTTTCTAGATTTTTTGATGATGGCCATTCTGACTGGTGTGAGATGATATCTCATTGTAGTTTTGATTTGCATTTCTCTAATGAGTAAAGATGTTGAGCATCCTTTCATGTGTTTGTTGGCTGTCTGTATATCTTCTGTGGAGAAATGTCTATTTAGGTCTTCTGCCCATTTTTGGATTGGGTTGTTTGTTTTTTTGCTATTGAGCTGCATGAGCTGCTTATAAATTTTGGAGATTAATCCTTTGTCAGTTGCTTCATTTGCAAATATTTTCTCCCATTCTGAGGGTTGTCTTTTCGTCTTGTTTATGGTTTCCTTTGCTGTGCAAAAGCTCTTAAGTTTCATTAGGTCCCATGTGTTTATTTTTGTCTTTATTTCCATTTCTCTAGGAGGTGGGTCAAAAAGGATCTTGCTGTGATTTATGTCATAGAGTGTTCTGCCTATGTTTTCCTCTAGGAGTTTGATAGTGTCTGGCCTTACATTTAGGTCTTTAATCCATTTTGAGCTAATTTTTGTGTATGGTGTTAGGGAGTGATCTAATCTCATACTTTTACATGTCCCTGTCCAATTTTCCCAGCACCACTTATTGAAGAGACTGTCCTTTCTCCACTGTACATTCCTGCCTCCTTTATCAAAGATAAGGTGACCATATGTCCGTGGGTTTATCTCTGGGCTTTCTATCCTGTTCCATTGATCTATCTTTCTGTTTTTGTGCCAGTACCATACTGTCTTGATTACTGTAGCTTTGTAGTATAGTCTGAAGTCAGGGAGCCTGATTCCTCCAGCTCCATTTTTCGTTCTCAAGATTGCTTTGGCTATTCGGGGTCTTTTGTGTTTCCATACAAATTGTGAAATTTTTTGTTCTAGTTCTGTGAAAAATGCCATTGGTAGTTTGATAGGAATTGCATTGAATCTGTAGATTGCTTTGGGTAATAGAGACATTTTCACAATGTTGATTCTTCCAATCCAAGAACATGGTACATCTCTCCATCTATTTGTATCATCTTTAATTTCTTTCATCAGTGTCTTATAATTTTCTGCATACAGGTCTTTTGTCTCCTTAGGTAGGTTTATTCCTAGATATTTTATTCTTTTTGTTGCAATGGTAAATGGGAGTATTTCCTTGATTTCACTTTCAGATTTTTCATCATTAGTATATAGGAATGCCAGAGATTTCTGTGCATTAATTTTGTATCCTGCAACTTTACCAAATTCATTGATTAGCTCTAGTAGTTTTCTGGTAGCATCTTTAGGATTCTCTATGTATAGTATCATGTCATCTGCAAACAGTGACAGCTTTACTTCTTCTTTTCCCATTTGGATTCCTTTTATTTCCTTTTCTTCTCTGATTGCTGTGGCTAAAACTTCCAAAACTATGTTGAATAAGAGTGGTGAGAGTGGGCAACCTTGTCTTGTTCCTGATCTTAGTGGAAATGGTTTCAGTTTTTCACCATTGAGGACGATGCTGGCTGTGGGTTTGTCATATATGGCCTTTATTATGTTGAGGAAAGTTCCCTCTATGCCTACTTTCTGCAGGGTTTTTATCATAAATGGGTGTTGAATTTTGTCAAAAGCTTTCTCTGCATCTATTGAGATGATCATATGGTTTTTCTCCTTCAGTTTGTTAATATGGTGTATCACATTGATTGATTTGCGTATATTGAAGAATCCTTGCATTCCTGGAATAAACCCCACTTGATCATGGTGTATGATCCTTTTAATGTGCTGTTGGATTCTGTTTGCTAGTATTTTGTTGAGGATTTTTGCATCTATGTTCATCAGTGATATTGGCCTGTAGTTTTCTTTCTTTGTGACATCCTTGTCTGGTTTTGGTATCAAGGTGATGGTGGCCTCGTAGAATGAGTTTGGGAGTGTTCCTCCCTCTGCTATATTTTGGAAGAGTTTGAGAAGGATAGGTGTTAGCTCTTCTCTAAATGCTTGATAGAATTCCCCTGTGAAGCCATCTGGTCCTGGGCTTTTGTTTGTTGGAAGATTTTTAATCACAGTTTCAATTTCAGTGCTTGTGATTGGTCTGTTCATATTTTCTATTTCTTCCTGATTCAGTCTTGGCAGGTTGTGCATTTCTAAGAATTTGTCCATTTCTTCCAGGTTGTCTATTTTATTGGCATAGAGTTGCTTATAGTAATCTCTCATGATCTTTTGTATTTCTGCAGTGTCAGTTGTTACTTCTCCTTTTTCATTTCTAATTCTATTGATTTGAGTCTTCTCCCTTTTTTTCTTGATGAGTCTGGCTAATGGTTTATCAATTTTGTTTATCTTCTCAAAGAACCAGCTTTTAGTTTTATTGATCTTTGCTATCGTTTCCTTCATTTCTTTTTCATTTATTTCTGATCTGATTTTTATGATTTCTTTCCTTCTGCTAACTTTGGGATGTTTTTGTTCTTCTTTCTCTAATTGCTTTAGGTGCAAGGTTAGGTTGTTTATTCGAGATATTTCCTGTTTCTTAAGGTGGGATTGTATTGCCATAAACTTCCCTCTTAGAACTGCTTTTGCTGCATCCCATAGGTTTTGGGTCGTCGTGTCTCCATTGTCATTTGTTTCTAGGTATTTTTTAATTTCCTCTTTGATTTCTTCAGTGATCACTTCGTTATTAAGTAGTGTATTGTTTAGCCTCCATGTGTTTGTATGTTTTACAGCTCTTTTCCTGTAATTGATATCTAGTCTCATAGCATTGTGGTCGGAAAAGATACTTGATACAATTTCAATTTTCTTAAATTTACCAAGGCTTGATTTGTGACCCAAGATATGATCTATCCTGGAGAATGTTCCATGAGCGCTTGAGAAAAATGTGTATTCTGTTGTTTTTGGATGGAATGTCCTATAAATATCAATTAAGTCCATCTTGTTTAATGTATCATTTAAAGCTTGTGTTTCCTTATTTATTTTCATTTTGGATGACCTGTCCATTGGTGAAAGTGGGGTGTTAAAGTCCCCTACTATGATTGTGTTACTGTCGATTTCTCCTTTTATGGCTGTTAATATTTCCCTTATGTATTGAGGTGTTCCTATGTTTGGTGCATAAATATTTACAATTGTTATATCTTCTTCTTGGATTGATCCCTTGATCATTATGTAGTGTCCTTCTTTGTCTCTTCTAGTAGTCTTTATTTTAAAGTCTATTTTGTCTGATATGAGAATTGCTACTCCAGCTTTCTTTTGGTTTCCATTTGCATGGAATATCTTTTTCCATCCCCTTACTTTCAGTCTGTATGTGTCTCTAGGTCTGAAGTGGGTCTCTTGTAGACAGCATATATATGGGTCTTGTTTTTGTATCCATTCAGCCAGTCTGTGTCTTTTGGTGGGAGCATTTAGTCCATTTACATTTAAGGTAATTATTGATATGTATGTTCCTATTCCCATTTTCTTAATTGTTTTGGGTTCGTTATTGTAGTTCTTTTCCTTCTGTTGTGTTTCTTGCCTAGAGAAGTTCCTTTAGCATTTGTTGTAAAGCTGGTTTGGTGGTGCTGAACTCTCTCAGCTTTTGCTTGTCTGTAAACGTTTTAATTTCTCCATCAAATCTGAATGAGATCCTTGCTGGGTAGAGTAATCTTGGTTGCAGGTTTTTCTCCTTCATCACTTTAAGTATGTCCTGCCACTCCCTTCTGGCTTGTAGAGTTTCTGCTGAGAGATCAGCTGTTATCCTGATGGGGATTCCCTTGTGTGTTATTTGTTGTTTTTGCCTTGCTGCTTTTAATATGATTTCTTTGTGTTTAATTTTTGACAGTTTGATTAATATGTGTCTTGGTGTATTTCTCCTTGGATTTATTCTGTATGGGACTCTCTGTGCCTCCTGGACTTGATTAACGATTTCCTTTCCCATATTAGGGAAGTTTTCAACTATAATCTCTTCAAATATTTTCTCAGTCCCTTTCTTTTTCTCTTCTTCTTCTGGAACCCCTATAATTCGAATGTTGGTGCGTTTAATGTTGTCCCAGAGGTCTCTGAGACTGTCCTCTGTTCTTTTCATTCTTTTTCCTTTATTTTGCTGTGCAGCAGTTATTTCCACTATTTTATCTTCCACCTCATTTATCCGTTCTTCTGCCTCAGTTATTCTGCTATTGATCCCATCTAGAGTATTTTTTATTTCATTTATTGTGTTTTTAATCGATGCTTGATTCGTCTTTAGTTCTTCTAGGTCCTTGTTAACTGTTTCTTGCATTTTGTCTATTCTATTTCCAAGATTTTGGATCATCTTTACCATCATTATTCTGAATTCTTTTTCAGATAGACTGCCTATTACCTCTTCATTTGTTAGGTCTGGTGGGTTTTTATCTTGCTCCTTCTCCTGCTGTGTGTTTTTCTGTCTTCTCATTTTGCTTATGTTACTGTGTTTGGGGTCTCCTATTTGCAGGCTGCAGGTTCGTAGTTCCCGTTGTTTTTGGTGTCTGTCCCCAGTGGCTAAGGTTGGTTTAGTGGGTTGTGTAGGCTTCTTGTTTGAGGGGACTACTGCCTGTGTTCTGGTGGATGAGGCTGGATCTTGTCTTTCTGGTGGGCAGGTCCACGTCTGGTGGTGTGTTTTGGGGTGTTTGCAGACTTTTTATGATTTGAGGCAGCCTCTCTGCTAATGGGTGGCGTTGTGTTCCTGTCTTGCTAGTTGTTTGGCAAAGGGTGTCCAGCACTGTAGCTTGCTGGTCGTTGAGTGAAGCTGGGTGCTGGTGTTGAGATGGAGATCTCTGGAAGATTTTCGCCGTTTGATATTATGTGGAGCTGGGAGGTCTCTTGTGGACCAGTGTCCTGAAGTTCGCTCTCCCCCCTCAGAGACACAGCACTGACTCCTGGCTACTCAATTTGGGATGATTTGTTGTCTATTCATGTATTCCACAGATGCAGGGTACATGAAGTTGATTGTGGAGCTTTAATCCGCTGCTTCTGAGGCTGCTGGGAGAGGTTTCCCTTTCTCTTCTTTGTTCTCACAGCTCCTGGGTCTCAGCTTTGGATTTGGCCCCGCCTCTGCGTGTAGGTCGCCGGAGGGCGTCTGTTCTTCGCTCAGACAGGACAGGGTTAAAGGAGCAGCCTCTTCGGGGACTCTGGCTCACTCAGGCCGGGCGGGAGGGAGGGGCACGGAGTGCGGGGCGAGCCTGCAGCGGCAGAGGTCGGCGTGACGTTGCACCAGCCCGAGGCGCACCGTGCGTTCTCCCAGGGAAGCCGCCCCTGGATCCCGGGACCCCGGCAGTAGCAGGCTGCACAGGCTCCCGGAAGGGCGGTGTGGACAGTGACCTTCGCTCGCACACAGGCTTCTTGGCGGCGGCAGCAGCAGCCCCAGCGTCCCACGCCCGTCTCTGGGCTCCGCGCTTTCAGCCGCGACTCGCGCCCGTCTCTGGAGCTCCTTTACGCGGCGCTCTTAATCCCCTCTCCTCGCGCACCAGGAAACCAAGAGGGAAGAAAAAGTCTCCTGCCTCTTCGGCAGCTCCAGAGTTTTCCCGGACTCCCTCCCGGCTAGCTGTGGCACATCAGCCCCCTTCAGGCTGAGTTCTCGCCGCCAGCCCCAGTCCTCTCCCTGCGCTCTGACCGAAGCCCGAGCCTCAGCTCCAGCGCCGTCCGCCTCGGCGGGGGAGCAGACAAGCCTCTCGGGCTGGTGAGTGCCGCTCGGCACCGCTCCTCTGTGCGGGAATCTCTCTGCTTTGCCCTACCCAGGTATGTGGGGAGTTTCTTGCCTTTTGGGAGGTCTGGGGTCTTCTGTCAGCGTTCAGTAGGTGTTCTGTAGGAGTTGTTCCACGTGTAGCTGTATTTCTGGTGTATCTGTGGGGAGAAAGGTGATCTCCGCGTCTTACTCTTCCGCCATCTTACCCGGAAGTCTTCCATCATCATTATATTTTACTCACCTCACCAACACTCCAAATGAAGCCTTTGCACTAAATGTTTACAGAAACAAACAGCTGGGAACTAGGAAAACTCTTAATCAACCTGAAAGTAAACACTATGCTGCCATTTAAATAACTATCATCTCCCCACACATGAACTCCTTAAGACCAACACTGAATAAATGCAGAGAACACATCTATTAGCTGAAAATGAAGAAAATAGTATTTATGAAATGAGTACTTTGAATTTGATGAATGTTTATAAATGTGTTTATGTATGAATTGAATATTAACTTATAGCTTGAAAGGGTTTAATTCGCCTTGGAATATTGTTTTGGAGCACAGGAAACATAACCAATTCACAAAGGGAAAGGCAAAGGATATCTGCACGCACAACTGAGGTCAATTAATTAGGCAATTTGCATACATTTGAACGGTTATTTTCAGGGCCTTTTTTTTTTTTGACATTTGGCTCTTCCAGTCCCATATTGTGTTTTCAGCATTCTATTTATGCAACACGTCAATCACTCAGCCACTCTGAGTGCATCGTGATTGGCTCAGGTGCAGCCCTGGAGGCCACCGTCTTCCTGAGAACTAGTTATCTCTGCACAAAAGACATAATAACTTGTCCAAATCAGCCCTAGAATGACAAGGAGGGAAGTTAGGTTTCAACCAAAGCAATGAATTTGATATAGACCCATAAAATATTGGTAAACAGCTACTGGAATACAGTAGAAGCTCAGTAATTATTTGTTGAGTGAGTGAATAAATGAATGAGAGCTAGCCTGGATTTCAAGAATCATTGAATGCAGAGTTTTTAAACATGATTGCAATAGTATCATTTAAACCTTTTGAAACCCACACCTTCCTCAACAGTGCTTTAACCCTCTATATGTTGCACTGAGCCATGTCTCAGGAAGATTTTGTGAAGCCTTACTGGATTCCAATTACTTTATAAAAATAAAATGTATATTTAATATGCTTTTACAATGAGTTATTTTGGTCCTTCGGGTTTTGAAAATTCCCATGAAGGATCCCCCACCCTCCCAATATCAAGGCAAAATTATAGAGGGTCCTTGGGGCTTCCCTGGTGGCACAGTGGTTGAGAATCTGCCTGCCACTGCAGGGGACACGGGTTCGAGCCCTGGTCTGGGAGGATCCCACGTGCTGCAGAGCAACTAGACCCGTGAGCCACAACTACTGAGCCTACACGTCTGGAGCCTGTGCTCCACAACAAGAGAGGTCGTGATAGTGAGAGGCCCGTGCACCGCAATGAAGAGTGGCCCCCGCTTGCCACAACTAGAGAAAGCCCTCGCACAGAAATGAAGACCCAACACAGCCAAAATAAATAAATAAATTAATACCCTGTCTTGAAAAACCTCACAGAGACCCACAGAGTTACCCTTTAAAAAAGAAAAATTATAGAGGGTCCTAATGTGAAGTCAAACAGCTAGTTAATCAAGTAATGATAAGATTAACTAGATAGACAATGATACCTAACCTCTACTCCCTGACAACAAATGCAGAAGGAGGCCATTGGTAATCAGATGTCCAAGAACTAGGAGTCAGCCGAGGGAAGAGTAATCGCACCATCAAAAGAGAACCCCATCCTTATAGGTTTTGTAATGTATCGGATTGTGCAAAGTGCTATTATACGTCTCACTCAATATGAGTTTATGAAAGAAGCGTGGAAGATGTTGTTGCCCTCATTTCGAACAGAAGGAAACCTACTCTTTTTATTGGAGTGGGATATTCAAAGCATGATCACTGCTACGCTCAATTCTGATCCTCAAGCTGGCTCCGCTTTCAAGGCCGAGAAACGGTACAGAGAGCAGTGCAGAAAGAAAATCCATTCATTCAGAGTGGGGTTAGTTAGCATTTAGTGTTGCTGGGTGAGCACCCACTGTGTGTCATGATTGTAAGGAAGGTATTCTGCCCATCCCACACAGTTTCCCTAAATTTTGGAAGATATATTAAGTATTTAACTACAGACAGAGCATCTCTTTCCACAGAGGGAATAAGAACGAAGAAAAGAATGCTAGGAACAATCATTGTTTACACTAACAGTAAAAAATTAAGGTGTGTAGGGCTAATAGTAAAGCATGTCTTTCCAGTAGTTTTGGTTAGGTGGAAGTTTAGACAGAGCCTGATAGAAATATATTCTCCAAATGAGGAGGCTGGAGGGAGTGTCTTTGAAAGAAAAATAAATAATTCATGAGACGCGTTCTACTATACTGAAATCAAACTTTGTCCACTCTCCAACTTCACCAAGATCTTGATCTAGGTAATCTTTGCTATTATCCTATAAGCCAAATAGTTGGCATGTAAGTGCTGCATTTGGTGATGTGAACCATTGAGAGTGTAGTGGAAAGGCACTGAAGTTGTAATTACATCATTTTGTTAAAAAGAGTGGCGAGTTAATATATTAAGAGCCTGCAATGTACCAGGCATTGTACTAGGCTCATTGACATACATTATCTAATTGAATTGTTACAATAACTCTTTGAGAAGCAAATTATATCCAGTTTCATTTATTTTGCAACCACGGCTCATGGAATGTTTAAGTGTGTCCAGTTTCCCTCAAGCAACAAGCAGCAGAACCAAGACTTGAGCTCAAATCTCCCCAACTTCAAATCCCAGATTCTCGCTTTCAGCTCCACTACCTGGAAACCATGGGGTGCACTCACACGGCTCCACTGAATACCTTGAGCGCTGATAACTTAGAACCCAGGAGAGTAGATTGCTTATTCCAGGCACTGAGAAAATAAGACCTGAGTCTAATTTTCCTGAGTCTGAGAATTCAGACTGCTGGCAGAACAGCCATTTCCCAGAAACTGGAAAGGAATGCTCTCCCCAAGCCCCCGAAACAAACACACAATTTCCCCTAGTTGTAATCTCCATCCTTGCTTCCCTTCCATCCCACTTTCCATTCACTACCTGTGGTCCCTGACCCATGCCCCATTCCTTTCTAGTCTATGAAGGTGACATGGCACAGACAGCAGGCTTAGTTTTGGAATCAGATAGAAGTGGTGGCTGAAAGGCTGATTCCCTGTGGTATTTTAAGCAAGATGAGCTCTCTCAGGCTTTTCTTCCTCATGCATTAAACAGGGAAAATAATGTTTAAACTGAAGTATTGTGAGTGTAAAGTGTCTGGTTTACAAAACTGAGCTATTATTTGTACAAATTGAACTATTACTGAAGTTCAATTCGATTCAGCAAACACTGACTAAGGGCACATTATATCAGATGACGACCAGGGTAAGATTTGGCTATTAGATTAGGCTAAGTAACTCCCAGTTCAAGCCACCAACCCCAAGAACAAGGAACTTCTTGGTTTGCTCCATGTCACATTCCTGCTCATGCTCTGCTCTCTTACGTTTGTATTTGTCTCCTGTTCCCTGCCTCTCACAGGCCCTGAGCACCTACGGCATTGCACTCTTCCTTGGTCCGGCCTCACATTCTTTCCTTGGTTCTAATCACCCGTGGTGTCTGGATTTTGCTAGTCTCCAGCTGCACCCTTCTCCATCCTCCCCCAGGGCGTGACATCATCGTGCTCACTCTTTGGAAGGAGAGTCACCACATTTGCACTCAAAAAACCATCCAAGGAGTTCGGGGCAAGGCTCTGGGGATTCTGATGAATGCAATACTAATTTCTGTATTCAGAGAAAGTATCAAGTGTGCATGCTTTCATTGACCTCTTACAGATTTCTATCATGAGAGCTTTCCTTAGAAACAGATGCCAGGGCCTCCCTGGTGGCGCAGTGGTTAAGAGTCCGCCTGCCGATGCAGGGGATGCGGGTTCGTGCCCCGGTCTGGGAGGATCCCACATGCCGTGGAGCGGCTGGGCCCGTGAGCCATGGCCGCTGGGCCTGCGCATCTGGAGCCTGTGCTCCGCGACGGGAGAGGCCACAACAGTGAGAGGCCCGCATACCGCAAAAAGAAAAAAAAAAAAAAAAAAAGAAACAGATGCCAATGCAAATGCTCTGATCCCAAGGCTAGTTGGGGTGCCCTCATTGTTCAGCCCCACAAAGAACCCCTCACAGGTCTTTAATAGCAAATACTGTAGTTTAAGTTGCTAGTTTGTTTGGGTAGTTCTTTTTTTTTTTACCTGTCTGCCTGTCTATCAAACTAATTTTCTTTCTTTCTTTCAAAGACAGAATAGGAGGTAGACAGAAAACCAGTATCTGAGAATCTGTTCACCATTCCTTACTTCTGAGACAGACACCTTGGTCCCCCAAAAAACTCCTTTTCTAAAGGCTGCAGAATGAGCCAGTCTCTTTCACACAGCTCTGTTGATTCATTCACGCTGACAAATGTCAACCAAAAAGCTCATCCATTCTGAAAAATAAATCCCCAGTGAAGATGCACTACCTTATCTCCAATCAAAAACTGCCTAAAATTTTGACTAAACCAATTTCACTGAAGTTTGGTCATTTGAAGTTGAAATATATTTTCTAAAGTCAAAATCCAAGCAACTATCCACCATAGGAAAAGGATATTAACAAGTTCATGTTCAGTTTAAGATTCAGTATAAACTCTAAATTTGTATTTATCCTGATCAAATTTTATCCTTTGTAACAGGTGCTTTCATAAGAAACAAATATCTATGGACTAAGTATTGCTTCTAAATATTATATTGTACAAAAGCCAGAGTCATCAGCTTTTAATTCAATTAGCAAATTGAATGGCAGAAACTAATCAACTTTATTAAAATGATTAGGTTTATTAAATTTTATGAAAATTTAAAGTTTGCTAATTATGAAACTAAAAAGGTTAATTATAATAAAACATGATCAGATTGGACGATAAAAATCATAAATCAGATATAGATGAGTTATTAAAGCTTTAACTAAGGGAAACTAGTTAGCATGTGGTTTTGAGCTGTAAGTATTTTATCTGTTCATTCATTCATATGCTAGTGATATATCTGCTATGTTCTACACTCCACGTTAAGGGCTGTGCAGAACGCAAGAGAAGGACTCACAGTCCTGTACTCAAAGGATTCCCACTGAGTGGGGAAAATGATTCTTGGTTTACACAGTGGCGCCCAACATGTAACTCTGTAGTTCCACAGAGTCTTTCTTAACCTTACCCTTGTGGTGGAGTAAACTCCTGTAGGGAAGCCCTGTTGTACTGGGAGTGATGATGTGCTCACCAGGAGACCTGCTGTAGAGTAAGGAGCTGTGGAAGTGGCGAGCCCATGGGAAGGGAGGAAGGGACATGTAATATACACATACATGTTTTGTACATGGATATATACATATACATACATGTACATACATAGATTTATAAAATCTGTCCAGTCCAAAAGTCAGCACCAAAGACAGAGTGCACCATACTAAACCCTTACCTGTAAGAAGGAGACACATGGGCTCAGGAGGAGAAGAGTTTCTCTCCTGACTTCAGGAGAAGCTTCTGTCTCGAAGGGAGAGAAATGCCCCAGCTAAGGCTAACATAGTAGTCATACTGCTTCATTCTGCTTTGTTTCTGCCCAGCAAACTTTACCTCCTCAACATCAGCTCCTTCTTCTCTTGGGGGAGCCATCCTATTCCCTCCTACCTTGTGGTTCGTGGCAGAAAATATTTAGGGCAGGCTAAGCCTTGAACGTGTGTTGACTCAAGACCCAATGTTTCCCAACCAGAGCACTTCCCTGGGATTTTTCAGAATTGGAACTAGTCCAACACAGAGATAACTTAGCCTAGAAAGTGCCTGGGTTTCCTGTCCCATCTTCAGAAGGAGACTATAGCTCGTCTGCGGAAAGAAGCAGAAGGCACTGAAGGAAGGAAAAGTACTGCTACTCATTGGGTTTCTGGTTATTTTACTTATTTTACTTATATATATTAAGGTGCATCGTTGTGACCACCTAGAGGGGTGTGATAGGGAGGGTGGGAGGGAGACGCAAGAGGGAGGCGATATGGGGATATGTGTATATGTATAGCTGATTCACTTTGTTATACAGCAGAAACGAACACAACATTGTAAAGCAACTATACTCCAATAAAGATGTTTAAAAAAAAGCTGCATCACTGCTTTCTAAATTTTAATTAGTTGATCCAAAATAATTATACTTTTGCCTAATATATTTTTAGTTTGCTTTCTGTCATTTGTTTTTTGGGGTTTTTTTTGGGGGGGGTCATTGAATTTGATTTAAAAAAAAACCTGCTTCATATGCCCCCTGAAAGATAATTCAGAAAATTTGTTTTTACAAACACATACATAACACCTACTATGTGCCAGTGCTCTCTCTGGGTGCTGGAAATAGAGTGGAAATTTAAAACAGATTCAGCTCCTAGTGAGGAAGATAAGAACAATGAAAGAGAACTGTACTATTTTAACGGTATAATAAATGGGATTGATACAGTCACGAATGCCGGGGAAGGATTCCAAGAAAGTGTCACTAGAATTGGGGGTTCTTGGTGCCCCTCCCAACCCTAAGTTTTATTATTCCCTAATTTCCGAGGGAGGAGAAATGTCAAACACTTCATAGCCCATGTCACTTAAGGAATAAAGGGTAGTTTTCAGTTTACCTCCATCTTCCTTCTAAGGCTTGCTGGCTCTTTCAACAGACACACCACATCTAACTTGATCTTCTCGAGTTTGCTAAATGGCCACCGTTGGCTGATTGAGCCATTTCTACTGGTTACCAGGGGACTTGAATTACACCTGCAACTTCTCAGCTGTAGCTCAGCAGCTATTCTTCGGGGATAAGGGACTGAACTACACTGCCTTCAGGGTTTCATCTCAGTTTCCAAGATATACCCATTGCTGTCTCTAAGAGTTAACTGATAACATGCTTCCCTAGCACTCCCCTTCTTAACAGTTCTAGGGACTGGACCCAGATGGACCACGTAATCAAACGTTTACTAGGCCTGGGACAGCGAGACTAGTTATTAGAATAAAGAAAGGCAGACACTATACTTCATTGCATACTTAAGCTGAGTCATATACGATATGATTCCAAATATCTTTAATTGCTTCTAAAATAGATAACACATAGCTATGAATAAAACACTAGTATTCCTAAGTTGGCTAGGTGTTCCAAATACCTTCTCACAATTTAATCTTTTTTTAATAACTTTATGTTATTTATTTTTATTTTTGGCTGTGTTGGGTCTTCTTTGCTGCACGCGGGCTTTCTCTAGTTGTGGTGAGCGGGAGCTACTCTTCATTGCAGTGCGTGGGCTTCTCATTGCGGTGGCTTCTCTTGTTGCAGCACAGGCTCTAGGCATGCGGGCTTCAGTAGTTGCAGCACGCGGGCTCAGTAGTTGTGGCTCGCAGGTTCTAGAGCTCAGGTTCAGTAGTTGTGGCACACGGGCTTAGTTGCTCCACGGCATGTGGGATCTTCCCGGACCAGGGCTTGAACCCATGTCCCCTGCATTGGCAGGCGGATTCTTAACCACTGAGCCACCAGGGAAGCCCTTCACAACTTAATCTTGAATCTCTCCTACCTAATCCAACTTTTTTTCTGTAAGATTCCCTTCAAGAAACCTCTTCAGGGCCTCCCTGGTGGCGCAGTGGTTAAGAGTCCGCCTGCCAATGCAGGGGATACGGGTTCGTGCCCCGGTCTGGGAGGATCCCATATGCCGCGGAGTGGCTGGGCCCGTGAGCCATGGCCGCTGGGCCTGCGCGTCCGGAGCCTGTGCTCCGCAACGGGAGAGGCCACATACCGCAAAAAAAAAAAAAAAAAAAAAAAAAAGAAACCTCTTCAGTTATTGACTAGCTTTTCCAAAAATGGGAACAGAAGGGAACAGAGCCCTGAGGAAACTTTGTATTTCTGAGGGCCTATTTTGAGCCAAACTCCATGCTAGGTATTTTTATAAGGCTCTTAAATCATCATAACAAGCACTTTGCTCCTTAGACATTACTATGCCAGTCGTGCAGATGAGGAAAACAGTACTTTGGCAAATTCCCCAGGTAGAGTGAGGTGGAGATTATGTCTGGTCTGTTTAGCATCACAACCTAAAACCTTGATTCTCTGTACACAGCCCTGACGGGTCACTTCTGTTCGCTTTCAGCAATTTAGCATTTAATCTCAACTGTGTAACTTGCCTCTGTTTCACATATATCGCCTTTATATCCCCTAAAGAAATTGTGTGTAGAAAACATCCTGTCTTGAATACAGTCAGCCAGGACACTAGGAGTGGTTATTGGAAGTACAAAGTGTGGTGGAGTAAGGACAGGAGAAACTTAATCAGGGACTGATTCAAGAAGATGTTCTCCTGTATTGGGCAAGAAAACTCACATATGATGAAATCCAGACCTTAAAACAACTGCCATTAATAGAATCTTCTGAGGGAACTTTGTCTTCAAATCTTTCTTCATCGTGTTATGTGAAATCTCATTGTGATATAGTTTTTTTTCAAAAGTTTTCTCAACCTAGGTCAATGAATCCCTTTATTTCAATCAATATGATTCTATGAATGTTTTATACTCATCCAAATTCACAATACTAATCAGTGAAGCAATCCTATAGTTATAAAAATTACTTCAATAAAATTAAGAAACCATTTTACATAGAAAATAATCATATGACATATAATATTTGCATATTCACTTTTTTTCCTGATTTAAAAAATGATCAATAATTCCTTACAGTTGTCAAATTCATAGTGTTTCCCAAGAAACATATGTGCTTGAATTCAGCATCTCAGCTCAACTTGGTACTGGTACATGACCTTGGACAAATTATTTCACCTCCTCTCTAAACCTCCGTTTTCTTATCTATAAGATGGAGGTGGTGACATCTTTTTTTCAGAGCTTTTTAAACTATAAATATCATATGGAATCTCTTAACATAACATTGAACACATAGAGTTCAGTAAATCTTAGCTAACTCTGAGACAAATTGTTGGTGGAAAATCTTAAGGTTTGAGACTTCTGGTCATTTAAAATTTTGCCTCAAAGCCCATCATTCTGAATTTGTCATGCCTACCATCAATACCCAGCTTGAGAAGTCTCAGTTCAGAGTTTTTAGTTCATATTTACTGATGAGTCACAAAGAAGTGATTGGTTTCCTATGATTATACACATGCATGCACACACACACAACTTATTACACAAATATTGACCTAACTCTTTCTATGTGCAAAGCTTTATAGGCAATAAAAAGATAAATCAGATATGCATCCTGTGGTCAGGCACTTAAATTCAAGCAGGGGAGATAAGAGACATAAATCATTGGAATGTAAGGTTGAAATAGATAATAATAGCTACAATTTATTGGACATCTGTGTACCTGGTATTTTTCATCTGGCAGTTCTGTTTCAGAAATCAAACTTTCTTTTTTCCTAAGGGGAACTCTTTTTTCCCCTTCCCACATTCCCTGCCTTGGCCAATACAAAAGGGATCTTCCCTGACCCCTTGTACACTTTCAGAGGTACTGGGGAAGACACTGAAGTACCAGGAAGGATGCTGAAGTTTTCGGAAAGGGGGGGGGGTGCTTCCACTTTCTCTCCATTCCTGTACTCCTTGGTCTCCAGGACAACAAAGAGCATTTAATCCATTGGACAAAGTTACCATCAGCTGCCTAAAAAAATAAGATAAATTCCACCACTTAGGTCTCTCTCACTCTTTGCCCTGTGGGTCAATGAAAAAGAGGATGTATTCTCTTTTACCCGCCATGTAAATCCTCTCGGAGCAGGACTAAAGTTCTGCCTTCCAACCTTTCCCTGCTCCTCTTTCTGGGGTTCCACTTCTGTCTGTGACGTTGTCTTAGCCACCAAAACCAAGTGAACTATTCTTTGGCACTGTAATGTTTGATCTGTAAATTTGATGTTACTGCCATGTGGAAGGCAACCCTGGAGACAGAAGAGTGGGTCGGTAGCTGCCCTCACCTTCAAGTTATTGTTTATTAAGCACCAGGAATTGGGTCGTGTGATTTCCACACAGGATGCTCACAACAGCCCTAAGAGGAGACTAATAAGAGGTTCCACTTGACCAAGACATTTCTCTGGGTTCAAAGGTTCAATCTGCAGAGTAGAAAGGTGCACTGACAGTGATTAAGGAAGCAGGATTCACAAACAAATGAGGAGAGAGGCAGGAAAGAAGGGAGGAATAAAGGTGAACCTTTCAACTCATACTCTTGTAAAAGTCCTCTGTGAGACAAGGTGTTATCACTGCAAAACTTTTTGCTTCTCTGCAGACCTCTGACTAAAATCTCCAGGGGAAGGTCAGTCCCATTAAATTTTCGAGTATTCTCTGAGCACTTACAGCATTTTAGACAAAGCATGTTGCTCTGAAAGTTGCATGTGATCGTCTACAATAATATGCACCAGAGAATGAGCCCTGGGTCAGACCCAAGCCAGTGGTCAAGAAATGGTAATTACGAAGAAAGTTTCCTGGAGCGGAGTGGGCGTCCAACCCACTGTGTACATCTTTCAGGATGCTAGGGGGAAGCCAGAATTGATGAGTTTCAGATTTGATTTTAAACATGCGGAGTAAACACAGAAATAGAGATCAGGTAATAACAACTCAGTTTTGAATAGCCCTCTACAGTTCACTGAACAATCCCACACCAGCTATCTTGATTCTCACCCCGACCTTATGAGACTGGTAGATAGGATATAACATATTTTTTATTATTATTTTCAGGACCTCAGAGAGCAGAAGGGTATTTCCCAAGATAATAGCATTTTAAAGTGGCAGAGCCAGGGTCTAAGTTGATTCTGTGATTTTTATCCAAAAAGTCAATCCATGCAAGCCAACAAGAAATTGCAATTATGTCAATTGTGCTGTCCCGCATTTGTGTTTAGATAGCCTGCGTTATTTTAAGAACAAACGCAGGGACTTTCCTCGTGGTCCAGTAGTTAGGACTTCACCTTCCAATGCGGGGGTGTGTGGATTCCAGCCCTGGTCGGGGAGCTGAGACCCCACGTGCCTCGGGCCAGAAGGCCAAAGCATAGAACAGAAGCAACATTGTAACAAGTTCAATAAAGACTTTAAAAATGGCCCACATTGGGCTTCCCTGGTGGTGCAGTGGTTGAGAGTCCGCCTGCCGATGCAGGGGACACGGTTTCGTGCCCCAGTCTGGGAAGATCCCACATGCCGCGGAGCGGCTGGGCCCGTGAGCCATGGCCGCTGAGCCTGTGCGTCCGGAGGCTGTGCTCTGCAACGGGAGAGGCCACAACAGTGAGAGGCCCGCGTACCGAAAAAAAAAAAAAAAAGAAAGAAACAAACAAAAAATGGTCCACATCAAAAAAAAATCTCAAAAAAAAAAAAAAAAAGAACAAATGCAGTGTCAAGTACCTGGAGCAGGGTGTGAAGAAGACGTGGATGTTTTTAGGCTCAGGGAGAGCTGGACTTGCAGGACACCCTGCCTCTTCCTCAGCTGGCTTTGTAGAATCAACCTCTCATTCTGCACCCTGAGTTCAGAGGAGGCAACAGGAGACGGTGTGGCTGCTGACATTAGCTCTTTTTTTTTTTTTTTACCTTAGCAGGTTGTATTTATTGAGCACAAACCATGTGCTAGAAACAGGACTAATCAACTTCACAGGCATTGTCTTTTTTCCATGGTGTGTAACTGTATTTAGTTGAAAAGTATTAATAACAATAGCTAATATACATGTGCCAGGACCTGTAATCGGTGATTATATTATATATTAATTCATTTAAAGACACACAGATTTTTACTAGTAATTTTCATGCATAATCTTGCATATGCCTTCTAACATCTCTGGAGTAGGTACTACCATGATGTCCATTTTACAGATGTGGAAACCGAAATGAGAACTGTACAGTAACCTGCCCTTATCTCTGGCTCCCAAATCTGGTTCTTTTTTTTTTTTTTAAACATCTTTATTAGAGTATAACTGCTTTACAGTGGTGTGTTACTTTCTGCTTTATAACGTAAAATGGATAGCTAGTGGGAAGCAGCTGCATAGCACAGGGAGATCAGCTCGGTGCTTTGTGACCACCTAGAGGGGTGGGATAAGGAGGATGGGAGGGAGACACAAGAGGGAGGGGATATGGGGATATATGCATATGTATAGCCGATGCATTTTGTTATAAAGCAGAAACTAACACACCTTTGTAAAGCAATTATACTCCAATGAAAATGTTAAAAAAAAAAGAATATCAATTGCTGTGTTAAGGACAAATGAAGAAACAGTTATGATTTAGTTTTATAAGCTGAAAAGTCATGTGCAAAAGTGAAGAGCTTTTCTTTTATGAATGGAACTGCTGATGTTTTCTACACCATCTATTTTAATACTAATAACAATTCAGATGACGTCATCCCCCGGTGCCTGTAAGGAGAAAGCGCTTCAGAGAGTTTAACAGTCTTGCTCAAAGCTGTACATATGCAGCAAGTTAAGTGGGGGAGTCCAGATTCCGAAACCATCCTTCGATGCGAAGCCCAGATTGATTCCCCAACTCTTCTAACAAAAAAAGAGAAGGCCTTTATGGCACTGCATTGCTTTGGGTCATCAGGAGGGCCAGCTTTGTGCATAGGAAGGAAAGCTCACATAGGAGAGCTTCCAGATCAAAATGTCCCTCCTGCTTAGCAGGGAGAGGATGGCTCAGCTTTTCCTGTGAAAGGGACTGAGAGAGTTCAGTAGTATAGAATTATAGTATTTGAGTCAGTCTGCCTTGCTCAAGCCCTGATCCACACCCCCCTTTAGCTGTGCTACCCCAAAACTCAGATCCTTTCTATGTAAAATGAAAGTTAATGCAACCACCTACTTTATGATGCTGCTGTGAGGATTAAGGTAGACATTTCATGTGAACCGGCCAAAAGTGGCTGCAAGGTAGTGAGCCCTCAGGAAAAGTTACATAGTAATCATGCTGTCAGTATTACCAAGAAGTCCAGGGTGCCACACTCACGTATATCAGGGGAGAGACCCACTGTGTGCAGTCAGGAAAGGCTTCCAAGGAAACGACATTTAAAGTAAGATCTGGAGAAGGTGTGGGGATTAGCCAGGTGAAGAGTTCGGGACATGTTTCCTAGAGCAACAAGGAGAAAGGACGCCATGAACAATAACTTAGGCACCAACAATATTGGTGCAAATGAAAGACCTGGAGGTAGGTAGAAGCAAGGTCATGAAGGGAATTCGAAGCTCAGTTATGGACTTTTTTTTTTTTTTTAAAGAATATGTCCTACACACAAGGCAAGTCCCTGAAGGGCTGTAGACTTGTTTTACCTGGCATCTGACAATGGATTTTTCCCAGCTCAGGAGGCTGCTTATTCCTGATCTGAAGAGTTCTGTCACTCAGGCATATAAGTCATGACAGTGTATCTCCAAAATGTATCCCCCAATTGTGCCACATCCCTTTTCTCTGTGACCACGAACCTAGCACAATCTCTTTTCTGGATTTCTGCAGCAACTTCACAAACTACTTCCCCACACAACACCCCTGGCCCCAGCTTAATGCCTTACACTCAGCAAGCACGGTAATCTCTCTAAAGCATAATCAGATTATGTCCCTCCCTGTTTAAAACCATCGAATCATTTCCCTTTCTACTTAGGGAAAAAAAATCCAAAATCCTTACCATGCTTTACACAGTCCTACCTAAACTAGATTCTCCTTTTTTAACCATTTCCGTTTCCATTTGAAAACCTGTTTCTCTGGGAGGCTTTTTCTGACAACTCTAGGTAAAACAGCTCTGGATTTTCCCTCTTCACATAACAAAAATTGTTTCTCTCTATACATAATTCCTGGTATAGTTTTAAGAGGTTTTATCAGTATCCAGACCTATCTCCTGAATTCATTTGTCTATGTGCTTGTCATTTGTTTTCCCTCTCGAGCAGATACATTCTGCTGGGCAGGAATTCTGCCTGTCTAATCTGCCTCTGTGTCCTCAGCACAGGGAAGAATTTATGGCATAAATTAGAGAGGAAATTTTGGTTTCGTTACCCACTGAGTGGGTATTTCTTCCAATTCTTCCAATCAACATTTAGGTTCCCAAGTTGATTTGTTCACCTTTATGTTCGTTTTAAACCCTCATGTACCACAAGACTGATTGTGAGACAACGAAGCTATGATCATTCTAAATCCCAGATCCTCTTGGGTCTGAATTCATCTGGTTATTACTACTACTTCTAATGATCATCATCATCACCAACATCATCATCACCATCATCATAATCATAATCATCATCATCACCATCATCATCATCACCATCAACATCACCATCAACATCATCATCACCATCAACATCATCACCATCATCATCATCATCACCAACATCATCACCATCATCATCAACATCATCATCACCATCACCATCATCAACATCATCACCATCACCACCATCATCATCATCATCACCATCATCACCATCATCATCATCACCACCACCATCATCATCACCATCACCACTACCAGCAATCTTTATCAGCACAAACAACACCACCATCCCATAATAATAGCTGTTTCTATCAAACACATTTCATGTGCCAGACATTCTGCCACTTTCTTATTTAATCTTCACAATGAGAGAATGTTGACACCATTTTCTTTATTCTTCAGATAGAGAGAGAGTGGCTCAGAGCTCAGAAAACTCAAATGGGTTGTTCAATCACAGAGCTAAGATGTGGGCAAGTGGGTTTCAAGCCTAGGTTGGCTTGAACCCAAAGGCAGTGCTTTCCACAGGGCAATCCTGCTCTCTCATTTTATTCCAGATTATCTCATTTCATGATTATTGACTGGACTCCAGCTCATCACTACCCTTTGGATTTTTTAAAAACTCATTTCATCCCACTCTTTCTTCTACAAGGACTGTGGCTTGGAATTGACATCTGGCTCCTGTGCTCTCAGCCACCCTGGGCAGAGTCCTCCTGACTCTTACCATGAAGTCCTAAAACCAAGTCCACCCTCATTCTCATTCCAAGTGGAAAACTTGAGAATATGTCTGTATAACTGGATTGGTGAAATCGAGTTATTAAGACACATTCACTGATGGGCTCTCAGGGTCCACACATGTTTTTTTGTTGTCTACACTAAGTGCCATCTTAATTTTAATACAAAAGGTTGAAGCTCAGACAATCCAATGTCTTGATGGGCACATCCATCAGAGCTGCTGACTGGCAAGACCCTGCTTGCCAATTCCCTTGAAAAGATTTTTTAATAGAACTTAAGAGATCTTCTTGAAATGAGTGTGATGGGATGGTGCTTTTTGCTCTCATCACTTTAACCACATTAGAGCCCAGTGCATTAAGCCTTGCTTTTGGAATTACACTAATAATAAGCTGAAGAGCTGCAGATTTGAGTTAAATCTTTGACATCCCAAGAGGAAAAAAAATCATCAGAAAAACATGCCTCACATTTTCTCTCCCTTGTCAGACAAATTGGTATTCTGTTGATCTTGTTTTTGAAATATCTTGCATTTCAAGCCATTAGAAAGAGAAAACACTTATTTGTCATCACTTTCCTATGATGCTTAGATGTGCACTGTCAAGGGTGATTTTTCAGACATAATCCAGCCGTGTGAGGATTGCTATTTGTGTTAATTAGTATGTGACAGATTGGATTTCTCCAGAGGGCCTCCCAACTCTTGTGGCTTATTTAGAGCAAGGAGAAACGAATTCTACTGTGCAGTAAGCGATTATGGGCCTAACATTTCCTCTGTACGACCCCTTGCCCTAAGTGGTTTTATAAGATGTTTATCTCAGATGTGGCCAAGTGTATTTTCATGTAGTCAGGCTTCTTTCTCAAGGCCCATACAGACTGTCTTTTATCTGCCATTTTGAAATCCAAAATTCTGAAGGCTGAAGGTTTTTTATAAGTATTTTGCAATAAAACATTACCTGACTTGACATGAGGCTTTTTCTAGTCTTTATCCCTTTAGTGTGGATGGGTTTGTTGGTTACTGCATAAATATTTATATTTGTTGTCCATGACCCCACTGAGGACATGACCTTTCTAAAATTAAAGGAAACAAAGAAAGGAAGAGGAAGGAAGGAGGGAGGGAGGAAAGGAAGGAAAGAAGAAAGAAAGGGAGGGAGGGAGGGAGGAGAGAATTCTAAAGCACAAGCCCTAAAACTTCCAGATACTGATTGAGAAACTGTGCCTCTATGTTGATGACACTGTATGGGATATACAAGTAGTTTTCATCAGTATTAAACCGTGAGTTCTACTGGTAGATTGATGACCAACTGCCAAGTTGTTAAAAACCCCAACCTTGTCTTTGGTCTCTAGGCAACCTCTCCCTTCACTGTCAACATAGAAAACCTCTTCTGTTCTCCATAACCAAAAAGTCTCACCATATTGCAAATCCCAAATTCACTCCTCTGACATCTTTCTTGTTTCCCTAACAGTGATCTGCACTGCTCTCCAGGAGAACAATGCGGGTACCTTTATCACATTCGAACTTTGACTTATAGTTAATTGCATGTCTCCCCTACTTGATTATAGAGCTTATTTATTTATTTATTTATTCATTCATTCATGCAATTATTCAAGTTTTAATGCCAGTCTTATACTGGGTACTTTTATAATTTTGTTTTCCGATTAGTCACTGCAAAAACCTTTAACACATTATTAATGCCTCAATTTTTACAGAAGAAAAACTGAAAACTGAGGTTCAGAGAGTTTAGACAACTTAAGGATTGTAAACTGTATACTTAGGATTTTAACTCAGGTCTTTCTGACCCAAAAGTCTATGGTTTGTGGATCCTACACAGTGTCTGGGGGACATATCGTCCTATTTGCTTTGTTTTGGTCATGCTAGAATGCACTATTGAAGTGGTTTTTAAATAGGTAGTTAGACGTATTATTCATTTTTTCCATTAGATGACTCAGAGGAACACAGAGATCTCCTGCCTTACTCTGCCTGATACAGTTAAGGAATTATGCCCTGGTCTTAGATTTTGACCTATTGTCTCCTGTACTGACCACGTTTGTTGACTTTTCCTTTTTATGCATGTTCCAAAAGGAAAGATATTATCTCAAAGTAATGCCACTTAAACACAAGAGAATGTATTATTTTTAATTTGAAGGATAACTTTTATGACTCACTACTATGACAGTCAGCTGAGAGTAAGGCCTCGGACGCTGCTCAGTCAGGGGCTTGCATCTCCCCAAGCACCCTACCTCTGATGCTGCAATACAATTATCATGAATCTATTATTCATCCCCCAGGATATAGTCAAGAAAGGGAATCTAAGGCTTCTGTTAATCCAACCTGATTCTTTGTGTGGGTAATTTCCACAGTTCTCTTGCAAGTGACTTTTTTTGCTCAACATCATATAATGCAACTCATCTTTGTTGATATACGTAGTGGTGATTTGTTCTGTTTCACTGCTACATGGTATTCCATTGTAAACGTGTACCACAATTAATTAATCTATTTATAGCCACTGCATATCAGGTTTTTCTAATTTTCTTCTGTTTTTTTTTATTCGCTTATCTATTCATATATTCAATAGATAGTCACTGAGGGCCTATTCAGTGACAAGCACTGTTCTAGGCACTTTGGAAACAAGAGTAAACCAAAGCAGAATTCAGTAGAATAACGTATACTAAGATCTCAGTTGGGGTTAATGCTTAAAACTGTAAAGGGAGACAGGGCATTATGCCTGTGTGTTTTTTTTTTAGACATATTGAGCTGCATGAGATAGGAGGCAAAGACTCGGATTTAGCCAGGCTAATTTTAGTTTTGTTTTGGAAAAAGGAGGAGATGGTGTCAGGAGTCAGCACACATTTTCTTTAAAAGGAGATACAGGAAATATTTTAAGCCTTGTGTGCCAGAGACTCTCTGCAGGGACTACTGAACTCTGCCATTGCAGCATGGAAACAGCCACAGGCAATACATGAACAAATGGTATGGCTCTGTGTTTCCAATAAAACTTTATTTACAAAACACATGACCAGCCCTAGGTCTAAAGACTTGAGGGTCTTCAGAAGGGAGTGATTATAAACTCAGTCCCTGTAATCAAATTGGGAAAAGAGGAGATTATTGAAGACATAAAGAATGAACACTCTTACACACATCGATTGGTGTAAATGTGTGTGTGTGTTGAAATGTTATTCACCTCGTTAACATTACTAGGTAATGACAACTTGTTTTCCTTACTATCTACACCATTTTATCCTTCCAGTGGCATATTAGGAAAACTCTGGTTTCCTCACATCCTTGTCAATAGTTAATATTTATAGATTTCTCTCTCTCTCTGCTAATTTTGGGATTATAAATGGCATCATATTGTCATTTTAATACAACATTTTCTTGGTTCACCATGTTTTCTGGAATCCCAGAACCGCCATCTTGTTCACTCTGTGGAATGGATGGATGTACAGAGAAGCTCCACACATGTGCCAGGCCTCCGCTCACTGACAGACCCCTGTAAGAGGTAGACACATGGCTGAATCCAATACACATGTCCAGGCCTGTTCTAGGCCCTGGCCAACCCTGAACAAGACAGGAAGTACGTTGTGGCTTGAGGCAAATTATTTGATGGAATCTAGAATTAAGTCATTGAGCTCAATTTATTGGGAGACTTCAACATCATCTTAAGCATCATCATGGTTCTACTTATAGTTATGGAAAGTGGCTCCTTTTGGAACTCATATTTCTCAGTATTAATAAAAATATGAAACCCCACGATGACTTGGATCTGCCCTTTATAGCATCTAGTTGCAGATGGGCTTAAGGAGATGGTCTCAAGGCTAGCATGTCTCATAGATAGAAACCAATGAATATTTTATTTTGTCTCTAATGCAAACTTCACGTGGCGAGCACGTTTAACAGTTACGGTACTACAAAAATAACTGCTCATTCTCAAAAAATTTAAAAACAAAGAAAATGAAAAAAAATAAAATCAATGCATTCTGAGTTCCACCACACAGCAACGTCAATGTTCTATTATCCTGTGCCTGGGTATCTTCAGGCTCACAAGCGCAAACCACTCCCAAGATACATTACCTAAGATGTAGGTGTCACTGTACTTTACACACGGAGCATCTGCAACATGTAGTTCTTTAGCCCCTTTCTTGTTATTTGTAAGACTTGGTGACACCTGGCTTGAGGTTCATTAGATAGTACAATTCCCTGCCCAAATGCTGGAGTTTCAGGGTCCCTCATAGAAATGATGAAAGCATGCATGGCTTCTGGAAAGACCCAGGAGGGATTCCTGCACTTGTTACTTACCAGCCATGTCATAGTACACTAGAAAGTCATTGGCTGAGATGTGTTGATATCATGCTATGTGCTGGGAATTGTTCTCAGTACATTTGTTATCGCCTGTAATTCTCACAAGGCAATAAAGTCATAATAACGTCTCCATTTTACATAGGAACATATTGAGGCACTGGGTAACACACCTTGTCTCAATTCCATTACCTGCAAAACCGGGTATATTAGTCAGGGTTCTCCAGAGAAACAGAGACAATAGGATATAAATAGAGAGAGAGAGAGAGAGAGAGAGAGAGAGAGAGAGAGAGATAAGAGAATATTTATTATGGGGACTGGCTCATATAATTACAGAGGCTAAGTCCCACAATCCGCCACCTGTGAGCTGGAGACCCAGGAAACCAGTGATGTCATTCAGTCGAGGTCCAAAGGCTCAGGAAACTGGACCCCTGATAACTGATAAGTGAGGGCAGGAGAAGATAGAAGTCCCAGATCAAGACGAGAGAGGCTGAATTTGCCCTTCCTCTGTCTCTTCGTTCTATTTGGGTCCTCAATGGCTTGGGTGATGCCCACCCACCTTGGGGAGGGTGATCTTTACTCAGCCTACCAATTCAGATTCAAATGCTAATCTCTTCTGGAGACACACCCTCACAGACACACCAAGAAACAATGTTTTAACAGCGATTGGGGTATGCCTTAGCCCTGTCAAGTGGACACATAAAATTAACCATCACGCAGGGCAACAATATCTTCCAAAGACTGAGGATAATATACAGTAATTAAGTCTAAACCACCAAGCAATGTCTCTGGCTCACAGCATGTACTCAGGAAATATTCATTCCTTTCCTCCTTCTGTTGAGGAATCAGGTCTTCACAACGGATACCTCTATTATTGGTACAACTTCCAAATCAAAAACTGATACCTCTATTATTGGTACAACGTTCCAACTCAAAAAACAAAAAAAAATTAAATAGAATTGCCCATGAGAAGAGGAGAAATAAAGGTAACATATTCATTGTTCTCACAACCCTTTGATTTGATAGACAGGGACTCTTGCAGAAGTGACACTCTTGGAGTGAGTGGGTCTGTCTGAGCCAGGCCATCTGCATTCACCAACCTCACCCTAGTCAAGTGGAAGACCCCAACAGTACTTGCCATGAAAATACAATCTTCCTAAAATAATGCAAAAGACAGAAGAGGTTTGAATGGGACAAATGTCTGCAGCTGAGTGGTCCCAGAAGTGCACCCTGGACAAAGACTTGAGTGCATTGCATTTAGGTGGGAAGAGTTCTCAGGAAGCACAATAAATGAATGAATTGAGGTGAGGATGGAAGGCACACAGTGAATCATACACTGATGGGCAAGACACTGCTGCAAGCAAGTTGGGGGGTCCATACCATTGAGGACTTAGAAGGACTGGACAGAACCCACTGCTGAGTTATCTGACCCAAAGGCAAGGATACTGGGGTGTATATCCACCACTCCTGTCTGTCACTGTCTGTCTGTCACTGGTTGAGGGTTTTTCTCAGGGGAGTTGCTCCCCAGCATTCTGGCTGCCTCTGCTCTCCAGTTCTGACCAGCAAAGGACTCAGCTAAAGAGTCCCAGGTATTTGCAGAAGGGCCTCAGGGTAAGGAAATGGTGAGTGATGAAGGAAAAGGGACCAGACAGCAACAGCCGCTGCTGCAAATAAATGAGGTGACAAGTGAGTTTAATATAGCAAGACATAAACTGCAGCCAAGACTAGCCTCACCACAGTTGCATTATAAATATTATTACCAAAACGCACGTGAAAACAAACAAACAAAACACTTCAGCAAGTAGGTGGGGGGACGAAGAACAATTGTTAAACTGGGGGACATGACAACTCGTTGGAACAACTCAACTGGGCTTTCTTTCCTGAAGCTTTTTAAAAACTACGCAGTAGAGAGGTGGGTTTTTTTTGCAGTGAAGGAACTTCGCCAAATGACCTCTCTAGGTTCCTATGGGAAGAGCATCTGAAATGTTGAATAAAGTAAACAAAGTATGCTTTGTATACATACAGAAGGTACTAAAAAGGAGCAATAAATCCAAGTCCCTCATTTTTTTATCCACTGCATTAGTTTTTAATGTCATGTATTTAATTGCAAGTTTATGCTATAGTATCATTTTGAATAATGGTTTTCATAACCCAGCTCTCAATGCCTTGCTCTTCTGATTTCAAATCCTACTCTCAGTCGTTCCATCCTTGGGAGAGTTTACTTGGTTACCTGTCTAGATGCAAAGGCCCCCCATGAGGTTTTTGATTACCCAAGTTCTACTTTTGGTAAGACAAAGTGTTTTTCCCTCTTTTCTATTTTTTAAGTTTTTCTTTTATTTTCTATTCTTAACTGTTGTTAAAAATATAAACACATAAATAAAATTGACCATCTTCACCATTTCTACGTGCACTGTTCAGTCGGGTTAAGTGCATTCATACAGTTGTGCAGCCATCAGCCATCACCAACTTCCATCCACAGAACTTTTTTATCTTACAAAACAGAAACTCTGCGCCTACTGAATTACAGCGTCCCATTTCCCCTCCCTCCAGACCTGGCCACCACCATTTTCCTTTTTGCATCTATAAATTAGATTCTTCTAGATACCTCCTATAAGTAGAATCATATCATACAGCACTTGCTTTTTGTAACTGACTTCTCTCACTTTGCATGACATCCTCAAGTTTCATCCGTGTTGCAGCACGTGTCAGAATTTCCTTCCTTCTTAAGGCTGACTGTTATTCCATTGCATGGATAGACTGCATTTTGTTTCTCTATCCATCTGGCAATGAATACCTGGGTTGCTTCCCCCTTCTGGCCATTGTGACTAATGCTGCTGTGAATGCAGGTGTCCAGTCTGCCATTTTTTCATGTGGGGAGACGAGTCTCAGCAATATGGATGAAATGACTTGCTGGTTCAAATGACCACAGGCAGCTAGACCTGGGCTCTGCTCTGGGTTGCCTGAGTCCAAAGGCCATGTTCTTCCCATTCATTCAACCAATATGCTTTTTTGGATTACTTCCTGTGGCCAGGCCCTGTGAGAGATGCTGGGGATGGAAAAGGAAGTAAAACAGACTCAGTCCTTGCCCTTTTTATGTTTATGTTCTAAGGAGGGAGACAGACAACAAACTGGCAAAAAAAAAAAGTACAGATTGTGATACGTTCTATGAAGAAAAGATGTCAGGCTCTAGTCACTGGTGAGCAGAACCTCTTTGCACAGGGCATGCCTCTTCAAGGGCATGGCCCTTGAGCAGAAACCCAAAGGATGAGAAAAAGCCAAGCAGAAGAGAAGTCGGAGAAAGAGCCTTCCAGACAGAAGGAGCAGCAAGCATGCCTCTAGGATGGGAGCAAGCTTGGCTTAACAAGGGAACATGCATGATCGCCATGCATCCAGAGCATCTTGGGCAAGGAGGTTAGGAGTGTGATCTGAGGATTAAGAGGCAGGCAGATGCTAAGCCATGCAGGAACTCTACTGAGGATTGTATCCTAAGAGAAACAGGAAGCACTGGAAGGGCTTCAAGCATTAGGGTGTTGTAATCTGATTATCGTTTACCACTCTGACACTATTACACTATTATTAATCATCATCATCATCGCTAACTTTTACTGTGTACTTACTATAGATGTAAGGTATTAGTTTAAGCTTACATTAACATCTTAATTCTTACAACACTCCTAAGAATCTATTATTGTCTGAGACACAGAGAGGTTAAGCAATTTGCCCAAGGTCACACAGCTTATATAAGTAGTAGAAGTAAAATCCCAACCTTGGAAATTTGACTATAGTAACCACCCACGTAATGAAGACATAGAGTCAGTAAAATACTTTGATATAAATCCATTTGGATGCAGTTTTCCATTTGTTTCTTTTACGAAGACCTATTGCACAGGGCTTTCTAGACAACAAAAACAATTCCATCTTCGAGTTGTAAAGGTTTTCTAGTTAGCACAGTGTTTTTACATATGGCTGTCATTGTGTTTAATCCTCTCAACATCCCAGTGAAATAACCGACATGAAGGGCCTCTTATGGTGCTAGATGTTGGTGGGCAGAAGGGAAAGCCTCTTTCCACGCCTGACACTCCCTTCAGGTGGAGGCCGGTCACACCGCTGGTTTCTCTTTGCAGTGTCTCCTTCATTGCTCTTCCGGAGAAGTCTAGAGACGTGTCATTGTCATGTATACAAAAAGGGACTCGAGCCTGCCCAGCTCATGTATTTTCTCTTCTCTTCTTGAGAGCTGGCTGCCAACAGGTAGCTGGAGGCCTTGATTGCTCTTGGACATGGGGAAAAGTGGGCAGTAGAGGCTGAAAGAAGGCTGCCCGAGCCAGGAGCCTGGTGACCAGGGGACCGAGTCTGACTCATTCCCTGGATCTGGGTTAGAAGCCTAACTGGTGTTAATGCTGAGTCCTGCAGTCTCCCTCCACGAGGGTGGTGGGATACTTTACATCGGGAGATATTTTGACTTTCCCATCCCAATCTAGATTTCTTTCTGTCATTCCTCAGCTGGTTTAGAAGACAGGCATTGCATCCGCTGACCTTCCAATCCCAACAGTAGGCGTATAATGGTGACTCAGTAATTTGGGGGTCACTTCTAATTTTCAGAGAGGTTCAAGGATCCCCACTGTGTCACACAACTAACCAGTGACAATTGACATCAAGCCCATATCTGTCCTCTGTGCCCCAGGGATTTAATAAATCAATGAATGAATGAACACACGTGGAGCTCTTGGCTTCCCAGAGCCCCAACTGCGCCTACCACCAAAGCGCACATTCCATACGGCTTTCTCGGATGCAGAGCCCTCCCTGCTCAACGCCAAGGGTTTTCCGCAGGGCAGGGCACCCCCAGCTCTGGCTCTAGTAAGTCATGTGCCTGGCTATGAAACACAGCTCCTCTAGCCCAGAGCCGTAATAGCTCCAGGCGTTGCTAGCCCAGTGCCAAGCCTGCCATCAATAATTCAAGGAGCCGGAGAAGCTGAGTGTCTGCTGTTTTGCACAAACCCTGCTCCTTCAACCCTCTGCGGGCTGGTAGAGGCAACCGCTTCCCCATCAGGTGGGAAGCAGACAGTCTTAAACCCAGAATAGCGTTTTCTCTCCTGCAAGAAAGAAGTAAAAATAAACACTGTCAATGGTAGATGACATCAGATCACACTGGAACATTATCCAAAGGTCAGAAGGTGGAGTCAAATGTCAAAATACTGGGAGGAAAGATTGCTTTTCTGATGCGGACATCTGTGGTTTCCCCTGATACCTAATACGCGACCAAACGCTTGATTGCTGAGGGGAAGATCATGACCCCAGGAAAATCTTTGGCTTCATCTCTCGACATTGTTCTTTTTTCTTGCTCTCTTTTATAACAGAAGAAATGGGAAATAGGTTCCATTTTTTAAAAAATGAAACTAGGGCTTCTCTGGTGGCGCAGTGGTTGAGAGTCCGCCTGCCGATGCAGGGAACATGGGTTCGTGCCCCGGTCCGGGAAGATCCCACATGCCGCGGAGCGGCTGGGCCCGTGAGCCATGGCCGCTGAGCCTGCGTGTCCGGAGCCTGTGCTCCGCAACGGGAGAGGCCACAGCAGTGAGAGGCCCGCCTACCACAAAGAAAAAAAAAAAAAAAAGAAACTAATCTTTGGGTAGTGGTTAAAATAGCTGCTTTCACCATTAATAAGAAGTGGCTGTCTGAAATGTTTTCTAATTACATTTTATACATTTTTATTGGAAGAATAAAGCGAGGCAAAAGAATATAGGGGTAGGGAGGTGTAAGAGGTACAAACGACTGTGTATAAAATAAGCTACAGGATACATTGTACCACATGGGGAATATAGCCAATATTTTATAATAACTATAAATGGAGTATAACCTTAAAAAATTGTGAATCACTATATTGTATACCTGCAACTTATATAATATTGTACATCAACTATACTTCAATTTTAAAAAGTTTAGGGGAATAGTAATAGTCTATTTCTAGAACAATAAAAATAAAACAACTGCGTGTATACTACGTGGTTTTGACGGGCATCCAGCTCCTTTCCTCAGCGTAGATCATGTAATGATACTTTACTCCATACAACCTGTAATTAACCTGAATTCTACAGGATAAAATATTGAAGTCATGGTTTGTAGTCTCTTGAATCTTCTCAAATTTTTACTGTATTTCCACCCCCCTAGGCAAAAATCTCAATTCTTGAACAATCTTCAGAATACAACATATAAGACTTAAAAAAAATCTGACTTCAATATAGCATTCTAGACTCAGCTTCCAAAATACCTTCCCCATCGCCTTCCCCTTCCTTCCTTGATGCCCCGGGAGCAGGAAACGTGTCTGCAGCCAGGCTGTGTCGGGCTCCTAGGCATCTTCACTCACACTTGGACTGGAACACCTGGGGCTCCTCGGGCCTCTCTTTGTCTCTGTCTCTCTCTGTCTCTCTCTCTGTCTCTCTCTCGCCCTCTCTGGTCTCTCTACAAGGTTGTTAAGCTTGCGGTTTGGCTTTTCCCAACCCAGTCTCAGATGTCACATGGCGTCACTTCTGCCACATTCTATTAGCCAAGGAAACCCCCAAGCCTGCCTAGGTTTAAGGGGAGGGACAGAGATGCCTCTTAATGGACAGTGTGTCACAGAATGTGTGAACATGTTTTAAAGCCACCATGTATGATTACCCATTGATTGAATACTTTCTATGCCCAGAAGCTTCACCTAACCTTATAATGATCTTTTAGCAATCATCTTAGCAATCTCATTGCAATGACTGTTTACCTGTTTTATAGAGAAAAATTAAGATGCAGAGCAGTTACATAAATTCACAGAGCTAGGAAGTGGTCAAACCAGGCCCATCTCCGGATTCTTGGCTACATGCCTGCAATCTCACCACACCTAGCACATTTTGGGTTCTGAATGCATATCTGGTCAATGAATGAATGAATGAACATTGGACTTCAAATCCTTTAAACATTCTATACTGTCTAACACATCTTAAATAGCACAAACTTTTGTCCTGGGCTCTAGACTCTGTTTTTATATTTCCAGTTGCTGGCCTGGATCATTTGCTTCTTTATTTATATGAGTATATCTCTAGCTTGGATCTATTTTAGACTTACTGTCATCCAGACCCTCTGCCAGGAGCTATGGAGAAGCAGTGGACAAGCCCAGCACAGTCCCTGTCACCAGAGTTTTTACATTGTAAAAAGAAGATGACATTTTAAGAGACAACTTAATGGATTAATGAATTATAGGTGTGACAAATATCACAAAGGATAATCTTGGGGTTGTGATCTAAATAGAATTGTTCTCCTCCAATTATGACACGGTTACCGGGAGTTTCATTATTGCTTAGAAAAACAAGCTGGTGCCCCTGGCTGGTCTGATTGAATCATCTTTGCTAATGACACCAGATTCCAGTCAGCTGAGGTTGACCAGATCCCCTGGGCATGAAGGTTTGCAGTGCTACCTATGAGTGCCTGCTCTATGGTTATTAGATTGTGATTATAGTGTTGTGGTGAATCAATTTAATTGATCATTGGTCTAAGCACAATTTCTCAACCTTGGCTCCAATGACATTGGGGCAGGTTAATTCTTTGTTGTAGAGTCTGTCCTGTGCATTGGAGGATGTTCAGGACATCCTACACCTCTACATACTATATGCCAATATCACCACCCGCCAGTGGTGACAATCAGAAATGTCTTCAGACGCTGTCAAATGTCCTCTGGAGGACTCAACATCCTATGGGGCTGGAGACAGATACCGGTACAAACCAAAGGACTTCTGTTTCCTTAACCTCCCAAGTCTCAGTGATAGCATCCATAAAATGGGCATATGCATAATGATTTCCTCATAAGGTTTTTGTAAGAACTTTAATAACTTTTGCTAACATTTGTTAAGTACTCATTATAATCTTGGTACTACATTCAGGGTTTTTGCACATTAATTCACTGAACCCCACAGAAATCTCATATGGTAAGTATGATTATCTCCATCTTATACATGAGGAAAGTGAGAGAGTCTAACCCTCTGGTCTATGGTCTATGAAGTGCTTTATGGAAAGGATACACTATTTTTAGCCACAATATGTGCCATTACTAGCTTTTTCCAAATGGCTACTGCTTGCCTGACAGATATATCCACAAGAGTTATAAGAGGATTTTTGAGAGATAAAGTAAAATAACAGGTTAATGGGAAAGTTAAAAATTACAGGATATGTTCTCTGTTCCTGGCATCATGGCAAGTGTTGGGAATCCAGAGATGAACAAGGCTCATGCCCTGTCCTCCAGCTTGTCAATGTTCCCCCTGATCTCTCTAATTAAAAGGCTCAAGCTCTCTCTGCTGCACTGAGGTCCTCTGGGGGCCTGGACACCAGCAGGATCACGTGTCCTGAAGCTGGTCGGTCAGAAGCAATCCGAGAACGCACCCGACCACCCAGTGACATGCTGACGGTCCAGTCTTGAGAAAGGGTTGGAAGAAAAGGAGTCTGGAGGCAAGTAGATCAGCTCAAAGAGCTATTACAGAACCTCTGAGGGGACAGGAAGCCTCGATCAGGGCACCAATCGTGCGAATGACAAGCAGAGGATCTTACAACCCATGTGACTTGGCAAGTGAAATAGTTTGTCAGTTTCATCATCAACAAAATCATGATGACAGTACTGATTTATTCAGATACCATAAAGATTAAACAGGACCAAATCAGATAATGCATGTAACACAAGACAATGATGAATTCCTCAATCAATTTCAGCCACTATTATAACTACTGTAAAGCAATGAGCACAGAGTAGGTCTGAAAAACTAGTAGCTTTTCTTGCCCAATGCCCTTTTCTAATGTTTCCAATCTCTCCCTCACTGCCCTAAGGATAATGTTATTACAAACACTGACTTAATAAACACGCACAGAATCCTCTTTTCATACACTGAAGCAATGCAAAGCAAAACAAAACCCTAAAAGGCAAAGCAATTCTCTTTCATGTTTTGCAAGTTCCACTGGGGTTTCCTTTCCAAACGAAGATATTCTATTTCTATTCCAGGAAATAAAGGTATTAAAAATAAGAAAGTTCCCCTTAACATTCACTATTCAGTAGCTCAGCAGTTTGGCCTTTTTATTTTCTCAGTTTCCCATATATCATCTGACTTATATTCACTCTCCTGTGTCCTCTTTCCAAGAATGTGTTGCATACATTTAAAGGGGGAAAAAATAGCCACTCAAATCAAAGCATCCACATCTAATAAACGTTGTTTCTTCAGTTTATTCTTTCAGCAAATAATCATTGTCTACCTACTCTGTGCTGGGCATGTTCTGGGCACTCAGCAAGCACAGATTTTTTTAAAAAATTCTCTGCTGTCATAGAGCTCCTACTTGAGTAGGAGGGGAACACAAGCAAACAAATAAGTAATACCGTTTCAGCTAATACTTAGATCTATTCATACCCCAAAGTTGATGGCAGAGACTGATGGGAGGCGGGTGCTTCCTAAGATAGGGGGAGAACAGGAACGCCTTCTCTGCAGAAGTGGTCTTTGAGTTTAAACTTAATGACCTCGAAAAGCACGCCATGGGAAGCTCTGGAAAGGGCTGTTTAGGTAGAGAGAGAGCAGTGAAGCCCCCAGTGTTAGAACCTGTTGGGGGGTCTTTGAAGAACAGCAATCCACAGGTTGCACAAGAATGAGAAAGAACACAGTGGTAGGGGGTGACCCTGGAGAGGGGCAGAGGGCAGGTCACATAGTACCTCCTAGGCCATGGTAAGAATGTCAGATTTTTATCCTAAGAGAGACGAATGGGTAATTTAAGAGGAACCATAGAAGGTGCTCAGGGAACAGCTTTATAATGTAAATCCTCGGACTGGCTGATGTGCAGAGAAGAGAATTAACATGGAACTAGAAAAGTGAAGCTGAAGGCCTGAGTCCTGTCTCCAAGTATTTCACATGAGCAGGAGGTACTGAAGCTGAACTAGCAGAGGTGTGTCCGTGTTAGGGGTCCCAGGGTGCAGAGAAGGAGCTCCGGCTGAGGGCAGAACTCTTAGAGGAGCAGCGGCTTAAAGGAGTCTCAACATTCATTAGAAGCCCTTGTAGCCAATACAACTGGGCTATCATAGGGGGCTAATTAATCAAAGGAATCAGTTAAAGAGAATCATAAAAATGATACATACATAATTCAAGCATTTTGTATTGACTTAAAACGTAAAAACAGGCCTTGTTTGCCAAGGTTCAGATGTACAACCAAGTCGTTGAATTGAAGAAGGGTCCCTGATTGACTGCAGGTCCTCCTGGTCTTTTCTGCATAAATCCTACTCGCAATGTATATCTTTGGTTTCCAATATAAGTTTCTTGAAAGTAGAGTAAAAATGTAAAGACACTCAGAAAGCAATATGAATACACACTTCTGGATCTGTTTTTACTTTTTTATCCCCAATTTTTACTGATTTAACTATCATTTTTAAACAACTCACTTTCATCAAATTCTTCCCAAAGCATTTACATTTGTGTTCATAGAAATGACTCTCTTCATCTTTGCACTCACATTTCGTCATTTACATGGCAATTAATTCAATGTATAAATACAATAACAAGGACAACTGGCACAAATACAAGGGCTTCTTAAGACGCATAAACTCTCCCCTCGCAGGCCGAGGTATGCAAGCATACGGAGAGCAGGTGATCAGCTCAGGTCTTTCAAGACTGCTCTACACATCATGGGTGTATTTTAAGAAGAATAGCTAGGTGCTGTTTAACCAGCAAATAATTAAGTAAAGCTCATCTAAGAGACTCCTTGGGAAAGAAAGAAGACATTGAAGAGGTTCTATAAGCAGCCTCTTCTTCCACCTACATTTCTAACCCCACTTTTGGCTAAAGCCAAAGTAATCAATTTACAATGAATATATGATTTGGAACACATCTGCTACAAATTATTTGATTTTTCCTTTTTTGTTTCAAGGTAATATTGATAGTTAACATTTCTCGATTGCCCATGGCATCCCAAGCACTGTTCTAACCACCTTCCATGCATTAACTCATGTTGTCCTCAGAGAACCCCAAGAGGTAGGTACTATTACCACGCTCGGTTATGGATGGAATGGTGAGTGGGGCACAGAACAGTAAAATTCAAATCCCTTCGGGGCATCAAGAGTCCTATTTTCTGTTTCCTTTCTTTTTCCTTTTCCTGCACAGCTACAGAACTCTAGAGGAGGGGAGTGGCTAACTTTTTCTGTAAAAGGCCACATAATGAATATTTTCAGCATTATGGACTATAGCTTCCATCCCAACTATTCTACTCTGCTGTTGTAGTAGGAAAACAGCCCTAGGTAATCCATATAAACACATGAGGGTAGCTGCCTTCCAATAAAACTTTATTTATAAACAGATGGTGGGTCAAATGTGGACCATGCACCATCAGATACAGCTCCTACCCTAGATAGAGAGGATAATTCACTATTTCTTGAGCAAATCATAGTCCTTGGTCAGATAATTCCCTACCCTGCCTTCCGAAGTCAGTTCTTGTTTAACTCTTATTCCATTGTTCTATTGTTTATTGTTGTCTTATAGTAGTTAAGGTAAACCCTAACATTCTGTGACTATCAAAGTAGAAACTTATTTCTTACTCATGTAAAGTCCTAAATGGATGCTCTGACTAAGGACAAATCTCCTTCAAGTGGTGGTGATTCAGGCACCCAGGTTCTTTCCATCTTGTGGCTCTATCATCTTCAACATGTGGATTCCAGGGTCATCTCAGAAACAGAAAAAGTAAAGGAGACTGTGCACAGGAAGGCTAGGGGTGTGGAGGTCACAGTCACAGCTTCATAAAGGAAATGCCATTTAACAAGCATCTTGAAAGCCAGGTAAGATTTTACTCAATGTTGTGGGTAGTGGGTATTCACAGCTATGGTAAGATCATTAGCCAACCTAACACTCTGCACAGGAGTAGAAAGTTCTGGCTGGAGTTTAGAAAACACATGATGAATACTTGGATATTGGAACAACCATGCAGTGGTATATATAGTAGCTAAAAGTCAGAGTACAGCTAGTAATCAAAATAGTCAACAATAAATAAATATCAAAGAATTTTGAACTCTGGTTCAAGACTCTCTGGTCCTGTTAAGGACAAAAGTTGTTCAGAGGAATTCAAAGAGGAGGCGATGTGGAAGGTGGATGAGAAAGTAAAGAGGGAGGAAGCAGGAAGTTCAGGAGGAGGTCACAACTACAATGGCGTTCGTGTTACAATTACCTAAATAACACCTGGTGGGCAATGTGAGTGATGGAGCATTGAACGTGAAGGCGGAAAACTTGAACCTAAGGCTTGGTTCTGACAACAAGCAGTGGTAACCTTGAGTAAATCTCTTCTCCTTTCTGGGATTCAGAGTCTCTGTTTCTCACAGAAGGGAGTCAGGGTACAAGAAGACAGAAGCATCTTCTCCTAGCACTAACATTTAGTGGCTTGATGAAAATTAAAAATAAACAAGGAACCATTTAAAATCTCTGCCACCTGTAGTACAGGGGAAGAGTCTAATTACAAAAGCAAGAAGACTCAAAAATGGACTAGAGATTGTAAATGAGAAACTTCTACCCATGATCGACTCCACGCGGCCTGAGACACGTAGCAGCCTCAGAGCAAGAAGTCCCTTTAAGCACACCTGTAGGGGCCTCCATTTCCGCTGATAATAATGTCCGTTAATTTATTCAACTTGCTTGCACTATTCTTTTCCTATTGTCCGGAATCCATCAAATTATTCTGCCCTCTCACAAGAACTGCTGAGAGGAATCGATCCATTACTTTGTTTACAGAGGCTTGCAATGTCCCAGCTTTAAAATAAAATTAAAATGGAAAAAAAAAGTCCTAAAACAACCCTGCAGCAATCAGGAACTTAATCATATGCTGGTTTCCACAACATGCTGGAGGCTGAGATTAAAAAGTATCAACAAGCCGCCCCCGCAAAGGATCACAGCACACAGGGGCCTTCACCCACCACCAGAAAATTATTCTGGAGTTTCCAGTGGAAGCTAAGCAAACCCTTTTCTTTGTGGCCACTCTCACATGTATTCCCCACACCACCCAGCCTCGACACTGATGAGTACCTGTGGGCTGTGCTTACACAAAACAGAGCAGTTTGGAAGCCATTTTGATAAATGGTACATCCCTTTCAGATATGGCTAGACACCCAGGTGTTGTCACTTCTAAGTGACATCTACATTGCCCAGCACGGTTAAGGCGTCATTTAAGTTCTAGGAATGTTTTGTCTGATTCGGAAACAGGAAGCCGCTTAAAACATAGGTATTCAATTCAAGGAAAAGAAAAACCCACTAAATCCATGTTCTATTCAAGTATGGGCCCTACTGCCCTTGATGACATGGTCAATAAATTGGCATGACCAGTAGGAAGACACAGAAACCTAACAGGGCTGTTCCTGACAATGGCTGGTTGTCTGTCTTCCAATTTGAGCAGGACCAAGGCAGGAAGGAAGCCCCACACAGTGGCCTCTATCTTTTACTTGGTGCTGGCCTCTGATGCTTGATCAGACTTTTTTAGGATAGACAGTATCCCTCAGGTAGTGGTATCACCAGGAACTCTGGAATCACAGAGGGCATGGGTCCATATCCCAGTTCTGACACCCATTGGATTTGGAACTCCATGCAAGTTATTTAATTCCTCTACATTGTGATTTTTCTCATCTCTAAAATGAAGAAAAAGAAATACTTTACATTAATGTAGTGCTGTTCTTCAAATGCCCATTCATTTCTTGTCACTATGATGTTAAATGAGTGAGTGCCCTCAGAAATTAACATTTTATGAATTAGGAAAGTTTAGACTAGCTAGGAGAATTCGCCAGAATGCAACAGTCAGCTTGTATCAGAGTCTGACTAGAATTCAGGGTATCTAATATTAATATCAATGTTACTATTAATAATTATAATAGCAGATATAAATTGAGTGCTGCATTTTAAACTTAATTATATGGCTTATTAGTTGCGAATAAGTCATCTATTACGTTTGTTCAAAATCAAACATATGAAAGTATTACAGGGAAAAGTCTTTCTTCCCTGTCCCTACCTCCCCAACAAGTACCCTCAATTAATAGTTTCTTATGTATATTTACAGAGTATTCCTATGCATAAAAAGCAAATGAAAATATATATTCTTGATTTTCTTCATCTTTACACAAAAAGATACCCTGCTACATAACTTGCTTTCTCAAATGTACTACTATATTTTAGCGGTATTTCCACATGAGCATTTTCTCATTCTCTTATAAGCAACTTAGAATTTGGTTGCATGAAAGTATCATGATTAATTGTTTACAACAATGTTGTATGCATAACAATGCTGTAGTTAATAATCCAATGCTTAAATCATCTTGTACATGACCAATTAACACTATAAGATAAAGTCCCAGAAGTAGAATTTCTGGAACAAAAAGCATATGAATTTATAATTCTGATAGACATTGCCCTTCGTGTGGGGTTCTGCATTTCTACAAGTAATATGTGAAAGGGTCTGTTTCCCCACAGTTTTACCAAAGAGTACATTAACTTACCTTTTCAATCTTTGACAATATGGTGAGTAAAAATAGTAAGTACAATTTTAACTTCCATGTGTCTCACTGTAAGTGATGTTAAAGCATCTTTTCACATTTAAGGACATTTTTCTGTAAACTCTCAATTCATATCCTTTGCATATTAAGGGCTCTTCCTTTTTTATCTATAAAATGAAGGCTTTCCTTTAGTTTCTAATTTGCTTTTTTTTTCTTTTTTTGACAATGCAAAGTCTTCATAAGACCTCTTTTCATCTCATCCAAACTTGACTCTGAGTGCTGGCTTGGAAATCCAGGTTTGGTTCTGTTTATGAACCAAGACTTGGGGTATGATGAATGAAATCATAGCTCATAATCATAGTTCATAGTTAGGTAATTTAGATCCTAACTCTCCTGTGTTGCTTTGACTTATCTGATCTCCCCAGCTGTGGATATCTGGGGGAGCCTTGGGGAGGAAACATTCACTCAAGATCCAGACTTAAAGCCAGCTCCCTCTATGTTCTACCTGCAGGATGAAGAGTCAGGAAGGTGGGTCGGGACAGATTCACTCCACTGCCTTCCTGATTCTGCCCTCATGCTCCTTTACTCTCTTAACCCAGCAGGCCGATATCATTCTACTCAAAACCATCTAAAGGCTCCCATTTCACTCAGAGTAGAAGCACGACATTTGACCAGGTCCTGCAGAATTGGTGCTACCTTCCTCAGCTCTCTGGCTGTATCTCATTTTTCTTCTCATTTTGTTCAGCCACATTGGCCTTCTTACTATTTCTCAAAGTCTACAAGTACACGTCTCCCTTAGGGGCTCGGCACTTGCTTCTCTTCCAAATGTCACGTTTTCAATGAGGCTTTCCAAGAATACACGACTTACAGTTACAACCCCTCTGCATCCCCTCCTCCCTGCTTTAAGTTTTTATAACATTTCATCATCTAATCACACACACACACACACACACACACACACACACACACACACACATTTATTTTAATTATTATCTCTCCCCCCACCAAAAATTCCATGAAGGCAGGGATTTTGTCTGTTTTGCTTACTGCTGTATCTCCAGTGCCTCAAATGATGCCTGGCATATATTAGATACTTAAAAAAATAAGTGTTGAATGAATGAATGAACAAAATGGTAGCCAGGAGAGGTTATCTAAATATTAAGGAATATTACTGGCAGATCCTAACAGTTGGGCAGATAAGGAACCAACTAAATGACGTTTTGGTGGTTAGATTTTGAGTTGTAAATGACATATTTGTGAATGTTGTACTATAGTGATTATTTAAAGAAGACTTTTACTTCCATTTCTTTGTCAGAAGAGAAAACCATAATCCTCTTACCTTAAGGAAATGGCTCTAGCCCAGGACAAAAATCCTCTGAAATGAGAACCACTCAAAATTGAGATTCGCAGAGTGTAGGTTATGCTCTATGGTACAGTGACCAGACTACTGGCTTTGAAGTCAAAGAGTCCAGAGTTCAAATCTTGGCTCTGCCTATAATTATGTGCATGAGGACATTTACGTCCTTTCAACTTTAGTATCCTCATCAGTACTATGGCAATACCACCATCTCATGAGGAATCAATGGAACAATACAGGTTAACTGTAAAGAGCTCAGTACAACATAAATTGTTTTAGCAATGACAATGTCGATAATACAGTCCAAAATCCCATAGCTACATTTCTGAAATCTGAAGCTTTTGGTAAAACTATTTAGTGGAACAATTTAACCTGACCTGGGCCCATTTAGTGGCAATACCTAATCTGGCCTGGCAAGAGGCTAGGCTTTTTATAATCTCTATTCATCCTACTTGTGTCAACATTCATAAGTTTGTGTCAAAAATATTGCTGTGTTTAATGGCAGGGTGCTCTCCCAGACCCCTTGGAGTATATGTGATATAGTATACCCATTCATTACTTTCAAAAAATTTAAATAAAGAATTTCAAACTATATCTGCCTCCAAGGAGCTTAAATATGTGGCTTTGAACCTATATTTTTACAAACAGATACAGTTGGAATAAGAAGGATTATTATGAAGTTCAGAATTTGACACCACTGGGGCAATGTGTTATCATGGCACATATTTCTTAGCTCTAAAATGAATGTGCCAGTACTTAATTGACGATTCCCATATTCCAGGATATGAATTATTGACCATGGTACGGCTCAAAGAGCTACCTGAGAAAGTCTAAATGTGATGGTATGGGAATGGGGTGATGGTCTCAGTACAGAAGATCTTAAACTAAAAAGTGTGACAAGTGAATTGAGACATAAACTAAAGGATGAGTAATTGGATTTCCCGAACAATCCTAAAATATTTTGGTGGAAGTTAGTCATTTTATTAAAGCCTTCTTATGTGGTCAGTTCATCCATGTGGCCAGTCCTTTTGCTCATGGATGATCATCTTATACATGCAAATGCAGGAATGAATTTGACCTTCAAAGTCAAGATCTGGGACTCAGAGAGGGAGATGAAATCAGACTAATGTCAAAAATTATCAGTTTTTATCATTATTATTATTATATATAAATCTATTTTTGGCTGCATTGGGTCTTTGTTGCTGGGCACGGGCTTTCTCTAGCTGCAGCAAGCAGGGGCTACTCTTCGTTGCAATGCACGGGCTTCTCATTGCGGTGGCTTCTCTTGTTGCGGACCACGGGCTCTAGGCTGGTGGGCTTCAGTAGTTGTGGCTCGCGGGCTCTAGAGCGCAGGGTCAGTAATTGTGGCGCATGGGCTTAGTTGCTCCGCATTATGTGGGATCTTCCCTGACCAGGGCATGAACCTGTGTCCCCTGCATTGGCAGGCGGATTCTTAACCACTGTGCCACCAGGGGAGTCTCTTATTATTTTTTTAAACTTCCTATATTGACTTTATTTTCAAAAATTTTTATTGGAGTATAGTTGCTTTACAATGTTGTGTTAGTTTCTGCTGTACAGCAAAGTGAATCAGTTATACATATACATATATCCCCTCTTTTTTGGATTTCCTTCCCATTTAGGTCACCACAGAGCACTGAGTAGAGTTCTCTGTGCTATACTGTAGGTTCTCGTTAATTATCTATTTTATACATAGTATCAATAGTGTATATATGTGAATCCCAATCTCCCAATTCATCCCACCCCCCCACCCTTTCCCCCCTTGGTGTCCATACGTTTGTTCTCTACGTCTGTGTCTCTATTTCTGCTTTGTAAATAAGATCGCCTACACCAATTTTTTCAGATTCCACATACATGCATTGATATATGATATTTGTTTTTCTCTTTCTGACTTACTTCACTCTGTATGACAGTCCATCCACGTCTCTACAAGTGACCCAATTTCATCCCTTTTAATGGCTGAGTAATATTCCACTGGTAAAAAAAATAATTAATAAATAAATAATCAGTGTCCAAAGAGTCAGTAAGCGAGTTCTCTTGTTTCCTAGAGGCACTGATAACCTAATTTGCAATATAAAAGAATACGACAGGCAGAGTGGGACACATGGGGAAGGCAAGTTCATGAAAGACAAGACTATGGATTAAGTCAGCTCAGAAAACAGAAAGTCTTTACTTGAATGAACGTGGTTGGAGTCTGGATGGCCTGGAGTCCAGGAAGTAGGATTTTTTGGAAGGAAATCGTAATAGATGGTTGATGGTGAATCTCAGGATATCAGTTGAGCTTAAAACCTCAAAGCTTAGTCATCATTCTTGCCCTTAATTCCAGAAGGAGGGAGATAGTGCTATTGAGCCAGGCTCAAGGAAGTAGTTTGGGAGGAAAAGCCTCCTGATACAGAAATATCCAGGTCTAGGATGGTCCCACTCTGGAGATTTAAGGTTTAAGGAGACAGCAATGTTGCAGAACAAAAGGGCAGGTCCTAAGGACACTAGACAATTAGACCACAGAATGGCAAGTAGAGATTTTTATTTTTGATAAAGGAAAGTCTTTGATTATCCAAAATGCCCTAAGCGATGAGAAGAGTTAAAATGTTCCTTTCCCCAGTTTTGGCAGAGAGTGGAGGCAGCCTAGGAGACTCCTCATACCAGGGGGAAACCCTTTGCGTTCCACCCCTTTCGTTTTTAGCAAAGTGAGCTAGCTAACACTGCTCACTGCCTGAACTGGTCTCTTCTTCCTCACAGCATCATCCCCTCCACTGAGAAGACTTCCTACATGCCCAGGACATACACATGTCCTCATTCCCTTGACCTCCTATTACAGCTTGAACACTCAGTGATGGAATTTTTCTTGTCGGTGTCTAGAACATACCATGGAAACCTTGAGGGCAGGGAACACGTTACATCTTCAAAGACCAAGACCTACAAAGGACTTTGCCTGCAGAGAACATGCTCCCCCAAACTGGGGCATTTCCTAAAGCCAATGGAGAGTGGCAGCTGATATATGTCTATTTTCCTATGTGTATTTGAAGACACTGGGTATTTCTCCCACCAGTTTCATCTGCTGATGAGTAATCCGTTCAACCTGAAGAAAAATATTTTATTATTAGGAATTTGATTAACTCTTGGCTCCATGGGTGTGTGGACACTGTGTGCTGGATATTAAGGTTAGAATATCAGTATTGGGAGCTAATTTAATTTTGATGTCTCATTTTTCTCTACTTTTTCTCCTTGGTAAAGTGTCAACAAATTGAAAGTTAATTCTGCTGCTAAAATTACCCAAGGTATGAAACAGATTTGTTTGCAGGAAATACAGATAGGCAATCACCTGATTCTGCAGTGTGCCTTGCAACAGGGCTGTTTGGACAAACATCATGATATGCTATACTATTTTTAAAAGCTAGTTCTGTGCATTAGGTTTAATGCAGTCAATTCTGCTTTTTCTCAAGCAGAAGAGGCTGAGTTGCTCAGATGTCTGGCTAATAAGAGCTTCTCTGTCCTAGGGCAAAAGTTGAAAAAAGGGTGCCTTTGTAGTGTGGGAAATCTGACTTATATGGATAAGGGCTCCATACATGTAGATGAAAAGAAGGAAGACACTGAGGGGGAAGGTGAGAAAGGACAGAGATAAAAGCCACTTATTGAGTATTTATATGTGTTAAGTATCATATTTTATTAAAATTTATTTAATCTTCATTGTACACTCTGAGATGGCTATTGAAAGACAAATAAACTAAGGCATAGAATAGTCAGGTAAGTTGCCCAAAGTCAAGCCCATGTCCATAGAATGTGATCCAGTGTAGATGGAACAGAGGTTAAGAGCAGTTAATGGACTCAGAGCCGAATCCAAGACAGACAAAGTTGAGTAAGTCAACACGTCTCTTTGAGCCTCAGTTTCTTTGTACATAAAAACGGGATGGGGCTTCCCTGGTGGCGCAGTGATTGAGAGTCCACCTGCCGATGCAGGGGACACAGGTTTGTGCCCCGGTCCAGGAAGATCCCACATGCCGTGGAGCGGCTGGACCCCTGAGCCATGGCCGCTGAGCCTGCACATCTGGAGCCTGTGCTCTGCAACAGGAGAGCTCACAACAGTGAGAGGCCTGCATACCACAAAAAAACAACAATAACAACAACAACAAAAAATGGGATGGATGGTATTTATGGCCCATGGATGCCGGAGGAATCAATGTTATGATGGTCATCATCCGCTGAGCATAGAGTCCAGCACAAAGTGAGACAGACTGCGATGGGACCTGGGACCCTCTGCTGCAGTGCTCGCACCTGAACAAATGACTCCTCCAGCAACAAAATACAAAGAAACTACCAGGGACTAAAAATAGTTGCGCATATGCACACACAGGTGGGGCAAATTATGGACAAGATACGAAAAGACCAAAAACCCAACTGCCACTTCCAGAGAGCTGGGAGCAAAAGCAGGGTACTGCGCATGCTCCCTGCACACAACACCTCCAAAGGGGTGGGCAAACCACCTAAGCTACCCCTCTGGCCTAACCTCTGGACCCGTCCCTACCCTCACCCCATATAAGGAGCCAGCTTGCCCCCACCTCGGGGAGCAAGCAAGGGAACGTGTTACTTGCTTTCGCTCCCCCATACTGCAGCAGGAGCCCCAGTAACGTCTTGCCTGAATTTCTTGTCTGGCATCTTATCAATTTCTATTGATTAAGGAAGGCCAAGAACCCTGGTCAGTAACAAAAGTGTTCAAAAACAGTCCTCCAAGTTTTAATAGTATTGGAGCTGTTTGGGATGCTATTTTTGGAACTGTTGTTTTGTTTTGGCCTCACAACTTAAATCCTTCTAGGACCAGTGCCAGGTATGAATGATACTCGGACATAAAACCTGGCAGTAGGAGAAGTGGCTCACAACTGCTTATGGCACCTTTACTTGTGGGTAGAAGATGAGGAGAAGCAGACTTCAAGTCGGCTGACACTGATAAATCACATCTTAAATGTATCTGACAGGGCGACGGCCATAATTGCTTCCTTTGTTGCTCACAATTGTTCATTACGGCTTGGAAAGGCCCCCAGATCATATAGGGAACATCTGATGTAAAATATCACTAGCCTCATCTCTTTTTTAAATAAAAGAAAAATATTTAAAGGGACAGGTCATCAAATTTTAAGAAGTTACAAATCCCTCTCTCACTGTGCTCCCTCTCTAGGCCCTCACCTTTGTTTATGATTGAAAAGAGCTGTGGGAGAAGGTGTCTAGAACCAAAGCAGTTCATAGCAACACAAAAAAGCGACACCTTAGCATAAATACAGAGCCTCCAGCCTTTTGTCCCCAAACACTGATGGGGCACCTATACCACACTCTGTCTTGAGTGAGGCACATCTCCCCATCCACCATCCCAGCCTAGAATGGCACATGGTGACATGTACCCTCCACCTGTTCCTCTCATCTAGCCCTTCTACAGCATCCCACGCTGGCCACAGGGAAATATTCAGTGTGATCTTGCAAAAGTCATCAGGACGAACTCCTCACTTTCAGATGAAGGGAGAGGTTAGCTTCTTGCCCAGCCGGGGATTACATTCCCCCAAAAGCCAGCCATAGAACTGGACCAGAGTCTGGTTCACCTACCTGAAAGCTCAGTGGTCTCCCCTGTACACTGCATGGTTTCCAATCTACTCTGCTTAAGATGGCCTTACATTTGTTCCTATCAGAATATCATAACACGAATAATATTACTAATGGTAATAATTATTACCAAAAGAATAATAAACACTAAATATGCTCCAGGCACTGTTCTAAATGCTTTATATGTAGTAACTAATTTCAACCTCAAACCAAAGTGATGACATAAGTAGTACATCCATTTCACAAGTAAAATCACTGAGTCACAGAGAAGTGAAAACACTTGGATTGGATCATAAAACCAATGATTTCAGGAGTCTGGAGAGGAGTGTTTATATTTCATTTTTTTCTTTGGTTAGCAGTTAGCATAGGCTGAGATCATAGTGCCCCAGTCTCTGCAACTTGACACAACGAACGTAAAATCTCACTCACAACACATCCAACTTGGGTTGGCAGGGCTTTTTTTCCACTCAAGAACTCAGGCTGATGTTGTCCGTGTCACCTCTGCACTTCCTTGATCAGTGCTACAGGATAAAGAGATTGCTTTGGGTCTTGCCCTGGAAATTCAATGCTTCTTTCCAGAAGCAATGCAACAGTCCAAAATTTAACTCATCACTCCCCCACTGTTTCCTTTAGTCTCTCCAGATCTCCATCTCTGCTGGTAGCAACACTTGGTCTCCCCTATGAGACACTGGGGATCATTCTTGTTTTCTCCTGCCCCTCAGTTGTTGACAGTCACTCACAGTGTCTCCTCTAGGTGGTTCTGAGTCAGCCTCTTCCTCTCCATCACTGGTCCTCTGCCCTTGTCAAGACTTTCATCATCTCTCCCCTGGACCACGGTGGATGCTCTCTGATTGCCCTTCCTGTCTCCAACCTTATTCCTCAGAAGATTATAGAGGAACAACGAGGTGTCCAACGTACCCCTTTTCTCACCCTCTCAGAGACAACGACTTCCACCCCTTTTAGCTGCTTACTTGGACATTTGCCCAATCTCATTGATTTTACGTCTTTCTGTCTGAAGTGGTCAAATTTCCCAGAAAAGAATCTTGCAATCTACTGCCTGGAGGCTGAAGTCCTGGCTGCTATGATTTCAGGAACTAAAGATTGGAAAAGACCCACGGTTTCAACCCCCTGTGTGCAAATATTTACTCAGTTTTCCTGTCCTCCCATGGTTCGCCCCTAGTCCTAGTACCCTCTCTCCCAGGGTCAGAGGATAAGCTTCCCTAGGGGATAAACCTTCAGTCTTTATTGCCAGGTGACAGGGAGGCAATTTTCCATTGGAGCTGGTATGAGACAATATGGGGATTCGATAGCTTCATAAAAGAAATTTCAACAGAGGTGCCCGACACTGTGTATTCTGAAGGTTTTTCTTTTTTTTTTTTTTGGAAGATTTTACATCAGCTGGAGAGTTCACAGCTCTCCCAACTTCTGGATTAGGATGGTTATTTTGTCAGTTCTACTAAAAAATTGTCCCCCATCCATTTTCTTTCAACCTACAAAGTGTGATTTATGTTTCCTCTCCTGATATTCTATTCAGGTGGGTTTACATCTTTTTGTTTTTTGTTTGTTTGCTTGCTTTTGTTTTTTGCATTGGGTCTTCGTTGCTGCACGCATGCTTTCTCTAGTTGCAGCGAGCAGGGGCTACTCTTCTTTGTGGTGCGCGGGCTTCTCATTGTGGTGGCTTCTCTTGTTGCGGAGCACGGGCTCTAGGCATGCGGGCTTCAGTAGTTGTGGCGCACAGCCTCAGTAGTTGTGGTGCATGGGCTTAGTTGCTCCGCAGCATGTGGGATCTTCCTGGACCAGGGCTCGAACCTGTGTCCCCTGCATTGGCAGGTGGATTCTTAACCACTGAGCCACCAGGGAAGTCCCAGGTTTACATCTTTTGAAGTATCCATTTCTCTATAATTTTAGTGGGTTTGGGGGAGGGATTGTAAGTGGGCATGTGAGTTAATTGTCCCATATTTAATCAGAAGACTCTCCATTCTGTTCTTTACCTCTGAGCCTTGTTCACGCTCTTCCTCTTCTTTTTATTTTCCATTTTATTTTTTTCATGTTACTCAGCCATAAAAAAGGATGAAATAATGCCATTTGCAGCAACATGGATGGACCTAGAGATGATCATATTAAGTGAAGTAAGTCAGAGAAAGACAAAAATCATATGACATCACTCACAGGTGGAATGGAAAAAAATGCTACAAGTGAACTTATTTACAAAACAGAAACAGACTCACAGACATAGAAAACAGACTTATGGTTACCAAAGGGGAAAGGTGGGGGGAGGAATAAATGATGAGTTTGGGATTAACAGATACACACTACGGTATATAAAACAGATCATCACCAAGGACCTGCCATATAGCACAGGGAACTCTACTCGATATTCTGTAATAACCGATATGGGAAAAGAATCTGAAAAAGAAAGGATACACGTATGTGTGTAACTGAATCACTTTGCTGCATGCTATTCCTTTTCTTGAAGCGTCCTACTTCCTGCCTGGAATCTTCAACTGTTCCTCTGAAACTCAACTAAATTATTACCCATTTCAGGAAGATCCCTGATGCCACAGACTGGACTCCTCTCCCTCATGCTCGCATTATGCCCTGTGCTTACACCTGTAGTGATGTCAACCACCGATATTACAAGGGTCCCTCCTTGTGACCGTCCTCCCTGCCTTGTAGGCAAGACTGTGATTTACTAAGCTCTCCTAGAGTAGGCACTCAGTAAACATGTCTAATGTTCATTTTAGGGTTGGGAGTATAAGTAAATAGAATTTATCTGCACAAACTAAATTAAATCTGTCATGTATTTCTAGTGTAACTACTATTTACAAGTACTTCTTTTAGGATCACATAGACCCGGAATCATAGCTCTGTGTCCCAAATAGCACTTTAAAAGTCACTGAGCCTCTCTTAAGCCGTGGTTTCCTGATCTGAGAAGTGGGAAAAATGGAGATAATGCTTATCTCCCAGCATCTTGGATGAGCAATACATGAGAACGTGTTTGTGCCCAGAACATGTTAATTGCATCTGAATGACATGCAATCACAAAGTGTGAACGGAAGAGCAGGAACCAGCTGCTCTTTTCTCTCTTCTTTGAGAAGCAGTAAAGTCTGCTTGTTGAATGTGGGTTCTGGAGCTGGACTGGGAGGTTCATCTCCCGAACATGCCACTTTATCCATCCTTTGTTTCAGTTTCCTCTGCTCTAAAGTGTGTGCAATTATACATATTGTGAGGTTATTGTGAGGATTAAATGAATAAATGCATGTTAGGAGCTTACAAGAGGAACCGGTCCATATTAAGTATCAGTAAACATTTGTTGCTGTTTTTTCACCTTTAAGGACACAGGAACAGTTGAAAGTGCAAGCGTTGTGCAGGCAAGAGCATGTGTAACCCTGCAAGGAACTGCGTGAAGGCAGGCCGGGGCAGAGGATGCTAAAACTGGAGAAGGCACATAGGTATTCTATGAGATCTCGAAGATCCCTTAACTTAATCCTGGATCATTTATGAATCACTGAGGGATCATAAACAATGAAGTAATAAGATACTTTTTTTAAAGAAAAATCACTCTGATCATTTCCAACTCAATGAGTAGACATGGCCTAATGCCATATCCATGAAGTGACACGTACAGCAGTGCCAGGGCTTGCATCCAGCCAGACATACATTTTAATTACTGCTGCTTAATCTAAAAGCCCCTTTTCTGCAGTCTTTAGCTTTATGAAATAGAAACGCAGCTACAGTGACCCTTTGACCTCCCGACCCTTTGATCCATCTTTCTGAGATGACCCTGCTTAGGAAAATTCTGTCTAGTTGAAGACAGATGTGTCACAACGGCCCAAGGTCCTTTGCTATGACAACAGTGATGGCTTTTCTTCAGTAGCCCAGGCACTACTCTTAGTCCCTTAAAAAGTAAAACACACTATACAATGTACTTGATTGCTACAGCTACATTTGGGCCAATCAAAGAAAACAATAGAAAGTTTATCCCAACTTTGTTTTTTAAGAAAATGCCCAGTATGTGCTCAGGCTGTCCTGGAATTCATTCACTCAGAAGCATGCACTGAGCCCCTGATATCATCAGGAATTCTGTAGGCCCTGAGGATACAAACATGAAAGGTAAGTCCAAGGATTCAGAAGGAGTCAATGACCACCATGTTAATCCCAAGTCCCCAAGCTCCATCCAAGCTCAAATGAAGACACACTAGGTTTCTAAGAAAGAAAGATGGGGAGCAAGTCAGTGAACTAGTAGAATGTGTTGGTCCACAGTACTGCATGATTTTACCAGCCCGTGACTTCCATCCTTCATGGCCTCCCTCTGGATCTGGAAAGCAAAGACATTCTGACCTAGAAGGTAGCTCCATCACTCAAGTTCTACCTGTCACTCTTACTGTAAATTGCATAACCAGCTTGGCTGCTTCTCTTTCTTACTTTAGAAGCCCATCACTTTCTACATGCACCCCAATGTTCACTGCAGCACTGTTTACAATAGCCAAGACATGGAAGCAACCTAAGTGTCCATCGACAGATGAATGGATAAAGAAGATGTGGTACATATATATAATGGAATATTACTCAGCCATTTAAAATCTAATGAAATAATGCCATTTTCAACAACACGGATAGACCTGGAGATTATCATACTAAGTAAAGTAAGTCAGACAGAGAAAGACAAATATCATATGATACCACTTATATGCAGAATCTAAAAAAATGATACAAATGAACTTATTTACAAAACAGAAACAGACTCACAGACTAAAAAAAAAACTTATGGTTATCAAAGGGGAAAGGTGAGAGGGAAGGGATAAATTAGGAGTTTGGGATTGACATATACACACTACTATATTTAAAATAGATAACCAAAAAGGACCTACTGTATAGCACAGGGAACTCTACTCAATATTCTGTAATAACCTAAATGGGAAAAGAATTTGAAAAAGAATAGGTACATGTATATGTGTAACTGAATCAGTCTGCTGTACACCTGAAACTAACACAACATTGTTAATCAACTAGACTCCAATATAAAATAAAAATTTAAAAAAAGAAGCCCTTCACTTTGGTTGACCACAGACATGCCTTCATCCACTGCCTTCTCAAATTAGATCAATGTTCTTGTTGGGTCACTTTAGGAGAGAGCAGTGGCATGGGACACAGGGCAGAGGTACTGGACTCTAGACAATCCCGATTTGCCTCACTGGACTATCACTGGCCCCATGGTCCCAGGCAACAACAACAAAAATGACAAAAACAAAACCAGCTACATCTTCTCCCACCTCTTCCCAAACCCACGGGGATCAGACTGTAGTTTTATTGTGCTCGTGGCCAGATCTCAGAGCATTGTGTAGTTAGCAGCCTGGGGTTTAAAGTTCATGAGCGAAGAATGGCAAGAATAGGATTTAAAGTCAGTAACTCTTCCTGAAAATTAAAAATGCTGAAACTTCCTTATCAGTAACATGACAAAAGCAATGCTCACCTTACTCCTAATTCACAGTGCTCATGAGAATCGGGGGGATGCTGGCCATGAAAGGCCTGTGCAAATCGCTGGGGGCCCTACAGGGGCTGGAGATTACTCGTGAGCAGATGGAAAGAACATGAACTTGAAGTAAGACGTCTTTGGGCTCAAGTCTTGGCTGTTCTACTGTAATGATCCCTGGAGGCCCAGAGTCCCTTTTCCCAACCTGCAATGTACTAAATATCTGGTTCAGTGGTTCTCACACTTGACTGAACATTAGAATCAGCTAGAGAGCTTCCACAAGCCCTCATACTCGTGCTCTAACCTCACTGGTTTTATCAGAATGTTTGAGGGTAGGACCCAGGCGTGAGCATTTTTTTAGGCCCTCTTCTATCTCCAGTCTGCAAGTAACCCTGAGAACCTCTGATTTTGTGCTATGAATGTAAGAAATTAGCTCTTCTCAAAACCTTAACATCTCTACATTCTAATCCTTCGTCTGTCACTTTGAGTAGCTGAGGTCAAGTCACTTGATACCTCACAGCCTCAGTTCATTTCATCATCTATTAAGTAGGAATAATAATAATCATGTCACCCACCTTATTGTATTGCTGTAAGATCAACTTGGACGGTCTCTGTGAACAGGATACTGCTATGTGGATCTTAAGGTGTTATTAAATCACGCCTGTTGAGATTCCTCAACCAGCAGAAGGCCCAAAGGAAAGTATGGGGATGGTCTGAAGCAAATAATAATTTCTGTTTCCAGAAACAAACACACAAACAAACTACTTATCTTCTGACAAGGAGGACCCCTACCACCTTCACAGCAAACCACAGAAGGATCTGGGTTCAAGTATGAGCCTGAGAACAACTCTTGTTGTTCAGAGACTTTCTAATGAATCAAACGACAGCTGGCTTCTGGTTTTTTTCTCCTGTAAAATGATTCATTTCCCCTGACTCCCAGGAGTTTCTGTGCCCAAAGAAACAAGGACAAGGGGAGGATCTGGACTCCAGAATGGCAGGCTCTTTTGTTAGGAAGGCTGCTGGCAACTCAGCCGGCCTCCTCTGCCCTCCCTCTTGCTGGCTAATTGATTTAATGGGAGACCCTGATAGATGTATTTCAGCTCCACAAGGGCCTGTCTAGCTGATTTATGTCACGCCAGGAGAAACTCGTATTTGTTCTTCCTGGTTTCTCTAGTAATTGCTACTGAAGGGAAGGTGTATCAGTTTAAGAGGAAGGACAGCCATACTTCAGCTCAACAACAGCCCATATTCGGAAGGTTTCAGCCCTTGTGTGTTAATAAAGATTCCCTTTCTTAAAGGGATGGCTCTGGAGGGCATATGTAGAAATAATGTCAGCAGAGAGAAGCCATTTCTGTGTCTACCATACCCCTGGCCTTTCCCCTCAGCCGGGGTCTGTGTGTCCAGATGACCCACTGAGACGAGCAAACAGTCTCCCTTCCGGTGCCTGCACACAGCTGTCAGGAAGCCCCCTGGGTCAAGCCCAGGGTTTCTCAGTCTCTGCACTGCTGACATCTGGGGTCCGACGACTCTTTGCGGAAGGCAGCTGTCCTGGGCATTACAAGCTCTCAAGGGCACCTCTGACACCTAATACCCCAATGCCAGTCGTGATCCCCTCAAAGTTTTGACAACCAAAAACGTCCCCAGACAAACGTCTCCCAGGGGCGCAAATGGCCTTTCTTCCCCAGTTGACAATCACAGGTCTTTGGAACAAGGAAGCAGGTAGTCACCTTTGCCCCTGACTCTGGCCCCTCTGGATGGTGTCACATTACAAGTCACCTCCTTCCTCAGATGCTCAGTGTCCCCTCCTGAATACGCGTGACAAAGATTGAACGTTAACAACGTGTTTGAACATGTTCAGTGAGTGAGTCATAACACACGACAAAGGGGCGGTGACAATTTTGATGGCAACAAAGATGCCTATTGCATTAGGTTCTCTTTGTGCTTCTAGGAGCTTCTAGCGGCAGCAAAGCTTCAGTCAGACAGGTGTGGCTCTTTCACACACCCTGGCTTGTTATAGTGTCAAAGGGCTTCTCTTCAATGTAGTTAACATGCCAGCAGCATCCTTGTGGGTGAACAAGCGTATGTGTGTGCTCACTAGTGTAAATGTGTGTGTGTGTGTGTGTCACAAATGAGGAATGAGAAGTGAGCACAGACTGTATAGCATGTGAGGAATGGGGGACTGGCTGTGTGGCGTACGGAACACGGGAAACAAGGGAAGGAATATGAATGTGTGTGAGATACGGGGTTATGATGAGAGTGTGAGGGTCCCTCTCACTTTGTGGTATGTAAATGTTCATTTACTGTGTTTTTATATATGAATGTGTACACATGATAAGAGTAATATGGGAAAGTTCTGAGTATAATACAAGTAGGAATGCTGGTGTGGTATGCGTCTGTAAATCACACTTGTAATTTGGGGTGTGCATATGTGAATGCGTGTGTGAGGTGAGGATGTGGACTCTGGGCTTGGAGGCATGCAGGCGATGTCTATAGCAGGAGGGTATTTGTCATTTGTTCATCGTGTCATTTATGTAAACCACAGGTACTCTGCACTGGTGTAGTGAGATGTGATGGGTACAAACTTGTGTAGAACGTGTTTGTGTGTGTGTGTGTGTGTGTGTGCACTTATCAATCCTTTATTTTAAGCCTTTAAATCTCGACACAGCTTTGTGGAATTTACTTGAATGGAATGAAAATAAAATGCTTCCCCAGTCCCATTGATCCCAGAGCTCTTTCATGAATTGACTCCCAGACAATTCCTTGCTGACCTATGGCCCCTCTTACGGTTCTCCACTCCTCCATGAAATCCTCAGTGAACTAACCCAACAAACTGAGCTTTCTGCATTGGGTATCATGTCTCCTAATTTCGCTCTCTAATGAACTTCCAAATGGATTAATAATGAGGAAAAAAAATGTGTTTTTTCTGGTTGAATATGGTTGAGTAACTTTTTGGCCCTAATCCCCATTCTATTGATGGTGTGGTGTAGGACCTCAGCAGTGAATCAGCAGGAGAAATCATCGTGAGAGTAGTAATAAAGTATTAGCTCTGACTTCTGATTGTATTTTCCACATCCTATACTCAAGAAACTACCTCTAGATACAACAAACATGTTTTGGGGCTCTTGCTATGTGATACGTCTGCTGGAGGTTCTAGGAACTCAAGGATAATCAAGACATGACCTTCTGCCAAAAGCTTTCATATTAAATTAGAGAGAAACAGGGACTTCCCTGGCGGTCCAGTGGTTAAGACTCCATGCTTCCAATGCAAGGGGCATGGGTTCTATCCCTGGTTGGGGAACTAAAATCCCACATGCCATTTGGTGCAACCAAGAAAGTTAAAAAAATAAAAAATTAGAGAGAAGCAAACAATAAAAGAACCTATTTCAGTTTGGCGGGGGGCATGTGAGGCTGCTGATGGGACCACTGGGCTTGGCTAAGCTGGCTAGTTTGGGGAAAGCTGGGGGATCACTTATCTCATGCACAGGGTGAGTGATATAATTCATTCTCCTGAGAAGGCAAGAAGGCAATTCCGAAGAGGACAGCATGAGAGTAGGTGTCTCTCCAGTAACTGACAGACAACTCAGAAAGGCGGGTGTGGAAGTGCTTTAGGACAGAGAGAAAAGCATCACTGAGACACTGGAGAACCTCGTATGTCAGGAGAGGGGCTTGCATTTTATATGCTATGGCAGCCATTGAGGAGCTCATGCAAAGAAATGGCATGACCAGCTGTGCGTGATTCTATTCCCTTTTTTCTCCATCCGAATTCCTATGTCAGGAAGTATATAAGGTATTCCTGTCTGAGGCAGAAGTCTCTCTGTTTCACAGCCCTCTTCTGCCTGGTATGTCCAAGTGAGCTGAAGAAATCCCCCCGGGTCATCTGTTTTTGTGCCGTTTGCTTTTGTGGATAAACCGGCTCTAATGGATGTCCAAATACCTTGTTTGAATTTATATTTTAGAACATTAACATACAGTGTCTGGGAACATTTATGTCAAAGGCAATCTGTAAATACAGCTAGAAAGTTGCCACTGTTGCTAGGGAGTCATTTTTAACGTTTGGCCAACACCAAACTGCCCGCATAAAATGTGTAGGGGATAAAATGCCCTTTCTAATAATAGAATGAAAAAGCAGATACTTCTGACTGAATAAAATATACATAATCATGGTATATACTTGCAGTATGGGCATATTTTTTTTCCTGCTTCATCTTCTCAAATCTGGAGGATGGAAGAGAGAAAATCTAAGAATGGTCCATGGATGAGGAACCTAATCATCGTAAGATGTGACAGCAGGTAAGGCAGAAGTGACTCCCTAGGTGTGAATACCCATCCCTGATCACTCTCAGCATCTCCAAGGGCTTTGTTTGAGGAGCTCTGAGTTTGGAGCCAAGAGACCAACCTCTGCCCCGATCTTTCTGTGGAGGCTTTAGAGCACTGGCTCTTAAACTTTAGTATGATGACAATCACCTGGAGATCTGCTGAAACCACAGATTGCTGGACCCCACCCCAGAACTTCAGATTCATCGTGTCTGGAGCAGGGACTGAGAATCTGCATCTTTAACAAGTTCCCGGGCGATGCTGATGTTGGTGATGCTGCTACCTGTGGGACCACACTTGGAGAACCACTGCCTTCTGGAGCCATCTCCTCTCTAAGTCCCTTACAATGAACATCTCAAAGTGAGAGATAAATTTAAAAACACATTTTCGGGCTTCCCTGGTGGCGCAGTGGTTAAGAATCCACCTGCCAATGCAGGGGACACGGGTTCAAGCCCTGGTCTGGGAAGATCCCACATGCCGCAGAGCAACTAAGCCTGTGTGCTACAACTACTGAGCCTGTGCTCTAGAGCCCGCGAGCCACAGCTACTTAGGCTGTGTGCTGCAACTACTGAAGCCCACTCGCCTAGAGCCCGTGCTCCGCAACAAGAGAAGCCACTGCAGCGAGAAGCCCACACACCGCAAAAGGAATAGCTCCCATTCACCACAACTAGAGAAAGCCTGCACACAGCAATGAAGACCCAACACATCCAAAAATAAATAAATAAAATAAAATAAAATAATTTTTAATTTTTAATAATTAAAAAATAAAAACACATTTTCAAAAACACATTTTCTTGCAATGTAAATAGGCATTCAACCAGGGAGACCTGAAGTTATGCAGCATGAATTCAAACAAGTCAGGCACACTTCACGGCTGTCCTAGCTTCCTCTGAGCAAAGGAAAGAGGTTACATCATTCCCTAAAGAGTTTTCTACTGCTTTATTTTATATTTATTTCAGCCTAAAATCCACAAGCTATATCCTAATAGTGAAAGGCATTTGGATCCACAATAATATTTAGAAAGGAGTTTTATTTTGTATAAGACCCGTATTCAATCCCCATATCACTGACATATTTTAAGAATTAGTGAAAAATGTATATTTACCTTGGTGGTTATTTCTGTCAAGGTTTACTACATGTAATTAACAATTCCATTATTTAATATTTATAGTTTTCAAAGAGAGTTGCGTTTGAGATTAAACTAACATTATTTTTCAATTATAAATCTCTAGAATGTGATGTAGACAGACTAATATATTAAAGGACTGAGAATAATGGAGTACTCTTTAAAGACAGAGAAATAATATTTAGCTCAATGATGATTGTGGTCAGATGGCTCTCTGGTAATTAAGCATTAACTCGTAGAAATAGATGAATAAAGCTTGACACAAAAGAGGTGATCTAGACTTATTTGCAGTGACTATTGTCAGGTGCTAGAGTTGGAGTACTGTGCTTTCCAAGCTAATTCAGTCATTTACCTGGGACTTGGGGCCTTATATTTTGGTAATATCTATACAAGTTTTAAATGCTTTTAAAAGTGCTATTGGAAAAATTTTACTTCATTGAATTTGTTAACAGACACATACTCCAAAAATTCAAGTACAAAAAAAATATTGTGACCTTGTTTATAAAAGCAAAAATAGATGTAACTGAAATGTTCTGCAGTAGGGGACTGAAAAAAAGTAGTGAGAGTTCATGTACACAGTGGAGAACTGTGAGTACTTACAAAGTATAAGTCCATCTCTTTGGAGTGCTACGGAACCAACTGCAAGATAAGAGTGAGAAAGAAAGCTGTGGAAAAGTGAGAACAGTGTACTACCCACTGCATGCAGAAGAGGGGGGTATGGTGAAATATCTACACTTAAACCTACACCTACAGCTATGGCTACACCTATATGCACACTTAAACCTACAGCTACATCTATATTTATAGTTATATCTCATCTACAGGTGCATCATATCTACATATACAATTATATCTACATCGACACCTATATCTCCCACTTAACACCTATATCTCCCTCCACATCTATACCCACAACTACACATACATCTATTGATCACCTACATCTACAACTACATTTACGTCTGCAACTATATCTGAACTGCATCTACATCTACACATGCATCTATTGATCACCTACATCTACAACTACATTTACGTCTGCAACTGTATCTGAACTGCATCTACATCTACACATGCATCTATTGATCACCTACATCTACAACTACATTTACGTCTGCAACTATATCTGAACTGCATCTATATCTACACATGCATCTATCTCATCTGTATTTATAGCTACACCTACATCTGCACCTGTACCTGCACCTATACCTCTATCTACACATACATCTGTATCTACATCTCACCTACATCTCCATGTGTCTCTTCTTGTATATGATTTTAAATCTCTGGAAAAGTACGTGAGCAATTGCTAATAGTGATTGATTTGGGTGTGACACAGGAGTCTGGGATAAGACAGGGTCAGAAAGAATGTTTTGTTCACTATTTTGTACAGTTTAAAGAGATAGCTAAGTGCATGTCTCGGTTTTTCACTGTATACACACATACATAAGCTCTGAAAGAGAGCACAAGAGGTAGTCGTATTGTAACATGCAAGTCTGAATTAAACACAAGTCCTTTCCCACACTTTTCAGAGTTTCTGTGTCTGCCTTCCAGGTCAACCCTTGGTTGGATTTGACCTCGAAATTCTCTATGGATTCCTGGGTCCTTAAAGGCCTCTGTCTGGATTTTACTTCTGCTGTTTAAGTTTCTAGCCCAAGCTTGTTTTGAGAATTCTGACTCAACTTTCATTTCGTTTCACTAATATAATTAGGGCCAATATTACAAAGACAAGGAAACTGGGGTCAGGGGATGCAAGTAACCCCCCAGAGTCCTAACACCGGACACTGACCGAGTTGGAATTCGAATCAGGACAGCACAGGTTCAAACCTTGTGCTCTTTCCCATTCATATGGTGCCACTTTCAGTATGTCCCTGGATCCATCTCAAAACTTAGAGCTTATCATGATGTTAGGAATACACGATTAGGGAGAGTCAAATGAAAATCTTGCTGGTGTTATGTGTGTGGTCTTAATAATAAAATATTTTTCCTTCCTCACCTCACTATCCCATAAGCCTCCTACTGGTCATTCCATCTCCCTCTCTTTCCAAATTGGTTCTTTCTCTCCCCATCTCATGTCTGGCATCAGACTAAACTGCATACCTATGCATTTTTCATCAATCTGGCAAGTTTCTTAAACACTTGGTATAAACACATCACCACCACCATATAATTCATTATGAATAGCATCAACCCCGGGTATGATTCTGCTACAAAAGAGTCAGCATGTTGTACAAATTTTTTTTCTCTCTCTCTCCTTTGTTCTGAAAGTGATTTTAAAGCATTCCTCATATATGTATATGTTAACATCCTTATTCTTTATGCTCTTCAGCCATTCATTTCTGAGCTACCTTCACTCAGCTCTCTCATAGATGAGGATATTTGATTATATCAGTTATCATTCTCAAGAGAAATGAGAAAGAATGAACCCATACGGTGGTCATACAGATAGACATCTGGGGTGAGGCGTGGTTCACAGCTGGCAGGTAGGTCAGAATTCTGCTTTCCTTTTATGATCTTCTTCTGAAAATTATGGGGAAATGACCAGCTGTTTTAAAATGCTCAGGATAATAGAGGTAACACGTTATAGCTAGTGCTCCTACTGTACCAGACCCTGTACTTGCTGATTTTTAATGTTTTTGCTTTTTAATCTACTTCAGTCCTCAGGCTCACTCTATGAGATAACTTTTCTTCTCATTTGCTGAGAAAACCGAGCTTCAAATGCTGAAGTAGCTGCTTCAGTGCCAAACGCTGCTAAGTGGCATTGTTGATACTCAAATGCAAATCCATTTACTCCAAAAATTTGATTGGTGTTTGTCTGTGTGTCACCCACAAATATGGGGGTGAAGCTAAATAAAATGAAATGCAATGAATGCAGATTTTTTTAAGTTGATTATGAAACACCCGTGTCTGTACATCTTGCCTGGATTTCTGCCGTTATGTAATTACCTTCGTGAACATTTTCTGAGTTGGCAATTTCTCCTCTCTCAGCCCTTTTGAGGAATATCTGAGAAGCTCTACAGATTCCCTTACAGTTGAACTATATTAATATGTTTAATTAACATTAAGCAGCATTAACTCAGTAGTTGGTGCTTGACACTGGGAAAACTTGCTTCCCCTGTGCTACAAAATTTCAGGACTTGTGAGGGTTTGACCCAATTTATGCTGCTTGACTATGCAAGATGTCTTAACGTCTGGTGATCCTGGATGACACAGTCTGTCTCCAGTGGCGGTCATACCTCTCCCAAGCCTGCCCTTTCTGGATCTGTGAGTCCATCAGTGTTCAGGGCTGGATGCAACAGCAGGCTGGCTGTTCTCACTCCAAGACCTGTGGTGCAGAGTTCACGTGCCTCCCCCACACCTGTTTCTGCTCTTGATCCCTTAACCTGTTCACCACTAGACCATCCTCTCAGTGTTCTGAGAGTCGAGGCATCTCTGCCTCTCAAGCTATTTCTCCCTAACAGGTCTACGGATTCTTTCCCGGAAGCACCCCCTGTCACACAGGGCAGGGGCTCTGCTATTAGGAATTGTCTGCAGCGTCTGACGAAGGCTGAACCAAGGCTAGGGCAACCACTGGATGGGCCAGACCAGATGAAGTTGGGAAACACGGGTCCAAACAGTTACTCAAGATGGTGCAAAAGTGAGGGCTGGGGCAAAATCAGCTGATCAGAGTGGGTGACTCAGAGATGTGGACATAGGAAGGTGAGCCCAAAGGCAGATTCTAACCTGGGAGCCATTGTATGTGCTGTTATCCCAATGGCTGAAAAGTTGCATGGCCAAGCTCAGTGGCCGGGTGGTAGGAAACACCCCAGGGCGTGGACACAGAGAAGTGTGAACATCGGGGGCCATCGATGGAACAATGCACCAGCAGAGCAGAGTGAATTCAGAAGTGGCTTCACTGTCTCAGATATCAGGTCTTAGGACTAGACAGAAACCCTAAAAGACAGAGAATGAATGAGAAAGGTCTGGAAAGGGCTGAGAAGTGACATGCAGGGCAACCTAGAGCAAAAGTGTTCAGGGTCCAGCCTCAGAGTCTGGAGTTGGAAAGACTCAGAGAGCCACCGGTGTAGATGAAAACATATTTGGGATCCCCAACCAGGGAGTCAAGCCGCGCCATGGTGAGAGGGGGAAGAAGAGGCTGGCTTCCTTGTAGCACCAGTTAGGTAAGTAAAGCTGGCAGGAAGGAAAGGAGGTCTGAGCACAGCTATGATCTATTCCTGAACGTGTGCACAGGAATGATTAAAATGATTCCCACTGAAATGCCTGGAAAAGGAAGCACCTAGCTCTCCCCCTGACACTTTCCAAAACTGCAAAACACCAAAGAAGCAAACGAGTTAATCTCTGAGAATGTCTCCGATAAATAACAGCATTGCTCTACAGTCAGCTGTAATCACCAAAGAACTATAAATTCAATCCATCTTCACTCATTTAGACTGATTACTGAGCACCTACGACATACCAGGCACTGTAAATGTGCTGTGCCTGCTATGCTGTAGAATGTTCACTCCCAGGAGTGCTATATATCCAATCTATAATACCCTTATTTTAGCACAAGTTGTTATTCTTCCCCAATATTACTGAAACAGCCCCTCCCCTCCCCTGAGAATAACTTTCTGGGTGGGAAACAAAATATGGGAAGAACATTGTCTTTTATGCTCCTCTAAGTGGGATTCATTCACATTTCTATGTAAACAACAGAGCACCATCTTCAATTCAAATGCCTCTGCACTTAGTTAGGTTTTTTTTACTGAGATATAGTTGATTTACAATATTATGTTAGTTTCAGGTGTACAACATAGTGATTTGATATTTTTATAGATTATACTACATTTAAAATTATTATGAAATAATGGCTCTATCTTCCTGTGCTGTACAATATATCATTGTAGCTTATTTATTTTTTACCTAGTAGTTTGTATCTCTTAATCTCTTACCCTTACCTTGCCCCCACTTCCCTCTCCCCACTGGTAACCACTAGTTTGTTCTCTGCATCTGTGAGTCTGTTTCTGTTTTGTTACATTCATTCATTTGTTTTTTTTTTTTAGATTCCACATATAAGTGATAACATAGAGTATCTGTCTTTCTCTGTCTGACTTATTTCGCTAAGCATACTACCCTCCAGGTCCATCCACATTGTTGCAAATGGCAGAATGGCATTCTTCTTATGGCTGAGTAATATACCATTGTGCACTGCACTAATTTAGTTTTTATAGAAAAAGTCAGCTCTGGAAATCCTCAGTGTAGGCACAGCTCAGAAGTTCATCATTAGGAAAATGGACAGGCTGAAATCAGCTAAGACTTTAGCAATAAGCCTATAATAATATCAAAGAGTTACTGATGGCAGTGATATTTAGGGAAGAGGGAAATGTATTCTACTTAGACGCACTGGCCTTCTAAAGCTTACTCTTCCTTGGCTTGTTGCTTAAACAAAACTAATGCTTATAGATTACTAACAACTTACACAGCAATTAAAAGACTTATATTTTATAGAAAAATCAATAACTGCTTGCTTTTGGTTTATTTCAAAAGACTCAGTTACTTACACATAAGAGTAATTTAATTATGTGGCCTAAGATGCAAAACCTAAATTGGAGAAGGAAGCCAGGGAGGCTTGAAGGCTAGCACAGAATTTTCAGAATTCCATTTGGAAGACCTCACAGTTTCACACAGACCATCAGTAACATAATTACATTGATCTAGAAGTTTCTTCAAAACTATTTCATATTTTTTTTTTTGGTTTTCAGTTTTTGGTTTTTCAATTTACCAGTGAAGGCAGTTTCTCATTTCTAGAATACCCTCATCTAGGGTAGGTTGTATATCCTTCCTATATCTCTACTCTTATTACTATCAGAGCACATAATCACTGTTTTTGTTTGTTTCTGTTTTGCCCACGCACTCCAGACTGAGCTCCTTGAGATTAGCAGTTATATATTATTGTTTTCAAATCACAGTCCCTATCAGAGATCTGGTACACAGTAGTTGTTTAGTGAATGTTCTCAGAAAGAAAATTAAAGGACATGCGCAGCATGTCCAGGGGATATGTGTTTTTGCGTGTCCTCCATAAACTAAAGCTTATAGGGTAAGGTTTCTAAGGCTGACTACAGACATGCCTAAATAAAAGGGGTGGAAAACACATAATCCAGACACATAAATACGATATTTTCTTTTCTGAATCATGTTTTATTTACAATAACAAGTGGGACAGCTAACTCTCACCTCTGAGCAGAGCTTGGGAGAACACGTCTGCAGAACCTGCTGGGCTCTGTTCCAGAGCATCTCAATGACCTCTTGTGACGACTAGAGCAGAGATGGAGCACAGGGATGTTATGGGGATGGGGGTGGTGGTGGGGATGAAGGGTGATCAAGAAATTTAGGAATACTGTCAGTCCTGCAGTACCCAACGTCTGTAATATTATTTAAATACAAATTTGATCACATCTACATGCATACAGAACTCCTATCATACATAACACCTATTAATCTGCCCACAGAATGTCTGCATGCTTGGGGAAACACTATCTTCAGCCTTTGTTATCAATCACTACGTTTAAAAATCTTTCTATTCTTTCCTCTCTGGAGAGTGTTGCTTTATCTCATCTGTGTTTTCAGAAATTGAAAACTCACATTTAAGTCCTGAATTTCCCAAGAGGCTTGTACGGTTGGCATTGGAAGCTGCATGGTACCTTTATCAGATGGAGGTGTCCACTATCTCTACAAATCACACCCAGATGGAGTTTGCTTCCAAAAGCCACCATTGCTTTTGGCAGACAGCACAACTCAAATTTCACTGCTAACTCTGAAAACAGCACCCTTGTTCTTGGTGACCAGTAGGGTGGTGGAGACAGTGCAAGTATAAAATACACCACCAGCCTCTATCAGAGTAGTATGTTCTTCAATTAACCTGGAAGCTTCCTACTAGCAATGGTGGCTAATTTGGGGGTGGGGGTTAACCCTTCACTACAATGAATATACCTTTAGCTTAGAGTAAAGCTTCTTTTTCCTGAGGATCTTTTTACAGCAGCCATAATTACTTTCCTTTGCAAAGCTTAAAACATAGCTTAGCTGAACAAACAAGGTTAAACACACTGAGAGTGAGTTTATTTATCGAAAAGAATTAAACAGATCTAGTCTTAACTCTGGACTCTGTTATTTAATATTTGTATCACACTGGACATGCCTCCCTACTCTCAATAGAACTGGATTAATAAAATATATCTCAGGGTTTTTCTAAAAGGATGTAGTAACATGAGGAACATACAGCTCCTGGCATTGCATACAGCACAACACATGATAGATGTATTCACCTAATTCCCTGACACTCACCCAAGAGAAACTAGGGTGGATTATAGTAAAAATACAATGAGATATTGGTGAATGGATAGAAAACACAATGGCAATGCAATGAAAAGAAAGAAAACATGTCATCGGGGATTACAGATGTCCTATAACAAACTGCCCAATCAAGGCATCTGGGAGCCAGAGGGAAGACATTCAGGGTAAAATGTCTTTAGGTTAAAACATCTAGGAGTCAACTTCAACCTCACATGATCCTGAATCCTTGTCAAATCATCACCGCCATAATCACCATCATCTTCATCATCATGGTTGCTCAGATCTTGAGGCTCTTAAAAATTCACAAAATCCTTTCTCCCACTTGACGGCCACAAGAGCTCTGAGATTTAGATGGGTCTGTATTGTCCTTCAACTACAGAGTAAAACTGTGAGGCTCAGAGAGGTTGGGAGGCTGTCCAAAGGCACAGAGCAAATGTCAGAAGAACTCAGATTCCACCTCTGGTCTTACGATAGCCACTCAGTTCGTCTTCTCAGTCCTCTGCTGCCCCCAAGTCTACAATCACCCTGCATGTCAAGGAATCCCTACTTTACAGTGTGACTTCTCTCAGGAATTAGTAACAGTGATTCATTCCTCTGACACAGCTCCCAGTTTCCTCCATGATCTCCGCTTCTATCCTTAAAAACGTTCCTACAAAGACTCCTTCAACTGCTGAGGAAATCAGCTTCCTAACTTGCTATTAATGACTCGCAAGGACTCTGGGCTATAACAGAGTATCAACACAGGCGGAGTTTCTCTGTTAATTTATTTCCTTCCTTCATTCTGTATTCTAGCTGATGGACCCTCTTGGCATTATAAATCCAGAGCAAGTAATTAACAACTACACTTTGAACCCAATTCTCTGGCTTTTTTTCTTCCTAACTACCCCTGCCTCCTTTGATTTGGTTCATTTTCTTAATTAACTTATGTGCCTGCCAGACTTGTTTCCTTGTGTCTGTGTAAACTGGGGAGCTTTGGAAGCGTGACAGTGAGGCTGACTTCACAGCAAAGGAGCAAAACAAGGTCATGGCCACCACCACAGCAGCGTGAACCCCAAGAAAGTGCAATTAACAACAACTAAAGCCACTATAACAAAATCACTGCTTACTAAGCAATCACCACATCCTTAACTTCTCATCCTCACCATCCCCTGTCAGGGAGGTACCTGTATCATGCCCCCTTCAGTGATGGGCAATTAGCCTCAGGGGAGGTAAGTGGTCTGCTCAAGATCCCACAGCTAGGAAGTAACTTCAAAACTGTTTTCTGTCCTACTAAGATGTTCTTACAGAGATGGCCTCAAAGTTGGGTGAACAGCAGTCCAGGATAGAGTGTCCAGTGAGGCACATGGGACTCAGGCCAAACTACAGGTGGCCCTGAGAGGGTGAATGCAATTCAGTAGGCAGGTAGAGAAACAGGCATGGAGGAGCTGGGCCCTTCCCCAAACCCATCAATTCTGGTTGACCAGTCTCTCTGGAGCTGACCTCATGCAGAGCTTGGTGGTACAAGGAACAGAATCTGGGACACAGAACCATGACCAGCAAGCAATAGGCAACTTTTCAAGACTCCAGACAACTAAATGAATCCAAAGTGAAAATGTCAGTCCCAGTGGAGGGCTAGAGAAACTCAAGTAACCAAGACAGAAGCCAGGCCATGTGACAGGGCTTCAGGAAAAGTGTCCTGATTCCCGTGGGGCAAGTTGGCCACCAGGCCCACAAAACAGAGGTGGTCAAGCTTCCAGATGGCAGAGAGACACTGCAGGACAGAGGCTCACGCCATAGCACTTCGGGTCAGACAGTTCTGAGCCTAATCTTGATTCAACTGCTGATCTGCTGCAGTGTGTCCTTAAATTACCTAATGTATCTGGGTTCTGGTTTTTTTATCTGTAAAATTAGAAGGATGGAACCGATCTCATGATGGGAGGTGAGCTATGACACAGTGAGCGGGTGTGTTCAGAGATCTGGTCAGCAATATTAAGTTGGTTTCCACTTTGATCGGAACTCATTCTAAGACTGGATGGAGTTGGACTTGGTCTTGCTGGCTGTACCAGTTACCGCTCATGTGAGCAATAACTCTATGCTGAGGCTGAGGCTTGGCGCCTCACTCATTCCTTGTCTGTCTCTTCCGTCATTTACTATAACAACACTTATGTTAAGAGCTTAAGAAACAACATATTACTGGATCATTCATTTAATTTATTTTTCTGGCTGCATTGAACTTAAAATTATTTATATAAGCATTTTTATATAAAGGAATGAATTAACTTATAAAACTGTTTATACCTCAAACTGCCCTATGCATTGATTCTCCTCAACAGCATTTGACAATCCTGAGTCTGGACTCCAGATAGTATAGTTCATGAAGGCGAGACATAAACCCCCTTATGTGAGCAAGGAAGGTTCAAACACGGCGGTGCAGGCACCACTCATTAACCCAGCTGGCTACAGCTGGAGTGGCCTTGGCGTTAATCTAACCCCCCAGACAGAGGCTGCTAGGGGGTCACCCAGGCCACAGATCTGGTTAATGTTAGAGACAGAATCTCAACTCTCTCCTCCGTCTTTAGCTCCAGTCATGTGTGGGGAATGCCTCAAAAATGATCATTGGAAGAAAGAAAGGAGGACCGCAAAGCTAGAATAGCCAAGGAAAAGATCAACAAGCTACATCCTTAAGCTCTTTGGTGAGAAGGTCGCTGGAACGTGGGTGACACAGCTGATGGAGCCAGGGCCCCTCTTCCTGGACATACAAGTTTCTGAGTGAGGAAAGGCCTGGATAGCCTGGTGTTTCTGACAGGGGTTTAGAATTAGCCCAGATGAACCTTAAAGTGCCTTCCCAAGGTCTGTTGAACTGAATACATAATTAATTAACCGTAACCATGGCCTTTGCCTCTCTCATGCACCCACGTTTTTCTCTGTTTCTGGAGCCATAAGGACACAGAAGGGAGGGCATCAACCCTCCTGCTTCTACACCTTGCTGAGAGTTGCTTCCTCTTGTGCTTGCGGCCAACAATTTTCCACCGAAGCAGATGGAAAATACAGCTGTAATCACAGGCTGAGTGCAAGGCCACAGACTTCATTTGTTGGGTGTTACCTAATATGTGGTCAAATCTCAACCGATCAGAAGGCTTGGACAGGAGATTGTATTGAGCTAGAACTGCTCTACAGAGTGATTATCGATTATGTCTCTAATAGCACTGCGGCCCATTGACCGTGAATCCAATTAGAAGTAATTATACACTTTAAACTAATGCGTCCAATTGAAAGCACTGGAATTTGCAAAGGCCTCTAGGAATTCTTGCATGATCATGGAATACACCTAAAGAGAGGGGAGTTACCGAGTTTTGCCAAGGGAAGTCTTAGACTCTGCAAAGCTCTGTTGGCGGGAAGTGTTTGTTGTTACATATGTCAGAATCCAAGAAACCTCAGGATAATGGCAGGCAGCCAAGTCCAGTAGACAGACAGATGCCAATCACAGTGGTCATCATCATAATCTCTATCACAGCTATTATTTTATTAGGTACTTCTATGTTCCAGACATTGAGCTGAGCATTTTACAAATAACATCTGATTCAATGCTCTTGAACAAAGGCTGGCAAACTACAGCCCGAGGGCCAAATCCTGTCTGCTTTGTTTTTGTCAATAATTTTATGAGAACACAGCCACAGCCTTTTATTTGCATATGGTCTATGGTGGATTTCACTATACAGTCAGAAGTTGAGTTTGTCCCAACGAATTGCATTTAGGAGAGAGCTACTCTACCTGGTCTGTCCCCTGCTGTGTTCCTAAATCTGCCTGTGAGATATTCTGCCTGGCCCGCCCCCTGCTGTGTTCCTAAATCTGCCTGTGAGACCTCACTTTTCCTCCCTCCAGTCAGGAGTTCTCAGCATGCTGTAGGACAAGTACTCTGATGATTGCGTTCCCAACTATGGAACAAAGAAAATACTCTGTTCAATTTAACCCATTTTCCCTAGGAATAATTCTTAAGTGTACAAGTCACTGGAAGTTAAAAGGTAAGCCTTATTGAGGATCGTGAAATCATGCACAAAACTCAATTGCCCGACTACATATAGGTAAAATAAGTTAGGTCTAGTTGATGGAATGGTAAGCAACTAATGAAATGCATCATTGCCGTCCAATGTTTACGATGTGATGCTAAGCGAAAAGGGAAGAATGTAAAAGTGAGTCTTTATAATTAAATTCAGTCATCAACAATGATTCCACTATGATCCAGGCCTTCTGCAGATGCACCATGTGCGGTGATGAATAAATAGATGTTCTCCACCTTCGGGAAGCTTACAATCTAAGGGGGAAAAGGATATGGCACAAAAATCATCCAAACTACAATAAACAGAGGGAAGCAAAAGTAGGAAAGTACAGGGTACTCTGATATAGTTTAATTAAAGGAATCTAATTTATTTTTTTAATTAATTTATTTTATTTATTTATGTTTGGCTGCATTGGGTCTTTGTTGCTGCACGCAGGCATTCTCTAGTTGTGGCGAGCAGGGGCTACTCTTCATTGCAGTGCACGGGCTTCTCACTGTGGTGTCCTCTCTTGTTGCAGTTGCAGAGCACAGGCTCTAGATGCGTGGGCTTCAGTAGTTGTGGCCCATGGGCTCAGTAGTTGTGATGCACAGGCTTAGTTGCTCCGCAGCATGTGGGATCTTCCCGGACAAGGGCTCGAGCCTATGTCCCCTGCATTGGCAGGTGGATTCTGAACCACTGCGCCACCAGGGAATTCCCAAGAATCTAATTGATTAGAGTAAGGAAAAGCTCTCTGACACATGTAGGATGCCTTGGAATCATCAAGTGATAAATAGGGCAAGAGTGTGCCAGATGAGATAAAGCAGGACAGAGATTGAGCTTTGAGAGCAAACTTGGGGGGACATTTGCAGGCATCTAGCATATAAGGAGGATATTGATGGGAGATAAAGTCAGAGACATGATCAGGGCCCGACTGTGTAAGGCTGCATTTGCTGTGCCCGTCAAGAACTTGAAATAATATTCTGAAGACTCTGAAGGAGACTCTGAAGAGTGTAAGCAGTGCATAGTATGACCAGATTTACATGTTAAAACAATGTCTCCGAATGCCTGGGGAGAATGGGTTGTAGGGAAACAAAATAAAAATGCAAACATGACACATGTGCCATCAGTGACAAGATATGAATATAAAATGAAACTACTTTGATTTATTTTGGATGAGAGGTGTTTTTTTTTAATTTTCTCTATTTGAAATTCTCTTCATGTTTTCTATGTAATTACAGAGTTTTAAAAAATAATAATTCAATTATCCCCCGCCAAACAAATGTAAAAAGAAAATGCCATGAGGCCATCATCTAGATGGAATAAGTACAATCTAGCGACCCTTCTTTTGCTGAAGGAAGCTCCCGCCCTACAAAACCTGCAGCTCCTCCCTCCTTGGGGCTCACCTGTCCTGCCCCAAGGCTGTGGTCCTTGCCCCAAGTTCCCCTCTCCTCTAGACTGTACCCAACAAACAGCTTGTGCCATTGATTAAATGCTGCCGCTCGCCAGGAGCCATTAATCAATTTCACCAGCTGTTTACAGCTTTATTTACTATAAAGGAAGCAAGGTAATCCCTGTAAACTCAATAGATCTAAATTAACTGCATGTTCAGTAGCCAGCTTAGAAAGAATTATTGCTCCCTGACTCAGGGGGACAGAGGAAAAGAATGAACACAGAAACCAGTGACAGAGGGTGACAGAAGTTGTGACTTGCTCCCCAGTGTCCAGGGAGGTCATATCACAAAGGGCACTTACTGATCGTGTCTCTATTAACTAGGTCTTTGAGCCTGGAGTCCAGCTAAAGCCCTTCCTTGTTTGGAATCCACATTTCCTGCCATGAATCCTGTGTCTCTCATTTCTTTCTGTCTCCTTCCCTCCACTCCTCTGCCTTGAATGGCCTTCCATCCCTTCCGTTCTGTAGGAACTATTCCTCTTCCATGATAACAATTTTCTCCACATTCTTTCGTTTGTGAATGATCATGATAATCTTTCATTTGTTTATCTCTGTTTCATGAAATCATATTCAGTCTGAATTGACTAGGCAACAGCTGAATGCCTGGGGAAGAAAGTAATATTTATATGCCAGGAATGGGTCATATAAATGCTTTTACACCATTGGATTTCTTTTCTTATCTGCTAGAACAACCCTGTAAGAGAAACACTAATGTTCTTGTTTTAAAGATAAGAAGACTAGAACACTCAGAGAGATGAAATACTTTGCCTAACATAACAAAAATGGCTAGGGGATGGCCCCACTGGGCTTCACCCTGATTTCCCAATACACGCTTCTCCTCGGTCATCATTCTAGGTCAGAAGGAGGGTGGTTGGCATTGTAGGGTCAAATCGCTTCCAAGTATAGAGAGAAGGTGAGAAAAGGGAAATCCAGGGCTACTTGGGATACATAACCCCCCGTTTTATTTTTTAACGTCTTTATTGGAGTATAATTGCTTTACAATGGTGTGTTAGTTTCTGCTGTATAACTAAGTGAATCAGCTATACTTATACACATATCCCCATATCCCCTCCCTCTTGCATCTCCCTACCACCCTCCCTATCCCACCCTTTTAGGTGGTCACAAAGCACTGAGCTGATCTCCCTGTGCTATGCAGCTCCTTCCCACTAGCTATCTATTTTACGTTTGGTAGTGTATATATGTCCATGCCACTCTCTCACTTCGACCCAGTTTACCCTTCCCCCTCCCCGTGACCTCAAGACCATTCTGTACATCTGTGTCTTTATTCCTGTCCTGCCCTTAGGTTCATCAGAACCATTTTTTTTTAGATTGCATATATATGTGTTAGCATACAGTATTTGTTTTTCTCTTTCTGACTTACTTCACTCTGTATGACAGACGCTAGGTCCATCCACCTCACTACAAATAACTCAATTTAGTTCCCTTTTATGGCTGAGTAATATTCCATTGTGTGCATGTGCCACATCTTCTTTATCCATCCATCTGTCGATGGACACTTAGGTTGCTTCCATGTCCTGGCTATTGTAAATAAGGCTGCAGTGAACATTGTGGTACATGACTCTTTTTGAATTATGGTTTTCTCAGGTTATATGCTCAGTAGTGGGATGGCAGGGTCACATGGTAGTTCCATTTTTAGTTTTTTAAGGAACCTCCATACTGTTCTCCATAGTGGCTGTATCAATTTACATTCCCACCAACAGGGCAAGAGGGTTCCCTTTCCTACACACCCTCTCCAGCATTTATTGTTTTTAGACATTTTGATGAGGCCATTCTGACTGGTGAGAGGTGATACCTCATTGTAGTTTTGATTTTCATTTCTCTAATGATTAGCGATGTTGAGCATCCTTTCATGTGTTTGTTGGTAATCTGTATATCTTCTTTGGAGGAATGTCTATTTAGGTCTTCTGCCCATTTTTGGATCAGTTTGTTTGTTTATCTGATATTGAGCTGCATGAGCTGCTTATAAATTTTGGAGATTAATCCTTTGTCAGTTGCTTCATTTGCAAATATTTTCTCCCGTTCTGAGGGTTGTCTTTTTGTCTTATTTATGGTTTCCTTTGCTGTGCGAAAGCTTTGAAGTTTCATTAGATCCCATTTGTTTATTTTTGTTTTTATTTCCATTTCTCTAGGAGGTGGATCAGAAAGGATCTTGCTGTGATTTATGTCATAGAGTGTTCTGCCTATGTTCTCCTCTAAGAGTTTTATAGTGTCTGGCCTTACATTTAGGTCTTTAATCCATTTTGAGCTTATTTTTGTGTATGGTGTTAGGAAGTGTTCTAGCTTCATTCATTCTTTTACATGTAGCTGTCCAGTTTTCCCAGCACCACTTATTGAAGAGGCTGTCTTTTCTCCATTGTATATTCTTGCCTCCTTTGTCAAAGATAAGGTGACCATATGTGTGTGAGTTTATCTCTGGGCTTTCTATCCTGTTCCATTGATCTATCTTTCTGTTTTTGTGTCAGTACCACACTGTCTTGATGACTGTAGCTTTGTAGTATAGTCTGAAGTCAGGGAGCCTGATTCCTCCAGCTCCGTTTTTCTTTCTCAAGATTGCTTTGGCTATTCGGGGTCTTTTGTGCTTCCATACAAATTGTGAAATTTTTTGTTCTAGTTCTGTGAAAAATGCCATTGGCAGCTTGATAGGGATTGCACTGGATCTGTAGATTGCTTTGGGTAGTAGAGTCATTTTCACAATGTTGATTCTTCCAATCCAAGAACATGATATATCTCTCCATCTGTTTGTATCATCTTTAATTTCTTTCATCAATGTCTTATAATTTTCTGCATACAGGTCTTTTGTCTCCTTAGGAAGGTTTATTCCTAGGTATTTTATTCTTTTTGTTGCAGTGGCTAATGGGATTCTTTCCTTAATTTCTCTTTCTGATTTTTCATCATTAGTGTATAGGAATGCAAGAGATTCCTGTGCATTAATTTTGTATCCTGCAACTTTACCAGATTCATTGATTAGCTCTAGTAGTTTTCTGGTAGCATTTTTAGGATTCTCTATGTATAGTATCATGTCACCTGCAAACAGTGACAGTTTTACTTCTTCTTTTCCGATTTGTATTCCTTTTATTTCTTTTTCTTCTCTGATTGCTGTGGCTAAGACTTATAAAGCTATGTTGAATAATAGCAGTGAGAGTGGGCAACCTTGTCTTGTTCCTGATGTTAGAGGAAATGGTTTCAGTTTTTCCCCATAAGATGGTGGAGTAGTAAGATGTGGACATCACCTTCCTCCCCACAAATACATCAAAAATACATCTACATGTGGAACAACTCCTACAGAACACCTACTGAGTGCTGGCAGAAGACCTCAGACTTCCCAAAAGGCAAGAAACTCCCCACGTACCTGGGTAGGGCAAAAGAAAAAACAGAGACAAAAGAATAGGGACTGGACCTGCACCTCTGGGAGGGAGCCGTGAAGGAGGAAAGGTTTCCAGACACTAGGAAGCCCCTTCACTGGCGGAGATGGGCAGTGGCCGGGGGGAAGCTTTGGAGCCATGGAGCAGAGTGCAGCAACAGGGGTGTGGAGGGCAATGCGGAGAGATCCCCTCACAGAGGATCAGTGCTGACCAGCACTCACCAGCCCAAGAAGCTTGTCTGCTCACCCACTGGGGTGGGCGGGGCTGGGAGCCGAGGCTCCGGCTTCGGAGGTCAGATCCCAGGGAGAGGACTGGGTTTGGCTGCGTAAACACAGCCTGAAGGGGCTAGTGCACCACAGCCAGCCAGGAGGGAGTCCGGGAAAACGTCTGGACCTGCCTAAGAGGCAAGACACCATTGTTTTGGGGTGCACGAGGAGAAGGGATTCAGAGCATCGCCTAAATGAGCTCCAGAGACCGGTACGAGCAGCAGCAATCAGCACGGACCCCAGAGACGGGCATGAGATGCTAAGGCTGCTGCTGCTGCCGCCACCAAGAAGCCTGTGTGCAAGCACAGGTCACTGTCCACACCTTCCCTCCCGGGAGCCTGTGCATCCTGCCACTGCCAAGGTCCCGTGATCCAGGGACAACTTCCCTGGGAGAACACATGGCGCACCTCAGGCTGGTGCAACGTCACGCTAGCCTCTGCCACCGCAGGCTCACCCTGTATTCCAATATGACTACTATAACCCCCTTTTGCTATTTTATCTGATGTTAATCCAGAGCCCCTGCCTAAAGTTGGCCCACCTCTCTCAGCCCATCCTTTTTCTGACTCCCTCTCACCTCTTCCAAACTCCCACTGTCACTACTGTACAGTCTAGACTTTTACACCTCAAAAGGCTTGCAAAAACCCCAAACAAACCCTGCCTTTACCTAGGCTATTTCTTCTGAAATGTTATGGTCTCCTTGCCTCTCTGGCAAATCTCTACAAAGCTTCCAGGCCTATCTCTGCCACTTCCTTGAAAACACCTTATCCCTTCCACCCTTTCCTGCCTTAGGAAGGGTTAACCATCCCAGTTCTCAGCACCTCAAGCCACTGCACCTATCACTCTGTTGTATTTACCCTCGGGTCCCTGCCACACAGAGATGTGGCTGGCACGGAATTTGTGCTCAGTCACTTTGTTGAAGCACACGAAAGCAGGAAAGTCTCTGTCCCTCAAACACACGGGGGAGACAGGCCTTAAACACACGCAGAGCCATGAGACAGAAAAACAAGCACATAAGTTCACATCATCACAAAATTATTACCTTTTCCAAAGACGACAACCTCATCTTTTTCAAAGTGTCATGACATCAGGCAACATAGCAACAGGAGGTTATTTATCCCAAGCCCCTGTGGTTTTCCCTTCTCTCGCCTTCTGCGCATACTTTTGTTCCTGGCAAGCTAAACAGGAGCAGATGGATTATACAGCACCCTTTGCTTCCTCTAAAGTCTGAATCCAGTGCAAACTCCAGTCACAATGTAATTACATGCACTTGCTTTTCACACCCTTCCCACCCCAAGCTAAAAATGCTCTTGTTGGGCTTCCCTGGTGGCGCAGTGGTTGGGAGTCTGCCTACTGATGCAGGGGACGTGGGTTTGTGTCCCAGTCTGGGAAGATCCCACATGCCGCAGAGCAGCTGGGCCAGTGAGCCATGGCAGCTGAGCCTGCGCGTCTGGAGCCTGTGCTCCGCAATGGGAGAGGCCACAGCAGTGAGAGGCCTGCATACTGCAAAAACAAACAAACAAACAAACAAAAAGGCAATAAAAATGCTCATGTTCATCCTCCTCCATGGAATCATCATGACCTGCCACCAGCCTCTGAGGGCAGAGATTCCCAGTGCTAATAGATGTTCTTGTGCCTGTCATCTGCACTGACCCATAGGATCCAGTCTGCCAGGGCTTACCAGGATGCTCGACCCTTTCACACAGATGCTGTTGAAACTGTCTACAGCCCAGGTGTATGAACCCCCCAAGGAAATGACTCTCTGGGTACAATTTATAAACAACAGACAGTAGTCTTGACATCTCTTGATCCAGACTGGACAACAGACAGCAATTATGACTCGTCAAAAAGAGTTTTACCTGGTGCTCAGGACTCTACTCTTCAATTTTTAGATTGTTTTTGTTACTCATGCCTCTTGACTCTTCTGCAAATATCAGCCTCATGATAAACAGATACCGAGAGGGTGTTTTGTTTATCAACATGGTGGTAAAGATTACAAACTATGAAGTCAGCTAAAGCAGGGTTCAGCTCCAAGCTCGAGTGCTTTCTAAGCACTTGATTTGAGAAGTTATTTAACCTCTTTCAAATTCAGTTTTCCTCTAAAATAGAGTTGTCATATGATCCAGCAATCCCACTCCTGAGCATATATGTGGACAAAACTATAATTCAAAACAATATGTGCACCCCTCTGTTCATAGCAGCACTATTCAGAATAGTCAAACACGGACACAACCTAAATGTCCATCGACAGATGAATGGATAAAGAAGATGTGGTACATATATACAATGGAATACTATTCAGCCATAAGAAAGAATGAAATAATGCCATTTGCAGCAACATGGATGGACCTAGAGATGATCACACTAAGTGAAGTAAGTCAGAAAGAGAAAGACAAATACCATATGATATCACTTGTATGTGGGACCTAAAATATGACACAAATGGGCTTATCGGTGAAACATACAGACTCACAGACATAGAGAACAGACTTGTGGTTGCCAAGTGTTGGGGGAACAGATGGGTTGGGAGTTTCAGATTAGCAGATGCAAACTATTATACATAGAATGGATAAATAACAAGGTCCTACTGTATAGCACATGGAACTATATTCAATATCCTGTGGTAAGGGGGCCTCCCTGATGGAGCAGTGGTTAAGAATCCGCCTGCCAATGCAGGGGACATGGGTTCAATCCCTGGTCTGGGAAGATCCCACATGCCACGGAGGAACTAAGCCCATGCACCATAACTACTGAGCCTGCACTCTAGAGCCTGTGAGCCACAACTACTGAGCCCACGTGCCACAACTACTGAGCCTGTGCTCTAGAGCCTGGGAGCCACAACAAGAGAAGCCACTGCAATGAGAAGCCTGCGCACCACAACGAACAGTAGCCAAACCTCACGGCAACTAGAGAGAAAGCCTGTGCGCAGCAGCGAAGACCCAACGCAGCCAAAAATAAATAAATAAATAAAATTAAAAACAAAAACAAAAACAAAAAAACATTCCTAATCATCAACCTAGCAATAACATTTGTTATTGCCTGCACGTCTGGAGCCTGTGCTCCGCAACGGGAGAGGCCACAACAGTGAGAGGCCTGCGTACCGCAAAAAACAAACAAACAAACAATTCCTCACCCCCACTGCCTTGCTGAGTGTCAGCAGAGCCAGGTTTTGCTAGAGGTAGCCCACAGTGCTCCGCATGCTTTCCCTGTGACTCCCTCTGACAACAGTGGGTCGAGTCCTGCTCACACTTTGAATTTCTCTGACTTCTCCTTCTGCTATACCTCTTTTACTCCAGCCAGAGAAAGTCCTCTGCTTTTAAGGGCTCATGTGATGAGACTGATAACCCAGGATCTCTCCTGATCGAAAGGTCCATAACCTTTACTACATCAGCAAGGTCTCATGTGCCGTGTAAAGTAACACATTCACAGGATTTGGGGGTTGGGGCAAAGACATGTCAGAGGCTGTTCTGTCTACCACGGGCTGCAAAGACCAGAAGACGTTCATGAACCCCTTTCCTAAACAACCACAAGGTCACATCAGCCACACACCCCTTCCTACAACCAAATCTTCTTTAAATTGGAAGCAAGGGATGCGTGTCCTCTGTAAGCCTAAGCATTATCTGGGCTAAAGAAGCTGTTAAAATGTTTCTCTGCATTAGACTCGGACTTGGTTTGCCCACAGAATTGTACAACCATTTTTTTTCTTCTACCCAACAAATGCTGGCTCATGAGGAAAAAAAACGAAAACTTTAGTTAAAAGGAATGTATCAGTTATAATTGATTGCCTTTAAAGCAAGGCTGATTTTATCAGGTTTCCAAGATTTTGTAAAGAACATATGAAATTATGTCCAAAATAGCCTGACACATAGAAAATAGCTATCATTTAAACTTCTGAGTGGATTTCATGGTAAAAACATTCACCATGACCCAGAGAAGGAAGGAGGCTTGTGAAGACCCATCCTAGAATAAGAGAGGAAATTTTCAGTGGAAATTCTAGGAACTACATTCCTAAAATGTACGTATAGGGACCACGATGGTGAGTATCCTGTGAGATTTGAGGACCTTTGTCATCTCCACTCCTGGAGAGGTAGGGAAGCATGCCTTTGGTTCTTTCTTATTGATCTTGTCTCTCTACTCATTTGAATCATTAGACAGAACCTTTAAACAAAAGGAGACTCTTATCCTAGCCTTGAAAATATCAGGAAGAAGAAGAAATGGAGAATCTGGGGACCACAGCCCAGGCCAAAGACAATGTGAGTGGAAGAGAAACTCCATGTTTACAGTGGGTGGAAACAGTATCAGGAGTGGAGAATAGACTTGGTATCCAGGTCAAAGAACTTCTATGAGACCAATAAAGGCTGGAGAAGGGTTTGGGACAGGGGAGAGGGTACTGGAATCCCTGGATTTAGTCTTTATCTGACCACTGACTGGCATAAATACACCAAAGACACATAAATTTTCCACATTTAAAACAAAGATATTCAGATATGTATTCATTCATTCCTTTTTACCTCATATTAATTCTGAGCAGTTCATCCTATCTAGCAGGGGTTAGAGCAAGCCCATGAAGGGTACTGAACTGGAAGGAGTCTATGGATCAGAATGAATAAGCAAGATAGAACACAAAAGAGACCCAGTGCTCTCACCCGCCAGGCTGTGTGGAATCATTGCTGAAACCCATTACATGTTTCAAGTGCAGGGACTGCAGAGTTTCAGTTCCCCTGAGGCACTCTGATTTTTCTCTGTTTGTGAGAGAAAAATGAAGAGTAAGCAAAATTAGTACATTATTTTATATCCAATACATTTAGAATCATTATGTTGATCAATGGAGGCTAAAATAGACTTTAGTTTCCACTTCTATTGCATTTTCAGGATTTAAATGATGCATAATGACATGGATTCAGGCTCAGAACAACAAAATTTAGGTTGGAGATTAACTGGGTAGATGTTTTTCTGTTTGATAGAAAAAGCAGATAATTTGATTCCCAAATTTCAGTAAAAGGAAGGCACGACAATGAGGGAAAATGGAAAATCTCATTTTTTTCTTCTGGTATTTTTGCACAGCCCATAGCTAAAAGCAGTGGGTTAACTATCAAAGTCAGCATATATTTTTGCATTATGTGTAAGAATAGAAAGTTGTTTGGGGCCATAAATTATTAACCTGAAGGGGGAAAGTGCCAGCATGCTCACCCCTTTCTGCTGGTATTTGCGATGCTCAGATATTGTGCTATATACAAACTTCCTGTGTTCCCTCCTTTGCTGAAAGATGTCAGGCTGTGCTGTGGTGGCAAAGGCTGTTGGTTCGCAAACTGGCCCTCGTACATGGAGGTCAAGGAGAGAGGGAACAAAGAGGCAGCCACCCCAGATGAGTAGGTGGCAGGTTGAGTAAGTACAGAACTTGTAAATGAGGCTTGTCTTGAGCTGCAAGACGAGTACACCTCCACACCCACCCGCCACAGTCTTAAAAGTTTACAGAGAGGACTTAACAGGGTTCAGTCACATAGACTGTCCAGAGGGTCTCAACAAAACCATACTCCCTCAAGGCTGTGCCCTTGGAACAGCTCCTAGTGTGGGAACGATGGGCAGAGCATACATTCCAAGGACAGGGGAGAGGACAAGGAGCCTCCAATTGCCCTGGTCTAGCTCATGGGTCAACCAGCAGTCATGTCCTCCTCCAGCAAAGACACAGGATTGGAGGTCCAGAGATGTGGTTTCTCAGGCCAGCTCTGCCAAATGGCATCACCTTTGGCACATCAGGTGGGACAGGATGATCTCAGGTCACTTCCAGCCAGCCATCCAGCTTTCTACACATCCCTTTGCAATTGTTGTGCCAGATGCAATGTGAAAGACTGGAGAAATAGAAATCAACGGTCATGGTCCCTCCTTGCTTTCTAAAAACTTACCAACTAGATGAGACACAGACATGTAAACTACCATACAGTGTGATCATCATGGTCCAGACCAGACTAGCAGTCAACACACGGAGCTCTGCAGAAAGACTGCATTCAGACCCCAGGAATACACTTACTAGTTCCTGAGACATGAGGCAAGTTACTTAACCTCTCGAACCTGTGTTCCCCAACTATAAAATGCATATGAGAGCCAAATGGTCACATTACATTCCTTAGGCCTTTTATGGGGATTGGATAAAATAATACACGTAAAGAGTTTATCCCAGATGCTGGTAGCAAATGGCAATTACTTATCCTGTTGCATCATCATCATCGCCATCATCGTTATTATTATTATTGTCATTATCATCAACAATAATAGTATCATTAAGAATTTGAGATCTGCTCCGATTGGAAAAATTTCCTTTTACATTGGCTTCCAGCAAAAATTCTCCTTCCACAGTAAAGAAATTATGGCTATCAGCTGTTCCTGATGCAAGCAGGCGTTTCACAATAAGGTGACCTGCTTTATGCTGCATCAGATTGAGGAACTCTGCTCCCTGGGGGCTCATGCTGCTGTTATTGTCCCACCCACTTGGATCATTAAGGTGAAGAAACCCCAGGATTGTTACCTGAGAAGAAGCAAGAAGAACTACAATCCTGCAGCTAGTGGAATGAAAACCACATTCACAGAAAGATAGACAAAATGAAAAGGCAGAGGACTATGTACCAGATGAAGAAACAAGATAAAACCCCAGAAAAACAAGTAAATGAAGTGGAGATAGGCAACTTTTCCAAAAAAGAATTCAGAATAATGATAGTGAAGATGATCCAGGACCTCAGAAAAAGAATGGAGGCAAAGAGCAAGAAGATGCAAGAAATGTTTAACAAAGACCTAGAAGAATTAAAGAACAAACAAACGGAGATAAACAATAACTGAAATGAAAAATACACTAGAAGGAATCAACAGCAGAATAACTGAGGCAGAAGAATGGATAAGTGACCCGGAAGACAGAATGGTGGAATTCACTGCCATGGAACAGAATAAAGAAAAAAGAATGAAAAGAAATGAAGACAGCCTAAGAGACCTGTGGGACAACATTAAAAGCACCAACATTTGCATTATAGGGTCCCAGAAGGAGAAGAGAGAGAGGAAGGAGCTGAGAAAATATTTGAAGAGATTATAATCAAAAACTTCCCTAACATGGGAAAGGAAATAGCCACCCAAGTCCAGGAAGTACAGAGAGTTACAGACAAGATAAACCCAAGGAGAAACATGCCGAGACACACAGTAATCAAATTGACAAAAATAAAAGACAAAGAAAAATTATTAAAAGCAACAAGGTGAAAAGACAAATAACATTCAAGGGAACTCCCATGAGGTTAACAGCTGATTTCTCAGTAGAAACTCTACAAGGCAGAAGGGAGTGGCATGATATATTTAAAGTGATGAAAGGGAAGAACCTACAACCAAGATTACTCTACCTGGCAAGGATCTCATTCAGATTTAACAGAGAAATTAAGACCTTTACAGATAAGCAGAAGCTAAAAGAATTCAGCACCACCAAAGGAACTTCTCTAAGTGGGAAACAAAAGAGAAGAAAAGGACCTGCAAAAACAAAACCCCAAACAATTAAGAAAATGGTAATAGGAACATACATAATGATAATTACCTTAATGTGAATGGATTAAATGCTCCAACCAAAAGACAAAGGCTTGCTGAATGGATACAGAAACAAGACCCATATATATGCTGTCTACAAGAAACACACTTCAGACCTAGGGACACATAAAGACTGAAAGTGAGGGGACAGAAAAAGATATTCCATGCAAATGGAAATCAAAAGAAAGCTGGAGTAGTAATACTCATATCAGAGAAAATAGAGTTTAAAATAAAGAATGTTATAAGGGACAAGGAAGGACACTACATAATGATCAAGGGAGCAATCCAAGAAGATATAACAATTGTAAATATATATGCACCCAATATAGGAGCACCTTGATACATAAGGCAAATGCTAACAGCTATAAAAGAGGAAATTGACAGTAACACAATAATAGTGGGAGACTTTAACACTTCACTTACACCAATGGACAGATCATCCAGACAGAAAATTAATAAGGAAATACAAGCTTTAAATGACACAATAGACCAGATAGATTTAATTGATATTTATATGACATTCCATCCGAAAACAGCAGATTACACCTTCTTCTCAAGTACATATGGAACATTTTCCAGGATAGATGACATCTTGGGTCACAAATCAACCCTCTGTAAATTTAAGAAAGCTGAAATCATATCAAGCATCTTTTCTGACCACAATGCTATGAAATCAGAAATCAGTTACAGGGGAAAAAAAGTGTAAAAAACAAACATATGGAGGCTAAACAATACATTACTAAATAACCAAGAAATCACAGAAGAAATCAAAGAGGAAATCAAAAAATACCTAGAGACAACTGACAATGAAAACACGATGATCCAAAACCTATGGGATGCAGCAAAAGCAGTTCTAAGAGGGAAGTTTATAGCAATACAATCCTACCTCAAGAAACAAGAAAAACTTCAAATAAACAATCTAACATTACACCTAAAGGAACTAGAGAAAGAAGAATAAACAAAACCCAAAGTTAGTAGAAGGAAAGAAGTCATAAAGATCAGAGCAGAAATAAATGACATAGAAACAACAAAAACAATAGAAAAGATCAATAAAACTAAAAGCTAGTTCTTTGAGAACATAAACAAAATTGATAAACCTTTAGCCAGACTCATCAAGAAAAAGAGGGAAAGGACTCAAATCAATAAAATTAGAAATGAAAAAGAAGTTACAATGGACACTGCAGAAATACAAAGCATCATAAGAGACTACTACAAGCAACTCTATGACAATAAAAGGGACAAACTGGAAGAAATGGAAAAATTCTTAGAAAGGTATAACCTTCCAAGAATGAACCAGGAAGAAATAGAAAATATGAATAGACAAATCACTAGTAATGAAACTGAAACTGTGTTTAAAAATCTTCCAACAAACAAAAGTCCAGGACCAGATGGCTTCACAGGTGAATTCTTCAAACATTTAGAGAAGAGCTAACACCCACCCTTCTCAAACTCTTCCAAAAATTGCAGAGGAAGGAACACTCACAAACTCATTCTACAAGGCCACCATCACGCTGATACCAAAACCAGACAAAGATACTACAAAAAAAGAAAATTACAGACCAATATAAATGATGAATATAGATGCAAAAATCCTCAACAAAATACTAGCAAACAGAATCCAACAACACATTAAAAGGATCATACACCATGATCAAGTGGGATTTATCCCAGGGATGCAACGATTCTTCAATATACACAAATCAATCAATGTGATACACCATATTAACAAATTGAAGAATAAAAACCATATGATCATCTCAATAGATGCAGAAAAAGCTTTTGGCAAAATTCAACATTCATTTATGATTAAAAAACTCTCCAGAAAGTGGGCATAGAGGGAACCTACCTCAACATAATAAAGGCCATATACAACAAACCCACAGCAAACATCATTCTCAATGGTGAGAAACTGAAAGCATTTCCTCTAAGGTCAGGAACAAGACAAGGTTGTCCACTCTCGCCATTATTATTCAACATAGTTTTGGAAGTCCTAGCCACGGCAATCAGAGAAGAAAAAGAAATTAAAGGAATACAAATGGGAAAAGAAGTAAAACTGTCACTGTTTGCAGATGACATGATACTATACATAGAGAATCCTAAAGATGCCACCAGAAAACTACTAGAGCTAATCAACAAATCTGGTAATGTTGCAGGAGAGAAAATTAATGCACAGAAATCTCTTGCATTCCTATACACTAATGATGAAAAATCTGAAAGAGAAATTAGGAAACACTCCCATTTACCACTGCAACAAAGAGAATAAAATACCTAGGAATAAACCTACCTAAGGAGGCAAAAGACCTATATGCAGAATACTATAAGACACTGATGAAAGAAATTAAAGATCATACCAACAGATGGAGAGATATACCATGTTCTTGGATTGGAAGAATCAGTACTGTGAAAATGACTATTCTACCCAAAGCAATCTACAGATTCAATACAGTCCCTTCTCTTTGCCCTCCTAGATTCATCTGCTATAATTTTACTGTGAGCATCTAGTAGGTGACTGCCTTTAGCCGAAGGTGGTGATTCTGGCAGTTGGCAACAGGTAAGAAATGGTGTTTGTGGTATGGTTGTGGAGGTCCAACTATAAGCCTGTTTGCTAAGGAGTGTTGTAAGAAATGAAACTGTATCCATCAGAGTTAAATCTGAATAGCAGAACCTAGAAATATATTATTCAGGGATTTCTGTCGCTCTATCTGTCTGTCTGTCTCTATCTCTCTGTCTTTCTGTCTCTCTGTGTGTGTCTCTCTCTATGTATAGAATACACATATATGGAATTTATTGTGGACATCTGAATTGATACCATTGCAGGTGCTGATAATGCTTTTGTTTTGCCATCTGATTTTGGAGCTTGAGTTCTGCAGACCAGATAGTCAGGGTGAGCAGACAGATGTAAAATGGGTGAGCACAAACTCACAAGAGTAAGCTGGCAGATCTTGCTGCTGTGAGTGTCCAGAGAAGGGATCCCGTTCTTCCCAGAACACATCTGGCCCAACCGTTGGAGACACTGAAGGAGGACGTGCGACAGTGGAGCAGCCCAAGGACCTGATGCTGCTCTACACCCCCAAGGCGAGCCAGCAGGTAAGGGACAACATGTGTGAGCTGCTGCTTCACCTGAACCCTCCCCAATAGGGTGACCAACTCTCCCTGTTTGCCCAGGACTGTCCAGGTTTTTGCACTGAAAATCCCATGACCAGGGAAAACCCTCAGTCCTGAGCAAACTGAGATGGTCAGTCACCCTGCTTCCTAATTTTGCACCAGAATCTGTGGCCCACCCTCACCTGAAACATACCAGAAAAAGGATTCTGGACAATGTTATACATTTGGACCCCACTGACTCATTACAAAGGCACTAGAGAAGCTAACCAGTGGTCATCTTTTCTCTCTTTAAATACAATTCTTTATTAAAATCACAATAGAGACAATTTTATTATATACAACATAGTATATAACTAAGGATGTGATAAAAATACTATTAAAAATTAGGAGTAGCCATAAATTGTGTCCCTTACTCTATTTTCAATCTCTACTTAACCAAATTTTTGGCTGCCTCTCTACGTTCAGGAATTGTTTGTAATTTTCTCTCACCTCCTGTGCTTTTAGATTGAAGAGCTCTGGGTCCCAAGAGCATTGATAGTGGCTGACAGATTTGAGCAACTTGGGCACACAAGTCCTCGTGGACATTCTTCCTGCTGTCTTTTTCACTGAGCGCTGTTGCTGGAAGCTTTGTCTCGTGTGGATCCCTCTATCCATTACGGACACATCCAATGACCGCATCAAGCTCTACTTCTTGTCATGCACCCCCAAGGACCCCCATTGCCTATTCACCTTCATTGCTGTGTTGGAGGGGAAGAGACTTTCCTCTCCTAGGTCGGAGTACACATGATTGAGGCAAGATAATTTTACAACCAGCATCTACCATCACTACTTATGACCAGCAGGAAGTATGTGTCATACTCAACAAGGAGAACAGAAGTGTTCAATGCCAGAACTATTACAAAGACATAGACAAGGTTAAGGTCAACCAGCAAAGGATGATGAAACACTATGGTCTAATGACGACAGAGAGCAGAGACCGAAGTGGTTAGGCCTGAGGGGCAGGGTGGGGAATGGTTATGGGACCTAGAGAGCACTGTAGTTATCCAACAGCTACAAGGAAGCAGCCCTGGTAGGAGCTGTGGCCTCAGGCAGGCATACTCAATGACCAACTGCAGCCCAGGGTGTATAACCACCCCAAACTCTCTATCCAGCTCTATCTTCCATCTCCTGCCTCTGCTTCCCCCGGCTGAATTCAAGCTAGAACAGGACAAAGAAGTGAGGTTGAAGCAGTCCTTTGGTGGGGGGTCAGCCTCCCAGGGAACAAAGCAGGCTAGTGAGGCAGGAAGGAACCAAAGGAGAAAATCCAGCGTACACTTCTTACAGTGATGTTCAAACCAACTTTTCCTAATTTCCAATAAGTAAAGGATTATCTTAGCAACAATGTTACTAACCCAGTTGATAAAGCCCTCCAAATACTTCATCGTCCAATTAACATGGTCACATCTTTGTAAAGCCCTATAATTCCATGATGCATTCAGATCAATATGCCCATAAAGGGTTCACGGATTTATTTTCTCTAAATTATTCTTCTCAAAAAATGCAAGTATGGCAGAACAAATGAATAGAGGCCCTTGCCCTTCCTATATGCATTCAGAATCTATGCTTTGGGACAATATGGCAAATGAAATCATGTAAAAAGGTGTTACCAATAATTAGCCTAATTGAGCCCCTTGAGCCTAAGAGAGGCTGATGAAGCAGCACAATGAGGATGGCGGTCGCGATGCCAGGAGTGGGAAGGGGTGTGTGTGAGCCCTGCCTTAGGAGCCTGTGACCTTGGGCAAGTCACTTCACCTCTCTCAATCCTGGTTTCCTCACCTGCTCATAGAAACAGTCAAAACAATTATTTCATGTGTTGTTATGAATTACAAATAAGAAAACATATACGAGTGCACTTTAGACATTGCAAAATCTACATGAGGATTTATTGACTGTCAATGGACAATTGAACTTCTTGCAACTGATTGGCAGGTTCTGGGAAGTCTCAAATTTGTGTCCCAGATATGCTTTGGAGAGAGAAAAGGTCATGACAATAATTACCTTGCAATATTTCTTTAAAAATTATAGGGAGTGTTCATCATTATCTTAACTTAGTAATAATAGCATTACATTCGGGCATTTGCCTTTTCGTAACACTTTACTGTTTTTGCTTGGTTCTCTGAACAATTCTGGGAGGTAGAGAGAGCATAATATATATTTTTTTCCTTTTGATGGGTTAGAAAATCCAAAGGATAGGTTGTTAATAGAAATCAGAATACAGTACAGATAGCTAAGGGCCTAGATAAATCCATGAGATGAGGTTCATCCAGAAAAACTGGTGTGAAAGCTGACCTACTCTAGAAGTCAATGTGACCCTCATATCTTCCAGGTAAAGGAACTGACTCAACCCCTACCTCTGTTCCTGACCGTCTGCAAGTGTGACCATCACCATACCCACCCGACTGGATTGTTACGAGATTTTTTATGAAATTACATAGAGGCGTATATAGCACATTTTCTGGCACAAGCAGGTGATACCTTAAATGCCATCTGAATAGGGACTTTTATTTTCATGTGAAGATTCTAGGGATCTTTCTTGGGTACCTCGGACTGAGCACCCTTGACCATGGTCTACATTTAATTTATACTTATTTCCAAAGATAGTTCTAGCTTTAGCCCTCCTGTTCATTAGAGGGATGCATATTATATTCTCTCATCAACACAGATAGTCTTCATTCATTCATAGTTGTATTCATGCTAAAAACATTGAATGATAAAGTTCCCGAGTATGGATTGCTTGCTACATGCCAAGGATTATGCTAAGTGCTATATAATCATTATCCCATTTAATGTACACAAATCTGATGTGTGTGTTGTCATTTCCATTTTAAATATGTGAAAATTGAGTCTTAGGGATAAGGTGAATCCATTCAGTCACTCAGCCATCCACTGAGCGCCCACACTGTGTCGGCACCATGTTCTTCAGGTGAGCAGGACCTGTCTTCATGGATACCACACTTCAGCAGTTTATTTTCTTGCCAATTACACACTTGTCAGTGGTAGAACCAGGATTAAAACTGAGTTACCTCTGGCTCCAAATCCTGTGCTCCAAACCACTGTAACTTATGGCTAATCGTTAATGATGATACAGCATGAGAGGTCCCTTCCCTCTGTGTCCTCACACACATAGTTAGCCCAGAAGGAGAAAAAGTCCAGAGTGACATTTGCAAGTTACAATCATGCTGAATGGCTGCAGGAATCAGAAATGGTCACTTGTCTGAACATTAATAGTTTATATATTCTGAAAACAGGATTTATGTTTACTGAGCTTACTTGTATAGCTTTTTCCTGACTTTGGGGTGAGGGGAGAAGACTCTAGCTTTGTACTTTAGCTTTTGTTATTTGTTTGTTTGTTGTTTATAAATTCTCCTCCTCTACTCAGTCACTGGGAGGCAGCAAGATGTTGCTCAAAGAGCATCATCCTGGGCTTCAAGAGCCTGTGTTCAATCCCAGCTGTGATGAGAATGACGGTGATGACGAGGATGATGATGATGATGATGTTGACATTCGTGTCCCTGATCAAGTGTGACCTCCTCAAAGAGACCTTCTCTAACCCACCTACCCAGGTAGGTTTTCACTCTCTAATTCCTTATCCTACTTTATTTATTACTGTAGTTATTATCACTACCTAACATTAGATCCTACACATATTTTCATATGGTCTTTTTTTTGTTTATGGTCTGTCTCCTGCTGGAATATAACCTACATAGAGCCAAAGAGTTTATCTGTTTTATTCTCCCTTGTACTCCCAGCACCTAGACTAGATTCTGGTATTCCATAATTAATTCATGTTTTTTGAGAATTTATATCTGCCAGGCATTGAGCTAAGCATCATAAGTATATTAGCTTATAGAGTACAACAACCCTATAACAAAGCTACTTGTTCTTATATCATTTTAAAAATTAAGAAACTGAAGCACAGGGAATTTAAGTAAGTTGCTCAAAGTCATATAGTCTCCAAAGGAGCCAGGATTCCAACTTGAGCGTTTAACCACTTCTCTGTACTTCCATGAAACGATCCATGTAACTTTGGGCAAGTCACATCGCTTCTCTGGGACTCAGATTTTTCATCTGTGAGATGAGGGAGGTTGGTTGTGATTATTTCTAAGTTACTGAGCTGCTCTGACTCAACTGAATTCCACTGTCTTCCACCAACTCTCGGTAAACCTCAGAGTATCTGTAGGCTACATTTTCTACAGAAGGCTTCACGGACACTATGAGGTTTGAGCAGATCCCTGAAGGCGGCACAGAGACCATCCAAAATAAGAGGAAAACAGATTCTCATTCCAGGGAAATGAGCTTATTGCAAGGACACGGCAACTTGGGGCTGAGGGGCAAAGGCTGAAGCTGGGAAGGATTTCTAGGCTCCTAGATGGCTGGGTATCTGTGGAGTTATCTATTTCTGCATAACTGAACACTCCAAAGCTTAGTGACTTCCAATAACAGCCCATTATTTCTCATAATTCCGTGTGTGGATCTAGATAGAAAACTTCCTACCATGGCTACAGGTTAACTAAGGGGTAAGCACAGAGTATGTAGGGCAAGATACCAAGATCTATAGGTTATTACCTGGAATGGTAAATTGAAGGATTGCCTGAAGGATGGGAAGAAAACCAAGGCAATTCCAGAAGAATATGATCCACTGTCAAGTCTTCAGCAAGAAGAAGTGAACATATTTAGCTTGACAGCTCATTCATATTGGGATTTGCTGTCTGGTAGAAGGGTCAGGTCAGCAGATTTAATGGAGGTGACCTACCATTTCTAAGAAATTTAGTCATCTCAGGGAACCGAATTGCCAGGGTGGAAGACAGCCACGTCTGAATCGCATCTCACTCGGGAGGGTACCCCGCTTTAGACAAAGTTTCAGGTCAAAAAACAACATTAAAGCATCACCACAATTAATCACTTTGGATGGAAAGCTGGTGACCTAAATGCCGGGGTCTATATCTTAACTCCCATCTGCAGTATCGACATTAGAGGAACTTTACAACCCTTGGAAATTCTCATCCCAAGAGGGTCCTGGTGCAGAGCAGATGTCTGCAAATCATTTAGCCTGTCGGTGATGAATTAGTTTTTAATGGCATGCTCATGTACTTGTTATAAATCATTAAGTGTCCAACAGACTGTCTCCTGTCTTGGTCTGCTGGGGTTCCTAAGTAGCAAAAATTCACAGTGATGGGAACGAGGTTGCCTCACCCAGTTGAAAACGGTAATATTCCTCGCTCATTTTCTCCCTTGTCCTTGACATCTGTCCACAGCCCTTTTCTTCCCTCTCCTCCTCCCTCCCTCCCCACTTCCTCCTGTCACCCAGTGTCCCCTGCCCTTTTCAACCTCCTCACTCTACTCTCCATTCTTTCCAGCCTCCCTCACAACTCTCCATTACTCTTATCTCTTTCCTCCCTCCACCCTTTTCCCTACTTCTCTTTTTACCACCCCAACCTTCCCTCAGCATTAAAAATAAAAGCTGTTTTCTTTCGATAAGCCGAGAGAGAGATTCACATGCTGACACCGTACGATTCTTAACACCAGTAATAAATTCATGGTCAGCTGTTCCTGGAAATGCAGGAAATTAGAGTTGGGGTGGGCATAGGGACAGAGAACAAGAACAAACCTGAAAAAGAGAAAAAGAGCTCTAAGTGGGCTGAAGAGCAGATATCAGCATTAACTATATGTGAGACAGTGCACTAATCATGAAAACTAACGAAATAGTATTCTATACTGCAGAACGGTCCCTCCTCTGGAAGGAACATACATGCTTTTCGGAGACATGTGAGTAATGGTTTGAACCTTGGGTGTGCCACCGACTCACCAGGTGACTCTGAGAATTTGGGACATCTCTAGTCTAAGATACCATAAATAAAAGATGGTAGCGCAGAATAGTGTTTCAGAAATAATTATCTTTTCTCATTTTAGCATCTACTTGGGAGTTAGGAAAGAGAGGAAGATTAGAGAAAAGATAAGCAAAATTCAAATATTGTTAAAAGCAGACATGTATCGATGGTGTATTTATTGAATATTGCCATGCGCTAGCCTGGATCCTGGGTTCGATGCAGGTTCTATGGATTCAGCACCACCACAGGCTTCTAACCCCAATAAAACTGAAAGACAGATAAAGCTTTATTTTGTCGTTGTCAAGTTAAACTAATTTTAATCCGAGGCTATTACTCTTGGCAAAAGCTCTAGACACTTCCTTCACTGAGATGAAGACTCTGACATCTGAGGAACTTCAACTTCCACTCCCTCCTGATAAAGAGTCTCCGCTCATCACCATCTGTCTGTTCTGCTCCCTTTGTTACCAAAGCCTTTGCTATGGGTTCTTCCTACCTGCATCCTCAATGCCAGTCTGAGTGCCCTCTGTGCCACCTGCGGTATCAATCCCTCTCTCTCACCTGTATGTGGACTCTCTTTCTCTCTTGTTAGGACTTTTTCCCTCAGCTTTAAGAAGGGCTCAGGCTTCCCTTGTCTTAAAAGATACCAGTCTCCTTTGCATCCCCCCACCCCCATTTATTGAGGGACTCTCCTCTGTCCCTTTCACCTCACATCCGAACATCTAGAAAGAATGCACCTCACTAGCTGCCACCGTGCCTGATCAGCACCTTCCTTGAGCTCAGTGCACCTCTGTCATCGATAACATCCTTATTCTTTGTCATTGATTTTCCTTTGGCTTCCATGACCGTCTCCTACTCAAAAGACCCTCAGCACCTCATCCGAGCCTGGAGAATTGAGTCCGGATTAAGCAGCCCAGCTCCCACATTCCTCCCGACTTTCACAATGCTTCTCCTGTTCTATCGGCCACTTCCTCTAGATCCCACTGTCCCATCGCTTGTCTTCTGTCTCTACACAGTCCCGCCCTCCTTGGGAACTCTTCCCCACTCCCCATGCTTTAACATTAAACCCTCTGCTGTTTATACACAAATGTTCGGGTCCAGACAGTTCTCTCTCCTGAATCCCCAATTCTGGAGTACCTGACATCTGCCTGGTAGCTATATTTGATCATTTTCTAAACTTCAAATGCAATACACCTAGAAATTCATCCTTTGTGTCGCCCCAAACTCGCTCTTTTTCTGAACCTTCCCATTGCTAGAAATGTCACCCTTTTCCTGCTGGGCACCCACAGTCTCCAGCCGACCAACCTTAGATGCCTCTCTCCTCCTTGGCCCTGGCATCAATTAGCCTGCTTAGTTCTTTCAGCACTGACTTCAGAGCATCTCTTATGGAGCCTCACCACTGTCAGTGCTATTCCCATCATCACCTCTCTAGTCCTTCCTGCAGCTTATCACCATTCACTTGAGCTATTTCAACAGTCCCTTGAATGGTCTCCCTGTCTGCAGTGTCTCCCTTTCCCTACCCCTCATCCTGCAGACCACTGCCAATCTGTGCTGCTGAGGCTCAAACGTCAGACTGCTCCTGAAATGGTACTGAGATTAGTACCAGCTCCTAACCTCTTGTTCCAATGCCTTCATGTTCTTTCCCAACCCAGATCTTAGCATTTAAGCAGCTAACGTGTAGGCACTGTGTTAAGCAATATACATTTGTGTGTGTGTGTGTGATTATTACACTGTCTGACAAATAGCAGGTGCTCATTCCATTGTGAGATAAATAGTAGCTCAATAAATAGTTGTCATTATTACCTTGAGAACCCTGAGTATTTTTCTCATATAACAAGGGAGTGATAATATATAATGCAAGGAGTTATTGTGAAGATCAGATTAGAGAATATATTTATAAAGCTTAACACATTATGTACTAAGCACATGGTGATACTCCATTGATATTGGTTTCCTTCCCACCCCCATGAACCTGGGCCTGGTAGTTACTCTCCAGGGCCTTAAAATTGAACTAGAGATCCACACATTGATTAGAGTTTTTATTAGGTTATTGTAATATCAAAAATACACTGTTAAAACCCATGGGATAGGAAGTAAATGCTATAGAATTGCAGAGAAAAATACGGCTTAAGCATAGAAAGAACTTAAAAGTTGAGATGACAGGCATGCAGATTTCAGTAGAACTAGAGCATACACAAACCTTAAAGTCTTTATTCCAAATAAAACCTTTTATAACCAGAGTGGAAAGATTTTCATTTTAATCAGTCTCCACTCATTTTTGATAGGATAATGTGTTGGACCTTCTTTGCAGATAAAAATGACGAACACTTGTTGATTATTTTGAAACAATGCCACGTGCTTTATATATTTGCTCCAGCCCTGTGAGACAGGTAAGTTGACCCTTCCAGTTCACAAATCAGAAATGGAAAAGCTAAGAGCTCATTTCTTGCCCAAGACACACAGCTGAAAAAGTATAATGCTGACCCATACTGAGATGACAGACTTCAAGATCTTTTGACTCTACTACAAATACTTTTTATAATATTTGGATTATTTAAACAAATACATAGATGCATATGTATGTATGCATATACGTATATGTGTCACACATATATGAGATGCATAGGTATATGCATATATATATATATATATACACACATATATATTTATATACACACATATGCATGCATATACATATGTTGCTCCGGACAATGACCGGCACACAGGAAGTGCTGCCCACCAAATATTTCCAGTCCTCCCTCTTTCAGGCACATGGACGCTCTGCACTTCCCTTAGGGGTGATCATATGACTGGCTTTGGCCAATGAAATGTGAGTGAAATTGACAGGTCAGTTCCAGAGGGAAGCTTTTACAGTTGGTACCTCCTTCAGGATTCTTGCTTTCCTTATACAACTGACAACAAAAACAATCCAGATGGACTTCCCTGGTGGTGCAGTGGTTCAGAATTCACCTGCCAATGCAGGGGACACAGGTTCGATCCCTGGTCTGGGAAGATCCCACATGCTGCGGGGCAACTAAGCCCATGCGCTACAACTACTGAGCCTGTGCTCTAGAACCTGCGAGCCACAACTACTGAGCCCATGTGCTTGCAACTACTGAAGCCCACGCCCCTAGAGCCCATGCTCCACAACAAGAGAAGCCACCACAGTGAGAAACCCACCCACCACAATGAAGAGTAGCCCCCGCTCGCCGCAACTCGAGAAAGCCCACGCAGCAACGAAGATCCAACACAGCCAAAAAAAAAAAAAAAACAAATCCACATAAGGGCTGTTCCATATGCCTGGGTACTAGAGAGATGACAACATGAGTCAGAATCCCTAGAGAACTTTGGGTGGACAAGAAGGATGAGTGAGAAATAGACCTTTGCTGTTTGAAGCACTGAGATGTCAGGGCTGTTTGTTATTGCACTGTAACCTAGCCTCTCTTGGCCAGTGTTTCTGTTGTCGCTGCTTCTGCTGGTTGATTATTATTACTATTGGTAGTAGCGGTTGTAATGTCATCATTATTATTATATTTTGCCATCCCCACTCGTGTTTGTGAGGAAAAAGCAGAAATGCCCAGCGTGAGCCTGCGGTACTGCATATATTAAAGCTTCATTATACAGACCGTGAAGTGTGATTCAAATTCCCTTTACCATATTCCACATGGAGACCCCACACGGCCTCAAGTCACTCCCCAGAGGAGAAGGGGGAAGGGGTGTAGGCAAGGCCAAGACTACTTAATCACACTCATTAACTTTGAGGTAAAAGTTGGATTTATAGTGTTATAAAATGCAAAAGTTCTCTCTTGCCTAACTCCTTAGGAGACAGGCCTGAATGTCAGTCTTGGTTTATTTCTCTAGGGAATTAATTGCTTGGATTCCTTCAGAGTTTAATTAAATTGTCACATAACACATAAAATAGCAAATAAAACAGGCTTTTCCTATGTCCTGGTGTTAATTTTATGCCATCAAAATTGTTTAGCTTGTTAGCTGCCTAACTCCGGCTTCCCCAGTTACCAATTAAGGGTTCTATGCGAGTGCATCGTCCCCATTTGAACACCAGCTCTGGCTGCACTCTTGTTAAACTTTTCATTGCCTTGGGGTTACAGCTACTAATTTTTTAATAGGTTCTTGGTCATTTAAGTTTTATGCTGTGCAGGTTTAGATGGCAGAAGAAAATTTGGAAAGTTTGGCTTAAGGAAAAAGTATCACTGAGTTGAAGTGTTTGTAAAAGGGACTTTACAGATTGACAGCTCTAACCTGCTTGTGATGTTGACAAAGAAACTGAGGCTCAGAGTGGTGACCTGTGCTGTCGTGGGCCCAGGATGAAGCAATGGCCAGGATGAGATTATAATCCAGGAAAGCAGATTCTAAGCATGATGCTTTTATGGATGTGTACAGCTGCCATTTTGCCTGATAACCTCTTCTCCATTCAGTGACATTTCCTGACTGAGGGGTCTCATCATTTTTTAGGCAGGCTATTGACGTCATAATCTTTGGATTGGCCTTCCTGATTCTAGGCACAGTGTAAGGAAGGAACTCTTATCCATCCCACATCCTTCCTCTTTCTCCCCCTCCCCACGGCTCAGTTTCCATAAGAAAGACGAGGAGATGTTCATTTCGCTCCTGGGGAGGGGGGGGCAGAGTTGGCTTGAGCACCTCAGGTCATCTGACCCCACCTACCCCCCTTGTCCTCCCATGGGAAAGGGAGTGACCCCCATCTGCTTAATGCCGCTTTGAGGCATGACACACGCTGGACCACATGAGCTCAGAGCAGAGCCACTGCCCTGAAAAGCCAGTGCAGGCCTGGACAGTAACTGTCTCTGCCCCTCCGCTCTACGAGACAATGGGTGTGTGAACAGTATGACCTGTATTCCAAGGGCTGGACCACTGTCTTCCTGGCAGATCGTGCTCTCACCATGTGTCCCCTGTCTCTGTGAGTCTGGGGAGGAAGGAAGAAGCCTCACTTTGACTTGGGTTCAAACTGCTTTCGTGATTTAAGTTCTGTCGCGGAGCCCTGAACACTGGGGTATAACGGAAGCATCTCGCCCGATAAGTGATATTGCGCTCCTATCTCCAAGTCCATTTCTTTTTTTTTTTATTGGAGTATAGTTGATTTTAAATGTTTTGTTAGTTTCTACTGTACAGCAAAGTGAATCAGTTATGCATATACATATGTCCACTCTTTTTTTAGATTCTTTTCCCATATAGGTCATGACAGAGTATTGAGAAGAGTTCCCTGTGCTATACAGTAGGTCCTTATTAGTTACCTATTTTATATATAGTAATGTGGATATGTCAATCCCAATCTCCCAGTTTATCCCTCCCTGACTCCTTCCCCCTGGTAACCATAAAAGTTTGGTTTCTACATCTGTGACTCTATTTCTGTTCTGTAAATAAGTTTATTTGTATCATTTTTTATAGATTCCACATATAAGCAATATCATATGATATTTGTCTTTCTCTGTCTGACTTGCTTCAGTCGGTATGACAATCTCTAGGTCCATTCATGTTGCTACAAATGGCATTATTTCATTCTTTTGTATGGCTGAGTAATATTCCATTGTATATATGTATCTCATCTTCCATTTCTTAAGTCATTAGAAACCAGTGTGAAGGAGGGGCGAGTAGTTGGCATCCTCAAATTCTTCCCATTTATCCTCCTTACTGATATCCAGATATCACTGAGTGGTTAAAATCCTTGAATATGTCCCCAAGGCTTAAACTTGGCATAAAATTAAAACTATTTAGAATAATGATAAAAGATGTTTCTTATATGGCCCTTCTCTACCTATCTACCCATCTCTCTCTCTCATCATAGCTCTCCTTTTAGCCTAAATCTCAGCTATACAAAGCCACTGAGAGTTCCCTCTGAAATTCTGCAGTTCTGGGCATCTCAGAAATACCCCTCTGCATGGATTCTGTACCCATACCTTCCATCCTCCATCTCCACTTCCATATACACATAATTCACTGCTTGGCAAACTTCTACACTTCCCTCTAGAATATACTAAAGGTTTACAACTTCAGTGAGAAGACCAGATTCCAAGTGACTTGATTAGCTAGGATTTCAGCTAGGCTCAAGTAAACAAAGGCCACTTATGAGTGATTTAAAATTCTTCTTTCAGTTTCTCTATTCTTAATTAAAATGTTTTAATTTTTTAAAATTATGGTAAGAGCACCTCACATAACATTACCCTTTTAACAGATTTTTAAGTGGCAAATAATGCTATGTGCAGTATTATGTATAGGCACACCAGATCTCTAGAGCTTACCCCTCTTGCACATCTGAAATTTTATAAATGTTGAATAGCAGCTCCCCATTTCTTTCTCCCTTTGGCCCCTGCCAACCATCATCCTGTTCTTTGCTTCTGTGGATTTGTCTGTTTTAGCTACCTCATATAATCATGCAGTATTTGTTCTTCTGTGACTGGCTTATTTCACTTCGTACAAGTCCCCCAGGTTCATCCATGTTGTCACAAATGGCAAGATTTTCTTCTTTTATAAGGCAGAATAAAAGACTCCATTGTATGTATTTACCACCTTTTCTTTACCCGTTCATTTGTGGACTGGGGTTTGGGTTGTCTCCATAGCTTGGCTATTGTGAATAACGTTACAATGAACATAGGCGTACATATACTTCTTTGAGATCCTGATTTTAACTCTTTCAGATAAATACCCAGAAGTGGGGTTGCTGGATCACATAGTAGTCCTATTTTTTAATATTTTGAGAACCTTTTATAATGCTTTCGATAGCAGCTGCACTATTTTGCATTTCCACCAGTACTGTAAAAGGGCTCCAATTTCTCCACATCCTTGCCAACACTTGTTGTCTTTTGACTTTTTTTTTTTTTAGCAGTACGTGGGCCTCTCACTGTTGTGGCCTCTCCCGTTGCGGAGCACAGGCTCTGGACGTGCAGGCTCAGCGGCCATGGCTCACGGGCCCAGCTGCTCCGCGGCATGTGGGATCTTCCCAGACCGGGGCACGAACCCGTGTCCCCTGCATTGGCAGGTGGACTCTCAACCACTGCGCCATCAGGGAAGCCCTGTCTTTTGACTTTTTGATAAAAGCCACTCTCAGAGGTATGAGATGATATCTCATTGTAATTTTGATTTGTATTTCTCTGATAATTAGTTATGTTACGCATCTTCTCATCTGTATATCTTCTTTGGAGAAATGTCTATTCAAGTCTTTAGCCCCTTTTAAAATCAGGTTATTAGTTTTTTTGCTATTGAATCATAGAAGTTCCTAATATTTTTGGAAATTAACCAGTTATCAGATATATGGTTCGCAAATATTTTCTCTCATTCCATAGGTTGCCTTTTCACTCTGCTGATTGTTTCCCTTGTTGTGCAGAAGCTTTTTAGTTGTAGTCCCATCTGTCTAATTTTGCTTTTTTTGCCTGTGCTTTTGGTGTCTTATCAATTAAATACATTTCCAAGGCCAGTGTCAAAAAGCTTTTCCCCTGCACTTTTTTCTAGAAGTTTTACAGTTTCGATTCTTACATTTAGGTCTTTAATCTGTTTTGAGTTGATTTTTGTGTGTGGTATAAGAATCCAATTTTATAGTTTTGCATGTGGATATCCAGTTTCCCCAACACCATTTGTTAAAGAAACTATCCTTTCCCATTGTGTATTCTTGGAATCCTTGTCAAAGATTAGCTGATCATATATGCATGGGTTTATTGCTGAGCTCTCTCTTCTGTTCCATTGGTCTATATGTCTGTCTTTGTGCCAATACCATACTGTTTTAATTACTGTAATTTTAGAAACAAATAGCACCGTCTCCTCTCCCCTTCTATTTCCTGGAGTCAAATTACACCCTGGGCCTGAATTGCTTGGCTTATCATTTTAATTTAGTCGGTACTCTATTGAGACTGAGTAGGGATATCCCAGATTATAATAAAGTCCTTTCTCATGCCTATTTTTGAACAGTAAAGATAATAGCCTGAATGTCATAAAGATAAACTCATGTAGTAACATCATAAATTCATTCATTGATTTTGTTCAACAAATGTTTAATGCACACCTACTTTATGTCAAGCCTTCTGCTATTCCTTGAGGATTCGAGGATGATTAATACATGTGCCTGTGCCTATGAAGTTCACAAATTAGAGGAGAAGGAATTTAGATAAATGTAATAAAATGTAAGGGAGTGATGGATAGGATTCGATAGGGCCAGAGAGAAAAGCGAACTTCAGTCTCCTTAGGGTAGGTAGGAAATTTTCAGAGAGGAACTAACACTCAGCCTGGGCCTTGAAGGATGAGGAACAATTTGCAAAGGGGAGAGGGGAAGATAAAGCAGTCCAGAATATGAGCATGAATGAATGCTAGCAGATAACACAACAGGGGGACTGGCTTCAAAAGAATATTCTACAATCCAGTGTCCAGAAGATTTTGTTAACTGTTCAGAGATCCAGTTCTCTACTAGCTAATATGAAGCCTTAGCAAAGATCTCTATAAAATGGAAAACCTGTCCTTTTCAATAATTATTTTCAGCAATTTCTACAGTGATGGTGCTAGTAACTAATACTGGAAACAGAGTTCTTGCTATGTGTCAAGCACTCAGCTAAGTACTTTCCGTGTATTACCTAATTTAACATACAGAACCCATCTTTAGGGTAAATACTATTATTCACATAGTTATTTCTTAATTAAAACTCTTGGGTCTTATTCAACAGCAAATGGGGAATGTCACTGATTGTTGGAAAAATAATAATCATTTGCAGGCTGGGAAGAGAAGCAGAACTGATAAGGCCGGCAGAAGAGGAGTTGCTGTGGACAGCACACTTGCTGTTCAGAAACATGTCAGTAGCTGTGAGAGGCACCTGCCAGAGAGGGCAAGAGGTGAGTATACACTGATTCCTGGGCAGTGGTTAATGGCTTAGACAAATAATCAGGAGCTTGGTAGGCACGTGATTAGAAAGTTAGAGAAAAGAAGGACTGGGAAACATACATGAATGGATCGATAAAATGAGCTACAGATTAGGTGGATCTTTATGTCTGAAATTAACATTCAGAGCTCACCTACCACACAGAAGGCACTAAACTGTCATGCGCATGGAATATCCTGTCCCCTCCCTTCAGACACCCCAGTACTTGTGCAATGGACCCATGAACATGTCGTCTACGGTGGCACATATGGGGTTTATGCACAAACTTAACGACACACGTCTCCTCTATCTGGGATGACAGCCACTGACAATGTTGGGTGCCCAACGTGCCAGCAGAGATCAGCGCAAATCTTCTCTATGGCATCATTCTTCGGGAAGATAGGTGAGCCCCTAAATGGGAGGTTGATTACATTATACGCTTTCTATGCTGAAGGAACACTGATTTGTCCTTACTGGAATTGACACAAACTCCAGATACTAGTTTTCCTTTCCTAACTACCGTGCTTCCTACAGCACCATTCCCAGGATTTACAAAATGCCTGACCCATGTTATCCCACACAACATTGCCTCAGACCACGGGAGCCATTTAATATACAGAAGCAACAATGGGCCCACAGCCATAACTGTCCCTGGTCTAACTGTGTGTCCCATCACCCAGAAGTCAATTGTCTAAAAGAATCATTGCTTAAAAGCTCAAAGGCAGGGCTTCCCTGGTGGTGCAGTGGTTGAGAGTCCGCCTGACGATGCAGGGGACACGGGTTCATGCCCCGGTCTGGGAAGATCCCACATGCCGCGGAGCGGCTGGGCCCGTGAGCCATGGCTGCTGAGCCTGCGCATCCGGAGCCTGTGCTCCACAATGGGAGAGGCCACAACAATGAGAGGCCACCGTACTGCAAAAAAAATAAACAAAAACAAAAACAACAACAACAAAAAAAGCTCAAAGGCATAGCTAAGACACCACCTGGAGACAACACCTTATGGAGTCTGACTACTGACTTCCAGGATTTGATTTACACATTAAATTAGGAGTCAGCAAGCCACTGTCTGCATGCCAAATTTGACCCAATGTCTGTTATGTATATCAAGTTTTATTGAAATCGCCATTTTATTTGTTTACCTATTGTCTGTGGTTGCTTTCACACTGAAATGGCAGATATAAGTAGCTGATAGAGAGAAGGTAGGGCCCACAGAGTCTAAGCTATTTACTAATATTTACTATCTGGCCCTTTCCAGAACAACTGTGCCTACTCTAAATCAATGACAACTATATGCTTCTGCATCCTCAACAGCTAGAATAAGTGGGTCTAGAAACCACAAGCTGCAGAGTAGCGTTGGCCCCTCATGCCATCATTTCCAATGACCCACCTTTCCAGTGACCCACCTGGAAGAATGTGTGCTTCCCATCCCTCAATCTCAGGCTCAACCCAGTTTAATGTCCTAGTTCCAAGGGAGAGAACTAGATAGGAAACCATGATGACCACATGTCCTCTCTGGGGTCCCCGTGCCAATAAACCAGCAAGAAAAGAAAGGAGATATTAAATTTCTGAATGTAACTGACCCTGATTTGCAGGGTTGCTACACAATGGGGGAAGGGAAGAGTTTATTTGCTTAGTTTTGTTTTGTTTTTTTGCGGTACGTGGGCCTCTCTCTGTTGTGGCCTCCCCCGCTGCGGGGCACAGGCTCCGGACGCGCAGGCTCAGCGGCCATGGCTCACGGGCCCAGCCGCTCTGCAGCATGTGGGATCTTCCCAGACCGGGCACGAACCCGTGGCCCCTGCATCGGCAGGCGGACTCTCAACCACTGCGCCACCAAGGAAGCCCGGGAAGAGTTTATTTGGATGCCAAGTATTCAGTCCAGTGTCCCTTGATGCTCTTGTGTACCATTAGTAGTCAACTGGAGTAGTCATGACCTCTCAAGGGCTGAGAATGAAAGGTTCAGATCCCTCCAGAATGAAGATCTGGGTCACTAGGCAGGCAACCTAGAATAGCCAAAGTGCTGTCCAAGGGTGAGGAAAATCTCAAATGAGTGACAGGGAGTGAGATGATGAATATCACTTATGTGTCCAGGATCAGCTGCAGCACCAAGGACTGCAGCTGGGTTTGTTAATCCCATCTTCTGAGGAGCCTGCAATTGGCCACCATTTTGAAAAAGTAGATAAATAAGTTCATCTTGTCCTAGTCGCATGGTGTGCGATCCAGGTGTTCTCTGATAGTGAGTCGCTCTGAGTGACACAGGAGGTAGATCTACATAACCCAGTTTATATACTTCATCAGATTCCCTCGGCCCACCTGCCGCCCAGGTTTAGATACTAGCTCCTGCTGTCTCCTCTCCTAACCCTGCTGCATGTCTCATCCTAACCTGGCTGAGGGCTGGGCTTTGATGCGTCCTCTCTTGCACCTGCCACAGTCCTTCCCAAAACCAGGTCCAAGCCAGCTGGACCCACAGATGATCTGACTCTTCCCACCACTCTGATTTCACATGAAAGGCTTCCCCATGAGACATGAGTCTTTCTCTGTGGCTTCCTGGAGAGGTGTAGCCCTACCACTCAGAAGTGTAGGTGAGCTAACACTTTGTAGGGCAAACATGGACCAGTAAACCAGGAGATGGGAAGAAGCTGGGAGATAAACATTCCTCCGTCCTCCCTTGGACTGACGGCTCTGAGGTGATGTGCTACCATTTAGCTGGTCTAACAGTGTCCCTCATGCCACTCATGAGCTGTGTGTTTCTGTGACCCTATGACCAGGTTGGTAATGAACCTCCTCTTATGCTTTCCCTCCTTCTGTGTCTCACTTTCTCTCTCTCTTGCTACCCTGATGTTGTACCTCTCAATAAAGCCTTAACATGCAATGCTTATTTCAGCTTTTGGTTTCTAGTGGAATAGAGCTAAAACCATCTGTTTCAACATTAATCTTGAATGAGGCTTACCCAAGGAGAATAATCACAGAGGTTATTCAAAGCTTTTCACCTTGAAGGCATCCAAGATAGTCTTGATTCCCAACTACTGGGATCCTACTAAGCAGAAGTAAATATAGGCTTTGAGATCGGACAGATCTAATTTCAATACGTGGTTCTGCCACCTGCCTGCTTAACCTGGACAGATGGCTTATCTCCTCTGAACCTCAGTACCTTTGTCTAGAAGCTGCATACAATCACATCTGTTTAATACGGCCATGTTTAAAAGTCAGCGAGGCAACATACAAAGAACCAGTATGTCACTTAGCACATGATAGGTAGTCAATAAATATTATCTTTCCTAGTTTGCGGTCCTGACTCCTAGGTATTGTAAGAACTGTGGATATCCTAAAACTAGAGCTCTCTAGCTTCTTTTTGTTTAAGTTCCATACAGTGAAGCCATATATCACAAGAGACCAGCGGTGGCTGCCTGGGACAATACATTTTCAGAATGGCATCCACATGGAAAGGGACTGACATTTCTGGCACCCAGGTGGCCCATTTCCTCCCAGATGCCTGTCACATCCTAGAGACCTTATGTCATTCATCAGAACTGTCTTGCCAGGGGACGTCTTCCATGTGCGGCTTCTACCTCTACTCTCCTTTTGGCAGAAGACAAATGAGAAAATATAACTCAGAGCCACTTTCACACGGTACAGAAAAAGCAGCTTGGTATTTAATTTGGCACTCCTGCCCAATGAACTTCTCCTGAATCTTAGGATCAAGTTCTGTGAATAAATTGTCATTTCCAACCTTCTGTGTGGGATATTCTTTCCCATTCAATCCAGGAATATATCTACATAAGTACGAATATTAACATGCAAATGTATGGAAATGAGGCCCAAACGGGGCTAAATATAGGGTTGTAAAAGAAAATTAACTTGTATATGTGAGCATATAAATGTTCTATATGAAAAAGGCATTTAGTTATTGTTCTCTACATTTATGAAATATGTTAGGAGGAAATTGCCTACAACAAGAGAGATCTTAATTAAACACAGGGAAGAACTTGATTTTCTCAGGGCAGGAAGATAAACAGAAATCTAGAATGGGCTGCTGAGGAAAAGTGTGGCATCTGCGCCCAGTCCATTTTAGCCAGAACATAGAAAATGTTTAGAGGTCAATACACATGGAGGCATGAAGAAGAAGAGGATGGTTTTGATTCACAAGATGTCAAGGCAGTGAGAGATGCATCCCAGGCCCTTCACTAACCTATGTCCTATGTAAGGACACTAAGGTCCAGAGAAGTGGGTCTTTACTCCTCAGAACTTCTGCTGTCCCCAGGCTGATGGAATGTTACAAAAAAAGAGACAGAGAAAGACAGATATCATATGATATCACTTAAATGCAGAGTCTAAAAAAATTTATACAAATGAACTTATTTACAAAACAGAAACAGGCTCACAGACTTAGAGAATGAACTTTTACCAGGGTAGGAGAGAAAGATAGACTGGGAGTTTGGGATTGACGTGTGCGCACTGCTATATATAAAATAGATAACTAACAAGGATCTACTGTATAGCTCAGGGAATGCTGATCTATATTCTGTAATAAGCTAAATGGGAAAAGAATTAGAAAAAGAATAGATACATGTACATGCATCACTGAATCACTTTGCTGTACACCTGAAACCAACACAACATTGTTAACAACTATGCCCCAATATAAAATAAAAATTTTTAAATAAAATAAAATTTTTAAAAAAAGACTTGGGAAAAAGCAAAGAGAGAGATATGAGTGGGAGCAAAGGGAAGCTAGGGGGAATGAGAACCCTGTGGGGCTGAAAGTTGTTTTGACAATTTCACCCTCATGAGGGGAGTGATCGCCAGCCTTCACTCCAGTCTAGGGCTAATTCTTGTCAATCTGGGTCTGAGAGCTCACCTCACTAGGAGGAAATGTCCTGCTGCATCACACCTAGAGCCAGTACAACACCGTGAGGGGAAGGTCAGAGAGATATTCAGAGTGAACCTGCAAAAACACACATCTGATCTCCCCTCCTAGATGGGAAGTTACTTCTGGAGAGATGGTAAGGAGCTGAGTCTTATTCATCCAAATTGGCCCCTTGGAACACCTAAAGCAGAGCTTACGAAATAGTGGACTCTTCAGCAAACGCCCCACACATCCCATCACTAACTCACTCAGCCTTTACTGGGATTCCTGACATGACTACCGGCCAGGCAGAGCCAGCATCTTTCAGCTGTAAACCACTCAGTATGTCTCACTAGACTTCCGGCCACCAAGGAGCAGGTGTTGTCTAATGCTGCCCCATCCCTGTGGGCGATACCCCATCTCCCCAGGCAGGGTCACTTTGCTTCCAAATTCCCTTCTTTGCCATTTGTCCGTTTGTCTGCCAATCAGCTAAGCATTTCCTATCTTTGTGGTCTTCCCATTTAAGAAGCAAAGCGTGGCTGAACTCATCAGAAGCCCAGATGGAGCCTGCCTTTTCTCTTCCAGAGTAAAAAACCCCACTCACTTAAAGGAGTGAAACAAAGTCTCAAGTAAGAGAGTGAGTGGGGACTGGAGAACATGGCCAAGTGTGCAACACCGAATGTGCTTGAAAACGAGGGCCTGCTCACCCCTTCTGTGTGTCAAAGAGGAAATGCTTCTGCTGATTTCAAGTTTTCTGGATGTGAGGAGAGTTTCTGAAGAGTGAGTAAAGTTTGTTAGGAAGACACTAGGGAGGAGAAGGGAGGCCGGGAGGCAGGGGCCCTGAGGTGTGCAGGAGGGGAAGCTGTTTGGGGAGCTCAGCGTGGCGCCCTGTTAATTCTGCTACGTACCCAGATGGGGTCCTTCAGACGACTTCTCAGAACTGTGGTATCTGAGCCCGACAGCCAAAGAGAGATGGCTGGGTAACAGGAGGGTCCCGAATCCTCCCTCTCTCCCTCATTTACAAGGGACCAGGAAGAGAGAGCATCTTTGCCATACCTTGGCCCAGAGAAACAGGCCCTGCACGGCTCTGCTTACTTTCCACGTGGGCACAAGAAGGAGGAAGAACAAGAAAGAGGAACACATGGGCTCCTGCCCCTGTGGCAAAAGAGGCCGCCCAGTGTTTGTCTTGGGTTCGGGACCAATCCGATTCCTCCTCCTCTTGCCCAGTGTGGTTGCCAAGAAGTGGGTGGGCAGCTAGCAGGAGCAGACGGCTGGGAGGCCACCTCCGCCGTACTTGGCATCCAGAGGCAGGCAGCAGTAGACAATTTTGTACATAGAAATCAGAAAACAAAATAATAGAAATAATAGCTAACATTTATCGAAGCAGCCTCGAAAATTATCTAGCATATTTTACCGATTTTGCATCTATTATTTGTTTCAACCTTCACAAAAAGTCCATGAGGTCTGCGTGATTAATATCATCTCTGTTTGACAGATAAGGAAACTGAGACACAGGGAGGCTCTCTAGTCTGTGATTCAGAGACTTACAGAATGTTCTGGAAGCTCATGAAGGTGTGTATGTGTGTGTATGCGTGTGCAGAGGGTCATGTGACCCGATTTAACGGGGACACAGATATACAAGAGAAATAGTGATCAGGGTGTCGTCCTTGACTGCCCCCTTTCTTTCATTTCCCACATGCTACCCTGAACACATGTCCCTGTTCTGACCACCTCTCAGGACTTTCCCTGCTACTGCTCTGGCCCAAGTCCTCCTCATCAGTCATCTGGCTCAGCAGCAGCCTCCTAACTGGTCTCTCTGCTTCCACTCTTGCCCTCTTCAGCCTACTCTCAACAGCAGTCAGAGCCAGCCTGTTAGAATGGAAGAAAGTTCAGATCGCTCTCCTGCTGAGAACCGTCCGACAACCATCGGACGACGGTGAAGAAGTAGGACCAAAATCCTCAAAACGGTCAAAAGTTCTACAAAACCTGACCTCTAGTTTCCTGTCTGACTGCGTCTTCTATTTTTCTGTGCTTTCTTTTGCCACCTTACCGATGTACTGGTCTCCTCCCTACTCCTGGAATAGGCCAGGCACGCCCCCTCCTCAGAGCCTTTGCATGGCCTGCCCCCCTCCCTGGAATGCTCCTCCCACAGATATCCTTAAGTCTCGTTGCCTTCCAGGCTTTTCTCGAAAGCGGTCTATCACTGAGGCTTTTTCTGAACACCCTGCTAAAATTCCCCTGCTAATTTTACCCCTCAGCACCAAGTACTCACACTTACCATGCTTTGGCATTTCTAAGATGACTTTTTTTTTTTTTGGTTTTAACATCTTTGAGATCAGGATGTATTATACAATTGATGGTGAGTCTTGGCTTAGGTTCCCCTAAGGAACAGGACTGGGCTTGAGGCACAAAATGCCCACACCCATACCCCCATGTCATTAACTCCCCCCAATTCAGGGGTATGTCTGTGGTCTCGGCTAAGCAGCGTTTTGTGGCATCCTAAAATCACCATGGTGCTCATAGAAGGCAGGCCTCTGACCAGTACAGGTGTGACCCACCACAGTTTCACAGAAATCAGGTGACAGCTGGGATCACAAGTGTCAACTACAGCTCATCTTAGCTTCTTGGGTATCACTCCTTTCTTAGTGGCCCATAAAATGGCAATGCAAATTAAAATCAGTATTCAATAATGTCTTTGACCTGATGAAAGATGGTAATTTTCTTACTTGTTGTGTATCTCTGCCACTAGAAGCCAGTCTCCATGATAGCACTAATGCTCCAAGATGGGTAAAAGAAGAACAAGCTGGCCCTTTTGGATATGCCTGGCACACAGTCGTATTTAATAAATTATTATTGAATAAACAAAGCAACTGAATAAATAAATTCTATATGCAAATGCAACTAAATGAACTGTCCACAGGGATGCTCTGTTAAAACTCCAACCACAGAAAAATCTAAAATTATTTAGCCAGATTGTCGAAGTTACTCTGTGACCAGAGGTAGTCTCCTTGACATAGTTGGTGACACTGGTCTCCAAGGAAGTTCCAACACCCCTTACCCAACGTCTGCCAGAGAAGGAGTTTGGATATGGATCAAAGTCAAGGATGCTATTTGGCTACCTGGGGAGTGGGCGTGGCTGGCTGGATGTTGAGGGTGGGACCAGAGGAGGAGAGACTTTGGAGTGAGGAACAAAAGTTTGGTGAAGGCTCTTACCTGTGGGTGGTACGGTCTTCCCTGTGGGATGTCTTTTGTTCCTTTAAGATGTATTTTTTCTCTGTTCCTACACTGGGACCTGCTGTAGCATAAGGGGCCAGAAGAAGGACCCTCACTCATTCCCTGAAATGCTTAGCAGGAAGTGGCCCCAGGGGCAGCAAGCAGCCCTCGACAGGTCTCTGTGGCCTAAGGGAGAAATGGTCTCTTTCCTTCATGATCTGGGTTAGACCACATGCAATTCGCAGGTATTCCTTTGGACCCAATCCAACTCTGTGTGCTGAAATTCCCTACAGGAAACAGTCACCAGTGGTAATTTTTTTTCAGAGAGCCACGTCCACCCGTTTCTCATGTGACATTACATCCATTGACCGCTGAGGGGAGAGGCAGGGGTTTGATATTGCTTGAATATATTTTCTCGCATTCCAAGGAAACAATACAAATTCAGAATCCACAAAGGGACAAACCAGGGAAGGTGCCTCTGAAGAACTCTCACCATCTATATTTCTGTTTCTCCAGAATCTATTACAGTGTCCCACACATAATAGCTATTCAATAAAGTTGCAAGAAAGAGAGCCAAGGGAAAGCTTCATAATGATAAATAAATCAGCACTCACTGGTATTTTGCCTTAAATGTTTCTTTCTGTTTTACATGGAAAAATTAATACACAAAACATGGCTCTGTTTAACACTGGACAAGTCACTTCCCCTTCTGGGTTTCCATTTTCCCATCTATAGATATAGGGCAGGATCCACGTTACCCCTAATATCCTCCCCACCTCTATTTGCTAATGGATCTATGTGGTTCAATTTGCCTGATTTCTGACCCCTGGTTGTTCTCTCCAGTAATAAAACTCAACAGGCCTATGTCCCTTTATCTACAACCCACTCAGAAATGTTATATACTCAGTGTGAGGAGAAGAGGTACTCTGGAGAAGGGAAAACTTTCCAAAAGCCCTGTTTTGCCCTGGCTGACTATTTTTATGTCCCCTCCCCAAATTTTTATCTTTTCAAAATACAAATGAAACACTGGAATTTACTTTAGTGTTTGAGCTCTTTGACCTATTCTATAACCGCAAACCACCTTGTGGGATTCGACATACTGACTGATGGTGTCTGTAAAGCAGAGAAGGCAATGGACTGGCTCAGGGCAGCCTCACTCCTGCTTTCCTTCTGCCCAGGCTCTGTCTCCCCCGTTCTGCTGCTGGAGTCGCTTCCACAGCCCACTGTGCCCACAGCATGAAACCACAACTCTGACTTGCATTAAAGGCCCCTTGCCCTCTGGCCTCCACTTGGCCTTGTCAGTCTCACCTCCCATCAGTGCCCTCCACTTACTCAAAGCTCCAGCCAAACTCCCTTTCTGAAAATACACACAAAAAGAAGGCCTTGGGCTTCCCTGGTGGCGCAGTGGTTGAGAGTCCACCTGCTGATGCAGGGGACACGGGTTCGTGCCCCGGTCTGGGAAGATCCCACGTGCCGTGAGCCATGGCCGCTGAGCCTGCGCGTCTGGAGCCTGTGCTCCACAGCAGGAGAGGCCACAACAGTGAGAGGCCCGCGTACCGAAAAAAAAAAAAAGAAGGCCTTGCTCTGCAACTGACCGGATGTGAGAGGGGTTAAGAGGATCGGAGGATAAAATCAGCTCCTGAAGATGAGCACAGCATCACCACCTGTGCAACATTCCTCATGGGCAAGAAAGTTAACCTCAGAGGATAACACATTACCCCTGGAAATGTGGTAAACTAAGTAGCCACTTTATTTGGAACACATTGAAATAACTATGTTAAGGCCACACAACTGGTTAAGCAGGTCTAACTCCAGTGTGTAACGCCATTGGCCTTGCTCTTTTCCCTGCATGACATGTCGTCCAGAAATACCAATTTCAAGTAGGGTCCACATGAAACAGACTGAGCAGCGGTTCATCAAAGAACCACCCCAGAGGTTTAAAGTACCGCCCCAGCGTCTGAAAAGTTAACACCATTGTTCGTCCCTCATTGGCATTTCTCAAGATCAATTGTATTTTTCCCATTTAACAGACGAGCAAATCCAGACAAGCCTGGAGTGGTCATTGATTTGTTCCAATCAGCAGATCATTTTTGTTTATTTAAGCATAACATACAGCTGTGACCCAATTGATTCCATATGTATCCATTAGGAATGCTTTTGTCTGCAGGTAACAGGAAACCCAACATAGAATGGCTCTTGGCTCTGAGCAAAGACATTAAATTATCTCATGGAACCAGAAGACCAAAGCTTTTGTTCTGGGACTTAACTGGGTTAGCAAAGACTCAGACTCTTTCTAATCTTCCAGGTCAACTATCCTCAAGGCCTTGACCTTTTCTTTTTCTTTGTTTATTGCCTTAGGGTCTCAAGAAAACTTCCACAACTCCAGATATTACATCCTTTCAATGATATTTCTCTCAGGAAAAAGTAAGGCGATGCTATATGCTTTCTCTCTTAAGGCTCTGTCTTTTTATTTGGAAATTAAGCCCTTAGCAGACTTCCTCATATGTCTCATTGGACAGAATTGGGTTATACAATAGACCAAACACTAGCAGAGAATATGAGATTTCCACAGCAGCTTTAGATCAATGAAGACTGATTCTCCAGGGACTAGGGTGGGACTTCCTTTCCTAAAAATCACTGCACAAATCCTGCCAGTCAGGCCAAGAGTAGAACTTGGGTCCCCCAAGTCCTCCCAGCAGTGACCACAGCATTGGCTCCAGGAACTTAAGTCTGACCGTAAAACACCACCAGCAAACCAACAGCGCAACTTTAATAGCAGTTTTCATTATTCACTAAATTTTTTTTGAGGCCGATGTTTTAGTGTACAAATAGGAATAAAGTGTTCATCCCGGTGTGCTTCCCAAAGCCAAACATAACAACAGATCCTCACTCCAGATGAAGGGAAAACAATGGTTTGGAACATGGCTCTTGGCCTCAGTACCATTTCATAGGGCTTTGACTCCATCCTGAGATTCTCAGCCCCACTCACCATCCAAACCAGACCAACCGTCCCCAAGTACAAGCTGTCCTTTCTGAATGAATCCAGGCTGAGTATCAACAGAGGGACATCTGAAGAGCCTGCATCTGGAGTCAAGACGGGCTCAATGCCAGGCTGTGCCACTTATAACCTCTGTGAACTGCAGCTGTTTTGCATAAAGACAGGGAACTCCTTCGGGGCAGGGGCTGTGCCATGGTCACCCCTAGCTTCGGGTCATACCAAATGCCTAGTATACGGTTGGGACTCAATAGATGCACTCGTTCATTTGTCCATTCATTGATTCTTCAGTGTTAGGTCCTATCTAGACAGTGGAGATTAACAATGAATAAAACAGATGTATTCCATGTCCTCAGAGCATACAGTATAGCTAGCAGTGATACAGACAAGGAAATAAACAGTTACAATGGAGGGCTATCAGTATCTCTATGAGAGGAGGGGGTCCTGCAGGAGCACATAGGAGGGACAGTAGTTAAAAGTCCAAGAAATCCTCATTTATGAGGGGATGTATAATCTGGGGTCCAAGGCATGAGTTGAAGTTAGCTGGGTGAAGAGGACAGGGAAAGAAAGCGCACCCTGAGGGATGGAATGAAGACTTGGGAGCAAAGGAGAACATAAGGCTTTTGAAGAAGTAGAAGTACTTCAAAATGACTAGAATATAAAGTGCAATGCATTTAGGGTTCAGAACACAGTGGGGAGGTGGCAACTGGTGTTAGAAGTGTTAGGAGAGCAAGACACGGAACTAGAGAAGCAGACAAAAACCAGATCATAAAGGTCCTTAGAAGCCCTGCAAAGATGTTTGCCCAATATCCCAAAGGCAAGGAAGGGCTTTCAGCAGGGGAATAAAATGATCATATTTGCATTTTTTAAAATATCCGTTTGGTTGCTGTGTAAAGAATGGATTAGAGGAGGCCAAGACAGGTGATATGAAGATTAATGAAAAGGCTATTACAGTTGTCCAAGCTAGAAATGCTGGAATAAAACGATAATATGGAAATGATATTAACTGACCCATCTATTTCATGTGTGTGTTTATTCATTCATTCTCATTCATTGCCTCGCTCACTCATTCAACCGTGGTTTACTAAATCCCTCCTCAAATGCACTTTACTCCCTACTACAAGGATGGAGGGTGCCCCGTCCTGCCATCAAGGGTTATCGTCCAGTGAAGGAGAGACCAGTAACCAACCATTGCGTTCATGTGATAAGCATTGACAGTAGGGTGGTAATGTGAATGTTTGGTTTGCTGGTTTGTTTTTGATCATCTAGGTTGCCTTTCCCCTTTCTCTGGAGAACAGAAGCTTTCTTTCCTGTGGAAAACCCATCCTGTGTGGTCTGGGTGAAAATAAGCAAGCAAATATCTTCCCTGACTGCCAAGGTTACTGAAGTTTGGACATATAAATCTACCAGGGACAACTGAGTCCCCATGAGATTTAGTGTATATACACAGAAAGAGAGAGGGTGTCTCTTCCTCAGGGTTGTGACTTGTAAAGACAATGAAGACCCAGCATTACCAAGGGCCAACTTGCCTCCACCTCAAAGGTCTGGTGAGACTGAAGTTGGGGTAAGCAGAGTTAAAAGGTAGAGAGAGAGGAAGAACATTAATGCCCTAATTGTAACATTTAAACCATAAAATCATCTCCATCATCTCCTTATCCTAGTTACATAAGCCAACATTTTCCTCCTTCTGACTATACAAGTTTGAGTCAGGTTTCTGTCACTTACATCCAGAAGGATCGTAATATAAATAGATTCATGAGAATACAGAGCAAGACGGGTATACAACTGCCTGTAGAAAACTAAGTTTCCTAGAACTCAATCTTGACCTGGTAAGAGTGATAAGAGTGCGTCAACCAGGTGGAAGGAATAGAAGAAGAAGACCTTGCAGGCACAGAGGAACGGACCGAACCTGAAGGCATGAAAGAACAGGGAATATCCAGGGAACCACAGGTATTTTAATACTGTAGACCACACAAGGGTCTATGGGCAAGTGCATAAGTGTCATGGGTTGGTGGGGAGGGGAGGATGGAGCCTTAGGGAAGGTCCAGAGATGCTTCCTCCTTCTCCTGCATCCACACCTCCCAAAACTCACATATACCCGGACTGGGGGAATGTTTGCCCTAAGCTGTTCTTATTTGAGATGAACTTTAGGATCATCTGGGTGTATTGTCCTCTCATCCTCCTACCCACAATCTGTTTCTATGTCCTGAAGCCTTGCTTATGGCATCCCCTAGATTTTCAACTTTCCTTCCTTTTCCTATTCTCTGAAATCCTTTAGGACTTAACGTTGAGAAGCCCCTCTTGATTTTACCAGGTGGAGTTGGTGCCTCTTCCCCTGAGCTCCCACACCCTTGGCGTGTGCCTCTTTTAAGCACTTAGTTCATCCTACATCCTATGGAACTAATTTTTGAACAGCCCCAGTCTGGTGAGCTCTTTGAGAGCAAGGACTTTTACTTATTCATCTTTGAGGAACCTAGCACAGTGCCTGGCCACAAGAGTTGTCAAATACATGTTTTGAAAAATGTTATAAGTGCCAGCAATACAATCTTAATCAGTTAAAAGTGTTTCGGTGTGAGCTCAATAGCAACACCAACGATGAAAATCCAAAGCCGAAGAACATATTTGAATTTTCTAGGTTGGGAAATAGTTACAAATCTTCAACTTCTGAAGCTTTTCATTAAACAAGAGGAAAGAAGTGTGAGACCAGTTCTGTTTACAATATTTTAGCTTGACAGTTTCTGGGTTCAGTTGGACTCCATGAAGGAATTTAAATAATGGAAAAAGCCCACCCACAACGTCTCTTGGAGCAAGAAGAGAAGTGGGGGAGCATAACCATCTCACTTCTGGGATTTTAGGATGATTTTTAAAGTGCCAAACAGTCAGGTTGAAAGGGAGAAAATCCAGTCATCCTGCTCCAGATCTGCAATAATACCTCTGGGTCCTTGGCATCGTAAAGACCATCATTTGAAAGCTCAGGTAATTTTTCATCTTTCATACTGATGTTATAGTATCAAGCAGACTGAATTTATGGAAGATATTTCTGCCAACATGGCTATTCGCTGACCATTCAGAAGGAAGAAAACATGAACTGGATTCCTTGAGCGTAGAGGAGTTTGAAAATGCACATCTTTAAGTCAAAGCACAAGACCTTGTGAACTAGAACTCAGGCTTTACAAATAATGTCCAAAAAACTTTCATACCAATATAGACGATGCTTATACGGCAAATTTGAGTTTAAAATAATGATTCTAGTGCATCTAGCATCGGAGACCAACTACACATGCACACATACACACACGTGTGCATATATGTGTGTGCATATGTGTTTATGTACATTTGTTTTGCAGGAGAATAACAATGTATTAAGTCACAGTAAAGACGCAAAAGGGAGGGGATATGGGAACATATGTATATGTATAACTGATTAAATTTGTAAAATAAAAAAAAAAATAAGAAAAAAAATAAAATAAAAAACTAAAAAAAAAAAAAAAAAAAAGATTGCATTTTAGCAAACAGAATCCTTATGTTTCTTACCCAGGACATTCTTGAGATGCAGGGCAAGCCACTATAATAATGAGAAGATTTATGACCCAAGACTCTTTCAGTTGCAAATGGCAGAAATCCTGAGCCAAAATGACTTAAGTGATTATGTCATGTAACTGACTCTTCCAAAAGACTATTTTCAGGCATAGCATGATCAGGGACAGGACCGGGTCACCTTCTCTTCACCTCTCAGCCCTGCCACCCTCTATGTCGGTCGGTTCCTTCCTCTGACAAGGGCTCCCCTTTAGACACAGGAAGGCTACGGCAGCTTCAGATCTGGCAAGCTCTCAAATTAAGTCCTGCAGATGAACAGTGATTTCCTTTTCCAGAAATCTATGCAAAATTTTGTTGTCCTGACTGTATCACATGCTCATCCTTGAGTCTGACAAAGTGACCAGGGAAAAGTAATGTCCAGCTGTGCTTGGGCCCCAGAGCTAGGGAGTCAAGCCCCACCCACTCCACTGGAATCAAGGATCCTGGGTGACCAAAGTCAATGGCTGCCAAGGTCACTGTGACAGAGCGTGGAATGAGCATAAGTAGAGGCGGGGGGTCCTTGACACTTGTCTGCAATGCTGACCACCCCTCCTGCTGATAGGCTCCCTCTGTGATTAGATAAATATCATGAATTAGCCATAAACCAATGACCGTTCTGTAAGCATTCAACTCCATGTTGAATGGAGAGATCTAGAGAGATCTTAGGGGATGCTCTACCAACTATGCCCCACCCCCATAATACATAACATTGGCATTAAGCAAGGCAAAAATAAACACTGGGGGAAAAGTAAATCTTTTTAAAATTTCATTAATATTTGTTAAATACATGCCACATTACAGACACTGATAATACAGAAGTGAATAATAAAACTGCTATCATAACATTGCATATAATTTAGAACAGGCGTAGGCAAGCAACAGTATCATCTGTTGTGGGAGGAGAATGAACAGAGGCAGGGAGGCGTCTGTCTTCTCCTCCCCCCTTGGCCTTACTTCTCCATAACCTGAACTTCTCATTCTTCTCCATAACCTGAATTTCTCATTCCTCCCCAGTTCAAAAGTAGAATATTTACTTACATGAATGGCTATAAATAGATACTAAAGGAAAAAGAGAAAGGGACTGTGGAAGAGCCTGGGATGGATGCCTGATCCCAGCCCACCCAGCCAAAAGGGTCTGCTTTGTGTTAATGGAATAGCAGCCACCCTGTACTACCCACCCATTAGTCTAGCTGTGCTTATGAAAAGTTTAATTTCTTATCCTTATGAAGCTTTGATTTCAACATGCAAAAAAAAAAATTCCTCAAAACAGGGGGAAAAAAGGCCACCCTAAAGGCAAAAATCACATTAACTAATTGCCATGTGGTAGAACAATTAAACAAATGTACAGAGATTGAGAGCAAAAAACACACGGACACACACACATGCACACACACATTTATCCACTATGAAAATATATCATTTTGCACATGCTGTGTGCAGGCGCTGGCCGAGGCAACATCCTGTTGACAAGCAGCACACTTGCCAATTAGCACAGCGTAAGTCAGAGCTACTTGTTATCAACATGGAAAGTACTGAATAGACGTATGTTTAGGGTACCCAGGAGTTTGGGGGGGAAGGCAGCAGCTTCTCGGGGAGGGGAGACTGCGAGATTTTCAGGGGAAAAGATGCCTGGGTTGGGTTTTCAAGGATGATCCCAAATCTCACCCCGAGAAGTGGGAGGGAGAGCACTGTAGGTATAAGCGTGTGAAACAGAAGAATGCGGCGTCCGTGGCGAGGGACTCCGTGTTGACTGATCACCTCCACTGACAGCATGCAAGTGAAGTGGACAGAGAATTACACATACTGAATGCCTGGGCTCTTATTAAGGGCTGAGCCGGCCAGTCAGTGCCTGGGAACAATCTACAGGGGCAGTGACTATCACTGTTAATACACTGTTTATCAACATGCTGTGGAAAGAGGTATTTTTTCTAATTTATTTATTTATTTATTTTTGGCTGTGTTGGGTTCTCATTTCTGTGCAAAGGCCTTCTCCAGCTGCAGCGAGCAGGGGCCACTCTTCATCGCGGTGCACGGGCCTCTCACTATCGCGGCCTCTCTCGTTGCGGAGCACAGGCTCCAGACGCGCAGGCTCAGTAGTTGTGGCTCACGGGCCTAGTTGCTCCATGGCATGTGGGATCCTCCCATACCAGGGCTCAAACCCGTGCCCCCTGCATTGGCAGGCAGATTCTCAACCACTGCGCCACCAGGGAAGCCCTGAAAGAGGTATTTTGATAAGGCATTTAGGGGACCAATGGAGAGTGAACTCTCCCCGGAGATCTTGAAACCCCAGATGGCCACTAAATAGTCTTCCCAGGAGAATAAAATAGGGTCCCTGTAGAGAGTGCAAGTTGGGTTGGGCTGAATTTTCAGTGCCTGAGCCAAACAGTCTGAGTGCAGCACCTGGTAGGCTGGCCTCCTTCTCCACCTTTCCTGGATACAAGACTCAGCCTTTTGCCAATATTGCATAATAATAATAAGAATTAGTAGTAGTAGTAGTAGTAGTAGTAGTAGTAGTAAGCAACTCTATTGCTTAATGATTGTGAAGCATATATTCAATAAATATCAACTTGGAGTGGGCACCAAGTTACAAATCTGCATGTAGGTGGACCTGGTCTTGGTCTAGCCTTTCTGTGTAAGACAAAAGCTCACTGCTTTCACCTCATGGACTGGTCCATCCTCATGCGTCACTGCTAGGAGGTGCGTCAAATAGACTCATTTTTCAAAATGAGGAAACTGAAGTCCAGAGACAGGAAGTGACTTTCCCATGTTACAAAGCTAAACGCATCAGCTCTAACACTTGGACTCTTCTTTGCCGATCCAATCGAGATACTCCTCGTTCTCTCACCCACAGGCCCTCACCCCATGCCTCATTCTTCCTCCGTCAAAAGGCACAAGTTGTCCTGAGCTTTCCTTCCTTGTAGAGCAACTGTGAGCATTCCACGTGGCAGCCCGGTAGACAATCCCTAAGTTCCTGCACTAACAATTAGCCATGAGGCTGCCTGAAAACTGGATTTATTAAAGGACACGGAAACCAGCATCAGCATTTGCGTTACTGGCTGGCTTTCTCCTTGGGGATTGGCAAAGCTGCTGCTGGTTATGGTGATGAATGAGTTAATAATGAAGATGAAGGTTTCTGGGTGCCTGAGCAGAGGGTAGCCGTCCACTAAAATGGATTAGCCTTGTCCGGCGGGTGTGGCCCTGAGGGGAACCCTGCTTTATGCTCCTCCGGGACCTCGTTTAGCACCGACCACCTTGTCATAAGGATCTGTTGTTAAAGGGAAAGCAATTTTGGCTGCCTGCTCGGAAACACTGACCACTCTGGCTGCCTGGTGATTTCGAGTTTGCAGAGCGGGTCCTGCCCCAGAGGAGGGAGAACAGAGGGGAGACAGAAGTCTGGCTTCTCTGCTTCCTCTGGAGCCAATGGGGTGTGTGACCTGGGAGAAATCACCTCCCTCTGAGCCTCAGTTTCCTCACATACGAATCAGAGTATAGGACTAGGTGATCCTTCTAGAAAGACCATCTGTGATCCTATTACTTAAGCCACTATGTAAACCATCAGTAACAACAACTCACCATCACCTCCACGAGTATCTGCTGTTAAAATGGAGCCAAAGCCAATAGAACACAAAAAAACAAAACAAAACAAAATGCAGGCAAAGCCTTCAGCAAAAGGCTGAGTCTCCCAGTTTGACACAGTGAGAATTACCTGAGTTCAGAATGTTAAAATCTCCAAGTTTCAGGGATTGAAATTTTTTCTTTTTTTTTTAAGAGACTAAATAGACTTATCCTTTATTCCAACTGACGAGCTTCAGAGAGCGACAATCAGACAAACATTCCACCAGGTATCCAAGGCCCTCCTCGGCTTGGCAGAATCACAGGCTCCACATCACTGTCTGGTTTAGGTTTCTTCCTCTTCTTCTTCCTCTTCCTCCTCTTCCTCCTCCTTGTCATCCTCATCCCAGCTGAAGGTGCCGTCGGGCAGGCTATAGACACGGACGACCTGCTTGCTGGGGTCCCTGAGGTTGAGGTACTTGCCCTCCTCCAGCTTCATGCAGGTGTCGATGATGCAGCACAGGATGCCCCAGGCGTTCTCCACGTTCGGGTTGATCTGACTGGCAAACTCATTGGGCTTGAACTGCTGGGTGCCCAGGATGACGTGGCATGAGGAGCATTTCACATGGTACCAGGACGCGTACCCAAGTTTGAGGTACTCAGATCCAGCCAGCAAAGCACAGCAGGTCCAGCAGGCCAACTTGTAGCTGTTGTTCTTCAGCTCGGTGGCAATGATGGCCCCTCACTGAGAATCCAGCTTCTGACGCCAGTCAACACCATTAGAGTGCCTGGAGTCCCACTCGTTGAGGGTCTTGATGTTATGGACACCTCCCCATTGGCGCCGGTCATGACGCCGTTGTGCTCACAGCAGACGATGAGGTCAATGTCATCTCCGAGCTTCCACCTGTGGTAACAGTACACCACAGAGGTGATCACATTCTTATCCATGTTGTCTTCCACAAATGGGTTTGGGGTGGGGAAGTTGTATCTTTCCTTCCCCATCCTCAAGCACTGTGGGGAGAAGTGGTGGTTGATGTAGGTTGCTTCCATGGCCAGGTTGCAGGGTGAGTTGAAGGAGTTACCTTCATCTTGAGGGGACTCGTCGGCTGCCTCACTCACCATCAGGAGGTCAAAGTCACAGTTTTGTCCCTCTTGTCAGAGCGGGTGCAGCTTGTCAGTGTGGCCAGAATGGCGTTGGTGGCAAACACGTTCCCCTGAGTCTTTGCCAGCTTCCAGATGATGGGGTCATCCCTGGTGGCACAGTGGTTAAGAATCCGCCTGCCAATGCAGGGGACATGGGTTCGAGCCCTGGTTTGGGAAGATCCCACACGCTGCAGAGCAGCTAAGCCCGTGCGCCACAACTACTGAGCTTGCACTCTAGAGCCTGTGAGCCACAACTACTGAGCCCACGTGCCACAACTACTGAAGCCCACGTGCCTAGAGCCCGTGCTCCGCAACAAGAGGAGCCACTGCAATGAGAAGCCCGCTCACCTAAACGAAGAGTAGCCCCTGCTTGCTGCAACTAGGAAAGCCCACATGCAGCAATGAAGACCCAATGCAGCCAAAAATAAATTAATTAATTTAAAAAAATCTTTAAGTTTCAGGGGCCACCCCAGATGGAAAGAACTATAATCTACAGGAAGAGGCCGAGGGGTCCCTTAACAAACAAACACCTTAGGGGATTCTCCTGATCACGCAAGTCGGGAAACAGTGGGATAGAGGAATGTAGCCTTGATGGTGGTGTGTGGAATCTTCAGGTTCCAGACCCACGGTTCTCGAGCTTGGGAGCATGGGAAGCACCAGGAGCTTTACCTTCCCTGCCACTCTGATGCCATTTCCAGAAATTCGGATTAGGTTGGAATGGGATTTTGTTTTGGGGGTGTTGGGGGTTTTAAGGACTCCCCAAGTGACGTTCATATACAGCCAGAGTCAAGAACCTCCACCTCAAACTCAAACTGGTTGTTAATCCTACGTCCTCAATGTTTCCCCTCCACCACCAAGGGGGTAAGTGGAAATCCAACCAAGTTCTGATGTCCCTGCCAGGGCTCTGCTGAGCCATCTGGCGCCTGGTAGAGACAAGGAAGACCAGAGGACCAAGTTCCACCACACAGCAGCACAGGAGCCAGAGATGGGAGGCTACTTGTGCATAATGGGGGCGTTGACTGCTCCATGTTGCCGGGAGATGGGACTCACATTATGTCTGTTCATGTCATAAGTACTCAGTGGATGCTGGTTGGAGTGAAACCTGGGAAGAACCAGGATGGCTTTTAGGAGATCACAGGAATCCTTCAGTCCTAAGATACTTGGCAAATACTGTCAAGAGCATGTTGATCATTTTATCCAATTTTTAAAAGCAGAAATCGTGGTAACTTTAGCTGCTATTTTTTGAGCTCCTACTATGCCTTCTGCACTGGGTTAGACCCAACAATGAGCACCACCAACCCTCATACCGTCCGAAGAAATTAGGAGTCTGACCCCATGCGTCTTAGGCAAGGACACTCAAGGTCAAAGACGTGAAGGCTGCACAGCCAGCACAGAACAGAGATCCAAATCCACATCTGCTCCCTTCCCCAGGACACGCCAGACCCACAGTTTATTCAGTAGATTGTCTGAAGCCTCTCCCTCTGCCCGTCACCTAATTCCATGTAATTTCCATGAGCGCTGTCTCTGTAGGAGAGAGCCCCCTTCTCAGCCATCTGAAATGTCTAGAGCAGGAGCGGGGGCCCGTCTGTAGGAGGTGGTGTGGCAGTTAAGCGGCCAACGTAAGTCTATTACGGGAAGAGCGTCCATTCTGAGGGTGACCTGACATTTTTAAAATGTCTATTTGCCACCAACAATATCCTTTCAAATTTTTCAAAATCCTCTAAAACCAACAAAGTCAGCCACAGTGTGAATCAGCCTACCTTCCCTGTCACTGCCTGAGTAGTGCTATTTCAGCAATGAAAGGAGATGTGTGTTTCTGTGGGTATATACATGTGTGGGCATGTGTATGTGTGTATGTGTCTCTGTCTCTCTGTGTGTATGCATGTGTGGGCGCATGTGTGTACATGTATTTGAATATATGCATCTATGTGTATGTGCATGTGTCTATGCATGGGTGGGCACATATGTGAGTGCATATGTGCATGTGTGCATATCTATGTATGTGTGGGAGTTTGTGTGCATGAGGAAACACGTGTGTATGTATGTGTGTGGTATAAATCCTATGGACTTAGAAGCCATAGGGACTAGGATGTATAGACAAGACAGAAAAGTCTCCAACAACAAAGTGGACACAGGACAGAAGGACCTGATTCCGCTCACTCCTTTCATGACACAGAAGGAGAGAAAAGAGCACAGATCTGAAGACACAATCAGCCCTCGAATCCCAGCTCGCCTCTGGTAATTTATCAAATGGGTTATAGGACTCAGAATCCTCAACTATTATATAGAAGGAGAAAACAGCTGTATATGGAACTGATGCCCACCTTGATCACTTGCAAATCTCAGCAGGTCATTTAACTTCTCTGTGCCTCAGTTTCCCCATAGGATTATGATGATTAAATGAGCTAATAAATGTAAAACAAAATATATGGCATGTAATAAGTGCCACTGTTACTCCTAACTCAAAAATATTATTGCTTTGTTCCACTTCACTATCCTGGGAAAGACATCAAAGACATATTTCCTTTAATATTCAAGTTAGAAAAACTGCCACCCCCATGAATATGAATCAACGGAACATCCAGTCTTTCTCCTGGGGTTGCCCTCTCCCCGAAATTACTGTGGCTCTCCAAACATTGTTTAATGGTTCTACTAAACTGCTCTGGTTGCAGATATTTCTCCTTTCTCCAGCCATTCACGGTCCAAGGTGTCATTGCTCCACAATTTCTTTTTACAGAAAATATCCTGGTTTGTTCTAAGCTTGGGCACAATCTTCTCTGTTCACTTCTCCCCACCCGCTACCCTGCCGCTTTCTAGCATTGCCTGGGGTTTGGCAAACCTTACTCCAAGCTAGAGGAATAGCAAACAATAAAGCAATGAGTGGCGTATGTTTCTCCTGAGGTTGTTCCTGGGTCTCACAACTGTTAACTCAAACTTGGGATTTCATTTCACAGCAGCCTTCCTGGTGGAGGAGGCATCCAACCCTCATTGATGAGACCCCCATGCCAATCCCTCCTCCAGAGACCAGAGAGCCATTCCTTGGTGCACAGAAAGAAGGTCCCTTCCAGCTCCCTGCCCACATTTGGCTCAGGCTGGCTTCTTTTCTGACCCAGCATGTGAGAAAGCAGGGAGCACCCATTTCTTCAGGGCATGGCCTGTTCCTCCTTCCACCTACGGGATGGAATCTGATTGCCCAGGACAGACAGGGCAGTCGCTGTTGCTGGCATTTGTTTCTCAACTTAAATAGAGAAGGTTGAGAACACCAAGAGTCCAGCACAAATCCACATTTAGGAGGAGTAATTCTTCAAGGGCTGGGTCAGGAGAACGACACGCTCAACTTACATCAAAAGGCCAAGTGCTCCGTTCAGCAGAACAATACCATAGGTGGTGGGTTTTCCTGATATGAAACCAAAGAGCTTCAGTAGTAATTTCCCGACAGATAATTAATGCTCTCCAACTGCAGGAAGCAAATGTTATCAGTGACCCCAAAATGTCCACATTCCAATGAAAGAAAAAAAATTAAAGGCCCTCTTCCTTGGGCACCTCATCAACAGAGATGTGGTGAAGACAAAGTGAAATGTGCTTTGTGAATTTTAGAACTTTTAGCAAATTAGGGCACAGGGAGACCTGGAGAGGAAGACACCAATTCTTCAAATCCGGTAGTCAAATCCTAGAGCAATGACTCAAAGAACTTAAGAAACATCAATGTGTTTTTGCCCCAAGCTGGTGCCACCAGCCAAACGGGGAGCATGAGGGGAGTTGCCTACCTTGCAAGCTGTTGTGAGGATTAAATGAACAAACAGATGTGAAATCTCAATGTATATGGTTGTTCTACCCCCATCACCTTTCTTATTTCCACAGTGCCCAGAAGTGCACCTTACACACTGCAAAGTCTGAGATGAGTTCTGTACAGTAAGTGATGAATATAAAGCTGGAGTCTGAAGAAGAGATGAATGGCACCCTGCTACCCCAAGGTCAAAGGAAGTGAGGGCTCACAGGGGCCTCAGAGGTCCTGCCGGCCAGTCCTCCTGCTCTTCAGGAGAGGGATCCTGTCCTGAGCGGCCAAGGAGCCTTCCTGTGGCCACACGACGACCCTCCTCATTCTCAGACGGGAGGTCACGCAGCCTCCTCTGCTGCTCCAGATCTCCCTGTGGGATCAGGCCGAGGCTGGGACTCCTCCTGAAATTTCAGCCTTTCCTCCCTCCTACCCTTCCCTATCTTGCACCCTCCACCCTCCACCAAGTCTTTTACTTGTAGGCTCTCCTTCGAAAATCCCTTGCACCCAGATCCTTGGCTTGAAGTGTGTTTCTTGGAAGAAACTGACCTAAGACAGACCCTATCACTCCAGCACCCCTTCTACTGGATGTATTTTTTTTAACTGAAAAATATTATTTTATTTTGAATCCCAGTTTTAATCTTTTCATGCTTAACTTTGTTTGTTTTAATTAATTTTTATTGGAGTATAGCTGCTTTACAATATTGTGTTAGTTTCTGCTATACAGCAAAGTGAATCAGCTATACATATACATATATCCCCTCTTTTTTGGATTTCCTTCCCATTTAGGTCACCACAGAGCACTGAGCAGAGTTCCCTGTGCTATACAGTTGATCCTCATTAGTTATCTAATGCTTTTTGTAGGTTCAGGAAGTGTCTGTAGGGTGTCAAAGCTCCTCTGGGTATTCTGGACAAAATCGGTAGTTTTCAAACTGTCTTCAGAAGCAGCAACCATTTTTCAGATGAAGCAAAACCTTCCTTGGAGTCACAATGTAGAAAACAGATACGAGTCCCTTGCTCAGTCGACAGATGGTGGGACTTGAAGCCCCTTCTGTCGGTGTTCTCTTTACTCCTGTAATCCCCAAGCCACCTCTTGAAGATGTGAATACTCAGTGAAACCCTACTGGCAAACAAGCAAATTGAGGTGTTTGCTGTGATGCCTCCTGATTTGACTTTGGTGCTCTGGAATGCAGTTCTCAGGTCAATTTCTATTTTTGTAGAAGAAAAGCAAACAGGGGTCCCATCCCTCCTTGTTTCAGCAGGTGACCACTGCTTCCGTTCCTGGCACCATTCCCAGACCCCTGGCTGCTCCCGCCCCACCCCATTGCCAAGCTCCACTATCAACCACAGGTGACCAGGCGAGCTGCAATCTACTTTCCTTTTATTGCAGTTTGGGGTCTCATGTATCACGCTGCCAGATGTGACTAGAAGCCTTAGCAGTCAAATGCCCGCTGGCATTTACAGTCTGAATTCAGAAGTGGTGAGCACCTCTTTCCCGGGGCAAGCCTGTCTTTCTGCAAGAACTCACCATCCCTCATTTCACTGACCAGCCCTCTCCCAAAAATACATTGAAAGGCTCAAAGAAAAGTAATGTAGCCCAGCAGTGCATTGTAATAGAACAACATTTTCAGGGAAATGTAAATGACCAGACTCATCCTCGAGAGCAATAGCAACTTGGTACCACCCGCTTCATTTATAAACTAATTTCACACTCATGAAATCATTCCTATTTTCTGGCAGAAATATTTATGCCTGAGGTTCTTTGAAAACCCATATATATAATTCAAAACCCAAATGTGGCACTTGGGATGTGCCAGGGAGAAAGTGACCCAGAATGGCCATCATGGGGAACAGCGGTTGGGTACTGGGACAGTAACGGGTTGCCCTGACTGAGAGAAATTCTCTTACCTCAAAGGCCAGGGATATTGAAAAACTTTTCACACTTCATCAGCTGGGAGGAGGAGGCAGATTGTGGCTTCAACAGAGGCAGGTGCTGAAGGCATCGCGGCAAAAATGAAAAAATACGACCTCCCCAGCATTTGTGCAGATCTGCAGTGTCACAAACAGGAACAGACCTAGAACCTTTGAAAGGCAGCAAAAAGATGCAGCCACAAAACGTGCAGTTTGAACTTTCTACATCATTCCAAGAAGAAGAATTTTGCATTCTTGGGGCATCAGCCCAGTTAGGAGAAAGCCCATGTTTGATATACACTGACAGAAGCAACATGAGATTCACATCCCAGAAGGGAGTATGGGAATGGCAGAAGACGGGTCCAACCTTCAACACACACCCAGAACCTGTCAGAGCCAGCGACTCCTTTCTCAAGACTTCTTTAGGATGCTTGTGAGGTAGGATTATTATTTAACACCTGTATGACACCTCAAAGAAGCTGTGATCTGAGAGGCAGAGGTTTAGGGGATCTGATAAACCTGAGTTTGCCCCCATTACTTGCTAGTGTGACCCAGGGGAAGTTGATTACTGTTTCTAAGTATTCACTTCATTTGGAAATGGGAATAATGTCTAATTCACAGGTGGCTGCAAGAATAAAATGATGCCTGTAACTTTCCTGACATAATGTATGAAATAAAACAGGTGGTTGAAAATGTCAGTTCCTCTTTTCCTTCTTCTTGCACATTGTGTGATTGATAAATATATATACAGTCTATCACATAAAAAAAATCATCTGCTCGGAGCCTTCTTTCTGATGGTGGATGACACCAAATTATATCTTGATTTAATTGAACACCACTGTCATCATCATTTAGTGAAGACCCACTGGGTTGACTAAGTTTTGAATGACTGAGTCTGTTCACTTGCATCTTTGTGCTCAGTTCTGCTCTTAACAGCCTGTGGGCTTTTAGGCAAGTTAATTAAAAAATCAAAGTCTCATTTTGCTACTGTGAAATGAACATTTATGGCTGAGTAATATTCCATTGTATAAAAAAGAATGAAATAATGCCATTTGCAGCAACGTGGATGGACCTAGAGATTACATACTAAGTGAAGTAAGTCAGAGAAAGACAAGTGTCATGTAATATGGCTTATATGTAGAATCTAAAAAAATGATACAAATGAACTTATATACAAAACAGAAATAGACCCACGGACATAGAAAACAAACTTACGATTACCAAAGGGAAAAGAGGGAGGAGGATAAATTAGGAGTTTAGGATTAACATATACACACTATTAGATATAAAATAGATAACCAGCAAGGACCTACTGTATAGCACAGGGAACTATACTCAATATTTTGTAATAACCTACAAGGGAAAAGAATCTGAAAAAAATAGATATATATGTATGTATAACTGAATCACTTTGCTGTACACTTGAAACTAACACAACATTGTAAATCAACTATACTCCAATTTTTAAAAAATGAACATTTAGCCCAGTGATCTCTCCTTTCCCTTCCAGACCATTTCCAGAGAACGTGTTGCAGACACAAAGTGTAAAGGGAGTTCTGACAGAGATGAAGATATGGTGAGATGCTTCTTCTTGGAGGTGAGTGTTTGGGTATCACCACTGCACCAGGTGGAAACTAACCCAGAAAAGAAAAGAGCCGCTTGCAAAAGTGAAGCACATCTGACAATAAGTGACGGGGGAAATATTACATATGCAGATTCATCACCTATGAGGATGTGCCCAATCGTGTTGAAAAGAAAGATCACCAGTTATTAAGGTAAACTCGTTTTGGCTTACTCTGATCAAGAAATCCAAACAAAATTCCATTCTGCTCCCAAATTGGCTCACCTTCATGAGTTCTCTCCGATTAACCCTAGCAATAAGTGACACACCGTCTCACCATTCCTCACCCCAGAGACACCATCACTGCCCTCTCCTCTAGACAACTCATCCTATACCTCTTCCACTTCCTCTCTCATAGAAGTGGTACCAAATTTGTTCAAGACGTCTTTCAAAAATATGCAAAACCTTTGATGTTTCATAATTGCCTACTGAATGCAAGATCAACTCTTTCATGGTCTTCCTTAGAGTCCTTGAGCGCCAGCCTTGTGCCAGGAACTACGCCTGTTAGAGAATAAAGGGGTGAGTGGAGCCTGGTCCTTGCCCCCAGAAGCAAAACTTCTGAGTGAGATGCAGAAGACAAGTCAACAGAGCATGTTAATATTGGGGAGAGATGCCTTATGAAAGAAAGTGCTGTTGCCGGCAGAGGAGGAAAGATTCCTCCCGACACTGCAATTGGGGATGACCTTGAGGACAAGGCACAGTAACCGACGGATGTGTTGAGCACACCCCATAGTTTCCTGCCTTCCTGCCTCTGTTCACGGTGTTTCCTCTGCCCACATTCCACCCCCTTCCCTCCTTCCAGATAAAACCTTCCTAACATGGGTCAAGCAACAGCTCCTTCCGGGAATTTTCCCCAACACACCCAGCTGGAATTACAGATTTCCTCCTGAGGGACTGCTCACAGTGGGCTGCTGGGCACTCTATTTAGCTGTCATTTTATTTTCTGTTCTTGTTAGAGCCACTTGTTTACATGTGTCCCCCAGCTCAGCTGTGGGCTCTTAGAGAGCAAACTCCATGCTTTATTCATCTCCTGAGTTCCCATAGCCCTAAGTACAATGCATTGCGTCTAGTAGGCAATGGATAAACAGCGGCTAAATTGAATTGTATTCATAGTCAATCCTTGTTTAAAGACAGCAGCTGAGGTTCATCCTTAGCATGTAGAGAGGGAAAGACAAAGAAGTACATGATAATGCCATATCTTGGGCATCTAGCGTGTAGAGAGGGAAGTACATGATAATGCCTTATCTCGGGCATCCCCCCAACCTCAGACTTTCTGCTCAGGTCCGGGTGTACTTCCTTTTATCTTTCTTCCATGTATCAGCTCGTCTGCAGGCTCCACTCATTCATACCCTTGAAATGTATACAACTGGGATTCTCTTTGTTCCATATGTGGATTCTGTTCCCTACTTTGCTTGTAACTATTCTACACTTTGATTTTCTCTTGTTTTTTCAAGCATCACTAAAAGTTACTTCTGTGTCTTGCCCGTTTCTTTTCTTACCTGTGTCAGGCTCCTCTTGTTGATGCCTGGGTTTGTTTCCCCTTGACAAAATAAAACTTTTCTTCCCCCAAACTGTACTTTGGCATCTTCTTTTCCCCTGGAAGCTAATCAGAGGAAGCAATATAACCCTCATCAATGCTCTCATCAGAGAGTAGAGATCCTCTGAAAAGGCTCTGTCCACGTGGTCCAGGGTGACCACTCAAAACTCCCCCTCTTCCTCCCCAGAATCTTTGGTCCATGCATCTCACCTTGAACAGCCAAAGGATCCTTGCTGACCAATCTTAACACGTAGATTCTGTTTGTGATCAGCTAACCCTCTATCTGCTCACAGATAAGGATTTTGCCTTAGGCTGTACCTTCTATCTAGACTCACAGCCTGGTTTCTACAAAAGAGCTGCCGTTTGCCACATTTTCCTGTAATTTGCTCTCATGAGTCAACCTCACCATTCTTTGAAACTTCACCATTATCTTCATTTCCATTTCAAGTGCCTCACCTGGATGAACCGACAGCACCTCACCGCACTCAAGTCTTAACCTCTCTCCAACCCATTCACTATGGCAACGGTCTCCTTTTTGACTCTATTTGATTGCACTCCAACAGTAAAAAATATTTCAGTGTGCTCTCTCACCCTCAATCTCTATCTATCTACCTACCTATCCATCCATCTACCTAGCTACTACCTATAATTTATGAGTTGTATAATATAGATTTATCATTACCATTACTTAATATCTCAACACAAAATATACATTTCCATGAGGCTCACCATTAATGATTATGAACAGAATTCACATTCTGCTTTTCTCTTATTCAACAGAGTCACTTACTCACCCTTCCTGTGTATCAGGCAGCGAACTCTTGCACGGGGCAGGGGCTGAACTGGGTCTGAGTACTAACTCAGAGCTGGTGGTAAGTCAGGCACATTCATACACCTCCACCGCCGAGTCCTCCAGGCAGTGGATTAGAGCTGTTTCTCGCTTCCCGGGCATCTTCTTCCTCACGTGACCCCAGCAAAATGTGGCCGTGCTCCAGGGCTCCACGTAACCTACACAGGGAGACACTCACTTAGACAACAACCCAGGAGGCTCACAGTCCTCAATTCATGGATTCCCACTTCCTGGGGAACCTACAAACCAGTGGGATTTGATGTGGACACAGGACTCTGTTAAAGCAGGATCCACTCCACGTTTTACTGTAGTTGGTTCACTGACCCTGAGAATAAGGGATCTGGAAGAAGCCCTGGCATCACTGTACGGAGGAAGCGACTGGGCTGCTTCTCCTCAGGCCCCTTCCTGAGTCTTTCTGCTCTTCCTCACCTCTCAGCCTTGGGGTGCCCCTGGGCTCTATCCTCTGACCCACTCACTTCTCATCACCCTCACTCGTTAGCTGACCTCCTATACTCCCATGACTTCAAATGACATCTGCTTTTCAAGGTTTTTTTTAATTAAGGTAAGTGACATAAAGTGAAATGCACGTATCTTAAGTGCATGGTTAGGTGATTTTTGACAAATATATGGACTTGAATAACCAATATCCCAACCCCAAACAAGATACAAAATATTTCCATCACACCAGAAACTTCTTTTATATTCTCTTCCACTCAATTCCTGACCCTGCCCCAGAGACAGCCACTCCTCTGATTTCTGTCCTCCTAGATTAGTTTTGCCTATTTGTAAACTTCATACAAGTGGAATCATACAACACATCCTCTTTCCTGTCTGTCTTATTTTGATAAGCATAAAGTTTTCAAGATTCACCCTGGGTTGATGAGTGAATTAGTAGTTCCTTATTTTTCATTACGGACGTGTGTTCCACCATGCAAAAATAGCACAATCAGGTTGCAGCTCAACTTGAAGGGAACTTAGAGGTCGTCATTCCAATCTTTACAACAAGAAAAAGACTGAACCATGAGAATCAGTAATTTCTGTTAGACCCATCAGAGAACTGAGGTTACGGGGAAACTACGGCCCTAAAATCTGGAGAGATGGGTGAATGCAGAGTCCCATGTGAGAACAGAAGCATCTGAAGCCGGAAACTGGTGGGAACACTTGCATGGTAATTTTGACAAATCGGTGGAGGCTGAGGGGGAGTAGCCTGTGTCTTAGGGAGGCCACCACACCTTTGCAGGTTTTAGCTCCAGCAATCCTACTGGGTTCTCACACTGCAGAGCTGTTAGCTCCAGCAATCCTAGTGGGTTCTCACACTGCAGAGCTGAGAGAGGTTCCCTTGTGGCCCTGGCAGGTGGAAGAGAAGAGTAATCCTTGTGAAATACCCCCAGCCCCTTATTCACAACAGAGTCCAACCCTCCAGGGGAAAATATTTCACCAGCGTTCTATCCCATCTTGGAGAAAAGCATTTGCAACCATACATTTCTGGTACTAACTTCTGTAAGGCTGAGGTGCAAGGCCAGGCTGACCCTTCTCCAAAAAGACCTCTCTGGACCCCCATGGTGGGCACTAAGAACACCTCCTCCAGCCCCTGGCCCAGCCCTGTCTTGCAGATAGGACACTATATTAGAAATAATCTGCCCATATATTTGTCTTCTCTATCAGAATATGATCCTCAAGGCAGAGGCAGTGCCTTGTCCATCTTGGTGTCTCCAGGACCACAGCAGGACTTGCACTTGGAGACCCCGCAGATCATTCAAGTGCGAGTGTGTGATAATTTGAGTGAAAAGATTGTCTTTGTAGTGAGGGGGAAATGAGCTCAAAATTCTTCAATTTAGGAACTCATGATATTTCACAGAAATTCGGATCTATAATTTGGTCCCGTGGGTATAAGCCTCCTCACCACCTAAAGGTATGACTCTTGATGCTTCCTTCCTTCTCTCCCATTTATTTCATATTAGCTATCACTCTCCTAGGCATGGCAATGACTTCTAAAGCTTGAGCTTTTAGGTGCCAAGGGCAAGAGCAGGAAGTTCACAAAGCAAAAGTACAAATGGATAAAAATTATATAAAAAACATTTAACTGCACTAATTATAAAAAACTGCACTTGTACAATAACACTAAAATATCACTTTTTCCTTCAATTATCAAAGTCTTTTTAAGTGAAAGTTCCCTGCTGCTGATATTCAGCAAAACACAATCTCCAAAGCACTAATACGTCAATGTCCGCAATGACCCCGTTACACAGATGTGATCTCTATTTCACATTCAGGGAAATGAGGCTCCAAGAAGATAAAGCCTCTGACTGTTTAAATTGTCCACCCTCAATTCCAAATCCTCCTCATCTCTTAAGACTATTTCCAGGTATTATCTCTTTCAGGAAACCTTCTAGGATAGAGAATCCTAAGCCAGCACACTCCATAATCTCCTGTGTGTATCCCTCCATCTCTGAACTTGCACAGCATTTCACATGCACTTGTTTAAAGATCTTCCTCTCCTTTCAGGATCATCATGAAAATATTGACTGCTTCAATTAATCTCTGTGTACCCTCCTCCCATCTTCTGCCGCCCGCCATACAATGAACTAGCCAGCCTCAGTGAACGTGTGTTAAAGACTGAAAGATGGTAAGCCAGATCCGAACCTTTACCTTTCTGACCTCAAAATCCAGGCTCTTTCTATTATAATACATAATGCAGCCTTGCTGAATTTATTGATGTCTAGTTTCTGATAGGCTTGGAAATACAGCCTACAGGACAGGGGAGCCAAGAGTCCTCTCCTTTGACTGGTATGTATGATACACCCTGCCTGAAAAACAGCTTGCTTCACCTTTCTTTGGTAGACAAAATTACAGCCATAAACATCGTATTCTGTAGGGAATGAGCATCCTCCTGGAAACCCACCTGGCCTTTAACTGCCAGGCAACGAGAGAGAGAGGCTTTCTTTCTTTCTTTTTTTTTTTAACATCCTTATTGGGGTATAATTTCAATGTGTGTTAGTGTGTGCTGTATCACGAAGTGACTCAGCTATACATATACATATATCCCCATATCCCCTCCCTCTTGCATCTCCCTCCCACCCTCCCTATCCCACCCCTCTAGCTGGTCATAAAGAACCGAGCTGATCTCCCTGTGATATGCGGCTGCTTCCCACTAACTATCTATTTTACATTTGGTAGTGTATATATGTCCATGCCACTCTCTCACTTCGTCCCAGCTTACCCTTCCCCCTCCCCATGTCCTCAAGTCCATTCTCTACGTCTACATATTTATTCCTGTCCTGCCCCGAGGTTTTTCAGAAAAAAAAAACAGTTTTTTGTTTTGTTTTTTTAGATTCCATATATACGTGTTAGCATATGGTATTTGTTTTTCTCTTTCTGACTTACTTCACTCTGTATGACAGATTCTAGGTCCATCCACCTCACTACAAATAACTCAATTTCGTTTCTTTTTATGGCTGAGTAATATTCCATTGTATATATGTGCCACATCTTATTTATCCATTCATCTGTCGATGGACACTTAGGTTGCTTTCATATCCTGGCTATTGTAAATAGCGCTGCAATGAACACTGTGGTACATGACACTTTTTGAATTATGGTTTTTTCAGGGTATACGCCCAGTAGTGGGATTGCTGGGTCGTTTGCTAGTTCTATTTTTAGTTTTTTAAGGAACCTCCATACTGTTCTCCATAGTGGCTGTATCAATTTACATTCCCACCAACAGGGCAAGAGGGTTCCCTTTCCTACACACCCTCTCCAGCATTTATTGTTTTTAGACATTTTGATGAGGCCATTCTGACTGGTGAGAGGTGATACCTCATTGTAGTTTTGATTTGCATTTCTCTAATGATTAGTGATGTTGAGCATCCTTTCATGTGTTTGTTGGCAATCTGTATATCTTCTTTGGAGAAATGTCTATTTAGGTCTTCTACCCATTTTGGGATTGGGTTGTTTGTTTTTTGATATTGAGCTGCATGAGCTGCTTATAAATTTTGGAGATTAATCCTTTGTCAGTTGCTTCATTTGCAAATATTTTCTCTCATTCTGAGGGTTGTCTTTTCATCTTGTTTATGGTTTCCTTTGCTATGCAAGAGCTTTTAAGTTTCATTAGGACCCATTTGTTTATTTTTGTTTTTATTTCCATTTCTCTAGGAGGTGGGTCAAAAAGGATCTTGCTGTGATTTATGTCATAGAGTGTTCTGCCTATGTTCTCCTCTAAGAGTTTTATAGTGTCTGGCCTTCCATTTAGGTCTTTAATCCATTATGAGTTTATTTTTGTGTATGGTGTTAGGGAGTGTTCTAATTTCATTCTTTTATGTGTAGCTGTCCAGTTTTCCCCACACCATTTATTGAAGAGGCTGTCTTTTCTCCATTGCATATTCTTGCCTCCTTTATGAAAGATAAGTTGACCATACATGCATGGGTTTATCTCTGGGCTTTCTATCCTGTTCCATTGATCTCTATTTCTGTTTTTGTGCCAGAACCATACTGTCTTGATGACTGTAGCTTTGTAGTACAGTCTGAAGACAGGGAGCCTAATTCCTAGAGCTCCATTTTTCTTTCTCAAGATTGCTTTGGCTATTCGGGGTCTTTTGTGCTTCCATACAAATTGTGACATTTTTTGTTCTAGTTCTGTGAAAAATGCCATTGGTAGTTTGATAGGGATTGCATTGAATCTGTAGATTGCTTTGGGTAGTAGAGTCATTTTCACAATGTTGATTCTTCCAATCCAAGAACATGGTATATCTCTCCATCTATTTGTATCATCTTTAATTTCTTTCATCAGTGTCTTATAGTTTTCTACATATAGGTCTTTTGTCTCCTTAGGTAGGTTTATTCCTAGGTATTTTACTCTTTTTGTTGCAATGGTAAATGGAAGCATTTCCTTAAGTTCTCTTTCAGATTTCATCATTAGTGTATAGGAATGCAAGAGATTTCTGTGCATTAATTTTGTATCCTGCTACTTTATCAAGTTCATTGATTAGCTCTAGCAGTTTTGGTGGAATCTTTAGGATTCTCTATGTATAGTATCATGTCATCTGCAAACAGTGACAGCTTTACTTCTTCTTTTCCAATTTGGATTCCTTTTATTTCTTTTTCTTCTCTGATTGCTGTGGCTAAAACATCCAAAACTATGTTGAATAATAGTGGTGAGGAGAGTGAGCAACTTTGTCTTGTTCCTGATCTTAGTGGAAGTGGTTTAAGTTTTTCACCATTGTTAACGATGTTGGCTGTGGGTTTGTCATATATGGCTTTTATTATGTCGAGGTAAGTTCCCTGTATTCCTACTTTCTGGAGGGATTTTATCATAAATGGGTGTTGAATTGTGTCAAAAGGTTTTTCTGCGTCTATTGAGATTAATATACGGTTTTTATTCTTCAATTTGTTAATATGGTGTATCACATTGATTGCTTTGTGTATATTGAAGAATCCTTGAATTCCTGGGATAAACCCCACTTGATCATGGTGTATGATCCTTTTACTGTGCTGTTGGATTCTGTTTGCTTGTATTTTGTTGAGGATTTTTACATCTATGTTCATCAGTGACATTGGCCTGCAGCTTTCTTTTTTTGTGGCATCTTTGTGTGGCTTTGGTATCAGGGTGGTGGTGGCCTCATAGAATGAGTTGGGGAGTGTTCCTCACTCTGCTATCTTCTGGAAGAGTTTGAGAAGGGTAGGTGTTAGCTCTTCTCTAAATGTTTGATAGAATTCGCCTGTGAAGCCATCTGGTCCTGGGCTTTTGTTTGTTGGAAGATTTTTAATCACAGTCTCAATTTCAGTGCTTGTGATTGGTCTGCTTATATTTTCTATTTCGTCCTGGTTCAGTCTCAGAAGGTTGTGCTTCTCTATGAATTTGTCCATTTCTTCCAGGTTGTCCATTTTATTGGCATATAGTTGCTTTTAGTAATCTCTCATGATCCTTTGTATTTCTGCAGTGTCAGTTGTTACTTCTCCTTTTCCATTTCTAATTCTATTGATTTGAGTCTTTTCCCTTTTTCTCTTGATGAGTCTGGCTAATGGTTTATCAATTTTGTTTATCTTCACAATGAACCAGCTTTTAGTTTTATTGAACTTTGCTATTGTTTCCTCCATTTCTTTTTCAATTATTTCTGATCTGATCTTTATGATTTCTTTCCTTCTGCTAACTTTGGGGTTTTTTTGTTCTTCTTTCTCTAATTGCTCTAGGTGTAAGGTTAGGTTGTTTATTTGAGATGTTTCTTGTTTCTTGAGGTAGGATTGTGTTGCTATACTTCCCTCTTATAACTGCTTTTGCTACATCCCATAGTTTTGGGTTGTTGTGTTTTCATTGTCATTTGTTTCTAGGTGTTTTTTGATTTCCTCTTTAATTTCTTCAGTGATCTCTTGGTTATTTAGTAGTGTATTGTTTAGCCTCCATGTGTTTGTATTTTTTACAGTTTTTTTTCCTGTAATTGATAGCTAGTCTTACAGTGTTGTGGTCAGAAAAGATTCTTGATATGATTTCAATTTTCTTAAATTTACCAAGGCTTGATTTGTGACTCAAGATATGATCTATCCTGGAGAATGTTCCATGAGCACTTGAGAAGAAAGTGTATTCTGTTGTTTTTGGATGGAATGTCCTTTAAATATCAATTAAGTCCACCTTGTTTAATGTGTCATTTAAAGCTCGTATTTCCTTTTTTATTTTCATTTTGGATGATCTGTCCATTGGTGTAAGTGAGGTGTTAAAGTCCCCTACTTTGATTGTGCTACTGTCAATTTCCACTTTTATGGCTGTTAGTATTTGCCTTATGTATTGAGGTGCTCCTATGTTGGGTGCATAAATATTTACAATTGTTTTATCTTCTTCTTGGATTGATCCCTTGATCATTATGTAGTGTCCTTCTTTGTCTCTTGTAATAGTCTTTATTTTAAAGTCTATTCTGTCTGATATGAGAATTGCTACTCCAGCTTTCTTTTGATTTCCATTAGCATGGAATATCTTTGTCCATCCCCTCACTTTCAGTCTGTACGTGTCCCTAGGTCTAAAGGGGGTCTCTTGTAGGCAGCATATATATGGGTCTTGTTTTTGTATCCATTCATCCAGTCTATGTCTTTTGGTTGGAGCATTTAATCCATTTACATTTAAGGTAATTATCGATATGTATGTTCCTATTCCCATTTTCTTAATTGTTTCGGGTTTGTTATTGTAGGTCTTTTCCTTCTCTTGTGTTTCCTTCCTAAAGAAGTTCCTTTAGCATTTGTTGTAAAGCTAGTGTGGTGGTGCTGAATTCTCTTAGCTTTTGCTTGTCTGTAAAGGTTTTAACTTCTCTGTCAAATCTGAATGAGATCCTTGCTGGGTAGAGTCATCTTGGTTGTAGGTTTTTCCCTTTCATCACTTTAAATATATCCTGTCACACCCTTCTGGCTTGTAGAGTTCTGCTGAAAGATTAGCTGTTAACCTTATGTGGATTCCCTTGTATGCTATTTGTCATTTTTCCCTGGCTGCTTTTAATATTCTTTCTTTGTATTTGACTTTTGATAGTTTGATTAATATGTGCCTTGGCATGCTTCTCCTTGGATTTTTCCTGTATGGGACTGTCTGCACTTCCTGAACTTGATTGACTATTTCCTTTCCCATATTAGGGAAGTTTTCAACTATTATCTCTTCAAATATTTTCTCAGTCCCTTTCTTTTTCTCTTCTTCTTCTGGGACCCCTATAATTTGAATGTTGGTGCATTTAATGTTGTCCCAGAGGTCTCTGAGACTGTCCTCAATTCTTTTCTTTCTTTTTTCTTTATTCTGCTCTGTGGTAGTTATTTCCACTATTTTAACTTCCAGGTCACTTATCCTTTCTTCTGCCTCAGTTATTCTGCTATTGATTCCTTCTAGAGAATTTTTCATTTCATTTATTGTGTTGTTCATCATTGTTCATTTGCTCTTTAGTTCTTCTAGGTCCTTGTTAAATGTTTCTTGTATTTTCTCCCTTGTATTTCCAAGATTTTGGATCATCTTTACTATCATTACTCTGAATTCTTTTTCAGGTAGACTGCCTACTTCCTATTCATTTGTTTGGTCTGGTGGGTTTTTACCTTGCTCCTTCATCTGCTTTGTATTTCTCTGTCTTCTCATTTTGCTTAACTTACTGTGTTTGGGGTCTCCTTTTTGCAGCCTGCAGGTTCGTAGTTCTCACTGTTTTTGGTGTCTGCCCCCAGTGGCTAAGGTTAGTTCAGTGGGTTGCTTAGGCTTCCTGGTGGAGGGGACTGGTGCCTGTGTTCTGATGGATGAGGCTGGATCTTGTCTTTCTGGTGGGAAGGACCGCATTCAGTGGTGTGTTTTGGGGTGTCTGTGAACTTACTATGATTTTAGGCAGCCTCTCTGCTAATGGGTGGGGTTGTGTTCCTGTCTTGTTAGTTGTTTGGCATGGCGTGTCCGGCACTGGAGCTTGTTGGTCGTTGAGTGGAGCTGGGTCTTAGCATTAAGATGGAGATCTCTGGGAGAGCTCTCACTGATTGATATTACTATGGGCCAGGAGGTCTCTGGTGCACCAATGTCCTGAACTCGGCTCTCCACGTCAGAGGCTCAGGCCTGACACCTGGCCAGAGCACCAAGACCCTGTCAGACACACGGCCGGGTACACAGGGAGTTTATTGCCTTTTGGGAAGTCTGAGGTCTTCTGCCAGCATTCAGTATGTGTTCTGTAGGAGTTGTTCCACACGTCGTTGTATTTTTGATGTATTTGTGGGGAGGAAGGTGATCACGTCTTACTCCTCTGCCATCTTGAAGGTCCTCCCCAAGAGAGGCTGTTTCTTAAGACACACCTCAGTCACCATAATTGGCACCTTACTCCTATTCTCTCCTTCCTTTTGCAGAGTCCAGGCTCCCCTGATAAGTGAACTCTAAAATGAACAATCTCTTGAGTCTTTTTAATGCTCCAGGCAAATAAGCTATTTTACCTGCTTTATCACTTTGAACCTCAAACTAATTCTGCAAGGCAGACTTTAGAATATTATTGAATATTTCTTTTAGCTGAGAAAATTGTGGTTCAGAGATGTAAGAAACTTGGTTCAAGGTCATCCAAAGAGGAGGAGACTCGGAGTTTTAACGGGGTCTGTCTGACTCTTAACCATGATGCCATATGGCAGTCTAGGCCTCCTGCCTTTCCCTTTATGCTTTGTGAGTCCATCCTGTCACTGGTACCCTGACCCACTGACGCCATGGATCTGCAGTGAAAATATTGTATGCCCCCACTTCCAAATCCAGTCACTCATTCTGTTGTGACGCCGAGTAGCAGCGACCTCTGCCCCCTTGGAACAGCACCCCACCCCTTGTCCACCCAGTTACAACTTTTCTGGGCCTCTTCTTTCTCCAGATTCAGCACAATCAAATTTTTCCATTATATTAGCCAGCTACAGGTCAGCACCTCTCTCAAATTGAAATTTATTATAGATAGGCCGCACACCACTTTATTTTTCTTCCTCTGTGTGTACCTTTCAGAAAATAGAGATGCTTTATTTCTCTACCTTCTCATCTTCTCGAGCAGCTCAGGTGGACGAGTGGAACCACGGCCATGACTTCTCCTATAGTTTCCTCCAACCAGTGTCTTCCTCACGATGATTGTTATTCAGCTGAATTTAAAAATCCCAGATGGAAGTAAATACATGCCAGGCAGCAGGCAATTTCCCAGGAAGAAAGAAAGGGAGGCTGCCAGGCAGATGAGATAGTTATACTAAATTTAATTCCATAGGACACGTACAGGGGAAGGAGGGAAGGAAAGACAATGAATTGTTTACTGAGCACCTACTATGTGTCTGGCCAGTGCGAGGTGCTTCACAACCCACCATGAGATATTTTCTACACCTTTAAAAACGAGGGATATGTGGGGTAGACAGGGATTTATCAAAAACTAAGCTCATTACAAATCATGCATCCCCATTAGGGAAATCTGAAATGCCTTCTGCAGTCTTGGGGAGCCAATCAGCCACCAACACCAATAGGTCCCACCATAAGACTTGGGTCCCCAAATCTCAAGACAGCACTGGAAAGTGCATCAAGAGCCTGCAGCCAGAGGCAGGAGTGTGAAGAGCGTGGGCCTTGGACTTGGGGACCATTCAGCTCCACCCTGCCCTTTTGGCTCAGCCTCTAAGGTTAGGTGCCATCTCCTGTCCTAGGGGACCAGTTGGGCTCCCTGTTTAGAATTTGAACCCACTGCTTACTAATCTGACTTCCCCTGAAAACCCACATGTTTCACTGCAAAATATAAATAGGTTTGATTATAGGATTCTGCCCCAGACACCACTCAGTGATACATACTACCCAGTATATGCACAGCATTACCTCTCTAAGATCCAGAAAACTGAATTCTTAAAGATGCCCCCCTCAAAGGGTACAGGTAAGAGACTGCAGAAAAAGAAGGTAATCACCCCAGACCTGCTGGGGTGAGGAGTTGACAGAGGGATGTCCAGGCTGACCAGCCTCTGGTTTAGTCCTCCATACCCCCATCTCCAAACTCCCAGGGCTGAGGGATTACCACCTAGGAGACCATCCCCAACTGCTTCTTCTTGCAGGTCTAGAATGAACCTCTGACCTGAAAAGTGCCTGAGGGAGGGAGGAGGGAAAGCCGAAGTGCTTGTGGTCCTGGTACTCATTCTAATTATATAATCCTTCTATGTGACTGCCTGACTTATTCTCTTCAACTGTGTTTTACACTAGTTTCCTTGTTCCCTTCTCTTCTCTTCTCTGTTTCCTTCCCACCATCACACAATGTCCCAAACACTTCATCATGCTTTCCCCACATTGTATTCCTGAGGGTCCCAGCAGGTAACACAGGACGCATTCAAATTAGGAGAATTTTAGGGGAGTTTAATAACAGGTCTATTTACAGAGGTGAAGGCAGGGCATGGGCAGACCACAGGGGCAGTGCATTGCTCTGGGCTTGTAACCGTCCATAGGCCGGCAGGGGTTAGGGAAAGGCAGGATTATCAACACCCAGAGGGAGAGAGTCTAATGGAAAAGGACCCCTTGGCCTTCCTTCTAGAGATACAGCCTGAGTGAGGAGTGAACCTCCAGTGAGAATGAAGATATACCCTGACTCTACATTCATTCCTCCCATGTCCTACTGGGGTTCCCACTGGCTGAACCCACTACGTGTTATTTGATCTAATCCCTACAGGTCAGCTTCTGGGGGCAGCAAGGAAATTAGTAAGCAAGACTGGAGACCGATGACATTACCCAGCAGACTGGTCCTCACCCAAATCATTGAGGAAGGAAAGAGGTGGCTCACGGCCAGCTTGATGCGGATGCAATGCAGGGCAGAAGACATTTGAAGATAATTAAACGCACTTGTAATCACCGGTTTTACTTGTTGGTTTCTGGCAGCTCCAGAGGAGCAAAGAGTGTTTTTGCTCATCTTCTAATCAGCAGGGCCCAGCCCCAAACCTGGGACGTAGCCCATGCTCAGCAACTTGTAGAAGCAAAAGAGTAAAGGCACAGGGTGACCGAAGTGAGTCACAGGTCCTTTCAGGTCTAATGATAATGTTTTGGTTTTGTTTTTTGGTGTTTTTTTGTTCTGAGAATTTGGACTGGATGATCTCTAAATCCCACGAGAACACAGGGCATCCTTGTGGCCATGAGAGTAACATCGTTTCATTCATCTTTGTCCACGAACTTGAAAAATGCCCATGGTTGTTATTCAGGCCCTGGGTATTCCGGTTGGCCTACAAAGACCCTAACAGGAACTGGAGGATCAGGCAAAGTTAACAAGCGAGCCCAGATCTTCCACTGCCGAAAGCCCTCCCAGTTGAATAGGTCATTCGCGCCTTTGTTACTTCACAGCCCCCTTCTCCCATCTGCCCTGCTACGGCCTCCACGGCCACATTTCCAGCTATTCAGAAAACCCCAGCTGCCTCGGCTGCCTGAGCATGATGATTTCTTGAGAAGCCAAGCATATTATACGAGAAAGAGACTGGTGGATTCATCTCATCTGGGGCTTTCTCAGTTTACAAAACAATGCTCTGTGCATACACCGAGCACGGAGGAAGGAACTAGCATTTATTAAGCACCTGTTCTGTTGTCTCATTTAATCCCTGCAAGAGCCCTTAGACCATGAATCCCCTGCTGTGTAAGGAGGAGAGGAGACATGCCCAGTCTAGATGGGGCCCCAAGCAAGCAGGTCACTGTCACTGCCTCCCAGAAAATCAGTGGCAGAGCAAGGGGATAAGAAGTCCAGTCTTCCTGTTCCCCATCTAGCACTGTTTCTGGAAGCATTTGTCAAATGATTACTATATTCAGCTTCCACACATCTTTTTTTTTTTTTTTTTTTTTTTTTTTGCGGTACGCGGGCCTCTCACTGTTGTGGCCTCTCCCGTTGCGGAGCACAGGCTCCAGATGCGCAGACTCAGCGGCCATGGCTCACAGGCCTAGCCACTCCGCAGCATGTGGGATCTTCCCGGCAAGGCACGAACCTGTGTCCCTTTCATCGGCAGGCGGACTCTCAACCACTGCGCCACCAGGGAAGCCCTCCACACATCTTTTGGGCCAATTTCAGTGTGTTGAGCATGGTTCTTTGAACCAAAGACAGCTCAGAAACCTCCGTTCTTGCTGCTTGGTAGCTAATAAAGTCTATTGCATGTGCTATAATAGTGATGATAGTAATAATATTAGTATTGGTAATTTAATTTAATAGTAATAATAATAATAGGAGGCAATATCTGGCACAGTTACTCTGTGCTTGACCCTGTAGTAAGAACTTTACATAAATCAACTCCTTTACATCTTATGATAACCTTCTGCCTTAGGGATTAATATTATCCTTGTTTTACCAATGAGGAAACTAAGACATCAAAGAAGTTAAATCACTTGGTTGATGTGGGACAGGGAGTAAGTGGGGAAGCTGAGATTCAACAGACTCTGATTCCAGAGTCCCCGTACTTTCCCAGTCTTATTTGCAAATACCGGCAGGGAATGTAGGGCAGTGTTTTAATAGGAGTATTTTGTAGGCAAGGATCATGAGGCTAGAGAGTGGAAGTGACTTGCTGATAAACAGTGTACTGTGTCAGTGGTTAATGAAAGGGCCTAACCTATCTGCAGAGTCAGGATTCTTTCCCAGGTCCATCATCCTGAGAATATATGTCCATATAGGTACTTGCAGAAATTAAATGAGATAACGGACAGGGAAGCATAGAGTAAGGAACAGTTCCTCAGCTGCCACTGGTTCTTTGCATTTTTAAAATTCTGTCCTTCAATGCCTGAAGTCCTTTTAGAAGGTGGTAGAGCCAGGACTCAAACATAGTTTTCCTGACTCAGCCCTGATGCTCTGATATCTATATATCTATAGACCTCAGGCTTGGCCATATGGCTTTTGGGAGTAATGAAAATGTAAGCAGAAGTAACAAGTATAACTTCTAATAAGTAGGAGTTCTAATGTAAGAGGGGAGTTGCCTCAAGACCAGAGTATTAGGCTACTTGGACTGCCATCACAAAATACCATAGACTAGGTGACTTAACAACAGAAATGTGTTTTCTCACACTTCTAGAGGCTGGAGGTCCAAGATCAGGGTGCCAGCATGGTACAGTTCTGTTGAGACCTCTCTTCCTGGCTTGCAGAGTGCCACTTTCTCCTTGTGTCCACACATGGCAGAAAAAAAGAGAGAGAAAAAGCTCTCTGGTGTATCTTCTTATAAGGGCACTAATTTCATCATGAGGGCCCCACCCACATGACCTCATCTAAACCTAATTATCTCCCAAATATCACTACATTGGGGCTTAGGGCTTTAGTATATGAATTTGGAAGGAACAGAATTCAGTCCATAGCAACCAACAACTGTCCAGAAAGAGGCTCTCCCTAAGCCTGGGACCAGAAGTGAAGACCTTGTGGAACAGAGGCACAGCTGACTCATGACGGACAAGTATCTTGGTACTTGTAAGCCACTGAAGCTTTGGGGTCATTTGTTACTGTAGCATGCCCTGGCCCATCCTGACTAAAAGACCACCCTACTCCCTAACATCTACTCAAATGAGTTTGCTCCATGGATGAAAGGAAAATTCACCCTTTGTCTAGACAGACAGATTTTAAAGAGGTGAGAGAAGAGACTGAGTTGGACAAGTTCAGTATTTTTTCCCCAGATTTGCTCATCAGTTAAGTTACTTCTGCTTCAGTCTTGAATTGTTCATATTCAATATTTTCCTCTTCAGGGAAGAGGAGTAAAAGTTCCCTTCTTACTATGAAAATCTATTCAGTGGCAAATAAAGTTAACCTATTTTCACACAGGTCTGGGCTGTGCAAGACATTAATACTAAGCACAGGAGTGATAGGAGATTTTTAAAGAGCCACACATGAACTGTGATTTTTGTATTCCCATTTGGAACCCAGAGTTTAGAGTGTTCTAAAACATATCCTATCCTTAGCATTGATTCCCTCTGCTCCATATTTGTTCATTTCTTGGTTGACTCTGCCATAAGGTCCTTTAAAGGATGGTAGCAGGTCTAATTCAGATGGTGTTTCTCACACAACCTTCTACCCTTCCAGCCAAGGTCAGCTGTTGGCAATAGTAGGTCCTCAGTAAATCATGGTTTGTAATGTCTTTGCAACTGGAGATGGGCCCCCAGCCCCTTCCCTCCGTGCTTTGTGCTTCTCTGAAACAAATTCCAAGTCCTAGGGAATGCCTACCAAGAGCCCCAGGGCCCATGAAAAGGCAGCATCCAACCCCTTTGCTATGGCATTGTTCATTTATGACAATTCTGAATCTCTTCTTGTCTTTCTCCCTCTTGGCTAGGGATCCACCTGCTCACTGTCACAGCTGCTCCTGCCAAATCCCAGCCCCAGGGAAAGCGCTTGGCTCTTTGGCAATGCTAGCTCTAATCCCCCTGCCAAGAACTGAGGAAGGTAAATGACACAGTGCACAGATGAAATAAAGCCGAACTACCAAAATCACGCTGTATTTTTTTAGATGCAGATTTTAAAAATTAGGCAAGTCAGGAAAGATCTTACATAACATTTGGTCCAACCTTCTAACTTTCCACACTGAGAAAAATAAGACTGAAATAGTTTGTGGGATTGGGTCATGGTTACCCTATGAGGAGAGTCATGTCTCTTTCAACTTTGCCCTGCTGAGCACTGATTAATTAGACCGCTGTGCGTCTCGGACATGTTCTCATGCTATAAAGATGTAAGTAAATATCTGAATTCACCTCAACAGTGAGCATTCTGAACATCTCAGTTAACGAATATTTCCCTTAATGTCAGGTCATCTAGTCAAGCAGAGAGAAGCCTCCATAATCATATTGGCCAGTTCCTTTGTCTCTCTTCCTCTCTCTCCCCTCCCCCCATTGATTCTGTTTCCCTGGAGAAGCCAAACTAATACAATACCTCAATTAATGAGGTAATGGTGTAGCCTGACACCCAGTGAGTGAGGTTGTCATTAAGTGATACCTTCCTCTCCTCCATCCCTATGGCCTCTGTCAAACTCTAGATCATTTTCTCTCCCCCGGATACCTGCGACTACTTATTAATGTTCTCCCTGCTTCCTTTCCTATCCTTTTCAAAACCATCTTCCTCATTATTATAACAGTCACTTGTCGAGAAGACCATCTGCCTAACTTTTTTTCCTGCTAAAAACCCATGAATGATAATAATAAGGCCACACTAGGTTAAAAGCACAATTCTAAATGTTTTACATAATTCAACTCATTAAATTATCCCACCCACACTATGACGTGGATACTTTCAGTATTCCCATGCAGACGAGGAAATCAAGGCAGAGAGTGGTTAAGCAATGTGTCCAAAAACACACAGTGACGGAATGAGGCTACAAGCCCTGGTAGCATAGTGCCCGAGGCTGTGTTCTTAACCTCCATATTGTAATACATCTCACTTCCCTTTGCCATCAGGAAAAAACCCATATTCCTTGGCATGCAGGTCTTCATGGCATTGCCTTAGGGCTGCCACAATGAACAATTCCAAGAGTATCATTCACAGCCTAGTGCACCCTGCCAGCCTCTGGAATTCTCATGACTCAGTAACCGAAACTCCCGCATATTGTATATACCATTCTCATGAAAGGACTTAAAATTCCCAAGCATACCATGCAGGTTCCAACCTCACTTCCTTTACACAGGCACCTGACACCATCTGAAATGTCATTTCCATCCCCCCAGGCCGCTTGGAAACTCCCTCTTTTGAGCCTCCACTCTTCTTACCTCTTTTATAATTCCTCCTCTGAGACCCTTGGGCCCTGGGCAAAGCCTCCATGTGGCCCTAGAGGCCTGAGCTCTCTCCATCATAGAACTATCCAACTGAACTGGAGTGATGCATTTCATACTTCTTCCTCTCTTAGGGCTATAGCTTGTATAGAATCTTGTAGACCTTAATATTTACTAACTCAATAAACTGAATATATGGCTAAATGAGTGAGTTATTGGGTTTATTGAAATGAAGAGAGTGTTAGAGAATCCAGAAGATTCACAAGAACCACAGGGGCAAGAATGGCCTCATTCGTGGTTACAGACACAGGGTGAAGTCCGCAGGAGTACGATCCTCTTGATTAGTTAAAGCCTACAATTCCACCATCAGCATTTGACTCTTTTGGCTTAAAGTCATAACTGACCTAAGAATTAAGTCCAGGAAAGGGTCAGAATCAGTGGAGAGACAAGAGGGCAGAGACACTGGATTAGTGAGTCGTTTTCCTGAGTGCGTCAGATGAAGAGCTGAAGGGAGCAGCCCCAGCCCAACAGCCGATGATTTTCTGATGACCTCCCTTCCCGCAGACACAGCCCTCCCCCATGCTCTCCCCCCAGGCCATCTCAATCTTTAACTTTGTGAGGCTAACAGAGGTAGTGAGTCGAAGACTCCAACACAAGCCCTGGTTCGGCCATTGCCAAGCTGTGCGTGTGTCCCTCGGCGAGTTGCTTTCACTGCCGTGTATCATGTTCTTCCTCCAGGCCAGGCCCTCTGCTCAGGGCTTTACAGCTAGTGTTTCTGGTTCCCTTAACTCTGTGAAGGAGGTAGGGCTTTACCATTTTACACATGAGGATACAGGGGTCCAGGACCACCGAAGGACATGGCCAAGGCCACAGGACCAGCAAGTGGACAGATGGAAACCCCAACGTGGGTCAGCTCACCACGACTCCCTGCTCTGCCTGGGTTCCCGTGAGCCTCAGTCTGTTCATCTGTAAAATGAAGGGGTTGGGATAACTGCCTTGCCAGCTCTTTCGTTTTGTGACTTGATATTCAGTCATGATTGGGGCAGGTTTCAAATTATTTCAGAGACCTAGCGTCTGCCAAATCATAATCAAACTGGCTGCCTAGTCGGAAGTCCAATGAACAATACTGTGTCCATGCTTGAGGACAAGCCCTATGTCCAAGCCCTGCTTGAGGATGGCGACAGCGTGTTTCCAGGGATTTCTGGAGCCCATTGGGGGACTGGCCTCAGGTCATGTCATTCCTCATGCTGCACGCAAGGAGACACCAGCCTTTCAAAACACATCAGCATGTTCCTTTTTGCTGCCATCAAAACTGCTGCTCGATAACTCAATCACGTTGACTTATTTTAATTGAGAAATCTACCAGTCACCCTTTGCCAAAGCATCTGGCCATCTCCTATTTGATTTCCTACCAGAAAATGCCCAGCTAGCCAGCAACGATTAAACGGGCCGCCAAAAGGGAGGGGGAGAGTTGTAAAAGGCCATTTGGCTTCAGTCTGACATTTAAGAAGATCCTCAAATTTAGATTTTAAACTTTTTTTTCCCAAATGACAATAGAAAAAGCGTTGCATGGATTTTTGTAGCAGTTTTTAAAGTATTTATAATAAGTAGGACCCAATATTTCATCTTATTTTTATATTTTTCTTTTAAAATTCAGCCAGTGCATCAAACAAATGAGAGAAGCCAGGATTTCCTAGTTCCTGAGATAGTGGGGTGGTCCAGGTTTCACGCCTGTCTTTCCTGCCCTGTGTCTTCAGACACATTGTTTAATTTCTCTTGATCTTGGTTTCCTCACCTGTAAAGTTGAGCTACGACCACATACACATGAATGGTTTGGGCTTTCATCCTTTTTTTCTTTCTTTCTACCCTCCACTCTGAAAACTTGTTCACTTTTCAGTGAGGACTAACTGACAAAGCATCGGAACACATATTTACAAATTTAAAAGGACCAGGCAAAATTAAGAGATTCCTATTAGGGAAAGTGGAGGGGAAAATACACACACACACACACAGAAAAAATGAGGGAGAAAAGTAGGGAGGGGGGGGCAAGAAGAAAGGGAAGATTCAAGAGGGAAAAGGAGGTGCAAGAACTATCTGCATACGAGGCTCTTTCATATTTTCCCAATTGGTCTGCATTTGATTTTCAAAAAAAGCCCATGATAAACAACTTGTCATTCTTATTTTACAGATGAGGAAAGCCAGGCTCGAAGAGTTTGCAAAACTTGTCCCCGGTAACTCTCCTGTGAGCAGAGCGGTCATGATCTAAATGTAGCCTCCCCACTTCAGTGCCAGGCTGTCCCCCAACACTGCAGTCAGGGAAGCATCCCTGGAGTGTCCTCTCTGGGTGGCCTCCAGAGTCACTGGGGACACCACGACTTTATCAGGCTCCTGTGGGTGAGGATGCACCACAATGCAAGGTGCCAGAAACAGTCTTATCGCACGTGTGATATTGGAACAAAGCAGGTGTGTGGGCGTGGCAGTTTCCAGGAAGTGACAAAGGAAAAAAAAATTCCATCCTGATAGTTCATGAACTCACAGCACCACGGGTGTGGAAGAGAGCTCGTCCAGCTTCCCCTCAGTGCAGGAATTCTCCCTACAAGTTCACAGTCAAGTGGGTTCCTTCCCCCGGCTTGATGGCAACAAGGAGCTCACTCCTCACCGGCGGCATCCTCTGCAGGGCATCCTTCCCCAGACTGAATGGACAAAGTCTGTGCACTGGGGGTAGCTCTGTCTTCTAAGCTTAATCTCCCTCCATCGAACATGAGAGACCTTAAGATACAGGCTCACATTTCTCCTAAAGACTCCTATTCATAAAAGTATCACTTCTTAAGGCAATTCCTCCCGTGTCACGGTCATTGCGTGATTAAGCTAATATTCATTACCCACTATGTGGTAGATACACAGCAAGGACCTTTGATGTCTTGCTTGTCAGAGGACCTGGCTGTCAGGCCCCCCTCCCTCGCCTTCTCTGTATAATATTGATTGGGTTTTCTTCTGATTAAGGAAGTAATACATATTAATTGTAGACACCTTAGAAAATAACATGGATAAACAGATCATTATTAACTTCTAATTCTGAACCAGGCACTATGCAACGTACATTTGAACATACATTATCTCATTAAAAATTCACAACAGCCTTGCAAGGTCATCTTTATTCCCATTTTAGAAAGAAAGCTTAGGGGATTCAGGTCATGTTCTCAAGGTCACACCCATGAAAAGAGAATTCAAACCCAGGAATCTGCCACAGACCAATAAAGACAATGACAACCACCAATAACCTGGAGGAATTATGCCAGCATATTTAAATGCATCTTCCCTGCACTTATTCTACTCATAGATATCAGTACTTTCATTTTGTTTTGTTTTGTTTTCCTTCAAATTGGAAACATACTGTATGGACTGGAAATGGTGAATATAAAGTACCATTCAGTGGGTATGCTGCCGATATTCTTAAACTTTTCCCTCTTGATCTACATTTAGGTAGATCTCCACTGTTTGCTAACATAAATAATGTTGTGAGAAGCATCTTTATAAATAGATACTTGTGCAATCTGCAATTTTTAAAAAATAAATTCTTAGGAGCAGAATTCTCTTTTAAAATCATCTGGAGCTGAGTACAATCCCCTCATGTATGATTAAAAAAAAAACTATGCCCAGGAAATTCTTCATCTTTTTCCAGATAAGTCTATGAGGGCAGCAGCCTGGACTGACTCATTACTCCTGGTATCCCAGGACCTAGAGCAATATCAGGCATACACTAGGTACTCAATAAATACTTGGATAATGACTGAATGAATGAATGAAATGAAAGTGACTTCATTGAGCCTCCTTCAGGGGAAGGTTCTCGTATTCCCTGAGGTTCCTAGGAAATGAATAACTATGTATGAAACAAGGACTGCTAAGTTTACCCTAATGTTTGACCCAAGGATGCTTTGTCTCTCCCTGTTCTCCCCTGATTTCCTGTTTTAGCACATAGGGAAAACCACAAGATTTAGACTCCAAAAGACTTAGGATACAAGCCCATATACCAGTTGTTCGTGTACTAGCTTTGCATGTGCCAGCTCTGTGTGTGCACGTACATGCATATACAGGAGTGTTGTGCATACACAAGCTGGAACAGACAGGGTGGTGGAAAAATCTCTAGGTGGCAGCTCCTCATCACCACGGCTGGTTAGATTAGATGATCTTTGCGTAAAACCCTCTAACTTCGTCTACGTTAATAAGAAGATAATTGGTGTGTCTCTAAAGGTTAGGATTTGGATTAAAAAAAAGAGAAAGGAATCTAATGCTTCTTAACTGTTGGGTAAAGGCTCAGCTAGTTAATGATCTGATTTCCATTTCTACAGCACTTTACAGTTCCTATACAACTTTTACACACATGGGTCATATAATAACCTCATAAGATACACCTTATCATTTCCATTTTGCAGATTAGGAAAGTAGAGTCTGAAATTCATTCTCTTAACTAATTCAAGACCCCATAGCAAGTAACTGGCAGCATCAGAATCTGCAGCCGTGCCTGTCTGAGACCCGACCTGGGGTTCTCTCCACTACAGCATCCTCCTGTAGACCCTGCTGCCGCCTTCCCCCTCACTTTCCCCTTCTGCTCCCCCCACTTCTGCACTCCCCTGAGGTCTCCAGTCACATGTGGATATGCTCAGACCCCCCAGTCAAAGATCCCAGGCCTCCTCTCCAAATGGCCACCTCCTGCCATCTGCCTCAGGGACCAGGCCCACACAGAAGAAAGGGACAGGCTTGGTGTTGAGTCTGTCCCTGTGATAAGAACAAGAAACCATTACTCACTAGGGCCTGGCCTGAAAGCATATCATGTCTCAGACACACTGCAGCCCAGCTGTCCAACAGAACCACTTCTTATCACCAGGAATCTGGGCCATTGGCAAACCAGTGACCTCAAGGTAAAAAGATTCAGCCAAGTAGCTCCTTAGCAAGCCACAAAGCCTTTGAAGCCAGCCATTCTGCCCCAACTGGCTTGCCGAAATGTGGAATCATTTAGGAGGATGCAGTAAAGGGTGCCATCTGCAGTGATGAATCTAACTGGTGTCATCTTTATTTCCCAGGGGGAGCTTTGTGCATTCCAAGTAGGAAAGGGAGGTTTCCTGGCCCAGCCTTGGAATAAATCAAAGACAGCAGCTGACACCTCAGCTTTCATGGAAATGCTGCCATTTTAAAGCAAGGGACCCTTCCTTGATCACTCAGAAATTAGGAATGGCCAGTGACATTCTGAAGTTCTTAGGAGGGGCCAGTCCCAGGTATGGCTGAAATGACGGTCATGGACAGAGCCTGAGAACTCGGGTGTCCAGCCAGGAGGTTGGCAGGCAGACAAAACTGTGGGAGGACTGCCAGGCAGAAATGAGCCAACAGGTAAGAAAGGACAGTTGCACAAATTGAGTTCAAGAGTAAACATTGAACAAAAGTGGATCCATCTCAGGAAATTCATTCATCCACTCATGTATTCATTCATTTACCAAATATTTACTGAAATGCTGTTCTGGGTCATTAAAGTCTATCACTGAACAAAATCCACAAAGATCCCTGTCGTCATGCAGGTTGTATTCTGTTGGGGGAAGACAGATGAAAGACAACTAACTTAAAAAGTAAATAAATTACATAGCACATTACCATAGACACAAGAGCTAAATCTCAAGGAAAGGTTTTATCCTAAGATAGAATAAAAGGTAAAGGCAGGTACAGCTACGAAAGGGAAGCATTCAGAGGTGAGACTAGATGGCCCAAGGCAGGGGGAGGAGGAGACCACATGGGGCAGACGTGGAGAGTGGGTTTGTTCCGATGCCGCTCAGGGCATTGTCATTCATTCACTCACTCATCCAGCCAGTGGGCGTACATTGTCCACCTTTGTATATGAGTCACTCTGCTAAGCACACAACGTTTACAAGAGATGCCCAGCCTCAAGGAACTCACAATCCAGAGAAGCGGTTTTGAACACACCTGACATCATCCGGGGAAGATATTAAAATTCAAACTTTCAGACCTCACTCCTGAAAGGTCTGATTCTATATCATTGGTGTTTTCAACAAGATTTCCAGATGGCTCTCCAGAGATGGGTTTGACATATAAATACTTAATTATAAATAGGAAGAGGGGGCTTCCCTGGTGGCGCAGTGGTTGAGAGTCCGCCTGCCGATGCAGGGGACACGGGTTCGTGCCCCAGTCTGGGAAGATCCCACATGCTGTGGAGCGGCTGGGCCCGTGAGCCATGGCTGCTGGGCCTGCGCGTCCGGAGCCTGTGCTCCGCAACGGGAGAGGCCACAACAGTGAGAGGTCCACGTACCACAAAAAAAAAAAAAAAGGAGGAGGAGAGATAGACATAATGCAGACTGAAGGAGTGATCAGTGAGGGCTTCCTAGAGAAAGACTATTGATATAATTCCTCAAGGTGAAGTCGGAGTTGGCCAGGCAGGTTTGAAGTAGGGCAGTATAGAGGCCGGGGGGGAAGAGCACAGGCAATGCCACTGAGACAAGGTGGGTTACCCAGGGAATGGTTAGCATTGGGTGTTGCTGGAAACCAATGGGATTAGAGACAGTAAGGGAAGGTTAGCCAGGCGAAGTCCTACTGAACAGAACAGCTACGAGATCTGTTGGTTCTCCATTCCACAAGCTCACCTTTCTTCTTGAAAAAGACAGTAGGCAGGACTTCTAATGTGGACTTGACCAACCCTTGGCCATGACTTTCAGCCCTCACTTCCTTTGTTTCAGCTTAGTGTCCACCCACCGGCAAGCGCCAGTAAGAGCCGCCTCAGGACAGAATAGCTAACCTGCACGTGTTTGTTAGTAAATTCATTTCACAAGCAGTTGCTGGGTTTGGGAGATGCTGCACAGAGGTGACATTTAAGCTGGATCTTAAAAGTCTGTCAAGGGTACTCTTAAAACATATATAGGGTGTAAGAATGCAAACCTGTTTGGGAAACTGTAGTGGCTGCAATACGGTGGTTCAGTAATTATCAGGGGAAAGTAGGACATGAGGCTGATTTAAAAAAAAAAAGAAAAAAAAGGTTAAAGCCATATTTTGAAGTGTCTTGAATGACATGCAAAGGAACCTAAACTTTATTCTGAAGATAAAGGGGCCTTTGGTTATTTTGAAAAACATGCGTTGAACATCTGTTTTATGCCGGTCGTTGTGACAGGTACTGAGGACATGACGATGCTTAAGACGAAGGCAGTTCTGTCTTCTCGGGACTTAGGGTCCAGAGGAAAAGGGGGACAGCAGACAGTGCATCAGGGTGAGTGTCTAGCACGGCCCCAGCTGGATAAGGGACCCTAAGCTGGCCACCCTGATGATAGCTGAAGGTCATCCCTTTATGTCACCACTGACCCTCCAGTGGTCTTGGTCCTGCCGTCTATTCCTGGGGGATCACAAATGTGCTGGAAAACCGAAGACACAGACAACACAAGCAGGCCAGATTGAGGACATAACAGGGTATGGGATACAGACAAGCCTCACTTCTGGCTGCAAGTTCAATAGGCAATGTATTGGAATCAGTAACAGGAAAAAGTGGGCACTGCCTTCCACATTCCTCTGGCTCCCTGGTGCTGGTTGGCTCCCTGCTGGTCAATGAGCAGGGTGTAGCTGAAGATTGACTTTGGCATCTTTCTGCATTACACTGGAAACGAGTGTTTTTTAAATCTCAGTAGTGAACTACACCAAACAAATGCAATCACAAATGCCAAGAAGCAAAACCCACATAAATAAATGATCATTTTCCTTCTCACCGCTTTCGGAAAGCTCATTATATCTGAACTCACTAAACAAGATTTCAGAGACTATTTGTCTAGCTTGTAATTAAAGCACTAGTTTTCCCCAGTCTGAAGTCAAGTAAGGGGGGAAAACTTCGGCAAATTGTTCTCAAATGGCGTTCTTTCTAAATTACTTGGAAAATTTACATTGCAATCGGCTCCCCATTAACAGAGTGTATATTTTAAATTTGTGTTATTGTAGCTTAGTTAGCTACTTGCTACTCAAAAAAAAAAAAAAAAATCGGGAAGGCAGAGGATGGAGAATGCACAATGTCTATGTTCAATAACTGCTTAATGATTACATTGGAAGGTTCACATTTAAACAACTCCAGCACTCCAAAATCCAAGAGTGCTGCCTTTTCTCTACTGGAGGATCAGCCTACAGATTAGTATCCTGGATTTCTTAGAAGGGAAACTGGGAGTAGAATTATGAACTTTGTCCTGAAGGCTGTTATATGGTGCAATGGAACAAGATGAAAACTGCAGTTAGAAGGAGTTATGTCAGTTAAGATAAGGTCCATTTGAGAACAACAGGGTATCCAAAGTAAAACGTAAGTAAGACACAAATATATTTCTCTCACCCATAAAAGAGGTATGAAGATTGGCAATATAGAGCACGGTAGTTTCTTGAATTTTTCAGCACCAAAGTTGCTTCTATCTTGCTGCTCTGGCAACCTCAGCATACAGCCTTTACCTCAGAGTGCAAGATGGTTGCTCAAGTACCAGCCATCACAACTCCCAGCAGGATGGAAGAGGGTGAACAAACATATGCTCCCTTTGGAAACATCTTCTCTAAATCCCACATGATACTTCAAGAACACAGTCATTTCGATACACTGGACTGCATGGGAGATAGAAAATGTAATTCTATTCAGGGCAAGCACACATTCAGCTGAAATTTGCTGGTTGAAGATGTTTGCAAATAAAGAATTAAAAAATAAAGATTTGGAGTCGAAAATCAGTCTCTACTGGGGATAGGAAGTGGTGTACAATTTCTCAGCTCAAGGGGAGCACCAATCCAAAGGACTGGGGAAAAACTAACTCGAGCACTTGTTGGGCGCAGAAAGCCTTAGTGCTTCTAGAACACACTAACTGCTTTCTCAGATGTCTTGGGGTCCTCTAACCTCATTTGCATTCCTCTTGCTGAAAAAGAGGAAAAGCACAAACACTGTTTGCACATCTGTGAGGGAAATTTTGGCTCCTTCCCCCCCAGTACTAGCTGGTGAAATCTTCCCTTGTTCAATGAGAAGGAGTTTAAATCATTTCACATTTCAGATGGAATTTTCATATACATATATTCACTTTGATCTGATGAAGAAACATGCCTGGTACAGTTTTTCACGTTCCTTCAAATGACATTGGCAGGCTGTGGGCAGGCGAGAAAAAAAGAAGTTACTGTCGGTGGTGAGATGCCACGCATTTGCCAGGAGAGGAAATGCAGGCAAGCCAGAAATCCAGCATCTGGGAAACCACCCAAAGATCCACTGCCTGTTCATCCCTGCTGTTCAGAGGAAACCGCCCCTCTTTTTACAGAAGTTCTCTCCTTTGTTCCTATAAATTCTTCAAATACATATTCTTGAGAGAAGGAAAGAAGCAACAACGCAATGTCAAATCTCCTCTCAGATTCATGGGGTGGAAATAAGGGGGAAAATCACAGTCAAGTGTGGCTCTGTTTAAAAATACAAACCCAAGTGCTATTAAGGGGTGGTGTTAGAATGAGAAATCAAGGGTGGAAACACTGCATCTCCCAATCACATGGGTATCACTCTTTGCCCTGTGTTTGTGTTTATTATGCTAAATCAGCTTTTATCATTTCAGAAACAATCCTTGTTCATTTCAGATAATATGGAAAATATAGCAGTAGAAAAATATAAATGAAGAAGTTAAAATTCCCTATTGCTATGGAAGGTTCTCATTAAACTACCCTCTACGGGGCCTATCTGACCACCAAGTAATATTTTCCATTACTTTTTGGGTGGGATTTGCAGACTGGAATCATTTCCTACTGTTCTTAAGCAAAATATTCCAAGGTCTACATGAGTATGGTGTGTAATCCCTGGAACTATACTAAATATAAAGGATACTTCTAGCAACCTGGGCAGTCTAAGGTAATAGAGATAAGCCCACTCCTGTTACAAAATCATATATATGCTGAAAAATTATAACAAACTGGCACAGAAATGAACTCAAAAGAAGGAAAGGGAATTACAGGGTTTTAGTAATAAAAGAGAAATAAAACCAGCACGATAAGCCTGGACTGATGCTGGGAGGACCCTCAGGGTTTTAGACCAGGATCTGTGTCATAGATGATGAGAACAAATGTTCTGCTATCCAGGAAGGTAGAAAAGATGTGGCTTTAAGTCCATGAAAACTATGAACTGGAACTAAGTCCTTGCATAAATTCCAGATTCCTAAAGAGTTTTTCCTTCCATGAAAACTCTGCTGACTGCTCTGGGAAATAACTCTGTCAAGGGTATTAGATGTGGTTTAAAAACACCAATGAGAAAATAAAACCCAGGCCTGTGTCATAAGATCATAAATTAACATTAAAAAGTAGTCTGGGGGCTTCCCTGGTGGTGCAGTGGTTAAGAATCTGCCTGCCAATGCAGGGGACACGGGTTCAAGCCCTGGTCCAGGAAGATCTCACATGCTGCGGAGCAACTAAGTCTGTGCACCACAACTACTGAGCCTGTGCTCTAGAGCCTATGAGCCACAACTACTGAGCCTGCGTGCCACAACTACTGAAGCCCACATGCCTAGAGCCCGTGCTCTGCAACAAGAGAAGCCGCCGGGATGAGAAGCCTGCACACCGCAACAAAGAGTAGCCCCCGTTCACCGCAACTTGAGAAAGCCCACGCGCAGCAAGGAAGACCCAATGTAGCCAAAAAAAACCAAAAACAAAACAACAACTAAGAAAGCTTTAAATAAAAAGAAATGCTTTGCAAAATAAAGGAATTTGAGGGCAGGAACAAAAGCATGAAGTTCAATAAGTATTTGGACTAGGCTACCACACATATTTCCTCCTGTTAATGGGATGTACTCCAAATTTATTATTAATTTTTCGTTTTTTGGGTTTTTTTTTTGCAGTACATGGGCCTCCCACTGATGTGGCCTCTCCTGTTGCGGAGCACAGGCTCCAGACGCGCAGGCTCAGCGGCCATGTCTCACGGGCCCAGCCGCTCCGCAGCATGTGGGATCTTCCCGGACCGGGGCACAGACCCACGTCCCCTGCATCGGCAGGCGGACTCCCAACCACTGTGCCACCAGGGAAGCCCTTATTATTAATTTTATGAAAGTATTTGAGGCTTGGTTTGAATTTGTTGGCCTAGCAATGTTTTGTTTTCCAGGCAGTTATAATCTTTTAATACCCCAGTGTCCCATTTCAGATAAAGTAAATTTATTTATTTATTCTTTTTTTACAGAGACATCAGTGGTTTAATGGCTGAGGGAGCTTACACGTCTGAAACAAGGTCCTGGAGCGACACCCCACCGTGGGAGGCGCTTGGCAGGCAGGACGTGTTGGTAGCCTTCGTCCCGGGTGGGGGAAGGGGAGATTACCAGTTACAGGGGAATTGACATCAGGTGGGCATTAGTTACCACGGAAACCAGTCGAGGGGCACGCCCCTCACCGCCCCTCTGATAAGCTGTCACCAGCTGAGGCCTGGGTCAAGTACGTAGGAAGGGCACTCATGTGAGCAGGTGTAGGTGAAGCGGGCACTGGTCGGGCAGGCGATGGACAGGGAGCAAGAGGGCAGCCATCCTGACCACACTCTCCACCCCTACATACCCTGCACAACCCTTACATCTTGGTCCTCCCCTCTTCTGCGGGGTCAGGCATGTAGGGGGCACTGCAACCAGATGCCACAAATTCAATACAGACAGCAGCAGCCAGAGTATCAAGAATGAGATACCTAGTATGTTCAGAACAGTCATTTGCCCGGATATGGGCACATTTTGGAGCCAAGTGCTTACAAGGTCAGTGGAGAGGGAGTCAACAGCAGCAGTGCCCTGTCCAGTTATAAGGAAGGTAAGGCCACGTCTGGTCTTCACAGACCCAGAGCCACCCCATGGGGAGGGGAAGGCCTGCCTTTAAAAGAAATATTCTGGTGGCCTAGCCACCAGACAGACTGTGTTGGTCACAGTACAGATCTGTCACCCCATGTTATGTTGGGTGCCATTAGGGGTGGACCCATTAAATCTTCCCAAACAAAAAGCAGTTAATCCCACTAGCTGGACTTGTGTGTCCAGAAGCCAGCCTATTCCACTCCACCCAGCATAGCCCAGTGGAGCTCATAGGCAGTCAGTTGTACAGTAATGTTTACCGATGGGGGTCCTTCTGATGTACTGGCTTGTGGGACAGGAAGATGGTGAGAGTCTGTCTCCCCCATGGTCAGTAGTCCCCACAGTCACAGTAGCCAGGTCGATTTTTTGTGGAAGTCCAGAGGAGGACGACAACAGCATCTCGCTGTAGAACCAGCAGCTGGTCATTCCACAGGGAGGCCAGTGTTGCTGCTCAGTCCTTGAATAGATTTCCTCCCTCAGGTTAGGGAGGGAATGTAAGACATATAACAGGCACAACACAGGGAAGATTGTGACAATTCAGCAAAATACAAGCAGTAAACACATTCTGAGATAATACCACACCCACCTATGGTTTTTTGTCCTCGTCTGCAATACAGTTCAGAAAACTCAAGTTTTCAGTAATACAGGAATGTGCCTCAAATGATGTATACAATGGCCACCTAGTTTTACCTTGGATGTCTGAACCACAGCTACTCCATTTTGACTTTCAAATCCATCCCCTTCCTCAATGGCCAAAGCAGATGTACAATGCATGTCTGAAAGGCCACAAAACAGGCTGCTCTGATCAGTAAAATTTAAGTTAAACCATGTATAAACCTTCTGACTTCCTCAGACCTCAATATGTGCAGATTTTTCCATCACTGCCCCTTTTGACGGTAAATCTTTCAATAGAAAGCATTGATGATCAAAATATGCATCCCTCGGTGCTGGGGTGCTGACTCCTACCCTCGGCTCAGATCATGTCCCTCCGTGCTAGGCCTCCTTTATATTTGCCTAGTCATTCACTTTGGGGGAAAACTAACCAGACCTCATGAACAGGCTCAGAGGTATGTTAATGGGGAAACACTTTATGGGCTATACATTTTATCACTTACACCTCATTGTGACACAAGCATTGTACATGTGCTTTTAGCTGCAGACTTAAAGCAAGCAGTGTCACAGTTCACGAGTAGTTATACTCTGTGAACATTTCACTAGCTAATTTTCTTTCCATCCAGAACATCAGGGCAAAAGTATGGATAACATAATAACTTGCATAAATACAGACCTCATTGAACAGAACTAGAATTTAACATCCACTGAAACATAATATTGTTCTCTCTAAAATTACCCTCATCTCCACCAAATACAGCCAAATCAAGACTAATGTGTTTGCAAACCAAGTCTGGTCAGTTGATCATATAGGCTCCTCCAAACTGGCTGAGGTAGGACTCCCCAGAAGGAGTTCTCACACTGAATTCCCAACAGACTCTCAAGGCCAGGAAAGTCAAGTCCAAGGCCTGACATCAGGCTCTGCCTCAGTGGATTTCTCAGTCCCCAACATACTGAGATTCTTGCACATGCCAGAAGGACATGCCAGTCCTTCCCATTCACCTGACTAGGCTGTTCAGAACTGGAGTTCCCAATGTCTGGTGGGACCAGTCAAAGAGAAGAGAAAAATGTTTCAATTCTACCCACAGGAGTAATTTACCAAATTGCTATAAATCATAACCAACTTGAGGTGAAGGGCTTCCCTCTACCCTGTTCAGCAGTGTAATCTGACATTTATCAGGGACGTGTTATTGTCAAAAGGTTCTTCCTATGGATCTTCTTGAAGATGAAGCACTTACATTTGAAGCCAGGTCCTAGAGCGACACCTTCTAAAGTAAATTTAAATAAGAATTAATTGTAAGAATAAAAACTATGAGGATGATAATTTGGATTGATTTAAAAACAAGGTGGAACTTATGTCATTGGCTGTAGTAAGTGCTGATTAACTTTAGACTTTGTAAGAACGCCTAATACAACTGCAGAGAGCCATGAAATAATTGCAATAATTATATTTAACTTCCAAACAAGAAATGTGAAATAGATTTAGATAAAACTTAATCTTTTATCAGAAGGTGGAAAAAAGAGGGAAACAAAACTAGAAAAAGTTAAACATAAAATGCAAAATAAGATGTAGAAATAAGTCCAAATATCTGCCTAATCACAATAAATATGAGATTCTCAGATTTTACTTTAAAAATATGTTGTTTACACTTATACACAACTAAACAGAAATTCTAGTTTCAAAAGATATTGATGATCCATCCACAAGGCACTGTGGATATACCAATGAACAGAATAGATAACGCTTTATCTTTAGGGAGTTAATATTTTAGAAGGATGAAGTCATAGCAAACAAACAAACAAACAAAACAGACAAATACTGAATATCAGATATGCTTGAGTCTGTAGTGGGTTGGTAGTGTATCCCAAAATAGTTGAATAGTGTATCCCAAAATTCATGTCTACTCAGAACCTCAGAATGTGACCTTATTTGGAAATAGGGTTTCTGCATATATAATGAGGTAAGTTAACATGAATCATATTGAATTGGAATGAGGCCTAAATCTAATGACTGGTATCCTTATAAGAAGAGAAGAGCATCTCCAGAGACACACACAGGGAGAAGGTGTGTGAAGATGCAGGCGGAAACCGGAAGGATGTGTCAACAAGCCAAGGAACCCCAAGGATTGCCAGCAACCACCAGATGTGGGAAGGGAAAAGGAAGGATTCTTCCTTAGAGCCTTCAGAGGGAGCATGGTCCTGCTGATAGCTCCATTTCAGATTTCCAGCCTTTAGAGCTGTGACAGAATACATTTTCTGTTGTTTTAAGCCACTCAGTTGTGGTACTTTGTTACAGCAGCCCTTGGGGTCAAATATCATGAAAGCTTCCTCATGTAGGTATGATCAATGATTAACACCATTTCTAGCCTTTCCCCCTCCCTGCAGGATGTGGCGGGGAGCTAGAGCTGAAAACTCCAACCTTCTGATCATGGCTTGGTCTTTCCGGTGACCAGCGCCTCCATCCAGAAGCCATCCAGGAACCCACCCAGAGTCACCTCATTAGAACAAAAGATGGTCCTACTGCTCTTATCTCGGGAATTTACAAGGGTTTTAGGAGCCCTGTGTCAGGAGCTGGGCACAAAGACTAAAATATATATTTTCTATTTTCTCACAGACATCAAATGAGTAATTAATTTCCTCTTAGTTTCCTCACCTGTAAAATGGGTTTAATAATAGGATTAGTTTCAGGGAGGGATGGAGTGGGAGTTGGGGGTTAGTAGATATAAACTATTACATATAGAATGGATAAACAACGAAGTCCTACTGTATAGCACAGGGAACTCTATTCAATAGCCTGAGATAAACCATAGTGGAAAAGAATATAAAAAAGAAAGTGTATATATGTATATACACTTTGTATATACATATACAAAGTGTATATATGTATATATGTATAACTGAATCATTTCGCTGTACAGCAGAAATTAACACAACACTGTAAATACTTTGATAAAAAAATAGTATCCTCTTCAAAAGTTTGTTGTGAGAGTTAAATGAATTAATACATGTAATACATTTACACCACACTGGGACTCATGATAATTACCTATTAGGTGTTACCCTTTATTATGATAAATGCCCATGCTCCCAGGGTACCATGATCCTCTTTATTTTCATTACACACTACCTTGGGCAATTTTGCGGTTTTCAAAATTTTTTTTATTGAAGTATAGTTGATTTACAATGTTGTGTTAGTTCCTACTCATTTCTGCTACTCTCTATATACTGATGATGTTCATCTTCCCCTGGATCACCACACTAGGGACCATAAAGCTTTGCCATGCCCTCACCATTTACTTCTGATTGACCTCTCAGTCCTGCCTGACCATGCCATTTCTTTAAACTATCTCTTCGTTCAAGATCATTTTAATTATTGGAGGTCAAGGGCCTCACATCAAAGATATTTACTGGGCTTCCCTGGTGGCGCAGTGGTTGAGAGTCTGCCTGCCGATGCAGGGGACACGGGTTCGTGCCCCAGTCCGGGAAGATCCCACATGCCGCAGAGCGGCTGGGTCCATGAGCCATGGCCGCTGAGCCTGCACATCCGGAGCCTGTGCTCCACAACAGGAGAGGCCACAATGGTGAGAGGCCCGTGTACCGCAAAAAAAAAAAAAAAAAAGATATTTACTGATCCATTCCCTTCTACATCGCCCTCACTGTTGCTGGCGTCTTCGATCACTCAGTATTCTTCATACCAACTCTTTCAATATCCTTTCAGAAAGTCCCTTGTACCTTCAGCCAGTGCCCTCCCAATTCTCCCACAAATAGAACTGACTTTTCCAAATAATTATCAAGTTTTCCATAATAATATTAGTTCATATAATATTTTTCATAATTTAATTCAATGATATATCTCTAGTTTACCTATTCAGTAGGTCTAGAAAGACTTCTCTTAGTGGAATGTAAATTCAATCACATCGCTTCACTTATTTCAAATATATCAGCCATTCCCCATTGATTGCTACCAAATGAACCCAAGCCCCTTGGAATGATGCACGTGGTCCCCCAACAGGATCACAGAAGCCAAAGAGAATTACTCTGAGTTTTTTAAAGAGAGTTTGCTGCTTCATGTTTCCATGCCTTTGTAGACAGTTCTCACTCACCTAAAAGGTTTCTCCCTCTCTTATCTGAAGATCACCTACCTACAGATAAAAGGACAAAAATGACAATACAAATACTGTACGTCTCAGTGTATCTTTCCTACTGACTTGTGTCTTTCTTATTGCAAAATATTCAATCAACGTGGCTTTTAAAAAGTAATTAAATGTCTCATAAGTTTATATTTTTGTGACTTTTATTATAAAAAGATCCACAAATCATAAAATAATTAGTTGGCAAATCTCATGTCTCAATGTGGGGTTTACACAACCTGGTGAATGGTGAGTTTGAGATCTTTCTGGGAGGCACAGGGCAATTATTTAAGCTCTAGAGGCACAGGCAGGGAGTTCTGGATTGTTTTTTTCAAATCCAAACCTCAAGGACTCTGATTTTGCTATTTGAATTTTGTCTATGACCACATAATTTAATGAACTAGCTTGGATGAAAGGATTGATTATCCAACCAGCTTTTTCTCAAACTAAATTTGGTGAGTAAATGAACAAATCAAAAACCGGGATTACCTTTCCCTAGTAGTGTCTGAAAACACTAAAGTAATTTTATAAAAGAGAGAGTAAAAGAATAAAAGTAAAAAAGTAAGCTCTTATACCTAGTGCTTGGGATAATAATGAACCTGCTGTGTGTCCAGGAAACACAAAATAATTATACTTGTCTAATACATACCAGTCTTGTTTACCTAGAGTAAACCTACCCAAAAGATTCAAATAGCATAGATCTTCCTTTCCATACAGCACAATCTAAGTGAACCAGAATCACGCCTCATCTTACGTATTATCAGGGCAGAGAAAAAGATATGTGTAAGAGGCTGTAGTCACTATGGCCTAGACAGTCCTAGGTACCAGACAACACTCAATACATTGTACATGGACCAACCCTGCTAGGATGGCCGTGCTATGCCCATTTCACCAAGAAGGATACTGGTCTTCAGAGAAGTTAGGAAACCTGACGAACTAAGCCACACAGTGTGTAAACCAGGTGTTGCTCTTAAAATTATATGTGCTAATGCATATAAGGTGTTTAGAAAAATGACTAGCACATAGCATGCATTCAATAATAGTCAATATTAATATTATATATAATATAATGGGCAAAATTTGACAGTTTGCAAGCTATATGTAGTCATGCCCATTAAATCAAGTTTCAAAATAACAACAAAGAAGAAAAATTATGGAAAGATAAGCAAGAACCTGCTAGTGAGAAAGGATATTAGAGGTTTGGTGAGGAAGGCAGACTTAATCATACATTCTGATAGTTTGAATTTTTTAGCATATGCACATATGCTTTTATTTAAGAAATTATAATGTTCTTTATCTGCTATAAATTAAGATCAGAATATAGATTTCAGTTTTAGTTAGAATGGTCTCAGTAGAAAAGGATGACACGATGAATTACAATTTAGGTTGGGGGGAGGCTGTGGTCTGGGGGAAAAAGGTCACACAATGATTAATCTTAAAGTAATTCATCATCTGTTCCCATCTCTGTCCTCAAATTTCACACTATATCCCGATATCAGGCAGGCAGGGATCCTGTCCTCCAAGTTCTCAGTCTCAAAATAAATTTGCCCACAGATCCACTCAAGTTAAAAATGGTTACACTGAACTTCTGTTTTGCAAGTATTCATTAAATCTTAGTCCTGTGTACACAGGAAGTTTTGTTGAATTATTCCCTTATTTTGCTTCAAATATGAACTGCTTCATCATACTCAATAAACTTTTATCTATGTTTTATGTTGCAAATTTTTAAAGCTTTATGGAGGTTTAATTGATATACAGTGAATTACACATATTAAAAGTGTACATTTGGGACCTAATGAAACTTAAAAGCTTTTGCACAGCAAAGGAAACCATAAACAAGACGAAAAGACAACCCTCAGAATGGGAGAAAATATTTGCAAATGAAGCAACTGACAAAGGATTAATCTCCAAAATTTACAAGCAGCTCATGCAGCTCAATATCATAAAACAAACAACCCAATCCCAAAATGGGTAGAAGACCTAAATAGACATTTCTCCAAAGAAGATATACAGATTGCCAACAAACACATGAAAGGATGCTCAACATCACTAATCATTAGAGAAATGCAAATCAAAACTACAATGAGGTATCACCTCACACCAGTCAGAATGGCCATCATCAAAAAATCTACAAACAATAAATTCTGGAGAGGGTGTGGAGAAAAGGGAACCCTCTTGCACTGCTGGTGGGAATGTAAATTGATACAGCCACTATGGAGAACAGTATGGAGGTTCCTTAAAAAACTAAAAATAGAACTACCATACGACCCAGCAATCCCACTACTGGGCATATACCCTGAGAAAACCATAATTCAAAAAGAGTCATGTACCACAATGTTCAGTGCAGCCTTATTTACAATAGCCAGGACACAGAAGCAACTTAAATGTCCATTGACAGATGAATGGATAAAGAAGATGTGGCACATATATACAATGGAATATTACTCAGCCATAAAAATAAACGAAATTGAGTTATTTGTAGTGAGATGGATGGACCTAGAGTCTGTCATACAGAGTGAAGTAAGTCAGAAAGACAAAAACAAATACCTTATGCTAACACATATATATGGAATCTAAAAAAAAAATGGTTCTGAAGAACCTAGGGGCAAGACAGGAATAAAAATGCAGACGTAAAGAATGGACTTGAGGACACGGGGAGGGGGAAGGGTAAACTGGGACGAAGTGAGAGAGTGGCATGGACTTATATGTACTACCAATGGTAAAACAGAAAGCTAGTGGGAAGCAGCTGCGTAGCACAGGGAGATCAGCTCGGTGCTTTGTGACCACCTAGAGGGGTGGGATAGGGAGGGTGGGAGGGAGACGCAAGAGGGAGGAGAGATGGGGATATATGTATATGTATAGCTGATTCACTTTGTTATAAAGCAGAAACTAACACACCATTGTAAAGCAATTATACTCCAATAAAGATGTTACACAAATAGATAAAGAAATAAAAGTGTACATTTGATGAGTTTGGACATAGGCAAATACCCATGATACCATCACCACAATCAAGGTAATAGACATAGTACATATAGTTTAAAATATGGTGCTTTGTACTTCGAAGTTTATTAAGAGGGTATATCTCACATTAAGTTTTGTTACCACACACAAATAAAGGACACCAGGCAATTCTGGAAGATGTTGGTTTATCAATAATCTTCTATTGAATAAGAGATATTGACACTTATACTGTGTATTTTCTAACCTGTGAGGTTAAATACCATTATTGCTCTCAATTTGATAATCTGAAATGGAAGTTTAGGGTGACACTTTCAAGATCACACAGTGAGCAGAGGCAAGACCTAAACCCAGTCTGACTGATCTCCAAGGCCCATAGCTCAACATTACATAATGCTGCCCCAATAAATAAAAGTTATTCCTGTTTTTAGCTCTTACCTCCATTTTTAGCTTGACTCATTTTTAGAGTCATTGAATTCTCTCATACCTGTGAAAAATGTTTTAAGTGTCCTACCAACCACTGAAACAACTACTTTATATTTTTTACTCCTTAAATGTTTGACTATTACCTGTAAATAGAGCATATGGCCTGCTGATCTTTCAACCCATCCAATCGTGTTGCAGTGAGCACCCAGTGTAGACATAGACTCAGACAACCTCTGGACTGTTTTCCTTCCTGCATCCTTTAGGGCATCTCTGGGTAATACGTCCTATGTTTTGAGTTGAAATGATGAAGGGTACTTATCCTGAAATGAGATTAAAACATATGTTTTCACCTCTCCCTGTTGTATCCCTGAAATTCAAATACTCTCACATCGTCTGACTTAGTCTGAAGCCCGGTGAGGTTTTTTTCTTTTTCTATGTGCACATAGAAGCTTAAAGCCTGGCTCTGGGGCCAAATTGCATCATATTTCCTTTCAGTTGGAGTTTTGCTTTCCATCCCCTCTGCTGTGAGAGTGATCCCCTCCCAGAGCTGTGGAGCTTGGGTGCCATATAAATTAAAGTTTAATATGTTATTATGATCACTATTATTATCATTCCTGTTATTAATATTGTTCTTTTTAGCAGCTTTTGGGAGCCACTCCATCAGTGACATTTGGCTCCCAGCATAATGGATCTTTTTACGTACAGGCTTGTGGACTTGATGCCTGCTGTTTTCACTTCATGGAGGGCAATTTCCTGACATCAGGAGGCTTGTGGGAGCCGGAAACTGTGAGCCTTAGTTGTATTTTCCAACGTGAACCAAAGCTCTTTGGGTGACCAAGATGGAAAGACTCTGCCACAGTCACTGATGAAAACATCGAACCCACATGACTATTTATTCATTCATTTATCGAATAAAAGTTTGCCGTTCACTTGTGGACCACTTATTTTATTCTTTTTAAAGTCAAGTGTGGGCCAAGCTCTGCCGTAAATGCTGGAGATAATATTGTGAGCAAAGTCAATTACTCTTCCCGCCATCTGGAGCTACGTGCCTTACTATAATGTGTAAGACGCCGCAAAGATAAGTGCAAAGAGAGTCAGACCCATGAGAGTGATGGGGGCAGAGTCTGCAGGTGTTGGAGATGACGTCTTTGAGCAAAAGTGATGATGGGTCTAGAATCTGAAGGATGAGTGGAAGTTGACCAAATACAGGAAGAGAAGAACAGTCCAGAGAGAGAAAACAGCATGATGCGCAAGAGCCCAGTGTAGGAAAATGAGATGAGGTCCTAGTCCTGATTCATCAGAGGAGGCTGTGCTAGCAAAGGCATCTGATGAGGGCTGCCACCTACAGACTGGCAGTGAAGAGACATGTGCACACTGCTATATTGAAAACGGATAACCAACCAGGACCTCCTGCATAGCACAGGGAACTCTGCTCAAAATTATGTAATGATCTAAATGGGAAAAGAATTTGGAAAAGAATAGGTACATGTGTATGTATAACTGAATTGCTTTGTTGTACACCTGAAACTAGCACATTGTTAACCAACTAGACTTCAATATAAAATAAAAAGTTAAAAGAATAATAATAAGAATAAAAATGAATCACCCATGGATATGCATCCTACCTTGCTCCTAATCTTGTAGGGATATAAGACATCCCTGATGGAGTGTTAAGTCCCACACATTACATCAGTGAGAAAGGGTGATTAGATTTCAGAGAACAGTGAGACAGTTAACAGCTGTAGGCTATTGGGAAAGTTCCCCGAAGCGCCGTAGAATTTGAACATAAAGATGCCCATCCAGCTCCCTGATCGATGTTGGGCCTGGGCGGCATGGAACTGGGAGCCACCACCAAGAGTTCAGTGTGGGCATCAGGACAGAATAGGAGTTGGGAAGCTGCCGGGTATAAAGTGAGGAAGGACAATCAGGGGACAGCATTTGGGGAGAAAAGGACCCCAAAAGTGAGGCAGATCATCTAGGTAAGTTGTGGTCTGGACAGAGGAGTCCTTTTGAGGGTCGGTGGGCTAGAATCTGGGCCACGGGGAAAAGGGAACATGCAAAGTGGAAGGTGGAAGATGATGCTTGGAAAAACTGCTTGGTCAGCAGGAAGCAGCCCAACCCTTTTTTGTCAGGCTTTGCAGGCCCTGGTGTGAGAGGAGAGGAAGCCACAAAAGGGCCCACCAGCCCAGACAGCTGCCCCCCAGCCCAGGCACAAGGCCACACTGCTTTGGCAGGCAGAGCTGAGTCAAGCATCTACAACACCTTTCAACCCAATGTTACTTTCTTGCTTTGTCTTATTTTTATTTATTTTTCTTGTTTTTACCAAACAACTCTCTTGGCCGAGAACAACTCAGCTTTTCCAACCCTGAGGGATTGAGCAAAGCAGCAGCTATGGAGAGAGAAGTCTCTGAGGTCCAATACACAAATGGCCACATTTTTCATGAGCCTGAGGGTTCTCGGATGGTAACTCCCAGTAGTTAAATACCCTCCAGAAAGTAGCAGAACGGAAAATTACTTGTTTTCTTTGAGTGTTTAACCTAATTTATAGAGAATGAATTCCCTTAACCATTTGAAAGATTTTTCTGATTTAGACTCACTGCTAAGTTACTTTGGAAGTTAAACTCAAAATTGTTCTCCCCTATTTTCCTGATGACTAGGAATCCCAAGAAGACTGACCCGGTATGTCTTAATGCTGCCTTATCTGCTCTCAAAACCTCTTGAGCAGCCTCTTCCATTCTCGTTTTCTTTGTATAGTTTGAAAATGGTTCCATAGCACCTTCATGTATATTTTGTCATTTGTCACCACCATTCTGTTGTCAAGGAGCTGTTTCTAGTCACATTCTACAGGTAAGGAAACTGAAGTGCTGTGTGATTGAGGAAATTTTCTAAGTTCCCAGAGACCACTCAGGTGTCTGATCCCAAGTCCTGTGCTCTTTCTGCTTCCTCGTGAAGACTTTCTCTACAGTTTGAGCACTGGAAAGCCCAGCTCCTCTTGGTAGTCACAGCCTTCCTAGGGTGTCAGAACAATGTGGAGATAGGTACTCGGAGGTGTGTCTGGTGTACCAAGTCACACTCACCTGCTCCTTCACCCTGCATGACAAAGGGAATCAACTGTTTGTGACAAAATCACTTGGAACTTCAGGTGACCTGTGAGGCATTTAAACTCTAGAGGCTTAGTTTTGGTAATTATCAGAATCTGGCTGTAGCCATTCAGTTGTTCATTGAAAAGATGCATTTATTTATTGCATGCTTTTTCTTAAGTAGGCACTTGTCTGTCAATGTCTTTATTTTCTCAAGACCCAGTCTAATTTAACTAGATTAATCTCTCTCAACTGGACCTCTAGAGGTACATTTAGTACATGCAGACTTACTCCTGTATGCACTTTACACAGGACATTTACTGATGCACCAAACGTGAAGTCCAAATTGGTGAAGTTCAGTCTCCAGGTATCTTTCTTGCTCTCAGTAAGACAGACCTAATATGTGCTTCTTCCATCCTCATTCTTCTAGCTATAGCTCTCATTCCTTCTAAGATTCAGCAAAATGCATTCCTTTTTCTCTCTCTTGTTATATGAACTTCCACTGTGGTTAAATACCAAAAAATAGAATCCTGGATGCCACTCTTTATACAATCGCAAAATCTGATACAAATCGGAACACTATAACATGTGAACCCTCATCCTACCCAAAAGCAGATGATTGTAGGAAATAAATCAATGCCCATTTTTTGTCACTTTCATAGGCTAAGTGCTTTAACAGACCCTCAACCCCTGCCCCTAACATAAACCATCCTGAAGAGGACATACCTCTTAAAGCATTATCCTTCTTACAAAAGGTAATGTACATCTTCAATTATTTTCCCATCCCAAGTAGCAAAGGGGAAAAAAGAATCAGAGCTAAAGAATGGTGCATGTGAAGTCACTATTTTGGCAGGAAATTGGGAGGTTCCCTAAAGGCTGATGCTGATAACTTGGACCTGTGGGACAAAGTTGAGATGAAAGCCTTGGGCTCCAGCACTGAGCCAAGACTTTTGAGGAGCATTAAAGTGGTTTCTGGCTGGTAAGAAACCCCTGAAAGCCAGAAGAAACATCTGTGCTTCAGAGGAAAGTTTCCCCAATGATGTTCTCACCGATTCTGATAAATTAAGATCAAGGAATGATCTCAAAATCAAAGATCAGAAAGTACCCTAGATACCAAACCACCACGGATGAGAGTCAGCAGAAAGTAGAAAGAACACATTTACATCTCTATGGATTGCAGTTATTGGAATTGGGAGATACAGAATATTAAATCACCATGTATAAAATGTTTAAAGAAATAAAGACATCACCACAAAGATGAGCAAAACAGGACATTATCAGGAATTATGAGGCAGATATGAAATACACTCCAAATTATATTCTATAATAACCTAAATGGGAAAAGAATTTGAAAAAGAATAGATATATGTATATGTATAACTGAATCACTTTGCTGTACACCTAAAACTAACACAGCATTGTAAATCAACTATAGCCCAATATAAAATACAAATTTTAAAAAAAGAAAAAAAAAGTTCTTTAAAAAAAGAGAAAAGAAAGCAATATATTTATGGAAAATAAAAATTCAGGGCTTCCCTGATGGCGCAGTGGTTGAGAGTCCACCTGCCAATGCAGGGGACACGGGTTCGTGCCCCGGTCCGGGAAGATCCCACATGCCGTGGAGCAGCTGGGCCCGTAAGCCTGCACGTCCAGAGCCTGTGCTCCGCAACAGGAGTGGCCACAACAGTGAGAGGCCCACGTACCACAAAAAAAAAAAAAAGAAAAAAAAAGAAAAATTCAATGGGTAGTGACTTTATCATGGCCATGTGAGAGATATTATTACCAGACTTATCTTACTACCCTAAGCAATGATAAAATGTATCATCATCATCATCAACAACGAGGCATGTTTTTTTAAAATTAATTAATTTATTTTTGGCTGCATTGGGTCTTCATTGCTGCATACAGGCTTTCTCTAGTTGTGGCGAGCGGGGGCTACTCTTCCTTGCAGTGAGCGGGCTTCTCATGGCGGTGCACATGAAGAATTCTCTTGTTGCAGAGCACGGGTTCTATGTGTGCGGGCTTCAGTAGATTTGGCATGCGGGCTCAGTAGTTGTGGCGCACGGGCTTAGCTGCTCCATGGCTGGTGGGATCTTCCCGGATCAGGGCTCGAGCCCATGTCCCCTGCACTGGCAGGCAGATTCTTAACCATTGTGCCACCAGGGAAGTCCGAGGCATGTTTTTAGGAACTGAAGAAGAGCCAGAGGAAGACTGTGGTCTTAATAAGAAGAGAAACATCTGATGTGAGACTATGACAGCCCCCCACCTCCTGAGCCACCTCCTGAGTGCATGTTCCTAACCACGGAGCTGCACCCAAGCAGAATGCTTGAGTTCAGCTGAACTGAGGTGGGTATATAACAGTGTTTGTAGTTGCTGGAATTTGTGGGGAAGGCAACCAGAGAGGAGGAAATTGTGCACAGAGGTGGCCCCAGAAGTTTGCATGAGAGTCATTGCAGCTCTTAGCAGAAAGTCAGGATGGACACTTACAGGAAGAAACTCAGCATGCTTAGTAAAGAGTGGCTGCTGCAGGGCTGAAGGCTGAAAGGCAATCTAGAGACTACCCAGTGCTGGAAGACACTGCCATTCCAAGTTAGCAGAATGGAGAGACTTCACTGAGCATTCCTGCATGCAGCTGAGACCCCAGAAAGACCTCACTTTAAGAATTAGGTCTTCTTTAGTGAGAACAATTTTTTTATTAATAAGGGGAAAATAACAGGCACTTCTATCATAAAAGGTATAAAAACCAATATGACAGGATAGAGAGGATACAACCAATAATTTAACTGTCTTCCCTCTAAAGGAAGACCACATGATCTATAATTCCTACAACCTATCACTCACAAGAGCCACCATGTAACAAAAACTTTTAGACATGTGAGGAAGCAGGAAAATACAGCAAATCATTTAAGAAAAAGAAGTTAATAGTAACAACCATGAAATAACACAGAAGGAGAAAATAGCAAAGAACTCTGAAAGAACTATAAAATATGTGTAAGGATTTAAAAGAAAATATGGGTATAATGAGTGAATAGATGAGAGATTTCAACAATGAAATGGAAACTACCAAAACAATGGAAAGTCTATGAATAAGAAAGTAAAATATTTTAGAAATAGAAATTTCACTGGATGGGCTTAATAGCAGATTGGAGACAACAGAAGAATCAGTGAACTTGAAGAAAAATCAGTACAATGTTGAATCTGATGAACAAAGTGGAAAATATTTTTCAATGATCAGGGCCCTGATGAGATTTAAGATAATTTCAAATAGTCTACCATATGTGAAGTCACACCCCTTAGAAAATAGAAGAGAATGAATGAGGCATAAAAATATACATGGAAATTAAATCATGGCCAGAATATCCTCAAATTCAGTTAATAATGATAATAATAATGACTTTAACTTAAAGATCCAGGAATTTACTCGGCAAATTTGCTGAGTAAAATGAAACACAAACATAGACATATCATAATCAAATGTCTGAAAACCTAAGATGAAGAGAAAATCTTTAAAAAAAAAACAGAAAAAACACAAACGAAACCTATACATTGAGAGGAACAACGAAGCCAGGAAGATTGCTTAATGGAAACAACAGAAGTCAGTTGACAGCAGAATGACATCTTTAAAATGCTGAATAAAACAAAAGTCAACCCCAAATTGTATACACATTTAAAATATCTTTCAAAAATAAGGACAAAAGTAATACCTTTACAGAGAAACAAAATCTGAAAAAAACTGTGGACAACTGACCTACACTGAAAGAAATGTTACAAGAAGTTATTTAGGCTGAAGAGAAATGATACAGCTAGAAACTGAGATCTATCACATAGATAAAAAACCACCTGAAATATGTATATATGTAAGTAAATACAAACATTATTTTTTTTCTTTTATAGTTTTAGCTCTTATGTTTAGGTCTTTTATCCACTTTGACTTAATTTTTATATATGTTGTGAACTTTTTGTTGAAGTCTATTTTTTCTTCATTGAATGGTTTGGCACTCTTGCTGAAAATTAGTTGACCAAAAGATATACAGGTTTATTTCTGAACTCTCTATTCTATCTCCATTGATCTATACATCTAGCCTTGTGTCAGTACCAAGCTGTCTTGACTACCACTGCTTTGTAGCAAGTTTTGAAATCAGAATGTGTGGGTTTTCCTAGTTTATTCTTGTTTTTCAGGATTGTTTTTATTATTCTGAGTCCTTTGCAATTCCATATGAATTTTTTAATCAGCTTGTTGATTTCTACAAAGAAGACATCTGGGATTCTGATAGGGATTACACTGAATCTGCAGTTTAGTTTGGGGAAAATTGCCATTAAAATTGCCAATTGTTAAGTCTTTCAAACTATGAATGTGGGATGTTTTTCCATTTATTTAGAGCTTCTGTAATTACTTTCAGCAATTTTTTAATAGTTTTCACAGTGTAGGTTTTTCACTTTTGTTTTTTGATTTTGTTATTTGTTATTATGAATGAAATTGTTTTCTTAGTTTTGTTTTTGTATTGTTCATTGTGAGTGTATAAAAATACAATTGATTTTTTTATGTTGATTTTGCATCCCACAACCTTACTGAACTCATTAATTCTAATAGCTTTTAGTTGATTATTTAGGATTTTCTATATGCAAGCTCCTGTCAGCTGTGAATAGAGAGTTACTTCTTCCTTTCCAATCTGGATGCCTTTTATTTCCTTTTCTTGCCTAATCTCCCTGGCTAGAACCTCCAGTAGACATTGAATAGAAGTGGTGAAAGCAGACATGCTTGTTGTCTTTATCCTGATCATAGAGAGGAAGCATCCAGTCTTTTACTATCTTCTTCCCTTTTACATGAGCCTCTAATATAGCCTTCTTTCTCTCAAATGCATTTTCTCACATACCAAAAATTATGCAAATACCAAGGGCACACTAATTTTTATCAAAACTACTTCCTATTCCCAAATAATCCAAGTTTATTCAGTTATCCGTGGTTGGAGAAAAATGGATGTATGAGAAAAAGTGGGTCGCGTGAGGGGAAGAGAGGTCATGAGGCATCCCGCTTTGGCATTTAAGGAAAAAATAACTTGTTTGTTCCAAGAAAAGACAGTTGTGTTCTGAGTGGCCCTAAGCTTTGCTTTTCTTCTGGGTGCCCATTAGCCTCAGATTTACTGTGGGGAGCAGATGTACTGGCCCCAAATCAGCAAAGATAAGAGGCTTCTTGGCGAGAAATAGACAAAGAGGACTGGAAGCAACAAAGAGGGCCAGAGAAAGAACAGGAGAAAATGCTGTCCTAGCAGCAGTAAATAAATCATTTTTCTGAAAAGGATTTTGGCTAAATTGCCTCCCGGTGTCTATTCCCACTGGGCACTTTTGATCAGAAAATGCAGAGCATCGTGAAAAGAGTTCAGAGATGAGAACTGTGTTTCACTGAAAACCTATCGGCGGTTGCAGAGGAGGCAGCCACATTGCTAAACGTGCATGGGGGCTCCAGTCACACTCCCTGATGTACCACCTAAGTGACCTTGGACTAGAAATAAATACACGAGTCTCTCTTTATCATCTGTAATACAGAGACTATAACCTCTGTTTCACAGAGATGAAGGGTTAAATCACGTGATGCCTGGCTCATGATAGGTGCCCAAATTATGTTAGCTTCTTTCACCCTTTCTTCTGATAGCATTTTACAAAACAGCAAGTTTTAGGGACATCCCTGGTGGTCCAGCGGGTAAGACTCTGTGCCCCCAATGCAGGGGGCCTGGGTTCAATCCCTGGTCAGGGAACTAGATCCTGCATGCATGCCGCAACTAAGAGTCTGCATGCCACAGCTAAGACCCAGCACAGCCAAAATAATAAATAAATATATATATATTTTTTTAAGTTTAAAGAAAAATAGCAAGTTTTTTTTTCAGCATGGTCCATACTATTTTCATAAAAATCCTACCAATTATCAAGAATATCCAAGACTTACATTTAAGTCCTACCTCCTGAATCTAGTAAACCGTCAGCTCACTCTGATTGCTTCTCTCTCTGAATCTCAGTTTCCTAATCTATCACCTGGAGAAGGGGCTGGCCATTTTAAAAGATCCCTGTGATTAATTCTCAGTTTTATCCCCAGTGCCTGGTCCACAGCTGGTCCATACAAGACATTCAGTCAGTATTGGCTGAATGAATGAGGCATTGGCTGAACATTGAAATAATTCTACCAGTAGGCAGGATCTGGCCACCAGACTATCAGGTATCAATTCTGAGATCTTGGAACAGACACTAGAAGAAACAGGCAAATACTCACTGCCTTGGCTAAAGGTGCTGCAAAGTGTTGGCATCTGGGGATTCAGACAAAACACACAGAAATCCTCCATCCTTTTCAAATTCTGACTCTATTTCATTTCTCTTTTGACCTTCAGAGTTTAGACAGGATTGTCACTTACAAAGCAGAGGGCACAGAGAGCTTAAATAAAAAGTTCTACTTGCTTCAATGTACCACTGGGTCTCCTCTTCTTGAGACTGCTTACTTTATTCTTTCCTCCTTTCCCCTTTGTCACATCTTCCTTCTCTCACACCTGCTTACCTTCTCCCTGTTCTCATTTTGACTCTCTTTCTCATCTGTAAAATGGGAATAATTGAGATTTTTGCCTACTGAGGATACTAGGATTCTCTGAGGATTAAATAATTTGTGTGATAAGCTTATTGTAACACACATAGTAAGTATCGTGGCACATAGTAAGTAAGAGCTCAAGAAGTGACCTGTCATTATTTCTATCACATTTAGCCCTTCCAAGAACCTTAGCAGGTAAAAAGCGACTCACCAGGGCCAATTAGAAAAATCTAGATCTGGATACAGAGGTCTTCTGATCCTACAGCCCATGGTGATCCATCTTCCCAAGCTGGAGGAGAAAACGGAGAGGTGCCTGGAATTGCATTTGCCCACTGAGACAGATAGCAAAGGAGCTGGGAGGAACCAACCCAATCATGTAAAATGCAGCCCAGCACCACAGGAAAGGCACAGTACAACCACCACAGATATATTTATAATAAATGTGGGCAATGGAGCACAGGCAGCCAAGTTAAGCAAGGTTTCCAATTTGTAGGGAGCATCTGTACTGGGTTATAATCAAGTCCAGGTAGACAGGCAATATCCAGGAGACACATCCAGGCTTGAATGTTCAGAGACACAGCTCTGTAACACAGGAGAGGCTACAGCCAGGCAGAACTACATTGACAGGAATCATAGCCAATGACTTGGGATGGAGACGAAGGCTACAGCCCTATTCTAAAGACAAAGGCTCTCCAAGAATGAGGATTGGGAGGAAGGGACTGAAGTGACTTAATAATGAAAAGATATATTTTACTGACCATCTGTCATTTTCCAGGTGTCTTACATTGTGATTTAATTTATTTCTGACTTCATCTCTTTACAGTAGGTATGGTTATCTCTAACAGGCAAAGAATAACGAGGTTCAGAGAAAGCAAACAATTTCTCCTAAATTATATAAAACTTACTTGTCAGCAAGTAAATAAGAGCTAGAAATTCACTCACTTCTATTCAGTGCCAAAATAAGTGCTCTTTCCACTTTATCACTGATGTTATAAATTATATTCAAGGTATTCAGAGCCTCGTTTCTTAGAGAGTTCTGGGGGCAGGTCTGTGACCTCAGATGCAGCAGACATCTAATAGTCACAGCCCTGGGGAAGAGCTGAAGTCAAGAGCTTTTCCGGGTCTGCAATTCCCTTTTGAGGTCCTTCCTTCCCTCCCTCCCTCCCTCCCTTCCTTCTTTCCTTCCATTCTGGTTCTGCATAGTCTTCCCTTGAACAAAATTAATTGTGCAAAGGTGCAAATGGGCTTTCCTTATCCCTGCAAGGCACATAACCTTGTCCTTCAGCCCATCTCACCTCCCACCTTGATTTTCTGCCCTCCCCTTCTGTGGAAGGCAAGTCCTGGTGCCACCAGAGTGCTTCTCTCCGAAGACACGCCCCCGGACTGTGTTTCATCAAACAAAGTCATCCAAGCAGAATAAAGGAGTGATGTGCTCTCAGGGGAATGTTCCCATGCAGATGGTGTCAGGGCAACCCATCACCAAGAGGGAGGCACAATGGAAGACACCCTACCTCACACATGTTACCTGCACTGCAATCTCCTGAAGCAGTCCCGATACCCACTGATAAAGCCTCCTCTCTATAATCAGGTGGATTTTTTTCAGACACAGCTAATCACGTGCAAGAAAACAGCTAGATATTTACTCCATGTGTTGGCTATGTAGTCTGATGAATATGGTACAAATAAACTTCTGTATCAAAATAAAGCCGTCTTTCAAACCAAAGTTTTCACTTAGGATTAGTTTAGATGAAACAATAAGAGAAATTAATCTCACTTAAGCCTCATAGTAACCCCCTGAACGCAATATCAATATGTCCATTTTACTGCTGGAAACACTGAGACACAGAAGCTTGTGAAACTTGGTCAAAGTCCCAATGGTTTTAAGTGACAGAAAAGGGTCACGAAACAGGCTTGACAGGCACTTGTCAGTTGTCTTCCACTCCATCATGTTTCATCCAAAGAAGCTCATTCATGAAATTAAAAGAAAATAGTCATATTTTGAGAGGAAGGGAGTTCCTTAGATAGTATCTAGTCCACTTCCATAAACATACGGCTTCTCCTCTATGGCTGAAGAAACTAAGATCCAGAGAGGCAAGGTCCATGGCAGATCTGGAACAGGATTCACGGCATGTGAGAGTTATTGTGATGTGCTTCCCAGACCCCACTTCCAGAACCAAGGCCCCTGGGTCCTGCCTTGGGAGCACAGAATGCTAACCTCTAATGGCTGATGACTGAGAGGAACCTCCTGGCCCAAGGCCAAGTGCCCTCCTTGGGAGTGACCTGCGTCCAGTGACTGTTGGACGAGTGGCCACAGAGTCCTGGCACCCTTGCCTCAGATCCCAGCTCCAGAGCCCCGTCCCGTGCAGGATCTGCTGAACCATGGGAGCAACGGCATCACAGTCCAACCTCTTCCTCCACCTAATTCCCACACCCTTCCAGGCTTTATTCTTGAGGGCAGAGCGCTTCTCAGTGAACTTCCTGCACACAGATCACTGTCTCGGACTCTGTTTCCAGTGAATTTGATCTAAAACAGATGATGCCTGAAGTGGTGCTAGGAAACCAATGCTAAAATGGGCTTGAGAGCATATTCCCTGTTAAATGAGGAGCCCACTGCTGGTGGTTGGTGAAGTACCCATTACTGTTTGCATTCCGTTAACAGTGTAACCGTTCAAATTTCTCCAGTGGAACTGGGGTCGGGTAACTGCGGAAAGGGGTGTGCTGGCTGGTACAGTTGCTCAGCTGTTTGAGAGTTTCCAGAGAAAGCGGTCATTGTAAGGAGTACGGCAGGTGATGGCTCCTGCCAAGAGATATTTACTATGCCTTGAAACAAGACAGCGAGAGGCTGAGGATGACTGATCATCAGGGTTTTTTTTGTTTTGTTTTGTTTTGTTTTGTGGTATGCGGGCCTCTCACTGTTGTGGCCTCTCCCATTGTGGAGCACAGACTCCGGACGCGCAGGCTCAGCGGCCATGGCTCACGGGCCCAGCCGCTCCGCGGCATGTGGGATCTTCCCAGACCGGGGCACGAACCCGTGTCCCCTGCATCGGCAGGCGGACTCTCAACCACTGCGCCACCAGGGAAGCCCACCAGTTTTTTAAACTGTGGAAGTTAGAGCATCATCTTGGCAGCATATCTGGGGACGTCCACCTCCTCCAGATGGAGGACTCAATTAGGAGGGCTCAGGAGCTCCAGAGAAGGTTGAATTCCTCAGCCCAGAGACACTACTATGCCTACATCAGGTCCCTAACTGGGAAGTTAAGGGATTTTGAGATTTGGGATTGGAATCTCAGTCAATGATCATGAAAGTCTTGAATTCCTAGACTCTGTTGAATTCCACAGCTGGCACCTTCCTCTTTCTTGAACAAGATGGAGAGGCCTTTGATTTGCAAAAAATATGAGCCCGCTCAGGATCTGCCCCCATCTCTTCTCTTGGTCAACAGATCAGTAACAAGTCAAGTAATAATATAATGTGGCCGGGGAGGTGTAGGGGTGCTGAGGGAGCACAGGCATTGCATGTTTAAGGAGAAGCAAGACTAGCCAGCATTTGGGAGAATACATACATATGCAGAGACCGGGTCCTGAAGGTGCCGGATCAAGGTGGGAGGGGCAGACCATAAAGTTGGATAAGGGCCAAACACATGTTAAATATTGTGATACAATGTGCCAATAAACTGGCAAGGAAATAACACCCACACACTGATAAAATGGCTTTTAGAAATGTGGAAATAAATGGTTAATACTACATGAAGTAGAAATGCCAGAAGTGCTGTGGACGATGGTGAAGAGGATCAAAAGACTCAGTGTGGGCTTCCCTGGTGGCGCACTGGTTGAGAGTCCGCCTGCCGATGCAGGGGACACGGGTTCGTGCTCTGGTCCGGGAAGATCCCACATGATGCAGAGCAGCTGGGCCCGTGAGCCATGGCTGCTGAGCCTGCGCGTCTGGAGCCTGTGCTCCACAACGGGAGAGGCCACAACAGTGAGAGGCCCGCGTACCGCAAAAAAAAAAAAAAAAAGGCTCAGTGGAGTGAGGCTTCCAGAGTTAATAGACCACATAAGAATAAGAATAAGAAGCCCACTGGCTAGCTCTGTGTCTGTTCTATGTTCCAATGGAGAGACCCACCCCCACCAGAGTGATAATGAATGCACTGATGAGACAGGCATCATTGGGACACTCAGCGGTGGCCACCCTCTGTATCCCAGGCCTGACAATAGGACATGCCCCTACAAACGATGGCAATGGGCACATGAGGGTCCTGATATAACAGGTGCCAGATGGAGACACTTAACCCTTTGAAACGAGATGGGCACGACTGCTGTAAGGAGAGGCAAAGTCAGAATAACAGCCAGGGTGGTCCCACCTGCAGAGTTATGGTGATGATGGTTACAGGACAAGATAGTCCCACAAGTATAAGGAACTGATTTCTGTGAACAATCAAATCAACTTGGAAGCAGAGTCCTCCCTAGAACTTTCAGGTGGGAACCCAGCCTGCGAACACCTGGATTCCAGCCTTGTGAGACCCTAAGCAGAACCTAGCTGAATCCACCCAGACTTATGAACCACATCACTGTGAGATGATAGATGGGTGTTTGATGCCACCAGATATGTGATAATTTGGTAGGCAGCAAAAGAAAACTAATGTGACCGCTGTATACTATAATGTCCCCAATTTGTAGAATACAGGGTCTAGGAGCCAAAGGGCAGAAATAGGACAGTGCTTCTTAACCATAATGCTCAGTGATGCACTGTCTCCTGTCCCCAAAACATAAGGCTCTGTAGTCTAGAGGGTCTAGTTCACATAGGAGAAATGCTTGCATCAGGAATACAATGAGATTCCCATTCGATCTTCAGCCAAGGCTACAGACCAATCACTGCAGGTTCCCTGTGCCAAGAGTCCAGCAGGCAAGGAAATGAGTCACCATCCAGGTGCCACTGACCCTGATCATATCCAGAAGACAGTGGGCTTGTCCAACACGTGGGAGGAGGTGGAAAAAAGGTTTGGCACCTCAGTGATCTACTAGGGTGCCTCTTGGTACTCTCATGCCAAATGGTGACAGTAAATGGACAAGCACAGCATTCACATCCCCCAAAAAGGTTGGTAAACACGGACATCAGGGATGAGAGACCGGGACACACCACCAGGGAAGTCCCTTAGGCCCGCAGATGTGCTGAGAGTGAAGGAACCCGGGTCAGCCATGGAGAAAGGAGACAATGGGCATCAGTTGTATTCTCAAGACCTGATGGAAAAGATCTTAGGGGAGAATAGTTTGTACTATTAACATTCCTACTATAACTTGCCCGAGGCAGAGAGACCAACAAGAATCTTGGAGGAGCTGTTCCCAGATGGGATCAACTACTGTACAAAGCAAATGGACCCAAGTGCTGCAAAAGATGGGCTATAGTGGCCAGTGTGGCACAAATCCTACCCCCACCTCCTCAGCACCAAAATACTCTCTCTTCCAGCTGCAGGAAGTATTGGCTGCTGAGCTCTCACAGCTGAGCATCTCTAGAAGAATGAATTGTCCTTGGCAAAGAAAACTGCCTCATCTTCCCCAAGGGTAGCCTACAACCAAAAAACCGTTCAAACATTCAACCCTTCTGCCTCAATTCTGGGCAGGTCTGAGGGTCATCCTACCTCCAGAACGCCCTATAGGACTGGTGTTGCAGCTGCATCACAGTGCAACCTGTCCTCCGCTCAGTCCTGCTCCCCTCACCCCCTTAGAGAAGTGATTCTCAAGAGCATTTCCCAACAAACTTCCCACACACAAATCTCAGAGTGCCTGAAACCCAACCTATCATGTCACATGTTTTAATGGAAAAAAGTCAGGCTTTGGAAACAGGTCTAGATTCAAACTAACTCCAAGTTTTATAACTTTGGGGACATGACTGAACTTGTCTGAGCCTCCAGACCCTCAGCAAAAAGGCCGGGGGTGGGGGACAAGTCATTCAAATAAATGTGTGATCATATCGTCAGTTATTATTCTTGCCATGTGTCATTATTGTGAGTCTCTTTCATCTCAGAGCATTAACAAAGAACCTCAAGGAGCTCAAGTTTCCACCATTTCATCTCAAGAGAGTAGACACAGGGAGAGTAAAGGCAGGAGTGGGAGATGTCATGTGTTGAGCTTCGTTGTTTGGATTTTTTTTTTTTTTTTTTTTTTTTTTTTTTTTTTTTTTCCTTTTGCGGTATGCGGGCCTCTCACTGTTGTGGCCTCCCCCGCTGCGGAGCACAGGCTCCGGACGCGCAGGCTCCGGACGCGCAGGCTCAGCGGCCATGGCTCACGGGCCCAGCCGCTCCGCGGCATATGGGATCCTCCCAGACCGGGGCACGAACCCGTATCCCCTGCATCGGCAGGCGGACTCTCAACCACTTGCGCCACCAGGGAGGCCCCGTTGTTTGGATTTTTGATGAAGTGGAATTTGTATCTTCCTACTGCTGCTGCTGACATATTCTAACCATCATAATGGATCTCACATTAATCCATCACATCTTTATAAAAACGATCATGTGATTTTTCAAAAGACTGTAAATTGACTGCAAGGAAGTCCCTTTTGGATTGTCGTCCCATCCTTTGGAAGGTGAAGCCATGAGAATAAGAGGCCCAGGACAAATGCCATTCCCACCCCCCAGCAGCACTGGAACACTTCTCCTCAGGCAGCTGTACCCAAGCCTTCCAGGCCGCCTGTTTTTTACCTCCTCAACCTTCCCCCACCTCCTGGAGATTATTTTTGGAGATGGAGCAAGTTGTTTCAACATTGCAATAATTAAAGAGCAATCGCTGAGAAAAAGCAAACATATTAAATCCAAATGCATGTGGGATGTGGCACATTAGGAGGCTGTTGCTAGTTGGCAGACAAGAAGTTATTTTTAAAGTTCCAAGACTGTGCTTCCAAACTTGATTCCCTCGCTACCCAAAGTCCTGGGAGTTTTTTCAGTGAGGGCTGCATTTACCCTTTTGCAGGAAATCCTTGGGACTGATGCTGGCTGCAAACTTCAAACGGACTCATCAACTTAATTGTGCCACATGGCCAGGAGATAAGTACGAGTGCAAAGATATTGCTGTGTGCTCAAGAAGTCAGACTCAGCTCAAATATGCAAGAGGGGTCATGCTATCCGTAGGGAAGGAATGAAGCCAGGAAGTCAAGAAAGCTGCAGGCAGCACAGTGGAGCATACATAATCCAGAATCCAAAGGCAGGAAGGCTCTGAGCTTGAAACAACTTTACTTCCTGTAAAACCTTTTTGTGTGTGTGTGCTAAGCCTTTTGCTGTAGCTGACACTTAATATTTGCCTAGAGAGGAACTGACAAAAGATTCTAAACCATGATTTATAAACCTTGTGAGTTGCATATCATAACAGAGGAGCAACCAAACTAATAATTATTGGTTAATAATAAAAATTGTTTTCTGCTCATGCTGGTTTCAATTCACAGTGTCCAGCTATTTTTAAAACATGAAAAGGAAAAGTAAAAAAAAAAATTTAAGTTTATGGCACTTAAATCTTCCTCCATTACTTGAATGGATTTAAAGAGAAAGAAGAACTTGGAGCTGATGTTAGTTGAAATTCTAACGGACCATAATTTTAAAATTTCTTCCTCTAATTAAAATGGAAATGACTGTTCCAGTGTTGAAGGAAAAAATTATTTCTGGTTATTGGTAAGCAGAGAAGTAACTTTCTCCAGTAATAAGTAACTTTATTCTCAATGTCATGTTAATGCACTGGTTTCTCTTCCTCTCTCTCTCTCTCCCCACCCCATGATAGCATGAGCAAACAATAATTATAATAGTGATAGATACAACCTTGGCTAAGGAGATTAAGCATAATCATTATGACTATGTAAAAAGGGAAAAGAACCCTATTTTTTGTTTAAAAAAAATCAATGAAGAAAAACTATTCATTTTGGGCAGAGTATCTAGAACAGGTCATTGTGTTTAGTAGCTTATATTTCTCCTCCACCAGCATACTGTATCCCGTTAAAAATTGGAGAATTCAGCAAAGGCAAAACTATATCTTCAGTGGCTAAATCAAACTCTTAACAGGGAGCAAGCAGAGCCTTAATAATAACAAGTTAAAGTATTCATAAAATGTATAAAGTAGATGTTTATTATGATAGTATTTATTGACAAAAATATAATATTAATAATAAACAACTCTATGCTAGGCCTTGGGCTGAGGGATTTTTTTTGTCCTTTGAACCTTGTGAACCATTCCAAATGAAGTAAGTAAAAAAGAATTATCATCTTTATTCTACAAATGAAAATAATGGCACAGGGTTTCCCTGGTGGCGCAGTGGTTGAGAGTCCACCTGCCGATGCAGGGGACACGGGTTTGTGCCCCGGTCCGGGAAGATCCCACGTGCCGCGGAGCGGCTGGGCCCGTGAGCCATGGCCGCTGAGCCTGCGCGTCTGGAGCCTGTGCTCCGCAACGGGAGAGGCCACAGCAGTGAGAGGCCCGCGTACCGCAAATAAATAAATAAATAAATAAATAAATAAATAAATAATGTCACAAAGAATGATTAGGTAATTTCCATGAGCTCTCCCAGCTCGTAAATGATGGAGCAGGTATTTAGACCTACGTGGGCTGACCACCTGTTGACAAGATTAGTCTGAAGGTTTTTTGGTGAGTGTGATTGTGGGATGTTGCCTGCAGCTGAACTGCTGGGTGCACCTCAATCTGCATCCTCCCATTCTTCCCTTTGTATAAGAATCCCTGACTTTAGCTGGGCCCATAACCACCCACAGAAAATATGTCCGACTTCACCTGCAGCCAGGTGTGGCCGAGAGATGAGTTTCTGGGCACAGACAGTCCTGGAGAGGATGTGCCACACGCCCCGGTGAGGTTGTGCCTTTAGAAAGGATGGGGGACCCCAGGCCCTGCGCCTGTGTTTCTCTCTCTGCCTGTCCCCCGACACCACGGCAGAGTAGGGATTTCAGTAAGTCTCAATCTGATCAGGGAGACGTAGCTCCTTCCCTCACCCGCTGTGGGGAAGTGCTTTCACTGAGGCTGTGGATGGTCGATGTTCCTACTTGCTAAGACCCAGCCGAGCCTCTGGAGCACTGGAAACTGTTAGCTACATCCTCCTTCCAGAAATCATTTCCCTCTTGGGTTCTGGGAAGGCTCTCTCTCCTGCAGCTCTCCTTCCAGTCCCCAACTGCTCCTTTTTGGCCCTTGCCCCATCTACCTCAATATTGGGTATTTGGCCAGAGTCCATTCTGGGCCTTCTTTTACAATTTATTTGGACTTCCTAACCATTCCACAAATGCGGTTCACTTCAGTGCCGTCTCAATACCCATCTCTTAAATGGCCCCCTTCAGTCTCTACCTCTCCTCTAAGCTGCAAACTTCTAGCTATAATGGCTTATCGTGGCTGCTGGAAGCCTCTGTCTCTATGTCCTACCTGCAAATCTAACTTTAACCTGCCCTAAATCCACCTACAAGAAGGACATCCACCTGGCCTGTCTTCCCTCTGTTTTCCTCTCATCTGAAAGTATCCCTTTTTTTTATTATTCATATTTTTTATTAGTTTCTGCTTTATAACAAAGTGAATCAGTTATACATATACATCTGTTCCCATATCCCTTCCCTCTTGCGTCTCCCTCCCTCCCACCCTCCCTATCCCACCCCTCCAGGTGGTCACAAAGCACCGAGCTGATCTCCCTGTGTGAAACATCCCTTTTTGAGATACCCTTGACTTTCAGTCCTGGAATAAGACAAGGAAGGAAGCCTTGTACATATTATACAACATATATAGAGAGATATATAAAATCTATATTACCTTATATACCTGCATACAAGGTAATGGCTGTACAAGTGGAAGAAATGGTATGATATGCAAACTTTCCACATACAAAATTGGCCTGAGAATCCCAAGTGTCCAGCAGGCTGCACTCGTAATAAGGGGAATGGGCTGCACTCGTAATAAGGGGGATGGGCTACCTGCTCGAGGTCAGTTCCAGATCCTGGAGGGCATGCAAGTCACTGGATTCCCCAGCCTGGGAGGGCTCCCTGGCTATCTGTCCCATCCACCACCTTTGGAGGCTGACTCTCCCCAACTGGAAGTGACCCCAGCCACTGACCTCGGCCAACAAAATCTCTCATATTTGCAAAGTGCTTTAACATTTTAAAAAACCACTTTCAGATCTGTCTTTTGTTTATGCCTTTGTCTTAAGCCCCAAATCTGTCTTGGGCCCATCAATGATATCCTTTGGTGGCATGAATCTTCTAGTCATCAGACATGAGTAATGGAGTCACAACCACTTAACATTTCACTTCCCTTGCGCAAGGAAAAAAAATGTATTCTAGTTTAGATCAAAATTCTTTGAGCTGATACCTTCCGGTGTACCCCATCCATCAGAGGAGTGGACATTGTTGACACAGATATTAACAAGAAACAAACAAGCAAAACTCACAGAAATATCTCATTGACACATGACATTAGACACTAGAGATCCCTCAGAATTATCTTTTTCTTGCCCACAGTCTTCTCTTTTTATTCTCAACCTTCTTCTACAACACTTGCTTTCTTTACTTGTTAGAAAAGCATTTTCTCCTATTGTTATTTCACCTGGACCTTAATGCCTTCAAACCGAGAGTCCACAGACCAGCTCCCCTCTACCAAAGAGGACATCAGTTGAATAGTTTAAGAGATGGGAGGGTGGCCAAAGCAAGATGGGCCAAGGTCTTCAGGGAGGGACAATACAGGGTTGGAGGAGACAGCATTTTAATCCTGTGTCTGGGAACAGAACTTCCCATGCTCTAAATGCATGAGAAGATGGAGCCCAGAGAGGAATGAGGAAGTGTCCCACGGATGCCACTGGCTTCCCCAGATCCAGCCATGCCTGATGAAGATACAGGCCTGAACTTTCCAATTACCTCAGTCATTGCATGCTTTCCCCCACTGAGACCAGTGTATCAAGGACGTCTCCTTGCACCCTTACAGGTGTGATGCTCTGTTCCACCGAGATCTCAAATATCCTAATTCTGCACTCATTTGCTTAAGCGGTTTATGTTCATTTCTCTCAAGACCCATTTCCTCATCTGTACAAAAATGTCATGGTCGCTAGAAACCTAGGTGTAGGGGATTTAGAGGCAGTTCTGGGTGCTATTGCCACCCACATTGAGAGGTGACCTCTAACACGTGGAGTGAGGGCTCAGATGGCAGCCCCACACCCGGGTTTGAACCCACCGTGTCACAGTCTAGCTACGTGACCTGAAACATGTTCCGAATGTATCTGAGCATCATTTTCCTCCTGTGTAAAATGGGAATAATAAAAAAATAGTAACTTACACAGGCATTCTAAGGACGAAGTGAGCTAGTCTTTGAAAAGCACTTAATGCACTGCTCAGAATATAGTTAGTGCTCATTAACGGTAGCTATTCTCAATATGATGAATTCTAAACTTATTTCATGCTTTCTCGAAGTAGAGGTTCCAGCAAAAACCCTAGCTCTGAATAATACTTCAGAGCAAATCTATCTATCTATACACACATACATACATATACACTGTATGTCATATACATATATACTCTCTCTATATATACACTTATATACATGCATACATATACATTACATATATAAAAATACACATTCACATGTATATATAATGATCCTCCAATTTTTCTGGTATGAGGTATTACTACTGTCCTCTTTGATCCTCACAACAACTTTACGGTAGAGGCAAATATACTGTCCTTCTTGACAGACAGATTAGGAAACTGAGGCCTGACAAAACTGAGTTTCCAGCTATTTCCACAGCTGGTGGCAGCACGACTCTGACAAACTTCCCAATTTACTGTCACACAACTCAGTTGTTTTCTTCCCAGCAGACAACAGTGCCTAGACAAATTTTCAGGAGCAGCAATTCATTCATTCATTCATGGTTTTTGCGGGGGGTGGTTTTGTTTGTTTTTTTTAAGTAGCAGCAGCAGCTTGCCTTCTGAAACGGGAGAACTGGACACGCAAACCTTTTCACGGCGAGACGTGCTGGAGATTAAAGAGGTAACTGCCCTTCATAATTCACACTCCCAAGTGGTGAAAAATAATCAGTTATTATCGAGAGGAAAGAAAGAGAGAAATTTATAGCCAACCGTGAAAACTTAATCATTAGACCCAGTGACGTTGCTCATATTAACTCAGCCAAAATAAATCAGCCGTAAATCTGCCGCTGACTTCAACATGGCATCGGGAAGATAAATCAACGGGGCCTGGCATGAAAGAGTCTGTTTGTGAAACAGAATTATTAGTAAGTGGGAAACAGAATCATTAATAAGTGGTAACCCGCGACCCTACCCTTCCCCTGGCGCCCAGGCCAAAACCGCATCAGCCCAACAACAAAAGTAACAAGACTGCAGATTTTTATAACCAGCAATTAGAGTACCACAGCAATTCCAAACACATTAATGACTCCTAAAAGGCCCCAGGTTGTCTTTCTGTTAATTTTCCAGTGGATAAATTTGCTACCAGGTGACAAGTTGAGTAAAACTTCATTAACTGAGACTGCCCGGGGACCACAGTCTGAGTTAGTGAAAAGTGCAAATTTCACATTTATAATCAAGGAAATATGTTGTCTGTGCTTCTGAGAACACCGGGTAATTGGAAGTAGGTCAGCAAACGTTTTATTTGCGTCACTGTGTATATTTGAAAGCAAAAGGAAAAATATACTGATTTTTACCCAAAAATTATTTTTCCATAGAGATTCTTAGATCCATTTTAATAAAAAGATAAGATTTTTGTTTATAATTAGCAGACCGATTGTTTACAAATGGCACTACAGATAATCGGGAAATTTTTTTAAAAACTCTTTAAATGTTTCTCTTCTCTTGCACTTCTGAAGTCTTTCAACGTTATATAATCTGGTTAACAATCTTCTGTGTCTTGGGTAACCTTTAGGCTAGTATTTTTCCAAATTAGTTCTTATAAGTACACTAAAATTAATTTGGTCACATAACACATATCTCTCCTATCTGCCTTTCTTTGCCCTGGCCTGCACTAACTCATTTGATGAAGTCCCACAGATTCTGCCATGGTTGCTTCCTCTAAGGATTTGTTAAAACATATTTATTGTCTGTCCATCCAAAAAGATCCCCTCTTCTCACCTACTGGTGCTGCATATGAAGCTGACTCTTTCTAAGTGACTACAGCGTCAACTGCCTGCTGCCTTTTCTTTCAATATTTGTCATCCGAACATATCACATGTTATAAGGTGGCGCGGAGATCACTCTCCAGATCTCCCATTTATCCTCTACTTTTGCAACATGGGTGGCAGCATCTCTATTTAAACCACAACAAGAGTGTCGGGAGGCCACCGGGTCCCCTTCATCAAGACTGTGCAGCCCTCAAACAATCGGGCAAATCTCAATGAACCAGCCTGGAGTGTGGGCACAGAGGAGTGAACCAGTGCATCAGAACATGTACACCTCAAAACAACCTTCTGAGCCAGGTATTTCCACCACTTGGCAGATGAGTAATTGAGAATTGCAATAACGACCCAATTTCTCAAGATGTCACAGTTAATACCTGACTGAGTTGAGATTCAGACCCAAGTCCATTTGAATCTAAACGCCATGAGGAGAGAGAGATTTAACTCACTGGGTGTCCCTCAGAAACCCAATTTAATTTCAATCCTCATTGGAAATCTTTCTGCAGGACATCAAACAACGCCCTGCCGAGGAAGAACGGAGAACAAAGGCGGCCCTCTTCACAGGCTAAGGAGCCAATGAGTGCGAAGGATGCATGACCGGAGTCAGTAGAAGAAGGAGGTACAGGAGATTGGGCAGATGCAGCCTGGATCCAAGAAAAATACATGGAGATGACTACCTTGAAATAAATTCCTGAAATCAGCTTCCTATGTTTTAACTTTTCTTCCTTATGGTAAAACTTCAGCCGAAATAAATGGAGACTTCCCTGAGTATTCTATATAAGGACCTAGTCCTTTAAATAAGGAATGAGGAGACAAAATCATATAGAACATAGACTTTGGAATAAAACAATTTTGATTCCACAATATGTATCGATTACATTTGAGACAAGAGCTCTCTGTCTCAGTAACTTCTCAGTGAAACTTTGAGTTGATAATACCTATTCTTTGTGACGCTGTTAGTTAGATTAAAAGAGATAACACATAGGGAACGTTTCCCTCTCTAGCTGGCATGGAATTGTGCTTAGCCTAGATACCAATTATTCCTTCCCTTCTTCCTTTTATCTCCCTGCATCTAAAAAATCGTATGTGTCAATAGACCCAGGTTCAATTATTCAGTCTAAAAGGGAAGGAAACATGTTATTCTGGAAAGATCCTGGTTCTTAACAATCGCTGTCATTTGGGACATCCATCCTCATGAAAAAAAAAATAGGAATGATAATTCCTATCCTAAAGGATTGTACATATAGTGTGCCCAGGGCAGTGCCTGGCAGGCAATTTTCTATCTTTTTGACTTGAACAAATGATGTTAATAAATTATGTTCATTTTTAGGACCTCAATTTTCTTACGTTTATTTATTCTACAAATTATCATGAAGCACCTTCTATGTGACAATGTTGGCGATACAGCCACAAACAGGTGGATAAGGTTCATGGTCTCATGAAATCATATTCTGGTGGGAGAAGCCACAAGAAATAAGTAAATAGTCAAAATAATGTGAGACAGTGATTCAAGCTGGGAATAAAATAGCCAGGATGATGTGAAAGAGAGGCACCATATGGAGAGTAACGTTGCCTTGAGGATCCTTCTGATTCTAATATCCTGGCACTGTACCTTCCGCTAGAACTTAGACTCCAGGCTCCTGATGCTGTGTGGGTGTTCTCTGCTCTAACCTACTGCCTGTACACGCCCTGGGTTCTGGGCACAGAACAGTTTTCTGACCTGGACAGTGAGGGGCAGTAAGCTGTAATGAAAAGAGCTCAAAGTCTGGGGGGAGAAGTTCAGGGTCTCATTTTACCCCAGCATCTCCCCAAACAGTAGGAAATGAAGCACCTAATTGCCCTGCTATTATGCCTCAATTCTCTTGTCCATGAGGCAAATATTTTTGAAACTCCAGTCTTATTTACAGATTTTTAGTTGTATTCTCACCATTTATCAGCCCCCAACCAGACAGCCAGAGAAGTGCTTCTCAAATTTTGTGTTTAAGATTCTCCAAGGAATCTTGTCAAAATGCAGATTCTGCTTCAGTAGGTCTGGGACAGGGTCTGAGATTCTGTTTCTAATATGCCTTTCGATGATGGTAATCTATTATTCCAAAGACCAAACCTTGAATAACAAAGAGTCAGACCACACTTCATGTGTATTGCTTCTAGGAAGGGATGATGGACAGAGAGCAAAAGGGTAAAGGAAAAAAAATCTCTTCCTGTTGGTTTTAAACTCCCAAAGATCAAGTTTTCTCACCCTCCGCCCTAGCTGAGAAGATGGTCCCCCCAGAGGGGTTAGGAAAAAAATAGACAATTGACAAGCAAGCACAACCATTAAGTTGGTGGGAAATGGAATCCAGGAAGAGGCAGGTGGGGAAAGGAGCTGAGTCTGAGTATGTAGACAGCTCAGCCTCCCCTCCTAAGGGCACCTCTATGCCAGCACCCGGGAGTTGCATGGGCATTGAGACTCCCCTTAGGTGCGTATGCATCACTGCACAAGGAGCTACTGGTAGTGTGGATGATGGTGGTATTTATTGTGGTGATGGCTAGCCGTAATGATGGCACTGGCGGTGGAGGAGATGATGGTGATGTGGGTGGTGATGGTGACATTAATGCCGAGAGTGGCAGTGGTCATAATGGTGGTAGCGGTAGGGATAGGGACGGGGATGGTAAGGGTTGTGGTGGTGGTATTGATGGTATTTATTTACGGTCATGGTTTGAAAGGGAAAGCCTCTGAACCATCCTCGCACAGCCCTGACGAGAGCCAGCGTTAAGATCCCCATTCGGCCAGAACATCGCAAGTCACAGCTCAGTTGCATCCATAAAATGGGCACAATGAACCCTAACTCATAGGCTTGTTTTGCACAAGATGTGAGCTCACGCCTACTGCAGAGCTTGAAGAAATAAAAGACTACATACGTATATACATTTTATCATTATAAATCTATATGCCAAAATCACAGAGAATCTCTGCTTGTTTCTCTCACTCATATTTGCCTAGAAACAGGTAGCCTCTGGAGTTATAACTCTTCAACGCAGAACCTTCTGAGAACAGGTTCTCTGACACTTGGTTTATCCAAAGGAGGCATTTTTGGCCCAGGGCCCTGTTCAGAACATCTTCAGGTCACACAGCTCGGGTCACTGCCTACTCTTCCCACGGCCAAGTCTGCATAAATTTCAGATCCTATTACTCTTTACCATGGACAGGAAAAAAAAAAAAAGCTCTCCTCAAAGTTTCCTCAATAAATGTTCAGTGAACAAGAGGTCAAGAAGTGTGAGGAATTGGGGCCTCCCTGGTGGCGCAAGTGGTTGAGAGTCCGCCTGCCGATGCAGGGGATACGGGTTCGTGCCCCGGTCTGGGAGGATCCCATATGCCGCGGAGCGGCTGGGCCCGTGAGCCATGGCTGCTGAGCCTGCGCGTCCGGAGCCTGCGCGTCCGGAGCCTGTGCTCCGCAACGGGGGAGGCCACAACAGTGAGAGGCCCACATACCGCAAAAAAAAAAAAAAAAAAAAAGAAGTGTGAGGAATTAATTATAAACACTCTGCAGCTTGCCTTTCCAAAATGAGAAAGGAAAAAAAACCGAATTTTAAAAATAAATTTTAAGAAAAACAAATGGAACTTTTTTATTTCAAATGGAACTTTTTTTCATGAAAAGCTCTTTTGATACCATCCCCAGAAGGAGATACATGCTTCAGATTAAAGCCATGAAGAATGGCATCGTCTAGAGGGAGCTCCCGCTGGATTCGAGGGTAGCTGTGAGTTCCTCAAGCTGATAAACTGTCTATTCAGAGGCAGTGGTTGACCATAAAACATGGCGGGGCCTTGACGCCATCACCATCATCCAGTGAAACAACTCCTGCCTCAGTGTAACCGACGTTAAAGTCAGAGAGAAGGGACAAGTCCTATGGTGGCATGCTCTTCATTCATCCTGGTCTGCCTTCCATCTCCCATTACACCCTGCAATTATTTTCTCTGATACAATTTCATCATTCTTCTTCCTTTATTTCATTTATCCATCTACCTTATTATTTCATTTATTTGCTATACATTTACAATGATCTGGAAGATTTAGAAAATGTTTAAAAGGTACAGATATTCCTCTGCAGTGATGTTCAGAGAGATTATATAACACTAGAAATGTTTGTTCTCACTCATCTTAAATTGTTGCGAAAAGACACCAGAAAATCTTGAGTATCCACCCTAGAGGGAAGAACCAAGAGATTTCCTCACCCTACTGGAAAGGCAAATCACATTTTTCAGTTAGGATAGAACAGGTTATACTGAAGCAACAAAAACACTCCCAAGTCTCATTGCGTTGACACAATAAAAGTTTTCTCACTCATGTCAAAATCCTCTGAGGGTCATGCAGCTCTTGGTGACATTCTTCTCAGTGGTGACTGGGGCACAGGCTGCTTCCATCATTTACCTATAACCTCCAAGACACACGTCTTCCAAGGAGACTGTAGACAGGAAAGTGAGGGCTGAAGGATCTGCAGAATGAGTTTAAGGGCCAACCTTAGACCTTGCTTATACTATATCTGCCTATGTCTAACCAGCAAGAACCTAGACATATTGCCCCAGTGCAACCATAAGTGTGGCGGGGAGATAGAGAGACACTCATGGGTATTCAGCGAATGTCGAGTCTTGCCACATCCATGGTCCAGGAGTCTGACCCAAACCTCTCCCTCATCCTCTGACTTTTATAACAGTAGGCCCACCCTTGGCACCCTCTGTGTGATCTACACTTGCACAGAAGGCTTCCGTGAGAAGGCGCTGGAGCACACCCGACTTCTCACACTTCACGTCGCATCTTTGAAAAGGGGCAGCACAAAGTGGTTAAGTGCTGGCCTGGGACTACCACCAACCTCCCCGACCTGTCCATGACATACCCTTGAGCAAGCCTCTCGAGTTCTTTGAGCACCATTTTTGTCCTCTACAAAATAGCAATGATCATGCCTCCTTCGAAGGCATTACTAAGGATAAGTGAGACGATACAAGTAAACGGCTCCTTGAGGAGTTTTATACAGATTGCTAATGATGTTTATTGTTTCCTGTGACAGGTTTCTACTCTTCTACATGGATCTCACCCTCATTGTCTTCACACACCAAGAGTGAACGCCCAACGCAAAGAGAGGTTTTGCTATTGCTCCCTTTGTTGACAGAATGATATACTTTCATCGTATGCATCCATCAGCAGTGCAGCAGTGAGCTTTCATTCCCAGGCCCAGGTCAGCAGAATGGTTGGAAATTCTCTACTGTAAATGGGTTCACTCTGGGGTCTCGACTGAAGGGGTGGTAGTTCTATCCAAGAGCATGTTCTCTCCGGGGCGGAGGCTGGAAGCCTTCGTGCTCCTTATGGTCTAGGCTTGGAATGGACCCTCTGTCCATCCGCTCACATCTCAGATGCCAAGGCAAACAGCAGGGCCACACCCAGCACCGATGGGGTGGGGGAATGGAAGTGCAGGGTCGTAAGGCAAAGGCACGGGAAGAAAAATCAGAAAAAATAACACAATCTACCACATACTATCATCTATTTCACTCCAAATTCCTCCTAAAAACCATTCCCAAATTGGGAAACAATGTAAACGCTGGACATAATTTTAACTAAAAACTCCATTGCATAGATAAGTAATTAAAGGCCCAGAGAAGGCATCGACCCACTCAATCCAGTGTCTGGTCGAAAATGCCAGCTCTTGATTGTGAAAGGGCCCTAGAAGGGATAAGACGGTTGAAATCATTCCATGAAGCCTCCAAGACCATCTGTGTCAGGTGTATTGTGATCTGACAGAAAACGTTGCCATGTAAGTCTTATTTTCTCCACTTTACAAACAAGGCAGGGGAATCAAATTACATGAAAAACGTATTTGAAAGCCACTCTTTTTTTTAAAGAGAAACTGTGTCCAAATTGTATTTGCTAGTTTGCAGCATTTGGATTACAGGTTTATCTTAAATGCGTAGAATAATATATTTAATTAACACTTAAAAGTGAAGTGAAACGTGGGAGAATGACCAATAGGGATTTCTGTGGCGGGAGCCAGGTTGGGGAAGGCGTTGACGAGAAGGAAGGGAAAATGCTTTTTCCACTAACGTAACAATTTGAGAGCATTTAACTATGGCTTGATTTTGGTGACTGCAATTAAAACACTTTCTCTGGGGAATAGCATGTCAGAATCCCAATCTAGGTTAAGTAGACACTGTCTTTAATAAGAAGTCTGATGTAAGATAAGAACCATCCCTACATTATAAGGAGAAGGGGCTGGAGGCGGGGCAGTGCTATATAATTTCCTTGAGACAAAAGCTAAACCCTCTCAGTCAGCAGACTTCAATTAACAAATCTTCCCCACTGGACAGATGAAGAAACGGGAGAGACCCAGAGAGGCTAAATAACCAGAATTCAGGTCACTTGAGCTCGATGCTCATTCCTTTGTTGAACAATTACTCATTGGAATTTATCTGTGCCAAGCAGTTCACTTGTCTCTAGGACAGAGAGAAATAAGCCAGAAGTCTCTGCACTCAAGGAGTTTATGGTTCAAAGAAACAGATCATCAAAATAATAGATGGTCAAAAAATATGTACACACACACATAATTTATATATAATATATTAATATATTATATGTAATATATAAATATTCTTTCCACTAATATAAATATCACACGACTGTGAAGTCATAGACACTCTGGCTACACAGGTGCATATGCTAAGCCACAGGAATCTCATGCCTACATAGACCCACATACGCCAGGACAGACTCAACAAAAGGCATGTTCATAGCAGCATGATTCATAGCAGCTCCAAATATAAAACTGTCCAAATACGTGTGAGCCAAAAGATACGTAAATAAATTATAGCATCATCACCCAACGGAACGCAACACTGCAGTAAGAGTGGACAAATTACAGCACACACAGCAACATGGTTGAACCTCTCAAAGCATGCTGAGTGAAAGAAGCCAGGCACAGAAGTGTGCAGGCTGCACGATGCCATTCAGAGGAAGCAGGGGACATACATCAACCTCTGCTGGGAGAAGCCAGGGCCGCAATTACCCCTGGGGTGGCGAGAAAAGGGAAGGATGGAAAGAAAGCATTAGGATTCTGGACAGGTGGTAATGCCTGTTTTCTTGATCTGATGGTGCTGGTGACAAGGGTGACTGTAGTTTATGGAAATTTATTAAGCCAGGCCCTTAGGATATGTGTGCTTTTCTGTGTGCGTATTGTAAATTACTTGGAAGTATTTTTAGAAATGCAGTAAATGATGGCCCCATCCACTTCATCTCTTTAGTAATTCTCTGATTTGCTTTCTTTGTCCTGGGCACAGCCAGAGCTCAGATTGCTATATAACATACAGTATCCTGGGTTAACAGAGCAAGTAGACATTTTTATTCCCATAACAAATCAGCAGGCTGATAAACAAGTGCATTATCAAATGTGTGTCTGTTTTTCTGGCTCTTTTATTTTTCACTCCTTTAGCATAAAGACCAACACACCCTGGGTCTTCAGATTCTGCTCCAAAGAAAGCCATCAAGTTCTGATTAGCTGCAATCCAGAATGAATCTTTTCAATGAATGAAAATGAGGTAAGATTTTATGGGCCTGTTACCCGAGGGCTTCTAGTGGTATTTTTATTCTCCATATTTGACCTTAAAAATGTTTTGAAGTTCGCCAAGGATATAATTTTCACCCAGTCAGGCTGCAGGGGCAGCTAATTAAGTGGTGTTTAATGACATTTGTTCCTTAAAGGAGGCCTGATTAAATGTACCATGTAATTTTTTACCAAATCAAGCAATTCACCCAATTTCCAAATGTGCTTAATAAGCCAGGCCCAAGTCATTACAGCCTGCCAGCTGGGTGACTGATGTGCTCTGGCTGGAAGGACTCTCAGACGTGCTTTAACTTCCTCCCTCCTTGCCTTTGTCCAGGCCATTCCTTCCACGCGGACATCCTTCTCCATTCCCCCTTACCTCTGCCAGTCTGACTCATTCTAGAGACTCCCATCTGAAACCTGGCTTTTTTCCTTGGAATTTTCTCTGTCTGGAATTCTCTCCAGTGTAGCTGAGATCAGCACTCTTTCTTCCCAACTCCTGTAACTCCTGGTATTTGCCCCTTATCTTTGAATTTGTGCCCACACCTCAAACTGTTTGGTCCTCTTTCATCCAGGTGCCTCTCATGTCCCCAATTAAATTATAACCAATGTGAGTTTCAGAATCCATTATTCTACTTCTTCCAAGCCTCAGAACTTTACCTGGTCCTAAGGACACAGATCAACTCAAATTTGGGAAGAGCAGGGCAACTGCTTTAGGAGGACATGCAGATGTCACAATCTGGCCACTTTGTGTCTGTGTGGCCTTGGGCAGTTAATTATTCTCCTCTCCCAGTCTGAGGTCCCTCACCTGTAAAAGAATATACATAAATCTCCCTAGTATGACTCAAGTGGGAGTTAAATAAGAAAAGGCAGCGGCTCTCGGGACTTCGCTGGTGGTGCAGTGGTTAAGAATGTGCCTGCCAATGTAGGGGGCACGGGTTTGAGCCCTGGTCCGGGAAGATCCCACATGCCACAGAGCAACTAAGCCGGTGCACCACAACTACTGAGCCTGCGCTCTAGAGCCCACGAGCCACAACTACTGAGCCTGTGTGCCACAACTACTGAGCCCACGCGCCTAGAGCCCATGCTCTGCAACAAGAGAAGCCACTGCAATGAGAAGCCCGTGCACCGCAACGAAGAGTAGCCTCTGCTCACTGCAACTAGAGAAAGTCCGTACGCAGCAACAACGACCCAAGGCAGCCAAAGATAAATTACTTACTTACTTACTTAATTTTTTTAAAAAAAGGCAGCGGCTTTCAAACTCTGCTTGGCCTAAGAATTATCAGAGTGGTTGTTAAAAATGAAAAATCCTAGGCCACTCTCCTTTTCCCCCCAGAAATTTTCACTAGGGCTAGAAAAATGCTCAGGAATCTGTAAGCATCTGTACGTGATGCTAGTGCAGGTGTTTGAGAAACACATGGCCTTTGAGAAACACTGAGATGTGAAATAATAATAACAGTAACAATAATAATATTTACTATTATTATTATAAAGCAAGTTAATGTCAAAATTTAAAGAGCTAATCAATAGCTCTTCAACTCTCCACCCAATTTAAGGACAAATTAAGAGATAAAGAAGCAATAAATTCCTTATATAAGTGATATCATATGAGTATTTGTCTGACTTAGTATCCATGTTGCTGCAAATGGCATTATTTCATGCTCTTTTATGGCTGAATAATATTCCATTGTATATAATGTACCACATCTTCTTCATCCATTCCTCTGCTAATGGACATTTGGGTTGCTTCCATGTCCTGACTAATAAGGACCTACTGTATAGCACACGGAATTCTACTTAATACTCTGTAATGGCCTATATAGGAAAAGAAGTGAAAAAAGAGTGGATCTATGTATATGTATAACAGATTCACTTTGCTGTACACCTGAAACTAACACAACATTGTAAATCAACTAAATTCCAATACAAATTTTTAAAAAGAAGCAATGAAATGGATAGAGACTGCAATGTCACCCACATTTTGTGGCTTGTATCTGTGAGCAAGTGGACTAATACTAAAGTCAGGGCTTAGAAAGTTCCTGCTTTGCCACTTTGGTTGGGCTTCTTTGGTTGCAACAGAAAAAGCCCTTGATAAACACCACCTTTCCACCCCTCTCTGCAATTCACATCCCACCGTAGCACACAGGCATGACCCACCTGCCCCGTCCTGTCCTTGGCCACTATTTGCACTTGGTGCAGGCCAGCTCTTAGTAACATATGTGCGTCATGCACGTGCTGTAAGCCTTAGAAATACAATAGGGAACAAGAAAGATCCAGGACCCAGGCCCTGCCTTGGAGCTGTCAGAGTCTAGGAGGGTCAGACGAGGAAGCAGTTCATGGAGGGATGTGCTCAGGGCTATGGCAGTGGCATATACACGCCCCCTTGATGCCACAGTGTGTCAGCCTAGGCCCCGAAAGGCCTTTGTCCACTTTGATCGAAGTCTGCACGTTCAGTGCTGTTGAGGCCCCTTCCCCGGTCTGTCCTGTTCTTTGCATCCATCTCTCCTCTCCCTTTTACCTAAGACCGCACATCCTCCTCCAGGCAGCACCCTCTCTATTTTTTGTGTTTAAGGGACATGTGAGGCAGAAGCTAAAGTTTAAAAAAAAATAAAAAAAACTTAATGTTTGTTTGTTTGCTGAACAAAAGGTAAGGAAAGTGCCCCCACCTAAGACTGGGAAAGTGAAACCACCAGGACCTGGAAAGGCCTTTTGTCATGTTATCGAAAAAGCCCAGGCCAAGGCCTGTCTCTGTAGGGACCCCTCTGAGCTCTCAGATCTCCCCATCCTTTCCACCTTTCATATGGGGGCAGGAGCCTGGAACAGCTCTTTCCTTTACTGAGCAAGAAAGAGGCAAGAAAGGAAAGGGGAACACAGAGAACGGGAGCCCTGAGCCACCCTAAGCTGATGGAGGCTCGAATTTCCCACTTACTAGCTGGTAACTTAGAACAAGTCACTAACTTTTCTAAGCCTCAGTGTGCAAAGCAGGAACAATGGTCATGAGTTTAATTCAGACAAAACCATTAAAACAGGTGCTGGTATGCAGCAGGGTTTTTTTTTTTTTTTTTTTTTTTTTTGCTGTACGCGGGCCTCTCACTGCTGTGGCCTCTCCCGTTGCGGAGCACAGGCTCCGGACACACAGGCTCCGCGGCCATGGCTCGCGGGCCCAGCCGCTCCGCGGCATGTGGGATCTTCCGGGATCGGGGCACGAACCCGTGTCCCCTGCATCGGCAGGCGGACTCTCAACCACTGCGCCACCAGGGAAGCCCTGCAGCAGGGGTTTTAAATGTGAGTTCTTGCTGCACGAGGCTTGTACCCAACTCTTTCTGAAGATGGGAGGACAGGCTGTGCCCAGGCAGACAGGCTAGGGTTTTTTGAAGTGGCTCATGGGCTCGTAACAGAAATCAAAAACTTTTAAGACACCATTGCATCCCTGGATGCAGAATAAAAGCCAGCCAAGCAAGAAGACATACTCGCTTCAGCGGCTCAAATACCCACTGTCGCTTTGCTTTTTACCTTTAAGAATAAAAATCAACCAAACAGAACCTTTCTTCTCATTTCTTTTTTTCATGCCTGGGTCTTTGTTCCATGCCTCCCACACCCTAAATCTCTCTCCCTCAAGATCTGTTTTCATCACCACTTGCCCCAAGAAGTGCCCTCACTGGAGCGGCTGCTAGATTCCTGACTATGACACAGAGGTGCAGCTTCCCAGCTCAGCCAGGACCGCTGTGTGGGAGGGCCCTGGAGGGCAGGGACTTTCTTGGGGGCAGGTGATGCCTGAGTGGACGGCTGACACAGGACTAAGCATTAACCGGGTCAAAGGCAGTGATGCAAGGGGGCACTTGCCAGCCTGTCGTGTTCATGGCAGGCTTCCTAGGAGAGGTGTCCATGCTTGTTCATGAGCAGTAGCAGTGAATCAGGAGATACTTATTGAGCACCGACTTTGTGCCAAGCCCTAGGTTCTCAAGAAGAGTTGGACATGTGAGCCTGCAGCAACTGGAAGAGTGCAGGTGCGGGGGACTAAGTGACAGGTGTGGGGAGCACAAGTCACTGCTGGAGCACTGCAGGCAAGGGGAGAAAACATGGGGGACGTGGCTGGACCAGAGCACAGAGGGGCTAGAGGTCAAGCTCGTGTCCTAAAAGAACTCAGTCCCTGTATGTACAGAGAGCCCAGGGTCACACACCCTGGATGGCAGAGCTGGGATTGAAACCCAGGTGGCCCAGCTCCCCATCCAGAGCTTCCGACACAGCACACGATGGCTTCCCCGACCACGTCTTTCCATCCTGGCAAATAACACCAACAGTAATAATAAGAACAGCACCAATTCAATATTCTGTAATAACCTAAACGGGAAAAGCATTTGAAAAAGAATAGATACACGTATACATATAAGTGAGTCGCTTTGCTGTACACCTGAAACTAACACACACTGTAAATCAGTTACACTCCAATATAAAATAAAAATTAAAAAAGAACAACAGTTAATGTTTACTGGGCATTCACTGTACGCCAAGTGCTATTCTAAGCACCTTACATGTTTTTATCTCTTGCAACAATCCTGTGAAATAGATGTTATCACTAACCCTCATTTCACAGACGAGTTTCTGGAGGCACAGAAAGGTTAAGTAACTCAGTCAAAGCCGCACAGTTAGTAAGAGGTAGTGCTGGATTCAAACCCCAGCATTCTGGCTCCCAAATCCGTGTGCTGACTGCCTATGCTCTGCCGGCAGGCGAAGCCAATGGTCCCATGGCTGCACTAATCTCAGGGCGGCTGGGGGCCATCCTGGCTCCAGACCGATCTCTGAACTCCCCATCTGCCCTTTCCTTCAAAGCCATCAGGGACATTGACTTGAGACTGGTAGCTCTGACCTCCTCCAAGACACAAGGACAATGCTCACTACAGACCTGGCCCCATGCCTGGGCAGGCGAGTTGGCAGTGATGCTCGGCTCTGGGCTGGGGGCTGCCACCTTTTGACCCCTGCATGACTACACCATGCACCTTTCTCTCTACCGTAATCCCCAGCTGGAAACTCCTAGGTCGGTAGAAAACCATGCAAGCCATGGTGTGGAAGCGAAGGGAGAAATGGCAGGAAGATGAAGAAATCTCATGGAAAGGCAGTAGGGGCCCAAACAGCAGTCTGAGCTGTCAGTCTAGGGGCAGCACGCTCTTCTGTTATTTTGCAGGACAGACAGTACCTCAGTTTCTTAAATGTGTTAAGCCTTTGCTCCCTGGCCTTCACGGGGGAAGAATTGAACTAAATCCCTTTCTTTCGAAGAAGGCTGTGTAAAATGTCTGTGCTGGCCAGACCAAGTTCTGAGGATGGGGAACAGGGAGTGAAAAGGGGCACTTACTGAGCAGGTACTGCATCCCAGGCACCACTCGCAGGGTCTCATATACATGATCTTTTTTCCATCTTCTGATGTGGGTGCAATGAGTGTACCTATTTCACAGACGAGGAAGCCAAGGCACAGGATGGTTCGGGAACTAGTGCCAGGGCACACGCTCACAGAGGTGGTGTCAGGTCGGCTCCAGAGCCCTGCTCCTACCTGCCACACCCCAGCTTCCCCCAGCAAGGCTTGGGTCCAGAATCCAAGAAGCTTCACTATTGTCGTGTTCTGTGACTCTGAGCCTCGTGCAGAGGGGACCCATCTGTGTGTTCAGCACCCATGGATCGATGGTGGAGCACATGCCCAGGCTTGGAAATAGACAAGTGAGAGGCCTGGTTCCCACCTCAAGGAAATCACGCCAGTGGGACTACAACACAGACGTGGACGAGGGCAGCTCAGAGCAACACATGCTGGCCAAGTCCACCCGGGAATCCCACTGACCCCCTGATGAGGCATGTCTCAGTCTACAGTCATCCCCTCCCCTGGATTCCATATTTCCAATAAATCACAACTAAACACTGAGACCAGAAAGCCAGAAAGCTAACAGCCACTCACCTCTCCCTGGACCCTCCTCTCTCAGGTGCCACCAGGGCTGCTGTTTCCAGAGCTTCCATATCTCTGCAGGGCGACCTGGGCACACACAGAGGCGGGCCCCCCTCACTGTCCACCTGCACCAATGAACTTTCCTCCGCTCTGACCCAGCTTCCCTCCTACAGCCAGGACCCCTGCCTCACCCTCTGTAAAGCCCTTGGCCGGCTCTCCATCACCTACCACAGGGGGTCCACTATGATGGCAGATGTGAGACCCCTCCTTACCTCTCTGGACTCCCTCCAGGTGTGTGCCCCCGACCACCCCAGGCTGTCCACAGACAGCGCTGTCTTCCTGAAATAATGATGATACAGATAATATCAGTAGCCGCAAAGAGCGCTACTGATGCTGCCCTGCATGCTGCAAAGGAATTACCTTGTTAATTCCTCACCGCCACCCGACAAGGTGCATTATGCTTTGAGACCTATTCTACAGTCAAAAACGAGAGGCTCCGAGAAGTCAAATAACGTAAGTCCACAGAGCCGTGAGAGGTGACGATGGGTCTGACCCCAGATGGTCTGCCTGCAGAGCCGCGTTCCTGACCCAGCGACACACCCACCCAGTACTTCCTGAGCCAAGCCCGCCTCATCCTTCAGCCTCAGCTTCAATACTGCCTCTGTTCAGGAGGATCCTCTGAGCCCAAGGGGACACGCACCTTCTCCACAATGGTCCTGTGCTGCATCACAGCGTCCATGAGGGAACCGAATACTCCACGGAACTTAATTCTGTGCACAGCTCTTCCTGGAGCTGGTCCCCACTAGTCTCTGAGCTCCTCGGGGACCACCCTTCTCCCATGTGCCTCATCCAATGCCAGCCAGGGCCCAGGGACCGAATTAATTCATATTTGATGAAGGCATACACGAGCCGGGATGCCCTCTGGGCTGGTGGGTTTGGGGGAATTCATTTCTTGCTCTCTCTTTTTTTCCTTTCTGGTTTTAGTTGTGGGTGCTTTTCCTTTGGCAGAGGGAGCAGGGACGTTAGTTAAGAGGTGACCCAGAGCAAAGGAAACAGAGAAGCCGCTGCTGAGCCCTGTATGGGGCTTTGGGCTTTAAGAGAGAGAGGGAGATTCATCAAACAAGGAGACCCCTACAGCGCAGGCTGCACCGTAGCGTGGGACCCAGACTCAGAAGCCAGACTGCCTGCTTTCAGGAGCCTTGGCCACGCTCACCAGCTGTGTGATCTGAAGCAGGGCATCTAACCTCAACAAGCCTCCTTTCCTGATGCCTGGAGCAGGGGCAGTAAAAGAACTGCCCTCCTTAGGGTTGCTGCGAGGGTGAGATGAGTTAATATATGAAGCAGTCTTAGAAATATGTCTAGCTTTATTATTATTTTGAAATTGGAAGTGTAGTCTCAACTCTCAAGGGCTGTAGAAAATCTGATAGAGTTTTCCCCATCCATTTAAAATAATGTCTCTACATTTTAAATAATACAGGACGGTTTATAATAAAATAGTCATTCAGCTGGATGGATGTAACTCATATAACAGAATAACAAAGTAGGAATCAGGAGAACTGGATTTTTCAACCCAATTCTGTCTCTAACCAGCCATATAACTTTAGGGAGAGTTTCTTAACCTCTCCTATCTGCATTTTCTTCAACTGTAAAATAGAGATCATGGTAATGACTGGGATGCTTTTGGTAAAAATTAGAATAAAGATAGCTTAGACAATTTTTTAGTACTTACCCCAGTTGAAGAGTGCCAAGATTATTCAATAGAGAAAAAACAGACTTTTCAACAAATGATGTTGAGACAGCTGGATACTGACATGCAAAAAATGAAGATGGACTCTTACCTCACACCATATACAGAAATTTAACTCAACTACCATATGACCCAGCAATTCCACTCCTGGGTACAAATCCAAAAAAACCAAAACACTAATTTGAAAAGATACATGTGGGACTTCCCTGGTGATGCAGTGGTTAAGAATCTGCCTGCTATTGCAGGGGACATGGGTTCAATCCCTGGTCCGGGAATATCCCACATGCTGTGGAGCAACTAAGCCCGTGTGCCACAACTACTGAGCCTGCACTCTAGAGCCTGCAAGCCACAACTACTAAGCCCACGTGCCACAACTACTGAGCCTGCGCACCTAGAGCCCATGCTCCACAACGAGAAGCCACCACAATGAGAAGCCCGTGCACCACAACGAAGAGTAGCCCCCGCTCACCACAACTAGAGGAAGCCCGCGCACAGCAATTAAGACCCAACACAACCAAAAATAAATAAATAAATAAACTTTTTTTTAAAAAAAGATACATTTCTATGTGTTGATTTGATACATTTACGTATTTCAATACGATCACCACTGTAGCGTTCCCTAACACCTCTGTAATGTCACATAACTATAATTTCTTTTTTGTGGTAAGAAAATTTTAAGGTCTAGTCTCTGAGTAACTCCAAAGTATAAAATACAGAATTGTTGATTATAATCACTATTCTGTACACTCAATCTCCAGAACCTATTTTTCTTCTAACTGCAAGTTTGTACCCTGCGACCGACACCTCCCCAGGTCTCCTGCAGACCCCCGGTAACCACCATTCTATTCTCCGTTTCTCCGAGATTGTCTTTGTTAGATTCCACATATAAGTGATATCATACAGTATTTGTCTATCTCTGTCTGACTTATCTTACTTAGCATCATTTCCTCAAGGTCCAGGCACACTGTCACATGCGGCAGGATTTCCTTCTTTCTCATGGCTGAATAACAGTCCAGTGTGTGCATGTGTGTGTGTGTGTATGTGTGTGTGTGTGTCCTACATCTTATTTATCCACTGGCCCATTCATCCACTGACAGATTTTTAGGCTGTTTCCACCTTCTGGCTTGTGAGTGGTGCCACCACGAACATGGGAGTGAGTGATGCAATTTTAAACCTAAGGGGCCACTGCTGATAGAAGGAGAAAGGCATTCACTGTTAGGGATGCACTGGGGATCCAGTAAGGGAGTTTTTGGATGAAAGTAACATGGTACGGTACATGCTTTCTCAATAAAGATCACTGTGGTGGGGGGTGGAAAATGGGACGCAGGCTGATTGACTATAAGCCAGGAGACCACCAAGCAGGAGCCTATCAGCAGAGTCCAAAGACAAGCAAGAGTGAATTAAATTGAAGGCACAGCAGAGCAAGTGGACAAACACAGATGGATTCAAAAACCATAGCGGCCAAGGATCCTTGGATGGCATTTGTGATTCTGCCGCTTGCCAGCTGTGGGATTCTAGGACAATCATCATTTCAACTCTCTGCTCAGTATTAACTGTTGGATCCACTCCCAAGGTGAGGTCAGGATTAAATGAGAGAGTGGATACCTACCTGCTTTATTTTAATTGTGGTAAAATTCACCTAACATAAAATTCACCATGCCAAGGTATACAATTCAGTGTCTTTTAGTATATTCATAATGCTGTGCAAGCATTGGCACTATCTAATTCCAGAACATTCTCATTACCCTGAACTGAAACTTTGTAACCATAACCATCACTGCCTATTCCTTTATCCCCCTCCATCCCCAGCCCCTGGCAACCACTAATCCACTTTCTGTCTCTATAGATTTGCCTATTCTGGATATTTCATTTGAATGTAATCATCCAGTATGTGGCCTTTTATGTCTGACCTCTTCCACTTAGCATGATGTTTTCAAGGTTCATCCACATTGTAGCGTGTATCAAGACTTCATTCCTTTTCATGTCTTGATAACATTCCATTGTGTGAATATTCTACATGCTGTTTATCCATTCATCAGTTGATGGACATTTGGGGTTGTTTCCACTTTGGGGCTATTAGGAATAATGCTGCTATGAACATTTGTGTACAAGTTTTTGTTCCAATGCCTCTTTTTGAGCTAAAAGACTGCATTCACTTCACTTAATTATTCACTCAGCATGGTTCATGTGCCAGAGGGTGTGCTAGGTTCTGGGGTTTAGAACCATGCACAGGACAGGTAAGGTGCCTGACCTTGGGGTATGTACATTTTCTTGGGGGAGAGAAGCAGTAAATGAGGAGGCAAACAAATACACAAGATAATTGCAGGTGGTGACAAGTCTTTTGAATGGAAACAGGGCAATGATAAAGCAGAGCAACTTGTGGAGGAAGGAGAAGTGAGACCTTGAGCAGGATGATCAGTGTATCAGTCAGGGTTCTCAGGAGAAAGAAGACCAGGAGGATGTGAAGAGAGAGAGAGAGAGATTTATTTTAAGAAATTGGTTCATGCCATTGTCATGGTTGGCAAGTCCAAAATCTTCAGGGAGGGCCAGCAGGCTGAATACCCAGGGAAGAGCCCATGTTGCAGTTCAGGTCTGAAGGTTATCTACTGGCAAAACACCCCCTTGCTTTGGGAGGCCAGTCTTTGTTCCAGCAAGACCTTCGACTAATTAGATGAGGCCCACCCACATTACAGAGGGCAATCTGCTTTGCTCAAAGTTCACCCATTTATGTGTTACTCTCCTCCACAGAAACACCATCCCAGAAACATCCAGGATAATGCTTACCACATCATCTGGGCACCATGGCCCCACCAAGTTGACCCAGGAAATTAACTGTCATAATCAAGAAAGGTGTCCACAGTCAATTCCAGCCGTGATGTGAGAATGAGCAGGTGCCTTCTGTGAAAAAACCTAGGGGAAAAGCAGGCCAAGAGGAACAGCAAGTGCCTCGGGTAGGCAAAGCGTACAAATTAGCTGAGGCTTGAGGGGGATCAGAGAGGTGATGTCAAGAGGTGAGCAGGGCAGATGCAAATGGAAGGACATTCTTTTTAGAGAAGGAGAAAAGCCATTTTCCGCTCATGGCCCCCTCCTCCATACTCGACTACTCCAGGCAACCAAGCCACAAAGCCTCGCTCTGCTGTGGGAGATGGGCTGGAAACAATATCCCCAGGCAACCCCATGAAAAGAAATCATTAGGACTTTTGAAAGAAAACTCAGGGAAAGGTAACATCTAACATAAATATCATTTCTCACGGCTCTTTCCCGTGCTTCCAGAAACAGACAATTTTACTTCTAAGTTGTCCTGCTGAGTCTGCCTTTATTACCCGCCTTAGGAAGGCTGCATCTGGGCCAGCTGGGATGTGGGCTGCCTTCAGTAACGCTCGCGCCTCTCAGCTTAGATGGTGCCAAGGCCAGCAGAAGCTTGATTTCCCCACAGATCCCAGCAGCAGCCCTGTTGCCTTGATTGCTTCTGATCAAGGCAAACTGAGAAAAACGAAACAGGGACATCTGCTCTCTTTCTGTCACTTGAAGCCGGCAAAAACCTGCAGTCAATGCGGCCACTCAAAACCAACGCAAAAATGAATTCCCAATACAAGAAGCCCTGATTGCAGCATTAGGAATTAAAACTTCGCTCCATCCTCTACTCAGGGGGAAAACCACAGGCTGCTTTTAGTCAGAATCCAATGCCTAGGACTTCCCTGGTGGCACAGCGGTTAAGCATCCGCCTGGCAATGCAGGGGACACGGGTTCAAGCCCTGGTCCGGGAAGATCCCACATGCTGCAGAGCAACTAAGCTCGCGAGCCACAACTACTGAGCGCACGTGCCACAACTACTGAAGTCCGTGCGCCTAGAGCCCGTGCTCCACAATGAGAGAAGCCACCACAATGAGAAGCCCGCACACCGCAACGAAGAGTAGCCCCCGCTCGCCACAACTAGAGGAAGCCCACGCACAGCAACGATGACCCAACACAGCCAAAAATAAATCAATAAAAATAAAAAAAAATAAAAGAATCCGATGCCTATGTGTCTTAGTAACACCAGTCTGCCAGGAGAAGCACCAGCTTGTCCTACATCCTGACCTCGTCTTTGACACTTGGCACCTGCTAACACCTTTGACAAACGTGTATCAACACAGTCTGAGCACGGAAGCACTCTGCGCCATCACCTCTCACCTGAGCTGCCGCAGAGCCTCCTGACGGGCTCCCTGGGTGTCCCCCGGCCCCTCCATCCACTCCCCGTGCTGCCCTTGGCCGTGGTCCTCTCCTGCCTCCTTTCTCTGCAGACCCCACCTCAAACATCAGGTCAAGCCTCGGGGCTGCTTTCTCTTCTTCCAGCAAGTCATACTCCCTTTCACCTCTGCACCTTTGCACAGGTGTCCCTTCTACCTGGAACATCCCTCCTCCTCAGCCCCCTACCCTAAGGGCATCGACAAGCTAACCCCGATCCCTCATCTGGTCTCAGCTTCGGGAAACCTTCCCCGACCATGCTGCCTGCATTAGAACCAAAGTCCCAGCTACGCTTTACCAGACACGAGTCCCAGGATGCTGTGACCTTTGCATGTGTTCCCACCCCACTGCTCACCACAGACCCCCGGGGCCCAGGAGGGTACCTAGTGAAGGCAAGTGCATACCGTTACTTGTTGAATGAATGAATGAATGGCACAGTGACAGACTCTGAGTGTACAAGGTTAAAGACAAGAAAGCTGGTGCCTTCCGGAAGCCTACGGACAAATGGGAAGCGACAAGAGGCAACCACAAGGAAGCAATGCCACCAGAGTGGGAATATGCATGGGGAGGAGGGACGTTATCTGGTCCCTGCCAGAGGCTCCGGAGGCTTCCGGGAGGAGCTGACGCCTGACCTGAGTCTTGAAGGATGAGTAGTGATGAGCCGGTGTGGGGAGACAGCCTAGGCTGTGGCGTGAATCGGAGGCAGAGGGAACCCCAGCACCCTGGCGTCTGTGGGGAGCCAGTTCTGTACAAACAGAGCTTCGTGTACGTGGAGAGTGTCAGGGGATGAGGCTGGCGTGGTCGGTGCACAGAGATCAGGGCTAGACACACAGCTCTGATGGTCCTCTGCTCATGACGAAGGCTAAATCCAGGAGAGAAGATGAGGTGTTCAGCCAGGACGTAGGACAGGAAGGAGAGACTCAGAGGAACATCGACATTTAATTAAGAGACAGAATGGGGAATGGAAGACAGACAGGGGAGAGAGAGACGAGTCTATCAGAAAGGAGAACAAGGGTGAGGGTGTTGACGTGGAAGCCAAGAGCAAAAGAAGCTGCAGGAAGAAGCGGGCACAGTTAACCGGGTCACTTGCAGCACAGAAGGCTTGCCCTGGGCATCAGCGAAGTGCAGAGGTGAGTGGGATGGGAAGTCAGCTGATCGGACCTCAAGGCACCAAAGAAGAGATGGGAGATGAGGACACAGAAGCAGAGAGAATTCACCACTCAGCCAAGAGCCACCGTTGAGAAGGTCAAGAGGGAGAGAGAAACTCAGAGCAAAACCTGGAAAATGCAGGGGCAAGAGAGAACATGTTTTTAGAATTGGAAAGGCTCAGCCATCTTTGCAATCTAAAAAGAAAAAGGTCAGGAGGAAGCAAAAGGTCAAGGACAAGGGGAGGAAGTGACTGATGAGCGATGCTGAGAACAGGCAGAACGGGCTGGGGTCAAGCCCACGGGTGAGTGGCTGGCCTTGTACAGGCGGAAAAGGGACTCAGGCTTGAAAAGAGAAAGCGTGCAGGGGTAGACAGAGGTAAGCTTCCAGGAAGGAACTGAGGGCGTCCATTCCCACCTCAAGCCCTGGCTACTAACCTCCCTTGGCTCTGATTTATTTTCTCCTTTGCCAAGTGCAGAGGATGTATTCCCAGCTTGCAGTGGGTCTGGGACGGAAGAGCACCATGGGATCCTTGAGGCTCTCCTTTGCCGTGAGGATGTGAGATGCTAGTCTGTGAAGCTCGAACACGCCTCGAGAAATTCCGACGCTTCACATTAATTCAAGGAAATGGAGAGTCTCCATGAAGACAGACCATCAAATCCTCACAGAGGATGTGAGATGCTCGTCTGTGAAGCTCGAACATGCCTCGAGAAATTCTGACACTTCACATTAATTCAAGGAAATGGAGAGACTCCATGAAGACAGACCATCTTAATGTTTTTTAAGTCAAATAAACCACATTACGTGAGTCAAGTGAGTGTTAACGGGAACTCCTTCAAAGTTGAAGCTCTAGCAGCACTGGGCTGCTTATAACAGGTCAGTTCTAACGAAAGGGGCATTTTTGCAAATCGAAACGCGTCCACTAGCAGCAATGTTTGACCGTTCTACCTAATGGGCCCCCTTACCACCCCGGCCTTTTCTTGCCCCAAACCTTCACCCGTGCTGTGTCCCCGCTCTTTTCAATGTCCTTCTCCCCAGGGCACCCCACTCACTCTTCCCTATGAGGATGGTCCCCAACATTCGATGGTTCGACAGAGGGTGTTTCGACTTTACAGCGGTGTGACGACCATTCGCATTCAGTAGAAACCAGGCTTCAAGTTTTGCACTTGGAGCTTTTCCCAGGCTAACTATGCAGTAAGATCCTCTCTCGTGATGCTGAGCCGTGGCAACCACAGCTCCCAGGCAGCCCTGAGATCTCACGGGTAAAAGACCAGCACACTGGCTACCATTCTGAACCCAGACAGCCGTCCTGTTTTTCACTTTCAGTACAGTGTTCAACTGCACGCAGTAGTCAACATTATATTATAAAATAGACTTTGTGTCAGATGACTGTGCCCTACTTGTAGGCTAACGTATGTGTTCCGAGCACATTTAAGGTGGGCTGGGCTAAGCTGTGATGTTGCGTGGGTCAGGGGTAGTAGATGCATTTTTACTTTTTTTTTTTTTAAGAGAGGAAAGTTGCTTTAATCAGAAAAGCCAGCAATCTGGGGAGAAGGAGCACTTACGCCCTGAGACCCACCTGGAAGATTCTGCGCAGCCATGATGATTTTTAAAGGGAATAGGGGAAAGAAGCTCGGTGAATCATCAAGGCAGGAGGTTGGATTCTGCATCACTGTCCACTGCATACAGACCGGCTGACTCTTTCTTCACATGTTATCTTGCCCGTGTGATGGGCCTGCAGATGGCTAAGGAAGCTGTTGAAGGTGGAGAGCTAGTCATTCGTAACTGATGAGGACCTGACCCCAGCGTCAGTCGGGGAAGATCTGAGGCACCTGCCTGACTCCTACTCACCCTTCAAGACACCGTTCAGGCGTCACTTCCTGCAGGAAGTTTTCCTCAAACACTGTGTCAGTTATCTATTGCTACATAACGGTATTACCACAACCTCAGGGGGTTAAACCAGTACACACTGTATTGCCTTACAGCTCCTGCAGGTCAGGAGCCCAGCCACAGCTTAGCTGTTTTCTGTGAGGCTGCAACTGAAGTATCTGTCGGGGCTGAGTTCTCATCCCAGCCATCCATGTGGCTGCTGGCAGAAATTCCTGACTGTGTAGGTCTATCCGTAGGGCAGTTCACATGGCCACTCCCTTCAGCAAAGCCAGCAAAGGCCAGGAAGGTAGCAAGATGGGCATTAAACTCTTGTTCAACCTAATCAAGCGCCATCGGTCACCTTTGCTGTTTTCTACCAGATAGATGGAAATCACAGGTCCTTTGGGGGAAGGTAATTCCATAAGGACACAAGCACTAGAATGTGGGGATAAGGGGGGCCATCTCAGAGTTTATCTACTACAGCCAGTAAGACTTAATTATGGATCCTCCTCTGAGCACCCATTGCCTCAGGCATGTCTATACCTTTAGCTTTGCTACATAAACACAATGATTTTCTGTTCATGTGCCTCCCCCGCCCCCGATAACGTGCGAGCTTTTCGCTGGATGGCATTGTGTCCTGCTTATTACATTCCTGTAAGCAGCACAACGCCTGGCACATAGCAGATACTCAGTACACACGTGACAAACTCACAAATTGATGGCATTGATGCCAAACTGACAAGTCGCTGGACAACCCAGACCAAAAGTATACTCTAGGATGTATCCATTTTCAGTCAAGACTGGATATGCTCAACCCAATTATTATATTCCACAGTTAAGTTACAAAATTAAAATTGGATGAATGAAATAATTAAAGGAAATTTCAGTACACTCATGAGCAGAGACCCTAAATGAGATTGCATGACACCACATCGAAGACTGGTTCTGGATGCACCTGAGGTGAGCATCCTCACTGCAGAATTAAATGACCCAGCAACAAGCCACTCCTCAGAGGTGGGTTCTGGAGTCAGTACTTCTTTATCATGATCATTAAAACAGGGAAAGAGCAAACACAAGGAGAAAGAGGGGATGGAAAGGGAGAGAGAACAAGAGAGGGCATAAGGGCAAGAACAAGGGAGAGAGATATAAAAATATTAAAATTAAGATAGTTAGTGTGCAGAAGCCCAAGATACTCCAAAGAAATGGGTGGGGCTTATGGAGGTAAGAAGATGGGGAGGGTCAAACCCTGTAAAACAAAGTGACTAAACCAGGGAGAAGCTTAAACTCACATCTCTGCCTGGGATCCAGGGTACCCAAACCTATGATCATTAAGACTTCTTGTTTACAGAATACCAGTAACAGGGCAGGCTCAGTGCTAGGGGCTATGGGTACAGTGGTATCAAGACATACCCGGGGGCCTCCCTGGTGGCGCAGTGGTTGAGAGTCCGCCTGCCGATGCAGGGGACACGGGTTCGTGCCCCGGTCCCGGAAGATCCCACGTGCCGCGGAGCGGCTGGGCCCGCGAGCCATGGCCGCGGAGCCTGTGTGTCCGGAGCCTGTGCTCCACAACGGGAGAGGCCACAGCAGTGAGAGGCCTGCGTACAGCAAAAAAAAAAAAAAAAAAAAAAGACATACCCGGTCCCTGCCCTCCCAGGGTGTACATGCCCTCACTGGGGAAGCCTGGTCAGAGATAACAAATGAGTAAATGACCACAACAATTTCAACCTGGGGTCTTCTACCCAATAAATGGGTATGGTGAGAATGATAAAGGTTATTCTCGGGCTTCCCTGGTGGCGCAGTGGTTGAGAATCCGCCTGCCGATGCAGGGGACACGGGTTCGTGCCCCGGTCCGGGAAGATCCCACATGCCGCGGAGCGGCTGGGCCCGTGAGCCATGGCCACTGAGCCTGTGCGTCCGGAGCCTGTGCTCCGCCACGGGAGAGGCCACAACAGTGAGAGGCCCACGTACCGCAAAAAAAAAAAAAAAAAAAAAAAGGTTATTCTCTATAATCACTAGTTTTACTATCTCAGCTGGTTGTTTAATCTTTGTGACCATCCATGTTTTCACCTGTAAGTTGTGGCTACCAATGTCTACCTGCCAAATAAGCACTGCGATTAAGTCAGTTAATGAAAATATAAACAGCACAGCACATGGCATTGAGAAGACCTTTAATGCCACTGCTATTACTATCCAATTTAATTGTCCACCTGCATCTCCAATTTAAGTCCTACCATTATGCTGGACTATTAGTGGGTGCTCAGTTTACATGCACTGAGCTCTGAGGCTGGGCTTTTTGACAGAGGATGCTGGCAGCACTGCTATTTAAACACAGATGCATGTTCCCATGAAGAAAACCATCATATTGTTTTATTTTACAAGCCTGGAGGGGGGGAGTCATTAACTTAAATAGTTCCCTTGCTGATAGTCTACCATAGTATCACTACCCACCAGCCAGTCAAGCTAAAATTAGTAACAACCTTACTGATTCAGAAACCCAAACGGGTATATGAATAAATCAACAAAATAACATGTCTACATGATATTATGGTCCAAAAAGGAAAAACCAAAATCATGTCAGCAGACCTGGTTTCTAGTAATAATAATGTGCCATTGGCTTAGTGTATGATCTTGAGAAAATCACTTTCCCTAATTAGGTCCAAGTATGCTCCTTTTATTTTTTTAATTTTTTGCTCCTTATAAATTAAGTAAACTGGAAGACAGGATTAGATAGCTTCTTTTCTTTAACAGAAGGTTTATAGAATGCTTTCCTCTCTGGAAAGAGAAAGAAAGCTGGTGTGGTAAGAATCGCTAGTGTGTCTACCAAGTATTCTGGGCTCTCTGTTTGCAGACCTGTAGTGGGATTGCTATTCCCACCCCTGATGAAGTTAGATACATCCATGTGACTTGCTTTGGCCCATGAGAAGTAAGCAGAAGTGACATGTGTCACCACTAGTCACAAGGTTCAATGACTCACACAATTCACCCCAGTCTCTTTTTCCCTCTGATAGCAACTAGCAATATTTGAGATGGTGGCTGTTCCATCAGCCTGGTCCCTGAATGCCCACAGTGAGCAGAACCCTCCCTGCTGACCCATGAGATTGTGGAGCTGTTGTTACTGCAGCACAACCCAGCCTATCCTGACCGATAGAGGGAACTCTAATGAGGGAGGGAAGGATAATCCAATTCCAAAGCAAAGAATTCTGGTCAGAGGAGGAACCAATAAAATCAAGAGCTGAAACTGTCCTTGAATTGCATGCAGGGCCAGCTTTCAGAGCAGGTCACCAGAGAATTATCAAGGGGCTGTGGAATATCTCTAGAACATACACGAAGACCCTCATTCCCCAGGAACTTCCAGACCTGGAATATTCGGTGATGTGGTTGGTGTTTGGGTGGCATCTGGGAAGAGCTGGTAATTACCAAGGACAGGGGCTGTGGAGTATCTAAATCACGTGTGTCTCTAGTATATGGGGCAGCTGTATGTGCTCCTGGCTACACCACGCAAAGGAACAGACAAAGCTGACTGGTGGCATCTTGGTTCGTTAGAGGGAGGCCAAGACCATCTGGATTGGGGGTCCTGGTACACTTTTCTAATTCTGGCAGCCTATGAATCTGAGATTCAGTTGTGCTTGGAAAAGACAATGCAACAAAAGCCGCATGTCTGGACATCTCTCTAAGCAACAAACACCACCAGGCAGAAAGGTGACTTTTTAACAAAGGAGAGGGTGACTGTGAGCGAGTTATTCATCTTTCCTCGAATGAGGATGGTGCCGTGAGCCTGGAGGGAGCGGGCTTAACAAATGGCAGTGGGTGGAATGTAGGTTAACCCGAGAAGCAGAGCGTGTCGGCCAGGGTTACGAAACACCAGAAGGAGTGACGGATGAGGTCGTGTCATCTGCTCTCCTTGAAGATGCCCAGGAAGGAGATGGAAGGCTCTCCTCCAAGTCAGATGTTGACGAACAAGCCCAGGCCCAGGCTAGTGGGAACTGGGGTTGGAGGCCTCTGATGGGGGCAGGGCGCATGGTGGATGCGAGGGGGGCATGTGGTACTAAGTCGCACTCCTGTTTCCTACCCAGGTTCTCAACCAACTGAGACATCGGATGAATAGCAAGGCAGATGGAGGTCAGCATATCGCCTGGGAGTTGGGGCCTATGGGGCCTGTGTGATGAGCTGCAGGAGGCGGCCAGCCAGTGCAGACCCAGGCGGCCCTTGTGCCGCGCACCGGGACAGAGCCCTGGACGGGCCCTCAGCCTTGTGTCTCTGCGTGCACACCGCCCTCTAAAGGAGAGTAAGGTCCCAGCTGAGCTAAGCATGCCCGGTGTGACCCGGTCGGTCCTCCAGTCAGAGGCCACTCCTGTGCCTGGGACGGAGGAAGGAAAGAAGCAAAGGGATCACGTCCAGTGGGCTCCCCAGCAAGGAAGGGGGCCCCTAGGGGAACAGGGATACCCCTTCCTGGTACTGGTCACTCCCTGCCTCTCTCCACCTCATGATGTCCAAGTGGTATCCAAGACCTTCATGTTCCTGATTGCATTTAGTCTTCCCAGGCAACCCTGGGAGGAAGGTGTCAACACCACACACAACTCACAGACGAGGAGACTGAAGCTCTGAGAGGGTATCAGCCAGTGGAGACAGGCCAGGAGCTGTACCAAAGGCTTGTGATCCCACTTTCTCTGTGATTTGTATTTTATTTAATGTGTAAGTCCCAGCAAAGAGCAGTCCTTTACTCTGGGAAAATCTTACCAATAACTGGTCAGAACGTAGGCATCCATAATGATATTAAATTTCTCTTCACCCCTAAAAGCCACCCTAACCATGAGACCCCACCATGGTTTTATGGGGAATGGTACACAAAAGTGTCAGAGAGACACAAGAGGAGAGGAGAGGAAAGAATCTCAGATGCCCACAGTTCAGACCCCATCACTTTACAGACCAAAGACCTGCTGCTGAGAAAGGGGAAGAGACCGGTTCAGGGTCATCCAGCTGGTGAGTCTCAGAGCTGGGAGCTGTGAATCCCAGTCTTTATTCCTTGCTGGCTTCCTCTGCCAGCACACAGGCATCCGTGGACCCAATATGCACTCAAACGCACAAGGATGTGGTCTGAGCCACAGCTTATGGGCCCATCACCAAGTGACTTTAGGCAGATCACCTAAACCCTTTGAGTCTCGTTTCTTATACCAAAGCAAGAAACCATCCTAATATCAGGTCCACCTGCTCACGAATTCCCTTGTGAGTGAACAGCCATGAGAGGGTGTTATACAAGTAACTAAAAGATGGAAAGTAAAATTTTAAAGCTGGGACTGCTCCTGCAGAGTGGAGCATGTCCAAGGAAGGGGTTGGCATTGATTCTGCCTATAGTTATATCATCTGCGCTCTGGACCAGGGCTGAAGTGGACCAGGCCTTTGTTCCCTGTGGCCGTGTTCAGGGTTAGGGCTTGAAAGTTTCTTTCCAGTTCCTTTTACTTAAAATACCTTCTATTTTGTGACAAGATGACTCAAGCTTTAAACTCAGGCCAGGGCTCTGAAGAGCACCTCCTCCACCTGCCTGTGGGAAAGGCCCCAGGGCCAACGAAATGGAGGCAAGGGATGAGGCCTGGTGATGACTGACCTACACTCTGCAGTCCACATGTTTTGAAAACATGATTAAATACTTTTCACAAGGGGAGGGTTTCCATTTTCAGTTAATAAATCGCCTCAAGGAAGGAAATGTAGCAAAGCATACAAACAGCTCACAACTGAAACATTTTGTTCCAGAATATTTTTTTCCCCAAAACTTGGTGATAATGCAGCAGGAGGAAAAGAAAATGTTTTTAAAGTTTATGTCACTTCTGTGAGTGGAAGATTCTACATACTTAACCCTTTCAGACATCATCACTGGTGCTTGAAAATTTTGTAGATTCCCCGCAAGCCAGCAAATGTCCACCTACTGTGTGCATAACGCTATGGGGGGAAAAGGACAATGGGAAACACAGGAATGGATAAAGAGGGAGGGAGGTCAGTGATACTGCCAGGCAGACAGCCTGGGTATCTGCCAGAAGAAATCAACCAATCGTAAATATTTATGAAGACCTGGGAGAGGCAATGACCTCATCCGAGAGCTCATGCATGACCCAAAGAACAACCTGCTCTCACAGAGCACATCCTTGTGGAATGAGATGGACCATCGCCAAGTAAGCAAAAAATTTCAGTGAATAATCAGTGCTATGGGAAAAATAAATCAGGTGACTCACTGAGCGTACATGGGCCGAGGGGCAAGTGGAGAAAGGGTCAGGAAGGTGATCTGAATCATGGAAAGGACCCTCCATACAACTGTCAAAGGCAAGAAACTTCCAGACAAAGGGGAGAGAAGCTGCCGGGGTCCTGAGGTGGAAATGGGTTTGGTGTGTTGGATGAACCAAAGGAAGACCAGCTGGACTGAAGCAGAGTGAGTAGGGAGAGAGTCACGGGAGGTGAAGTCAAAGAGGTGGACTCAGACGGCCCCAGGTACTGGACTGGGGCCATGATACCCCCTCTGGATGTCATGCCCTGGGGTGAGCCTGCCTTAGTCACACTGGCTCAGGAACTGGAAGGGTGGAGTCTTCAGGATGGACTGAAGCAACATGGGGCAAAGCTGGAGCTGATGGGAAGACTTAGGTTAGGGGTTCTGAACCCTGGCTGTGTGTTGGAATCACCTGGGAGTTTTAAGAATACTGATACTCTGGTCCCACCCCCAAAGATTCTGACTCAATTGGTCAAGGGCGCAGCCTGGAGATTTTTTAATTCTCCCCATGATTCTAGGGCACAGTCAAGATTAGGAGCCTGCATTAGACAACACAGAGGAAGGAAAGGTTTGCAGAAGACAGATTCGTAATAATAACAGAGCTCCCTTCCCCAGGGCTTCTACTTCCCGCTGTGGACTAGACGTTTCCTAAGAATCCATCTGCCCAACTCTAAAATACTTCCTGATTCTTTGACTCAGGATAAGACATTTAACCTGCCCTCACAGCTGGGAGGCGGAGCCAGCATGGCTCCTAGGAGGCCACTGCTAGAACGGGGATCTAGAAGTCCACATCTTTCTCTCCTGCTGTGTAACTCCTATATCTCACAATGCCACCCAGAGGGAATTTAAAAACTGGACCCAAACCCTTGTGTGCCAATCTGAGATGAGGTCAAAAGCTTTAGGACTGATTTCAATATGGAACCTGGAGACGAGGTGGTCCAGTCTTGTCTGCATCTACACACGTGGCTCCCCACCTCCCACCCACGACCTCCACGTCCCACTGGGGTGAATTTATTTATATGCCCATTGTCCTCTGTATGTTGTGAATCACCTTGAGGGCAGACACTACCTTCTTCATCTTGGTTCTTTACTCTTCTCAACTTAATGCATTGCAAGTTGTAGGGGTCATTGCACACACACTATAAAATAAGCAGGCTGCCTTGTCCCCTCATTAGGCTGACAATCTCAGAACTGAAAGAAAGCTCAGAAACTGGTCCACTATCTCATTTGACAAATGAGGAAACTGAGGCCCAGGGATGTTGATAACAAACTCACTTTATATAGGGCTTTGCCATTTGCATGTTCACACACATTTTCTGATTGATTGTTCATCCCCACGCTCACCCCCAGGGCTACACAGCTCCTCTCATTATCCGAGTTATGTAAACAAGGAAAACTGAGGATCAGAGAAGTTAATCAACTTGTCTAACAGCTTAGAAGAAAGGGAGCCAGGACCCAATCCAGATAGTCTAACAAAAATGCTACTCTCGGGCTTCCCTGGTGGCGCAGTGGTTGAGAGTCCACCTGCCGAGCCAGGGGACACGGGTTTGTGCCCCGGTCCGGGAAGATCCCACATGCCGTGGAGCAGCTGGGCCTGTGAGCCATGGCCGCTGAGCCTGTGAGTCCGGAGTCTGTGCTCCGCAACTGGAGAGGCCACAGCAGTGAGAGGCCCGCGTACCGCAAAAAAAAAAAAAATTGCTACTCTCTCCACTGCACAAGACTCCCTGTGCTTTGACTGGACCCCAAAGTAAAGCTCATCATCCTCAAGGTTAGATTGTTTCTCACCCTTAGGCCAGATCACTTCTCTTAACAAGACAGACCAGCTTCTTTGGTTTCTACAAATCCAGTTAATCTCTCATCACACAACACTGTCCTAAAGAGATTTCAAGGGAATGCTTCAAATTAAAAACAAGCTCCGTGCTTCCAGTGCAGGGGGCACAGGTTCAGTCCTGGCGGCGGAACTAAGATCCCCCATACCTCGCAGCACAGCAAAAAACAAAAAACAAACAAAAACAAACAAACAAAAACAATTTAAAAAAAATCAAACTCACAGAAACAGAGAGTAGAAAAGTGGCTGGTTGCCAGGAACTGAGGAGTGGGGGAAATAGGGAGAGGTTGGTAAAAGGGTGCATCTTTCAGCTATAAGATGAATAAGATCGGAGGATCTAACATATAACATGGGGACCAGGGTTGGTAACACTGTATCTTGTAACTGAGATTCACTAGGAAAGGAGAACTTAAATGTTCTCACTAAAAAAACAAAAAAAAAAACACAAAAAAACAATTTAAGTAAATCAATATGTGAGGTGATGGATGTGAAAATTAACTAGATGGAGGGAATCCTTTCACAATGTAAGAAGATATCAAATCATCATGAAGTACACTTTAAATACCTTCTAATATATACCTCAATAAAATTAAAGAAAAAAAAGGAAAAAAGAACCAAGCAAACCTTGGAGAATAGTAGCAAGGGAAAAATATGAAGTCAACCACCAGGAATCCACATCTTCCTTCTGTATCAGCAACTCGGCATCCCTGACACATCTGCAGGGCGAGCTCATTAACCATGCCTGGAGATGAGTGCTCCTGGCACGGAGCATAATTTATTTCACTTCGGTTTCTTGTCTCCTGCAGATTGAGGCTTTCTTTACATATTATATTTTGCAGTTAAAAAAATACGCAAGATGATGATGGCTCTTGTGAGACTTTCTTTTTTTTTTCATCAGGCTAATGTTGAGAAAACCAATCTGCCTCCCTGCCCCCTCTCCTCCATGGCTGTGAAAGCACAAATCAGGCATAATAGTGTTCTCCTTAAGGCTTCACCCAAGCGTTGCGGCCAGCTCGGTGTACCTGTGATGAAATGTGCATTGTGCTTACAGGACTGTTTTATTGATACAAATGGACTTTTGTACCCAAATGACTGAACAGCTGGTTCCTGTGCCTTGGTGTGTATGGGATCGCTTGTTCTCTTCCTGGATCCCTGGAAGAGGCCAGCCGTGAGTGACCGTGATAGCACGAGACGACAGAGGCGGTGGGTGATGCTGTCCGTTCCAGCAAGAAAGTCATCTGGCTCCAGCCACGTCCTTCTTCTCTATCTTCTCTGCCTGTCCCTTTCCTTGGAGTCCACATGCCTCATGACATGAATTGATTCATGCTTCCCAGAGGCCTGCAATGGCTGAGCAAGTGCAAAGATGGGCCCCTGGGCACGTGGCCAGCCACAGGGGCTGGATGGGGATATGGCGTAGCCACAGCATATGTGGTCAAATATTCCAATGTTTCGGTCAACGGGAAGCTCAAGATTGTAAAGTCTAAAATTCCACGTGCAGTTGCCTTGACATATTTGAGCCCCACAGAGCCCCAAAGACCCAACCATGAGCGCCCCTGCTCTCCCCAGACACGCTCCCACCCGGCGGGAAGGTTCCCTACCCAGCGAGTTCCCCTTACTAGCTGGACCAGCTGCACCCCACCCAGTCCTCAGCACAGCAGCTTTCCCCTCCCTGCCAGCCCATGGTATCATTCCAACAAGCCGGCCACATCCTCCCTCGGGAACCAGGGGCCGGCCACCCCACCCCTCTTGTCGCTACAAAGCCTGTCTCCCACTGCCCCTGCCAGCTGAACCTTGTCCCCCAAGGACAACCTCTGGGTGGCCCTGCATGGCTTGAGGTATGCTCTGCTGCTGGGCTCTGAGAACATGACTCATAAACTGCTGTCAATCTCATCCGTCCGGCGTCCTGTGTTTGACCATCATGTACTATTTAGGGCAGGAAATCCATCCCTCCCTAGTGGTGTGAAGAGGAGACAATCAAAACATCTTCCTAAATTAAAAAAAAAAAACCCACAATTCCATTTTAGTTGCATTAACGGATGGAGAGGAAGTGGGATTATTCTGCCCTGAACGCAACCTGATCAAAGGGCATCCCGAGCCCTCTTCAGCCCTAGGAAGCATGTGTTTAGGGAAAGCCATCAGCAAACTGGCGCATGCTCAGAGCACCCTGACCAGTTGGATGAGAGGGGACCAGGGGCCAGACTCAGACTGGACTCCTTTGCTCAGCAGTGAGACAGGCAGGATGAGGCAAGACGGCAGATGAGGAAACTGAGGCCCATTCCACAGAGGAGCTGTAGCAGAGGCTGGCAGTCCTCTGCCCAGCCCCTCCTGCCCCAGCCCCCAGCTTCTACAGACTTCTTCCCAAATGACTCACCCCGAAACCTTATTGAAAAGACTACCTTTGTGGTCCTGGAGCTACTTCCTCTGGGCAAAATGTGAGCCAAAGCTTATGACCCTGGAGCCGTCCAATGATGGACTGGTACAGGAGCGTGAAGGATCCCCTGCCTCAAGGATGGACACACTCTGTGCAGTGTAGTTTACACTCCAGAGCTCCCCTCGGGATCCAGCCCAGGTCAGGGATGCACGGAAGCTGTACTGTTGTTTGGCTTCTTCCCTCTCCTATCCTGTTACCCTGCTTTTATGCAGGTCCTCCCCAAAGCACTTCCTTCATGGATCTTCACCTCAGAGAGCCTGGGGGACCTGAACTAAGTCAGCATCCAAGGGCCATGCCTCAACCAGGTAAAGAGATGATGCATCAGAGGCTGCAGGTAGCCATGGGCAGACAGAAAGGCAGAAATCAGGGAAGATGTGCCAGACAGGAAGAACAGACAGGTGACAGTCCAAATGGGTGCGTCACCAAGGATTTATGGCCCAAGGAGCTAACGCATCATCATCACAGGGAATCGGTACATCAAAGGGCCACCAGGACCCTGGGGCAGGAAACAGGCAATGACAGAAAGAACCACCAAAGTGGAGAAGGTAACCAACTTGACTCATTCAAATGTATTTCCTGGGAATCCAAGCTGATTACCTTAGAAAAGAAGCAGGATAACCAACTTCTGATACTTGAATAACACCCATGAAGAAGAAATTTGAAATGTTCTCTGGGATTCCACAGGGGTAATTTGGATCCATTATGTGGAATGAGGTAGAGATGGATTTGGGCTCAGTTTAAGGAAGATCATTCTAAAAGCCGTAACAGTCCAAAGGGGGCACGGTCCTCCCAGGAGTTAATGAGTATTTGGCCACCGGAAGCGTACCACACTTTTTAGGGACATAACTGAGCATATGAAAGCATCTCTTAGAGGGGATGTGGAATTAGATAACTTATAAGGTCCATTCCAGCCAGAACCCAAAAAATCATAGTTTCTTTCTCTACTCCCAGCCTCGCAAAGAGCCTGAGCAAATAGACCAATGTTTCCAGCTCAATTTATTTCCCTCAGGGTTTCTTCAGCACTTACCAAAAGTTCAATAGGTAAAAAAAAAAAAAAATCTCCAAAATGAAGAGTACCCTAAAGCAATGGATACAACTACTGTATATTTCAGATTTCTAAAAAATAATAACTGAGTGATCAAGGTAAGGCAACTTAACTGATTTTGCAGTACAGATCATTAAAAACAAAATCTAAAATCAATTTTAAAAAACGGATTGTTTTTCCCAAAATAGGTAAGTTGGCAATATTACACTGGCAGATACACTGTGAACAGGTGAAAACTTCATTACATACTAGTCTTGTTCCACAGACCAGTATTTGGGAACCTTTGCCCCGAAAACATATGTCCGCTAGCGTCTCACCACATCACTGCTTCCAGTTTTCATGATTTAGAGGATATATTTAAGTAACGCATTCAGGTAATAAAAGGTCTCTTTCAAACTTCCATAACTGAATTCAACATTCCTGCAATAATAGAGTCAAGACTGCTAGGATTCTACGTTGTTTCATGCGACACCTCACAAATCATTTGTGCCTTGAGTTTATAAAACATTTGCACATCCGTTATTTCACTGGGAGCGCTCAGCAGCTGTGTGTCGCTAGGTAGAGAGGTGTCATTCCTGCTCAGAAACGTGCACCTGGGGTCCAGGCTGGCTATTAGCTGGGCACAGATGTGCCACTGTGAGGGGCTGGGCCTCTCTCCTCCTGCCTAGCTGACCGCGCTGGTGCACGGGGTGCACTCACCCTGGAGAAGCGCCTTTACAGTGACAACACGGCACCTGCCTGAGGAGTGGAGGGAGGGGTCTGGGAGGGAGAGGATGCTGGCAGGTGCAGGGGGCACTTCTGCTTCCTAGGCAGAGGAGGGGGGCAGTCAGGCAAGGCTTCTCTGAGGCCCCCTTAGGGAAGGAAGAACACACCAAGGACTCCGCACAAAAGGGGCAGCAGCGGGGAGGCCTACAGACAAATGGGCCTGGGGGCTTCTGGAGTAAGAGCTGGAGAAAAGGAGAAAAAGCCGGAGGAGAGGCCTGGGAGACGAGGGAGCTCACACTGAACACAGCGATTCCTCCCACCTGCCGCCCCCATCTCCGTCTCCTCCGTCCCAGTGAGTGGGGCCAACCTCCCATTTCTCAGTCAGAAGCCGGGGAGCCACCCTGACACCTCCCTTCCCGTAGCCTCTCCCTGTACCACCCGTCCAGGTCCGGTCAGTTCCACCTCTGGTCCCACCCTGGGTGGAGCTGCCATCACCTCCCACGACTTCAGGGACCTCCTAACTGGCTGTCCCCAGGCCAACGCTCGCCCTTTTCCAGTCCGCTGCCACAGAGCAGCCTACATGCTACTTTAAAGACACATCTGACCAGTTCACTCCCCCACATAAAACCCTTCAATAGCTTCTCTTTTCATTTAGAATAAAATCCAGGTTCCTTATCGTGACCCCCAGGCGTCCACATGGCCGACCCCTTCCCACCCTCCCACGTGCCTCACGAGGTCTCTGTCCCCACAGCTCACTCACCTCCCCCCAGGCTCCCCGCACACCACACTGCATCCCATCCCAGGTCACATGGCTCCTGGTCCATCCCTCTCCCCGCCCCTCCTCTGATAGTTCTTCCCTCAGCTTCCTCAGGGGAAGCTTTTTCTGTCCCTAAACTAGGTTAGCAATCGAGTAATCCCACCCGCTTCGGTCACTCTCGTAACACGGATCACTTCTCATCCTTCACTTCTCTCTATTGGAATGAAATCACTCTCTGCGTCTTTTGCCCCAACTCAGGCACGTGCTCGGTTTTGTTCACTCATCTATGCCCAGGGCTAAGCACAAGGATCGGCGCATTGTAGTAGTTTAATTAAATGTTCTTTATTAACCTTAAAAATGAGTAGAAAAATAAAATCAAGAAGAGGATGATGGGGGCCTCCCTGGTGGCGCAGTGGTTGAGAGTCCGCCTGCCGATGCAGGGGATACGGGTTCGTGCCCCGGTCTGGGAGGATCCCATATGCCGCGGAGCGGCTGGGCCCGTGAGCCATGGCCGCTGGGCCTGCGCGTCCGGAGCCTGTGCTCCGCAACGGGAGAGGCCACAACAGTGAGAGGCCCGCATACCGCAAAAAGAAAAAAAAAAAAAAAAAAAAAAAGAGGATGATGAAGAAAGACAGGTATGCTAAAGCTTCCAAATGGCTTACAGGTGCTAGGAGGAAGTGCTGCAGAATTTTCAGATCTGCTCAGCTTTGCTTCTCGGAGCAGAAGCCCGGGGGCCGACTGGCCGGGCGTGCAGAGAGCAGGCGGGCTGTGGTCAAGCTGCTGCAGTGAACCGGGTGGTCACTACTGAGACCTCAAACTGGACAGTGGCAACGTGCAGTAGGCGGAGGGGAAAGAGTGAAGAGCTACGAGGGGGTGGACTTGGGGGAATGCGTTAGCTGGCTGGGTGCCTCAGGTCCAGTGGGAGCAAAGGAGTCAGGACATGGCTCGGGCTTGAACAACTGGCCGGAAGATGATGCCGCCCGAGGAGACGGGACCCAGGAGCACAAGGGGGGATGTGCTCCTATTAGCTTCCTACGGCTGCTGTAACAAGTTACCACACACTAGCTGACTTACAACAACAGAGACTTATCCTTGCACAATTCTGGAGGTCAGAAGTGTGAAATCAAGTTGTCATTAGGGTTGGTTCTTTCTGAAGGCTCTGAGGGGGTGTATTTAGGGTTCTCCAGAGAACCAGAACCGACTGGATGAATAGAATAGAATAGAAGAAAAGAAAGATTAAAATATACATATAAAATAGATACATGAGGGCTTCCCTGGTGGCGCAGTGGTTGAGAGTCCGCTTGCCGATGCAGGGGACGCGGGTTCGTGCCCCGGTCCAGGAAGATCCCACATGCCGCGGAGCGGCTGGGCCCGTGAGCCATGGCCACTGAGCCTGCGCATCCAGAGCCTGTGCTCCACAACGGGAGAGGCCACAACAGTGAGAGGCCCGCATATCGCAAAAAAAGAAAAAAAAATAGATACATGATATATCTATGGAGGATACATCTCTATATATAGCTGACCATTGATCAACAGGAGTTTGAATAGCACGGGTCCACTTATACGCAGATTTTTTTCCCTACAAATATGTCCTACGGTGCTCCATCCATGGCTGGTTGAATCCCCTGATGCAGAACCTCGGGTACCAATGCAACTGTAAAGTGATACACAGATTTCTCTGCTGCACAGGGGTTGACACCCTTAACCCCTATGTCATTCAAGGGTCAACTATAATATTTTTATAAGTATAATATAAATAGCTATATTATGAAGAACTGGCTCACATGATTACAGAGGCTGACAAGTTCCACAGTGTCCCATCTGCAAGCTGGAGACCCAAGAAAGCCAGTGGTGTAGGTCAACCTTAGTCCAAAGGCCTGAGAACCAGGGGAGATAAGTCTCAGTCCAAGGCAGGAGAAAACCACTGACCTGGCTCGTACAGTCAGGCAGGAGGGGTAAATCTTCCCTTCCTCTGTTTTTTGTTCTATTCAGACCCTCCGTGGATTGGCTGGTGCCCACCCACACTGGGGAGGGCCGTCTGCTTTACTGAGTCAACTCTTCCAGAAACTCTCTCACGGACACACCCAGAAATAATGTTTAACCAGATATCTGGGAACCCCACAGCTTAGTCGACATGACACATAAAATCAACCATCACAGGGAGAATCTGTGCCATACCGCTCTCCTGGTTTCCAGCGGCTCCTGGAAATCTTTGGCATTTCGTGCCCTGTGGACACATCTCTCCAATCTCTGCCTCTACTCTCCTCCTGTCTTCTCTCTGCTGTCTCTGTGTCCTGAATCTCCCTCTACCTTTCTCTTATTAGGTCTCATGTCCTTGGACTTAGGGGCTACCCTAAATCCAGGAAGATCTTATCTCGAGATTCCTGCCTTAATTCTTGATCCATCTGCAAAGACCCTTTTTTCAAATAAGATCACAGTCAAAGCTACTGGGAGGTGAGGACTTGGACAGATCTTTTGCGGGGGGGTGGGAGCCACTGCTCAACTCACTACACAGGAAATGTGGAATGTTGACTTTCATAGGCCTGTTTTGCCACATTTTAAAGACATGAGAGAAAGAGCAAATGGTCTGGAGTCCCTCACAGGGGTAGACTGACACGGAAGACATCCTTAGCAACAGATGGGGTTCAACAAAACAGATCCGGCGCTGGTTAAAATGCAGCGATCGGCACTGGGCCCATCTCTCTTTGTCCTTTTCATTTCCCTAAATCACTGGATTTAAATACCCAGCTTTTGCATGAACTCGCCAGAAGAACTGACATCTCAATGTCTTCCTCTCTTTGTCACCCGTTACTAAATATACATTCTCTTCAGCAAAGTTTTCAGATTGACTGCTCCTGACAGACAACACAGATTTCAACATTTACACAGAAGTTGTCTGTCAGAAAAAAAAAAGGAATAGAAAAAAATGCCCTATTTTAGGGTGTCTCTAAAACGCAGGAGAGAGAAGAGGGAGAAATCTCTCCCGGTGCAGAACAGCAATTTATGTCAGGATGCTCAGTCTGGCTGGAGAGGTTGCTAGGCAACTGCCTGGCGGTATGTCAGGGGGGGCAAAAGAAGATGGAAGGTAAAAAGGCACCAAGGCCTGGGTACTAAAGGACACGCAGAGACCCGCTTGGGACAACTCTCCGCCCCCTCCACGGATGGCTAGGGCGACTGGAGGGGTGAGTTTGCAGCTCTGTGGCCTGGAAGCCAATAAGCTAGATTCCACACTCAAAGCCCAGCTTGGAACACAGCCACTGTCACTGGCCATCTTTTGTGCAGTGGAACAAGCTTGGGAGTCCAGCAAAGCCTGGTTTCTCCATCTGTAAAGTGGTGATTGTAACTGTAGCTACATCACAGTACGATGGTGATTGTAACTGTAGCTACATCACAGTACAGTGGTGATTGTAACTGTGGCTACATCACAGTACGGTGGTGATTGTAACTGTGGCTACATCACAGTACGGTGGTGAGAATTTTCCTGTACTTCCCAGGCCCCCGTACTTACCTGCCTGGCAGCATCCACTGCGTTACAGTGAAATCTTCTGTTCCTGTCTGCCCGTTCCCAGTGGGACTGTGGGGACCGCATCTTCCTCATCCATCATTGTCTGGTGACGAGGACATTGCCTGGAATACAACAGGGCATCATTAAATAATTTTATTTTCTTTTATAGGAATCAAGGCCTCCTAGAGCGTCTTATAAGAGCATTCATGCTCCAGCTTCACTTAAATCTCTGCCCGCATCACAGACTGTCCTTGAATCTTCAACCCACCCTCCCAACCCCAGCCTGACCTTCTTCATTTTATTGTCACACATCTCCCTATTTCCTGAGTGAACCTTGATCTCTGAACCATGGTTCCCTCTCCCCCATTACCCTCTGGTCAACTCCTACTCATCCTCTGAAACCCAACTCACGCATGGCCTCCTCCATGAATGCCACGTGTGAATTTACTTAAGCATCTAAGCTGCAGGTGGAGAGTACGACAATAGGGAATAGAGGAGACTGTGGCACATCAGAAACCCATTCAGAGAGAGACAGACAGACAGACAGACAGATCTATAGATCTATATCTATATAGCTATAGGGAGAGAGAGAGCTGTCCATTTTGTGATCTCTGCTATTCCAAGTCCTGGGGTTGTAACGAATATTTGACTTGCTGAAGGTCCCACAGATAGTTAAGGGGCAGTCACATTGAAGACAAAACCCAGTGCTATCTGGTCTCAAATGTCCTGCATACCTCTTTAAATCATAAAGTGCCTACTACATGTAATGTGAACCATTCCTTCACTAATTCAAATATGTAATCACTTATTAAGCACATATTTTGGTTCTTCATGACATTTTTTTTAATTCCATGTATATGTGTTAGCATACGGTATTTGTCTTTCTCTTTCTGACTTACTTCACTCTGTATGACAGACTCTAGGTCTATCCACCTCATTACAAATAGCTCAGTTTCGTTTCTTTTTATGGCTGAGTCATATTCCATTGTATATATGTGCCACATCTTCTTTATCCATCCATCCGATGATGGACATTTAGGTTGTTTCCAGCTCCGGGCTATTGTGAATAGGGCTGCTATGAACATTTTGGTACATGTCTCTTTTTGAATTATGGTTTTCTCAGGGTATATGCCTAGTAGTGGGATTGCTGGGTCCTATGGTAGTTCTATTTTTAGTTTTTTTAAGGAACCTCCATACTGTTCTCCATAGTGGCTGTACCAATTCACATTCCCACCAGCAGTGCAAGAGTGTTCCCTTTTCTCCACACCCTCTCCAGCATTTATTGTTTCTAGATTTCTTGATGATGGCCATTCTGACTGGTGTGAGATGATATCTCATTGTAGTTTTGATTTGCATTTCTCTACTGATTAATGAGGTTGAGCATTCTTTCATGTGTTTGTTGGAAGAACCTAGGGGTAAAACGGGAATAAAGACACAGACCTACTTGAGAATGGACTTGATGATATGGGGAGGGGGAAGGGTAAGCTGTGACAAAGCGAAAGAGAGGCATGGACATATATACACTACCAAATGTAAGGTAGATAGATAGTGGGAAGCAGCCGCAGAGCACAGGGAGATCAGCTCGGTGCTTTGTGACCGCCTGGAGGGGTGGGATGGGGAGGGTGGGAGGGAGGGAGACGCAAGAGGGAAGGGATGTGGGAACAGATGTATATGTATGACTGATTCACTTTGTTATAAAGTAGAAACTAATAAAAAAATTAAAATAAAAGCACATATTTTGGACTAGGTGCCATGGAGGCTGCCACAACATTGTGTATTCATTTACTCATTCAATTCAGTCATTCATGCTTTCATTCAGCAAAAGGCACCATGCCAGTCCCTGGACATTCAAAGGCGAATACCGCTGCCCCCAAGCTGCTCAGGTGAGCACCGTAACACAATTCTGGGCTGGTGTGTTTCATGTGTGTGATGGGTCTTATCTCCATACTTGGACAGTCATGGATTCCCAGGTCTCACATCCTGCCTTCCCGCAGCTGCCGGCTTGGGGCTTAGCACATAGGAGATGGTTTATATCTTCTTGTTGGTAGAAATGGAGCTCCTGGTATGTTTCCTTAATCTAATTTATGCAATTTGATTCCACAAAGGCAGCAGGGGAAGGAGCAACTATGGAGTACCCACCATGTGTCTCATCTTGTGAGTCCCCTACATTTAATCCTTGCAACAGCTCTTTGAACCAGGGGTCATGACTCCTGTCTTCATCCGTGAGAAAGCTGAACTCGGGGGCAATAAACAACGAGGCCACGGCTGGTCACTGGTGGAGCCAATGCTGAAGACAGGGTTTCTCTCAAAAGCCTCTATTTCTTCCATGACAGTCTGCTGCTTCACACAGGCCTCGGAAGATGGCTGAGAATTCCACACACACAGACTAGGAGGAGGGGGATGTCAGTGGAAGAAACAAGGGCAGAGGCACGAAGGTGCATTGAGTTAGAAAAACGTGGAATGCTTGGGACAGCCAAAGCAGAGTGGGACCACAGACGGACATGGAAAACGTGGCTGAGATCTGGGACAGATGGTGAAATGCCCCGAGAACCCTCTGCATGCTGCCTCGAGGTCTCTTCCCCCTGTAAATATTCAATGATCACAATTCCGTCTTTTCCCTGTTAAAGCCAGACCTCACTTGCAGAGGTGGACCTAGGAAAGCACACTTATTCTGCCATGTTCACGAATGTTACCCTTATCAGGCCCACGGCAGAAGCTCCCTAGTTCTCAAGGCAGTGATCTCACTGCACCCCGATCACTTCTGAATCCATCTTCCTCTGATTGAACGTGAGCTCCTTGAATTTTAGATGCATCTCTGTGAAGCCGCCGCCTTGCAGGATGCTAACCCCAGGACAGGGGCTAACCCTGTGCTCTATTTATAAGCGAGACCCGGAATCAGCGACCAAGTGAAACAAACCATTTCTCATTTCCATGTAAATAACAGCAACTCAAAATCTTGTGAGAGAGCTACCTCATACTTGAGTAAGTACTTAGTACCTGGGGCTCCAGTACTTGATTCACCCCCTTTGCAAATACACGACAGGGCATGCGGCACTTCACTAGGTTCCACCGAGCCTGCAGCGATTTGCAGCGCATGTCTGATCTGGCTTCTCGGGAGGGAGATCCACTCCAGATATCAAGGCAAAGAGTGGGTACTCCTGCCGAGCTTGGGGACGGACAGACCCGGAGCTCTGGTTGTTAACTGGGCTGGTCTTAATCACAGTCATTCTTCATGCTAGGGAGTGGGAAGGCGAGGGCGGGAAAGCGAGGGTTTTCTTTTTAATGATGCACTTTTTGTGAGGAGCGTGGCCCCCACTGACAGCAACGAATGGACGGGGCTGAATTATTAAGTGCAAATAATTGGGCCCTTGGTTCCTGGAGCTGGGAAGCGAAGCGCTCTGTGCAGCGCAGGGGTGGGGAAAGGACCATCCATTTTGAGTTCCTCATCGTTTAAAATGATAATTAGTGAGAGATAATATGCCTCTGTAGCCAATTTCCCCTCTGCTTATTTACTTGAATATGGTAATTGTGTGGTTTTGTTTTGTTCTCTCTTCGACATGCTTCCTAAAGTCCTTGTGATGTTTTAGGGGGCTGCGGGTTTCATTATTATCTCTGAAAGTAACCATGGAAATATATAATTAGACATTATTCAGGGTAGAATGACCCAGGGTGCAGGAAGTCTCCGTGGGACCGTGCATTTAAGTGTGCAAGGACGCTCCTAACAGCAGCTGGGGATTCTTTACCCGCAGATTCAATAGTCCCAGCTCGTAGGGCTGCGGAAGGAGCCCACATCCAGGCAACAGGAGACATGCTTTCCGCTACTGGCTCCGCCCCTTTCCACAAATGGTTTCTACGTCTCTGGAAGCTGGGGGGAAGGGGCCCTGCGTGATTTCAAATTCAACACTAAGTACCTGCGTCTGTGTTGTTTTGTACTACGTTTCTTTATTTCAAGTGGTAGGTCCCTGTCAGATTTCTTTACATTAGAATGGTTGAGTCCATCAAAGATGGGTGGGGGGGAGTTCTGGTTTTGTTAAAATATAAATATTTATTTGGAATATCATGGATACATAAGGAGATGAAGAGGTGCTCTAAAATGTGCTCTAACCAGCAACACAAAATATCAGTGATCCAGAATGGCTCTTTGCCTCTGGAAAAGGGTTAGGTTATGTCATCTGTTTGGAAATCTGGAAAGCAGCACTCAATCTAGAAAGATGTAAATTAAGAAGCTACCAAAAGGGACTTCCCTGGCGGCGCAGTGGATAAGACGTCATGCTCCCAACGCAGGGGGCCTGGGTTCGATCCTTGGTCAGGGAACTAGATCCCGCACGCACGCCGCAACTGAAGATCCCACATGCCGCAACGAATATCCTGCATGCCGCAACTAAGACCCAGAGCAGCCTAAATAAATAAATAAATAAAAGCAGCAGCAGCTACCAAAAGATGGGGGGGGAGGGGCGCAGAGGAGGCAGACTGCAAGTGAGGGCTGGAACACCTGGCCAAAGTACAGTACGGACAGGGACTGTAAGGTTTCCTCGAAGGTTTAGTGTGTCACCGGGGGTGCCAGTGTGAGCGTAAGGCAAGGAATCCATTTCAGAAGCTCAGCTCCTTTGCAGGTGGATGCCAGACTCCTGAGCACGGCACAGAGAGCTGTCTGTGACACGAGCATGACCCACCTTCCCAAGGTCCCTTCCTCGTCCCCTCCACACCAGCCCCATGGCCGCTCCCCCCTACCCCGCATTCCAGTCACATTGAACTTCTTGGACTTCTAGAATGCCCTACACTTTGTATCACCTCTGAGACTTGGTCTGTGTCCTTCCTTCTGTCCAGAATGTCTTTGTGTTCCCTCTTTGCCTAGATAACTATGAATCACCCTTTAAAACAAAACTCAAATATCAATTCCTCTAAGAAACCTCCCCAGTTCGGGTCAAAGGTACTCCCTCAGGACCTCCTTAATATCCCGCATCTATTCCAATGCTGTACATACCTAGCACACAGTAGGTGCTCAGTAAGTGTCTGACTGATTAGAATTGATTAATGTAGTTCTCGGGAGACTCACGCATGCGTGTGTGCACACACTTTGGCACCATCGTGCCTGCTAAGCACTCTAAAAGTGACATCAGCTGGAGGCCCAACAGACCAAAGAACTGTGCCGAGAAGTGCCTCGCTCTCCAGAAACCACTCCTTAGGAGAGGAATTTGAAAGGGCAAAGGCAGCAGTGGAGAGAGCTAAGCGACAGGTGCGTGGAGCAAGATGGCGGAGTGGAAGGACCCTGGGCTTCTCTCCTGTGACTTACATAGGATCTCATTTCTTCATGGTGTCAGCTGAGTTGGCTAAGCTGGGACTGGAATAAGAAGGAGACAAGCAGAGCAAGAACACCACAGGGTCTAATTATGAATATTTTTTTTCTAAGGTGAAGGTGGGGAAGGTACTCACATTCTCTTTGGTGCCATGGTTTTCATAGGCTGTTTTGTTTACTTCCCACAACACTCTGATGGCAGGCAGTGCTATTCCCATTTTACAGACAGGGAAACAGAGACCTATTTTAATTAAAAGAACTGCTTTCCACCCAGCTGCCACAGATGGAAACCTATGGTGCCGACACTTCAATCCATGTCTCCAGCCCAGATCTGTCCCGAGCTCCCACTTGTCTCTCGGCAAGGACGTCCCAGGAGCACTCCAAACACAACATGTCACAGAACGCATCATTTCCTGCCAACCAAGCCCCCAACTGGTGCAGAAATCATGGTCATCCAGGCCACACAACCATAAGCCAATCCCGCTGAAGCTCCACATTGCCCCTTCTTACCACCCTCGCCCTGGGTCACTTCTTCTGCAATTCCCACCTAGACTCATTCAAGGCCTCCTACTCCCCCCACCGTCCACCACACGCTGTGGAAAGCTCCCCTACCATCACTACCAGCTTTCTGGTAAGTGTTTCCCATCACTTATCCTCTTCCCCACTGGGCTGTCAATTTCCAGAGGCAGAATTGGTGATGTCTACTCCTCCGCACCAGCTTCCTACCCAGACCTTGGTGTGGAGAAGCACCTTGACAGCGTTAGGTAAACTGAAAATGGACTGATCTGACCTCTGCTCCCAGTTTTCTCAGGTCCAGAAATAACCTTACGTTAGTGGTGGCCGTGAAAAGTTGGCAGAAGAGTCACAACAGACAGGATTAATAAGAAAAAATGAAAACTAATGTTGACTTGCTCACAGTTCTACCTGGCTTCTCTTTTTTCTAATCCAGCGTTCTAAGTGATCTCAAGCAACCAGCCGGCACGTGTCGTAGACGAAAACCCCAGTGTACCTGTTCAGAGTAAGGTCAGTAGGATGATAGCCAGAGTTTCCCAATTCTATTTGTACCAAGCCCCCAGAGAACAAATCAATTCTGTTCCTAAAAAGCAGCATATGCAAGACCTACGTCTATCTCTAGCAACCATGGCCGTGTTACGTCCAGTTTATTTAAATGCTTTCCATCTGGGGGGAAGAAATGTGCATTCCCCTCCCTGATTAAACTGTAAAATGCCTCTCCTGGCCCCGTATGCCCTTCTTCACCAGTTTCCCCATCTCTGGTCCACAGAGGTCTTGTTGGGTGGCAAAGGTAGACACAGAACATTGCCATGATTGCAACAATAGAACAAGAAGAAGTCTGATAGCTGCTTGATAGTTATTAGCACGAAAAAAAACAATGAGGTAGCATTACCCGGGAAAATAAGAAAGAACTGACACCTGCCATGGAACCTGGCACCGTGTATATTCAACGTGGAGATGTGCCTTGTACTCGAAGGTCGTGGCCTCGTTAGGGGAAGTGCCTCCCTCTTCCCAAATCAGACTTCTGCCCAACATGCCGTCAGCTGGCCACTCACATCTGCCCCTTCTAAGGATGCCCTTACGTTTCCCTGGGACCACGGGCAAGTCCAGGCTTGTGTGGAAGCAGCCCTGAGGCAGACACTATTTGGGGACCCCGCTCTGAACCGCTACACAGGGAGGGCTCTTCCTGGACACCCGTGACTCTGCCTGCACACAGGCAAGCTGGACAACCCTGAAAGTGGCTCTCAGCAAAGACGGAAGCAGAGACGGTGGCTAAAACCCCAGCCGCCCACAGCCCAGGTGGATAACTCAGAAGTGTGTATTCCACCCTGGCTCCCAGAGCTCTTCAGAAGGACTGAGTTCCTGCAGCCACAGAGGTAATTTTCATGGCAACATACACTTTGCTGGCTTCCTTCTTTCCCTATATTACTTCGCCCCTCTTGCTAGTGTTTCTGGGAATCCTCTTTTAAGTAAGTCACCAGCACTAAAATTCTGATCTCAGGATCAGCTTCTGGGGGAGCCCAACAATGGCAGGCCCCTGCCCTGACTTGGACAAGAGTCTTGCTTCAGAGCTTCTCTCCAGAGATCTCCCTTCCCGATGGGCAAGGTCTTGGTGATCTGAGGTCTTGGTCAGTACCATTAACCTGCACAGTTAATCCGGACACTTTCTCTTGCCTTCAGGTGCAGAGTTAGGAGCTGAGGAAGGGGACAATTTGTAAAAGAATGACGTAGGGAAATGTCAAATCAACTTGAGGCACATAGTAACCAAAGCATCAGCATCCACTGGGGGTGAAAACAGAATGGGTCACTGACACCTCACACTCAAGTGCCCCAGAGGCATCTCATTCCACAGGTATTTAACGAGTATCTTCCACGGGCCAAGGGTGGTGCCAGCTACATTCTGGCCTATACGAGACTCCTCCTATATGAGAGTTCTCACTACCATCTTCTTTCTTAAATGTGATCTCATATTTTTAAAAATGAAAATAAGAAAGGCAACATTTTATACTCTTCCAGTGAAATGTAGGTAATAAGCTAAGAGAAGGCTCTCCCTTGGATAAGGTATACAGAACAGAACAGGCACCTAGGCCTTTCAAAGGAGCCTATGGTACCTGCCTTGGGAATCCAATGCCGTTGGCATGGAAACAACATCTCTCTCAAGTTCTGAAATGCCTTCAGGTCATTAACACGAGGATATAATCCAGCAGTCCACAGAGGTGACTCAGAGTCAGCATATAATCCTTACGGTGCTGGAAAAATAAAATATCCAGAAGACTCTAGAACTAAGCAAAGGGTGGAGTGAGAATGGCTCTCACCTTCTTCTTTATTTCCTCAGCTATGGCGTGCTTTCTCCACCACAGGGATGCTGTATACACTACTCCCACTCTTGCTGTTCCCCAGTCCAATCTACTCATCTCCTATTTACTCTCCAGATCTCAAATATGTTGTCACTCTTTCAAGGATGTTTTCCTAGACTTTGAAGAACAAATCCTACCCCCTCTTTATGAGGGCCTCCCTGGTGCTCTATGCTTTTATGTTATTCCGTCTATCATAATTGCATCTATTTGACACGTCTATCTTTTCTGTGAGCTCCTCGAAGGCAGGAACCAGGTCTGCTTCTGCTCGCCGTTGAATCCTCAGCATCTAATTTAGGGTTCGACCCATAACTGGGCTCCACAACAACCACTGCATAATGAATAGAGTGAAAACGCTGCTGTTTTCCCCAACACCGGGGTGGGCTGCCGAGCCAGACCAGATGCATTCCTAGCTCAGGGCTCCTTGGAGTGTACTCTACAACAGGGGTCTCCAACCCCCAGGTCCACGCGCAGCCTGCTGGGAACCGGGCGGCACAGCAGGAGGTGAGCTGCGGGCCATTGAGCGAAGCTTCATCTGCCGCCCCCCATCTCTCCCCATCACTCGCATCACCACCTGAACCATCACCGCCCGCCCCCCGCCCTGTCCGTGGAAAAACTGTCTTCCACGAAACCAGTCCCTGGTGCCAAAAAAAGGTTGGGGACCGCTGGTCTACAAAACACCAGCTCCAGGGGACTTCCCTGGCAGTCCAGTGGTTGGGACTTTGCCCTTCAATGCAAGGGGTGTGGGTTCGATCCCTGGTCAGGGAGCTAAGATCCTACATGCCTCTCAGCCAAAAAACCAAAACATAAAAAAAAACAGAAGCAATATTGTAACAAATTCAATAAAGACTTTAAAAATGGTCCACATCAAAAAAAGCCTTGAAACAAAACAAAACGTTAGCTCCAGGTTTTATGGCAAAAGGAAAAAAACTGTTTTTTTCAATGTGGATAAAGTAAGTTCAAGAACCCAGGCTTTAATGAAACTGCCCAGGTGTCTTTAGTTCTCAGAGCGCTTAAAATAGCAAGGTGAGTGGCGACCGCCAAGATGGAAGCACACTAAGGGACACATCCCAGCCTGTCTTCTCTAGTTCCACCTGCCCTGTGTGCTGGCCCAGGCGTTTGTATCACCTGTGTCAAAGCACCTCTAGCAGAGTGTGGGCAGGAAATATGTAAGTGGTAAAGGAAAAGAATGGTGGGAACAGGGAGCATGGGAACGGGCACAGTTGATGTTTTGCGAAACCAAAAGCTTGTACAATTTGGGAAACTACTTTAAGAAAAATACAGAAAAATCTTAATTGTGTGCATTTTGCAAAAATATATGATTATGTGAATACATAAATAGAGATCTGCTTTGAAATCATACCCAAGCTGCTTGACCACCTCTGTGTTCTCTGGCAAGACATGCCCTCGTAAGTATTCCCAATTTACTCAAGTTGAACAGCTTCTGGAGGTAAGAACTATGCTTTTTTTTTCAGCTCTCTGTATCCACTGCTCTCTTCATTAACCACTTTTTTTTTTTTTGTGGTACTCTCCCATTGTGGCCTCTCCCATTGCGGAGCACAGGCTCCAGATGCGCAGGCTCAGTGTCCATGGCTCACGGGCCCAGCCGCTCCGTGGCACATGGGATCTTCCCGGACCGGGGCACGAACCCGCGTCCCCTGCATCAGCAGGTGGACTCTCAACCACTGCGCCACCAGGGAAGCCCAACCACTTTTTTATTTGAGCAACATCCTAATATACAGTAGGCACCCAATTAATGGCTGATTGATGATAAACTGGAAGGAGGGAGGGAGGGAAGGGAGGGAAGGGAGGGAGAAACCTGACTTGGTTTATTCTCTAAGCACCAGAATCTTTAGAGTTTCTCATCACAGGAAGTTCACTTAACTTAAGCATAGAAGACTGATGAAGAATTTCTTTTTAAATTAACCAGAGCACAGCATAAAGGTCAGGAGTAAGTTACATTCTTCAAAACGCCATGATGTGCAAGAGAGATTCCAGCTTCTCTTCTTCGATGCGTCAAATCCACTCGCTTTCCCCTGCACCTTCAGGAACTCTTAACTTCTTCTGGTTCCTGCCCTGTCATGGAAAGCTAGGAAGACTCTACCCTGGGGACTCACATCGGAGCCTGAAACAACCCTACCTTGAATGTTAGTTCCATCTGTGGATAATCCAACCCATAGGAGCCCTAACAGGGAAAATATGGGCTTGAGGGTCACTAGTTGTACACAGTTGGGTCACCTGGGAAGCTCATTAAAGACACATCCCCAAATCCCAGTCCAGACCAATTAAATCATACTACCTGGCAGCAAGGCCCGGGCATAAATATGTTTTAAAAGCTCCTTATGTGAGTATGAAGCGCAGCCATGTTGGAAAACTTCTGGGCTACCGAAATGAATGCTGCTTCCAAAAGCTGCCCTTAATTCCTTATGTGAGCGTGGGTAAATTCATTACATTTTCTAGACCTCAGTTTTCTCATCTGTGAAATATGTGGGATGAATGATATCCCTAATATCCTGTTTAGAGAGAAAATGGTTAAAGTTCCATAGTTGGTGTAAAACAAACACTTTTGTAGCTACAACAAAGGCAAGACTCTGGAGAGTGCAAAGATACAGGTGTGGCCCCTGCCCTCAGGCAGTTTACAAACAAGTTTTAAATCCATCGGTTACCTTAGAGTAAAAGGCAGAATGGCACTTGTTGGCTTGATGGATGGGTGGATAGATAGAAGAGAGAGAAAGGGAGGGAGGGAGGGAGGGGAAAATGTGTTTTCCTTCTGAAATATCCTACATATCATTTTGATTCCTTACATCCCCTTCTAAGTCCTAGCACTATCCTGATGTGAATCAGAGAGAAATAAAACACACTGTCATGTAGCTTACAGGGAAATGTAAATCAAAATTTTAGATTTGTGTTGTTTCCTTTATGAACCTAAAGCACACGAAAGTTGTAATTCTTGGTTCAAGAAACACTATCACCAATGGTTCATGCTTTCTATTATTTCTTAGGGTTTTGATAAAATCATACCTGTTAGGTAAAGAGCATCTATACATCCATTGCCTAACCATGAATAAGAACATTAGTATCTAAGCCTTAACCTAAGGCTCTTCTCATCCCAGTCCCTTGCCTTCACCACCCACCCAAGTCCAGAGATAAAAATGACTTTAAATTTTGTGTCTTTCGAACTATTGTTTTAGAAAAATTTTCATCGTAACACTGCAGATTGCCAGGAGGAAGTCCAGAAAGGGTCTGTTGGAATTACCAAGAAAGACAATATTGGAGACCTTGGGAAATGCAACGTCAGTGGAGTGGTGAGGGCCAGAGTCTGCCATCCCAGGTTGTACAGTGAGTGATAGGTGAGGGAGAGAAAAGAATGGCTGCTAGAGACAGATGAGGGGAAGAGAGATAACCAGAGGAAGCATGGGCACAAATAAATAATCTACTTTAAAGATGCAGAGAGGGCCTCCCTGGTGGCGCAGTGGTTGAGAGTCCGCCTGCCGATGCAGGGGATACGGGTTCATGCCCCGATCTGGGAGGATCCCATATGCCGCGGAGCGGCTGGGCCCGTGAGCCATGGCCGCTGGGCCTGCGCGTCCGGAGCCTGTGCTCCGCAACGGGAGAGGCCACAACAGTGAGAGGCCCGCATACCACAAAAAGAAAAAAAAAAAAATGCAGAGACTTAACATATTAAGATGGTGAGGGGAAGAAGCCAATGGAAAGAAAATCTGAAAACCTAAGAGCAGCCCTCACCTTGCTGTACAGCAAGAAACTAATGCAACGTTGTAAAGCAACTATACTCCAATAAAAATTAATGAAAACAAAAGAAAAGAAAATATAAGACCAGCCCTTAATTGATGGAACAAAAACCTTCTGATTGGGGAGAATTTAAGCCCTCCTCCCTTATAGCTGGAAGTTGGGTCATCTTTGCTTTGGAGTTAATTGGTAGTTTCCTTTGGCCCCCAGCCTATTCAAAGGAGTTACTCTAAATAATCAAGTACGATTTCTGAGTCTTTCAGATCCAATATTTATAAGTTTTACTAACACAGTATTCCCTATTATTTCATAGAACCTGAGAATTAGAATCATCTGGTGTCCAACCATCTCATTTTACTAAAGAGAAAACTGCCATCTTAGAACTTTATTCCACTTAACCAAGTTGATAATAAATACTATAATAAATTAGTGATGGACACAAAAATTATCCCCAGGCTCATGAACTCTAGTTTAAAAGTAGTCCATGCAGGGAGTTCGCTGGTGGCCCTAGTGGTTAGGATTCCGGGCTTTCACTGCCATGGCCCAGATTCAATCCCTGGTCAGGGAACTGAGATCCCACAAACCGCACGGCACAGCAAACAAATAAATAAACAAACAAACAAATAAATAAAAATAGGCCATTCACTCAGTACAGTCAGTACAGTTCAACATGTACTGACCACAGGCAACTCAGACAAAATCTCTGTCCTGTGGCTAATACAAGACGATTTCCACTAAACCAACCTGTCCTTACAGGTTTATATTTACGTCTCTATGAAAAATAAAACAACAAATTTCCTGGACTTCTTTAATAAAGACTAGAGTCAATTTTTACCCCTTGATGGCATTGAGGTCTTCTGGCCCCCTTTTGCTTAAGTGGTCTCAGCTTAGTAAGACTCATAATATTGACCACTGTGGAGAGCGAAAGAGGGCACCAAGGTCCCCAGAACCCTTACTCCATCACAATTCTGCCCTGTCCCAGCTGTGTGACCCTGGATCTCTGCTTCCTTTCCTCTGACATATAAATATTTGTTGTAATTATATGAAGAGCCAAAAGAATAATGTATTGTCATTTTCTGGCATATAGTAGACCTCCAGCACATATTGGTAGGAGATAAGTTTGAAAATTTCAGAGATACAGAATGTTCAAACAAAAACAAAGAATTAAAATAGAATTTAGGGGCTTCCCTGGTGGCGCAGTGGTTGAGAATCTGCCTGCTAATGGAGGGGACACGGGTTCGAGCCCTGGTCTGGGAGGATCCCACATGCCGCGGAGCAGCTAGGCCCGTGAGCCACAACTACTGAGCTTGCGCGTCTGGAGCCTGTGCTCTGCAACAAGAGAGGCCGCGATAGTGAGAGGCCCACGCACCGCGATGAAGAGTGGCCCCCACTTGCCACAACTAGAGAAAGCCCTTGCACAGAAACGAAGACCCAACACAGCAAAAATAAATTAATTAATTAATTAACTCCTACCCCCAACCTCTTGTTAAAAAAAATAGAATTTAGAGATTATTTTCCCCAACAAAACTGCTTTATGGAGGTTCTGAATCCCAGGGAGGCACGGAGATCCTTCCAGAGCAGCATGACCAGTCAGTAGCCTCACTGTACCTTGATCCTGGATCTTCCAATTACTAGCCCAGAGATTTTGTTGCTGCCAAATTGTATTGTACCATGAAGGCATCTAAGTTTGGTCCTATGAACAATGGAAACTTAACAAAGATTATCAAGAAGGGACATGATGAATCACCCATCGGGGCTGGACACCAGAAGTGTGTAATAATTGGCAAGGACCAGAACTGGGAAAAGAGTTCCTGCCCTCCAGATGAGAGTCTCCATTTATCTGGTGAGCTCTATTTCTAAATTTAATAAACTGTGAAAACTCTGACTTCCAACAGACATGTTAAAATAATCAGAGTCCACAAAAATGCCAAGAGATGCACAAATTCAGTTTCCACAGGCCTGCCCAGCTCCAGCGGGATCCTGAGTCCTTGAAAGCACTTGGTATGCATTGAGTTGATCAAAAACCATCAGGGAAAACATATTTCATCTATGGACATCATTTTTCTTTGGTACAGAGTGACTTTTTCACTCCTGACCAAGAAAAAAAAGAAAGAAAAGCAAAGTCTTCATATCAAAGCCTTATTGATTTTTTTTTCATTTACAAAAACTCAACCATGCCTGTCTATTAAAAATAGAATGTCTAAGGGCCTGAACTTACATCGTGCCAAGATCCCAAACTTTCTGCTGACTTCAAGGAGGGTTTCTGGGTTGGAACAAAAGCAGAAGAGGCCAAAAGAGGGCTAGGAAATCAAATCCCAAACCCAGGTCTTCAAAACCTTACTTTCTTATTCTCTCCCCACACTCCACAAAGTTTTGAGTTGAAATATCACAGAGGAGGTATCAAAGGGCTTTATATGAGGTGCCACATTGTGAGTGAAAGCGAGAATAGTCAACAGACATTTGAGGATCTATATTGTGCTGCACCAGCAGAGTCACAAAATATGACTTTCAAACTACCTTTCTAGACTCACGCCCCATCACTCCCCCCATCTGCCCTCTACTCCAACCACCCAAAGTGCAATTTGAAGTCCAAATGCAAACATGGCATTGACCATAACATCTCCAAACCTTTGCCTGTATTTTACCATCTCGTCCTTCGACGCCCAGCTTAAACATCTGAGATCAGTCTGTGCACACTGAAATTATGTTTAAAAGTCTGCTTCTTCCATAATAATGGGAACTAACTCCACAAAGACACCAGACCTCATTCACTTTGTACTTCCTGTACCTATCAATTGCCTTGAAAAAGTAGATGGATAATAGGTGTTTCTTAAAGAACACATGGGCAAATGAAGAAAGGAGGAGTTAAATGCACATTCTGCCATCAACGAAGAGTCTAGAAGGGGAAGTAGTAACAGAATAATATTAACAGAAATCTAATCAAAGAGAAAAACATGGTGAGAGATGCTCAAGAAAGCCTTTAGAAGCATGAACTAGAGAGTAGCTACTGCTGGGGAAGAGGGGAGGTGTGGTCAGGGTAGGCTTCATGGAGGAAGTGGCATGTGAACCAAAACTTGGAGGATGTCTGGAGACTGAACCAATTAAGCCAAGCAGGTGTACTTGTAAGAATTACAGGCAGCATAAGCAAAACACCAGGTCCACAGTGAGAGCTAAGTAAATGGCAGCTAATAATAATAATAATGATGATACTCTAGCTAGTCTCAAATGGGTATGCCAGTTGTTAGTGTTTCCATTTTATTTCTTTTATACTTTATCCTGACTGGAGTCTCAGGATGTATGAGTTTGAAACTGGTATGTCTTACCTATGAGGAAGTCATCATGTTAACGGCTTTTGCGCAGTTATGGAAGATATCGAGCTCCTGGTTTGTTCAGCCTTGAGCTTAGCATTACTTCCTAGAATTTGGTTGAACTGGCAAGGCCACTGCTTGTGCTCATAGTCTACTCTTCATAGTCAGGAATCAGCTCAGATTTTTTTTCTTCCACCTAGATGGTCCCAAGTCAGGGCAGGCATCCCTCCTTTCAACAAAATGCTTTTGCCTCTAAAGGAGGACACCGAGACTCACCTTGAACTTTCACCTTGATGACCTTGATAATTAACAAACAGTGATGGAGGGCTCTTGCTCTTCAAATGAGATACATAACAGGTGTTCCACCTACTGCTAAAATGGTTATGGATTTTTTTCAACCCACGTATATGTCCATATATTTACAAGGGACCTGTATCAGTCTCGGTTCTGAACGCAGTTGCAGTAATCATGTACACAATTCTCCTAAATGCTCCCTGGCTCCTTCCTGCAGTCCAGCCTCACATGACACCGGTGTGGTCTTGCTGACACACAGACCTCCTCAGGCCACTCCTCTGTTCCAAAGCCCTCAATGGCTTCCTGTCCTCTGTTGCAATGGCTTTCAAAATGGGTTCCACCAAGTCTTAGAAATTCCTCAGTCAGCCTATGAATGACTTTTTTGAGGGAGTAAAACAGAGGGTACAGCAGAGATATGGACTCTGAAATGGAAGGTTTGCAGTTTAAAACCAGTAGCCTACTGTTAAAAAAAAAAAGAAAAAGTCAACAAAACTCACTGAAGATCACTCAAGACCTTCCCAACCTCGCTGCTCTTTCCTCACTGACCCGACCCGTGGACATGCCCTATGTATGCACTTAATGCTTCCACAGACAACTCTGTATCTTAAATGCACTCACCCAGACGCATGTCAGCAACATCTGCTAACATACATCCACCCTGTACCCTAACCCCACCCTCCCCGGGACACTCACATTCACCCTTTAACACCCAACTCAAATGCCTCGTCCTCTGTTCATCGTTCCTTAGCTCTCCCAGCAGAGATCAGATGCTCCCTCCTCTCGACCCTCCCAGTGACCTTCATACTCATACAACAAAGAGCCTCCTCTGAGTACTGATAGCTACTCTCCACGGTTGAAAAGAGAAGCACAACAATCTTAACCCAAAAATCATCATGATCAACTGTTGAAAAGAAAGCAGTTCTTGTTACAACACTTGAGTCTACTCCTACCATCAGCTCTGTGTTCTTGTTGATTATGCCATGCCTGGCAAACATTTCAGACGTTGTACAAACACTGTGGAAACGGTCTGCAAAATTAAATTGTAATTCTTACAAAGATATAGAATTCCATGAGCTTAACAAAAGTGATGTTGGAGAACTACTCAAAGTATAGGATACACATTGACAAGTGACGATCTGAGAGACAGTTGTCAAGTAAAAAGATAAAATCTGTAGATAAGCAACAAGGATTTACTGTATAGCACAGGGAACTATAGCAATATCTTGTAATAACCTATAATGGGAAAGAATCTGAAAAAGAATATATATATGTATAACTGAATCACTTTGCTGTATGCCCCAAACTAACACATACTGTAAATCAACTATACTTCAATTAAAAAAATAAATAAATAAAATATGCAACCTGAACAGGTAGTTCACAAGAGATTTATATGAGTATTGTAGGACTAAAAGTAGCCGTTGGTAAAACTGGTGAATCCCTTAGAAAATTGGACACTTTAAATTCATAAAGGTAAGCTAACTATTGTAACAAGCAACCTCAAAATTCTGAGGGTTAACATGAATGCAAGTATGTTTCTCACTCAAGGCATATGTTTCTCACTCAAGACGTATGTTTCTCACTCAAGATGTGGTCTGATGTGGGTGGATTGGGGTGGGGTGGGATGGGATGGAATGGCAGGGAAGTTCTCCTCCAGTCAGACTCCTTCCATCCATGTAGATCTGCCATCTTCTTGACCAGAGGTTGGCAATCTTTTCCCGTAAAAACTAAACAGTAAATCTTTTCAGCTTGCAGGTCACCTGGTCTCTGTCACAACTACTTAACTCTACCATTGTAGCACAAAAACAGCCATAGACAATGCATAAATGAATGGGTTTGGCTGTATTCCAACAAAAGGACATTTACAAAAATAAGCGGTGAGCCAGTTACGGCCTACTGGCTGTGGTTTGCCGAATTCTGTTCTAGACATTCATCTTTCTCTTTATTGAAAAGTAGAGAGGAAAGAGAGAAGAAGGACAAGACACACCTCATGAGGTTATTAGTGCTTAGACAGTCCATGCTAGAATATTAACTCTACTAGAGATGTGTCCCGTTTTCACCACTGATCTAAATACACATTTGTAGGTGACTGACAAATATCTATTCAGTGAAATTATTGAATGTATTTATTATAATACAAATATTTATTTTGCTTTTCAAAATTAACCATTTTGTGCATTCTAAAAATTAAAAATAGTAGCTAATGTTTATTGTTAAATATATGCCATGCACTATTCTAAATCCATTATGTGTAATATGCCATTAAGTTTCTCACAATGACCCTAATAAGTTCCATTATTATAAACTTTTTTTTTTTCCCAGATGTGAGAACTAAGGCACAGGACGGTTATCACAGTTTTAATTATAACCTAACTATGATTCATTATAAGTAAAATGCACTCACTTTCAAAATTTTGAATTTTATGTTTCTAAATTAAAATATCACCATTTACTATGACATTTTCTTCTTTTAAAAGGAAAGTCTCCTAGGGTGTCTTTTTCTTGGTATTAATTATTCTCACTTATTGAGTGCCTCCTGTGATGGTTTATAAGTGTGTCCATTATCAATTTATTGCCTCTCGACTGAAAATTAATCCTTCAACGTCAGTTCTGCAAAAAAATGGAGCTGGGCCCTTTAAACATTTTTTCCATTGTGAACTTTGCCAACAGAGGGCGGGGAAGAGACCTAGCAGAGACCTAGTAACTCCTCAGTGGGCTCCTGCAGCAAGGTGGCCGCTGGCATCGCAGGGTTGTTCAGAGATGAGTTAAAAGAAAAAAAGGAATATAAACTACCTGGCACACAATTCATGCACAAGCAATCTCGTGTCCCTTTCTTAATGAGTGATTATATCTGATTTCAATACTGTGGAGGATTAGCAACAGAATGTGGGGATGAAAGAGGCATAGAAATTTTTTTCTCTCCCTTCTGTTATTTTAGGAGGAACAATACCACTGTCCCACAAAGCAAATATTTATTTGTTAAGATCATAAATTTACAGGTCAATGAACAAACATTCCCTATTTAGTCCTTTTGTTGGGAGAGCAAAAATAGAAACAGTATCATGTATCAGAGGCATTCTGTCCTGGACCCCTAGTTTGCTAGACCTCCATTCATTCCTGGGAAAGAAGATTCTGAGGCTGAATGTTTCTGTTTTTGTTTCATTTGTTTTTTGTTTGTTTTTATTAAGAGAACTGCTTTTATGGAGTAAGAAAAACTAATGAGGTATTCAAAATATGTAACAATTATTTATCAAGCTTGCAAAGCAAATCATTTCTGATCATCAAAGTAACTGCAAAAGTTAAGAGGTATAATTTACATGTTACATTGCAAAAACATAGTTCAAAGAATTTATGAAATTTGCCCAGTAGCACAAAGATTAAAAGTGACGTATCCAGGTTTTGAACCCTAGATGTGATTGGCCCAAAACATACCTTTTACTCTGACATTGTCATACCTCTCTCAGAAACTGTCAGTGACAATAACATTTGATAAAACCAGATTATAAACCCAGGTCTGCCTGAGTCCATAGCAAACACATTCTCTCCTAGAAAGGGCAAGGGGATAGGAAAGGGGGTGGGCAGGAAGTCAGAACCAAACACAGATATTTACCATGAACCAAGTCAAGAATTTTGGTGACGAGTGACAGAATTCTAAGGCCAACTAGTTCAGCAAGTTGCAATAAAGAGAATTTATAGACGCATGCAACTGGCAAGTCCTGAGACAAAGCTGCCTTCAGGCACAGCTCTGGATAAGGGTTCAGCAATGACAGTAGCTCTCCGCCTTTCTGTCCACTCACGTCCTTCTCTGGTTCCCTTTGTTAACTGGATTTTCTTCCTGTAGTCAAGCTTTCTCCACATAGCAGTCGAAACAGCCATCACCAGCCCCACACCTACATGTTTAGCACCCTTGATTCAAAAAAGACAACTTCTCATCTACTGCCAATAATGGAAAATTCCAGGAAGGTCCCCAACTGGCTGAAAATCACTAGACACTTCTAATAACTTGGAAGTGGGAGGTATCCCCAAAGTCACTTGGAGGGGGGAGGGGTACCCCAAACCATGAGATGTTGACAAGAAGTTGTCACCACCTCCCTAATACACACATGCATACAAGCCAGCATTAAGATATAATTCTAATATCCCCCAAATTGAATATTCTAAGTGATAAAACATGGCACATTTTAATATAGCACAACAGATAAAATCAGCTAAATCACAATCACATTGTTTTGTTGTAGAATAGACATCATAAATTTTTCATCAAATGAGAAATCAAATAAAATATAAAGTATTAACTCTATCTCATGGAGAGATCTATCATCTCTACATCAGATTGAGCCTTGCGAATCGTGATGCCTTGGCTTGTTGTGTGAGCTTGGATATTATAAAGCGTGTGAAATATTGAGGCATCTTGATGTGATGATATTTTTGCCCAACCCCCAGAGGACTTTGCTCCTATCCTGGGGAGACTATATGCCTTTAATGCTGGATGATTCTTACCTCACGTTAACTGGCACCTAAAAGGATATCCTAAGCTTGAGTAGGTATTTGTATATGTTAAACCAACACTTCTGAAAGCATGTTCATATTCCGTGGGGCACATGCCCTCAGCTGAGAAATTTTAAGGTTCAATGGCTAAAGGCATGCCATAACCTTCCCTTAGATAATGATAATCTGAAATAGTAGATAAAACTCTCTGAGAACTGTAATAAAGAGGAACTATTTAGCTTTTCCTGAAACCATCTCTCTTCATTTCGATTTCCCTACAGGCAAAGTCTGAGACATAGATTTGCACAGAGTTAGAAAGGTGATCACGGGAATCAGGATAGAAGGAACGGTGAGACGGGGAAGGAGGAGAAGGTAATAAATGCTACACTACGGAGGTGGCCACCACTATGGTTACCTGGGGGTTGGTCTCTGGAGGGTCCCTACATGGAATAGAAGGAAATGCCCTCCGAGTTTTCTCTCCAACTTCACAAAGCTTGCATTTAACCACCACTTCTGATCCTCTATTGGTTGAGGGCTGACCCCCAAAGCATTAACTCTCTTACACCCCTGGACACCTTCACACAGGCCAAGAGATCTGCTGCAGCTTAGGGGAAACCATGAGACAAAACCACAGAGAAACAGCATGAGATGCTACTGCAGGGCCAGAAGGTAGGACCCCAGCGGGCATGGAACTGGGTACCAAGGCCGTGCTGGAATCAAAGGTAGAGAAGGGCACATAACACAGGAGATGTTTTTTAATCTGCTTATGTATTATTTCTCAATTTTTTTGAGCGTAGACTCCTTGCTGTATGAAACAACTTTTAACATCACACACGATGTGGAAAATACTCAGTCCATTATGCAGAAAAGAACCAATGAGGACAGACTTCCAGAAGAGCAGAGAAAGAACCTCTGAAGATCTACTCCTCCACAAAGACAACAAGAGCACTAGCAAGAAAAAAAAAAAAAAAGAAAGGTCTAATCACATTTTTCAAAACTCTGGAAATTAACAAATATCTTGCAATAATCCAAGGAGCATTTATTCAAGAAAAAATAGCTGAATCTTGGTAAGAATCGGGAGTCTTGTGATGTTTTAACTTGCCCTATTTCCATCCCTTCCTTCCCAGCTCCATAGGGACCTTGAAAACCAGCTGCCTTGCAATCTTGATTGTTGGGCAAACAAGCAGCCTCGCAGACACTGAAGGGTCTGGGGCTCTTCAGAAGTCCCCTCCCCATCACACTGCACTATTTCTCTTGTCTGGCAACTCCCTGGAAAAGCCCCACTATTTGACCTGATTCAGAGCTCACACAATGAGAAAAGTTCTATCCCCAGGGTGTTTGTCAAAAACAATCAGTGGTCAAGAGGATGAGAAAACAAGCCACGGACTAGGGGAAAATATTTGTCAAGGACATATCTGATAAAGGACTGTTATCCAAAATATACAAAGAATACTTAAAACTCAACAGTAAAAAAAAAATGAATAACCCGATTAAAAAATGGGCAAAAGATGTGAGCAGCCGCCTCATCAAAGAAGATATACAGGTGGAAAATAAGCATGTGAAAAGATGCTCAACATCGTATGTCATTAGGGAACTGCAGATTAAAGCAACAGTGAGATGCCATTGCACACCCATTAGAATGGGCAAAATCCAGAACACTGACATCAAATGCTGGTGAGGATGTGGAGCAACAGGAACCCTAGGAAGGAGGAGCACAACTGCTGGATGATATGGTGAGAGTAGGTTTAGTTTTGTAAGAAGCTGCTCAACTGTCTTCTAAGGTGGCACTAGCATTGTGCTTTCCTAGCAGCAGTGAATGAGAGTTCCTGTTGCTCCACACCCTCACCAGCATTTGATGTCAGGGCTCTGGATTTTGCCCATTCTAATGGGTGTGCAATGGCATCTCACTGTTGCTTTAATCTGCAGTTCCCTAATGACATACGATGTTGAGCATCTTTTCATATCCTTATTTTCCATCTGTATATCTTCTTTGATGAGGCGGCTGCTCACATCTTTTGCCCATTTTTTAATCGGGTTATTCTTTTTTTTTTTTACTGTTGAGTTTTAAGCATTCTTTGTATATTTTGGATAACAGTCCTTTATCAGATATGTCCTTGACAAATATTTTCCCCTAGTCCGTGGCTTGTTTTCTCATCCTCTTGACCACTGATTGTTTTTGACAAACACCCTGGGGATAGAACTTTTCTCATTGTGTGAGCTCTGAATCAGGTCAAATAGTGGGGCTTTTCCAGGGAGTTGCCAGACAAGAGAAATAGTGCAGTGTGATGGGGAGGGGACTTCTGAAGAGCCCCAGACCCTTCAGTGTCTGCGAGGCTGCTTGTTTGCCCAACAATCAAGATTGTAAGGCAGCTGGTTTTCAAGGTCCCTATGGAGCTGGGAAGGAAGGGATGTTGAAAGGAGTTGAAAACTTATGGTCACACAAAAACCTGCACACGTACGTTTAGAGCAGCTTAATTCATAACTGCCAAAACCTAGAAGCAACTAAGATGTCCTTCAGCAGGTCAACACATACATAAATTGTGGTCCATCCAGACAATGGAACACCATTCAGTGCTAAAAAGAAATGAGCTATCAAGCCATGAAAAGACATGGAGGAACCTTAAATGCAATTACTAAGTGAAAGAAGCCAATCTGAAAAGGCTATGGACTGTTATGATTCCAACTACATGACATTCTGGAATCGGCAAAATATAGAAACAATAAAAAAGATCGATGGTTGCCAGGGGTCAGGGAGGAGGGAAGGAGGACCAGACAGAGCCCTGAGGATTTTTAGGGCACTGAAACTATTCTGTATGCAACTACAGCAGTAGATGCATGTCGTTATATATTTGTGAAAATCCACAGAATGTCCACCACCCAGAGTGAGCCCTAATGTAAACTACGGACTTTGGGTAATGATGTTGCATCAGTGTAGATTTGTGGATTGGGACAGTGTACCACTTGGGTGGGATGCTGATGATGAGGAAGGCTGTGTGTTCGTGGGGACTGGGGATATACGGGGACTCTCTGTGCTTTTTGCTCAATTTTACTGTGTGCACCTAACACTGCTCTGAAAAAAAGTACACTTAAAAAATGAGTGGCAATTGTTTCATACTGTGATGCAACAAATTGAGGCGGTGATACTATTTGGGGCAAAAAAGAGGCGAGCCAAAACCTCTGAAAGATCTGAGGAATGCGACGTTCACAGGGGACTTTGAAAAGCTGCAACGCATCCCTGGGATCTCACGGGCCACACACACGTGCACGGGTGTGCACGTTCCCATGAAGGACCACTTCTGGCTCCCCTTGAGACTCTGTGCAAACAGGAAGTAATAATTAAGGCAGAGTTACAAACTGCTAGAGTAGCTAAAAGGTGTCCAAACACACACACACAAACACAGCTCCTTGGCAAAGCAGGAGACTTACTGGTTCAAGGATTTGAGGAAATCTCTGTCCCATCTTCAACTGACCATGGAGCTAAGTGGGCACAGACCTCAGTGGCGGCACAGGAAGGGAAGTACAGGTGTTAGAAAATTAGTCCAGAAAAGTCACGAAATAAACAAGTAGCCTCGATAACAGCAACAAAGAGTAACAACAATCAACCCTAGCGAGAGGGGAGTCACATTTCCAGAGCAGCCACGTTATATTGTTGAAAATGTATAGCTTTCAACAAAAGTGACTTCACCTGAAAAGACAAGTGTCCCACACCCAGGAAAGAAAAGAGTCAAAAGAAGCTGCCCATGAGGAAGCAGGGACATGCTTGCTGGGTCTTTGCATCAGCTCTGTAGTTCAGTTATCAGACTATGTTCCGTGTGCAGCGATGCAAAGCAGATCTGCTGCGGCTGCTGGTGGACGGCAGGGTGGCGAGGAAGGATTACAAGGGAACAGGAAGACGCTCTGGAGGTGATGGATGTGTTCAGTATGCCAGTCGTGGCGATGGTTTCATGGGTGTACGTGTAACAGAGCTTACAAACTGTTAACGTGGACGGCTTATTAAATGTCACTATGACTTACTCCTACACGGGGGCTGGGTTGGGTGGATGCTACTGAGTTTTAAGTCAAGATTCCGAGCACCCAAACGGATGAATCCAGGTGAGGCAATCCCCTTCGGAGCCCTGAACAACCGTCCGCGCTCTCTCTCCCTTTGCTGCCCTGCACACAGTCCACAGCGGAACTGCGCAGGGAGCCACACCCACTCTGGACCCCTCAGCCCCCGAGCAGGTGAGTCTGAGGTTCTGATGCTCGGCTCCCTCCCCGCCCGCCGTGCGGACAGCCAGGTGCTTTGAGGGCTTTTCACCTCCGCGGAGGTCCCGGCAGTCGGGGGCCACACCCCGCCCCCTCCTTCCCTGCAGCCGCAACTCCAATCTGCCACCTCGGAAGCCTGGAACTAAAAATACACCTCGGCCTGGCTCTGGACTCACTCTGAAACTCTGCCCCCAGGAGCTTCTATTACTTTCCTTACTTCCTCTTGAAAAGACAGGATGTGCCATTTTACAGCTCTGTAGAGGCCAGCAATGAGAAGACACTGGCAAAGCTGTCACCTGGAGGACCTGAATAAGATGTAAGGAAGGTTTCCTTTCCCGAGAGGGGCTCCGGTCAGCAACGATGTTCTCTGCACCTGAGGCGAGCCAGGCCCTCGGTCAGGCTCTGGAAGGGTGAGCAGGGAGCCTTCCTGCCCCCGGGGAATGTGTAAAGTCGTCTCTGAAAAAGTATATTGTTAAAAACGGAGGGCAAAAGTGGTGCTTTGATGGCCCAGAGCAGGAGTAGAATGCATTCTGGCTTTGCAGTTAAAAGCAGCCACTTCCCAAAACCCTGAAAGAATGACAGTAAGGGAATTCATTCAATCAAAACTTATAAAGACAAGAGAGGTGAGAGAAGAGAGGACAGCCAATGAGAGGGGCACACTAAATTTTAGACAATGCAAAGCAAGCATCTTAACCCTAAACCTGCCCAGAGGGGCGCCAGCAGGAAACCAGCTGTGCTACTTGGTCATCCAAATTCTAGCCCCCTCCTTGCTCGATAAAGAAGACAGTTTGGCTTGGAGCAGCAAAACACCCAACCCAAGGAATAGATCGTGACTGACCCCAGCCATCAGGATATCCGTGGTCTCTTGTTTCCCAGCCTCTCTCCTAGAGAAGTATGGCCATGTTCTGGTCTCTGAGGCTGAAGCAGACGTCTTCTGGGGCAGGTCCTGAGAACTGTTTGGCTTTCTTAATAAAAAAAGATGTACACATCTCTCCCATTCTTTCTGCCTGGAATGCAGCTGTGATGACTAGAGTTGCAACAGCTATTTTACAGCCCTGAGGGTAAGATCAAAAGGATTGCAGAGACACTGACCTGGCAACAACTGCCGACTTCAGATTTCTTGCCACATGATCCAGCATATATCCCACTCCTGGGTATATATCCAGAGAAAACTCTAATTTGAAAAGATACATGCACCCCGACGTTCACAGCAGTACTATTTATAATAGCCAAGACATGTACAACCAAAACGTACATCAGCAGATGTACATCAATGGATAAAGAAGATGTGGTGTATAGATACAATCGAATATTACTCAGCCATAAAAAAGAATGAAATAATGCCATTTGCAGCAACATGGATGGACCTAGAGACTGTCCTGCTGAGTGAAGTAAGTCAGACAGAGAAAGACAAATATATGATATCACTCATACGTGGAATCTAAAACAATGATACAAATGAACTTATTTACAAAACAGAAATAGACTCACAGACACAGAAAACAAACCTATGGTTACCAAAGGTGATAGTAGTGGGAGGGGAAGAGATAAATTAGGAGTCTGAGATTAACATATACACACCACTGTGTATAAAATAGATAAGCAACAAAGACCTACTGTAGAGCACAGGGAACTATAGTCAATATCTTGTAATAACCTATAATGGAAAAGAATCTGAAAAAGAATGTATATGTAACTGAATCACTTTGCTGTACACTTGAAACTAACATATCATAAATTAACTCTACTTCAATTTTTTTTAATGGTTTAAAAAAGGAATTGGCAAGGTTAACATAAATGGCCAATAAATGATCAGCCTCGCCAGTAAGTGGAGAGAGAAAAACTAAAATGAGAAAATAACTTCAGCCATTACATCTGAAGGAATGGAAAAGAATGATAAAAATGAGCATGAAACTGAAAAGAAATCAGCACTCTTATGGATTGTTGGTGGGTGTGTAAAAAGCACATTTCTGGAGACAAATTTGGCTACAGCCATAAAAACACTTTATTTTAAAAGTTAGCCCAGGAATTCTAGTTCTAGGAATGGATCATAAGGGAATCATTGGCTCGGCACAAAAGGATGTATGTGCAAAACCATTTGTTTCTGAATTGTTGGTGGTATAAAAATTGGAAACACACATATAACCAGTTAAGAATTATAGAACACAAAAGGAGATTCATAATATACTACTGACAGAAAAAGCATGCTGTAAATTCGTGATATGTGATTCCATTTTTGTTTTCAAAATTTTGTATTTTCTAACATATATACAAAAATTAATACAAAGTTATGTATATAATTAGAAAGTCTCAGAAAGTTCTGGAAAGTTACACACCCAAATGTTAACAATGGATATGTTTTGGCAGTGGTTCTTGCAAGAAAAATTTTAAGCCATTATTTTTGTCTTCAAATATATCCCCAATTTCACTTTTATCCTTCTATAATCATGATGAATCTTGTTATATAATCAAAAATAATATTTTAAAAATAAAAACAAGCATTACGTTTAAAACACTTAGTACAGTGTTTAGGCTGTAATGGGTGCTCATTAAATGCCTGTTACTCTTAACAGACATTTGAAGCAAGAACACAAAACAAAATTAAGTGATTCATCTTCAGCTCAAATTTATGAACTTGATCCTATTCCCTCCATTCTCTGATCAACTTAACTAGAACCTACTAAAGAAAATACGCATTTTAATGATCTTTGAATCTCATGTATCCCAGTACCTGGCCCATAGTCAGTACTATGTAAACACAGCAGGGAAAATGAATAAGTGAATGAATACCCTCATAGAGAAAGAGGTCTTCACAGGAATCTAGAAAGTGAAAGAGATGGAGACTGTCCTGGGTACTATTCCAGGTGCTTTGTTTATGTGTCTCATTTGATCTCACAGACCTTGATGTCATCACCTCCCTCTTACAGATGAGGAAATGGGGCTCAAAGAGGTTAAGCCGCTTGCAGAAGTTCATACAGACAGCCAGTGGTGGAGAAGGACTGTCAGCAGCTCCGTCTGACTTTCAACATCTGTTCTTTCCTCCGGCCCCCAAGCTTAGTCTGCAAACGCATGCACTAGTGGGGGTTAAAAATCAGACTGGTCATCCAGACACTACTGTCTTCATGGTATCTAGCAGTACAGGTGTGGGTCCTGATGGTTCAGAGGCTCGCTGATCAGGAAACGAGCCTGCAGGGACACAAACCCCTGGGTGACGGGATGGAGCGGCAGCCCTCCTCCACTGAAGAAATTGAGTGAATTTCCATCCAATCCCCTAAATTATCCTTTTCCCCTCAGGAGACGTAGCAATTGAAGAGACGATGCAAAGAGAAGCAGTGGGCTTGGAAAGGTCAGTGGTACTAAAATGCCCAGAATCTTCCTCCATTAATGCCCTAATTGTTTTTATCACCTGGTTTTCACTCAAACATCAAACTTAATCTCTGCCTTTCTCCTCCCCCGGGTCACAGATGTTTAATACTCCTAACCAAGACATAATGAACCTTTTTATGTCACTGTAATATTCAGTCTCTTTAAAACATGATTAGCTTCATCCATTGTGCAACGCAGGGATGACTGGAAATTTCGGAGATGGGATTCCATTAGGCGGATATTATTACCAAGTCAAGCTGAAAGGGAAATTAAGCCAGGTGGCAAAGTTCAGTGGTGATAAACTGCACTGCCAGCCTGGGTTGATTGTCTGTGAAACTCAGGTCAAAAAATGTTGAGGACTGGGGTATTAAGGACTTTGAAAAGTTATGATTTTCTAATTTTGTGAAAGTCTGCTTCCCAAATGAATATATGTATTTTTTAATGTTCCAGTGTAGCAAGACTTTTTAAAGGATAACTCAGTCTATGTTCTTCTAAATTGCAGTGCCCATCTTGAATGGCTCATTGGGCAAAAATAAGTTCACAAGTCAATGGGTAGGCAGTTGCTCATAAAATATCATTGAAAAATGTAAAGTGCATTCTCATGTTTTTGTGCAAAAAAGCATGAGGATGCACCTACCATTTTCTTTTTCTTTTTCTCATTTCTCAAAATAACATGTTGCCCCATGCTCACGAAAAAACACACAATATCTTTAAAGCACCCCAACAGATCACGCAAGAAAAAACTAATAAAACTGAGCTGAACAAACTCCAGGTCTCTTTGTGGCAATTACTCCGATTCTACACATTTCATCCCAGACTTGTCACTTCAATTTTTACCTAGGAATTCACTCTTTATTTTTGTCTCCCAGTTTTCTATGCCATCAATGACCTGAAACTTGAAACACCCCCAGGAAGAAGAATTAGGATGGTATCTGACATTTCTTGTGAATTATAATAGTAAAAACTACAGAAACAGGGGGCACAGTTACAGAGAGGGGATCTGTGAAGCATTTTTATAATTATCAAGATATAAACACTAGCTTCTGATTTCTGTCAATTTACTAAAATAATAATAATAATTAAAATTCTAATAACCATATTAGAAGGATGAATTCTAAAGACATAGCACCAATTAGATTCTGCCCTCCAACATGGGCCAAACCAATTATCCAAACCTGGCCAACTTCACTTCTTAAATATTTTTTATCCATCTGTTCTCTATCTCTATCATGGCTACAAGAGATAAGCCCCTCATCAGCTCTCAGCTGGACCGTTTCTACAGGAGCCTCTGAACTGGTCTCTCTGCCTCTACATTTGCCCCCAGCTCACTCAGTGGCTTCACTGCCTTCAGCCCAGGGTCTGCACCATGACGTTCAAAACCCTCCTTGAGCTGGCCTTTTGCAGCCCTTTCCTCTATGTCTCCACTTCCAAGTGGGAAGCTTTCTTCTCGGCTCCGGAATTTCTACTGCTGCATGGGCACAGACCTGCAGCCTGGAAGGATGCAGGCGTGGAGTTTCATCTGAGGGGAATCTGGCCTCCTGCAGATACAGAACCTTTGGTTCCCTGCTGACATGGTTTCTGAGAAAGTGGCAGAAGGAATGCACTCGGAAACATGGAATGGACTAAACAAGGCTATTCATAGTCCACTGATAATTTTCTTCCTTCATATATCACAACGTAATAAACAGCTTATGGCACATAGCAGTGTATGTAAGTGTATGTATATATATGCAATTAGTTTATTGATTTCTAGATATTAATTTTGAATCACGCTATTTTATTATTTTTACTATTTTTATTCATTTTTGTTAATTGCCTTGAATTTTTCAGGTATATAATCATATATTTAACTATTGACTGTTTCACCTCCTCCTTCCAAGTTTATACATATAATTTCTTTATCTTTTTCACACGTCTGGTATGATGAGAAATTATGGGAGTGGTGGCATCCTTGTCTTTTTCCTGAATTTAGTGGGAATGTTTCACATTCATCCTGAAAATGCCTTTGGGACAAAAGAAATACCATTTACCAAGTTAGGAAAATATCATGAATTCCTCTTTTATTAAGTTTTTTAAAGTTAAAAATGGATTTTCAGTGTTACCTAATGCCTACTCAGCAACTATGAAGATTATCATAAGTTGTTTTCCTTAGAATTACCAATATGATGAATTAAACATATTGCCTTATAACACACCACACTTGATTACTGGAATAAATGGCATATTGTCATGCTGTGCTTTTTTTTTTTAATGTGCTGCTGAATTGTTTGTTAAATTTTTATTTAGGATTTTCTATTATCATGTATGTCACAATTCATTGCTGGAGGATTTAAGCACATCCCGTGTGACTCCATTAGGAAAGGATGCTAGGAAGCTTGTTCCTGGTTTCCTCTGAATTTTCCCCATGTACCCTTTTCTTTGACTGATTGGGCCTTTTATCATTTTGCTGTGATAAATTACCTCAAGTGCTTTGGAGGTCTGGCTAAAGGGAGGCTGAGTTGGGGATATATTTAGTGCTGACTTGCAGATATTATTTATGTGATTTGCTGTCACTGCCATTTATAGTTGAGTTATTGCTAGCCATCCTGGTAGAGGAAGAACTTCTAGAAGTCTCCACCTCCCTCTGCACCAAATTACCCTGCACAGTGACTTGAAGATTCAGGGTTTGACCCTGATAGGAATCTGTGCCCTATTCCCTGGCACTGGGTCCGTGTAGCTAGTGGGAGAGAAACAAGGTTTGAAATGTACATAGCCAGAAGCCAAAATTTTCCAAGGGCTGAAAATATTTCCAGTCATCAACTGTGAACAATTATAAGCTTGTTTCTCCTTGTCTCATCAAAACAGAGGCCCTCTCCAGTCAGCAATATGCTCAAAAATCTCAGAAGTTACGATTATAAATGTACTGTATGAGTTTTTCTTTGAAACAAAATAGAATTTATCAGAATCCCTGTGTTTGTAGAGTGGAAACCAGTATCAGAACAATAAACAGGATAACAATCACAGCAAGTGTGTCTATGTGAGAAGCTGTGTGTTTCATGTATCCTAACATGTTGGATTGCATCTACCACAGCCAACACATCTTGTCCTGAGGAAGTCTGCTGGTTCCAGATGAAAGAGAATGCAACATTGTCAGTGACACAGAAAAACAGCCTGAAGAAACAAGTGACAATCTCCTACACATTCATCAGTAAGTCAATGGATGAGGAGGAAGAATAATTGCATTACACTATTAAGTAGCTCAGTACAAAGTTAAAAGGCAGTTTTTAAAAGCATCTGAATTGCTCTTGTATATGCTTTAATTTCAGAATAATTGTATACACTTTAAGAAGTACTGATCAAAGCAAAATGAAAATTTGATGGGAAATATCTTAGTAGAAGTAAAAAACAAAACAAAACAAAAAATATTAAACAAGCCAAGACTGGCAGAATCTTTATGTCAAATACGCTATTGTTATATCACAACAGGTATTAAAATTCTGATGGACAAAATGAGAAAGATGCAGAAAAGAATCCTGGTAACCAAAAGGATAAAATTAAAATGACAACTGAAAGATAACAAAAACTGGAAAATCAGGACACTCCCAAAGAGAAAACAAAGTCAGGAGGGAGATGAAAATAAAAGCAAAGTAAGACACAAGTTGTACAAGTGACAAGACTGGCGTGAAGGTCAACAGTAGCTCCCCTTTGCTGAATTCATCAACTTCAGTAACTTCTGTGATATTTCGTGATGGACTGTTACAGTGAGCGGTATTTTTATTCATATAGGTTTAACTAAAAATAACTTTTTTCTAATATCATGATCACAGTAATATGAAGCATCATATTACAAAGAAATACAAATGATTCCAACAGAAAAAAATGGACATAAAAATGTTTCTGAAACAAGTACTTAAAAAATTAATGACCAAACTTCTGAGATTTTGGCTGTCCTATAGGATGTCCTATAGGTGTGTCCTGTATGGCTTGGTGCTGTTTTGGTTATAAATTATGTTCCATTAAGAGAGGTATTAAACATTTTGCTTTTTTGTTTGTTTATTCATTTTTTATATTCCACATTTGAGTGGGAAAAAAATAAGTGAACAAACCAAACCAAGCATAAACAAACACATAGATACAGAGAACAGAGTAGTGGTTATGGGGTGGGAGGGGCTGGGGGAGGACCATATGGGTAGGGGGGTCAACTGTATGGTGAGAGATGGAAACTAAATTTTTGGTGGTGAACACATTCTAGGGTTTATAGGAGTAGAAATATAAGTAGAAATTTATATAATGTAATAAATCAATGTAATTATTGAGACAGTCAAAATTAATTAATAACATCCAGGTGGGGAAAAAGAGAGCTATATCAAATAAACCACCCCCTAAATACTATACTACTCCATTATTGTAGGTCCTACTTGGGATGTAACCAATACTGAGCTGTGGCTAGTACTGTGTGCTAGTCTTTCAACAAAAATCCTATGAGAAAATTTTAACTTTTTTGTGAACTGACAACTATCTATTGATGACTTCACTCAACCAAGGGAAACAAGTCTGGGACTACTGTAGCCCGCCCTTGAATGCTATACATGGTCAGTCGCATGAAAACACAGCTACTATGGAGAACAAAGGACTCCACATGTGCTTTTAAAACATTTTAAAATGGCACAATGTGTGCAGTGAGCATGTCAATGCCTTAAACCTACTGAAGAGAAAGCTGCCTCCCCTGTGCTGAGGTTGTTGATGCCTTTTGGTATTCTGCTACACTAAATGTTTTCTTTTCAGATTTGAATTGTAGATGTGTTATTTTATCCACACATGCCAACTTGGATTTTTCTTTAAAGATTTTAAGAGTGATAAAATGGCCTGGCCATTATAAAGCTATTCAAGTCTTGCACATGGACTTAAAGACATTAAAAGGACTCTGACATACACTTTTGAAGACTCAGAAGAGAAATCTGAGCACAAAGAAAATGTAAAAAAAAAAAAAAAAAAAGAATGTATTCAAAAAGTTGATAAGGCTTCAATACACCATTTCCACTGCAATTTGAAAAGGCATTCTGGAATGTTTCAATAAAACAAATAAGAAATACAGGCTCCTGAATTGGATGTTTATGAACATCCAATTTATCATCTTTATTTGTTAAGGAGAAGAGAGGAAATTCAATTAAAAATTAATGGAAACAAAATGAAAAAAAATGAAGGAAGAAAAGCAATAGAAGTTAATTTGACATTTAGGAGTGAATTATAACAAAAACTAAATGTGGTCATTCATTAGAAGGAAGAGTGACTCTCATAGACATAATGCATAGGCTCTTAAATTGTTTAATATTTTGATCAACCTAAAGGAGTGGATCATCTGAATATACTGGGGAGATATTCAAATGCCTGGCTGATCTGAAACAAAATGCTGACATCAATCAGATCATACAAAACTCAAAATATACCATTACAAGAGGAAATCACTGAACCTCAGTCATTCAAAGATGATTCAGTATTTAGTTGTTACACAAGGAAACTTGATTCAAATGCTCTTATATGTTATAGCCCATCTAGGGAAGAAGTTAAATAGAGTTTTTCCTAAAGTTGGTAACAATCCTAAAAACTTACATGACAGGACCAGCAGTGGATTGGGACACTGAAGAGGAATTTTCTAAATTATGAATAAAACTATTTTAGTCTACCATGCTAGAAGAAAGACTGAATAAGCTTTCTATTCTCTCATTAAAAATTATTATGGGGCTTCCCTGGTGGCGCAGTGGTTGAGAGTCCGCCTGCCATTGCAGGGGACACGGGTTTGTGCCCCGGTCTGGGAATATCCCACATCTGATCCCAGCGGAGCAGCTGGGCCCGTGAGCCATGGCTGCTGAGCCTGTGTGTCCGGAGCCTGTGCTCCGCAACGGGAGAGGCCACAACAGTGAGAGGCCCCCCATACCACACACACACAAAAAAAAATTATTATGTAGTTGTCATCCTGTGAAGAGACAATAAAAGAGTATGCACCCAAAAATCTTAGGGAAAACTTGTTATAGATGTGTGCCTGGAAGTTATTAATATCTTTTTTTTAATTTAGGTTAGATTTTGTGAGATTACATTGAATTTTATAGATTTTCAATCTGTATAACTTATTTATTTTCCAGCTCTAAATAAATATTTATTTTATGTCTTATTTTCTGTTCACAATCCTGTGGTACTTTCCTTAAAGAGAGCCCCTGTAGTTGTGCAATCTGCAGGCCTCACAAAATGTTAAAAGCACTAATAATATCTTGTATATAAAAACAAGACCTGAGGGCTTTCCTGGTGGCACAGTGGTTAACAATCCGCCTGCCAATGCAGGGGACGAGGATTCAAGCCCTGGTCCCAGAAGATCCCACATGCCGCGGAGCAACTAAGCCCACGTGCCACGACTACTGAAGCCCGCGCACCTAGAGCCCATGCTCCGCAACAAAAGAAGCCACCGCAATGAGAGGCCTGTGCACCGCAACGAAGAGTAGCCCCCGCTCGCCACAACTAGAGAAAACCCGCACGCAGCAACAAAGACCCAAGGCAGCCAAAAAAAAAAAAAAAAGACCTAAGGAGAGCATTAGTGAAGTTGTAAATTTGGGGTAAAAATGTTGAGCCATTATTAAACTTTAATACCTTACAAAATGCCTCTCCCATTGCTCCACTGTTCAGAATCTCTTTCCTTCCCAAATAATTTGCAATCATTGACCTACACAGGTTCTGATAGATGCTAGGTGTTGGTCAATGGAAAAACAAGAAAAAGACAAACTGACTTCTCAGAGCTGGTTAACAAGAAAACACAATGATAAACTATGTTTTCTAATACAAGGACCGCCAGAAAACACTGCATTCCTGGAGCAATGCCAAGATCTTTGTCCATCATTCAGGACCCTGAAGAGTCTGACAAGACCAGAAGAACCACCCGTCTGAGCCCAGCCACAATTGCTGACCTATGGGAGTAAAAGCAAATGAAATATGTGTTGTCTTAAATCATTATATTATGGGGTGGTTTGTTACACAGCGAAGGCTGACACACTAACAAAGCTGCCCATTTAAAAGACAGCCAGCTATAATGTCTATCAAGTTCTGCCTTCTATCCACTCTGAACATAACCCCGAGTCATCTAGCTGTTTTGAATGTGCTATCCCCTCTGTCTTAGATGCCTTTTTACTCCACTTTGCTGATGAACTCAAACATTTAAAATCCTTGCTAATATTGCTCAGTCTGCAATTTCCTTTTGTGACCCAGATAGTTAGCCATCCTCTCTATCATGTGCCTCTAGCATATGTTATCATTCAAATATCATGTGGTCTTATTTATTTTGGTGTCTTTAGTAGCTGGCACAGTGGCAGTCATGTAATGTTTTCCAAGAGAACAAACGGCATCGTGATTAATAAAATGAGCTTTCACCTAAGAAAGACCTCACTTCACATCCCAGTTCTACCACTTACTAGCAGTGGGACCTTAGGAAATCATCTTGGCTGTGCAGAACAGAAAACCTATATGATGTAGTATATGAAACAGTAATTATTTTCCTCTCACTAAAATAAGCCTGGGGTAGGCAATCCCAGGCTGGGCCGGTGGCTCCCTCATCATCAAGGGCTCAGACTTATTCTGTCATTTTCCCCATTGCTCTTCACTTGTGATTTCCATTCTCAAGTTCCCCTCATGGTGCAAGAAGTCTGTAAGTGCTCCAGCTATCACATCCTTGTCCCAAGCAAGGAGGAAAGAACAGGGAAAAGGATGCCACTCTGAGCCAAATTATCTCCTTTTAAAGAGCTCCCCCCAAAAGCCTCAAGCAACAACTTCTTGCCACATCTCATTGGCCATTCTCATCAGCAAGAGAGAATGTAAAATACACTTTTATAATTTGACACATTGCCACGTCTAGATATATATAGACATATAGATATATATGGCTTCTGTCATTAAAGAAGAAAGGAAAATGGATATTGAGTAGGAAACATGAAGTCTCTGTAACATTTTAAACCAATCAGTTCAAAATTTTTGAGCCTAAATTTCCTCATATGTACAATGGGACTAAGACTCTTTCTAGGTGGCTGTGAGGATTTTGTGAGATACCTCATGTGAAGTATCTAGCAGTGTCTGTCCCATAGTAGGTCCTCACTAAGAGGTCCTAGCATAGACACCAGTTGAACCTGACCAAGTTGCGATATTCTAAGCCTAAGCTGCCCCTAGTAGGGCACCAGAAAAGTGCAGGAGATGTGTTCCCAGCCTGCAAGGGACTCACCGTCCACTTGCAGAAAGAAGATGCACATCTAACAACCATCGACAAGCCACTGCCCCCACTCTGCCTTGTGTATATTTTAACAACTGTCAGATGAAATAACGGTTACTTATCAGTGTGGCTCAAGCAGTAAACTGGGAGCTCCGTGAGGACAGGACCAGGTCTAGTTTCTCCACGGATCCCCAGCAGGCTCATGTGCTAATGGAGTGGTTCAGATAAGATGGAATCAGGTAGGTCAGCAGGTGGTTGGCACATACCGAGGGCCCATAACTTCATTAGATGAATGAATGAATGAGTGTCACGCATTACGGTTATGTATGATCTATCCATCTGCATGAACAGCGGTGGGAAGAGTGACAGAGTCTGTGCCATGATCTAATCCCACCCCTCACTGACCATATGCACTTGGGTTCAAGCACCCTATTCTCATTTGCCTCAGTTTCCTCACTATGACATGAGACGTTAAGTCAGGGGATTCCCACGAGAACCAGATGCCATCACTGTTCCCTCTATGAAACAAGCCATAATCAAGCACCACAGGGCACTCATCCTGGTGACACAGGGACAGGAAGGCACTGCCCACAGCAGTAAGTGGCTCCAAGCCCAGGGCAGGTCGTCTTCGTGGAGGTGACATAGATGAGCCTGTGAGCCACGCACGGCACACCCCGAGGAAGGGGACACGGCCACAGCCAGTGGACAGGCCACAACTGGCCCAACGCTCAACAGGGCAGACTCAAAGCGCACAGAGAATAAGGAACACTGACCTCGGTCTCCAGCTAAGCCCTGGCTGGGCGCCAGTGCATTTCTCCTATATTGGTTCTCATCTCTTATTTTCCACCTTTCTCTCTGTGTGCTTCTCATTTACCCTGTTCACAGTCCATGGTGTTTTCCCATTATCTTGTTTCGCAGGGCCGCCCCGAATGTTCTAACCCGTGACCCGCGGTGACCCTGACTGGATAAGGTAGTGCGTGCCAGCCTCAGACTCCAGCCACCTGCAAATGCTGCGGCCAGAAAGTGCGGCACAGCAGACATGCAGGAGGACAGCCACGTGTGTGCTCCCTGAGTTTTTCCATCAGTGCTGAAAGCAGGTCTAATGGTGACTGAATCTCAGCTCTGCCACTCACCCAGCTGTGTGAACGTGGAGCACTTAACCTCCCCGATTCAATTCCCTCACGTGAAAAAGAGGGAAAGCAACACCTGCATCACTGAGTTTAAGAATTAAAACCAAGTTTTATGAGTGCTTCTTATAGGCCCAGTATTGTTCTAAACAGTTCTAATGTTTTAACTGTTTAATTCTTATAACATCAACTATTAGCACTCCCATTTTATGGATGGAGAAAGCAAGGCAGAAGAGAGGATCATGACCCTATGCATGAGAATGCACAGCCAGCAGTGGCAAGCCAGGAGTTAACCCCAGACAGAAGGTGCCAGAGCCCACACTATTAACCCCTCTTCATACATCCTGGCCTTCTGTATCAGGACTCAGCGAGCTAAGGGTATGCAGAGAGCACAGTATGTGTCTAGCACATAGTAAGTGCCCTAAAAATAGTGGTCATTATTCAATTCCCAGGGCACATGGAGAAAAAAAATTGCCTGGGTTCAATTTGGGTAAATCTCCAGTTTATGGATGAGTGACATGAGAAAGAAGACCAAAGATTGTGATGACCCAGGGAGCTAACTTCTAGAGCACTGGTTTTCAACTAGGGGTGTTTTTCCACAGCAGGGGACATTTGGCTATGTCTGGGGACATTCTGGTTGTCACAACTGGGATGAGGATGCTCCTGGCAGCTAATATGTGTGAACCAGGTATTCTGCTAAACATCCTACAATGCACAGGACAGCCTCTCACAATCCCCCACTAAAAAAAAAAAAAAAAAAAAAGAATCATCCAGCCTCAAATGTCAATCATACCAAGGTTGAGGAACTCTGTCCTCAAGCCTTGAGTCTGGACCATGCTCACTGATGGGGGCTAACTGCCCAGTACCCAGCCTCGCACGGAGTGTGTATGGATACATATTCCTCAGCGCTAAGATGCTGCCAATTGAAGAATGTACTATCAGCTTAACAGACGTGGTTCAGGGGGAAAGGAAACAGCACCACACTGACTGTAAAATACACCACAAGTCAAAAATGTTCAAATGAGTGGGAGGTGGGGGAGATGTGTATCTTAAAAGTGAGTAAACAGAGAATATTTCTTATGTTTAAAAATAAACTAATCAAAGAAGAGACAATCTTTCCAATGTGGAAAGGACCACCAAAATATAACCCAAGATACCTTCTGGGCCTTGCTCAGCCCCCAGAAAGACAACACACAGAGTATCAGGATGGCGAGAAAATGTTATCTTGAGCCTCAAGTGTTTGGCAGAGGGCTGGGTTGAGAAGGATTATGAGCCAATGTCTCAATTCAGCAGGATAGACATCCGAGATTGATTAGTGATGTCTGTGCAGACATGGGAGGGGAAGCAATATTATGTATGACACCAACCTGCTGTCAAAAGAAATCTACTATAGTCAAACCTACTACAGTCAAAAGAACAGTGGATTTTGAATCACACTATCTGGATGTGAACCTCAGCTCAGCCACGGAAGAGCTACTCCTTGGGGAGATCCATCTCCTTCTCTGAAACTCCAACTATTCTTGTATAAAATGTGTATAATACATCTTAGTTCCGTTACATGGTTGTTTTGATGAGCTCCGTTGGGTATAATGAAAATGCTAGTTATCCAAGATTCAAACGAGGTAATCTATTCTGGTGCTTCTTAACCTGAAGTTCCCAGGTACTCTCTGGGAGCTATTCTATTGTCTGTATTTCGAAGTGTACACTGGATATCATTCTTGATACAGCCTCACAGGTCATTAGTTACTCAGTGCAGTGTGTTATATACCAGTTTGTGAGACACGTCTATATTGCTGAGGTTACATGAGTTGAAGGAGGAGTTTTAGGCCATCCTTTAGGCTCATTTGTGTCCTTTTTTTAAATCTAGATAAGATATCAGGGCTGGGCATGCTTTATGTAATAGAAAATCGACTGCAAAATAAATCACTACTCTAATAAATGCCCTTTTCTGACTCATATTAGAACCTTCCAGGGACAAAAGATATTCTGTCCACAGCTAAGGAGGATACACAAAGGAGCTATCATAACTAGTCTCCCCACAGGCCCTAGTTAGCCAGGTCTCCCAGTATTGACACTCTTGCATAATGCTTGCCACTTGAATCTAGTCTGGTCCTTTTGCTTTAACAAATAGAATGTTTAGGAAGTGACTTTTCAGGCTGGGCCAGAAGAAAACTTGCAACTTCCTCCTTGATCTCTTGGTACATTCATTCTCAGGAAAACCGGATTCCATGTAAGCAGTATGATAACCTTAATACTGCCATGATGTGAGGAAGCCCAAGCTAGCCAAGAGCAGCTACATGAAGAGAGAGACCAGCCAGCTCCCAGGAATTCTATACATCCAACCAAGGCACCAGACACTGGTGAAGACATCGCCTTGGTTGTCTAGCCCAGCTGAGTCTTCAAATGACTCCACCCACAGTTGCCATCTGACTTCAACCATAAGGAAGACCAAGCAAGAACCACCCAGTGAAGACCTGTGAACCCACAGAACCTAGAGAGACTGTAATAAATTATCATCTTAAGTCACTAACTTTTGGCATAGTTTGTTACCCAGTGTTAGAGATCCGAACCAGGAGCCATCTTGGATGTGGCCGGTAGGAGAAAGATTGCCGTGGGAAACTACTTATCCTCTGCCCTGGAGTAGGTCACATTCTGAGGTACTAAGGGTCAGAACTTCAGTATTTCTTTTTTTATTTTTTCAGGTTGGGGGGACACAATTCAACCCACAAAGCAGATATTTAGATTTTTTGTGGCTGGAGTATAATATCCATTAATTATACTTAACAGGCGATGAAGCTAGAAAGATAAGTATCTGTCTGATCCTGAAAGGCACTGCATGCCATGCTACAGACTTTAGACTTTACAGTCAAAGAAACACAAAACAGCTTTAAGCAGAAAAGTCATGTGATCAGACCTGGCTTTGGAATAGACAACTGTGACTGTAGCAAAAAGTAGGATAATTCATAATAGGAAGCTGGGGTGGGTACCAAGCAAGAGGCTATTTCAAAAGTCAAGGTGAACCTCACACAGAACATAAAAAATGAATTTGACATGGTTCATAAACATAAATGTGAAAGGTAAAGCAATGAAGCTTCTAGAAGAAAACATAAGAGAACATCTTCATGACCTTTGGGTAGGCAAAGATTTCTTAAACATGCCACAAAAAAAGCACTAGCCATAAAAAAAAAGATTGACAAATTGGACTTCATTAAAATGAAGAACTTCTGTTCATCAAAAGACACTGTTAAGAGAGTGATAAAACAAGCCACAGAGTGGGAAAAGATACTTGTCACACATATATATGAAAAAAGACTCATATCCAGAATATATAAATAACTCCTACAATGCAGAGACTTATAACTCAATTTCTTTAAATGGACCAAACATACACATGCACATGTGTGTGCATGCATGCACACACACACACACACACACACACACACGAGTCTTAAGGCAAAAACAAAGTGTAAAAGATATGGAATAATTTCTACTCTCCTACATTGCTGGTGGGAGTGTAAATTGGTTCAACCACTTTAGCCAACTATTTGGCAAAATCAACTAAAGCTAAACATAGATATTCTATGACCTGGAAACTCTACTCTGGGCTTCGTCCCTAAGAGAAATGAAAACTTCTTTCCACCAAGACAGGCACAAGAATGTTCACAGCGTTATTCATAATAACAAAAAGATGGAAATTACTAAATGCCCATTAAGAGTAGAAGGGATAAATCATTTGTGATACAGAGATATAAATATAGATAGACTTTCTTCTTTAGCAGATGCTATAGCCTGAATGTGTCCCTCTGAAATTCATATGTTGAAATCTAAACCCCAATGTGATGGTATCAGGAGGTGGGGGTCTTTGAAGGGGTGACTAGGAAATGAGGGTGAAGCCCTCATGAATGGTATTAGTACCCTTTATAAAAGAGACCCCTTGCTCCCTCCACCATGTCAGGTTACAGCAAAAAGACAAAAACGTGGCTATGAACTAGGAAGCTTCCCTTCACAAGACACTGAATCTGCTGGCACCTTGATCTTAGACTCCCAGTCCCCAGAACTGTGAGAAATACATTTCTCTTGTTTACAAGGCCCCCGGGTCTACAGTATTTTGTTAAAGCAACCCAAAAGAACAAAGACAGTGGAACCCTTCGTCATAACGAAAAAAATCTACTTCGAAATACAGTAAGTTGGATTTATCTCATGGACATAATGGTGAGAAGAAAAAGAGAAAAGCTAGAGACAAAAAAGTGCATTCTGATTCTATTTAGAAGTTCAAGAACAGGTGAAAGTACCCTTGATGTAAGTGAGAAAGATAATTGAGCCTTTGGTTACCAACAAGAGGGCCCAAGGGAGCTGCAGGGGTGCTGGAAATCTGTCTCGAGCTGGAGGTTCCACAGGTGTAGACATATGTAAAAATTCATTGGAGGTAGAGCCGGGGTTTGCGCACTTTGCTTATGCAGGTAATAGCTGAGTGAAGAAGAAAGCCAGCCCAGGTGAGCCAGGATGGAAGTGCGAGGTGAGTGGGCCGCACTGGGGATGGGGAGGAAAGGCACCTGACACCTACTGGGGGGGGGGGTGACGCGTGCACATGAAACCCATTTCCCCTACCTTCCCTCATCAAAGTGGTCTGCAAAAGACTTGCAGGTCCTCCACGCCGCACGTAGCGTAAACCAGAAGATGCTTACCCGAGTGGTTTCGCGGGAACTTGGACTCAGCTATGTCCTGTTGGAGCTGAGCTGGTTAAGATTGCCTGGGACCACGCACCCTCCCACTGGGCATGCGCGAGTACCCCCTGCGTGACCTTTTGACGTCAGAGGGCAGAAAACTCCACCCTCCACTCGTGCCAAGCGCCTCCATTTTTGAACGTGCAGAGGCCCATGGCTTAGTTACGCCTGCGCAGAACGATTGCCGCACCTTTTTGCAATCCCCCACGCTCCCCACGACCCCCACGCTCCCCACGACCCCCACGCCGGAACCTCCCTGCTGCGTTAGTCCTCAACCCATAAATACCTCAGCCCCTGGCCTGTGGGTGGAGGGTTTCAGATCTATTCTCCCGTCTTCTTGTCTCTCTGTCCATCTGTCTCGGGAAAACCTGTTTTGGCTTGCTGAGCTCGGGGCTGAAGCTACCCTGGGTGGGTAACAGTGGGAGAAGCAAGAATGGGAACCAGCTGGGTGGAAAGCAGGGAAGATGAGAAAAGATTCGTCTCATTAGTGGGAGCGAAGGGAGGGAACAGGGAATAGCGCTCCGAGAGGCATGGAAGAAGCCAGAGCCTGACCTGGGCCCTCAGCGAGGGGCTGGGTTTTGTCGTCCGGGATCGGTGGGCAGACGAGGGGTCTGGTCCCCGCAGGGTGAACACCACGCACAAGGGTCACTGGAGGGGGTCGATCACAGCCCGACTTGCCCTCTGCGGGGAGCCTGTCCTTGCTGGATAGAATTTTTCTAGGTTTTTGTGGTAAGGGTCGAATTTTTTTAAGTTAGTGTTTTGACAGAAAAAGTGACAGGAGGCCCCAGAGTAGAAAACCTCTAGTCAAGTCTTCCTCCTAGACAGGAAAAGGTGGGGAGTGACTGTACGTGAAACGTGCAGTGCTGCAGCCTTTCAGGAGAAATGCTCTCCGAATCTGAAGCCCACTTTATCACAGGTGTCAAAATGGACTCGGGCAGTACATAATGTATGATTCTGGGGTGGCAGCTGAGGGGAGGAAGCCTAAAAGATTGGTTTATTTTTCTTATTAATATTTATTGGCTAAGAAACAGCTCTGTCCCCACTAGACCAGAATATGGACTTAATTTGAAGCAGACATAACTTGATTTGCGTTTCTGAACCCCCGTGGCTTGGTCCAGGCAGAGGGAACAGCATGTGCAAAGGTCCAGTGGCATGTAGTACTGCATCTTTTCTGGGGGGGGTTCTCTCTCCCTTTAGGAACACTAAATGATAAAAACTAAAGATATCTATCACTGATAACTGGTGTTGGGGGAGAAGGAAGCAGACAAGAAAAACTGGCAATAGCTCCTTTCTAGAGAGCAGAGTGCTGAGTCAGGAATGGAGATTTGGAAAACTGCCTGCAGGTGGGGGCCATCTCCAGCCTCCTAATGATGGGCAAGGTATGATGACACCTGGGCTTGAAATGAGGCAGGCAGACTGTAGGGCTCTGTGCCTCACCTACAGCAGCCTGCACAGAGCAGGGCACAAACCCCCTGCATGATCTCACTGCAGCCCAAGAAGTGGCCAGGGCGGATGGTCCTATCACAGCTGGTCACAGGGGAGGAAAAGAGGGCCGGACAGGGAGGCATTGCCCAGGTTTCACTCCACGCAGAGTCTGGACTTGGACTCTCGTCTCCTGACTGCAAATCTGGCGCTTTCTCCACAGCGTGACCTCTGTCCATCTCTGCTCCAATCCCGAGCATAAACTCGGGTTTTACAGAGATAGGGAAGGGCTGAGGAAAAGGAGGGTAGAGGAAGAAGTGGGTGAGGAGAGGGCAGGGGCAAGGCGATCAGGAACGGGGCTCTCTCCCGCCCGGCTGGGCGAGTTGGGACTAGTGACGTAACATTTGTGAGACGTGCTCAAATCTGACGTGCTCATGAAATTAAAAGGTTGCAATAAATACAACTGAGCACGTATGCGCCAGGCACTGTGCTGGACACTCTTGCAATCTTATTTACTCTAGACTATTCTGCAGAATGGGTGTTATTACTTCCATTTTCTGGAAGAGGAGACTGGGGCCCCAGTGACTACCGCAACTTGCCCAAAGCCAGTGGCACAGGCTTAATAATACTCTCCCCCTCTTTAAAAAAATACAGAAAAACCAGTCCAGACAAAAACAGAGGAGGGGGAGAAGTCTGCATGCCCCCCACCAGACAAGCCCTGGCCCCTCGAGTCCAGCAGGTAGAATCCACTCTCAAGGGTTTCCTTCTCGGTTTATGCTATTTCCTTTGCCTTTTTAGTTTTTTTTCTTTGCCAGGAGTCAAGATAGCTAGAGGGAAGCCTTCTGTTTTTAGGTGTGGTTTTTGAGAAGAGCTTTTAGGCTGTTTTAAAAAATCTTTTCTGGGAAAACTCACTCCCAGAGAAAAGTCTTTCCTCGGAACAAGAAAATTACAAGGGAGGTAATGGATTCTGATATCACCAGCCTCCCGGAGAGGCTCATCAGCCGGCCTCACAGATGGTCTCTCATGCCCTAAGCCTCAATAAAAGCCCAGCCCAGCCCCAGGACACTGTGCTGTGGCTACCAGACTAATGGGATGTCTTTCCCAGCGGAGACCCATGCAGGAAGACCCCAAAAGAAGTACCGAAGGGAGAATTAGTCAGGCCTGGCATGTTTCTGGAGAGAGGGGGATATCCAGAGGACACCTGGGGGGATTCAAGGGGAGGAGGCGGGAAAGACAGGGGATGGAGGGTGTCTTCATGATGACGCATACCCACAGCAGGGGGCTGAATTGTGTCCCTAAAAGAAATAGGTCCAAGTCCCAACTCCCTACCTGTGCATTCACCTTATTTGAAAATAGAGTCTTTGCAGAAGTTTTTTTGAGATGAGATCATCCTGGATTTAAGGTGGGCCAGAAATCCAGTGACTGATCCTTATAAGACAAAGCACAGGGAGATTTGAGGCAGAGAGAGACACAGGGAGAATCCACGTGAAGTTAGTGGCACTGGTTGGAGTGATGTATCTACAAGCCAAGAATACCAAGGCTTGCCAGCGGCAACCGGAAGCCAGAGAGAGGCCTGGCGTGAGCCTCAGAGCATCCTCAGAGCCAAGCCTGTCGGCACCTTGATCTCAGACCTCTGGCCTCCAGAGCTGCAAGAGAATGAATTTCTCTTGTTTTAAGACACCCAACTTTGCGGTAACTTGTTACATCTGCCCTAGGAAACTAATACACCCACCAAAGGGCCAGAGCCGCGTAGCTCCCAGATTTGTAGCTGGTTTCTGACTGGCTTCCCCGGGCCTCACAGTCAGAGGGGATGATGAGGCAGTTGGATCCTTCAGCAGTAAACTTCCCTGGCTCATTGGCCCCACGTCTCCATGTTACCTGGGGCTGCAGGAGCCAACACTCTGGGTCATGTTCTCCGCCAGCAAAGACGTGCAGGGCCAGGCCGGGCCCTCCTGCTGGTGTAGGGGCAGAGCCCTGCTACACAGCCTCCCCTGCCCCTGCCTGCGGGCCGCGGGCCCTCCATCCTGTCTCCAGGGCCCGTCCCTCCCCGCAGGACTCGGCCCTGGTCCACAGCTGGGAGGAGAGCCCAGGCCTCAGGGCAAAACCCTCCATCCCCGCCCCCTTCCCCTGGCAAATTAGCTCCAGCAAGTCAAACACCTGAAGGGCTAAGAGCTCGTGGACTCAGCAAACAACCCGATGCGACTCCCAGCTTCCACTTACCTTCCCCTGGGTCCCAGCTGCACATGCTTTTCCTTGTAGGGGCCTCACGAGTCCCTTGAAGTGGGCAGACGCTGATGGGCCAGTATCCATGCAAGAGGTTCTCTTACTGTTTTTTCTTTTTTTTTTAAACGTTCCATAACAGAAGTGTCCAGCAAAGCTGATGCCGCCCAGCCTGTGCCCACGCTGGTCCCTCTGCCTGGAGCCGCCTCCCTCCGTATTCACATGAGCCCCTCAACGTTAGCTCAGCCACCGCGTCCCCTCCCCCCATGCCCTGCGCTGGTTTCGGCACCTGTTCTCCGTGCTTTCTGCTGGCAGAGGAGCCCAGCTCAGAGAGGCTGAGGCCCTTGGCTAAAGGCACACAGTCGAGAGTGGAGGGCCAGGAACGGGAACGCACGGCCCACGGGACAGGGTCCTACCCTCACAGGGCTCTTGTTCCGGTGCCGAAGGAAAGGAGCGCAGACAGGTTCAGGCGACCCTTCAGACGGGCGGCCACTGCCCCAGCCCAGGTCAGAGTCCAGCACTCCCGCCAGCTGTGCGCGAGCGCGTCCTGGGGCGGCAGGTCACACCTGCCCACCCATCAGAGGGGCCGGGGTGGGAGCCCTGAGATGCCTAGAACAGGGGGCGGCAGGATGAGGCCAGTGGACCCGGTCTGCTCGCTCGCGAATGAAGTTTGATTGGGAGAGACCCACACGCACTCGCTGATGGCTTGTCATTGCTTTCTTGCTCCAGTGGCTGAGCTGAGTAGATACGAGGAGATCTTCTGGCCCGGCTCACAAAGTTTGAAACAGTTACTACCTGGCCCTTTACAGAAAAGGGTTTGCAACCCCTGCTTTAAAGAGCCGACGCCCCCATCCAGCTTGGGCAGCTCACACAGCCCGGGTGAGGGGACGGCACCCGGTGTCCTCGAGGTAGGGCGTTCCAGCCCCGGAGGGGGACGAGAGGCACCCAGGTGTGAGCGTTTTGTTCTCTCCGGGATCAGGCAGAATGTGCTAGTCCCTGCAGGTGGAGGCTGTGGTTGGTTTTGCTCTGTATTTTGCCTTGTTTATTCCGCCTGTTTGTGTTACCGAGTCCAAGCTCGCTCTGCTCGCCGCACGACAGGCCAATGAGTCGGAGACGAGGTGTTGAGGCAGGGAAGAAGCCGGCAGACCCAGAAGAAGGCAGACTAAAACCTCAAAATAACCATCGTGTCAGGGTTTGGATGCCAGTTTCTTTTATAGCACAGAGAGGGGGAGGAGATGAGGAAGTAAAGTAAAAAGGCCCATAAGTTCTGCAAATATCCCCTGAATGGCCAGCCTCTGGGAGGGGATGTGCTAATTTCTTCTTTCTTGCAGCTGTCCACAGGTGGACAGGGTCTGGATGTTTCCCTGAACAAAGGCACTTTGGTTTAACATTCAGGCAGAGAAGCAGGGTTCCCTGAGGCAGGCTATTATGTACACACAGTATCCTTTTAGTGAACAAAAGCAACGGGAAGCAAAGGCTAAAGTAAAAGAAACAAATCCAGACTTCCCTGGTGGAGCAGTGGTTAAGCATCCGCTTGCCAATGCAGGGGACATGGGTTCAAGCCCTGGTCCGGGAAGATCTCACATGCCGCGGAGCAAATAAGCCCGTGCGCCACAACTACTGAGCCTGTGCTCTAGAGCCCGTGAGCCACAACTACTGAAGCTCGCATGCCTAGAGCCCGGGCTCTGCAACAAGAGAAGCCACGGCAATAAGTCCACGCACCGCAACGAAGAGTAGCCCCTACTCGCCACAATTAGAGAAAGCCTGCGTGAAGCAATGAAGACCCAATGCAGCCAAAAAAAGAAAAAAAAAAACACACACACACACACCACTCCAGCCCTCCTTTCTGGCTCCCTGATGTGCGAGGCTGAGCCCAAGGGGCAGGAGTTGGGACCACCTAGTGCAGGTCACAAACTCTTGGAGTCAAGGAGGCTGTTCCTTGGGAGGTGATTCAGTCTGAACTCAGCCAAGGGGGTAGATACCAGATGTGAAGACGGTGGAATGCTCTCAGGGGGAGGGCTGCCTATGTCCAAGCATAGACCTCCTCTCTCACTGAGGTGCAGGGGTGGCCGTGAGACACAGACTACCTTGCTCCAAGCTGTGTGGGTCTGCTCGTGGCCCAGTCCCTGGCAGGGAGTAGCCAGAAATTTTAGACCAAGCTTCCTCTTGCAGAAAGAACCCAGTCCACTGGGAGGAAACTCATCACCAAAGTGGAGAGTCTGGAAACAACCAGGAACTGTAGGAGAGGAGGCTGCATAGGGGACGCGTGGGGGGACCAGGGCTGTGAGCCTGTGTCCAGGATGGGGTGCAGGGCTCTCAGGCCAGGTCACCTCCTAGGACACTAGTTCCCTTTAGATCCTAGGACACTAGTTCCCTTTAGATCCTAGGACACTAGTTCCCTTTAGAGTCAGATCCAGCCCATCCCATCCAGAAGAGCCGGGTCACACGGACACACAGAACAGGCGTCTGCCGCTGTCACCACCTGCAGCTGCTTTTCTCAGGAAGTGGGATCACGGCATCGCCTTGAGGCATCAGGACCTCACAGTACAGTGATCATTCGTTCATGTTATATGGATTTATTGAGCACCTACTATGCGTCAGGACTATGTTCAGGATACGGTGATGGGCAAAGCAGACCCGTGGAGCCCCCAAGGAGCTCATGGACTCATGAAACAAACATGCATTTGACAAGGCAGCCTCTACATGTAAAATCATACCATGAGAATAGTGTTGTCTTTTGATTTCCCCAAAAGTAGAGCTGAGACTAGGCCTTGGGTGCACAGACTTTATTTGGGATGTGATCCCAGGAAGCAGAAGGAGGGAGAGTGGGCAGGCAGGGAAAGAAAGGAGGAGAGGACACACACAGGGATGCCTCTGGGAGGTCAGTGCAGACAAGCAGGGGCCAGTGCTCCTGGGACCCCTGAGAAGTAGGCAGGAACCCTCCTGGAAGGTCAGCCGGAGAGGCGTGGTGGGAGGGAGACGGGAGCACCGTCCACAGCTCCAGGGTGCCCCCCGCTATGAACTCGATCCCACTTCTCCAATGTGGCTGCTCTCGGGGGAGCCCTGGAGGAGAGAGACCGAGACCCCAGCCCTGGACTCAGCGCTGTGCACCGAGACCCACCTGAGTTCTGTGAACTGACGCCCAGGCTGGCGGAGGGAGGTGGGGGAGGGCAAGGAGGCTGTGACGTGGGCCCCAGATGTGTCGCTGTAGGTGCTCTAAAGGCAAAAGCGGGAGACAGGGAGACCCGTCCAGCTGGGGGCAGACAAGACGTGCCTGAGGAAGGGGCCAGTGGGACCAGCCCAGGAGGATCACAGGATGCAATGCAAGGATGGCTGGGGGAGGGGACAGGAGATGGGCTGGTGAGGGAGGGGGCATGTGTCCACATTCCTGCAGAGAAGATTACAAGGAAGGGAAGAACAGGAATTCGTGATTTTTGTCTCTCAAAGCTCAGATCCTCAGGCTCTGGTCTGTCTTCCTCCCTCCCTGCCTCCTTCCCTATTTTCTTACCTTTCTCCTTCCCCCAGTGGCTTCCCCACATAAAATTAGTACTTGTGTGTTTTATAAAAGTTACGAGTGGCACGTCGTGCTGAGTACCGTATCCACTCTTTCCGAGATGGTGTAGTCAATTCATGGGCAGCCCCCGCGGAGCTGGGAGGAAAGGCAGAGTCCAGACTTGACCCCCGCCCCACCCCCGTGACCAGAGGGCTCTGCAGAGGCCTGGAGACCCACCTGGGGAGTGGGCGTTGCACGGGGGGTGGAGAGAGAATTCTGCCATGCTGGGTGATCTAGAACGAGATAACGGTCGTCTAGGTAAGAAGAGAGAGATTCTCCTGAAAATCGTGCCTCGTCCGTCAGGATTCCAGGGGTCTTCAGTAGTCTAGTCTCATGTCCATGTGTTTTTTTTATCTGTAAACATGCGAGTACTACAGATACAGATGGCTTCACATTCTGCTGACACACAAGTCCAGAGTAAATCATTTTCTTAACGTCGGTCACCAGAGAAGAAAACTATGGAGGGTGAACTATAAAAATATAAATATTTTTATACCCTACAGGCAGGTTGAAACTGAGGTAGAACAAAGGAAAATGCAGCTCCTGTGTATAAAAAGCCAAAATAAATTAAAGCAATAAATCTGAAACAATGACAGAAGGCAATTTAATAAGCCTTTCCAACAAAAGCACATTTTGAACAAGAACACACATCACTACCACCACTGTCCGCATCACCGCCATCCCCACGGCTTCAGGAAGCCAGATGTGGAGTGATGAGAAGCTGAGTGAGAACTCTGGGAGCTGATGTGGTACTTTGGGTTTTCCTGATGGCCTTATCCTAAGTCATGAAATAATGCATGGGTCGATTTTCTGACCTGTCAAATGCAGATAATAATGATTGCTTTGTGACTGTACCAAGGCAGTTAGAAAATTTGGAAGGAACCCCATTGGAAAAGCGTAAATCCTCTATAAATACCAGTGTCTTCATCAGCATCTTAATCATTTTTATCAGAATTGAAGTCATAACAGCAATAATAATATATCAGTTAATACTTAACCAATTTCTCTCGGGACTATAAAACCCCACTTTACGGGTGAAGAGAACAAGGCTCAAAAACATTGCAACTCGTCAGGGTCAGAGCTGCCCTATACAGTTGCACAGGTTGTGCACTGCACAGCTCTAGGCTCTAAGGATGCCATTTTTGTTATCACAGTTTGGGACACTCTCAGCAAAGGGCAGTGAGAAGGCTTGAGCAACAGGCAACATTTGTTAATTCTCAAAAAGGTTTAGCAGAAGGGGCTGGTCAGGAGTTCAGTTTAATTGTCTGACTCCAAGATGACATCTGAAACTTAAAAGAAAGTGTGATCTTTTTTCCAAACTAAATGGTGTAGAATCTCAACATAAAGCCTTCCTTGCCCCATTCCCTGCTGTCCCCAGCTAGGGCCACCCTTGTACTGCAGCCTGGATTCTGGGACTGGGGAGAAAGTTGTGGGTCCTCCCTGCCCACCATGCCACCATGGATGGGGGCAACAACAGATGTCAGCAACAGCCATCTGGGGGGGAGGTTGGAAGATAGCCACGCATGAGACACCAAACCAGAGGGTCAGCAGTCGATAACAGCAGAGGGAGGTGGGGCAGTGTTGGGCCCTGAAGGACAGTTTGAAGAGAACTTAAACCCAGGCCCCAGGCCCCACCGTCCAAGCCATGCACCATGTCGTGAGAGGTGCACCTGCCCAACAGAAGGGCACCTTTGCTGGTTCACACAAAGGCCTCCTGTAGGGAGCCGAGTACCCAAGGGGAAGCGAGGGGAGGAAAGGAGGAAGGGAAGGCGAGGACAGGAGAGGGGAAAGGGGAGAGGGATCCTGTGTTCATCTGCCAAGCATGGCTTGGTGGTTAAGAGCTTGGGCCCTGTGGTCACACTGCCTGGGGCTAAATCCTGGCCCCAACACCTACCAAGTGTATGACCTTGACAGTTACCTCCACGACTCAGTTTCCTTCTCTGTAAAGTGGGATTGATAGCTCCTTGAGGCTTAAGTGAGTTAAGCGGGGCAGTGGGGGGGGGGGGGGCAGGGAGGGTGCTGGTAGATACCCTGCATGTGCTCGGTGACTGCTGTTGTGATGGGCGTGTGCTGGGCTCTGGGCGCCCACGGATGAACCAGACAGATCCTGGGAGGCAGATTCATAAACAAAGATGGATCTCAGCTGGTTCCAGGGGCTATGGTCAAAGACCAGGAAGTCAGGTCAGCCTGGGAGCCAGGCCCCTCAGGACAGAGCAGATCCAAAGAACAGCAAGCTGACAATGAGGGTTGTGTCTAACTCCTGCACATTCAGGAGCAGAGACTTTACCAAGAGGAGACAGAATAAAACCCAGCTGCTCACCAAGATCTCCCCGATCCAGGCCCAAGGGAGCGCCACCCAGTCAGGGCCCTGCCCCCCTCCACGTCCCCTGCCCCATCCAGCACAGCCCCACGGAGCACTGCATTCTGCACCTCCTCTCCTCAGGGACCTCTCCCCCTCATTCTGTGCCTGGAGGCTTTTGCCCACCCCCAACTCGGCAGGGTTTTGAAAACAAACCAGCTCGAATCCTGGTTCCACCCTGCTCTAGTTGGTGAGCTACAGCATTTACTGGGAAGATTCTGTCCCAGCAGGTGGGGCAGGCCAGTCCTTACTGTACACACGAAAGGAGGGATGCTCAGCTAGGAGCCGGAAGGCATGGGCCTTCCTTCGCCTTAGTGGTCACTCACCATAGGCAAACCCTGTCACTTCACTGAGCCTCAGCTTCCTCGCCTGAAAAGCAAACAAGGGTCATGATGGTTAAATGAGAAAATAGATTTAAAAACGTTAGAACACTACGAGGCACACAGCTAGTGCTCAATAAATACTGTTGTCATTGTTACACCTGTTGTATAAACAATGCACCCCTCCCCAAGGTATTTCTCCTTTCCTGGTTTGCTTCTCACATGGTTATTTCAGTTCTACAAGCAAATTCTGAGCTCTGTTGTATAGCAGACCCTGGGCTGTATTCGGGGTGAGGAAGAGTGTGGTCCTTGCCTTCAATATCTGTCTTAGAAGGGAAACAAACTCATAAATAACCATAATGCAATGGGGTCATTACGCCTCAGCTACTGTTACACAGTGCTGTGTAACAAGCACTCCCTAAACGCTGTGGCTTACAGCAACAGTCACCTTCTCACACTGCTCAGTCCTGCAGCGTGGCCTACGGTGCTGTGTGTTTAGCCGATGTACCCTGTGCTCGGCTCCGCCACATGTCTCTCCTCCCCCTAGACCTGCAGCCACCCAGGGCACGCTCTTCTCTGCAGATCACAACCTCAAGAGGCAAGTCCAACCGCCCAAGCACGTTTCAAGCCTCCATCTGAGAGGCACTCGCTAGCATCCCATTGGCTAAAGAGATTCACACCGGCAAGCCCGAAGTCAAGGTGTAAGGATATACACTCACTGCATCCACATGGTTCTGGGCAGGGGGTGTGGATGTAGAATGCGTGGGTGCAAAGAACCGGGGCCAATCTCCACGGGAGCCTGGACTTGAGTTCATACGGAGCACAACGGAGGTGTGAAAGCCGAGGAATAAAGGCCCTGGGAAGATCATGCTGGTTACAGAGAGAAGGCTGCCTTAGAGGAGAGAGGGGCTCGAAGCAATGGACCCCCTGGGAGTTCCACAGCCTGACCCCTGTGAGTGACCGAGGGATGAATCTGCGAAACAGACCACACTCCCCAGTGCTGTGTGCCAGCCCCAACCATTTTCCAGTAAATGAAAATCACTCCCCTCGGTCACTTGATAACTTGGGGAAGATCGGTCAGGAGGGCAAAATGATTTTTCTAAGGCTCCATTAGCGAGGATCAGACGACCACCAGGACCAGCTTTTGCTTTCATGTCCACCAGCGTGGGTTGCCCACACTGCATTGCAAATTGTTGGTCGCCCTTTGAGAAGTCTTAATTATCTGGATCCATTGGAAACCGTGTCAGTTATTTGAAACCAAGAGGTCGATAGCTCCAATCAATGCCGGGCCATTAAGGCACAGAGAGGTCGATAGAAACAGCCCCAGCTCCACACACCAAACTCACGGTGCCCGAGGCACCTTCATTTTCTGAAATAAGAACAGAAAACTCTTCAAGTCGGACAGTGTGGTCACTGACTCTCTGACGAGGCCGTCACCGCAGCTGTCAGGAGGATATAGAATTAGATTGAGATCTTTTATTTTAGGTGGTTGAAAAGTTTTTGCCTTTTTCCCCTTAGGAAACTGGTTATTTATTTTCAAGTTGAGCCAGACGTGCCTGAGGAGGCTTTTTTCTTTCCTCTCTCTCTTGTCTCCCCTGTGCTCCCACCTGATTCCAAAGGCCTCACCAGGCAGAGAAGAGTGGGGCTCCACTCATGATGCCGTCATGGCTTTGCCGGGTGACCCCCGTGTCCAGAGGCACACTTAGCATCCCCCTTGGGTGTCCTAACTCGACTCAGACATGGCATGACCAAGCCTGTGTCTCTGTGTCTCCTCTATCTCAGAAAGTGGCATGTTGTGGGTGCCATCCACAATTAAAACAGGGGACTTCCTTGGTGGCGCAGTGGTTAAGAATCCGCCTGCCAATGCAGGGGATGCAGGTTCGAGCCCTGGTCCGGGAAGATCCCACATGCTGAAGCAACTAAGCCCGTGCACCACAACTACTGAGCCACACGCTGCAACTACTGAAGCCTGTGCGCCTAGAACCCGTGCTCTGCCACAAGAGAGGCTTCCGCAGTGAGAAGCCCGTGCACCGCAACAAAGAGTAGCCCCTGCTCGCCACAACTAGAGAAAGCCCGCATGCAGCAACGAAGACCCAAAGCAACCATAAACAAAGAAAAATTTTTTTAAGAAACAGTGTTTGGTGCATAGTAGAAGCTCCACAAATAATTACTGAGTGAACAAATGAAGGACGCTGGGGAAGTTATATAATCTCCTGGAGGCCACTTTCCCACCAGTAAAGAAATGCAACTATTTCTTATCCCTAGGAGCAGTTTAACGATTGGCCCAAAATAGGCGAGAACTTTAGCACCATGCCTGGCACACCTGGGCCGCTCCTTCTGCCAGTGGAGACAGGAGGCAGCCATCTGCAGGCCACGGGGAGAACTGGGGCTGGGTGTTCCCAGAGCAAAGGCAGAGCAGGGAATCAAGAGGCCCGAAGTTTCTCATGCAGGTTCAGAACCAGCCAAGGATCCTGTGGAGAGAGAAATGAGGTTCTCCCATGGAAAAAAAGCCCTGAAAAACACCAAGTTGCCAAGACTGAATGTAAGAGACCCACATGAGCAGCTAGTGATGTCAAAAAATAAGGGGACAGTACTGCAGCTGGTAGGGGGGTCACGAATCGCTCATTTGCTCCATACAACATGGCTGCGGGGTTCTGGCCACTACATCCTCATTCCAGGTAGCAGGAAGGGAAATGGGGAATGCAAGGAGCGCTTCTAGAAGCCTGTCCATTGGTTGAACTCAGTCCCATGGACAAACCCGTCTGCAGGGGGCGGTGAGCAAGGTAACCTCTCAGCAGGTCAGGGCTCCCTCTAACAAAATGAGAGTTTTCTTATTTTGTTGGCAGTGAGGAATAGCAGAATAGACATGGGTAGGGGACCAGTAGACGCTGCCACAGGCGGCTTCTTCCCAGATAGCCAACATGATGCTGGGGGGTAAGGGGGGCTGAGCATCTGGGCCACCCTGGGCCAGAGAGGACTCCACAAGGGTCTGAGCTGCAGGCTGACGGAGGAGACAGGACTCACTGTCTGGCCCCCCACCCCTGGCTGGCCCATCTCCTTAAAATAGGGCATAGGGGACGGGGACCAAGAGACAGCATAGAGGCCAAGAGGAGAGAGGTCTGGGAGGCCTGGGTCCCAAACAAGCGAGCTGGGTTCAGGGTCAGGGTTCCAGTCCCACAGCTGGGGTCTTGGATCTTGTGTGAGCCCCCAGGGCCAGGGTGTGGAGAGCAACTGCATGGGTTTATACTCCACTGTTTTCAACAAAATGGAGTTCTTTCCATTTTATTAATTTTTTTTAGTTCTTTCTGTTTTAAAATAAACTAATCAGAAGCCCTGAAAAGTGATGTCAATGCCACTAAACACTAATTTTTAAGAATGGTGAAGAAGATGTGTTGTATATATACAGTGGAATATTACTCAGCTATAAAAAAGAATGAAATAATGCCATCTGCAGCAATGTGGATGGACCTAGAGATCATCATACTGAATGAAGTGTCACTCTGAGTGAAGTAAGTCAGACACAGAAATAGCTATGATATCGCTTGCATGTGGAATCTGAAAAGAAGTTATACAAATGAACTTACTTACAAAATAGAAACAGACTCAGAAACAGACTGAGAACGAACTTATGGTTACCGGGGTAGGGGGAAGGGTGGGGAAAGGGATAGTTGGGGAGTTTGGGATTGACATGTGCACACTGCTGTATTTAAAATGGATAACCAACAAGGTCCTACTGTAGAGCACAGGGAACTCTGCTCAATGTTATGTGGCAGCCTGGATGGGAGGGAGGTCTGGGGGAGAACGGATACAGGTATACGTATGGCTGAGCTGCTTTGCTGTGCACCTGAAACTATCATGGCGTTGTTCATCGGCTATACTCCAATATAAAATAAATTTTTAAAAATGCAAGAACCGGCAACTCAGACACTGATACAACCAGCAACGCGGACACTGATACTCAGCCTCTGAGTATACAACTCGGACACTGATACAACCAGCAACGCGGACACTGATACTCAGCCTCTGAGCATACAACTCGGACACTGATACAACCAGCAACGCGGGCACTGATACTCAGCATCTGAGTATACAACGTGGACACTGATACAACCAGCAACGCGGGCGCTGATACTCAGCCTCTGAGTATACAACTCGGACACTGATACAACCAGCAACGCGGGCACTGATACTCAGCGTCTGAGTATACAACTCGGACACTGATACAACCAGCAACGCGGGCACTGATACTCAGCGTCTGAGTATACAACGTGGACACTGATACAACCAGCAATGCGGGCACTGATACTCAGCGTCTGAGTATACAACGTGGACACTGATACAACCAGCAACGCGGGCACTGATACTCAGCGTCTGAGTATACAACGTGGACACTGATACAACCAGCAACGCGGGCACTGATACTCAGCGTCTGAGTATACAACGCAGACACTGACACACTGAGCAGCTCCTTTTTCCTCCTGAGGGCCACTGAGTCCCGCTGGCTTGCCCTCCAAGCCTCAGTGCTCAGCCTCTCCTTCCATCCCCACAGCTCTGCCTCCATCTGACCCTCATCTCTGTGGTCCTGGACCATGTCCATCACCTCCTAACTGGTGTCCCTGCCTCCCTCTTCCTTGCTCTCCAGGCCATCCTCCACCAGCTGTCAGGAGGGATGATTCTAGAGCTGTGGTCCTGGGTGCTTGTTACAAACACAGAACCTCAGGCCCCACTGTGGACCTACAGGGCACCGTCTGAACTGTCACACTATCCCCCGGGGATTCTCACGTACAATAAGGTGTGAGAAGCCCTGTTGTAACCCACACCCCACCCGTGCCACGTCACCCCGGCGTCAAGGGCACCTTCACAAGACCCTGAAAGATGCAGTGTTCTTAGCCCTCCCAGCTGCCTCTCCTGCAGCCCCCCTCCCTCCATGCGCCCCTAGAACCTTCCACTCCAAATACAGCGAGCTACGTACCATCCCCCAGACGCTATTGTTGTGTGTCCCCACATCTGGCCCTTTCATTCATTCATTCAGCTATCATTCATTCACTCCTTCCACAAAGATATACCGCTGCTCAGGGCAAGGGACTGGGGGGCGCTCATCCTCAGGGAGGTTAGTGTCTCCATAAGGAAGACACTAATGGGGAGGGCAGGCATTCAACATGAAGTGACTGATTATGCCACGATTAATTACGTCCATGTGAGGGCCTTGCCTGAGACGATCTGGGTGATGATGAGAGCACCCAACAGGGGTCTAACCTAGAAGATGCCTCTAAGAGTATGAAGACAGGCCAGACAGAGGAAGCGTGTGTACGAGGCCACGAGAAGTCCAGAGCTCCCGGAGTGTGGAAGCAAAGAGGAGAATGGCCCCAGGAGGCTCTCTGGATGGTCCTATGTGTCCTCAGAGGCCACGGTAAGGGATTGGCCAGATGGAGAGATGCAGTGCGCTTGAAGAGGCCCCATCGTCAGTTTTCCCATCTTTGGAGTGACCGGGCCAAGCTTTCTAAAGTGTCTCTCCCCAGGAAAATGTTGCAATTCTACACTATTCACAGAGGAGGCTCCAAATGCCTTGGAAGTTATCCCGGGTTTTCCTACGGTGACTACAAAGTAGCAGCTATTGCTGCCTGTCACTTGGGCGAAAATATGGCCACATGTATGAAATGGATTTACTACCAGAGAAAGGGGTATTACTCCAGCTGCAAATTTTCTCTACTGCAACCCAAGGCAGTAAATTTCAGCTAGCCGGCAGCAGCTCTGATACAGCATGAAATACGGTGCTTATGGTGTGTGTGTGTGTGTGTGTGTGTGTGTGTTTAACAAAGGGAACTCTTTTTCAGATTCTTAATTGACAATCACATTTTCCCATCTAAAAACCAGAGCAGATGATGAGATCATAAAAACATGAGGCAAAAAAGTGCCTTTTCCCTGCCCTTATTGACTCTTCAACGCACAGAGTTCATTGAATGAGCCTTCTTGTCTGCAGTCGGGACACTCCTGTGTTTTTGAGTATCAAAAGGAAATTAAACCAGCCAGAATAATTCACTGAACACATAGTAAATGCAAATTGGCTTTTAAGAACAATAATAGCTAGTATTAATATTCCTTGTTTTTACTGTCACTAACATTTATTGAAAGGTCCCAGTACATGGTAATTATTCTAGAGCTCTCTCCTGTAGATGCTGAAATAGCCAGGAAAGGCAGGCTGCTATTATCCCCGTGTTTCTGTTGACAAGCACTGTGATCAAAGAGGGTAAGTGTCTCTTCCAGGCTTGCACAGGTGGGTAACAAGCCAAATGTGAACCCACGCTTGCATGTTTCCCACCACATCACAGACATTAGACCCAGGTCCCCAAGGTTGACACAGCTCCTCATGCTCTAAAGTGGGAAGCCCCTCCACTCTCCCCAGCTGCACCTGCACCCCACCAACCCCCTATTTCCACGGGTTCCAGGGAAGGTTTGATAAAGTCCCAAATCCCCAGCTACTCCCTTGGTCTGGACCTTACGGCAAATTTCTCCCCAGAGCAAAGTCGGTTTCAAAAGGCATCTTCCTGGCAATGTTTGATGCTAACAGGGTTTTTCCCAGACAGCTGTCATTTTCAGCCCCGGTCTTGTTCATGTCATCAACGTTTATTGAGCACCTACTGCATGCGATGATCTCAACCCTGGGGAGGCAATTATGTGGCTCACACTCTAGCGAGAGGGAAGAGAGTGCACCAAGGCAGGGAGGAGCACCCACCCATCCCCAGCCAATAGCCGCATCAAGCGTATGTCCTTGGGGAGCCTTTCCCACGATGGGTGGAAGGGGGGTTGGCCAGCGAGCGCTGGGCACAGGAAGCTACTTGCATCCAATAGCTACCTTTCTCTCCCTCCTTCTTGACCAGCAAAACCTGCCTCTCAATGAGAGAGGTTCCAAAGGCAGGTCCTCAAGTTCTCAGGCTCCCTTGCCGCTAAGAGTGGTCATGTGATCAATGCCAGCCAGTGAGAGTGGAGGGCAGACCTGTTGAGGCTTCTGAGGAACATTTCTCTCTGATAACATACAGATGCACAAATAGAAAGCCTCAGCCCTGTCTTTTCTAACCTTGATTTATTTATTTTTTTCAGTATGCAGGCCTCTCACTGCTGTGGCCTCTCCCATTGCGGAGCACAGGCTTCAGACGCGCAGGCTCAGCGGCCATGGCTCACGGGCCCAGCCACTCCGCGGCACGTGGGATCCTCCCGGACCGGGGCACGAACCCGTGTCCCCTGCATCAGCAGGCGGACTCTCAACCACTGCGCCACCAGGGAAGCCCCTAGTCTTGATTTTTTATTTGGCTATGTGAGGAGGTCAGAAATCCTGTGACATGGAGGGCTTCAAAACGCGCTAAGGAGACAGGGTAGAAAGAAGGAAAGGCCTGGGTTCTTTTTTTTTTTTTTTTTTTTTTTTTTTTGCTGTACGCAGGCCTCTCACTGCTGTGGCCTCTCCCGTTGCGGAGCACAGGCTCCGGACACACAGGCTCCGCGGCCATGGCTCGTGGGCCCAGCCGCTCCGCGGCATGTGGGATCTTCTGGGATCGGGGCACGAACCCGTGTCCCCTGCATCGGCAGGCGGACTCTCAACCACTGCGCCACCAGGGAAGCCCCAGGCCTGGGTTCTTGACAGCATCCTTAAGGTGTCTCTAGTCTGTAAAAGGAAGATGTGTCTATAAATGAAAGAATGGCAGCCTGAGCAACCTAGACGTCAAGGCAAAAACGGAGAACAGCCAAGTCAATAATAACCGTTTCTCCCCAGAAGAAAGCAAATGGATTTATCAGAGCAGAGACAATGGCCATAGGACGTAGCACCCAGTAACCCTTTGTCCCATCCCTGAGTTTTCTTTTTAAGATATATATATATTTTTAATGCTTTTCTTTTTTTAAAAAAATTTATTTTATTTATCTTTGGCTGCATTGGGTCTTCATTGATGTGTGTGGGCTTTCTCTAGTTGTGGTGAGCGGGGGCTACTCTTCGTTGAGGTGTGCGGGCTTCTCATTCCAGTGGCTTCTCTTGTTGTGGAGCATGGGCTCTAGAGTGCAGGCTCAGTAGTTGTGGCTCACGGGCTCAGTTGCTCCGCGGCATGTGGGATCTTCCTGGACCAGGGCTCGAACCCGTGTCCCCTGCATTGGCAGGCGGATTCCCAACCACTGCACCACCAAGGAAGCCCCCTGAGTTTTCTTTTAAAGTGTCCACAGTCAGCCCCAAACCAGGCCAGGGCAGGCTGCCGTGTAGGGTCTTAAAACAAATCCCAGGCTCTGGATCCCACCTTCACTGAACCCTACCAAGATTCCCCAGCTGCTTCTAAGATTGAAAAAGAACAAAAAGAAAACCCGGCCCTGAAGAGCTTTCCTTCAGCAGCAAGTCGGTCAGGATGGAATCAAACAATCCATCAAGGAGGAAATGAGGACCCTCGAGTAGGGAATTGGAAATGAAGCTGCGACTGTACAAGAAAGTAGATGAAGCATGAAAAGACGCTCTCCTTTTAATGCATTTATACATGAGCACATCAAAACTACCACATCTGAGAGGGCCTGCGTTTCCATTTGCAGAAGGAACCTTGGGACTAACAGTCTGGGTGGAAGGTAGCAATGGCATCGCTCCTGGGCCACTCGGAGGCCCTTGGGTTTTCCTCTCTGTCCCATCCAGTGCATCCCCGGGGGCAGGGGGGCAGGGGGGCAGCGGGGCAGCCAAAGGGCTGTTTCCAGAGCGCAGAGCTGACCTGTCCCTTTCAGACCAAAAGAGGCCCGTGAACTCTGCGGTCCCGAGGCCTGGGCATGGTTTCTCTCCACAGCGCCCTGAGCCCTCTGTGACCTGACCTTGGCCTCCTTCCCCTGCTGCCTGTTCCTGGCTCCACTCCCTCAGCACCGATCTGCTCACTCCTTCCCTCCTTCACGCCTCTGAGCCTTCACCCATGTTGTCCCTCCTTCATGCACCCAGCAAGCATTTGTTGAGCGCCTTCTGTGTACTTGGCATTGGAACAAGTACCAGTATATAAGGATGCCTTAGATACATTCCAAGCTTTGGAGAGTTGCTGAGCCCAGTGGGGCAGACAAATACATAAAGAGATCATCAAAAAGCAGTGTGCAGGGGCTTCCCTGGTGGCGCAGTGGTTGAGAGTCCGCCTGCCGATGCAGGGGACGTGGTTTCGTGCCCCGGTCCAGGAAGATCCCACATGCCGCAGAGCGGCTGGGCCCGTGAGCCATGGCCGCTGAGCCTGCACATCCGGAGCCTGTGCCCCACAACGGGAGAGGCCACAGCAGTGAGAGGCCCGCGTACCGAAAAAAAAAAAAGAAAAGAAAAAAAAGCAATGTGCACAGGACGACCTGCACATTTGAGAGGGGAGCCTTGTGTGAGGTGTCAGAGCCTGAAAGGGGTGAGGGGGGCACCCTGGCATGGGGACAGCCAGGGTGGCGTGGAACCCAAACTGGGGGAAGAGGACAGCCTCATGGTGGGGCAGCTTGACAGGAGAAGTCAGAGCCTGGGGGAGGTGGTGGGAATGAACAGAGGAGATTTCACATACAGGAGGGTTGATAAATAAATGAATATGTTAAGGAGGATGGAGGGAAGTCAGGTTTCTCACCACTGGACTTAGAAATACAGGAAGAGTGAAAGCTAGAATAAACTCTCTGGGGTTGGATTGGAATTGAATGTCTTGTGGGATCTTAGTTCTTAGTGCCCCGACCAGGGACCGAACCCAGGCCCTCAGCAGTGAAAGCACTGAGTCCTAACCACTGGACCACCAGGGAATTCCCAACTTACGGTTTTCAATACATACAGATAGAATTAGAAATAAACATCCATGTAAATGTCTGATGCCACCAGGCAGCCATACTCCATTAACACCAAGCCCACCTCTCACCCAGCCCTTGGCTCCTAGATACCCTTGTCTTAAAGGGATCAGGCCTTCCTGACCAACGGCTATTTACATATTTTGAATGGAATCTCCTCACAAAATTTGCTCGAAATGGGAAGTAAAGAAGCTCTGGACATCCCACCCTACCCAGACGTTCAAAATGATGGGACAAGTTGAAGCCACAAGTACGGCATCACTTCTGTGACATTCCTGTCAAAGGGGCCTGACCCAGCCTTGAGGGAACATCAGCCTGAAGTGAGGGATACTGACAAAATAACTGGCCTGACGTTTTCAGAGGTGTCAAGGCCATCAAAGTCAGTGTGAGATTCAGATCCGGGTCCCCCCCATCCCCGGGGGCCCGCCCTTCCTTCTCAGCATGGAGAGCTCGGCCGTGGTTCCATACGTCTCCCCAGAGCCCCTGAGATGCAGAACTTCATATTACTGTGGGTCACCTCATCCCCTTCTCCTACAAGTTCACCAGGGGAACAGGAGAAATTAAAGAGAGCAGCAAGGAAAATAATTACTGGGCTGAAAGACTTGATCATTGCCAAATGATTGAAGTTCGCAGAGAGCTGGAACTACGGAGACTAGCCAACTGATCTTCTTGACAAGAGTTAAGAAATGACAGCACTACCTGTAGCAATAACTGCAGAGTCTGCTAGTCCCAGGAGGGAAAAGCAAGGCCTATTTCCAAGAAAGTGATCTATATAGTTATGGAGATGTATTTATCGTGTCCCCACTCCCAGTCAGCAGCAGACCGGTGAGGAGATATAAGTCCAAGCTTGGCGTCAGGCTTTTGAGTTGTCACAGCATTCACTGGATGTGGAGCCCTGGACAAGTTCTTATTCTATCTGAGCCCCAGTTTTCTCTTCTATAAAATGGGTTTAACAATACAAATACCATAAGGTCATGGAAGTGTTAAATCCTATGTAAGTTGATTATCACAGTGAGGGCTCGGTGAGGGCTGGCACCTGCTGCTGTGGCTGCATTTTGCACCTCTATCTCTTTACCTTATAAGCAGCGGCGATGAGGAACAAAAACGAGAGTCAGGGCTTCCCTGGTGGCGCAGTGGTTGGGAGTCCGCCTGCCGGTGCAGGGGACACGGGTTCGTGCCCCGGTCCGGGAAGATCCCACATGCCGCGGAGCAGCTGGGCCCGTGAGCCATGGCCGCTGAGCCTGCGCATCCGGAGCCTGTGCTCCGCAATGGCAGAGGCCACAGCAGTGAGGGGTCCGCACTGCAAAAAAAAAAAAAAAAAAAAAAAAAACGAGGGCCAGTGAGTCCAGAGAGGAAAGAAAAGCCAACTCAACTCACAAAAGAAATCTTGCTTCCTCCAGGAAGACTTCCCAGGCTTCTCAGGGAGAGGTCACGGATCCCTTCCCTCCAGGCTTGCTGCAGCCAAGAAAGTCTGAGTCAGACCACACAGAACCACACCTGCAGCACAACATGAGGGGCTCCTCCAGCCCAGCACTAGTCACGGACCCTCCCCTGGTGCCATGTTCGCTCCAACTTGCCGTCTATGCCTCCTGAGCCTGACCTTGGGCTTGCTCTTTGGACTGCTAACAGGTATGGCTTCTCCAGGTTAGGCTTTTGGCTCTCTCTGTCTCTTTTTGTGTCTCTGCTTCTGTGTGTCTGTCTCTGAGAGACCTCGCCTCTAATCCCTAGCGCTCACGGCCCCCCAGCCTGAGTCCCCCAGGCTCAGTGGAGGAACAGTGGGATTGGTGCGATTCTATACCCAGGCCCCAGCCCCAGGCCGGTTCGCCTGGAAACCGCCCCTCCCCACTGCAGCTGCAGCTCCAGGGCTATCCTCAGCCCCCCTCCCTCTTCTAGGGCTGGGAAGCCGACTGGACCCAAGCCCAGCAGAGCTGTTACCCAGGAACTTCCAGCTACAGTGGACACTTCACCTGCCTCTGATGATGGAGGCCACAGGGTATGAAGCTCAGAAGCGGAAAGTGAACAGAATCCCCCCGTGTGAAGGAAGCTAACTTGCAGCAAATGAAAATTAATCCAGCAACTGGGGGAAGTGGGGCCAGCGGAGCAGGGCTGGGCGCTGTGCTCCTGTCTGAAGCAGGGTCTTTGCTGCCCGGCGCGGCCCCCGATGACCGCTGGACGGATGGGCAGGAGGCAGAGGCCATGCTCCCTGGGGACGACAGGCCTGTGCCTGTGCTGTCCGGTGGCCCCGGCTGTCCCCGCTCTTCTGCAGGCTTCGTGTCGCCTCACCTCCTGGCCGCTGGCCCTGCTGGCCTTCAGGGCCTGAGACGCCACCCCCGCACTTGGCAGGGAGCCTCAGGGTCAGCGGCCGTCACAGCAGGGCCGTCACACCCATGCCCCCTCCCTTCCCTGATCCGAGTCCAGCCGCTGGACGGGCTCGGCGTCCTGCATCTCCCACCAGCCCCAGCTTATCGCGCCCAAGGGCGGCCCTCTGAGCCCCCTTCCAGACCTCCCTTCCCCAGCCCCTCCCACATCCATGAACACCCGAATTCCCACTTCAAATTCCTACGGGCAGCTCTTGCTGAGCCCCCATCCCCACCTCGGTGGACGATGCAGAGGTGGGAGGGAGCTTGACCCGATTCTGGTTACTCCTGAGGCCCAGGTGAGGCCTCTCGGCTGTGGTCGTCCAGCCCCTCGATCCCAGCGCCCATTCTCGCCTCCAAAAAGCCTGTGTCTACACAGCAGTCACCAGTGATCTCCTAAAGCAGAAGACAAACCATGACCCTCTTCGTTGCTTTCTCATCCCCGTCGAGGAAGGTGCCTGACTCTCCCCGTGGCTTCGAAGGCTGTCCATGCCGTGGGCCCTGCTGCTGCTCTGACCTGTCCTCCCTCCATTCCCTCACCTTCAGCCACAAGCCATCCTTCCCTTCCTGCTCTCCCCTCAGGCCCTGTGCTGGGGCAAACTTCCCGGCTGTTCAAGGGTCAGCTGCCCTCACACTTTGGTCTCAGCTGCAAAGCCCCTGCCCTGGTGCCCTCTGTGCGGAGGCCCTACCCATCCACTGGCCTGGCTGGGGGAAAAGGCAGCAGAACCTCCCAAGACGGCGCAGGGCTCACTGCTGCCCCCACCATGAGTCTCTGGTCAGTGCCTACCCGAGGCGTGTTCCAGTCCCAGCTGGGACCAAACTCCCAAGGCCAGGGTGGTGCTTTTGATTTCTGTTCTTAGCTCCGTGAGGTCCTAGTAAGATGGGAAACACCGAAGGCTGGGTTTGCAAAGGACCTGAGGAACTCGGAGAAGAACCACTGGTCCAAGCCTTTGTGTCTGAATGAAGAAAAGGAGGCTGAGGGGGGACGCTGCCGACCTAAGTCCCCAGTGAGTGAGAGACGAAGCTGTCACGCATCCCTAAAACCTGCGGATGCGAAGGCGACAGCCAAGAGAGGAGTTCCCCCACCAGCCTCTCCTTTAATTCTCCGACACGTGTGCCCTGAGCTCAGAGGAGACAGGAGACGGAGGTCAGTTCTCATCGACTAGGTCACCTGTCCATCAGAGCGCCCTCCCCAGAGCTCAGTGGCTGAAAGCATCAGTTTACTATTTCTCCTTATTCTTCCTCAGCAACCAAACACACACGCACTGCAGGCCTCCTCCTCCAGGCCCGGGCCTGGGTTGGTACTTGGAACACAGAGGTCGGGGAGAAAGGGGTTCTGCTTCTGGGTTGATGGAGCAGCTCACGCCACTGCCTTCAGCTGAGAGCTCAGCTGGGGAGCCCTGGCTCTCCTCCACGTGGCCCGACTCTCTGTGTACTGTCTCCACTCCTGTGGCCTCTGGGTGAATCCTTGTGTCCACCAGCCGATCGCCCGGACTTCTTAGGGCATGGCAACTGGATTCGGGGTGGGGGGAGGAGCCTTCCAAGAGGACAAGCCCCAACACGGAGGCAGATTTAAAGCCTTTGCTGGCATCACAGGGGCCAATGTGACCATTGGGCAAATCAAGTCATGCGGCCAAACTCCGAGTCAAGGCCAGAGGGGCAGGGGATGCCAGGAAGTGAGGTTCCCTGGGGGCACTCATGCACCTGTCTGCCACACTCATCCTCCCCACAGACAGACATTCATCTTCACCAGGAGAAGAAAAATGTAGGGCCGGCCAGTGGCGGAAAGTCTGACAGGAGAGTCTAAATGAAGCTGGAATCCCAAAGCGCTAGAATGTGTTCCATACGCGTGAAACGGGGAAAAAGAAAAAGCACACACTGCAGAGAGATAGCAGGAAACCCTGCCCACTGCTACCTGCCTCAGCACGGGGTAGAGAAGACCTCCCCTGAGGATCCATAACCCCCAACCAGCTCTCACACATATCTGCAGACCAAACTATACCTGTAGTTCAAAGACCCTTTGTCTGCAAGGGCGGCCATAACAAAATGCCACAGAGCAGGGGCTTAGACAGTGGAAATTGTTTTCTCATAGTTCTGGAGGCTAGAAGCCCAAGATCAAGGTTCCTGGAGGGTTGGTTTCTGGTGAGAGGTCTCTTCTCTCTGCCTCACATGGCCTTTCCTCTGTGCACACGTAGAGAGAGAGAGAGAGAGAGAGCGCGCTCTGGTGTCTCTTCCTGTTCTTACAAGGACACCAGTCCTATTGGATTTGGGCGCCACACTTATGACCTCTTTTAACCTTATCTCCCTAAAGGCCTTATCTCCAAACATAGTCGCACTGGGGGTTAGGGCCTCAACATATGAATTTGAGGGGGACACAGTTTAGTCCATAACCAATCACAAGCTTAGAATTCATTTTAAAGTAAAGCAAATATGAATCATTTCTAGAAGAATGCAACTTCATTCCAGTACTGGAAGAATTTCTACAGATAAATATCCAAGGAACATGAATTCACAATTAAAAAAAAAATCTCAAAACACTTAAGGAAACAAAGCACTGTTAATGTGGAACCAGACCCACAAATAATTAGGCACACAGTATCATTTATACATTTACTGTTTAAAGGAACAAAAGAAACTATCCACAGGAATATGAGATGGTAAAATTGACAAGCAGATCTAAAAAGTAGTGCTTCTCTAAATTGAAAAAATAATAATTGAAATTTAAAACTCAGCAGGTCAAATTGTAGATTGGCTACAGACGATGGGAGAATTCATGAACAGGAAGATAATTCTGAAGAAATTGCCTCAAAATGTAGCATAAAGAGACCAAGCTGAAAAATACAAAAGCAAGATTAAAAAAACAAGAAGACTCATGTGAAAAGTCTTACAATCTTATGATCAAATTTCCAGAACAGTGAAAATGGGGAAGAAGAAATTTTGAAGAGAAAATCTAAGAATTTTCTAGAAATGATGAAAGACAGGTCAGGATTCAGGAAGCTCAACCTACCACAAGAAAATACCCAGGCTGAAAGTGAAGAACACTGAAAACAAAGATTCTAAAAGCTTCCAGAGACAGAAGACAGATTCCCTCTCACAGATTGAGAGCTGACTTCTGGATAGGAACAGTGAAATGCAGACGACAATAAGATCATATCACAAATGTCCTGGGAGAAAACGTTTGTCAACCTAAAACTATATTCAGTGAAAATCTTTTAAAACGGAGCATGCAATCAAGACATTTTCCAGACAAGTACAAACCAAGAGCATTTATGACCAATGGACCTTCACTGACTGAAATTCTGAAGGAAGAGTTTCAGGCAAAAAAAAAAAAAAAAAATCCTCTGAAAGTCCCTCAGAAGAGATAGTGAGCAAATAAGTGGATAAATATATAAGCAAATCTAAGCAAATTTTGTACAAAACAACAATCCTTCAATAGCATTCACTTTTGCATTCATTCATTTATCCCACATGGATTTCCTGAGCACTTTCTGGTCTTCAGTCCTGCGTGGGATGTATCACAAGGAAGATGGGCTTCCACAGAAAAACTTATATCAGTGACTTAAGAATCCAAGGAAAGATGTTCATTGAGTTATTGTTTTTGATAATTAGAAAGTGGAAAATACTAAAAATAGAAAGGTAGCCAAGAAAGTGCTGTATTCAGTATACTGAGCTCACCCACTGGCTGGTGAGCAAAGCAAAGGCTTAGAACCCACTTATGTCCACTCTCCTCTGCCACAGGACAGGGAGCAGGGCAACGGGCGTGCAGAGGCCAGGCAAAGGCGAGGGGTTTTCTAGGGAAGTGTTAGACCAGTGCAGTCTGCAAGAGGCAGAGGAAGCAATAAACCAATACTGGGAATTCTCTCCATTTTTCCCAGCATTTGTCCAGTGCTCAAACCAGAAATCCTACCCTGTTTTTTTTGTTTTTTGTTTTTTTCACTCCCTCCATTTGTGCACTTGTAATTAAAAAAAAAAAAAAAAACAACACATACATACATTAAAAAGCTGATTGAACGTTGACTTTCTCCCCTCTTAGGTCCTTACATCCTGCATGTTGCAACAAACCCTGGGATTGAAATTGCAAAGTGAGTTTGGAAATTCAAACCAAAGCTAAGCAAAAGAAAGTAAGTTCCTAAATGTGCCCTGACTATTTCTGCCGATGTACCTCTTTCCTGACATTTACTGACAACCAGCATTTGATGGGTTTCTCCCTCCCCCCTGCGCCCCACCCTTCAGTCAGTCAGTCTAATGATGAAGTATTGAAACCACTGCTGACATAAGCAAGCAGGACTCCATGGCAGCCCCAACAGCTCCAAAGTAAACTTCCAGCAGAGATGAGTGACTGAAGGTCTCAGAGGACAGCTTTTCAGCCACAGCCCTCAGCCTGGGTGGGGAATCAGGGCACTTTTGGAGGGACAGTCAAAATTTGTGCAACAAACAGAACGGAATGGAATAGAGGAGAACAGTGTGCGAAAGGGTGGGGCAGGGTGATGATCCCAGCTAATTCACTATGGGATTCTTCGGGGAGGGCCTACCATCGTCTGGTTGGGTTTTGTGCATCCTCTGTGTGAGCTCTTTGCAAGTGCACAGAATTCTAACAAACACCCTCCAAGACAGAGTTCAGAATAGAAGATGCTGAGTTCATTTGGGGCATCGCTCATCACATGAATTGTTGATCTGACCTAGACATTAAGTTCCTACAGGGCAGGACTGTGTCTAAGGGGAGACTTTGTAGTACAAATAGGAGAAAAGGAAATGCAGGTCATGCTTCTACCACTGGTTTTTCTAGGCCTTCAGAGATTCAAGCTGGCTTTTCTATCCTTTTTTTTGGTGACCACTTTATTTCTACCTGGGCAAATAAAATGTCCTGCATGCCTCTGATGAGATTGATGCCTTCAAGCAAAATTTAGCAAGGGAACTGTCTCCTGAATTCTTGACCAGCCACCGATTCCTAGAGTTGCTCTCCCCAGGTCCCCAAGAAAGCTCTGCCTGAAAGTATAGAAGCCAAGGCTACCTTTATTTTTCTTAATAAACACATTATGATTTATTCATACAGTTGAATATCCAGAAGAGAAAGTGATAGTATAATAGCTGAACACATCAATACAGATGAATCTCAAATGAAAATTTGAGTGAAAGAAGCAAGTTACAGAAGAATATATCCAGTATTATTACATTTATGTAAATGTTTATAAACAGTAAAATGAAAATGTATTGTTTGAGGATATAAAAATATGTTATAAAAACTGTAAAGCAAGGAGATGATACACACACACACACACACACACACACACACACACACACAATAATGGTGATCTCAGGGCAGGAGGGATGGACGTATCAACCGGGACCATTACAGGCAGGAGTTGGTAGCCAGGAGTCTTCTAAGGCGACCACAACTGGACTTGCGCTGCCACGGGTTGAAACTTGCCTCTTGCAAGTGTGCAATAAATGGGAATTTTTCTTAATCCCCCTGTGCCTTCATCCGTAAACTATGAAGATGTTGACTATTTTAGAGACTTGCTAACTTATATATAGTGTTCATGTAAAGTACTACTTGAAAGGTTTAATAAATGACATCCATTTTTATTATTATTAGAGCTACCAGGCAGTACTCATCCCTCCACTGGCTTGCCTCTTCCCATAGCTCTGTTGTCACAATGTTCTTCATCCATTCACTCATCCACCCATCCATCCATCCATCCATTCACTCATCTATCCATCCATTCACTGCACAGGTATTGCTTGAGACTTCATATATACTGGCACCTAGCAGTGGTGTGCTATCAATCCAACTTTAAAAAATGCACTACATTTATAGCATTTGCCAATTTACATGGTGTAAATATTCCCACCATGGCCAATTTCAAGCTACTGAACCATTTAAAAACTTGCCGGCAAAATTACCCTGTGAGGTCATCATTATTATTACCCCCCCCCCTTTTTTTTTTGTGGTACGCGGGCCTCTCACTGTTGTGGCCTCTCCCGTTGCAGAGCACAGGCTCTGGATGCGCAGGCTCAGTAGCCATGGCACACGGGCCCAGCCGCTCCGCCGCACGTGGGATCTTCCCGGACCAGAGCACAAACCCGAGTCCCCTGCATCAGCAGGCGGACTCTCAACCACTGCACCACCAGGGAAGCCCCTACCCCATTTTTAAATGAAGAAATGAAAAGGATAAGACTTTAGTGCCCAACTTTTGGCACTAAAGCAGCCACAGAAAGCAGGTAAACAGGCATGGCCGTGTGCCCATTGCATTTTATTTACAAACTCAGGTTATCAACTGGTTTGCTGGCAGGCCACTGTTTGTCCACCTCCATTCTCAAAGGTGTTAAGCTGTCTGGGGGCTTTGAAAATTTTGTCTATGGGCTCAACTTGTAACAATGAATGAAGACTGTTTACCTGAAGAATGGTTTGCTCCGGAAGGAGGTTCCATGACATGATGAATTTTATTTCTTTGCAATGACTCGATCAGAATTCCACTCTGCCCTGCTGGCCTCTGTGGTTAGAGGGCTGATCAAGCACCGCTGGACAGACGTAACCATAGACTGTTGGGACTAGAAGGGAAGTGTGCGTGGTAGAGCCCTGTGCATGCTACCGATGAGGAAGTGAGCATCCAGAGAGGTGATGGCACATCCCCAGGGTCACAGGACGAACATGGCACACACACACTTCTGTTAACAAGGTTTTCATTGGTGGGGTTCGCACCTTCTTCCAGGTGCTTCAGACACGTTTCCACCCCTCACCCACTGCCCTGTTTCTCTTGTAGATCGTTCTCAGAGGATCTCAAAGGAAGGCCCCATTCCAAGATTCTACTGATGGATGGAAATGAGAATTCCACGTGAGGGGCTGTGTGGAGAAGAACAGCCAGCTTGAAGGCCGACCGAAGGGGTTTGGCATCCCAGGTCTGCCATCTCCCGGCTGTGTGGCACCCAGTAGGTCACTTAACCTCTCTGAGCCTGACTGTCTTCATCTCCTAATTGAGGATGATGGTGTCTGCCATGCACAGTTGCTCTGGTAGCTAAAGAAGGTCATGGACACAGGTCTCTCCTGCTGTGCCTGATGCCCTGAAGCCACACACCCAGGGCAGGACCTCCAGCCTGCATGATGCAAGGCAGACTCTCCCATTTTGGGTGGACCAAGAGCTGCGGCTTGATTGAAATGGTTCAGTGTGAGTCTGGGCCTTCAAGAGCTCAAAATCCATCTGAGTCAAGTGACTTAGAAGTCCCTTCCGGGCCCAGGGAACTCTGAAAGTCCAAACACCCACTGAATGTCAGCCAGGCCCCAGACTCAGGCAGGCACCACGGACAGTGAACCACGGTCTGGCGAGATCACAGCTGCTGAGGATGCTTGAGCGAGACCCTGGGATCCACTGAAAGCGGGACTCTGGGGCCGAGGAGGACATCGTGTTCTGCCTCGGAGCAGCTGGGGGCTGCCCCGCAGGGCCTGCAGGGTGCGGAGAGCTCTGCAGAGTAGACTTCTGCGGCCCTGGGAACCAGCCTGCTCCCGCCTGGGGGTCAGACCCCAGCAACTCACTTGTGGCAGCAATAAACATGAACCGAGGCCTTGTTCGGTGCTAAGGAAACAGGGAGACGGTTATGTCTCCAGAGGGGCTCGAAGAAATGGGAGAAGCAGAAGTGGAAGAGCCCGTGTCACTTTAACGGAGTGACCAGGGCTCCACTCCATACGCAGGGGCAAGAGAGCCTCTGCGAGCAGGTGGCCCCCTGGCTAAACCCCAGGGTGGCTGGGCAGGGCTGGGAGCCAGTGGTTAGAGCTGGATGCCTGGCTCGAAGCCTGTCGGAACCACCTAGCAGCTGGGTAACCTTTGGCACGGGCTCTTTCCCGGTGCTTCAAGTGCCTCATCTGTACAATGGGCTGATAACAGAACCTGCCTCCAGAACTGCTGCCAGGAAAGATGAGCAGAGAGTGTCAGAGTCAGGACAGGCTCCCTGCTCCTGCAGTGCAGGTGGATTTGGCCAGTCGAGCAGGGCAGGGCCGCGGGCAGAGGGGCAGGTGGCACACCTGGACACAGGCTGAGGGTGGGTCGGCAGAGCAGAGAGACCCGCTGGTGGGACACACCTGCTGCCGTGTCCCGGGACCCGAGGCCTCTCCCTCACCAGGGCACCATGAGGGGCCACCTCTGGCCTGACCCTTGCCCACTGGTGACCAGTCTGGGAGTATCCAGAAACCCCCCGCCCCCCCAGTCACTTGGAGTCCGGATTCTGCCCTTTCCTCTCCGCGGATGCCTGCCAGGTGCCAGACGCCCCATGGGGAGTTCACAGCCAGTGAGTCACTGAACCAGCGAGAGCGTCTGCACCCTGGAAACTGCCCCCAGCTCAGCACACAGGCCACGGCCATCCTTCATCATTACGGTCTGCTCGTCCTGCCCTCGGAGACCCTGCCCTGGAAGCTTCTGAAAAGAGCTGGCCTCCGGACTCCCGAATCGATTCCACAGCCTGACCTGTTCTTTCTAAACAGAAAAATGCTGCATGACACCCAGTACCCCCTTCTTAAAGGCATGGGGCTTTCCGAGAGGTGTGCAGATGGCGATGAATTGCGACCCAGGCCCAGCCTAACTGAGCCCGTGCAGCTTCATAACCCGGGGCCGGAGCAGCGGCCGTGGGGAGAGCGGGGCCATGTCCACCCGCCCTGCATCGAGCACAGGCCGGGCCTACGTGAGCGGCACACAGGCAGGGCAGGGCTGGTGGCCCCGGCCTGTCCCCGGCTCCCACCCTTCGCTGCATCACCAGCCAGGGAGGCAGGATCACGGGGTATCAGGGGTTCGGGACCTGGGCGCAGATCTGGGCTCCGCCTCTTGCCAGCTCTGGGTCCTCAGCTTCCTCACATGTGAAAAGTGCATGATAAGGATTGTACTTAACTCCTAGAATCCTCAGCATTAACTGAGATAAGTCCCGGAGAGCTCCCAGCTCAGTGCCTGGCTTCCAGTCAGGGCTGAACAAGTTTCACCCAAGAAAGAAAACCAAATGTGGCGCCACGGAGGCCAGGAGACCTGCGGGGAGAAACGCCACCTTGCTGCGTCCCATCGTCTCTGCCCAGGAGTCAGGGGAGGCACTAAATGCCCGAGTGTGAGCCTGCCCGTCTGTTCTCGGCCACCCCGGGTGACGTGACTGCCCGAGGGTACACAGCGGGGTCACTCCCGCACCACAGTGGAGATGAACCTGACAGAACAGTCTGAGGGCATCTCATGGGGGATTTAGGGTTGAAATCCGACAGTGATAAGAGAACCATAGCTACCATAGATGATATTACTGCCAACAAAACAACCATTATTATGGCCATAGTCCCACCATGTTATTTTACTAAAGCCACCCAACAACCACGGGAACCCTTAGGTGTGCCCCAAAGGCTAATGGAGTAAATCCAGCGGAGGGTCCATCGTATTCCCATCGTGCTCATGGGCAGAGACCCAGGTGACCTGTCCGGGGTCTGCGAGGCAGGATTCAGAGGCAGGTGTGTGCGGGACCCATGCCCAAGTTCATGCACAACGTCCAGCTGAGCCACTGCAGAGGGGTGCCCGAGCCTGGCCTTGCCCAATTCTGCTTGGGGGCTGCTGGGGCCACCCTCTGGGGACGCGCCCAGGACTGCGTGTGACCCCAAAGCCTGTGACCTCATTTCCTCCTGAGAACAGGCTGCTGGGATTCCCTCTGCTGTCTCGGGGGAGCGGCAGCTCATCTGTAGGAAAACTTGTCGGGAATTTTCCCTCTCGGGCAAATCCTCACATTTCTTCCCTCTTCTGACGTCCTCAGCTCTTTTAAAACCTTCCAGGAGCCAACTCTGACTCGAAGGTTGGGAGGGCGCATGCATTGGAGATGCAGTGAATTGTCGAGCCAGGTTTTGAATGCTTTCCTTTTTGCAAATAATCATCCAATTAGAGTTGGAGGAGCCCTGGACGATCCTGCAGTCCAGGCTTATTTTACAGGTGAGGAAACTGGGGCCCGGGGACGTGACTTTTATGACTCTGCTAGCTGGTAACAGAGTCAGAACTCTTGACTCTCAATTCAGAGCTTTTTTCCCCAGAGGCCATATCAGGAATCAGTCTCTCTCTCTCTCTCTCTCTGTGTCTCTCTCTGTGTGTGTCTCTCTCTCTCTCTCTCACACACACACACACACACAACACACACACACACACAAGGATAGCCCACTTGATAGTGTGATAGAGACTGGCAGCTGTCAGCCCAGCATCCACATTCCCCATCCAGCGGTTCTCTAAATATTGACCCTGGTGCAGCATCAGCATCACCTGGGAATTCAATTCTAGAGAGATGCAAATCCTCCAGCCGCCCCCTAGGCCACCTGAATCCAAAACCCAGGAGGGGGCGCCCAGCAATCTGTTTCAACAAGCCCTCAGGGTGATTCTGCTGCAGCTAAAGGTCGAGAGCCAAGGCTGACACCGTTACTTTCTGTGCCCTGTGCCTATCCCTCGGCCTGGGGAAGGTCCCAGCTGCGGCTGCGGTGGGCGTCTTCTGGCCACATCTCCCAGTTTGTCCAACTCAGGCTGGAGCGAGGGCGTTCACATCCCTGGAGGCCCCTGTCCTGACTGTGGTGCTCCAGTCACACGGCAGCCTCCCCCCGGCATCCTGGCCCTTTTCCGTCCCCATCTCACCTCCCCTCTGCCCGCCCTTGTCTCCCAGGATCACCTCCAGGACACCAGCACCCAAGTCCGCCTTGCGATCTGCTCTGGGGAGTCACAAACTACGACAGACAGGACCACAAGTGGTCCAGGGAGGGGATGCAGGATGGGATTCTAGCATCGCCTCTCACCCATCAGACGGCAAGGAGCCCACGTCCCTGACATCACAAGTGATGGGAACGAGGTGCAGGGACAAGGAAAAGCGTGGGCGTTCTCTCTCTGCTGCTGCGAAACAGGTCACCCCAAAGGTCGGGGCTGAGCACAGGGGCCTGCGAATTACAGCCCTTGGGCCAAGTCCAGCCCTACACCTGTTCTTGCCGACAGCATTTCCTAGGTGAACAGCCGTGCCTGGTGGCTACGGCTGCTTTCTCTCTACGAGGGCCAATTCGAGCAGCTGGGGCAGAAATCCTATGGCCCGGAAAATCCAAACTATTTCCTGCCTGGCCCTTTGCAGAAAAGGTTTGCTGGCCTCTGGCTTAGAAGAGCACCCCTTATCTTGCTCTTAAATCTGCAGTTTGGGGATGGCTCTGTCTGTGGTCTGCGCAGAACCAGGTGGAAGACTCAAGGGCAAAGGAGGTCCAGTAACAGCGCACGACCACAGGGTCCCTGGGTCCACCGTGCACCACGCGGCCCAGAGGCAGCTGCTCAGCTCGTGTGCCGGCTTGACAACTGCACGTCACTGCTCTGTCCTCAGACACCCCAGGCTCTGAACCACGGGCAAGCACAGGGCTCTGAGCCCAGCCGCTGGAACCAAGGTCGGAAGGAGGGCCGGTTCCTTCTGCTGTCCTCCCAGTGACCCCCTCGGAAACTGGCTTTCTGTCCCTGCAGCTCAGGCACGTGCTGGACTCAGTGGCCTGGTTCCCAGAGGGGGGCGTTCCCGCCAGGGAACACAGTGAAGTTCCCCCTGAATCTAGAACTGCACCCGCTGCCCGGCCACTTCGGTCCCCACGCAGCTGGGCCAGCAGACAAAGAATGAGATTACTATACGGATGGGGACAGTCAACTCTGAGCACGAGAAGCTGGGGTTGGCACTTGGTGACGGGGAAGGGATAGAGATGCCTGGAATTCAGGGTACTCACTGGGGCTCCCCTGGATGTTCCCTCACTCGGTGAGAGCAGGGACCATGCAGACACAGCTGGGGGAGGTGTAAGGACTCAGTGCCTTCGGAAGGAAGCTGTGGACCACCCCACTCTGCCTGCTCACAGCGAGAGAGCAAGCGCAGGGCAAACTTCAACCGGGGGGGCGGAGTCGGAGCACAAGTTTCCACCAAACGGCCTCCAGAGGGACAATTCTGCGATGTGTCCTCCTGGGGAGCCCAGAGGGACTGGGCCCTAGCAGCCCGCAGGGCAGTGACACAGCCCTTCTGCTCTCTCCCACACAAACTATCTGCAGCCAAGCCTGCGTCTGAAGCTCTCTTCTGCGGAGACCCGAAGTAAGACGTTAGTGACAGAGTGTCCTAGGGGCTGCATGCTCTGGCCAATGGACTTTAATTTGCAGTTGCAAGTAGGGGGACTCCAGTAATGCTTTTTAAAGGGGGGTGTCTCCCCTGACACACGTCCTCTGCCCTCCCCATCCCCCATTCTTCCTTCTCCCTGCCTGGACAACAGGCGCAATGGCTGGAGCTGCCATGCCCTTCTTGTGACCGAGAAGCCATCTTGAGATTGGAGGCCATCCACAAAAGATCGCAGAACAGAAAAACAGAAGGAGCTGGGGTCCCTGTTAGCACAGTGGAGCTGCCGCACCCCGCAGTGTGTACTCTAGAGCGGTGGTCACATGTGGGGATGCTAGAACCCAGCCGCCCGGGGTGGGAATCAGGCACTTAGCGGCTGTGTAAACTTGGACAAGTTCCTTAACCTCTCTGGGCCTCAGTTCCCTCACGTGCAGGGGGGGTGCTGAGGATATACACTCAGCTGGGCTTGTGGTTAGTGCTCTAACTATTATCCCATTTCCAGGCCAGGGAGCTTCAGGATCCTCACTATGTGAGGAGAAAAGGCTAATTTGTCTAAATTCTTTGTTCAGGTTGCTGCTACTTGTAACTCTCCACAGGGCACCCCATGGTAGAATCTTCTAGAAAGCTGGGAGGCCTCTATCTGAGGAAACTCCAGAGAAAGAAGACCCTGTGATCATCAAGCCTTAGGGTCATTGGGCCTCATATAGGAAGGGGCCTCCGAGGTTGTCTGTTCCTATAGCCTGGGTTTGCCAGGACTCAGCCGGGGGCATCCTGGGTGAGCTCCAGGGCACAGCTTTAACCAGCCCAGCTCCAATTTCATGAGTTGTTCATACAGGTAAGATTTTGTTTGGGGAAAAAATTGCTGCTGCATGCAACTAGCCATGAAATGCAGGAATCCTTTCCCTGGTCAGAAGTAGCATCCAGCGCCTGCCTGAACTCCTGGGTGGTCAGGGAGCTAATGTAAAACCCCCATCTCGCCCGTCCAAGATCAGAGCCAGTGGAGAACTCAGAAGTCAGTTGAGTGGAGATCAAAATGGCCCCTTCTATTACCATGGGGACTGGGGCAAACCCCGGGGCCTGTGCCTCGGTTCCATGGCTCCACGCCCCAGCAGACCCAGGGCACACAGAGCGCGGGCTGCGGTTGCAGGTTCCCTGCTTATCGTGCGATCAGAAATGTAGACAATCATGTAGCGTTATTTGGTAGCAGATGAAAATAATCTAAAACACTGGGAAAATAATCTAACACCACTTGTTGGCAAGTCAGAAGCAGAGAAAAGAGGCACACTGCTTGATATTTAATGCAAAAGTTTTTCTAAGGTATCTACAGCTTGACCTAAATTATTCAGTATAATAGACGTGTAGGAAAAAGTATCTAGGGAGGTGAATATTCTGTGATACAGTCGCACCATTTGGTTTAAGATGGAGAAGTTAAGCAAGGGAAGGAACAGCACGCCCAGGACTGATAGCGCATGTGTGGTCATCATGAAAATAGTCTGTGGTTTCCCATTATGAACTCGGAGTCCCTCTCAATCCAGAGAATCCAGGCGGAGAGGCCTACACAGCGCCCACACTCCTGGGATCTTCTTGGGCTTGGAGCTTCCCCTACAGCTGCTCTGCAGGCAGCACCGCGGCGACCACGGGGGGCCCGAGGTGGCTCTGGACTCAGCTGCCCGGTGGACTTGCCCTTGGCGTCCCTCTTTGGAAGATTTTGGATCCTGCCCCCTGCATCATCATCTTTGGAAATCATGAATTTCCTGCCCACAAAGGGAAGCAGATCCAATCCCCTCTGCCTGGACCGTTGCGTTATGATTCGCTTTGGGTGTTGACGTTGATGACCCCTCGACAGCCGCCGGCGGCGTCCCCAGGGGCCCGGCCTTGGGCGAGGGAATGAGCACAGCATAGCATTTTGTTTGGGGAGATCGTCCTGCATTTTGCTGAGCAGAAATACCACGTGAGGCTAGACCGGAGAGCTAAAGGGGCTCTGGTTTTTAGAAACCCTGTGTGATCTTCCCGCCCACGTGAGGGTGGGCGCGTCCGTCCCGCACCCCGCACAGTGCAGGGGCTCAGCCCACCCCCGGCCCCACCCTATCACCCCAACAGCTGGCTTCTGAGAGTCCCTCCACCGCACCCCGAGGTGGCGACAGAGAATCGCCGTCTTAGCGATGGAAGAACCGAGGCTCAGAGAGCTTCCACATGGCTCAGCTGATGCGGAAGGACAGGAACGGGGAAGCCTGGCCCTGGCTCTGGAGAAGCAGCCAGGGGTTAAGGGTGATAGGACATCGGGTGTTAACACGACACCCACGGGGCCGGGCGCCTCTGTCTGGAACCGCGGTGGTCTGCTACTGGGAGAAGTGGGTGACGAGTCACTCGGTGGGCAGCCTCTTGCTCCTGGCTGGTTAGACGGGTCGAGGCTGGGCCCAGCCGGCGGCCAGGGGGCCGGCGTCCTGGGAGTGATGGCTCTGGAACCAGCGGGGAAGCTGGGCCGAAGCCCCCTCGGGGCCGCAAGGGTCAAGGGAAGGCTGTGACCCACACCTGAGGACTGCAGAGGCTGCACCCGGCGCGCCCAGTGCGTGCCCAGCAGCTGGGGGACCACTCGCTGGTGGGCGGAAGGGGCCCTTGCACCTGGCGGGCATTTCATAGGCGCCTGCTATCGTGGTGAGTGTCGTGGGGAGGGTGACTCCTTGTCCTGCCCTCAGGAGGTGACTGTCATGGAAATGAAGGCTGAGGCTCTTCACCTGGGGAGGGGGACGGAGAGTGGCGTCCACGGTCCCCCTGGGAAGTGCCTTTGCGCATGCGCGCGCGTCAGGGTTCTTCCCGTCCTAGTGCACAGCTGACACCTGCCGAGAGCTTACCACATGCCAGGCCTCCTCCTGACGATCCCCGGGAGGGGGGCACGACTCTCCCCATTTTGTGGGGGAGGACACAGCGGTGTCAAGTGACCCCCCCCCGGGGGTGGGTGGAGCCCAGAGCAGTTCCCCCGCCTCACTATCCCGCGAGGGTCGGGGGGAGCGGGGAGGGTGGGAAAGGACCACAGGCCTGTGGAGGAAGCGACGTCATGTGACTTCTGAAATCAGCGCCAAGCCTGTGGCCCCCTCGCTGGGGGACTCTCTCTCTTGGACCGTTTGCTCTGCGGGAGGCTGGCCGCCGTGTTGTGAGGACCCTTGGGCGGCCTGTGGAGGGGCCCGTGGGACAAGGGCCAGAGCCTCCCGCCAGCAGCCCCGTGAGTGAGTCGGTGAGTGGATTCTCCAGCCTCCAGGGACCGCAGTCCTTGCTGACGGTTCGCACCCTCGTGAGACTCTGAGCCAGAAACAGTCCCTGATTCTCGACCCTCAGGGAACGTGTGACATTGTAAATGTTTGTTCTGTTAAGCTGCTAAGTCCTGGGGTGGTCGGTTGCACGGCAGTTGATAACAAGTGCACCCAGGTATGGGCTGCAGGGAGTGCGCTGTGCCTCCAGAGGATGCCCTGTGCTGGGTCACCTCCATGAGCCAAAATGAGGGACAGTTTGGAGGAAGAGCGTTTGGGGTGAGGGCAAAGACAGCGAGCCATCAGGGACAGGCGGCCCGGGGAGGTGGGCGCGGACGTGGGCACCGGGAGAGAGGCCAGAGCCAGGCGGCCCGGGGAGGTGGGTGCGGACGTGGGCACCGGGAGAGAGACCACAGCCAGGCGGCCCGGGGAGGTGGGCGCGGACGTGGGCACCGGGGGAGAGGCCAGAGCCAGGCGGCCCGGGGAGGTGGGCGCGGACGTGGGCACCGGGAGAGAGGCCAGAGCCAGGCGGCCCGGGGAGGTGGGCGCGGACGTGGGCACCGGGATAGGGGCCACAGCCAGGCGGCCCGGGGAGGTGGGCGTGGACGTGGGCACCGGGAGAGAGGCCTCAGCCAGGTGGCCCAGGGAGGTGGGCGCGGACGTGGGGACCGGGAGAGAGGCCTCAGCTAGGTGGCCCGGGAAGGTGCTGTCTAAGGTGGGAAGGTGGGTGCGGACGTGGGCACCGGGAAGAGGCCAGAGCCAGGCGGCCCGGGGAGGTGCTGTCTAAGGGCAGGAAGGTGGGCGCGGACGTGGGCACCAGGAGAGAGGCCACAGCCAGGCTGCCCCGGGAGGGACTCTGGAAATCACCATGGAGCCAGAACACGGACGAGAAGCTCTTAGCTTCTGCACAGAAGCATCCATTTGTCGGAGCTTCCCATAATGCAATGCAAAAGCACCAGGCCTGGGCCACTTAGCAAGATTTAAGTCGCACCGAAGGCAGGGCCGTCGGACTAGCAGAAAGCAGAGCTCCTTCGGCGTCGTGGTCGTGATTTTCACAACTCCACCAAGGCACCCCTTTAAAAAGCTAGCTCTAAGGGTTGAAGACAGTTAAATACACACTGAAAAAGCCATCAGCTGTTATTTTTAAAACCACAGGAAGTCGCTCAGATCCTTTAAAAATCAAACACTAGAATGGCTATCTCAGCCTGCCTTGCTTGAAAGCTGCTGTTGACAGGCCAAGGAGGAACCCCCGCTGAGACGGACCAAAACCAGCTTAGCTGGAGAAAAGTAAAGTGGAATTTCAAATCAAAAGACTTCTGTCTAGTTGTTCAGAGCTAACCGCACCCTCTCACACCTCCTCCCCAGCCCGTTAGGGGTCGGCCCCGGGGCTGAGCTGGGGACACTGTCACCTGGGATGAAGTGGGGCCTGCAGGGCCCTGAAGCCAGTGCAGGACCCACGAGGAGGCCAGAGACTCTAACGCAGTGTGACAACCAGGCAGGGGTCTCTGGGGCAGAGCTTCTGGCACCAAGTCTTAAAGGAGGCACACGAGTTGGCAGAATCTCAGCGCTTCCAGATCTCTGTGATGCGAACAGGTCTCAGATATCCCTCCCTGGGGGCCACACAGTGAGGCCTCGGGGCTCTGAGCTGTGTGTATGTCATCATTTCCTTTTCCCTGCCACGTCCTGAAACGGCAGGGAGCACGGAGCAAGCAGAGAGGTGACCAGGCCGACAGGACGCGTGTGCTGAGGTGAAACGCAATGAACGGGTACCGACGGTCCGGGCGAAGGGCCTCGAGCAGCCCTGCATGAGGGGGACGCACGGGGGCACACGGTGCGCAGCGTCAGGGCGGCCGAGTGGGGAGCCAGGCCCTGCCCCCAGCTGGCATACAGAATAAGCCACCTGAGGATGGTCGTCACAGGGGGAATTTCAGGCTGGAGGGGTCGGTAGGGGCCACATCGCGGAGGGCCTGGGTGACAATCGGAGAAGCCGCGGGCCCCCCAAGGGTGCTGGCCGCGCCTCTGAAGGGCAATGTCACACAGCCCTGGCAGCAGGCGCCCCGGTACGCGTACGTGCCGAGCCGTGCCCACCTCCCCGCCCGGCCCCATCCCCGCCATCTGCGCTGCTGTCGGCCAGGCCCGCTCCTGTGCTCCTGTCGGGGTGTCTCCCCAGCACCCTCTCTCTCCCACGCTCTCAAATTTCTCATCTCGAGGCCACAGCCCTCTCCAGCGATACTTTAAAGCAAACTCCTTGGAAGAGTTGACTACACAGGCGGACCTCGCTTTACTACGCTTCGCAGATACTGCGCTTCTTACAGATTGAAGGTTTGTGGTAACCCTGCGTTGTCAGGTGATGGTTAGCATTTTTCAGCAATAAAGTCTGTTTTAATTAAAGTATGTATGTTGTTTTTGTAGACATGGCCCTGTTGCCCACTTAACATGTTTCCACTGCACCATAGTCTTTTATATGCACTAGGAAACCCAAACCTTTGTGACTCACTTTACTACTGTAGTGTCTGTTGCCTTTACTGCGTGGTCTGAAAGCGAACCCCCAGCACCTCTGAGGTCTGCCTGCTCCATTCTCTCCTGAATCTGCCCAGGCCTCACTCTGAAGCAAAGCACGGCCAGCACGGCCTCTACGTGGCTACCGTGTCCGGTCTTCCTCATGTCACCTGCCCCCTGCAGCAGAGGGTCACAGCCCTCCTCCGGGAAACCCTCTCTACACATGCCGTCGAGGGCAGGACTCTTGGTTCTCTTCTTACCTCCCGGCAGCTCCTTCCTGGGCTCTGGTTCTTCGCCATCTCCCTGACTTGTACGTGTTGTATGTTCCCTGGGCCTGTTCTCTGATGTCCACACTCAGGCTATACCTTTACAAGACATATCTACATTCTAACGGCTCTCAAAGTCCCATCTCCAACCGAGATCTCCCCTCAAACTTCAGATCTGTATCTTCAACGGTCCCTTCTACAATCTTCCCGTCTCAGAAAGAAGTTTCTCTTTTCCCAATGGCTCTAGATCAAAATCTTTGCATCATCCAACCCCTTCTTTTCTGTACCTCACATCCAACCTGTAGACTAAGTGTTATCGACTCTGCTTTCTAAGTGCGTCTCAAGTCTGGCCAGTCCTCAGGACTTGCAGGGCTGCCACCCCGGGCCCTGTCAGCATTCCCTCTGACCTTCCCCGCAGGGGCTTCTAACAGGTCCCCCTACTTTGCCCCGCTACCGCCTCTTCTCCACGTGGTTGCCCAAGTGATTCTGTCGAGATGTGCGTCGGATGGATAGCGTTCCTCTTCGGTTCAGTGTGCCCAATAGCTCCCTCCGAAGTAAAGCTCAGAGACGGCCCTCCACACCCGGGCCCCGCCCCCGCGCTGACTTCCTTCCTGCATCCTTGGGGCTCCTCCAGCCCTCGTGCTCCCACCTCAGGATCCTGGCACCCGTTAGCGTCTTGACGTAGCTCACTTCTTTGCGTTTCTAGGTCCCGGCTGAAACATCACCCTATTATTCTCTTATGGCCCAAAGGCAAGTCTAAGCCCTCTTCCCGTGACTATGCTCTGTTGCCCCCGGCTCTGTCACTGCCTGGCGTCCTCTGGTTCGCGGGTGATGGTCTGGCTCCCCCCACTGGGATGTACGCTCGAGGCAGGAGCCCCTCTGCTCTGTCCTGTGCTCTCACACGCAGGGCGGCGCCCAGCATGTCGGAGGCTCTCAGTAAATGTGTGCTCAGTGAGTTTAGGTGATACAGGCGGCACAGCATCAGGCCAAGACTAAGGCGGCAAGTGAGGCTGGGAGAAGGGGGCACAGACAGGAGGTGAGTCGGACAGTTCGAATCCCTGGGATTTCACTTGCAGCTTTATGACTGGGTCCCCAGCTCAGGAGGGGCAAAGGCTGCAGGCAGAAAGGGAGCTCAAATTCTTCCCCACTTAGGACAGTCTGGCTCCCGTCCTAAAGTTCCTGCTCGTTTAGGATTAGTTCCACACAGGGGCGCTGCTGACCGTGCTCTGTAAGCACCCACACCCGCTCACTGCGGCACTGCCGCGGCCCTCTGGGACACGGGCCTTTATTCCTTGCACTTCTGAGATGGAGAAACACGTATCTGACAAACGCAAAAGTGCCCACTGCAGGAGGAGAAGACCATGTCTTTAGGGGGCATCACGGGAGGATAAGGAAAAGCAAACCTAGCAGAAGTTGTTCTGTGCTTTTAACACAATGCTCCCGCCACGGTACCCTGTAAAAACTGAACGCCTCGAGGGAATGTGTCTTTGAGGTAAGAAAGTGACAATTTAACGATGCACAAGACTGTTTCCGAAATTCCAAGGCTAGGAAGCGTGTTGTGTGAGCTTCTAGCCGAAGGAATAAACCGCATCCTCCGGGGGCGCACTGAATTACAATCACAAAGCACCAGCAAGTGATGAAAAGAGAAGGAACTGAATAATACCGTCCGAGGGGATGATGACCTTTATGTTCAACAACAAATTACAGAGGCATGAAAATCGGGTTTCTACTCTGACAGTGCCCCTGCTTCCCGCAGAGGCCTTTATAATTAACCTTTTATGTGGCGGCGTACTTTTGGCATAACATGTTCATATTTATTGGTCCATAATTGAGTTGGATAAATCATTTTCAAAGCTGGAATTTGTGCTGAGGCTTGACTTCTTGTGAGCTGTGAGTTGCAGCCATATATGGTTCTCAAGTGTGCAGAATTTAGAGCTGGGCTGAAATAACAAGCCTTTGTTTTTCTAGTTTATATTAAAGTAGAAGAGATGGAAATGGGCAGCCTTTGTTAAGCAATATACAAATCATTTGTTTTCTGTTATGAGGAGACAAAGAGATTGACTTTCTTTCCCTTTTTCAAACACTTTCCAAATTAAAAAGCATAGCATTTTATAAAACATTTCATGAAACACAAAGTTGTACAAAAAAGAAAAAAAAAGAGAGATGATTTTCAAGTTCTCAAGTGAATTCATTTACTGACTAGGCACATTGGTGAGTTGATTATTCTTAAGCAGTCCATAATTGGAAGGAAAGTTCCTGAAAGAGAGGAAAGTGATATATATTTGTATACTTCAAGTAACAAATTATTTACACTCTGGTGGGAATGGCAGGATTTAGGCAGAGGAAGCAGGCAAACTGAAATTTGATAGAAATGAGAATACTTATGGAAAACAATGCAAAAGAGAATGGTAGAGATTAAGGACATACAATATTTGTGTTCAGTTAGGCAGATGAGTGATTAAACAGTATATGGTGATGATCAGACTCCTCCCCGTCACGACACGTACGGGTAGGAGGCTTTCAGGATGGCCACGCCTCTTTTCACACGGAACTTCCCGTACTAAAATGTGCAGTGGCTTCCTATGGATACACACTGGTACTGTCCTTGCCTTCCTGCCACCTGAGAAGAGACTCAGCTTTCAGGTATATTTAAACAAAATTTTATTTACTAACTAACACCAAACAATATATTCTGACGTGCTAATGACAACAAAACGGTTGTTTCAAAACCCAAGCGGCAACCAGAAGGAAACAAAACGCAAAACAGAACCTAATCACAAGAGAAGATGTGGCCTTCGCCACACTTGCTCCTCACTGCTCTGGTCCCAGATGCGCGGGGGAGGGGGACCGTCCTCGAGGAGGCTCCCTGTGATGTGACCCAGCCCCCCCACCCCTCCCGCCTCCCCCCCATCCCCCTCCGGCATCTGCCCCTTAGCTCCCAGCAACTGCTTACTCGTCCCCAGACACACGTGGCCCCTCCCTTCCTCCCTCCGACCTGCACCAGCCTGGCAACTCTGACATCTCCTCCTCCCGTGTCTGCTTCACGATTTCGACCTAACTGTAAAGCCCGCTTCAGGTTTCTCCTCCTCTGTGAAGCCTTGCCCTCCTCGCCCTTCCTCGGCCAGAGCTCGTGACCTGTGCCTGTGCACCCTCTGCCCTCACCTTGCCTGTCATGACCGCTCGTGGAGCCAGGGACAGTGAGCCTCAGCCCCCGCACACGGCACCGGTGTGCCAGGACGAACCAGACACAGACAGTTATTGTAAAGGCTAATACTTAAAAAAAGGAAACAGCGAATACAGTACATCTAGTCATTAGGGCGCTGTTAAATTCATCAGTGGCTATTTCTTGAATGGCTTGACCACTGCGTGCTCTTAAATGACACATGACGGACTTGCTCCTGACCCCCAAGGACTCCCCGGGGCTGGAGGACAACCCACATGTCAATCAGCAGATCAGAATTAGGGGTTCGCCACTTGGGTGTCACTGGCCAGTACTCTCAGAGTGAAGAGAGACAAGGGTTCTTTGGGCAGAAGGAGAGAGAGAAGATCTTGAGGAACCGGCAGGCTCTGGTTACCCAGAGGAGAGGAGAAGGTGGGCAAAGATACGGCAGACGGAAGGGCCAGCTGGGGTCCGGCTTCCTCAGAGAGACCGCGGGTCCCTTAAGAGCAGAGGCCTCCCTTTCCCGGGTGCGTCCACAGTGCTGAGCACAGGGCCTGCCACTGCAGGTCAGCCTTAGAATCCATCGGCTCACGAAAGGAGGCTCCAGGAGTGAGAGGAGACCAGCGGGAGCCCGAGGAAGGCTGGTCTTTCACCACCACCCCTGTAGGACACAGCCGAGCGCCCAGAGCTGTCCTCACTCACTCGCTCACACGGGGACCCAGCCCACCACGTGCCCACCTCCGTGGGAAAGAAAGACCACTGTGAACCCACTCTGCGCGGGTGAGTTTTCTGTGTGGCCGCCCCCGCGCAGGTGCTAACAGTTGTACGCGGTGGTGGAGAGTATAGCACTGAGGGTTCAAGTTTCCTTCAGAAAAGCATATTAAGATACACCATTGCCTCTACGGGGAGCAATACAGTAATAACTCTAAGAAAATGTAATGACTCAATAGATCTACCTTAGAATCTTATTCTACAGACGTATGTGAATGTGCACAAGAACAGAGATGAAGGGCTGCGCTTTCTAGCACTGTCTTTAATGAATGCAAAGTACTGGAAGCAAAACTACTTGTCAACAGTTGTTTAAATTATGGTGCGTTCATATAAAGATTATTCAGCCAATAAAAAGAAAAACACACCTTTAGAATTTAAAATGATAGAAAACGAACTCAAAGATATACTCTAAAGTGAAACAAGGCAGGTATAAAAAACAGTGTACTGTTCTGTATGTTAAAAACAGTAACCATTAGTCTGTGCAGAAGCAAAGCACATGTTTTTCTATCTCTGAAAAAAAAAAAAAAAAAACAACCAAGACCAACAGCTGCCTCTGGGCATTTGAGGGCAGGGGTGGGAATTAAGACCAACTTTTCATTGTACCCTTTTTCCAAAGTTTTGGATTTTGTACCGAGCACATGCTATCACCTACTAAATTAAGGGCATGTTTTTGTTTTCCAACTTCTCCTTTTCCACTAAAAAAGCCAATGGTTACAGAAGTCAATTACCTCATTTCCACTGATAAACCAAACTAACAGTGAGAAGGGCTCAGTGTCAGTATTTTAAGAATTACAGCGTCGTCGTTTGCTCATTAATTCATTCAGTCATTCGCCCCTCAATGAGCACTGTCAGTCCCCGCTTTGCGCCAGGCACCTCGCTGGGATCTGGATGGAAAGTCAAATGAGACGTGGTTCCGTCTTTAAAGAACCTGAAGTGATGCCACTGGTGAGAAAGACAAACGCGTCAACAAGTGAGCAGAGACCCGGCTTCAGGAGGGCACCTCCAGCCCTGCGCCCGTCATGGTGGCGTCTGAGAGCCTGGTAGGTGCTAGGAAGTGCGGCAGGGAGCAGACGTGGGGAGGTGAGGAAAGGCGTGGATCTTGCCGTGGTGGTCGGGTGAGCTCTTACATACGTGCATACGCGAACGGCAACATTTAACAACCTGGTAAATTCTCTTCCAGTGGAAGAATGACTCTAACTTGACCCGATGAGGCCGGTGAAGTCCTAATCCACTGTCCCGTACCAGGAGACACAACGCCACCTTGTTCATTTCACTCACCACGTACATGACGGCTGTGCTAAGCCACGGTACCTGCACTGAAGATGCTCACATTCGGGGTCGGGGGGGAGGGATGGAGAGGAGAGGAAACGGTCAATTGCAGGACCCCACTCTGCAGGTGAGGGCCCTCCGGCAGGGATTCTGCACCCAGGGAGATGTGGAGACACTGGGCCAAGGAAGACTTCCTGAGCGAGGTGATGCTTCAAGTCTCACTCCAAAGTTGGACAGACCAGTACTGACCAGCTATATTGAGAGCTGGGGAGAAGAGTAGGGAAATGTGATTTCAGGCAGACAATGGCACAGATACCAAAGCACCACGAAGGGTACTTGAGAGCAAGGCTGGAGCACAGCAAGGCTGAGGGCGGTACGGCGGGTTGGGGGAGCGGCTGGAGGGGCAGGCCGGACCGGGAAGGACTCACGCTAAGACAAGAAAAACAGGTGCAGCAGTCGGTGCTGATCCCTGAAAGATAGCCAGATTCCTGGAATAAGAATCCCATTCAGAATCAACTTCAATTGGAAAGGATTTTCCATTAGATAGGGGGAGGATGGAATTCAGATTTTAAAATGTTCCACAACCTTCCTCAAAGATGGAAACAGAATCAAGCATAAAGTAGATTCTGTTATCTCCTGTTTTTGCGGTACACGGGCCTCTCACTGTTGCGGCCTCTCCCGTTGCGGAGCACAGGCTCTGGACGTGCAGGCCTAGCGGCCAGGGCTCACGGGCCCAGCCGCTCCGCGGCATGTATCTTCCCGGACCGGGGCACGAACCCGTGTCCCCTGCATCGGCAGGCGGACTCTCAACCACTGCGCCATCAGGGAAGCCCAGATTTTGTTATCTGAAACATAATGATGAATTTTTTCTTTTCTATTCCTACAACACAAATCAATATAAATAGTACATCACTATAAATAGTAGATATGGTTTGCATATAAAATAACCAACTTTATTATTTATACTTATCACATATAACCTGTAAAGCGGCTTAACTTGGTTAATTAGATTTTTGACTACATTTTAATTTTTTTCTTCAAATCATCTGTTTTAAATTCTGGGACCTGTCTCTGTACACAGTGACTAGAGTCACTGTCTAGTTTTGAGTTAGACTATTCCTATTTACATGAGTGATTTTTTTCTTCCTTTTTTGGGTCTCTGTGAGCTATTCCTAACCATCCCTAACACTGCCCATTAGGAATCATACTGTTCACACTGACAATGTCATTCTTTCACATTCACTGTCTTGCTCAGCGCTTTCGGCTGCCAAATCCTGTGCTAAGAGCTGGAACAAAAGGATGGAAAGGTTAGGCCCCCGTTTTTTAAGGCTCTCACCACCTGGCTATCAGATCAATAACCAGTGCAAACAGAGGTCTGTACAAAGTTCCTGCTGGAACGCAGGCTGAAAAAGGCACCACCTCTGCCTAGGGGGATGCAGCAGGGTCAGCTCAGTGGTGAAGAGGGTATTTATTACATTTCAGCGTGGGCTCACTGTATTTAAGCTTCTTAGCAGGACCTGCAAGATCCTTCATTCTGTGCCCCTTGCCCACACAGACAGCATCACCTACAGCTTTCTCTAATTACCTAAATAATCAAAATTTCCTAGATAACTGTGTTTTCTTATAATCCAAATATCTGCATAAAGCAACAAGCAAGAGCACGCACCTAGGTGTGTGCCAGGCATGCTTCTAATCCTCACAGCTATACTGAGGTAGATTTCACTATTGTGTCCATCGTATGGATGGGGAAACTGCAGTTGAGACTGAAGTTCAGTAAGGTTAAGTAACAAAGCTGGTAAATGACACAGCTAGGTACGACTGCTTCCAGGAAGACCCTCCCTACGTGGTTGCCTTCTACTGGTCCTTACAGCCCTGCTGGCACCCGTCCCACCTCTGCCACCCTGCCTGGCGTCCATGTCTCTCCCACGCTACACCTGTCGCCGCCCAGTCACTGGCGCCTGACTGGCCCACTTCCCCAGCAGACTGTTGTCCCCACTGCGTCTCCACTGCCTGCAGCATAGCAGATGCTCAGCCAACGTGTCTGCATGAATGTTGATACTTATTCAACTTGCAATATCTTGAACAAAGCAAGATTCAGAACCTAACTACAGCCAAAGAGTCTCTCCAGGGAGGAATCTGGGGCAGGGTGGGACAGAGACGGAGGGGCTACTTATCAATCACGACGTCTGCCAACAGTCAGTGTGGTAAGGCTCACTTCTAGGAATACAAGGCGACATAAAAGTTAGCCCCTGCCCTCAAGGAGCCTTTAACCTAATGGGAGAGCGAGTGCTATAGCCCAGAGAGCGGACAGTGTAACAGCACGGTTAGGACAAAGACTCTGGATCAGAGTGGACGGTCCAAAACTGGCTCTACCAGTCATAGGGCCTGGGATCCTACACAGTGATCTCACCTCTTGAAGCCTAAGCATCTTCCTCCGTAAAATGGAGATGACACTCACCTTCTTATCATTGTGAGGATTCAATGAAATCATTTATAGAAAGTGATTAAAGCACAGGCTTGGTCATAATGGCAACTTATAACCAATCTAAGTCACATGGTATCAATACTAAAATGAAGAAGTATAAACTATGCACACTATTTCAGAGAGCACGGAGGGATCGCGGTTTCACTGCTGAAGACACGGAAGGGAGGGCGTGGGACCGAGTCCTGAAGGATGGGCATGGTTTCTAGGGGCAAAGGCCCGGGGCAGCAAGTGCTGGTGTGGCATCTACCACCTCCATCCATGCTGAACTACTTGAGCGTAAGGTCCCCGTCCTATAGATCTTTGTGTTCCTGTTGCCTCCTTTGTATCTGGGGAAGAACTGGAGCTCAGTAAACATTGTCAAATGAGAAGATAAGCGAATCCCAAGGGGGTAGACAAAGGCCAGGGGAAAGATCTGGGAAGGATGCAGTGTGCGCTTAGGGACAGGAGAAGGCTGCTCGCCTGCAGGTCCTCCTATTGAAACAGGGAGAAATGAGGCTCAGTAGAGTATTTGCCGAATAGGGGAAGCCCTAGAAAGCCAAGCAGAAGAACTCCTGTCCAAGAGCATTCCTGGTGGTTCCTGACCTTTCTGGCTCACAACCCCTTTTTACAGTCCAATGGAGCTGTGGATTCTTTAATAAATGAAAATAAACATAAAATTGAACAAGTCCTATGAATTAGCTCTGAAGACCATCTGGGGATTTACCCTCCAGGGACCTGTCCATAATTTCTGATTAAAGAAACCTACACTTACTATTTAATATGCCAATTCCTAAAAAAAATAAAGAATAAAAAATAAATTACTTATTAAAGAAAACAGTGAAAAAATTTCAATATAACGTCGCGAACTGAAAAAATGTTATATATCACATTCCCTTTCTGTACAAGTAGAGAAACACCAAAAAAACCAACCAACCAAACAAAAAAAACCCAGAACACTTATTTTGATTTATGGGAGTGAAGAGAACTATTTTCTTCCTAAGAGTAATAATAAGTACAATAATAAGTATAAAATACACCTTATCATATTTATCTTATTAAAAGCAATAATTTGTTTTGGAAAACTCAAAGTTGAAAAGGACACACACACAAAATACTTTCACAAGATTAAGATGATTACTGTCAAAAATTTCCAGCACATCCATGTAATATTTTGCCTATGAATATATATAGAAAGAATATATACAGTCTTTTCTTTTTTTTTTTTTTTTTCTGTACGCGGGCCTCTCACTGCTGTGGCCTCTCCCGTTGCGGAGCACAGGCTCCGGACACACAGGCTCCGCGGCCATGGCTCGCGGGCCCAGCCGCTCCGTGGCACGTGGGATCTTCCAGGATCGGGGCACGAACCCGTGTCCCCTGCATCGGCAGGCGGACTCTCAACCACTGCGCCACCAGGGAAGCCCCTATACAGTCTATTTTTAAAAAATAAAATTGGGACTGGACGATGGGATCGCTAGCAGTAAACTGCTCTTTCACTTGATACTTTTGAAAACCTTTTCATGCTACCGACTAGCCTGTTACGTTTTTACTGAGGAAAGTAATGGAGTTAACTTACACAGTGTGATGGCCGAGCCTCCCACCTCTGCAGCTTACGCAGAGCTCCCTGGGTCTGACTTGCTTACATTACATTCAGGAAGTTAGTTAGTCACAGTCACTAGCGCTGGTGGTGGGAACAGGGTGGGAAATGTTCCACGCGACTTCAGAGAAGCACATCAAATGACTGGAACAAAGGCACTCACCTGTGTCTGCTGGACGGACACAACCTTCCTTTCACTTTCCAAGATGGCCAACATTTCCTAACAAAAGAAAAGACCTTTTTACTCAAAGAGAAGGAGACCCCTCAGAAAATAAAAATTAAACATTTTACATAATCTACAATTTAAAAAAACTTAGCCAAATGATTAAAGAAACACTTTATTAAATATTTGTCAGTTTTAAGAAGTGCCCTCAATTACTAACCAAAGAATGTATTACAAACAACTAGTTATGAGGTTTTACATTTGTTTAATAGGGAATAATTGGCCCCAATTAAACTGACTAAACTAAGGCTTTTTAGATTACTAAAACAAATTAAACTTTTTAAAATGAGAATTTAGGTGATCTTAAAACCTTTCTAAAATGGATAATGAAACTTGCTAAGTTGTAACCTCCCTGGGTTTATTAGTTATATTAAGATAAATTAAGTGAGATTAAAATCTTATTTGATTTATTTACCTTTGAAAATGAAGACCGTTTAAGGGTTACACATCCTCAGCCTTGGCGAGTGCGACCTCAATTAGTCAAGTCAGAATGTCTTTAAAAGCTTTGTGCTTATTGCTTCCAGCATGGAGCGAGGTGTTCATTAAGGTACCAAAATTCTCATAAAAAATCCAAAGTTGCACTAGTGAAAAAACGCTCAACAAGATGAAAACTGATCACATCTTTTTCAGAAAATCAGTAGTTATTTTAAAACCAGTTTTTAAACAAGATTTGGTTTTGCGTAGTTTTTAACGTGCCACTCAAGCAGCTTGATACCATTTGGACTCTTTAAACAGCATTTAAATCTACGGTGAGTATATAATGGTACATTTAATTTTATACCATGTTTTAAAATAAGTTGTACAATGTTTAGTGTGACCCTTTTTTGACAAGCGTTGTTAAATGAATCCTTTCCCTGTTTACGACTATTTATGAAGGCCTTTTTAAATAAGAGAGACATGAAATTGTTAGCTCACACACACAAAATTTCTTTCAAAAGTTTATTTAGTATCAAGCAAGAGGAGACTTTGCTTAACACTACAGAACATTTCAAGACTTGAGTTACAAAAGAATACCACATTATTTGCACTTGTAATTGGCTTCCCTTTTTACGCACGTTGGCAAGAGAAAAAAAAACAACTAGCATATGGCTGAAAGATAAAATAACTAAATTTCTATGGAAACCTTTAAAATGAAAGGTGAGGCTTATGTTAAAAGGATGGATTAACATATTTAGTAAACCTATCTTTTTTGTTTAACACTAGTTAATCAAAGTTATTTTTTTTTTCCTTTTGATGACCTATTTTTTCATATACAGACTGGAAATAACAAAATTTTACATGTCTTTTTTTTTTTTTCTGCCCAGGTTGATGTTTCAACAAAGTAATTTTAAATTCCATCCCTTCAGATGTTAAGCATTTTGATTTATTTAAAAAGGGATTGTTCATAGAAAACAATTACTTTGAACAGTATACAGGACTGGTGGAGACTGGCTATGTCACAACATCAGACAGTACAATCAGTATCTGCTGTATGGCTGGTCTCTGTAGACGCCCTTTGCTGTCCTCGCCGAGGGTGCCTTGTGTCTTGAGTTAGTCCACTCCTCTTGCCCTAAAGTCAGTCAGATGAATCACAGTTAGACCACTGCCAGCGATCCCACTGGCTTCATTTTTCAGAATCTAACTTAGCCCTGAACCAGTGGTAGATGACATATTGAAGGTATGTATCCCCCGAGGTCCTAAAAAAACCCAAGGGAATTCGCTTTAAAAAAAAAAATTATGAACACAATGGAAAATGGTCCTCTCACTAGCAAATCCTACCAGCCTGGGAAGACAAATAATTTTTGTATCTTAAATGGCAACCAACTTTGCAGGAACTTCCTTTCGGCCACTCATTTAACAAATGCTCGTAAACTCAAGCAGCAAATTGAACTGCCTCTTGCTAAACGTGAAGACATCTATGGATGGGAAAGAGACTGGGAAAAGGGTCACTTGGATTTCTTCTTCAAAAACAAAGAAAACACAGATACAAATTTGTGAAGGCAAAAGGAGAGAAAACTGGAGCGCAAAATGGAAACGGGCAGCTTGGGAGGGGGAAATGATGCCTCATTCTTCACAGGTCCTTCAAGGAAAGAGTAAATGAAAGTTGTATTGGGTGGAGAGTTATGCCTCAAAAATACTTCCTGGATGTGAAATAATCTCAATGACATAATGTCAAATTGCTTTCATCCTAATACTAAATCCATACCGAACGATGTTATTTGTAACAGAGGGACATTCAATCACTCCCATCTCTGGGCCCTCAGTGAGTGATCTGTGGGTCTTTGACAACAAACAGTTAACATCTGTGCTGCAACACACAGCGATTTAAAAGCCATGCCTCCACGGAGACCAATTTAAAGAAGCTGTGAAGGAAAAAATGCTGAAAATGACCTCTTATTTGATACAAACATGCAATCAACGTCATTCCCTCAAGCTAACTTGCATCAATTTAAGTAGACAGCATTCAGCAAGCCAAGGTATTTCTCTTAAGCATCTCTAACGAATAACAACAACAACGAAAAAACCAAGGTGCATCATCAAGGCTTGGGGCAGGTGATACAACAAAATGCACTTCAAAAGGAACACTGGAAAATGGTTTTTCAGTTATGTTCAGAGAAATGTCATAACATCCATTTAACGAGAATCCTGATTCACTTGCACTGGGCACAAAGCATTCATCAGAGCTTTGCAACTGACTGAAGCTTCGCATTCTCTGATCTCTGCCCCGTGGCAAAGGAGCTTCTTAGTATCGTTACGTTGCTGCCGCCAATTCTTTTAATTAAATCTGTCATCCTTCTGCATATTGAGACTCTGGATATGGGTTCCCCGGCATCTCAGCCAGCTCCCACTGAAATAAGTGGGGTTTCGATGTCTCCCTGTAAGCCTGAGAGAGCCGTGCATCTCCTTCCTGGCTCAGTGCTTCCGTAACCTTTACTGAATGATTCCCACCCTCATGTTTTCAGAGGATTTGAGATCGCGAATAAATTAAAATATAAAGATGGGGTGGGGGGTGGAATCACTGTAGGGCTGTAGTCTCAATTGCTTCATTTTCTTTACTGTCAAGAAGCAAAGACACTTCAAAGAGACCCATTCTATCAAGTGTCTGCAGTTTGGCAAATTGTTCAATAGTGAGAAAATCAGCACATGGCAATCATCCCAAACAGAAAATCTAAGTTTAGAATCTGAATTCCTGTAATCTCCTGCAAGTCTTTAGTCCTCTTTAAATATTAAATTTAAACCTTAAGGAGCTTCTGAAAATAGCTGGATGAGCACAGATGCACCGAGAGGGAGCTGCTATGTCAATTTCGGTCTGTATGAATTTCCCCTGAGTTAAGATCTTTAAGCTGTTTCTATGACCTTTCTATTTATGGCTCCACTCTGGCCATTTACTCACCGTAGGAATCATAAGTCTCTTCACTGAGTCCGTGTCCATAATCATAGTAATCAGCACCACTGTATCGAACAAAACAAAACAAGCAGAGAAAGACGAAAACACAGTTAGGACAAACTGACTTGCCTGTGAGTTTAAACCATACTCGAGGAAGAATTCTACAACTTAAAGATAACTAATAAAGGGCAGGGATAAACACTGAAAGGAATTCCCACAGAGAAGACAGAGGCCTTAGAATTATCACAGTCCCCTCTGTGGCCCCCGACTTTAATTCACAGTAAATCTGTCTGACACCTTAACCGCAGCAATTGGCCGGCCCACAGGGAGTGCGCCGATGGTGCCTGAGGGATGCAGAGTCCCTGTTCTGGAAGGATGAGTGGCCTGAGAGGTGGACAATCACAGCCTGTGCACCCGGAACCTGGGCTGGGCTCGTGTGAGGGACAGGAGGAAGGACAGCCACGGCTTCTTTCCAACCGATGCACAGTTCACGGAAGGCACAAACCTACGGACCAGACAACTCGATGCTGTGTGACCCGTGGGCAGTTCACTTTACAATAAAGTAACAACATTACGGGATGAAACGTTTTACTTGCCCAGCACCATCCCGTTACCATCGGGAGTGGCTGCCCAGCAGGACTGTGTGTGACAGGGGCAGGAAAGGCCCCTGCGGTCCAGTCAACAGCCCTGGCCAAGTCTGTGAGGACAGAGGCCAGGAATCTTTCCAAAGCACAGGCACAGCTGTATTCCAAGGCACAACACCCCTGAGACACCGGGAGGGAGGGGGTCTGGCACCACGGCCATCCTGTAGATGATGCAAAACAGGCTACACACACACGAAGTACGTGAATTAGGCATAACCTTTTACAGGAACGAATTTGTGGAAAATCTGGATAACTCGACCACAGTGGGTCATGCTAATAAACTAACAGAACTAATAGAAACTAATAGCATTAGTTTCTAATGCTATTCTGAGTATCTGAGGAGGGCTTTCACTCACTCTCTCCTGCTTTTTTCCCCTTTCCCACTCTTCTTAATTTTGTAGGGAAACAATCATCCTGAATTTGTTATCTTGGGTTGTCCTGGAAATAAAACATTGTCATTATTCCAACTTGATGCAATCAAGTAAGAAATTCTAATCAAAATGGACAATGATCCAGCTCAGCTGTTTAACACCCTAGGAAGCCACGGAGTGAGTAATAAAATCCATGCAGTGGGTGTCGCCTTGCACCAGCTCCGAGACCCCGCGAGCAGCCGTCACCTCAGCTCCTGAGGTGAGAAAGCAGGGCTGCCGTGCCCCATCTTACAGGCAAGGATACCGCAGATCACAACAGCTGGGACGCCAGCCTAAAATCTCACGGGGAACGTACAGGGGACACAACCGGCGAGACCCACACCTGGCCCTCTCCTCCCACCTTTGGTTTCTCGGGTAAATAGGACCAGAGGCTAATCATCAACTCCACTGACTACAGCCCAAGGAGACAGGTCCTATGAGGGAAAGGGCCCGAGGCGGGGAGCTGCGAGCCGGTCTGCCTCAGGCCTGGGGGGACGGCTCCGCCTTCTGCCAGAAATGTTCCCCTTCCCTCTCCTTCCAAGGGCCTCCCACCCACTCTTTAGCCTAACCGCCGCTTCCTCAGAGCGCACTGCCACCTCCCAGGGTTGGCTGCGTCCCCATCACAGCCCTCCCTCCGCGTCTCACCCCTCTCCTGGCCCCCACGGGCCCTCGCTCTCCAGGAACTGAGTGCCTGGGTGCAGAGGAAGGGGCACCTCCGCCCTCTGCTGTGTCCGGACAAGACGGCGATGCCTGAGCATGTTCTGAGAGCCCGGGTGAAGCTGAAGACGGGGTGAGCGGTGGGCGTGGCGTGCCGGGCACAGAGGCGGAAGCAGGCTGCAAGCCGAGTGTCTGTAAGGACTCGTGTTAAGCGGGGTGAATAAGCATTGATAAAAGGCCTGCGCTGGGATGTTCCTCAGCACAGAATGCCTCCTCCATGTGCGAACACAGGCCAGATTCTTGTTATCCTGGTTTCATCACGTCCTCAGAAGCTAATCAACACACTGCACCATGCCGGTGACGGTGTGAGCTTTCTGGCCTGGAGTGTACTGGGGGCTCCACTGGCTGCTTTAACTGGAGCCCAGGAACAGAGCAGTCCCTCCCACGGCTGACCTATTAGACCAGGCGGCGATCTGCAATTTTTCCGAGGACAGCTGAGAGCTGGCACTCACTCCTAGAGAGCCTCGGGAAAAGGGAGGGAGCCTGAGAGGAGTGGACTGTCCTGAGCTGGACCCCTGCCGTCCTGACAGCTCCTCCACAGGCACGAGCTCAAGGGTCTACGTGGAATCTCGGTACTTCGACGGACAAGGCTCAGTGACAGTGAGGGTGCCCCCCTCCCAGAGTCACACAGCTCATCGGGGCAGCGGCTGTGCTCAAGGCTCAGGACGCGCCTCTGCCCTGTGCTGAGCACCTACCCACGCTAGAGGCGGGCGGCGCTCGCCGTGCCCGGCCCCCTTAATCCGGTGGTTCCTGCTTGACTCCCACCTGCTCTGCCACTCTTCCAGAATGTCCTATTCGCTCCCCTGGGGCTTACGGGATCCCTCTTCACGCTCGGAGACAGAAGTCAGGGTCCACGCGAAACCCAATGCCATACGATCACAGCAAACTGTTTAACTGCCTAGTTCTCTCTCTGGTCTCAAATTCCTCCTCTCCCTTTCTGTAGTCCTAATTTTCCATCCAGGTATGATACACATTTATGGCGAGAAGAAAAGAGGGACTAGCTGAAAAAGGGACAGAGAGAGACCTTCATATTCAAGAAGGAAAAAAATCCAGCAAAAACAAGCAACAGCAAAAAAACATGGCATCCCTACCTCTTAAGATTTAGTAGCTTTCCATATGAGAACCGCTATTAAAGTAGAAAGTTTTTCTCGTCTTGCGGATAGAAATTTAGAAGCGAAGCTTTTGATAAAGTGTCATTTTGCCAAATACGGGTCAAGACATCTGAGTCTGAAACCTGGGCCTCCCAGGGCCGGGCAGACCTGGGGCAGCTGCCCGCCCCCACCGAGTCCGAGTGCCCCTCCCCCTGCCGAAGCCCACTGCGCTGGACTGCCCAGACGCTGCGCAGCCCTAACGTTCTCCGTGGCTCATGTACAGCATCTGGACACAAGCAGTCAACATAAATTCTCGTTTTGTTGAAAATAAATTGGCTAATGCTTCTGAAAAACTCAGCACTAAATTAAGTGAACCTCAGTCTTCTTTCCAAAGGTCAGAAGTTACATCATAATGGCTCCTTAGACAAATAGAGCTGCGATGCTCTTTAAAATTTTATCTTTGTTGCACGGGAACAATGAGAGTGACCCCTTCATAAAACGGAGAAGAATTCTCTTTACTGAGACAGGTCCCCACTGTTTAGCTTGGAACTGTCAGTGACAGGTACTGAGACCTATAAACAGGAGTCAAACAAGTGCTTTCTGACCAGACTAAGTCCTCTCTATTAAATGAAGTGAGCAGGAATGAACATCAGTGTCGACTGGAAATCCATCTGTGAAGTGCTCTAACATGGTTCAGCATAAAAAAATCAGGGGTGAGGAATGTTTCCCAATGAACAGGAGAATAAAAGGTAGCATAATTTGGTCCTGCAATGGTTTGGTGATAAGACAATCTTAGTTTTGACAAGTGAAAACTTTAAACTGACATCTGCTAACATTTCACCCAGTTTCTGATTATTTATTTCAAGACTGTCATCAAACCAAGAAGCTGGGAGCAGCTGAACCCCACTCTCGTACCTGTCAGTTCCATCTGAATTGCTTTTGCAGCATTTCATTTCGCGCACCTCAAATGTCTATTAACCAAAGACGTGTCCTACTTCCCAAGGATAAACTAAAAACCCAACATATGGCAGAGGGGAAAAATTCTAAAAGTGTCTTCCTTTATGTGTACAACACTTACAACACTGATAACATGCAAGAAAACGCGTTAGGCTGACCATGCCTCAACTCCACCACGAGGGGTCGAGGGAAGCCCCCTCCCTCAACAGATCAAGAATGGGCTCCCCTCGCTGGCACCAGGGCCACGTCTCCCCAGGCCTTCTATCTGTCCTCTGCGTTCTACTCCATATCAGGGTTGAAGGAAGTCCAAACGTTCAGCATGATTCCTGGCTTTCCTGGAGGTTCTCGATCCCATCAACCAGAGTCAAGAAATAGGCCCGGCACTGGACGGAAACACGGGGGGCAAGGAGCAAACGGCAGCGCCACTGACAGGCGTTCAGGAGGAGGACAAGGACGCCGAGCTCTCAGATCACCCTGTGGCTCCACGAACGGGGTTAAGAAGGAACTCCTGACACGAATCCATCCCATATCCCTTCAACCTCTTCAAGCCTCTCCACGCATTTCTAGTTTAAAGTCACCGGCACTAATCTCCTTAGGCCCGTTGCTTGTATCTGTGCAGCTCGGGGAACTCCAGACCACGAGGTGCTCTTTCTCTCCAGTACCTGGAAATTTCTGCCCGCCCCCGTCTGTCCTCACCTCCACCCCGACCGTGCCCCCTGGAACCCCTTCATGGCTCGTCGTGGGCCAAACCCCTCACACACTCTCAGCCTCCTCTGCGGACACTCTCTCACTTTCTTCCTCAATGGAAACTTACTTCTCCTCTAACGACAGCTCTCGCCTGGCAGCCCTGCCCTCTTCTCCACGCCCCACAGCCCACGTACCACTGGGAGCGCAGGAGGGGTGAGCATTCTCTTCGCGACCGCCGCCCCCCCACAGACACACCACTGCCACTTCTAGACCAGGATGCTCCACGCCTCCATACAAACACCCAGCTCTGAACCTCCCGGTAGCATCGCCGTCCTAAGTCCTGGTGCTTCCATATGCAGGCAGACAATCCTTCAAACAAGCTGGTCTCTCGAGTCCCTGGACCACTCTTGTCCACTGATCCTGTCTCTAGTCTCCTTTAGCCACCAACTCCCAGGTCACATCCTAGATCCTGTCACATTGATAACTTCAGTCTTCCCCCATCTCGCTCCCATTTCATATATTCCACTCGGACTACAGTTTCCTCTCTCTAGTCTCCCTCCCTCCCTCAAAAGGATTATGCTGACCATCCTTTCCAGTACACTGCCATCATGCCCACTACTGGTCTTCAAATTTTCATCCCTTGTCAAGGTAACCAATGAACTCCAAGTTGCTAAATTCAATGGTCAATTCTCAGGCCTGTCACATGACTGGTCCGTAGATGTGATACAGCTGATCACACACAGCAGACGCCACCTGAGGGACTGCATCCTGGGCTGGGGACTACCAAGCGCCAGGGTCCTACGGAGGCACATCCTTGGTCCATCTGGGACCAGGAAGGCAGCGCAGCTGGCGCAGAGGGGACGAGGGGGAGGCAGGCGTGAGCCATGCAGGGTCACGTGAGTCATGCAGGGTCACGTGAGTCATGCAGGGTCACGTGAGCCATGCAGGGTCACGTGAGCCATGCAGGGTCACGCGGGCCACTGAAAGGCTTTGGTTTCTTGATCCTGAGTAAGATGGGAAGTTACTGGACGTTTCCACGGCTCCAGGGAGAAACGATGTTGCCACTTCCTGAGATGGGGGAGACTGAGGCAGAAAGAGCTCCGGGCGGGAAGCCATCAGGGGTTTGGCCTGGGAGAGGCCAGGTTTGACGGGCCTCCCAGACCTCCCAGAGGAGTCCACCAGGAGGCAGCTGGGAAGAGAAATCGAGAAGTCTGAACTGGAAGCATGAATCTGCAGCCGTCACCATAGAGGAGGCACTCCAAAGCATGAGGCAGGATGCGATCCCTCAGGGAATACGTGCAAAGGGTCAGAGAGCTCGGATCCCAGATTAAAAGTTCACTTAGTTTTGAATCTGTGCTTCCATCTGGAAGTAGCGTGATCTTGGACAGGCAGCTGAGTCTTTTTGAGGTGCAGCGGCTACAAGTGTCTGAAACGTAAAAGGTGCTCAAGAAAAATAGTGACAGGAACGAGGGAATGAAGTGTGTGCTGCCCAGTAGGTGAGGAGTGCAGCGGCGCCTCCCGTGACAGGGCGACAGGGAGTGAGCAGTGACTCAGTGGGCTCGCACACGGCGCCCCTCGCCGCCGGCCACTTCCTCTGCACAGAATAAACGGCGGAGACTGCTCTTAACCCTGGTGTTGTAATTCAGTTTGCAAAGCCTCATTTCAGATGGAACAATTACTTTGTCAAATAAAGAGATTTTAAATGTTCACGTAGGTCTGCCAGAGAATCAGAGACACGCGGTTTGCCATTTACGGTGGATCTTCCACCTCTACCGTGAAAAACTTCTCAATCTGACCTCACTATAAAGTGCAGGAACTTACTGGTACTTGCCTGATCAAAGGGGAGAAATCGGCCTTGAGAAGTCATGTGATCCATCCTCCGGGCTTCAGGCCAAACTGTCTCAACCATCTGAGAGAATGATTCCCTCGTGCTTTCAAAGACTTCAGAAATAGAGTCTGAATAACCTGTCACAGTAACACACGTGGACCGGCCTGGCAGAAAGTTCCATGTTTAACCTTAATCTCCCATGAGACACTCAGAATCCTTTTCTCTTACTCTGTTCTCCTCAGAGCTCGAGGGTACCACCTCCTGTGAGAGACCGCTCAGGAAGACCGATCATGCAGCAGGTTGAAGCACATGCCTCGGCAGTGACTGGCAGACCTAACTTAAGGACCTACGGCAACTACTAGCATCGGGTGGTGGGCAGAGGCATGCAAACAAGAGCTAACCTAACACTAATAATAGGTACTACCCAATAGTATCTATTAGATATTGTCAAATGCCTAGTCGGAGCCTTGTATTGTGCGAGGTACTCCACACAAATTCTCTCATATTTAAAACAAACTCGCAATCTGGTATCATCTCTGTTTTATAAATTTAGGTTAAAAACAACATTTTCCCACCATTTAAGAGAGAAAACTCTCACTTCTTACACTCTCTTGAGAAGGATGCTCTTGGTAGGAATTTATGAAGTTCAGATATCACCTTGTTTCAACACGCGTTCAGCAGATATTTCTGGAACACCTACCACGTGCTGGGCACTGGGGCTGCAGCAGTGAACAGGATCCGGTCTTTGTGATAAAACACATTTGGTCTAGTGTGCAAGTCAGACAACCGTAAATAGGCCAGTGGAGTACTGTGATCCTGAGAAGCCCAGAGTTCTGAAGGAACTCGGGGGTGGGGTGCCCGCACCAGTTTTGGGGTCTAAACTGCCACCTAAGAGAAGAGCCAGACAATAAGGAAGAGAAAAGCATCCCAAGCAGAAGAACAACACTCGGTCTGCCTCAGTGATGGGAAAGCAGTGACTGGCCCCAGTGCCGGGGAGTCAGGATGCAAGGCTAGTTTCTCCCACTCCCCCAGGTGACCTTCACCACTGTCTAACTTAACTACCAAATCACTATACTCGCCGAATAGTAAGAAATATGTTCGGGTGCTTTTTCGAAAAGCCATGCAATTCAGGGAGACAAAAGGAGATGATGAAGTGAGATATCCCAGAGTCAAAAGAAAAAGCCAGAGAACTGTCTGGGTGCTGGAATCGCTCCATTGGTGACGTGGGTGTATACTCTGGAAACATTCACTCAGCTATGTACATGCTTCAGATAAGTGTGAATTTATGCTCTTTGCTGTATGTACATTATATTTCAGAAAAAGGAAAACAAATCTAAAAGAAGAAAGCTAACATGTATGTTAAAAGGGAAGGATCAATGTGCAGTTGTTGCCTATTTAGTGTGCACTTTCCCTTTCTTTCTTACCAAAAGACTCCTTGTAAGACTGAGGGTGAAGTGCTAGTGATAACGTATCAATCCACAAAACCCCGTTTCTCATCCATTTCTGCAGACAAGGCCACCAACGAGATAGGAGTGAGCTTCAGGAAGTGAAGCTTCCAGGAAACTCCCTAACAGAAGGTTGACCCGCCCAGGAGGTATGGCTTCCTCTTCCTCTTTCTTCCTGCCTGAACCCCAGCCTGGTGGCTGGGGCCGTGACAGCCACCCTGAGACCGAGGTGAGCCTAAGGACACAAGGCAACGGTGAGGATAGTGAAAACAGAGGGAGAGGCCTGGGTCCTTAGTTAACTACAAAGAGTTCTCCATTAGCCTGCAGCTGCTAACGTTCTTGCACGAGAGACGAAACCTCTAATTCATTTGAATTTATGGTTAATTCAGAGCTTATCCCAGTCCTAAAAGGTGGTACAAGAATTCTGAAATGAGGGATGCTGAGTATCTGTATTTTTTTGCTGCAGGGATAGCCAGTTATGCTTATTTTAACAGCACTCTGTAAGCTACTCTTCTCTAGCTGTAGCACTCTGTTGTGCTATTTCTTTCTATCAAAAGTTGCTTAGAAGATTGCAGATGGTTCTATACAATTTAAAAAAACTATGAATTTTGATTATATTCCAAGAAAAACGAAAGAGTAAAAGGAAAAGAGTTTTGTCTACAAGAGTCTCTTCAGTTCACTCTGTGCCTTTTTCTTCTTCCCGCACACCTGAGGCAGGCACGCACGCAAAGAGGCTTCAGTGATACTCAGGGTGTGTGTTTCACAACAACACGTACCGAGGCTGTGATGTGATGTGTATGCAATGCTAAATTTACTCTGTATACTCATTTTCACTTTTCAGCAGGTTTCTCGTCTTATTATAATCATTTTGGAAGACAATATAGAATTAATAGTTAAGAATCAGGCTCTGGAGTCAAGCAAACACATATCGTCAGGATCTAGGCTCCAGCATGTACTCTGTGTGTTAAGCTTGGGCAACGTTAACTCAATTTTCTCATCTGTAAAATACATTTAAAAATAAATCTTTCATGAGATTGTTGTGAGGTTTAAATAAGATAATGTGTTACATACATATATTAAGCTCTTATTCACGGACAGCTGTTACCAATATTATTGAAGTAGAGGTTCTTTCTAAATGAGTAATATTTTCCCCAGAGTCTTATTTGGATGTTATACAATCTATTTCTGCTTATTTGCTAGAGTGAGGAATGTACCTTCAGTGATACAAGTCTAACAAAAATACCAACAATAACTAATAATTTCCTTCTATTTGCACAGTTCTCTGCAATTTCATAATTTTAACTTTCAGGAAAGTAAGTGCTATTTCATCCATTCACTTTATTAATTAAAACACAAGGATCCACTGGGTTCACTGGTGGCTGGCTCCAGGTCACACACTAAATGACCGAGCTGCGATTCATGGTTAGACCTGTCTTTGACTCAAGCTTCAGTACTTCTACTATAGCTGTTACTTTCAACAATGATTTAATTTCTCTGAAACACCAACATTCAGAACTAAAATTTCTTATGAGAAAACCAGAAAGGAACAGACTTATTTTTTATAACACTTTTCTGGCAAAAGATAATTTAAAAATTTACCAGTAACATATATCATCACTAGACATCCCAAGAAATTTTATTGAGAATTCTTTGCATGAAGTATCAAAACTGCAAATTGGAACGTGACAGAACACGACTGACACCACAGACTGCAGGGCAAGTCTTGAGAGTGGGAAGGGTGTCAGGGGTGAGTCACCATTCAGAAGGAGGCTGGGAAGGCTGCTGACAATTAATCTCTAAACAATGAAATATGTACCTACAAGTTTAAAACACATAAAAAGATTTTTGGACAGAGAACAAAATGGACACTGGATTCACTGACCTATTTATCAGTACTTCTCTCTGTCAGTACCCAAGTCCAACTACACTGAGTGCCAAGGCATGTCAGCTTTCAATAGTGGATTCTTTGGCTCTTTCAATAGCATTCGAAAACAGCCCATCAACACTTTATAAGCAGTTTACAGTATTTCATGGGATCATTTGTTAATGAGATTCATTCGTGGCATCTTGAATTTGTTTTTTCAGTCAACTCCTCCACCTGCTATATTGAGGTATCCTTTCTGGGAGATTTCTGATTGATCGGTTAGTTAGATTTCGAATAGTTAGATTTCAAAGCCATTGTCCATTACTCTTTAAGGATATTCGACTGTGATCTACACTATTTATGTATGTGAAATACATATATGGGTGTGGAAGCAACCCATGTGACTTTGTAGGGGACAGTCAGCACCCTTGTTTCAGTGTTTCTGGAGACCCTGGTAGCACACTAACTTGCATCAATTTGCATACCAAATTATTCAGTCTCATTCTTCAAATAAGTAGAATTAAAACAATTTATACTACCTATAGCAACTGTACTTAAATTCAAATTCAACACTAGGAAATTCAGATAGGAATACCTACTTTGTTTTTGGTTTTTATTTTTTTTATTTTTATTTTTTTTGCAGTACACGGGTCTCTCACTGTTGTGGCCTCTCCCGTTGCGGAGCACAGGCTCCAGACGCACAGGCTCAGCGGCCATGGCTCACGGGCCCAGCCGCTCCGCAGCATGTGGGATCTTCCCGGACCGGGACACGAACCCGTGTCCCCTGCATCGGCAGGCGGACTCTCAACCACTGCACCACCAGGGAAGCCCTATCTATGTATTTTTTCATGATGTCCTCTGATTACGTGATGTTTCAACTTTTTTTTTTTGAGATGTTTTAACTTTTGATGAAGCTAAATTTGTAATTTTTTTTCTTCTGTGATTTGTGTCTTTTTCAATATGTTCTTCTTGGAGCTTTATAAATTTAACTTTTAACCTGAAGTCATGAACCATCTAAATTGTGTGAGGGTGGTGCGTGTGTTTGGTGGGGGGCAATCAAAGCTAACCTCACCTACACATATATCTAATTGTTACAGTATTACTTATTGAAGAGACAATTCTTCACCCACTGAATTGCTCTGGAGCCCTTGAAAGCAATTAAGTGTGAGTCCATTTGTGGATATTCATTGACCTGTGATCTATCCTTTCATAGTATCGCAGTGTGTTGATTACTGTGGTTTTATAAATCTGGAAGTCAGTATAGTATTCCAAATTTGTTCTTCATTATCAAGGTTGTTTTGGCTATTCCAGGTCCTCTGAAGTTCCACATACTTTAGAACCATCTTGTCATTTTGCACCAAAAAAAAAGCGAGAGAGAGAGAGAGCGGGCGGGGGAGGGGGGAGGGGGGAGAGAGAGCGAGAGAGCCAGTGAGAGAGAGAGAGAGAGAGAGAGAGAAGCCTGCATGGGTCTTTATTAGAATTGTACTGAATTTACAGATAATTTCAGGGAACACTGATATCTTTATGAATACTGAGTCTTCCAATTCAAAAACATGGGGTATTCTCCATTTAGTTTGGTCTTCACTACTTTCTATAAGCAACTTTCTTTTTTTAAAAATTTATTTGTTTTTGGCTGTGTTGGGTCTTCGTTGCTGCGCGTGGGCTTTCCCTAGTTGTGGCGAGCGGGGGCTACTCTTTGTTGCGGTGCGCGGGCTTCTCATTGCGGTGGCTTCTCTTGTTGTGGAGCACCGGCTCTAGGCACGTGGGCTTCGGTAGTTGTGGCTTGCAGGCTGTAGAGCGCAGGTTCAGTAGTTGTGGCTTGTGGGCTGTAGAGTGGAGGCTCAGTAGTTGTGGAGCACGGGCTTAGCTGCTCCGCGGCATGTGGGATCTTCCGGGACCAGGGCTCGAACCCGTGTCCCCTGCGCTGGCAGGCGGATTCTTAACCACTGTGTCACCAGGGAAGCCCACAACGTTTTATTAATAGTTGTCAGTATAGAGGTCTTGAACATTTTGGTTAAAATTATCCTTAAGAATCCTCATGCACCACTGGTGGGAATTTAAAATGGTACAACTACTTCGAAAAACAGTTTTGGCAGTTTCTTAAAAAGTTAAACATACAGTTAATATTTGACTGAGCCATTCCACTCCTAAATATCTATCTAAGGGAAGCTAAAACACAAGTCCACATGAAGATCTGCACATAAATGTTCAAAGCAGCACTATTCACAATAGCCAAGCAGTGAAAAAAAACCCCAGTATCCATCACCTAGTTAATGTATAAACAGAACGTGGTAGACCCATAAATGGAAAACCATTTGGTAATAAAGAGGAATGAAATACTGATAAAAAGCTATAATGTGGATGAACCTCAAAAACATAATGCTAAGTGAAAATACCTGATGTAAAAGATCTTATAGGGCTTCCCTGGTGGCGCAGTGGTTGAGAGTCCGCCTGCCGATGCAGGGGACACGGGTTCGTGCCCCGATCCCGGAGGATCCCACGTGCCGCGGAGCGGCTGGGCCCGCGAGCCATGGCCGCGGAGCCTGTGTGTCCGGAGCCTGTGCTCCGCAACGGGAGAGGCCACAGCAGTGAGAGGCCCGCGTACAGCAAAAAAAAAAAAAAAAAAAAAGATCTTATATTTTGATTACATTTATATTTCTTTTTCCTTTGGTTGCTCTCAATCTTTTCTTTTTGTTTTATAGCAATTGGTGTATGTTACACCTTGGTGTGTTTTTATTCACATTTATCCTGCTTAGGGTTCTCTGCACTTCGTGGATCTGTGTGGTGGTGTTTTTTGTTAATTTTAGAAAGGTTTGTTGTTATTTCTTCTACCCTACACTTTCTTCTCATTCTGCAATTCCAATAACATGATAAACTGTTTTACCTCATCTTGCAGATCTCACATGCAATTTTCCTTTTACTCTTCATTTTTTTTTTCTCTTTGCATGTTTGGATACTTTTTATTAATTTATCTTCGAGTTCTCTTACTTTTCCCTCTATGGTGTACAATCTATTAATAAGCCCACTGAAATAATTATTCATCTCTGACATTGTAATTTTTCAATTCTAACATTTCCACTTGGCTCTTTTTTAAGAGTTCTCTTGGCTAGATTCTTATTTGTTCACTCATGCTATCCACCTTTTGCACAATATCCTTTAGCATACTGAACATACCAATTTTAAGACCCTGTCTGACAACTCTAATATCTGGGTTGTTTCTCTTGACTAACTATTTTTTTCTCTTGACTCTGGGTCATATTTTCTTACTACATAATTTTTATTCATAATTGAATGCTGGATGTTTATGAAAAAGAAGAGAGAGAGAGAGAGAGAGAGAGAGTTAGATAAATAAGATTTACATCTGTAAAGGACACCTCTCTTCTTCTGTCAGGCTGTTGGTTGCCTATTAATTTTCTATTTCTGCTGTCACAGATGACCACAAACGTAGCAACTTAAGCAGCACATACTTTATAATGCTATAGTTCTATAGGACAGAAGTTGCACACAGGTCTTCCTGGGTTAAATCAAGGTATTGGTGGGCCCACATTCCCTTCTGGAGGCTCTAGGGGGGAATCTGTTTTCTTACCCATCTTGGCTTCTGAAGGCGGCCCATTCTTTGGCTTATGGCCCTCATCCTTCATCTTCAAAGTCAGCAACACTGCATCTTTCTGTACCTTTCTTCCATAGCCACCTCTTCCTCTGACACTTCTGCCTTCCTCCCACCTTCATTTTTAAAGACCCTCGTGATTACAATGGGCCCGCTCAAAAAAGAACCTGAAGGTTCTTAACTTAATCATACCTGCAAGTCCCTTCTGCCATGCAAGAGAACATATCCACAGGTTTGGAAGATTAGTCTATGGATATTTTTGAGAGCCATTATTCTGCCTACCAAAGTTGCTACAGGCCAAGAAATCAGCATGTACAGGCCACAGTCTTCTCCTGTAACTTCACAGTTTTAAGTTTGCAAGCTCCTTTAATCATACTGGGAGTAATTTTGGATAGGAAAAAGTTATTATAACACATTCCTGAAATGCTAAAACATTTTCTTCCAAATTGTTCAAAAATACCTTACTCCAAAGGGAAATCTCAAGGTTTCTGTTAGGAGAAGTTGAAATTACAAATTCAAACGGAAGAAAATTATAACTTCAAGGATTTCAGAATACACGAGACACACTCCCATCTGAGGGCTTTTGCACAGACCACTGCTTCCACAGATATACCCTTAGGCAAACTCTTTTGCCTCCTTCAAGTCTTAAATCATCTTCTCAGAAGGCTGAACACAACTGCCATATTTAAACATGACCACCACTAGAACTTAAGCTCTACAGGGGTACATTCTTTATCCCTTTTTGTTCACTGGTACTTATCAAGCACCTAGGATGGTTGCTGGCACACAGTAGGTACTCAATAGTTTCCTTAATGAATGAATGGAAGACATGCCAATGATTTATTTATTGGGGAAACAAATATTTACTTAGCAATTATCTGCTAGGCACTCTGAAAAGTGCTTTATATATAATATCTCATTTGCATAGTACTTACTAGTCAAGAAGAGTAGTTCTCAACCTTGGTTGCTCATAAAAATTGACTGTAGAGTTTAAAATTTTTCAGATAGCTGTGCTATCCAAAGAGTCAGATTAAAAGCAGTAAACAGGAGATTGGCTTGGGCACCTACTTTTTTTTTTTTTTTAGGCTGTATAAATGACTCATCCATACAGCCCAAGTTGAAGGAGGGTTACCTGCATTTTCACATTACACGTTCAATGGTATCAGACTTCTATTTAGAACAGATGCAGGATTCTTGAATGTTATCAATTTAAGTGAAAAACACAGACAGGTCACTTCTCTGACTGGCACTGCACTAAGTACTGGGGATAAAAGGATAAATACAAGAGGGTTTATGCCACTGAAGGCCTCTCTGTATAAAAAGGAGAGAGATTCTCAAGTCCAGCAGGTACTAGTGGTCAACAGAGGCAAGCATACAGTATTGTGGAAACACAGAAGACTGGCTGAGTACTTAGTCAACATGGGAGGGGATGTGAGGGGCAGGGAGTGCATCAAGGAAGCTTGTGGGATGAGGTTAACTACCGAGTCAAGGAACCTTTGCTCTGCTGCAAGCAATCTAGCAAGCACTAAAATGTAAAGAAAAGCAAATTATCCTGTTTGCACCATTGTGGAAAAGTCTAAAAAACACTGCGTGTAATTTTTATAGAAATGTGCCGAATAACTGCAATGTCTTTAAAAGGTGTAAGCAAAGAAAATGATTGAAGGAGCCAGGAAGAATCTGATGAAATTAAATTTACTCCCATAGTTATGCCTTGAGATCTACTTTGTGTGTAACTGAGCAAATTATAAATGAGTCATGACTGAACAATTCAATATAAGGTTAGATTGTATGAGTGGGTGACTTGACATGAGGTTAGAGAAAGATCAGGGCCAGATCAACAGAGGCCCTGCTAACGTAATGGCTTCTAATAGAAGGGACAGTCCTGTTATTAATCCTTAAATCTGTACTGTTTAAAAATTAATTGCTAGCACTAACCATTTGTTATACTTGGTAGGATTACAAACTGCAAAGGCTGAACACCGACCACCCTCCCCTTCAGAAATCCCCTTGTTTTTCAATTTGCCATATATGCTTTCCCTCCCTCTGTAATCACATTTTCCTTGATCATAAATGTCAAATAATCCAAGGGGCAATCGCTGTCCTGGAGAACCACAAATAGACACCCACCCCCCGCCCAGAGTTGTATAACACGTGGAATGTAACACACTATCTTTCCAAAATTCAAAAATTCTACGTCTAAGACATTTACAGCCCCAAGGCTTTTAGATAAAATATTACAGAATTTTAATGATAGCTAATGATAGCATATACAAAGTGCCAGGTGCTTTCCACATATTGAATATTAACTCATTTAACATGACAACAACCTAAGAGGTGGTTACTATTATCATCATCCCCGTTTTACAGATGAGCAACCCGAAGCACAGGTAGAGTAACCTGACCGCAGCTGCACTGTTAGCAAGTGGCAGAGTTTGTGATGCAAACCCAGGCCTTCCCACCCTTCACTCTCATTTAACCAAGTCTGGATTCAGCCTTAATTGAGGTGCTGTTTTATCTACATTACTTTGGCCAAGATGATATGCATAGGTTGTTTTTTTTCCCCCCATATCTAAAGTGCCATATTACTTTCCCTGAACTTTGCCAGAAACTGCTTGTTCTTTTTAAAGAGGTCTTAAATATACTTACACTGTCAAACACTCGTTATATACTAAGTTCAGGCACTTATGGTGCAAATATTGGGTCAAAGGTTACAAACGCTTTCAAGGGTCTTGATGGACACTTGTAAATTACTTTCCAAAAGAACACATCCCTTCACCATGTCAAAGAAAAGGGAAAAACACCATCCACATCATGTGCGAATTATTTCTGCTTCTGGAGTTGTGAGTCCAGTAAATGAGGTTTGACTAGATTCTGAGAAATTCAAGCACACTGACATTCTCTACTATAAATCATTCTTCACAAGTTACTTCAAGCTTTGACCTCAAGTCTGTGCTTCCAAACATCTTAGAACTCTAAACCATCTAAATTAAATGAAGCCTTTAATAAGTTTTTATTTCACAAATGGGGAATCAAAACGGCATGTATAACTTTATGCCGGTTGTTTCTTTGTTGAGATTTTATTGACCTGAGTCTTCCTCAGGAAAAGACTGTACAAGTTGCTAGATAGGATAACTAAACTGGTAAGAACAGGTTACATAGAGAGGCAGTACAGCAGAGGGCTTAGGCTGCCCGCGTTCAATGCCAGCCCCAGCGTTTGCTCTCCAGTAACCTTAGGGAAATTCCATAATCTTTGTGCCTCAATTTCCTCATCTATAAAATGGGATGATAATAATAGTAACCTACTTATAAGGCTGTAAAATGCTTAGAACAGCGTGCGGCACCCAGTACGTTATCTTTGCAAGTTTACTGAACTTCTACTATGTACATTACACCTGCTATCTCATTTAATCACAATCTCACAAGTCAAATATTCTTGCCGTCATTTTACAGATGAGAAACGAAGACTCGAAGAAGTAACCTGGCCAAAATAATACAGGTAAGGAAGCGACGCAGCTGGGATTCAAATCCAGGTTTGTGTGGTTTCATAGCCCACAAGTCTTTTTAACTAAATCATGTGACTAACTGTAAGAGTCAAGAATTATACAAAAGTTCTATCATTTTCTTTCACTAGAAAGAGGGCAGAATTCATCAGGAAAATTATTCTAAAACTAATAAAAATGCGTTTCAAGAATGTATGAAACATGGGGAAAGAAAACACGGGAGATTCACCAAGTAGATCCTTATCTAACAGAACTTAAAATTCTATAGTGAAGACTTTAAACTGGTGGTGTGATAACCAACAAACCCACTTTTTCGAAAGCCTGCCACACAGTCTACAGTTAGGTGAGGAGCCTCGTTTCCGGGAATGCTTCCGCTACTCCCCGCAGCATCTGTCACCGCCATGAGTGGGTGATCATAAGCACCACTGTCGTCTCCTTGATGCTATTAAGCAGATGGCAGTGCTAAACCCAAACGATGTAGTACATCTCCCCGGTGGACTCTGTTTTCACATACTACCATTATTCCACAGTCCTCAGTGATCAATCTCATGTATTCTCAAGAACGTGAAAGAGTGAGCTGACAGTGGCAATTGATCTACTGCCATTAGCACGCCTCTGCCCTGCGGCCGTTTCGTCCACTTGTGGAGATCATGTCTGAAGAGTCCACATGGCCAATTCAGGCGTTCTGGTATTCTCTGTATTTGTAGGGACTTCCCCTCCCCCACCCTCCCATCTTAGTTGCCTTCAGGTTAAGCAAAAGAACTTGATCTTAAAGAGAACTGGATATGAGGCCTGACTGCTACTTATTAGCTATGTGACTTTGGTCAAGCTCAAAATCTCTGAGCATTAGTTTCCTTATTTGTAAAACTAAAACCTGATAATCTTACAGAATTAAATGAAATGATAGGCATGAGAGCATTTAATATAGTAACTAACACTTGATAAGCACTCAATAGATATCTCATTCCTTCAAAATTTGTTAATGAATCTTGAAAACAAAAAAGTGCTGAGGGCAGCGTTTGCCCAACTTCGGCCCTTCATGGACCACTTTCGGGACTTTTCCCATCCATGTCCACCACTCATCCTGTTAGTGACTTCGTATTACTCCCTATATTGATTTTATTTTAACTTAAACTTACTGTAATTTATTTATAGCAATACTATTCATAAAATCATGTGCTTGATATGGTAATTATACTTTTCCAGTAACTTTAAAATCAATTGTTAAAACTGTAAAAAAAAAAAAAAAAAAAAAGTCGGCCATGTACCACCTGAAATCATGTTGGGAAACATCAGCGATAGGTGTACGACTCTTTGAGAGGCACAACAACAGTAGAAAGAAAATGGACTGAGATGAGTAATGTCACTAAGTGTGTAACTCAGACCACTTACTAAACCTCTCTCTGTGTCTCAGTTTTCTCAAGAAAAAAATGGGGATGAGAATATCCACCTTTAAAGTTAAAATTAAGACCAGAGGGGATAATACATGCTCGTGTGCACATGCGCTCACATATACACACAGAGACATGTGCGCACACACACACACTTATCTAAATACAACCAATGCTGCGGTAGATGTGGTCAATGCATAGTAATTATTATTAACAGCAATACTTATACACGTTAAAACTTTGGCCCTTGGGCTTTTCCCTTTTAGGTTGTAGCTTCATTTTCACTATAGCCATCTCCTTGTTTTTTCTTAGCATATGGTCCCTGACTGAGAATTTAGATATTTACAGTTTTACAGTATAATCTGGGTTGGTGTCTCTGTTATTTGGTGAATGTCTATATAATACTGTGTTAGAAGTATCTGTCTGTCAATAGCTATACGGCTTAGTTTGTGCTAAGAGACTCCTTCAGTACTTGTGCTGCAAGTAACCAAAAACCCAGGCTAGGTAAAAGTATATTTCACAAAAATTTTGCAAGACATGGTTAATCCAGGCCAAATCATTACTGCTTTTAAAAATCCAAAATAGCCAACCCTGATACAACACAGCAGTATCTTCCAAAAGACAGTTTTACTGATGTTTAAATGTTACATCCTAAACTAAACACCAGGTCATCATTTCCAAAGTGAAAATTCCAAACTATATTCAGACCTCTACAAGTCTGCTTTTGAGAAGACATTACTGCACATACAATGCTAAAGCTGCCAACAGAAGCAACAGCAAACTAGACAGCTGGGCATACGGCAACACTAATTTTTGTCTCATTGCCCTCCTTGGAATTGGCATCTGAAAACACACCAAGAGTACTCGTAGCTTCTGACAGCTTCCATTACTCTGCCTATTTGGACGAAAGGGCTGAGGTGGTGTTCTGTCACAAAAACAAGTCAATGATTTTACATTTAAAATTTTTTTAGCTGGATAATGGTTTTTAGAGTCAGACAAAATCCTAAGCTTCAGTACTCTTCAGCAGCGTACTCTTGGGAAAGTTGCTAAACATCACATCTTCAACTTCTGTACATGGAAAAGCTGAGCACGTAGGGCCACTGTGAAAACTGGAGATAACGTATAGAAAGGATGCAGATGGCTGAGTGCTAGACTTCACAGGCTCTCCAAAACTAGCAGCTATTATTTCTCATCCCCTTTTTCAGTATTTCTAAGTGTTTTCAGGAAAATCATAGAGATTCTGGAGGATGAAAGGAAATAGGTACTCGAAAGTACCGTCAAGCCACAAAGTGTTATGGGAAATGAGCATGTCAACATTAAACCCACCAGAAAATAAACTTTTTATTACAGAGTCATCCACTTATGCTCAGGGGGTTATTAGCACTTTTTGGAAACCCTTTTTGTTCTACCTTCTTTACGACTGATCATCAGAGGAATCAAATATCTCCTTGGAGAATTTACAATTATTTGGAAACACAGGTTAAAATATTGTGAAATTTGGGGGCTTCCCTGGTGGCGCAGTGGTTGAGAGTCCACCTGCCGATGCAGGGGACACGGTTTCGTGCCCCGGTCTGGGAGGATCCCACATGCCGCGGAGCGGCTGGGCCCGTGAGCCATGGCCGCTGAGCCTGCACGTCCGGAGCCTGTTGCTCCGCAACGGGAGGGGCCACAGCAGTGAGAGGCCCGCGTACCGCAAAACAACAACAACAACAAAATTGTGAAATTTGAAATATAAGTTGTACATAAGGTACAAAAACATAGTGAAATGATTATTACAGTCAAGATAATTAACAGATTTTCTCAGTTACCATTTCCTTGTGTGATGAGCACCTGAAATTTACTCTTAGCAAATTTCCAGAACTCAATACTGTATTATTAAGTATAGTCATCATGCTATACAATTGCGACTGTTATTAGGATTATAAATAAGACATCAAATGAAAACTAATTCCACTTAGTTTAGACTGAAATAGATACATTTACAAAGGGTTTCCAGGAGTCAGACTATGAGTTCTGTGAAGGCTCTAGTCATGTCAGGGCAGGTGCAGGTCCCTGAGGTCTGAGGCCATTTATCACCTGCTCTTTTTTAATTCACCACAGCTACTCCAGAGCGGTGTGGCCATAGGAATTAATCCATAACTATTTCTGAGCCAATGTATATTAGAATAACTCCAGTATTGTAAAGAATAGTTCATATTTCTCTTCACAGTAATAGATGACAGCTTGTTGCTCATTAAATGTGTGAAGTTAGATAAACAATGCTTTGCTTTACATTTTGTTTTACGCTATGGAGGCCATCACAAGCATCGATGGGGAAACGTAGCTGAACTATGCTGAATTTTCTATTTTCTATGTAGGGACTCTCACTTGTACTCTCATTTTCCTTTTGGGTATTTGAAACTTGGGAGAAAAAATTCCTAATTTGTAAAACCTCCGGAGAGAAACTTTCTTCTGCAACAAAACAGTGTTATAAAATGATTACAGTGCCTGAAGCGTAGAAGTCATAGCTGAGAGGGGCCTTTCACACACAGATGACGACACTGGTAGCAGCCGTGCCCCCCGTCTCGGTCTCTCCTGTTTCCAAGTGCCCACGCTTGGAAAGGCTACGGCTGCTCACCCGCTCTCGCCGGTGTATGGCTGACATCCTACGGAGCATCCACAGGGTGCCCTCTCTCCCTTCTCATTCTCCCTGGTCCTTCCAGATTTACCAGCACCGGCTTCTCGCGGCCATCCCGGTGCAAAATGGGATGCAGAAGAAATTCAGAGCTGCGGGCGAGGGCGGGCACTCGGGCTCCCTCAGCGCTACGCTAACCACCTGGTGGAATGTGGAACTACGCCGGGGAAGCTCTCATGTAGTCCCTCACAGAGAAGACTCTGGGCAGCCCGCCTACCTCCACGCGGTTCACTAGGGCTGTGGGCTTTCCTGTCTCGTTCAACCTTCAGGTCGATCCTCCAAAGAAAAAACCAAGTTACACATTTTACCAATGGAGGCTTAGAGAGGTGAAACTTGCCCACGGTCACATAACCAGTAAGCGTTAAAGTGGGACCCAAACCCAGCTCTGTCAGACTCTTACACTGTGTGGCCTGGGTCTGCAGATGTTTCTGATAACACATCTGCATCAGAAAGAAATGGTTTCTGAGCTTGTAACTGAAACTATTTATGGGTAACGTGTGCTACAGTGGTAGTAACATAGTAAAAACTTCAAAATAGAAGTTTCAAAAGGATCAGTGTAACTGGACACTCTCTACTTCTCTTTCTGCTCCTGATGAGCTGACTTGCTTGCCCCGAGGGTGCGGTGCCCTGACCCTGAGACACAGCTCCCCTGTGCTGGTGCCAGAGACACCGCCGTCTTTTAACTCTGCGCTGCCCAAGGGAAATTTGTAATTTACAGTTTTCTAGTAGCCACGTTTAAACAAAAAGTAAAAAGAAACAGGTGATGTTGATCTTAATCGTGTATTTATTTTGCATCCTTTATTCACTCCACACCGCCTTTGGAATCGGGTATGTGCCTGACACCCCCAACACGTCCCCCTTTGGACTAGACACCTTTCAAGCGTTCAACAGGCGCGTGTGCTGGAGGCTGCCAGGTGGACAGCGCGGTCCTAATACCTTCTGCTCTGTGCTCTTTCCACTACGTCTTGACGTGTCGAAGAACATTTTCAGAACAGCTTGTAATCTAAAAGGAGACCAAGTAAAGAATTCTGCAGTAACGCTGAACTATGTAACTACAGCACAGACTGTACTTTCAAATTCTGAATTGAGAGAAGTATTGAAGTTTGACACAAATTTTATAGAAGAACCTGCAGTGTAAAAACCAAGAAATTTTAGACCCCAGAATATCAAGTGTTACATGGTATTATCTGTTAGTGGATACTAGGTTGTTTGCTCCTTGAAAGCAGTGGCCGTGAATGTTCTTTGCTGAAAGGATCTCATGTAAAATTGGAAAAACAAAGTTCTTAATTTCATTTGTCTTAGCCTGCAACATTAATATGCAGGATAAATGAAATTCTTAGGTCTGATTAAGGCATTCCACAGTCTGATAAGGCAACAGTTCCAGTTCAGATGAAAGCATGATTCCTAAGGGACTTAAAAGCATCACAAAGTATCAGATTTTTGAATACTGTATACGGAAAATATTAATAGGAAGCAGTTTCAGTAACTGAAATCAAAGCCGTGACAAAAGGAGAGTTGAAAGGCTATGGAAGTACAAACGAGGATGCTTGGGGCCAATGCGGATCTACCACTGCTCAGCCTTCTGAGTCTGGATAAGCGATTTAACCTCTCTGAACCTGTATGCAAGGGAATGACATGTTTAGACTTGAATTTTGCAATAGTTCAGGGCATGCTGAGAGGGGAAAGAGAATCTATGTGAAGCCCATGGTATAGTACACCAAGCACACAGCCAACATTCACTACTGAAGATGACAGTGATGGTGATTTCCTGGTCAACACCCACTACTCAGTCCTGGGGGTGATTTCAGAATCTGCTCTCCTAACTGGTTTATACTAGATTTCTAATTATGAGATGCACAGTATTGTACTTAAACCGATGTTCTCATATGTGCGTGTTACGGGCTGAACCATGTTTCCCCCCAAATCATTTGTGGGAAGTCCTGACCCCCAGTACCTTATAATATGTATTTGGAGACAATCAATCATCTTTAAAGAGGTGATTAAGTTAAAATGGGGCCTTCTGTGGGCCCTAGTCCAATCTGACTGCTGTCATTACAAGAAAGGAAATTTGGACACAAAGAGAAAGCAGGGATGCACGCGCAAGAGGACACAGTGAGAAGGCAGCCACCGGCTGAGGGTCGAGGAGAGGGGCCTCAGAAAAAACCAGACCTGCCAACGCCTGGATCTTGGACCTCCAGCCTCTGCAACCTTGAGAAAACAAACTTCTGTTGTTTTAAATACAGTCTGTGGTATTTTGTTACGGTAACTCTAGCAAACTACTACAGCACCTGGAACCCTTTCTTCACGCTGTTCCATAACATAGCTGCTTCACTGTGATCTACAGTAGACGGTGGAGGGAGGAAGACAGACAGACAGACAGACCGAGGTGCTCAGTCGGGCCCCTTCGCTTGTAAGTTGCATGATCTTAGGCAAGTTACCTAATTTTTGTAAACCAGTTTTTCTTCTTTAAAAGGACTGACGCTTAGTTCACAGGTTATGAGGATTAAATGAATATTAAGAATAACCGACCAACAGTGACTTCCGCACTTGCCAACGTGTGGCATTCTCATACAGTTCTCTGTAACTCCTTCAGGTAGCACTGAAAAGACCACTTCCGGGCAGGTGGGCTGGCTGTCATGAAAGGTGTTTCTTTCACCTGAGTCTTCCGGACATTTAAAGGGCTTATAATTCAGAACGTGCCAGCCTCCTACTGGGTCTCTGCCTCTAGGCTCGCCATCTGCCAATCTGGCCTCTCTACTGCCTTCTAATCCATTTCTCCGAATCCAGGTGTGAACACGCCACTCCCTTGGCTCCCTGCTGCCGCCCACAGTGGTCCGGAGCCTGCACCCTGAGACTGGGGAGGATGCGGTCACCCCCTCTCCTGCCTCATCTGTCCCGTGCGGCACGCCCTCCAGCTCAGGCAGCACTTCTGGTGTCAGGCTCTGTGCCTTGCTCTGGCTTTGGGAAATGTCCTTCCCTGTTTGTACCCTGGTGACCCCTACTTCCCCTTCACTTTCCCAGTGAAATGTCCCCAGTGTTCCCAACCAGACTTGAGCACTGTCTTCTTATGGAAATACTGTGTTTTTCCTCAGACTCTCATGTGATTACCATATTACATTGCTTTTAAATATCTGTATTTCATTCTAGCCTGTGAACTTCTCGAGGAGAGGGTCTCTGTCTCAATAATCTTTGTAATCCAACATCAAGCACAGTGCCTACATTTAATACACGTAGTGGACATTTAATAAATGTTGGCTGAATGAATAAATGACCGAAGGAATGAATGCTTGTGATCAATCACATTAATACGTTATCACAGCTTAAAGTGGAAAGACTACAAGCTTTCCAAGTCTGGTTCACATTCTGGGTTAGTTATTTACTTCTCTGAGCCTCAGTTTCATCATCTGTAAAACAGGCACATTAACTCCTGCTCTTGCCGTTCAGATTAAATGAGACGTGTGAGTCTTTAAAGGATTGCACTCCATGTGTGATTTCCGGCTAATTACTTAATCTTATGCTCTGTGCTCCTTCCCTTCATCTGTATAACGGGAACAGCCCCACATACTTCGTGACATTGCCGGGACACCTATACAGGGTGAGAGACACGTAGAGTCCTGTCTAGCGTCCACTGTGTGCCAGTCACCCCCGGGCGTGCCAAAACCCACAAGGATGCAAACGCCATGCACAAGGCTTCCCGTAAAGAAGACCAGTTGGGAGTCAAAGTTTAAAGGCTACTTAATTGTTATAAATTATATAAGTAAAAAATCTAGCATGAACAAAAAGAGAAAAAATTATATCCCTGTCAACCTCAGTACCAGGGTGCCTGTCTGTTCAAAGCTTGCCTGGCCCCGAATGAGTTCAAAAGTGAATTTATGCTTCATCGAAATAACCATGTAGTCCATATTTATTTATGCTTCATAAAGCCAGTATTTTGGTTTGTGTATGTTTGTCTTTGTCTACCACTTAGAATTTTCAACATAAAGAGGTTTCTAGGCATTTAGAAAAACATTCTGAACAGAACATGGATTTCATATATCAATGGACATCAAGGTCTCCTATCAGAAGACGTAACTATGAAGCTGTGTTTCCCTCTAATGACACTCATTTCTAAGTCAACACTTCTTTAGAAAACGAATTAGAACTCACTCATTTTTCACAAATAGGAATTTGAAGTTGTTAGAAAACAGGAGCACTGCTGCTAAGAAACAGAAATGATCTATGAACACCGAAAAAAACTTTTGTCACTTCCATCCCCAGGCACTGCCCATGCGGGATATTTACACATTTCTGAGATGACTTTGGGCCTTAGGACTTGAAGAGCCACAGACTTGGGAGACACTGTTCTTCCTCAGAATACACTGAATGCTTAAGTTAAAATTTTAGAGCAAATAAAATTTCAAATTTTATTTTCCAAGACTCATTGCTTTAGCACTACAGTAAAGTTGAGAGCAATACATGCTATTCGGTAGGACAGATAGTGCTTCTCCAATTGAAACAAACAACAACAAAGCAGGCCGAGTCAAATCACCGTCACTGGCCAATCAACATCCTGTTCCCAGAGCATAGCAAACGTGGAAGGGCACAAGTGTCTGCTATGGGGTCTGGTCATAAAGATTGACTCTTACCTTTGGGCTGGGGCGCTATAGCTGTTATCATAGGAATCATAACTCTGTTCATCATAAGCAGTGCCATATCCATCATCATAGTCCTAAAATATAACAGGAGAAGTACAAAAAAGTTCAGAGAAATTTCTGGAAAGGAAGACGCATTCTGCTTTTAGTGAATTAATTCAGCTACCATTTAACTATATATCTAATTATAATGTAAGGAAAAATATAAAAGTGACATCAGTGAAAATGATAGAGTAAGAACGTCCAAAAATTCTCCTGAAAAAGCAGAGAGAAACTGGCAAAAATTGTTAGAATCAACATTTTTAGATCCCTGGAAGTTAACCAAAGGCTTGCAGAGATCTAGGGAGCATTTATTTTTAAAAAATTGGTTGCACCTTGGAATGAAGGGTGAGCTCGGTCTTATTCCCACCCCTCACCCCCAGCTCTGCAGGAGCCGCAATCCAGCAAGGAGGAAACCAGCAGGCTGGAGGTCACTGGATGGGGCAGGGCAGGGTGGAGGCTTTCAAAACCCCATTCCCAGAGGATTGCCTTTATTTGACCTGACTGGGAGCTCATCCAGTGCACAAAGTCTTTTCCCTCTGGGTATTTGAAGAAAATAATTAGAGGCAATTGTTTATGAGTTTAGCTGCTTGAAGTGGTGGAGAAAAACTGGCGCAAATAACAGGCTAACCAAAAGCTTACAAGGAAAAGTGGGGGAATGAGATGTCCATACGAGCGCTGAAAAGTTCTGACATAGTTCTGGAACCTCAGAGGCTACCGTGCCATGTACTTGCCCAGGACAGACCTGAGAAGGCCCTGAGCTCTCTCCTCTGGCTGACCTTGAGGTTCAGTATAAGAAGGAAAGTCAAGGCTAAGCCAGTTAGTTGTAAACTGATTGGCTCAGTGTTGAAGACAAGCTCCAGCAGGTACCCCACAGCCTCTTGGTAAAGACTACAGACTTAACTTCCAAGCATTTGACAAAATCTCTGTCCAATCATTAGCTGACGACTAAGGTAAGAGAGAAAAGACACTCCTGTGGCAACGCATGATAAATATCGACTTTACAGTATTAGTTTGGAAAAGTAATTAAACCAAGAAAAAAAAATCCTAGGGAAGAAGGAGCATTTGATTTTCACACGGACACACTATATTAAATGTCCAGTTTTAAACAAACAAAAAACCATTATGCAACATGCAAAGAAAAAACAAAAGTATAGTCTATACACGAGAAAAAAAAAAGTAGTCAATAGAAAAATATCCCTGATGAAGCTGAGACACTGAACTTACTGGACAAAGACTTTATTTATTTTTATTTTTTATTGGGGTATAGTTGTTTTACAATGTTGTGTTAGTTTCTACTGTACAGTGAAGTGGAGTTCCCTGTGCTAATACGGCAGGTTCTTATTAGTTATCTATTTTATACATATTAGTGTATACAGATCAATCCCAATCTCCCAATTCATCCCACTAGAAAAAGATTTTACATCAGTTATTTGAAATATATTCAAGGAACTAAATGATAGCCTGTATCTAAAAAACTAAAGAAGGGTATCAGAACAATGCCTCACCAAAATAGAGAATATTAATATAAATATAAGAAATACAGAAAAGAATCCAAAGAAATTCTTGAGGTGCAAAGTGTAACAACTCAAATGAAAAATTCACTAGCCAGGTTGAACAGCAGAAACACAAGTGTAACTCTTTGTGACCTTAGTTATTAGTTTCTTAGATATGCTAACAAAAGCACAAACAACCAAAAAATATATAAATAAAATGGACTCCGGCAAAATTAAAAACTTCTGTGTCAAAGGACATCAGCAAGAAAGTGAAAAGACAATCTACAGTATGGGAGAAAATATTTGCAAATCACATATCTGATAATGGTCTAGTGTCCAGAATATATGAAGACCTCTCATAACTCAACAATAAAAAACAACCCCAAAAGAGCTAAAGCCATTCTCCTAGTTCTATGAGGACATTTTGCAGATGTGATAACAAGTACAACTATGGTTATTTTAAAGGTATTTTGGAACTGAAAAAGGTCCAGAGGAATGGTCGTTCTGTAAGATCAAATTAGAGATGTTGTTCAATGACATTTACATCTATGAAAGTGTGAAGGCTACCCTACAACTGATTTCTAAGTTTCTGGGGATAATCAATTACATAGTGACTTTGGACTTACTGGTATTTACTTAATATTTAAAAGAGCCAGGAAATAATCTAAGTATTTTGGAACATCAGTATTATCAATGGTAATCAATTTAATGATCATCACCAGAGCTTTTGAAGTGGAGAAATGTGGTCAAGGGGTAAGAGAAAAGATGTAGAGTCAGATGGGCTTCTGTGTTTTACTGTCACTGATCTCAGTCAAGTTCATCCACTTCCTCAGAATCTGTTTCTTTACCTGTAAAATGTGAATCCTTAGTAAGTATCCTGAAAGGATGAGAAATTACATATACATATGTATGTATTCCAGCAAAATGCCAGACTTGTATTTAGAACTTTATAAAGAATAGCTTATATTATTAACTATCACAGTAAAGCATTACCCTTGCCGACCTCTCTCCTGGATTTCTAAAATGGTAAGACTCACAGGTGATGAACATGAGCAGCCACTACACACGAGGGTAGGAGCCAAATGACTGATTTTAAAGTGATGACCTTAGTTACTCTCTTTTAAGAAGCATCTACTAAATAGTATACCTCCATTTATTTGATTTAGAAAAGCAAAAGTATCTGAATAGCAAGGTATATTGTAATGTGCTCCATTTTGTAAGACGACTATCAAGCTGAAGGGATGATACTATCTTTGCAGGGGTAAGGCTTATACAATTTGTACGTGACCACCTTAAATTTTTTTAAATGTTTTCTCATAAAGGAGGAACTGAATATTTGCTGAAGAGCTATGTGTACAGAACTTTGAACGTGGATAGAATCTAAAAGGAATAGTCATTAAATAGGGGCAGAGGAAGAATAAGAGTCAAGAATATCCTTAGAACATATTGGTAAGCCATGGTGTCCCTTGTAGTAGCTGAAGGCAGCTTGCTAATACAGCTATGATCTTCCAGTGACCAACGCAAGGAGGAGAAAGCTCTCAGATAAGATTCAAACAAACAAAATATTTGAGATGATTTTAGTTATAAGCAGCAAAGTGCAGATATTACAATTCTGGTGAATTAACAAAAGCAGCTAGCGTCTCAACAAAAAGAAAGTAATCTTACCGCATTAAAAAAAAAAAAACCCAAAATCAAAACCCAAAAAAAATCCTTTACTTAGCCCCTACCCTGTGGCTGGCACTCCTGCTAGACACCGTGGCGGGAAAGGGGTGTCCTGTCTAGTGAGTACGCTGGCGGGATGAAGATGACAGGTGACTGAAGAGAACTATCAGGCAATATGTCACATGCTGTGGCGAAGGAAAGCACCCGGGGTGGCACTGGGAAAGGGGAAGAAAATTTCCCAGAAGTGTTGAAAGCAGAGAAAAGCAAAAGTAGCTGGGAAAATTTATTAAAAATTCGGCAGAATGAACAGCAGGTGCAAGACAATGGAGGTACAGACACAAGAACCCTTCTCACCCAGGGTTCAGGTGAGCACACTGTGGAATGCACATGAAAGGGGAGAGCAATGAGCCGGAGACACCCGTGCACCAGACCACGCGTGGCCAAGTTACGGAGTGTGGATTTAGATTCCGCACTTCAGGACTCTCTCTGGAAACTGTGTGGGCGTGGAGCCGGGAAGGTCAGTCTGGAGGGTGGGACTTGCAACTAGGTCATTGCCTTGAGCATGTGGCTTGGCAAAATGCAGAGCCCACGGCTGCTTCAGTAGTTTGTTAGTAGCTTAAAAAGAATATGGCTTCCCCCATGCCAAATTCTCTTTCTATGCTTATTTAAAAGAATCAAAACTCTTTAAACTCCAGTAAATGACTGGAATTTTCCTAAGTAACTGAAATGTAGACTATTTAAAACCTACACTTAGGGCATTCATTTCTTGTTCAATTATTCTGTCAGATATTACAAGGCTAGTTTATTTGAATTTTCAAATTGTTTAGGTCACTGAATTATTGACTTTCATATTTTACAGTGAAGATTTTAAGGATTAAAAATGCAATTTTCACAATATTTCTTTCATGACGATGATTTCACAGTTGGATTTGGCCTTGGGGGTGCAGCCTCTTCCATCACAAGTATTGTTTGTTCAATGGACAGGACGTGAAAAATATAGGAAAGCATAAAGCAGATTGTGACAGACAAATGAAGAAAAAGGAGTGTGACTGCAGATGAATGTGTACGTTTCTGAGAGGGAGTGGAGGGGATTCTTGTTGATTACCTGCTATTTTATTGCAAGGAGATGAGGTCATTGGCTAAGAGCAGTGGGGAGGTCAGCCAGCAAAGGATCAGCGAATGGTTAGAAGAGGAAGGAGGAGGGTGGCGGGCTGCCTGAGGGCTTCCGTCTGAGGGCTGGGGGATGAGGTATAGCAGCTCTCTCTCTCGCTCTCTCTCTCTCTCTCTCCATCTCTCTTCTCCTAATGCTCTTATCTTCCAGTGTTCCCAACAACTGGCTGCTTTCCTTTAAATAACCTGACATTATGAAATTCCTCTTCAGATTTTTCTGAGGCTAGTTAGAAATTTTAAAGAGTGAATGCATTCTTTGTCACAAGTTCACAAATAATCGAGTGCAATCATCCATCTAGTGTAGTGGGGATGCTGCTGACCTATCAACAGTTCCATCACAGAGAAGCTTAGAATCCACTCTTAAAAAGTGCCAGGACCTGGGATGGGGACTCAGGACTCCACTGTCGGCAGAGCTCAGATGTGCTGAACGATTTCTTTTTACACTTGACATCTTTGCAGAACTTCTCGCATTTCCATCTTCTCCTAGAAAACATTCCCCTTCACGACATGTCACAAAGTCTCTGTGTCAGCCCCCTGTTCTGCAGTGAGTCCGGCCCTTCATGTGCAAGTTCCTTCCAGCTCACATGCTGTTCCCTGTCAGTCTCTGCACCTGCCTTCTCTGCCTAGTCAATTTTTCACGATGAAGCTCCAATGAACCTCCTCCTCTGTTTCTCCCACAAACGCAGAGTCCACCACACCTGTTATGCCAACAATGGACCAACATGTGCCGCTGTTACTGTACAGGAACGACTGACTGGCTCTGCCCTCACCTACTGTTTTTTATGAGCATGGACTGTGGGGCACTGATTCTTTTGCACAGAGTAATGGCAGGGCTGGAGTGTAACGAGGACCACTCAGTAGATGCTCGTTAGACTGCTGGACTGAACGCTCCCGAGGAAAGCACACCAAACCCCTCCTGCACCGGGTCCTCTCAGCGGCCCGAGTTTGCCTCCGCCTGTCTACACATCTCTGGAGCCACTCCTCAGACGACCCATGGGCATGATAAACTCCTTTATTCTAAGCAATGTAACTGAATTTCCTCTGGAAGAAGCTTAACAGAGCTCCTTTATGTTGTTAAAATGCACTGCAAAGATCCCGCTTCTTTGCACTTTAAAAACAGGGTCCTGTACCTGTGAGTGAGGAAGCCCTGCAGGCGCGCCTCTCTAACCAAGTGCTAGGAAACCATCCGTCTGCACGAACCTCTGAAGGACTCCTGTCCTGGACAGAATCCATGCCTCCACTTGCCCATCTCACCACCATTCCACCTGCCAGTCAATCTTTCTTTATCTCCTGTTTCTCTCTCATATCTTTCCTCTACATTCCCAACGTGACTGCATCAGAATCACTCAGAAGCTGCCTAGTACTCCCTTATCTAATCCTTTCTCCAGAATTATCTGCTAAAATGCAAACCTAAGCTTGTTGCTTCCTTGCTTACAAATCTCCACTCCTCTCTCCTGGTTCCTACGAGAGAGACAGTGCACTGTAAGCTTCATTAACACGTTAAGGGCCCTGAGGAAGCCTGTCTGCTTCCTGCTGTAATTTCTCCGCACATGCTGTTCCCTCTTTAGGTCTTTCGCTGGGAGACTCCAGGCTGAATTATCAGTCCCTTCTCTGTGCTTCCCTGATAACTGATAACTTGCACGTACACAGTGCCCACAATTATTTCTCTGCCTCCTTTCTCTCCCCCTGGTCTACAAGGTCCTTAAGAGGAAGGAACAGACCTTGTTCTCTTGTATTCTCAATGTCGGGAACACAGTAATAAATAAAGGAACTAATTAAAGACCAAGTGGCAGGAAACATAGCAATAGCTTCTCTAAGATGAATGCGAATTGAGGAGATGTGCTAGAGTGTAAAATGCAATATTTACTCAAATAGTGTAAATTTTGATAAGGAGACCTCACCTGAATTCTTTTTTCAAACATTACCTATCCATCTTACATTCCCTGCCCTCAGGAAAAAAATTTCCCAGTAAAACTCTGTATTCGGGACTTCCCTGGTGGTGCAGTGGCTAAGACCTGCGCTCCCAATGCAGGGGACCTGGGTTCGATCCCTGGTCCAGGAACTAGAGCCCACGTGCGTGTCTCAACTAAGACCTGGCACATCCAAATAAATAAATATTAAAAAAAAAACCCTCTGTATTCTATTCCTGAAAGTCAGAACATTATTAAAAAGAGTAAAGATGGACAAGAAATAAATGTATATTAATATACATTCTTGAATCATTAAAAGAGACTTATTCATCAAGATCCACTTCTGAGTTTTTGTCTTTGATAAGGAAGATGTCTAAATGGAACCAACAGGGGGACCTGGACACTTGATAGGTGTCAGGGGGGTCACATTATGGCGAAACATGCCCTAACACAGGTAGAGACCCTTCATCTGCCATTCCCGACCTGAAAACTCCCCCGACATAGGGCCCAATACCAAAGAAATCTTGCTCTGAAGAGAAAAGATTTTCTAGGATAAAGGAGACAGCATTTAATTCTATTTCTGTCACAAGTAAAATCAAGCATAAAATTTAAGCTGGGAAAAACCATTTTAAACAGAGAATTTACAAAAGTGATTTGAAAATAATGTTTAGGTTTTGAGTCCTTTTACAAGGAGACGGTTATGCTGACTACATACCACCTCACCAGGGTGAAACCTGGTCATTTCAAAATGTAAAAAGTTTTCACATAAAATACAGTGTTAAAAGATTATTTAAGTTTATTCTTACCATGATTGAGTTTATAAAACACACACATTAGCTAAAAATAGTCTTTTGAGAAATTCATCCTTGCTGGGGTTCTGAAAAGTACTAATATCCTCACTGAGTATCAGCAATGACTGTGACCATATCACACAGCCAAGTTATTTTACAATTAAGGACAAAATCACAACACTAATAACAATGCTAAATAAGAATCTGTCCCCCATAATCACTTAAATAAGACATCATTAATTCAACAATCAAACTGCATCCCCACGTGTTGATCTGTGGCTGTGAGGAGTCTATTATGCAGCTTCGAGACTCATACAACTTCTTCATCTCAGCCTTTGGAGTCTGGTGCCCATGTTCAAATTCCAGCTCCGCCTCTTAACTGGCTATGTGGCTTCGGGGAAATCACCTACCCTCCTTCCACCTCAATTTTATAATCATAATCCACATCCTGGCTGTTTCCAATGGCTGTGGGAGGATGAACCAAAAAAAAAAAAATCTATGAAAGCTGTTTGGCACAGTTCTTGCCCAATAAAGCTAGTTCCATGTTGTTGAAGACCTGTTCCCTTTAACACTCTCAAGCTATTAGGCCAGAGAAACATCAGAGCTATCCAGGTATTTTTCTTTTGTTGAATGTGATAAATTCTTAAAATGTTATCTAAACTGTGATATCTACGTTTTCATTCTGCAAATACTAGTATTAATGACTACTGTGGTTTTTAGATAAAGGAATGGCTGACCAACCGTAGTTGTAATTCTATCCACATCTGAACACAGCTTTTAAAAACACATCTACATCAATTATTCACAGAAAGTCTTCTCTTCTCTCAGTTTGTATCTGAGATAGAACTAGATTTATTTAGATCTGACAAGAAATACAATATAATACAATACAGAAAATAAAATAACAAAGAGGTTAACCCAGAAATCCCACAAAGGGAAGGGAAAACTTGTAAGTAGAAAATTAAAGAAAATAAAATTAAACCAGAAATTCCACAAAGATGAGCAAAAGGGGGATAACTAAATTTTATTAAGGCCGCCCACATTATGTAACTCATGCTAAGGATTTTTGTATCGGTTTTGCCATCTTCCCCAGGAAGCAGGCATTTGTTGAATGCCTACTTTTCCAAGCCCCTGGGGATATCGTGTTGAACAAACAAAACAAAACAGAACACCTTTGTCCTCATGGGGCTTACATTCCAGTGAGGAAGCAGACAAACATCAATCCTCACATACACAGTGCGTGACACAGGGAGGGCCAGGAGGAGCTGGAGATCTCGGACAGGCGCCAGAGGAGTCCTCACGGAAAGGACCGCAGACAAATGTGAGCCAACGGGGCAGCGAGCTGTGCTGGCATCTCAGGCAGAAGGAACAGCAGACACAGAGGCCTGAGCGGGGGAGGTCAAAGTGGGGGAGCCAGGGGACAAGTGCAGGCGCCACATCACGCCTCTGGGGCCTGAAGGGAATGAGGTGCCGCCGGAGGCTTTTGGGCCTCATGCGATCTTCTGTGTCGGCCAGGTTTCTGTCCTTCTGTTTCATTGGTTTAACCTCCAGTACACTATTTCTTCCCTTATCTATGTCTAATCTGCAACTAAAACCATTCCATTTTTGTTGTTTTTTTTTCAGTTCTAAAAGAGCTGTTTTCTATATTTTCCAGTTGTCTGCTTAAATCATCAAGTTTATCTTCTAATTCCGTGATTATAAAGAGCAGAGTTATTTTAAAGTTTGCGTCTGCTATACGAATCTATCGTGGTCTGTTTTTTACTGTTTCCTCATCTTGTATGCCTGTAATTTTTGATTAACTGCAATTACATATGAAAAATTAAGAGAAATAATTTAAGGCCTACACTGTTCTATTTCTCTGGAGAGAATCTGTATCGCTCTTGGTGGAGGACAGAAGAATTGGCAACCTGCACCCCACCCAGGACTGAGATGATAAGCCCTCCTCTGGGAGTATAGCTTTTCTGGATTAATCAGATCCCTAAACCCAAACTTGGGGAGCCTTAAACTCCAATTATTTTGTTTTATCCTTCCCAAATTCTGCATTTCTTTTAAGGCTCAATTCAGCTTCTCAGCTACCTCTTCAGGAATTGGTAGAAGCATTCACAGCCTTTCTCAACCAGGGTTCCACCAGAGAGTGAAGCCCGGGTGCCCTAAGGTGTCCACTGTGTATAAAGTGAGTTCACTTCTCTCCTGTGCATCTAGAACAGCAGTCGTTTGCACCATCCCTGGGAAGCTAAGGAAATAATTATGCACATCATTTTCCATGTTCTGTGGGTTCTGGAACCCCAGTTGAGAAAGGCTGCCCCAAGGGAAAATCAGCCAGAAATGCTAAAAGGGTCTGACAGCTGATTCCTATCAATACCCAATATATTTGATTATTACCTATATCCTCCACTGGAAATGTAGTCTCCCTGAGAACAGGGGCTTTGCCTACCTTGTTTACTACTGTGTCCCCAGTGCCTGGCACAAGAAAGCATTCAATAAGTACTTCCTGAGTGGATGCCTGGCTGGCAGTGACGGATTTATATGGGTTCACTCATCCTTCCAAGCGTTCTGACATGACTGGCCAGGAGAGAGGCAGCAAGTGCTTCCAGTCCCGTGACGAAGGGGAAGGGGCTCCTGGCCCACCTAGATGCACACCTGATTCATGGTGCAGAGGCTTCTCCACGATGAAAACATCAACTAGCAGAGTTGCATAATGCTAGTATTAAGATTGCTCCTTGCTCAGCTTCTAGACTCACCCAGAAACCTTCAGATTCTCATCTGGTTTAACAGCAGAGGGACCAGATGTGCTGAAGGTTTGTTCGGCTTGAACAAATCTGCTTGAAGGAAGACGTGCTGTTCTGTTATAAACAAGAGTATCTGGTCTAATACAATGTTTTTAATACACAGATTGATCACATTTTTATTCAAGCATAAAATAATTCATAGAAAGGTACAAATCCTAAGTGCACGGCTTAGTGAATTTTCACCAAGTGAGCACAGCTGTGTAACCAGCACCCGGATCAAGAAAGGCAACATCAACAGCCCCCAGAAGCTCCCCCTGTGCGCATCCTCAGTTATTACCTCCCCCACAAAGGAACGCCGTCCTGACTTTCAACACCACCAGGGAGGTTACCTTGCTTTCGAGCTTCACAGAGATGGAACCAGCGTGGCTACCCCTTTGGGCCAGGTTTCGCGTGCCCGTGAGATCTGTCCACGGTGCTGCAGGCAGCAACCCCTGGTTCCTTCTCGCTGCTTGAAAACTTGGTCTGTATGGTTGTACTACCACTTCTTTATCCACCCCAGATATGAATACTTTGCTTCTTTCGAGTTTTGCCTACATGCCTCTTCCGCACGTCTTGTGGTGCATCCAAGTATGAGTCTCTGTTGAGTGGTTCCCAGAGCAGAATCACTGGCTCTTGGGGAGGCATGTTTTCGGCTTTAACATGTGGTACCAAACATTCTTCCAAAGCAGTTGTATCGACTTACATTCCCACAACAGTGGATGAGAATTCCTATAGCACCCCATTCCAGCTAACACTTGAAACTATCTTTTTAACTTTAATCTTCCTGGTGGGTGTGAATAGTACAGGATATTTTGTTTTTCATGTATTAACGTTTGGGGCACAGTTAGCAAGAGTTGGCCCTGAAAGATGGAGTGATACTGGTAAACTGAAGAACTAAATATTACTTTTAATGTGCCAGGCACTATTCTAAATACTTTCCATATGTTAATTTACCTAATCTTCCTAACAACCCCATGTGATAAGCACTAATATTTCCATTTACGGATTAGGAATCGAGGCACAGAGCAGTTAAGCAACTTGCCTAAGGTCACACAGCAATTAAAGGCACAGCAAGGATTTCAAACTAGTGAGTTCGGCTCCTGACTCTGCTTTTAACCACTGATATTCTGCCTGACCCTATAAAACTGAGGGTCAGACCCTGTACCTTAATGAACTCCCCAAGTCCCCTTCGTCACGGGACTGGAAGCACTGCTTTAGCCCTAAAGTATCTTTCAAGATTCCATGTACTGGGCTTCCCTGGTGGCGCAGTGGTTGAGAGTCCGCCTGCCGATGCAGGGCACATGGGTTCGTGCCCCGGTCCGGGAGGATCCCACATGCCGCGGAGCGGCTGGGCCCGTGGGCCATGGCTGCTGAGCCTGCGCGTCCGGAGCCTATGCTCCACAACGGGGAGAGGCCACAACAGTGAGAGGCCCGCGTAAAGCAAAAAAAAAAAAAAAAAAAAAAAAAAGATTCCATGTACTGTTATGTACCTCAGCTCGATTCTACCTATAAACAAACTGAATAGAATAAAAATAAAGGTATAAATAAAAAAGACACTAGTAAACCTCATCAGTACTGTACCAGCAGAGCGCTCTGGCTGTCCCTGCACACGCCTGCACCTGCATGTGCCTGTGCCGTTGAATGTCACGTGAGTCTTCACGGGAAGTGCCCCCCCCGCGCCCCCCAGCTCTCCCTGTCTGAGTGCTGCCAGCCCCTTTCCTGTCTGGTTTACACAGTCTCCTCTGGAGAGTCTTCCCAGCTCCACCAAGCAGTTATTAGCCTCCCTTCCTCCATCCTCCCCAAACACTCTGCATGTAAGTCAACTGCAGGTGTTCCTCGCCTGAATAATCTCTGGGCTTTGTTTGTGAATCAAGACATAAAACATTGATTACTTACTCAATTCTGGGCTCTGTGGATAAAAAGGGATGGCCCCTATCATCAGCTTAAAATATAATGGGAAACAGTAAGACAAATAAAGGCATGATCACCCCACTCTAAGGTAAGTACCCTAAATAGGATGTACACACGTGGATCCAAATAACGACCACCTGACGTTTCCAGGGGATTGTGAAAGGCTTCAAAGTGAGGGTGATAACTGTTCCTTCGTAGACTCTGGTCTACTTGCAGGTGAGGACTGAGTTCTACGCATGCTGGTGAAAAGCTCAAGGAAAACAATAAAACGAAGATGGCAGGTTCTTGTGGGAAATCCACTGTAACAGAGGACTAGTCTAGTGGTTCTCAAGTTCCCCTCCCGGCCGCTGCCCTGATTCACCCACGGGACGGGACACGCCCCTCACACGAGCTCATCTGCAATCGCTCGCTCACCTTACGTGGATGGGCAAGCCTAGTTAGGGAGCCGGAACCTGCTCTCCATGCCTTAGAGACGTTGCCACTTCAGAGTCCTCTACTGCCTTAATAAAGCACATTTTGGGGGGTTGTTTTTGCTTAAAGGAGGAAAAACAAAAACAAAATCCCTTCATATTCACAACTTTAAAATCTGAAACTATTTCCTAAAGTTTTACATTTCTAAAAGAGGTCAACTTTTCAAGCAATTCAGGAAAGAGACAGACTCGTGAAGCTCCTGATAGACATTTCAAGTAAACTGCACATTGCTCTTATGCTTGCTTCTGGTAAAATGGATATAAAAAATTACAGAACCTTCATCTTTTTATCTAAAATAGGAAGGTGTCCCTAGGCTTTTCAGTCCACATTTAAAATGCATTTTCATAAATAATCTTTTCACAATCTGTAACTCTGTTTTAATTAAATTTCTCACTGTGGAAAACAAGATAATTGAAGCAGTTTAGAGATTACTTAGTTGTCAAAAAAATTACGCCAGTAGTCACTGCAATGGGAAAATTTGCCGTTAGTACAACTCTCATCTGGACCGAAACTCCCAGACTAGGCATACAATTAAAACTTCAGGTGAGCTCTCAGAAGAATGACAAGGCATGTGACGTCCCTGAGTCTTTAAGCAAAGTCTACATTACAGAATTATGTGTACATTTTAAAGATATATTTGGTTTTTCCCTACAGGCTTTCACTGACGTTCCTAGTTGACAAAATTTCAGATGAGTTTATTCTTAGGGCCAACGGAGAAATGGTGATCCCCGCGGAGCTATTTGATAGACAAGGACACTGTTGATGGTGGTAGCTGCATTTTTCTTGAGACAAGTTTCTTTTCCTACAGCTTTAATGAGTCTGATGCTAGAGAACAGGCAGGAAAGGCATGTCTTTGTGTACAAACACAAGGTGTAGATTTCTGCTCCCATTTAAACTGTCTCTTTGACCCTTCACACTTGGGTTAGGTTAGCCAATGGCAGAAGTCCTATGAGGACACACCCTCCAGTAGCTGCAGAAGGACTAGTAAAACCAACTACTAACCAATCATGGGCCTCGTGCTCTAAGTTTCGCATAGGAACCCTCATGTCTGAAGTGATTAAGTAATTTTTCCCATTCATTTGTCAGTTTCTCTGTCCACAAACAGAGTTTTAAATTAGATGAAACTGACTTGCCCAGGAAGCACCGGATCTTGGTTAAGAGCTGGGCTCTGGAGCCAGACTGCTGGGCTGTAAATTCTAGCTCTGCCCCAATCAGCTGTATGACTTCTAGAAAGTATTGATATTTATCTCATGGTGTTTTAAGGATATGACAGATCCACGTAAAGCGCTGAGAAAAGTGCTGGTGAAGAAAAATAAGGGCGTGTGGGTTTCATTAGTTACTGGACGTGTGAGTTGGGAAAAATTAGTTATCCTCTCTAAACGGTCTGGTGATCACGTTTACCTCACAGGGCTGAAGTGAGGATTGAATAAGATGACACAGAAGTGCCCGGCACACTAATATGTTCTATAAAGTAAATACCCAACAAATGGCAGCTGCCTTTTCTTCCATCAACTTCTAAAAGCTGAAGAGTACACTGTTTCTCTGTGGTTACGGAATCAGAAAACTATCAGAAGACTAAAACAGTTAGGAGAATACTGTTCTACGCTTTTGTGATTGTTTCCAAATGAAGCCATCTCCTTCAGATACTGTCCTCCCAAACATATAATAAATTAAAGCAGCAACTTCTGACCTTAAGACTGAAGTTGATGATTTTACAGAGAAGCACCTAGAGAGCTCAGGATCCTCTTCAGTCAGTCAGACAGACCAGATAAGGCCATCAATCTGGAAGAAAGGTCCACAGCTAGGGATGCCTCTGCTACACAGTTACGACTGTGTCTCCAGCTCTGGTTCTTATACTCTTTCCTCACTTATTTTCTCACTTCTTCTAGGTCATAAACACTACACAAGTTAGAACATTGTGAATAAAAGCTTCAGACCCCAGGTTAGGGAACCCGGGATCCAATCTCAGTTCACCCACTTCTCATCCTGCAGGCCACTGGACGGGATGTCCACCCTTGCACAGTGCAGGCTGGGTTATCCCCTGTGTCTGTGGCTTAGTGACCTTCCTTCCTTCCTCCTGTCTGGGAGAAGACACCACCCGGCAGCACTGTGAGGGCTCGGGCAGCAGCGTACGGGGAAGCACGGGGGGAGCACGTGCTCCACTGCACACCACATCCCCCGTGCGGAGGCCCTGATCGGAGGATCTGAAGAGAAAAGCGCCTGGTGCTCCAGCCAGACGTACGTGGCTCTGCTACTTCCTATGGCCCAGCAGGCTCAAGGAGCCTGCACAACCTTCTCGAAAACATGTAAAAGTCCTTCGTGTGACCAGCCATCCCCTGCCTCGCTCAAGTAGGCACTGCCACACCAGATGGGGTGGTTTGAGGACAATTCCCCATTCTCTTCAGTAAACATCATACAGCTGGATAATCAGAGCATTTCAAGTACCTGAGAGAGCTTTCGTATTCTGATGAACTCGTACGACTTCATCTAGAACGCCTCACTGTACGTATGTTTAAAGGTGATTAACCCATCAGCTCAGGCTCAAAAGCTTAGAACGATTACACAATATTAAGATACCAAGGGATATTAGTGAATGGTAAATACCTCCCATGAATCGAAGGCTGATGCAACCATAATTAAATGAGTTAAAAAATAATATGATTAAAATTTCTAAGACAATTCTAGTTTATACATCTTGAAAGGTGAGTTTGCATTTAAAAGAAGATCTCACTTTTAAAATTATTTTTCAAAACTTGTTTCAGAATTCAAAAGATTCAGAGCCACTCACCTTTAGCTTGTTTCTCCCATTAGAATGTCTGCTTTGTTTATTTTGTGACTTTTCTTTCAGTATCAAGATTTCTATTTGATGAAAATACAATTTCTTATTAAAAGAACATGTTTAGGGTGAGTGGAAACTAAGTAAGTTTCAGAAAACAACCAATTATAGAATTTTAAAGTTGGAAAAGAGGTTAGAACAGCATCTGCTCTAACCTGCCGATTTATAGGTAAAGTACCATCACCTACATTTTCCACATGAAGAAACTAAAAAGGTTAAATAGTTTACACAAGAAAAAAGCAGACGTGATACAGACAATAAGGAGGATTAGAAACCAAGTATTTGACATCTCAGAATCCTATCCTCTTTATTAAATTGCCCTGTCTTTCCTATTTATTAGGCCACTAAATGTTTGCTAAAATTGGCTTTAATTTTATTTCACTAAGTATGTTTAACAAGGCACGTGACACACAGAATGACAGAATTAGTTGGCATTAATAAAAGCCGTCCTCCATATGTTTATTTAGTATCTCCAAAATGTCAGGCCCTGTGATAGGCTCTGGGCAAACTAAGATTAAAAAAAAAAAAAAAAAGACATAGTTCCCAGGGGACAAAGACAAGTAAGCAGACACTGAGGCAGGCACCACGTGCACCCAGGGGTGCCTGAGGAGGACCAGGAAGGCTTCACAGCTGAAGAATAAATAGTAAAAAGAATTGGTAGGGATAGAACAAAAAAAGGCATTAGAAGAGAAGCAACGGCACATACACAGATGGCCACACAGTCCTGGTATGTGTAAGGAACTGCAGTACAGGTACTGACTGAAATAAAACGATGATGTGGGGACAGCAGGGGGTTACGAGGCTGAAGAGGGCAGTCAAGAAAGCCTTCAGACACCACTCAGAAGAATCTCAACTTTATCCTCCTAAACTTCTGAACTAGTTCTTACGTTCTGGGGCTGGCAGGGCAGTAGCATCATCAGACTTTACATACCAGAAAGTACACCAGAAGTAATATGAGTAATACATCATTTAAGGGAAGGACCCAGGGTTAGGGCAGGACAACAAGCAAAGGTGGGGACTAAGGAGGCTAAGGCAATCATCTGTCTGTGTGTCTGTCCATCCATCCATCCATCCATCCATCCATGTCTGTCCATCCATCTGAACAACCAGCGTTAGAGGGAAGACAGCAGAAGCAAGAAGAACTACAATCCTGCAGCCTGTGGGAAAAAACCCACATTCACAGAAAGATAGACAAGATGAAAAGGCAGAGGGCTATGTAGCAGATGAAGGAACAAGATAAAACCCCAGAAAAACAACTAAATGAAGTGGAGATAGGCAACCTTCCAGAAAAAGAATTCAGAATAATGATAGTAAAGATGATCCAGGACCTCGGAAAAAGAATGGAGGCAAAGATCAAGAAGATGCAAGAAATGTTTAACAAAGACCTAGAAGAATTACAGAACAAACAAACAGAGATGAACAATACAATAACTGAAATGAAAACTACACCAGAAGGAATCAACAGCAGAATAACTGAGGCAGAAGAACGGATAAGTAACCTGGAAGACAGAATGGTGGAATTCACTACTGCAGAACAGAATAAAGAAAAAAGAATGAAAATAAATGAAGACAGCCTAAGACACCACTAGAACAACATTAAATGCAATAACATTTGCATTATAGGGGTCCCAGAAGGAGAAGAGAGAAAGGACCAGAGAAAATATTTGAAGAGATGATAGTAGAAAACTTCCCTAACGTGGGAAAGGAAATGGCCACCCAAGTCCAGGAAGCGCAGAGAGTCCCATACAGGATAAACCCAAGGAGAAACACGCCGAGACAAAGAGTAATCAAACTGGCAAAAATTAAAGACAAAGAAAAATTATTGAAAGCAGCAAGGGAAAAACGACAAATAACACACAAGGGAACTCCCATAAGGTTAACAGCTGATTTCTCAGCAGAAACTCTACAAGCCAGAAGAGAGTGGCATGATATACTTAAAGTGATGAAAGGGAAGAACCTACAACCAAGACTACTCTACCCGGCAAGGGTCTCATTCAGATTCGATGGAGAAATCAAAAGCTTTACAGACAAGCAAAAGCTAAAAGAATTCAGCACCACAAAACCAGGTCTACAACAAATGCTAAAGGAGCTTCTCTAAGTGGGAAACACAAGAGAAGAAAAGGACCTACAAAAACAAACCCAAAACAATTAAGAAAATGGTCATAGGAACATACATATCGATAATTACCTTAAACGTGAATGGACTAAATGCTCCAACCAAAAGACAAAGGCTTGCGGAATGGATACAAAAACAAGACCCATTTTATGCTGTCTACAAGAGACCCACTTCAGACCTAGGGACACATTCAGACTGAAAGTGAGGAGATGGAAAAAGATATTCCATGCAAATGGAAATCAAAAGAAAGCTGGAGTAACAATACTCATATCAGATAAAATAGACTTTAAAATAAAGAATGTTACAAGAGACAAGGAAGGACACTACATAATGATCAAGGGATCAATCCAAGAAGAAGATATAAAAATTATAAATATATATGCATCCAACATAGGAGTACCTCAATACATAACGCAACTGCTAACAGCTATAAAAGAGGAAATTGACAGTAACACAATAATAGTGGGGGACTTTAACACCTCACTTACACCAATGGAAATATCATCAAAAATGAAAATAAGGAAACAGAAGCTTTAAATGACACAATAGACCAGATAGATTTAATTGATATTTATAGGACATTCCATGCAAAAACAGCAGATTACACTTTCTTCTCAAGTGCGCATGAACATTCTCCAGGACAGATCACATCTTGGGTCACAAATCAAGCCTCAGTAAATTTAAGAAAATCGAAATCATATCAAGCATCTTTTCTGACCACAAGGCTATGAGATGAGAAATGAATTAGAGGGAATAAAACGTAAGAAAGACAAACACATGGAAGCTAAACAATACGTTGCTAAATAACCAAGAGGTCACTGAAGAAATCACAGAGGAAATCAAAAAATACCTAGAGAGAAATGACAATGAAAACACGACAATCCAAAAGCTATGGAATGCAGCAAGAGCAGTTCTAAGAGGGAAGTTTATAGCTATACAAGCCTACCTCAAGAAACAAGAAGAATCTCAAATAAACCATCTAACCTTACACCTAAAGGAACCAGAGAAAGAAGAATAAACAAAACCCAAAGTTAGAAGAAGGAAAGAAATCATAAAGACCAGAGCAGAAATAAATGACATACAAACAAAGAAAACAATAGCAAAGATCAATAAAACTAAAAGCTGGTTCTTTGAGAAGATAAACAAAATTGATAAACCATTAGCCAGACTCATGAAGAAAAAGAGGGAGAGGACTCAAATCAATAAAATTAGAAATGAAAATGGAGAAGTTACAACAGACACCGCAGAAATACAAAGCATCCTAAGAGACTACTACAAGCAACTCTACACCAATAAAATGGACAACCTGGAAGAAATGGACGAATTCTTAGAAAGGTATAACCTTCCAAGACTGAACCAGGAAGAAATAGAAAATATGAACAGACCAATCACAAGTAATGAAATTGCAACTGTGATTAAAAACCTTCCAACAAAAGTCCAGGACCAGGTGGCTTCACAGGTGAATTCTATCTAACATTTAGAGAAGAGCTAACCCCCATCCTTCTCAAACTCTTCCAAAAAAATGCAGAGGAAGGAACACTCCCTCTGCACCATCACCCTGATACCAAAACCAGACAAAGATACCAGAAAAAAAGAAAATTAAAGACCAGGATCACTGATGAACACAGATGCAAAAATCCTCAACAGAATACTAGCAAACAGAATCCAACAACACATTAAAAGGATCATACACCATGATCAAGTGGGATTTATCCCAGGGATGCAAGGATTCTTCAATATACACAAATCAATCGATGTGATACACCATATCAACAAACTGAAGAATAAAAACCATATGACCATCTCAATAGATGCAGAAAAAGCTGTTGACAAAATTCAACACCCATTTATGATAAAAACTCTCCAGAAAGTGGGCACAGAGGAAACCTAGCTCAACATAATAAAGGCCATATATGACAAACCCACAGCAAACATCATTCTCAATGGTGAGAAACTGAAAGCATTTCCTCTAAGATCAGGAACAAGACAAGGATGTCCACTCTCACCACTATTATTCAACATAGTTTTCGAAGTCCTAGCCACGGCAATCAGAGAAGAAAAAGAAATAAAAGGAATACAAATTGGAAAAGAAGAAGTAAAACTATCACTGTTTGCATATGATACTATACATAGAGAATCCTAAAGATGCCACCAGAAAACTACTAGAGCTAATCAATGAATCTGGTAAAGTTGCAGGATACAAAATTAATGCACAGAAATCTCTTGCATTCCTATACACTACTGATGAAAAATCTGAAAGAGAAATTAAGGAAACACTCCCATTTACCACTGCAACAAAAAGAATAAAATATCTAGGAATAAACCTACCTATGGAGACAAAACACCTGTATGTAGAAAACTATAAGACACTGATGAAAGAAATTAAAGATGATACCAACAGATGGAGAGATATACCATGTTCTTGGACTGGAAGAATCAATATTGTGAAAATGACTATACTACCCAAAGCAATCTACAGATTCAATGCAATCCCTATCAAATTACCAATGGCATTTTTTACGCAACTAGAACAAAAAATCTTAAAATTTGTATGTAGACACAAAAGACGCCGAATAGCCGAAGCAGTCTTGAGGGAAAAAAATGGAGCTGGAGGAATCAGACTCCCTGACTTCAGGCTATACTATAAAGGTACAGTAATCAAGATAATATGGTACTGGCACAAAAACAGAAACACAGATCAATGGAACAAGATAGAAAGCCCAGAGATAAACCCATGCACCTATGGTCAACTAATCTATGACAAAGGAGGCAAGGATATACAATGGAGAAAAGACAGTCTCTTCAATAAGTGGTGCTGGGAAAACTGGACAGCCACATGTAAAAGAATGAAATTAGAACACTCCCTAACACCATACACAAAAATAAACTCAAAATGGATTAGAGACCTAAATGTAAGACCGGACACTAGAAAACTCTTAGAGGAAAACATAGGAAGAACACTCTTTGACATAAATCATAGTAAGATCTTTTTTGATCCACCTCCTAGAGTAATGGAAATAAAAACAAAAAATAAACAAATGGGACCTAATGAAACTTCAAAGCTTTTGCACAGCAAAGGAAACCATAAAGAAGACAAAAAGACAACACTCAGAATGGGAGAAAATATTTGCAAACAAATCAACAGACAAAGGATTAATCTCCAAGATATATAAACCGCTCATGCAGCTCAATATGAAAAAAACAAACAACCCAATCCCAAAATGGGCAGAAGACCTAAGCAGATATCTCTCCAAAGAAGACATACAGATGGCCAAGAAGCACATGAAAAGCTGCTCAACATCACTAATTATTAGAGAAATGCAAATGAAAACTACAGTGAGGTATCACCTCACACCAGTCAGAATGGGCATCATCAGAAAATCTACGAACAACAAATGCTGAAGAGGGTGTGGAGAAAAGGGAACCCTCTTGCACTGTTGGTGGGAATGTAAATTGATACGGCCACTATGGAGAACAGTATGGAGGTTCCTTAAAAAACTAAAAATAGAATTACCATATGACCCAGCAATCCCACTACTGGGCATATACCCAGAGAAGACCATAATTCAAAAAGACAGATGAACCCCAATGTTCACTGCAGCACTATTTACAATAGCCAGGTCATGGAAGCAACCTAAATGCCCATCAACAGACGAATGGATAAAGAAGATGTGGTACATATATACAATGGAATATTACTCAGCCATAAAAAGCAACAAAACTGGGTCATTTGTAGAGACATGGGTGGATCTAGAGACTGTCATACAGAGTGAAGTAAGTCAGAAAGAGAAAAACAAGTATCGTATATTAACACATATATGTGGAACCTAGAAAAGTGGTACAGATGAAGAGGTTTGCAGGGCAGAAATGGAGACACAGATGCAGAGAACAAACGTATGGACACCAAGGGGGGAAAGCGGCGGGTGGTGGTGGTGGTGGTGTGCTGAATGGGGAGACTGGGACTGACATGTAGACACTGATGTGTATAAAACGGATGAATAATAAGAACGTGCTGTATAAAAAAATAAATTAAATTAAATTTAAAAATTAAAATAAAAAGAAATAAACAACCAGTGTTTACTGAGGGACTACTATATGTTAGGTGGTAGGAATAGAAGAGTAAACAATGACTTAAAGTTAGCGAGAAGTCAGTCGTGAAAACGATATACAAACAAGTAACTACCAACTGTGGAAAGTGCAGGCACTGTGAGAGGCCATCATCAGAGCACAGGAGTTGGGTGCGGGGAGGTTGGCAAGAATGTTTCCTAAGACGCAGGAGGACAAGCGTCTTCCCTAAAGCAGCTGTGACGTAGATTAACTGGAGATCAAACAGTTATTCATGAAGAAGTGAGCCGTGTTTGCCGTGTGAATGCAGGGAATGACGATGAACGAACGAGATCCTGGGTGCCTGGATTCATGGCGGTGCTGTTCCCTCAACAAGGGCCCTGGGAGGAACAAGATCCCTGCGGGCCACACCACAGCCTGCACGGAGCTGAGGGCCTGTAGGGAGGGACTCAGGAAGGGGCCCTAGAGAGAGCTCCGAGGAGCGGCAGATCTAGTAGTCACTAACACACAAATGTCACGTGAAATGACGGCAATGGACAAGATTTCTCAGAGACAGTAAAATAAAACGACCAGACTGAGTGTTTGGGGAACACGCAGCTACAGTCGTCCCTCGGTATACATGAGCGATTGGTTCCAGGACCCCCTCGGAACCAAAATCCACAGACGCTCAAGTTCCTATATAAACAGAAAATGTAGTTATATCTGCATATAATCTATGCATTCTCCCCTGTACTCTGAATCATCTCCAGATTATTTATAATAACTAATACAGTGTAAATACTATTTAAATAGTTGTAAATACAATGTAAATACTATGTAGACAGTTGCCTGCATGGGGCAAATTCAAGTTTTGCTTCAATTTTGGAACTTTATGGAACTTAAAAAAAATTATTTCCCATTTGTGGTTGGTTGAATCCGCAGATGCCCACCTTGCAGATAATGGAGGGCCGACTGTGCTTCGCTCGTGTTTTCTTTGTATGTGGAGCCTAAAGCAATTTATAAATAATGACTTCGCTTTAGAAATTCCTATGTAAGTTGGGCTCGGCCAGCAAGCATCAAACATGTCCTTCTGCGTAATTGCAACGACATTTTGAGTGTTGAAGTGATCTCATTGAATATATTCTGGGTTACACTAATTATTTGTCAGCTATTTAATTATTTGGACGTAAGTAATGAATCAATGCCATTCTGGGAAAGAGGTGCTTCTTATTCTCGAAGAAGAGATGCGAAGTTACTGTAATTATATCTAATTTTACTAAGTTAAAAGTGGAGAAGGTCCCAGTTTGTACTCAAATGGTTGAAAACACATCCATTATATTTTCTTCCTTTTTGGAAAAAAGCTAATCGTGCTGAATTGCCTTGTATTCTTAGAGTTATCCTCAGAAGACCAGTGCTCATGGAGAGGCGGGGAGCCTATACTATTCAAATGGCTACTGCGTGTTACATGTCCTCTTGTGATAATAACGTTCTCACAGTGGAACAGATTTGCTAACAGATGTTCTTCTCAATGACACATACTCAGGGGATATTCTGTGACAGTGACTCCGATGAAGAACAGTTGGCTCAGATGACATTGTAAATGATCAAGTTATCTTCACCAACTCACCTTGAGAAAAATCAGTCCAATTTCAATAGGCACATTCTGACAAGAAAATACCTTTAAGTTATCAGGCTTTCTTGCTTGGGCTAATAGGGAACATTTTTATAATGGGCATATTATAACTATTTACTAAAAATAATATTAACATATACCATACATTGAGTTTTTTCTCGGGCCTAAAACTGTACTGAAATACCTTCATTTTAGTATACATAATCTGAAGAACACTGAGTATGTTAAGGACTGAAATGTATACTTTCTCAAAAAAGCACCAGTTGTGGCAGGATTTGAAAGAACACGTTTCATCCCCTTTTTCGTTTAAATAAGCAACTGATATGATTTCTTTGCATCTTTTATTCTGGAAATAATGGCCTCAGATACTAAATGTTAAATCAGAGTTAAAATAAGTAAACTGAATTGGTTAGATATAACCAACAAGTTCTATAGAAACAGAAAATGTATTACTACAAACTATTTCAAGGAAATCATTAAAAATTACATTTTTGAGTTCCAAAGGAATGACAAGCCTTTTTTAGAGATATAGATGCTCGGAAATTCTTAAACAGTGAAAGCGCTATTTCTTTTTTTTTTTTTTTGCCCATCAATGTAATAATGCTTTGTTTATTATTATTTTTTAAATCCTAACCCATCCCATTCTTCCTAATGGTTCTCAGTTTCCATTTCCCTACTTAAGGCAGCTTTTAACCAGAGAATTATTAAACTGCAAGGGACCACAGAGGTTACATAATCTCCTGCCATCCTCTGCTGCACTCCTGATAACAGCAGGGTACAGGATCTGCTGCACTTTCCCCAAAGGTGAGGAGACCTTATCACCTCAGCTCGCAGAGCGCTGGTTTCAATCAAGCACGGGCTGTTCAAGATAGAATACAGGCCTTGCATCGTGAATCCTGCATCTGCTCCTGTATCACCCTTGTGACGTGAGGAAAGACACTAACTTCCCACACCTGAAATTCTCACCTGTACAACAGGATCACAATACCTCTCTGAGTGGCTGTGAGAACAACACGACATGACATATAAGAAAGTGCCTCACGGAGAGCAGTTTCTCATTAAATGTTACGTCCTTCTTGAAAGTTCATTCTCATACTGAGATCAGACTTATAATACGTGACTGTTGTTTTCAGGAGCTACACAGAATCGGTCTTACGTCTTTGTAACCTGCAACTGCCCTCTGAGCACAAGAATAAGGAAGGGAAGATCTTTCTTCAAATGCCAACTATCATATTCTTCCCACGGGATGGTTACAGTAACTGACTTAGAAAAGATCAATGGCAACCTTCGTTAGGAAAACTCACCTGGTCTCTGCGCAGGGTTGTCTAGTCCAGTAAACATTTACTAAGTGCTTACAATGTGCCAGAAACTACGCTAGTGGCTAGAGACTAATTACGAGACACAGTGCCTTTCCTGACAAGTCTACAATCTTCTGAGAAACAGACGTGTATACTAAGTGAAGATTGCACTACACAGCGACAGGCTAATAAGTTAGATATAAACCGCTAAGTGACTAAAAACGACAAAGCACACAGGAGGCATTTGGGGTGGGTTCTCCACAGGGGGCAATTTTCAAAAACTCAGTCTTGAGAATATTCATCCATTCAGCAAACATGTACTAAGGACCGACTATGTGCTAGACGTTATACTAGGTGCTGAGAATATAAAGGTGGGTGCGGGGGTGGGGTCGGGGTTCCCTACTCCCATGGAGTTTAGAGTCTAATTTATGATTATTCCAGTCCAATGGAATAGGTATTTTAGCATACTCTAAGAAGACCCGCTTCAACTTTCCCACCTGCCACGTGAATGAGTAACCCTTCTGGGGCGGTCCAGGACCCAGGCTACGCTGGATATTTTGTAGTATACCCACATGATCTAAAATCCTAGAAATAAGCAAAGAAACAAAATAATTTTTGAAAGGTTTTCTTTCCCCTTCCCATGCTGCAAAGCTAAGCGTACAGTGAGAGTAATCTTTAGCATCTCCAACGGTTAAGACCAATGGCAAATTTTAAGCAAGACAGCCGACGTGGCCGTCTGTTATGTGAAGGCAACGCTGTGGTGTGGCAGAATGAGTGCGAGCTGTGCTGGAAACGCAGCCTCAGGGCCAATGCGTGCCTGCAGAGCGCCAGGCGTGAGTGTGGGCTCACGCGATGTAGGCTGCCTGTCTGCTCAGAGCCCTCCAGCCCTCGTCTGCTCGTGACAGGACACATATCCTTCGGCACGGCCACCAGCCCACTAGCCGTGGTAGTGGATGGGAAGGGGTGTTATTAGCTCAACAGAATACTTTGCAAATCGACTGTTTTCATGCCTTTGCCATCACTTATCAATAAAACTCAGAGCTAAACACAGAAAAACCAAGTGCCTTGAATTTCTCTTCCTTTTGCTCCCCTCGACTTTAACTTTTCAAGAATTTTTTTATTTCTATTCATCTAATTTCATTCGAGACTCACCAGGGTATACACACTGAGACAGAGGATGTGTGTGTCTGGTTCACACTGTAGGAATTCAATCGATCTTTGCTGAGTGGAAAGATGAATTAATGTATGGAAAGAAGGCACTAGCTCTTTCTGAGACAGGTGGATTGGTGGATTTAGCCAAAAAAAGCTAAGTACCTTGCCTGACTTGTACCATGTTTATAGCACAGGGGGGCCTAGGATCCAGGTTTCCCACACCCCCTGCCTTGGCGACTACGGTGACACCATCCAGCCACATGTACAGCATCCAAACCTGAGAGAACTCAAGGCAGGCCGAAGTGGAGAAAAGCAGACAGCGGGCCACCTCAAAGGCATTTCACAACGTTTCCTTTCCCTCAGTCTCTGCTACTCTCATAAGACTCAGGTTCTGTGGATGAATTTGGGGCACAACTGCCAGCTTGGTAAGAATACTAGTAAACAGGACCACGTCCAACTGTAAAGAACACAGAGCCGAGACACAGACACAGCCTTCCCCAAGTGAACGGCCAAATGGTGACGCTGTCCACATGGCACTTATTTTCAGAATATAATTCGCTGAGCTCCCAGCGTGCGCTCTGCCAGTGCAAAGGGGTGCAGCTCTCCGTCCCTGCCCCGCCAGCGGCCACAGTCAGGTGGGAGACTGCGGTGGTGCTCCACAGGCCAGCTCTTGCCTCCCATGAGTTCCCCTAGTAGCAGCTGACCCAAGTCTGCAAGGACAGACAGGAAACAGCCAGACGAGAGGAGGAGCACTCGAGGCCGAGGCTGCCACACGAGGAAAGTTCTGGAAGCCTAAGAGGACGCAGCACATTTAGGGAATTATAAGAAGTGCAGTATGACCAGGACAAAGACTCAGCTCCTTCGGTGGCTGCAGATGACACTGACGAAGTTGTCTGTGGCCCAGGGATTACTGCAAGTTCCAGAAACTGTGCAAAGAGGTGCTGAGCTCCTAGCAAGAGACCTCCAGTAAAGGGAGACGTGAAAACCTACTGGTTCTGGCATTTTAGGCCTGTCACTGCTTCCCCCTTCTTTGACAACAGTTCATATACTCTTTCTTTAATACTTTCAATTACTAGTATGAAACATCTATCCAGTACTTATCTTCCTCATTTATGTTAACCAGAAAGTTCCAGTAAGAATCCCAGGGGGGAGGGGTGGGATAGGGAGGGCGGGAGGGAGACGCAAAAGGGAGGGGATATGGGAACATATGTATATGTATAACTGATTAAATTTGTTATAAAGCAAAAAATAAATAAAAAAATAAATAAAAAAAGAAATTAAAGAATCCCAGGGGTTCTGTATTCTTGTTAAAGATTCCGCCCTCCCCACCCCCTGCCGCCCATTTTCCATGGATGTATTTTCTTTCTCTTATGTTAAATAAGTCTATGAACCATATCAAAGAATTATGGAATGATAAATGGAAAAACTGATAATGCATTAATTAAAAAAACTGGGAACTTTTATTTTCTTCACTGAAAAGAATTTCCACTAAGAATCAGTATTCAGCAGCACAGCTTAAGAGGAAACACTTAAGGGTAAACACAGCGTGGTATACACAGGCAACTGCTTTTTAAATGACTGACTCACTCAGAGGTAACCTGGAAAGGACCGTGGACGAATGCTACGCTACATGCCTGGGGGGCCTGCCCGCATGCCTCCTTGATCCTGGTCTTGAACCTCGCCACCACCCAAACTCATCTTCCATATCTGAGGTTTAAGTTATTTGACCGAAGAGGTTATTTCTTTCACATTTTCTGTGCCTCTGGTACCAAGTACTTATTTAGCACTCAAGAAACGTTTGCTAAAGAGCTAAAGCAAGGTGAGGGATACTGGTCACAACACCCGACGCTACGTCTGGGTCACAGATCATCAGAACACCTCCACTTACATATTCTCCATAGGTCTCCTGAGTTGGGGGCGGCGGTGGAGGTCTGTACCCAGTTGGGGGGACGCCTCTTGCTCTGGGAGTGAGAAGTCCTCTTCCTCGACTCACTGGCCCTCGGGTGGAAAGGACTCCCCTGGAAGGCGGCGTCCCTCGCGGGACCCCGACTCCCACTGGCCGGGCCGCGACTCCTCCTCTTCCCCTGCAAGCAAGAGGGTCAAATTAGCAATACTCATGGTATTCTCTAGCATTCCACTGTGCGCATGCATTTATACCTCACAAAAATCAGTGTTCCATAATTCTGTAAAAAGAAATAAGGAAACCATATGCTAAGTGAAAACTAAAAGCAAATGAGAAACAGGTACCTACCTAAAGGAAGGAAATTAAGTCATTTAGGCAGTTAGTCCAGCAACAATAAATACGGTAACATCAAAGAAACCCCAAGAGTCAGTGTCTGTCTGGGACAAAGAATAGGAAACTGACATCTGGGGAGGCTGCATCTACCGAGCACTCCTCCATCACATCCTGCCAGGGTCACGGCCAACCCTCACTCCAACACTGTGACTCGGGCCTTACCTGGCTTGTCTACGGACAAGGAAACAGGGGCCTGAACAGATCTTAAGACTGTCTGAGAACACACAGCTGGCAAACCTGGGACCAAAACATACATCAGATTCCACGAGACAGGGAGTAAAATGAACTTTCCCAAATAGTGTACCTACTACCTAGGGACTGAAAACATCATTCTTAGGTTAAATAAACACATATATTTTCTGAAGTAGAATTCAACATATTCATGTATTTCTAACATAAAATATGGGACTTCCAAGTCAGAGAGGAAGACAGGAGGCAGAAGAGCCCGACATAAGCTAAAACTTGAGGAAGTGTGCAAGTCCCATGAAGAAACGAGGACAGAAGTTGGGCTCCACCAGAAAATAAAGGCACAGCCTGACCCACCTCCTATGGACAAAGTCTTCCAGACAAGGAGAACCAAGCAGATAATGAGGCTGCCTACAGACCGGTTCTCTCTTCTTCTCTTGTTTGATTGGGATAGCAAATACACAGCTGAGAGCTCCAACTCCACAAACAACAGAGAAAATTAACAAAACCAAAAGCTGGTTCTTTGAAAGGATCAATAAAATTAATAAATCTCTAGACAGGCTAAACAAGAAAAAAAATATCATAAATGAAAGAGGGGTCATCACTGCTGACCTCAAGGACATTAAAAGATAAAAAAGGAAGATGATGAACAACTCTAGGCCCACAAATTTGTTAACTCTGATGAACTGGACTAATTCCTTGAAAAATACAAATGACCAAATCTCCTACAAAGAGAATTAAATAATCTGAATAAACCTATGTTTATTAAAGAAATTTAATCAATAATTAATAATCTTCCAAAAAAGAAAGCACCAGACCCAGAGGTTTCACTGGTGAATTCTATCAAATATTAAAGGAAGGAATGATACCAGTTTTCCACTCTCTTCCAGAAAATAAAATCAGAGGAAACATTTCCTAACTCATTCTCTGAGGGTGGTCACTGGACGTGCCTCCTGAAAATTATTTCTACATTACTAGTCAGAGGCTGGGACTGGCCTGGGCCACCGGGGAAGACAGAAGTGACCGGCCTCCACTTGGTCTTGAGCCCTTATGGGGACCTGTCACAGGAGGCACCTCCCAAGATTTTTTTCCTAAGTCCACCTGTGGAAGCCACAACGGGTCAAGGGGCTGGGAGACAGAGAAGCCGAGGAAGGGTGGCAGGGGGCTGAGCAAGGTGGTGTCTGACATCCTGAGGAAGAGACATGTGGTCCAAGGGGAGGTAAAAGGCATTAAAGACATTATACAATGAAACAAACAAGCAAGCAGACCATAAATCAGTATCTCCCATGAACAAAGACGCAAAAATCTTCAAAAACAGCAGCAAACTGAATTTAATAATGTATTAATAAACACGTCACGACCAAATGGGATTTGTGCCAGGTATGAAAGGCTGCTTCAGCGTTAGTGAAAATCCATGTGACCAGCCCACCAAGAAGGCTTACGAAGAATCGTAAGGTCATGTAAAGCAGAAAAGGTGTTTAATGAAATGCAACATCATTCACGATAAAAACTCGGCAAACTAGGAATGGAGGTAAATTTACTCAAGTTAAAAAAGAACATCTACAAAAACCTACAACTAACATCATATTGAACGGTGAGAGACTGAATGCTTTCCCCTTAAGATTGGGAACAAGGTAAGGATGTCCAGCCTTACCACTCCAATTAAAACTGTACTAGAAGTCCTACCTAATTCAGTAGGACAAGAAAAGGAAATAAAACTTTTAAGATGTGGAGGAAGAAACAAAACTTTGTCTGCAGGTGACATTTCCATGTAAGAATTCCCAAAGAATCAACCAGATCAAAACAAAACAAAGCAACCATACGAACAAACAATAAACTAGAACTAATATAAGCACATGAAACAGGTCTTGGAATACAAATAAGTCAACTGCTTTCCTACATAGCTGCAATGAATACCTGAAATTTGAAATTTTGAAATTAGCCACTAAAACAACCAAGATGCCCTTTGTTCAATAGGTGAATAGATAAGCAAGCTGGGGTACATTCATATAATGGAATATGATTCAGCAACAAAAAGCAATGAGCTAATTGTGGTAAGTCACGTGAATAGTATGTTCCCATGATATGTAATAAAAATAGCATTTTACCTCTGTGGTTTTTGTTCCCCAAACCTATAACCCTGGGCTAATCATGAGAAAAATATTAGACAAATCCCAAAGGAGGGACATCTTACAAAAAACCTGACTGGTACTTCTCAAAACTGTCAAAATCCATGACTTTCACCTTTAGGCAACTTGTGTTATCCCTTTTTTGAGCACTGTAAGTTAGATCTTCTTCTTTTTGTTTTCATACTAGGTCATAAAAATCGGTGCAATAAAATTGGTGGCCTAGATAGAGCAAGGACACTGGATTCAGATTGATTTCCTGACTGTACTTACTTACCTCTGCCTTCCAATTAACATTCAAACTAATCAAGAGTCTGAACTTTCCAAGACAGTTTCCTCAATTGTGAAATGGGATACAGAACCCATTTCTTAGTGTTATGGTGAAGGAAAAATGGCAGGACGTAACACGGTATTTAGCCCATTGCCTACTCAATGAATATCAGCCACTTAGATAAATTTCAATCTCTCTGAACTGTACTGATAGGCACTGTAATATCTATAGTCTTACTCACCTTTTTATCTCTGGTATACATCTAGAAAAATCTTCAATGTGATTAGAGTAAAGAGTAGTTACTACTTATGGTACATCTAACTCATCTGTGATATTTCAGTCGATCGGTGTGTATTCAAACTAAATAAGGCTCCTGCTTCTTTATCTAATACCCCATCCCTGCCGTCCAAGGTACTACATCGATCACAAAATATTCAGTATTTCAATAAATTCATGTCTTTTACCATACTGAAAGACATTACTTTATATTTAAGAAGCTCACCATTCTTTCTTATCATCATCGACATTGTGAGGTTATGTGCCCACTGGGTATATGGACTCATACTAAAGAATCCGTTACAGACTTTTAGACAAGTCATTTGACATATGTAGCTCGGGATACTTGTCTACAAAAGACACTTTGAAGATTCGTTTTTAAGAGTCTGAAATCCCATGGGAATGGTGTCAAGCAGCACAGTCCTACTACTGCTGTAAGTGGTCTCTGGTGAGGGGAAGGGACGACGGAGTGACAGGCCAACGTGCAGGTCCCGCTGCACTGCCTAGTGCTCCCTCAGCGCTACAAATCAAGTTCAGGGTAGAGCTGAACAGCAGGGCTGGTAACATGGGATGAGAACAGAAAAGTGTCTGGTGGATGACATTTATAACAACAATCAATGGGGACTTACTTATTTTTTACTTGAAACGTTGATTCAAACTGATGGGATTGGGTGCCACACTGCTCAGAACGGGGATAAGGGAAAAGCAGAAACATAACACATCTGAGTAGAAAGTTTCATAAGCAAAGGGGTGTGACTGTAACGGTTCTTTCTGTTTGCATTTTTCAGCAGGGTGACCTTGGTTTCTGGTTTTGAAACTCAGATGTGAAAATAACTGAGAAAAGTTTTTTCCATGGGAAGAGTGCTTTGGATGATCAATAACTTCTTGTATTGTCACTTAGGAACTAATTATTCAGTTTATGTATTAATAGGAGGTTTTAGGCTATGATGGAAAAGCACGTGACGTGGGTTCCAGCACCCCCACACTCAGTACTCAAATCTAGGCCTGTCACCACTGGGCTGCTGAGCCTTGGGTTTCCCATCTGCAAGTCCAGTTAATAACATCTAGCTCTGGCAGAACAGCTGTGAGGTTTACAACTACATCAAGTGCCTAAGCTAAAACAGGCTGAGCTCAGTAAGTGGTCATTATCATGTGGACTTCCACTTGGACTCTGTCCTGAATACTGTCCTTTTGGCTGCTAACTGAAGGGTGAGGAGAGAGAGAAGACAGAAGGTACAACTCGCATTTGTGCTCATTTCATCCATTCAGCAGCAGCACATTTAGGTACATTTCATACATTTAGCAACAGTGATGCAGTGTGGTATAGAGTAAGAGTATATATACCACATTGTTTGGCTTTTGTCTGTATATTTTATGAGAAGCAAAAGTATATGATAAAACAATGAATTTCGTGGAATTAGCTCAAGCTAGCTCCAGCATTATCAGCTGGGTGACCTTGGGAAATACAGGGGACACTTGGGCCTCAGGAAGAGAAAGGCCTACAGCTGATCACAGAGGGGGTGCCTGCCGGACCTAGTGTCAAGGTCTAGCCGGTCTCACAGTAAGAATAAGCTTTCCCAGAGATCCATCGAGGATCCACACTTGATGCAGCAAAGACCTGAGGGCTAATTTATTTTTCTATAGGATCCCTAAGACATGTGACAACGTTCCTTCACCTCTCTGAAAGCTTAATCACTGAGATACTTTTTTTTTCTTGCCAGAGGCTGACAAGGGAATGAGAAGCTGGACAGAAGGGAGAGGTAAACGCAGCCCATGGTCATAATCCCTCAGAACAAACACAAGAAGCCATCGGGGCGGATGGAGCCCAGAAGTCCTGAATAGAGGGCTCAGGCAGCGCTCTCTCTGACCACCTTTCCAGATCATCTGAAATGCGGGTCTAGGGCCGTGCTTCTCCTCTCACACTTTGTTGTGCACGCACATCACCTGGGGCCTGGTTTCGGGGCAGAGTCTGCATCAGTACACCTAGGCTGGGGACTGAGACTCTGCATTTCAAGTGCTGCTGTGGGGAGCTTGGATCCAGAGGTTAGAGACCTGTTATGAAACCTGTCGGTTATCTCTTTTCTTTATTCTGCGAACCATCCAACCTTCAATGCAATTAAAAAAAAAAAAAAAAGACTGAGTAAGTGTTACGTTATCCTACACTGTACACAGTCTGTAAGAAATCCAATGCAATCTGTTTCTTCTCCAACAAGTTACAAACTGGTTACTAGTAAAACTGCTGACAACGTAAGACAGTGTGAGAGAGTCCACCCTCTTAAAAGTATAAGAAACTTATCGTTTCATCCAGGGACGTATCCCCCTGAAGACAGAGAGCTCGCTCCGCACTCTGAAGCCTGTCACTGTCTTCCAATTCCGATTGTTAGCATGTTTTTACTTTTTTTCCTTATAAACAAAAATAGCAAAAATCTTTATCATTTCTAAGCATCAGCCTTACTTCTGCCTTCAGGAACTATGCAGCACAAGTCTTCTTCCTCTGTGATGACAGTGAAATTGATAATAAAGGAGTTAAGAAGAGATGTGCAATTTGCCCAAGGACTGATCAAATATCTGTGCTACAGGAATTCTATTTTTAGTAAGGGATCACTTTGAGTAATCAGAAAAGGAATCATGCCACAGTCTGGGCTTCAATGAGACATTTAAAAAATTAAGTAGGATATGGATTAATGTGTGCTCAACGTCCTATCTCCATTTTACAGACGAAGAAACTAGGCTTAGCGAGGGAAGTTCCCTGAGACCACGCAGCTAGGAGGGGCTGGGGGTGACTCTGATTTTCCCATAGCCACACCCTAACTCCAGGCAGATGGCCCCATTTTTCCTGCTTTCAAGCCTTTGCCCCTCTGCGTGGGATGACTTCCCTCTGGCACTACCCTGCCTTATGACTTTACCTTCATCCTAAGTGTGTTTGTACCCACGCTCCCCATTCAGGATGATCTATGCTATCGTTTCTGCTTCCGCTTCACTTTTCCTCATATCCCTCGTGCTCTATTTCAACCATTCTGCCGTAACTACTTGTTTCTCTGACTTTCCCCTTAAAAATCCCAGAATGGCAGGACAATGACTTGGTCATCATCTCTGCAACTTCAATTTGTCAGAGAAAGAGCTCAGGAAAATGTGTGACATTAAATGACCTAACACGAGAAACTGACTGATGGCCAGAGAGGAAAAAAATTGATTAAAACCTCTGAAGAGCCAGGCTGGGGAGGGGAGGGGAGGGGAGGAGACGCCCACCGCACAGGAAACACTCACGGGCTCCTTCCACCCTACAGGACTGCAGCCTGTCAGCGGCACTTGCCTGACATTATTCTAGGAAAAGTCAGTTGGCCTGATGGGTATCCAAGCCTTCCTTCAGCCGGCACTGGAGTCAACAGGAGGACCGGGAACCCACACCCGGCTTCAGGCTGCGCTGATGCACCGTAAGCAGGAGAACTGTGCTCAGTAGCTTTTCTCACGTGTCTGTTCCAGGCTGCACTTAAGTTACAAGTTCTTATCAGAAGTTTTCTCGCTGTTTGCCACATCGTTTGCCTCAGTTATTGCCTTCCCAACGCATATTAAGGTGATTTTAAAAGAAAGCACACGTTTTTCTCCTTTTGCCTCCCCTCAATCAAGTCCAGCGTGGCTGCAGTAACACGCACTCGGAGAGCACGTGGACCCAAGGGAGTGAATGCCGAGGGCTGAGGGGCAGAGTCCAGGTCTTACAGCAGGAGAAGCAGAGAAGCTCGTGTCCAAGCAAAGTCCTCTAGTGTCCGCCCGGGGCACGGGGCACGCGTGTGGTCAACCACTGTCAGGGTTTGAAGAGAGGCATGGGCAGTAGACGGAGAGTTGGAAGGAGAGGAGAGGAGAGTGACTGTTCTGACAGGTCAGGTGGTACGAGGTCCTCAGAAGGTAAATCCAGGAGGCAATCATATAGTTTACGTAACACCCCAAATTAATGGGTTTTTAAAATTGGAAATCCCTATCATTTTGGCTAGTAGAAAAAGAAATATATTACCAGTTTCCTATATCCAGCCTTTCCTTAATGATAAAGAGGGACTTTTTAATAGAGATTGGTAGAATAATATAAATCATATCATATGCTGGTGAAATATTTATGGCCCATATATTAACTATTCAACTTTCCCGATAACATTTCTCACATAACCGCGGAGAAGAATGTATCATTTTCTGTCATTAAAACAATCTTTAGCATTTATGATATTATTCATAATCCATTTTAAAAAGAGAATAGGTACCATGTGGAAATCATTGTGGATGAGAAAATGAGAGTGACCGAGTCCCATCTGATCCCCTGGTTTTGGGAAGTCACGTGCTCTGCCCAACAGGCAGAGCAACTGTGGCTACCTAGTATTTATCACAGCAGCTGCTGAGATGCCGGTTTTACAAAGATATGATGTCACTGACATCAGTGGGGCATGACCGAGTGTTAAAACAATAAATGATTAACTTAAGCTGATGGTTCATGCAGTGTCTGGAAGCTGCCGGTGACTGCAGTGGTCCCGTGAAACTGTAAACTCTCCACGGCGGCCCTGTGAGTGCAAGGCAGCACCCCAGCACCCTGGCATACAGTCTGGGACGTGCAATCGTAAGAGCTCACATGGGGTTGCAGTCCAAGAAAAGAAGAGATGAGGGGAAGGCAAACTCTTTAAAGAAACTGTAGCTGAAAAGTTTCCCCATCTGATGAAAGCTGATAAAAGCTGCGTGAATGGGTCGGCTTCATGTCCTAAGTTGAAACAAAACCACCACATTCAGCACCCAATGCTGGTGAATGCGTACTTACTACTTAGAAAGACAGGCTTCATCTGCTTTGTTCACTTTTTCTTCCTGCTCTTTCTGGTAACAAATGCAGGGAGAGAACACTGCCTGCTACTTGGGGAAAGGGCCAGATGGGCCAGACAAGGCCAGTGGAGAAGCAACACAGAACCAGCCAGCTGTTCTGAAGAGGGGAAAGGAAGGGAGCATCCTTGAGGGCTGAGAACTGTCCTGCCCAGACCACCAGGGCGGCAGGCAATACATGTGGTGGAGACCCTACGGAGAAAACCACAGGGCTAAACAGAGAGTTTGCCTGGAGCGGCGTCAGTCCTAATCTTCCCTGATGTGTTCTCCGCTGGGGTCCGTGCGGGGAGTTAGGGAGGTGACGTATGACAGGGCTGCACAGGGCAGAATGGAAGTAAAGAAACTTCCTTATCTCCTAAGTAAAAAAGGAGTAAGTTTAGTCCTCTCATTTGAAACTGAATGAAAAGGTTTTATTAAAATACTTATTTCTCCCTTCTGCAGGATTTAATTTTAGATCCTTTACATCTTTCAGCAAAAAGCTATTTTGAAGTGGTAACAGTGGGGAACATTCATGAAGGTTCCAGTAATGACTTGTTCTGCTATGAAATTCCAAAGTGCTGCTGTCCATGTGACCATTGCCAAAGAGCTAATCCCCTGGCAATCTAGTCACGTGACGACAAGAACTACACTAACAAAAAATGTTGTAAATGGTCAACACCTGATCAGGAGAGTCTAAAGAATTTGCGATTGTACTGTATTCACTCAACAGGTATTTACTGAGTATATGCCAAACATTAGGGACACAAGTGCCTTTAAGGTTTTACATAATACTGAGGAGTAACCAATGAAAAAGTGAACAAGTCAGAAAGGTAAATTCAGTTTGATAAATGCTACCATGTAACCAAGAAGGGTGCTGTGGGCCGGCTTCTGGGTTATGGGGCGGCCACTTCAAACAAGGCAACCAGCAAAGACTTCTCTGACATGGTGCTTGTGTGTGTTGAGAACAGGACGCTGAGGGGCAGGCAGGCAACTGCAGACAGGCCTTCTGAGGAGGAGGAGTGAAGGCAGAGGACAGGGAAAGGAACGAGCTTGGCCTGTTCAAGGAACAGAAAGGAGACCAGTCTGGCTGGAGTGCAGGGTGGAAAAGGTGATCAAAGAAAAATAGATTTAAGGCTTATTTTAGAGCTAAAATCAAAATGACTTACTGAGGGACTGGGTGTAGCAAGGATCTATCTATGACCATCCAGTGGTCCCAGGACTAGAAAGCGCTAGGCTGCAATAAGTACATTTGTCTTTTGTTTTATGACTGTTTTTAGCCATTCAGATGCTGTGAATTCTAAAACCATATTTTCCTCCGCTTTGGCCACTAGAAAGCTCAAAGCATAATCTGAAGACCAATTTTGCCAACCCTACAAAATAACATGTACCTTTTTGTGTATTAATCTTACCCTTAGGATTTTTGTAATTTTCTATCCTAATTATTTTCCATATTAATTGATTTTTCTTCTGGTAGATGGACATTAACTTAGCAAGTTACTATATGTGATCTGATGAGAAAAAGTAGTAAAAATATAAGTCTTTTCATCGTAGTTTGTATTAACTGTGCTGTAATTAAAATATAAGAAAAGTGACAGAATGAAAGTTCTATGGAAAAACTGCAAGGGGAGAATGGGTGGATGAAAAAAAAAAAAAGATTCTGGATAAAAACAGAAGGGAAGGATCAAAGAGAGGGAGAGGCATGGTTTCTGGAACCAGACTGCCTACATTCCAGCCAGGCTCTAAACATGACCAGCTGAGTGACTGGGGCAAGTAACTGACTCCTCTGGCCTCGGTTTCCTCATTTGTGAAATGGTGACTTTAGCAAAACAGTGCCCGCCTCACAGGGCTGTTACGAGGCTTAACCTAGTTAATATCCGTGATGTGCTCGGAAAGCACTCAGTCAGCAGTAGGCACAATGCGAGTGTCTGTTAAAGTGAGTTTCAGTTCGGGATGTAAAGACAAGTAGGACTTAAACAGGTGAGAGGGTTAGAGAGCGGAACCACAGACTTGCAGACACAGGAGCAGTGTGAACAAAGGTTTGGAAGGGCAGATCACACCCTCTAACCCAGTGGCGGTGTCGGGGGGAGGCAGGCGCTAGCAGGAAACATGGCAAAGTAATGAACAAAGACCAACTGGGAGAGAGGTCTTAAGAAAAAATACAGAAGGGCAACTGAATGCCTCTTAGAGGAACATGAATTTCACACTGTAGAAGACAGAGTATTTGAACGATCTGGTGCCATGCAAGCCCACAATCACATGGAGGGAAGAAGGCGGTGCCTGGCTCCTTGGCACGTGGTAGGCGGAAGTGCCCCACGTAAGGTGTTGGATCAGCACGAACCAGCCATTGCTCCACAAGAGAACCACGGGGTCTGAAGTGTGACCTGAACGGTAATTCTATCCCAAAATACCCACTACCAAGGCAATGGAAAAGCTTAAAATGGCAAGCAGGGTATAGGCTGTCATCAAGAGGAATAATTTTTCATCTGGGCAGATGGAGGTATCTCTCCAGATACTACACTCCCTCAAAACAGAAAGTTTCTGCCTTCTTTGTCTATTCATAACATAACACTTTCAACTTAATTGAAAATGAGACAACAAGATTAGAAATTATCTTCAGTAAAAATGGAAGACCTGGTCTAAGGAACAGGGCATCCCCTAAATGATGGCACTGCACGTGCTCTATCATCTATATTCTCTATCCAAGGGATATTCATTCTGTGAATGTTGCCTGATTTAGAGAAAAGGGCCTTTGCAGATGTGACATTAGGTCAAGAATCCTGAGATGGAAACACTATCCTGGATCATCCAGGTGGACTCTAAATACAATCACATGTATCCCTACGTGAGGGAGGCAACTGGAGATTCGAGAAGGCAGCGCTAAGAAGGAGAGAGAGCAGAGTGCGATGGCCTCAAGTCAAGGACGGCCTACAGGCACCAGAAGCTGGGAGGGTCAACAAGGCGATTCCCCCCTACAGCCTCCAGGGGGAGAGCGGTCAGTACCTTGATTTTAGCCCAGTAAAGCTGATTTCTGACATCTAGCCTCCAGAACTATGACCAATTTCTATTGCTTAAAGCCACCAAACTTGTGGTAATTCACTGTAACAGCCACTGGAAACGAATATAGCAAATACATAATTTCCTACGACTGTAAGTAAATTATTTAACAGGAGAAATGGAAATGAGAGAGCTTTACCGTTTACTGAACAGCTACATAAATTATTTCATTAAATCATCAGCAGCAATCCTATTATTATTAGCCTGTTTTTACAGAGAAAACCCCCCTGATACCATGCCCAGATCTGTGTTCCTTCTCCATTGCAATAACACCCGTCTGTAACTGCTCTGACAGCGTGTCGATCAGCACTCAGCAGGGGGCTCACTTTTTATTCCTCCAAGTGAACTTGGATAAATGGAAGAAACCTATTTTAAATTACTTCATGCAAAACTCTACCTGAAAAAATATATATAGTCACCAGTGAAAAAAAGTCTGTGTTACTAATTTCCACTGAGCTCTTCTGGGGGCAAAAATGCAAAAATTAAAAATAATTTTCAATTAAGTTTGAGAGTCACGTCTCAATTTATAGTATGCTTCAATTGACTTATGAATTCATTAACATATTTTTCATGATAAAAGCAGTCATGATTCCGAGACAGAAATAAAAATTCGGTGTGCCCGGACAAGCTTAGGAGTTTCAGATACCACAGAGCATTTACACAGCATAAAAGGACAACAAGCATCGGGACACTCACCTGGTACCTGACACTGTTCAACACTGGAGATGCGGCAATGAACTAGCCTGGTACTGTCTGCGCTCACTGGGGAAACATAAGCTTCCACTATCTCTATTTGTGCATCAAAGCCATGACTTAACATTCAAAGAACTAGGGGATTAATAACGTGAGGGTGATTAAATAAACTTATCTACAGTCATTAGCTAGTAAGTGGTACAGGTTATATTTAAGCCCAGGAATACCTCAGTCCACAGTGAATCCTCGTAATACGATACCATATTGCCTGAATGCATTCCTATAGGCTTTGTACCAATACACTGGTAAAGCCGCTTGCCTGTTAATAAAGGAAACATTAAAACTGTTGCCATGGTACCCTAATCTAACAACAAAAAGGTAAGTCAATTAATCACACCTACCTGGTTATTGCTGGGGTTGGTACACCTCTTGTACGCAAGGTAGGTTTCCCTCGAACAACTGGTACATCTGCATTTTCTGAACCACCATTCAAATATGTTAATTCCTGGAGCTGTGCTTGCCTGATTTCATCGTTATAGTCCTACACAAAAGACAGAAGATAACAAAGAATTTAGGACAAGAAGCAAATAATTTTTGATAGGAAAAAAAAAGGTAAGGAAAATAGTTAAATTCATAAAACAAGACTTGAGTTTGTTGAAATGAAAATTTATCAATAAATTGTTGTAAAAAGAAAAATAACAAACAGTAAACTAGAATTTTCTACAGTCAGCCATATCTCCTTCTGCTGTGCATACTTTCCAAGTGAAATATTTATAATAAAATTAAAATGGCACGTAACTGATATATGGGCATTACTATTTACAACTCAATCAACTAGTAGTTATGGAGAGCCTAGTTTAGCCAGAACTATCTAAAGAAAAAAGAACAAAGTTGGAAGACTGGTATGTTCTCATTTCAAAACTTACTATAAAGCTATAGTAATGGAGAATGTATGGTACTGCCTTAAAAGATAGACGTAAAGATCAATGAAATAGAATTGAGAGCCCGGTTATCAATTATAGTCAATTGATTTTCAAATAGTCTCTAACAAATGGTGCTGTAACAAATGAATATCCACATCAAAAAAATAAGATGGGCCCTTTACTTTTTGCCATACACAAAAATTATATCAAAATAGATCAGAGGCCTAAATGTAAGAGCTAAAACTGTAAAACTCTTGAAAGAAGACATGAAAGTAAATCTTCATGATCCTGTATTACATAATGATTTCTTAGCTAAGATACCAAAAGCACAAATGAAAAAACAGTCAAATTGGACCAAGTCAAAGTTTAAAACTATTGTGCTACAAAAATACCATCAAAAAAGTGAAAATACAGCCCACAAAATAGAAGAAAATATTTTGAAATCCTATTACCTGATAAGCAACTTGTATTCATAATACATGAAGAACTCTTACAACTCAATAATAAAAGGACACATAACCTAATTTTGAAAGGATAAAGGATTTGAATAGGCATTTCTCTTTAAGAAAAATAGAAAGTAAGCCCAAGAAAAGAAGCTCGACATTATTAGTTATTATGGAAATGCAAACAAAAACCACAATGAAATACCACGAACATACCCCCTAGGATAGCAGTAATCAAAGAGATAAGCAATATCAAATGTCGGTAAGATTGCAGAGATATTGAAACCCTTACAGCTTTCTGGTGGCAATGTAAAATGGCCCAGCCACTTCGGAAAACCACGTAGTAGCTCCTCAAAAATGCTGAACAAAGAGTTACCATATGACCTGGCAGATCCAGTCCTAGGTAATACCCGAGAAAAGGAAAACATATATTCATGCAAAAATGTGTGCATGAATGTTCACAGCAGCATTATTCATAATAGCCCCAAAGCAGAAACATCCCCAAAGTCCTCAACTGATGAGTGGACATATAAAATGTGGTATATCGTAAAATGGAATATTATTCAGCAATAAAAAGCGACTTGAATGAACCTTGATAACAGTATGTTAAGTGAAAGAAGTCAGGGCAAAAGACTACACATACTGTACGTGTTTTATACAAAATGTCAAAAAACCCCAGGGAAATCTAGAGAGAGAAATTAGTGGCTATGTAAGACAGAGGAGTGTGAGAAGGTAGGGGAGCCAGATGGGAGGGACTGCTAATGGGTATGGAGCTCCTTTGAGGGATGATAAAAATCTAAACCAGTTTGTAGTCACGGTTACAAAACTGTGAATATACAATAATCCAATGAACTGTATACCTTATGGGTAAACTGTATGGTATTTGAATTCCATCTCCATAAAAGCTGCGTAAAAAGAGCAAAAACTAATTAGTGGTTGCCGAAAGTGGGAGAAGAATGGGGAGTGACGGCTGTTGGTTACAAGGTTCATTTTGGGAGGTAATACAAATGGCCCAGCATAGATTAGGGGGACAGTTGCAGAACTCTGTGAATATACTAAAAGGCACTGAACTGTATACTTTATATGAGTGAATTTTATACCGTGTGATTTATATCTCAATAAAGGTATTAAAAGGAAAAAACAACACACTGGAGGCAGAAACACCAGATGGAAGCACTTAAGTAATCCCAGTATGTGGTAAAGATGGCCTGGAGTAGGGAAGTGGCGGGAAGGATGGTGAAAGGTAGATACGGAGTTACTTATAATGTCTAATTTTATTAGAAATGGTAAAATATTGGATATGGGGGTATATGAGCAAAGTCAAGAAGTCTGACTGGTTTCTGGAAGATAAGGAGAGTAACAAAGTGACACCATGATTTAACAATTTTGTACAGGTCGAGTCTGCAATGGTCTATAGCACACAAAAACTGAGCTTTTCTAGAGCAATCAGACATAGGAACTGGAAATTCAGAAGTTAAAGATATGGATACAGAAGTGGGAAGGGGGGCCCCACACATTACAGAGAAGGGTGTGTCATCACGGCTGGCCCTGGGCAGGCTCCCAGCAGATAACCCTGAATCCGTGGTGGGTTCTGCCTACTAAGAGTATGCTCCTTACCATTTTACTAAAAATGTGTGATTAATAAATTATTTGTAAAGCACATTCTAAATAAAACGTGCTACCTAAATGCTAAATATTGGCCCTGTTGAAAAGTGTTAGGAGGCACGACACAAAATTGTATGTGGTTAAAACTGATTCATGGGAAAAGAAGATAACTGAGGACTTATTCAAAAATACAATTAAAAATTTAAAAAGAAAAATAAAAAAAAAGAAAAGCATTGCTCTAAGTAAAGTTAGGTGATTTACAATGGTGCCATGAAAACTACAATTAAAGCCTATTTTAAACATCATCTGTGTAAAAGTACAGTACAGCAGATAGTATAATTAGGAGGGGAAAAAAACCCCAAAAAACAAAAAAACGGAATCTGAGTCAATCACCTCTGAGGTTAAGCCTGAATTTACCCAATGAGGCTGACCAGCTATGTGATTTTAGACAACTTCTTTAAATGTGAGGTAACTGTTTCTTCTGATGTCAGATAGACACTATTGACATACACACTGTAGTTACAATTTTATTGGTCTTTGAAATAATGTTTTTAGATCAGTAGGGAAACCAAATCACATATGGTAGCTTACAGACTAAATCATTTTTACAATTTTACATTTTAAACTAGTCATTAGTAAATTATCAGTTCAACTCCCCATCTGAAAAGTGAAACTACTGTAACATTAACACCAACATTGTCACCAATTATGAAGAGTAGAAAATTGATTAGAACTCTAATTAAATATGTGTAAATGGGACTTCTCTAGCCAGTAAGTTTAGGATCTATCTAAATGTGTTAGTCTGGAGAATAGGAAAAAAGTCTTAAAATAAAATCATTAAAAGTAATTTATTAGGGCTTCCCTGGTGGCGCAGTGGTTGGGGGTCTGCCTGTCGATGCGGGGGACGCGGGTTTGTGTCCCGGTCCGGGGGGATCCCATGTGCCGCGGAGCGGCTGGGCCCGTGGGCCATGGCCATTGGGCCTGCGCGTCCGGAGCCTGTGCTCCGCGGCGGGAGGGGCCGCGGCAGTGAGAGGCCCGCGTACAGCAAAAAAAAAAAAAAAAGTAATTTATTAAAAACCCAGTGGGTTCTCTATCTAGCCAGAGATGTACTCTTCAGACATATTTGCCCAAATATGCTAATATTTATGTCCAAGGTTAATCCTGGGATCACTGTTTGAATTATCATCTGTAAGAAGTAAGTGTCCATTATTTGAAGACTAATTAAATAAATTCTGGAACACGCATATAATGAAATATTATGCAGACATTAAAAAGAATGAAATGAAACTTTACATATGCTCATACGGACAGAGATCCAAAACAACCTAAGTCAATAAAAAAAAAAAATGAAAGGCTATGAGAGAGCACAGGACTTTCAGGATAACTAAGCAAGGAGCTCAACAAAGCCTTTCCATAAAAAGCAACAATAAAAGCTGACCAAACAGTTAAAAACAACCACTTCAGGACTCTGGAAAGAAGAGTGGGAGTCTGTGGCAATCTTGTCTGGGAGTGCTCCCACCCCCTCCTCCCCAGCCCAGATGATGCATAAGTTCCACTAGGATGGGGAAAGCCGTGAAAACCAGTGAAGGATGTTCACGTAATTTTGAAGAAAGGAGACCAAAACAATTTTGAAAAAGAAGAACAAAGTTGCAGAACTTACACAACCTGGACTTCAAAATTTGCTATAAGGCTGAAGTAATTAAGAGTATGGTACTGGCGTAAGGACAGGTATATCAATCAATGGAACAGAACGGAGAATTCTGAAATAAATTCATACGTTTATATTCAGTTAATCTTCAACAATAGTGCCAAGGCAATTCAATAGGGACAGAATTGTCTTTTTAACATATGGTGCTGGGACAACTGGATATCTACATAGAAAAAGATATATTTAGATCCTAATCTAACACATACACAAAAAGTAACTTCAAGTGGATCATAGAGTTCAGTGCAAGAGCTAATACCATAAAACATTAAGAAGAAAACACAGCAGAAATTCTTTGCGACCTTGGGTCAGGCAGAGAGTTTTCTGGCCAGCTCAGACTCAAGGTGAAAGAAGTTGGAGCCTACCTCTTGGTGGAAGAGTGTGAAGTGATGGGGTGGGAGGGCGGCTGTTGCTACCTTTGGAGAACAGAGTCTGCCCTACTTGGCTAAGCCGGCACTCCCTCGTCCATGCTGAATGACCACAAGGACATTAAACCTCTCTTTGGTCTTGTCCGAGTTACAATTTTAAAGTCATTTTTATAAATATCTGATTCTTACCTGTCTCTCCCATTATATAAACTCCATAAGGGCAGGGGCCATGTCTTTTCTTAGTGCACATGTGTCTATCAAATAGAGGGCACTCAAAAACTCTGTTTTTAAACTAAATGAATAATAGGATCATCACACTGGCTTGAGGGAACTAATGAAAACTCTGTTAAGCTCGCAAATTAAAACACTTAATATAGTCTTACGCCCTGGCTCTTCCAAGACAATCATGATTTAAGACGTCCTTTCCCTATACATATGACAGTCTTCCTCACAGGTAACATCATCATGACACATGCTACAGCAGGTAAGTCAATCTACTACACCACTGGGAATCGCTGAACAGTCTTATCCCAGACAGCTGTTTGGCAGATGCGACAGTTTCTCTGAAACAAACTGTCTGAAGAGCCAACGTGTTCAAGTTTGTTTTTTAAATCTAGAACATGCAAATTATACAAAAGACCGAAATTAACTTTTGTAATGGAAATAGGGACATATTCTCTTTAAATTATCACATTCTCAGCAATGTCGGGGTGTCTGAAAAGGATTAAAAAAGACCATCAACTGTTAACAAAACATAAACCCCCGCACAGTGCCTTCCTCTCTGTGCCCGCTGCTCCGTCACCTTCACGCATTCCTCACGCTGCACAGAAACCACATGCTTCCGCTCCCCTAAACCACACAAGCCTCCTGCGGGGCTGCGCTTACTCAGGCGACACACCAACACCGAGCACAGCGCTCGGCACGTGGACCGCACCAACGAGCTCGCGCTCGAGAGCAACGAATTTGTGAGGTGACTGAGTGTCACAGCAAGGCTCAGGGCCTGAGACCCCAAAGGCACACCAGTGACTGTGCTCTTCAACTTTCTTGCAGTATTACCTAATCTCTTTAGAAATCCCTGGCCTCACAGGTAAAGAAGGAATGATGCCAAGTAATTCACAGGGACACTGTAACAGACAAAGCGCTATGCAAATAACAATCACTGATAAGAACTGTCAAGGATTAAAACAAAGGGAGGACTTTAAAGTACAAATTAACTATCAAGAAAAACTGTACTAACAGGAATGAGGAACTTTTTGATTTCCTCCAGAGCATGTCCCATCCGGGCATAGGCTTCTGCTGGCGGGGCAAACACTTCAATCAGAACATGGAGATCATCATTGAGGTGGAAGTACTTTGCTTCTCCACTTTTCCTCAACTCTTCTTCCTGAAAAAAGAAAAATCATGTTTAAAAGGGTGTCACTGTAAGAAAAGAAAAAGAAAATAAAAACTACCCAAGCTTATCTGGCACGTGGTTATCCCAAAAGGTTCACCCAACAGCAAACATCACCTAAGGAAGAAAGTTTAAAACATAAATCTGATCTTGCTGTCCCCAGGCCTTTATGGAAACCCCAAAGGCTTCCTGCTGCTGTGGGAGGTGTCTCAAGAACTGCCTCTGGCCCAGGAGTCCTGAGGCCATCTCCCCAAGGCCATGGGCTCCGCAGACTCCCCGGCCCAACCCCTCCAGGCGCTCCAGAGAACCGCTTTGTGTTCCTCAGACTGGCCAAGCAACCAAGCTCACTTCTGCACTGGCTACCCTGTGTGCCCCTGAGCTGTCACAAAGCATTTACCACTATCTAAAATGCCTTACTTTTTGCTCGTCCATTTTCTAATTTTTCTCACTTAAGGTGATCACCATGGAGCAGAACCCATGATTGTCTTGTCTGGTGCTGCATGCTCCTTGTCTAGAAAAGTGCTTGGTAGACAGTAGATGCTCAACAAATATTTTTGAATGAATAGGTAAATACTATTTATTCATTTCTATGTTCATTTGCTCATTCATACAAAAAACATTTCTACATGCCAGGTACTATATCGATACAGAATAAAACAATGAATAGAATAAATGAAAATTTTTGTTATAGGATTTTATATGGTTATGAGAAACGTTTAAAAAAATTTTGGTGGATATAATGAAATTCAGGGGGCAAAAAACCGCAGATCATTAAGGGACCACTAACTTTGCTCCATTATCTTTTTCTAACAAGCCTTTGTTAGAGTAGCAATTACAGAATCTGATTCTTTGTCTTTCTCAAATAGTCTTTGTTCTCAACATTAAAATCAGACAGAGAGATTAAGATGAGTAGGAACCTATACCTAGAGTGACTTCTAAAAGGAAGGAAACCTTCCAGCCTCTCCAAGAAACCCACCCCGTAAGAGAGAGAACCCAGGGATTCCTGGCAATAGCACCTGTTGATTCCAAAATTAGCCAAGAGGACAAGGAGGCACACACACCCTTGACTTCACCCCTTAAGGCTTCAACTTTTGTTACTTAATTAATCTGAATTTTTACAAAGAAAAGACAGATCAAAATATAGAGCATGAAAAGGGCAGGGGATTTAGAGTTAGATAAACCTGAATTTTAGCCATGGTGGTCACCAGCTGTGTGTGTGAGTTTGAACAGATTATATGTAATCCAACACTTAGTTTGCAAAATCAATTTGATGTTAACATATGTATATTAATGTAGGTCCACTGAGAAGACTAAAAAGGCAGCTTGTGTAAAGGCCTGGCCCAGGAGACAGTATATATAGTGCCCAGGATACTGCCTTCTACGTGGCAGGCACTCAGTAAATGCTAGTCTCCTTCACATTTATGGAAAGTGGGCCAGAAACTGAAAGAAAAGAAGAAAAATATATTTGAAGGGAGAGCAAACATAAACTACCATAATATCCTACGCATTTCCTTCAAAATTTGTCAAGTATGAAAAGGACTATCGGGGCTTCCCTGGTGGCGCAGTGGTTAAGAATCCGCCTGCTGATGCAGGGGACACGGGTTTGAGCCCTGGTCCGGGAAGATCCCACATGCCGCGGGGCAACTAAGCCTGTGTGCCACAACTACTGAGCCTGCGCTCTAGAGCCCGTGAGCCACAACTACTGAAGCCCGTGCGCCACAACTACTGAAGCCCGCATGCCTAGAGCCCGTGCTCCGCAGTAAGAGAAGCCACCGCAATGAGAAGCCTGCACACCGCAACGAAGAGTAGCCCCCGCTCGCCACAACTAGAGAAAGCCCACGCGCAGCAACAAAGACCCAACGCAGCCAAAAATAAATAAATTTAAAAAAAAAGAAAATGACTATTCTTTCATGCCAACGGTGGACTAGTTCTTGTTCTAATCAGAACATTTTCAATCATTTGATCTGACTCTGCCTTTCACAGCTGAAGTTTTAGAAACTGGATTCTATGCACAGTAGTTCGAACTACTGAAATGAACATTTCTTATCTTTTTCTAATATACACCAAACTAATGCTTTTGATGAGAGATCATAATTGTTGATTCATAGGCGAACATTCTCCTTTGCTATGACAAACCTAAGCTGGAACAGGAAGGCCTTGTTACCATGACCACAGCTGTCATGCAGCTCCACAGACGGAGCAGTGTTGACTGGGTTACGTCTTGGGTTAATGACGAGAGGCAATGCAGTGGTCGGGGAAGAACACAGACTGTGTTTGAAGTGCTGCTTTCAAACCCCACATCCAACAACTGGTCACATTACTTTATCCTCATCTTGAAGAGGTGATTTTAAAATGGATAATAATAGTGTAGTACCTACTGCTCAAAGGGTTGTTGTAGTAATAAAGGAGTGATTATAACAGTCATTATTAGTAATAAAGGAGTTATTAGTAATAAAGGAATTGTAGTAATTTGGAAGACACAAGACGTCTTTAGAATTATGCCTACCACGTAATAAGCACTCAATGATAAATACAGTAATGATAACTATTATTACCTAACAACAGTATTAATTATTCTATTATTCTATAACATAGATGAGGTGGGCAAAACGTCTAGCATGTTTGCACAAACTGAAGGCTCCACAGACCGTAGCATTATGGTGATTATTATGCTACACAACCACCTGATACATGTCAGTAATGACCCCTATAATATCATCAGTGCAGCAAATACAAAAAGAAAATGAATTACGTTCACATTAGAATTTAAATGGTGAACACCTTGAATATCTAAAAGGATGAGATTTTAATACTATGGAATGGAAATCTCTTTAGAAATAAACACTGTTGACTGAGAATTTTCTGTAGACTAAAAATTAGTAAAAAGGATCAACTGAAATCAGTATTCAAGAGTTCAGGCAGTGAGCATCTGATTACGATACAGCAGATGGGACACCTGTCTACTTAAATTATCACCTGTGGTTACTGTCAGTGAAATGCTTTTGAAGGTGTAACTGATGGACCACCTGGCACAGTATGACGGGTGAGAAGGAGACATGGTGGGCCGGGTGGGGTGAAAGGGGCTGTTTCTACTGTATTGAAGAACTTGAAGAAGGAAATGACAGACTCAGCACTTGGCATTATCAGTTCAAGGCCCAAAGAGCCAGAAGTATCCCAGAAGGTTTTACTGCTTATGGCCACAGGCCGATGGAGTCAACAGACCAAGCAGAGCTCAGGCGTGTGCTAACGACCAGCACGTTGCCTGGTCATCGCTATGGGAGACTTAGGACGGTGTCCAGAGGACAGTGAAAATCTGAGAGCTGGACTGGCAACATTTGGAAAGATTCAAATAACTCCTGAGTATACGAACGCTGAAGTCCCACTGAGCCTTCCACGCTGGCAGAAGCCTGCCTCGAACGGCCAAGGTAGTTCCCTGAAAGGAGATGACAATTCTCATGCTTTACCACTGCTACCCTTTATCACCTCCTGGCCTGAGATCAGATCCCTGCTTGCCCCAGGGATGCAGAGAACAAAAGAGCTAGGCTAAATCTAGAGGAGAAGGCTGAGTGAGTACAGAAACTGTGACGTCTCCTGGTGTGTATGCACTGGACACTTCCTCCCAGTCTTCCCAATAAGGAATGATTGCACACTGAGATGAAGAAATACTCACGCAGTTTGAGATTCACAGGCTTGGCTCTAAGCAAATGCTGCCCCACTGAAGGCCACTGATGGAAGTGGGGTTTAAGGGGTCAAGAGGTGAAGGACTTCTGCTCCTAGGCCCTTGACAGCGGGCCCAATGGACTATGCTACTTACTCGGTTTCTAGGTGTCCTGATGGGATGTAAATGATCAGCCACTTGCAGAATCCCCCTATTGACTTGCTGACCCATGTGGTCAAGGACACAGAAATGAGAGGATGAGTGAAGGGGTGGTAAGTGGTCTGGGAAGAGGCCCGAGTGTGTAAGAACAGGGAGCCCCGTGTGGGGCAGAGCCCACACTCGTGACCAGGCAGCCAAGGGGACCCACTGCAGCAGAGGTCAAAGCGCCTCATTCCCCAGCCGCCTCACTGCCACTCAGAGGACTCATGAACAAAGTACCTATGGTGACAGGGAAAGAGGTCTTGTTTTGTTTGTTTGTTTGTTTTAATTTTTAGTGGGGTACAGTTGCTTCACAATGTTGTGTTAGTTTCTGCTGTACAGCAAAGTGAATCAGTTATATGTATACATATATCCACTCTTTTTTTGGTTTCCTTTCCATTCATTAGGTCACCACAGAGCACTGAGTAGAGTTCCCTGTGCTATACAGTAGGTTCTCATTAGTTACCTATTTTATATGTAGTAGAGTGTATACGTCAATCCCAATCTCCCAGTTCATCCCACCCTCACAGGGACAGCGGTTATGCGTTACTCCACCACACGGATTCCCCTCAAAAAGGATTCCAGGACTGCCACTGCTGACTGTCTTATACGCCAGCAGCAGAGACCCACCAGCCCTTAAAATGGCAACATGATCTGGGAGGACCACGCAGCCCTGCTAGCAAGCTGATGCTATTTAGGATTCCTTTCATTAAACGCACAGCCAGGCACTTGCTATTTTTGGACACATAATCTGGCTAAAGACTTGCCTTCCCTGCTTCCTTTCTACCTGTAAAAGGATCTTTGGGGGCCCTGATCACTGCCGCCATAGCACAAAATGTTGCTTCTCACCAAGGAACTCCCTTAGTAACAAACAAGAGCAGCACAGAGTCTATGGGCTTCACTGGTCATATCATGGACCTCATTACCAGATGGCCTTCCTGAAAACTTCATTAAGATAGCAGCAAGGATGGGATACTTTCCAACAAGATACAGATAATTTCTGACCAACTGACCAATACATAGTTCCACTTGCTCCTACTGCCAGAATAGATGAGTCAGGGAATCAGAGTAACATCATTTGAGACAGTGATGTTTAGTGAGCAGTCAACCTAACCTGGCCATGCATTAGAATCTTTTAAACACCTACTGGAAATTCATTTTGAGGTTTCACCCTAAACAGGTTGGTGCATGGGACTCACTCACTCACTCTCTCTCTATACACACACACACACACACACACATACATACATACATATATATATATATATATATATATATATATATATATATTTTTTTTTTTTTTTTTTTTTTTCTTTTTGGGCCACACTGCGCAGCATGCGGGATCTTAGTTCCCCGACCAGGGATCGAACCCATGCCCCCTGCAGTGGAAGCGCAGAATCTTAACCACTGGACCGCCAGGGAAGTCCAGGATTCTATATTTTTAAACAGCATCCCATATGAGTCTGACATATAGCCATGTTTTAGTCAAATAATATAATGAACTTCCCTGATTAACCCAATAATATATTTAGTTTCTCTGAATCTCACTTTTCTTACATAAACTAAGGAAAATATTATGTATCTGTCATCATTTTTCCAAGGATAACATGGAGTAATGCATGTAAAATGTCTCACAGAGTGCCTGACTCACAGTGGCTGTTCAATAAACGAATGGTGACCTTTTTTTTAAATTATAAAAGCTATTGTTAAATGGACTTTTTTGTGAGGAGGCTGGATTTTGTCTAAATAACTTTTTTGTCTGACACAATCATTTCATGGAAAGTGATCACTCAATGTGGATTTTGTTCTCTGTAATATAAATCTTTTAATAATGAGAACAACGAAGTAATCATAGAACAACATAAGCGACAGCACACTATGAAATGTGAAAATTCCTTTCAGAATTGGTATATTTAAGAAAGTGATCAATAAAAATAACTCAGTAATTTTAGCTTATTTAGAAGAGGAGGCAGTTATGTAAATAAATGCACGAAGAACAACTATGTGTTAGAATAGGAAGTAATTAATAAAACATTAACAATCAATTTTAACTTGGTAAAATGCATAGGATATCAAAAGAAAGGCAAAAAGAGCAAATAAAAGCATATACTTTATAAAGTCAACAATATGAAACACAGGCGTAGAAAAAAAGACCTGAAAGTACTAATCTAAAATGCAAACAGTGATGGTGAGACTATAGATAACTTTTATTTCTCTTCATGATAATTTCAATACCACTGTACTTTCTAGAAGGTATTGCTTCTAGAATCAAAAGCACAGGTGCTACAATTTCACTCTATAAATAAAAATAATAGTTATAGATTTTGGTTTAAGATACTGTATATTCTGAAACTGGCCACAGTGACTGAATTTTCTAAATAGTATCACAAATGTATCACTATATATAGCATTTTCACATAATTTCATTTGAGGTCCTAGTTAGCTTTTATATCATATATACTAATACCATGGATGATCTAAAAGTACATTATATAACTTGACTAAAAAAGTAGCCATTGTTTATAATAAGTATTACCTTTGCCTTGTCTCTCATGGAGCCTTTTCCAAGGATGGACATTTTTGTCAAGGTTTCTTCTTGTAAGCGCTTCAGAGAATTGCCACGTGGCCCCAAAAGTTTTCCCACAAAGTTGAACTAGGAGAAACAAAACAACAAATTTGTAACATTCATATCTGAGGAAAATAATTTATTTCTTGAATTTTAGGAAACACTGCAGTCAGTATGCTACACATCATTGACTAGTGACAAGTATTTAAGTTCCTGCTACATGCGTCACCCTATGTTTCTCACAAACCACATAAAACAGGGCTAAAACAAACAAACAAACAAACAAAGATGTATTTCTTTCTACCAAATCACTTCAGTGATGGCTGTATTTTACAAATTGTATCAATAAATGAAGATAATTCCCAGAATTCCTTAGTTGCCATCCTGACAATTTCAGCACACATTCAGTATCAACCACGAACAGTGCTGGAACTAGACTGTTGGTAAGGAAAAACAACACCAAGTGTCCTATAATGTGCACTAAACTGGTCACCATGGAGTGTCTGGGTTCTTCTACCTGGTCAGCACTTAAGCCTCGGTTAATCAAACACTGAGTGCACTGGCCTAGATGAGTGCTATGCCTTCAGTGGCTGACCAAAGCTTTATGACAAAATCCACCTATCTATTTAGCCTGGATGCGGAGGGTTCTTTATTCAGCATGCAGAGTAGCAGTGAATTAATTAAGGGTACTATGGACTCTGAGGATAGACTGCCATGGTTGTAAAACCTGGCTTTTCCATTTTCCTGCTGAGTGACCCTGGGCTCGGGGTCACTAGACATTGGTTTCCTCATCTGTAAAGTGGGAATGATGAACGGCAACAGGACCTCCCCTTGCAGGGTATTTTGAGGATTAACTGGGTCAACACAATCAAATCATTTAGAACAATGCTTAGCACATTAATAGAGAATAAATACATACAACTGAATGAAATAATTATTGACAGGAATTTCACACAACTTCTAAAAGCCTTCCAATAATTATGAATTCTTCTTGCTTCCAAATAGAAAGTCAGCCCTAGTTACCACGAGAGAAACTGTTCTCTTTGGCAGGATTCTTGATCACAAACTCATGTAGGTGCTGCTGTGATACCAGCCACCTTCCATGAGCCATGCCACTGCTGTGCTGTTGCTATTTTTAAGAGAAAATCGTTCATCATGTCTCTAACTATGGTAATTAAAGTAATTTTCCTGAAATATGTACTTTTAAAAAATCAAAATGGTATTTTTTCCTTGCCCACTTTTAATTTTATCGGTCTTCAACAAAAACTAAATGATCTATCTTTAACCTTTACATGTCATCTTTTTTTTGCTTTTTTAAATTTAATTTTAAGTAAATTACTTTAAAAATATAGAAGTGAGGTCTACAGAGTTTAAAATATCAAATAACACTACAAGGTGGGAGGGGGGAATCAATGTCTCAACCCACCTTCCCTCATTCTTGTTCCCTGTTTTCTCTGCTTTATCTTTCTGGAAATCCTACTATTGGATATTGGGCCTCCTGAGTTGGATCTCTAAGTTTCTCTGATTTTTCCTCTCTCCTTCACCTCTCTCTGTCTTACTTTCTGGGGGATTTAATTACGTTTCATACGTATCTACTGATTCTCTCATTTCTGCCACCACATGTTTCACTACTAACAGCATTTTCTTATATCTGTCCCTTCCTTATGGCACTTTGGAGACATTTCATGGAAGTGATACAAATTCTTATCCTCCTGAGGCGTCAGTGGCGGTAGCTGTCCCCTCCCGGACGCCACAGAGCTCACAGAGCCTGCTTCTTCCCACAGATCCCCCTTACCTTCCACGTTCTGAGACTCTGTTTCTTGCTACACTATGGCCTTTCGTCACGTGACTGGTAATCCTCTGCTATTTGTTTCTAAAAATTTTAAACTGAGGCTCTAACAGGCTAACTGGATGTTCTGCTTTCATACATGCAATCTGACAACTGGACATAACAATTCACTGCAACACGGCAGCCCAGTTTTCTCACCCAAAGCTACTCAAATATCAATATCTGTATTTCTTTTTCCTTGGGCTAGGCATTTCCCTGAATAGGAATTCCCCAACTTCCTAGGAGGAGGTATATAAGCCTGGCTGCCAGAATACGAAGAATCCCGTTATGAAGCACACACACCTCTATTTAAAGGAAATAATTCCCACATTTTCAGTGTGGCATCTCACTGCAGCCCTCAGCTGTATCCATCTGGGTCTCAGAACCTAAAGTTTCTCTTATTCAAACTCTTCAGGAAATCTCTCGTCTGTTGCTAGGTTCAGAAGGGCAGACGCCTGGGTTTCTCAGCTGGGGAGAGGATCCAGGGGTCTAACTACTTCCATGCACACTTTACACCAAGTTCCCTCTTGTCAGTTCCACCCCATAAATTCACACGCAGCTAACTGGTATCTACAATTCCCAAGTCTTCTCGAGGTTTTCCCACACTGACAGGCACGTTTCTGGTTGGCTTTCTCTTGCCCTGCAAGCTCAGGATTCTGCTTTCTCTGGTCTTTACCAGAGAAAGTCATTACCATTTATCCATGTATTTTGCAGCCACCAAATTTTTTTTTCTTTTTTTCAAACATCTTTATTGGAGTATAATTGCTTTACAATGGTGTGTTAGTTTCTGCTGTATCACAAAGTGAATCAGCTATACATATACATATGTTCCCATATCTCTTCCCTCTTGCGTCTCTCTCCCTCCTACCCTCCCTATCCCACCCCTCTAGGTGGTCACAAAGCACCGAGCTGATCTCCCTGTGCCATGCGGCTGCTTCCCACTAGCTATCTATTTTACGTTTGGTAGTGTATATATGTCCATGCCACTTTCTCACTTCATCCCAGCTTACCCTTCCCCTGCCACCGTGTCCTCAAGTCCATTTTCTACGTCTGCGTCTTTATTCCTGTCCTGCCCCTAGGTTCTTCAGAACCTTTTTTGTTTGTTTTTTAGATTCCATATATATGTGTTAGCATACGGTATTTGTCTTTCTCTTTCTGACTTACTTCACTCTGTATGACAGACTCTAGGTCCATCCACCTGACTACAAATAACTCAATTTCGTTTCTTTTTATGGCTGAGTAAGATTCCACTGTATATACGTGCCACATCTTCTTTATCCATTCCTCTGTGGATGGACACTTAGGTTGCTTCCGTGTCCTGGCTGTTGTAAATACAGTGCAGCACCGGATTTTACTAACATCGTTTGTCCCTTGTTGTCTCACACTCCCATTCTTATCTTCACAGATCACTGCCTTTTTAATTCACTTATATTCATTTTAGCAGGTTTCAAGGATAGCATAAAAATTAATTTGTATTCAAACAACCATATTTATATCACGTCTGTAACAGTTAAATATCTCCCAATTAATAAAAATTAAGAGACCTTAGAAAACATCCGATCCAAACATCTAATTTCATACTGAGGAAACTGAAGTCCACAGAATGATATGATTTACTCAAAGTCACTTGATAAAACATAAAACCACAAGATTCCATATAAGAAGGAAGAGTATTTTATCTGCAGTTTTCTTTCTCCATTTAACTTCTATTAGTCTTTTGCTCACAAAAAGTATACAAACGCGCATCTTGACCCTCGGAAGCACTTCTGCTCTCTTCTTTGTCACCACACACTGCATATTAGTTCCATCGCCCGGGTCAAGTTACCCTCGTGAGTCGCAGACGCCTCATCCACGACACAGGGGTCAACCGCTTACTGCGGGCGCCTGATGTATGAATTAATACGAAAATGCACAAAAGTCACCTAGCAGAGCAGCCGGCAGACTGTGCGCTCTCTGTGCTGACAAATCAGTAAGTAATGAATGGATGAATTTAACTATCGTGAACATACATAAATTGGGGTGAACAATGCCCACCTTGTACGTGTACAAGGCTGCCGAGAAGCCACCACCTGGAACAACACGGCCGCACCCAGGCCACCCAGGCGTGTCGAGGGGTTGAGCTCTGTCTGGGAGTCGGGGTGTGAGGCAGAACCAGGCATGTGGACGCTGACCGTCTGCACAGCTGAGCCACACAACGGCGACGGGCTTGGTTGCCTGACGGGGGTCTCCACGCAGGCTGCGTCGCCTCCCCGGCAGGCGTCTGGAGGTGGCCAGAGTACCTGGTGACAGTGACCGTGGGCCACCACTGCATTAGTGGCCAAAGGCCCAGCGGTCACACATCAGCAGGGATGGGGCCGCCCTCCACAGCGAGGAGGGGGCCTGGGTACAACGTCAGCCGTGCCTGTTCAGAAGCCCCGCTGGCGGAAAGGAGCAGCCACAGCCCTGCTGTTGACGCTGCTCCTTCGGCTCGAAGCCCTTGCTGCCGTCTCCCTCAGATCGCAAGTTCAATTCCTCCAGGGGTTCTAGAAGATACCCCCCCACACACGCACCCCTGAAGCCCACCACGGCCTGTACCTGCGACAGGGCCTACGGGATGAGCACGGTTCAGACTTTAAATGAGCAGCTGAGCAGCACAGCCCTCCGATCTGCCGAGTTCTACGACCCACCGAGGGTCCGGTCCACCCGCTCCCGACCTCTGAGGCGCGTCGAGGGCTCCCTCTCGCCCGCGGTGTGACCCCAGCAGTGTCCTCAGCCCCACCGAGTCTACCATGGCTGCGGTTCACGGGGGTCGTTACGCTGAAGGGGCATCGTGAGATGAAGAGGTAGCGCGTCCAGCGCTGAGGGCTGGGACCCGCTCAACGTCACCTGGGCCCGCGCACACTCTGCACTCCTGGGAGCGGCTCACTGCGGAGAACTACTCTTCCCCAGACGCGGGCGGCCCCTCGCTTCTCTAGGCCGGGCACAGACCCCTCCTTTCTTTGCGCCATAAAAGATCAGCTGCTCTTTCTGTCTCCACTGATCAGAGAACGTCCCCTAACCCGACGCGGTCAGACCTCAGTTACGCTTCTGTCCTCTCCTCACACAGGCAACCTGGGCTGGCACAGGCCTCTGTGACAGGCCCTCTGCTCGTAGGGACCAGCCTTGGGCGAGACACTCTCTGCCCCCCGTCCTGTCCTGCACCTTCCCGGCCCCGTCCACTCTCTCGCTGTGGTCTGACCTCTGAGACGCTGACAGGCCTCAGGCTCAGAGTTCTCCCTGTGACAACAGCAGCCCTTTCCTGATCTTCCAGAAACCCTTCCAAATACAAAGTCTGTCCTTCCTCAAGTCAGGATTTGTTCTCTATTTGATGAGTGTATTGGCAAGACAGACAGTAAGAACCTAATACATTCCAGCCTTCAATTTCATTTGTGCGCAGATTTGAATAGAAGGTAAAAGTGTTACTTCCAAGACCAATGATTTTTCTCCAGATGCCAATTATTACATGACAAATATACTACCGTATTACAAATGTTACAACTGTAAATAGGAAACTTTTCAAATGATGATGAAGATGGTAAACCAACATATAGTATATTTGCGTTTTACCACATAACGGATAAGATCCAATAATTATGTTCTTCCCCAGTAAAGATCAAGGAAGAACTAGCTTTAATTGATCTACACTACATTTGTGACATGACACTGTTCCATGGGGACAATTACAGTTAAGCTGTCATTTCATAAACAACTAAGCCTCAATCAAGGACATGTCACTGTCTCCATTAAAATGTTTCCCTTAATTTGGTGCTCACCAAAAAGTTGATTAGTCTAACAAAGGGATGCTTTATCGACCTCTAACTCAACACCAAAACTGAACTTGTAATCTCTGCCAACGTAGCAGCAGCAAACACGTTATTCTTCCCAGCAAATGGCACTACCGTCCATGCAGCAACTCAAGCCAGAAACCTGACATTCATTCCACGAGGGCAGTGACGAGGCCTTTTGCAGTCACTGATCCAACACCTGTGGGGCAAGGGCATTCAGTCAATGTCCAGTGAATCAGTGAATTACATCGTCACAATGTTACCTCCTAAATCTCTCTTAAACCTGCCTGTTTTCCTGTAGCCTCACCACAACCACTAGTCCCGCCATCACCATCCCCCACCTTGCCCACTGCAGAATTCCATTTCTGTATCCACTTCTATCTCCCTGGATCAGCAGAGAGGTCTTAACCCAAAGGTGACCTTGTTATATCTCTGTTTCAAACAGGACTGTCCGACTCCCCTTCGAGTAAGTCCTCATGCCCTGGAACTGCTGTGCAAGGCCCTCTCCAGCATAGCTCTTGCTCACCTCCCCAGCCTCACCACTCTCCTGCTTTTGACTTTAGCCATTCTGGACTCATTTCAGCTTCTCAAAATTACCGTGTTCCAAGACCTACCCATTTCAGCTCAGATGTAGAGCTTGTAAAGAACATCACTCTCACCCTTAAAACAGGAAGAAAACAGAACAGAATACAAACTAATGCTGAAGTGCCAAGGCGAACACTAACCACACAACTGGAGAGAGTACAGACACCTGCGGGGAGAGATAAGACTCAAGCATCTGCTTCTCTGGACGGGAGACGAGCATGAGAGCAGAGAAGACCAAAAGCCCAGAATTAAGAGAGTCGATACCTTCTCAAAGGTTTTTCCTGCAGGAACTCACCACCATCACCACCACCCCCCAACCCCCAAGTGCTCACAGGGAAGATCAGGAAAGAATCCTGAGACCACTTGCCCTGGCTAGTGGGGGAGAGGAAAACAGCCTCTGCTGAAATCTGCTCAGAGCCATATCCCCTACCTCCCCTCCTAAACGAAAGCCTTCATCTGCAGGAGGAAGGGCAACAAAACCCACTTTGCTTTGTTTCTTAAAATATTGACAAAATCAACAAAACATGTACTGAGATCAGTGTCCAGCCCTCAGGAAGTGTTATTCTCGCTACAACACTGGTGACCTGGTTCTAGGTGCTGGGTGAAGAACAGAAACAAGCAATGGCCGCATCCGTACCGAGCCCCATCTGCTCACAGAAGAGCCGGATGACAAACAAGAGAAACAGAAGCGCAGACACAATGTCTGTTAATTACTGCTAAGCGTCTGTTGAGGTGGGCAGAAGGCAACTACAGAGAGCGTGGGTGATCGTGGAGGGCTGGGCAACGGCAGACCAGGCTGGTCCGTGATGGTCAGCTCAGCTGCGTCCTACGCAAGGATCTGGAAACAGAGACTTTCCTGCACTGTGAACGGCAAGTGCAAAAGCCCTCAGGCACTGAGGACCTTCTTTGAATAAGAAGATGGCCAGCCTGCTGGAGCACGGCAACTAGGCTGGGGAAGTAAGAGGCAGGGTCGTCCGTCCAGGCTAAGAGCGTGGACTTCATCTGGAGTCTAAGAGGGTTTCAGTGTTTCTTCGTAAAGAGCAAACGCAGCACAGCCAGCCCTTCCCGGGCTCAGCAGAGTCTGGCAGGCCCGGGCGGCCCCTCCAGGCACCTCCCGACACTCTTAGCCCCCCGCACTCCCTCTCCTCCTGCCTTCTCTTCTCCCACTTACCAAACTACAGTTTGAAACATTTCCTTTCAGGTTGTACTCCTTGGAAGAGGAAATGTGTTTTCCTCAACTGTGGAATCCTCACATCTTAACCCCGGTCGTCAGCCTTAACACACACAGTAATACTCAAAAAAAGAAAACTTGTACTGGATCAACAGAAGCAAAAGAACAGGTTAATAAATTCTGGGTCCAGGAACCTGGTCTTCTGCCTATCGTTGCTTTATTTTAAAAAGGCCGTGGCTGTATCAGCAGTAACATAACGTCAAAACACCCTCTGGCACAAAAGGAAAGGAATTTCAAAACATCAAGTCCTGTCAATGGTAGAGCCCCTCCTGTTCACTATGGCAAAAATGCTCAAAAGCGCTCCGGTATCTTTCCTGACTATAACATGAACTACTTAACGCTCCTTGTACATTAGTTATTGTTCTTAAATGAACTTCACTATTTCATCGACAGAACAGTCTGGGATAAATCTCTTATGTGCTAAAAGCGACTTCCTTTGGTCCATTACAGTCCCTTCTCCCCCTCAGCATCCTCCCACCTGACCCTAAAACCCCGGTCCAGCCGACATACACACAGCCGCACCTGCCTTGGTAATTAGAAAATGAGGGACTAGGTTATGCTTTAATGACATTTTGGGCATCTACTGTTGCATAACAAACTAACCCAAAATGTAATGGCCTTGAACAACCACCATTTTATTTATTTGCTCATAATTCAGCAATCTGAGCCCCGGGGGGAGCTCTATGTGGCAACAGTCAGACCAACTGCAGCTGGAGGATCCAAGACGGCTTATTCCCATGTCTCTTAAGTTGGTGGTGGCTGTCAGATGGGGACCTCAGTTCTTATTGGTTTGATTCTCCTCCACCTGGGTATCCCAAGCTTCCACCTCCCATGGTGGCCTCGGGGTGATAGGACCTTTGCATGGTATATGTCTTCCAAGGTCAGAAAAGCAGAAGCTGTCAGGCTTCCTTAAAGCTCTAGCCTGGAAGTTCACATCTTGTCAGTTAAATGGAGCTGCAGGGTCAGGACAGACTCAAGGGAAGGGCACGCAGGATACAGGGCATGAACGCAGGGGGTGGCCACTGGGGGGCGCACTGCCACAGACAAAAACCGACGAAGCAGTCATTTATCAAAAAGTTTTAAGAGCCTCAAACATCAAGGTCTTTTCTAGGCCTAGCAATCACCTGCCTGCCTTCCCTTCCTGAAGAGGGGATGGAGGTGGCACTCTCTGAGGGCAGAGACCCTGACTTACCGCCCTGTGTACCTCAGCCACAGACGAGAGCAGCACTCGCTCCCAACAGGCAAAAGCAGCATTTCATGCGCTGAACGTGAATAAGGAAAGTTAACGTCCAGAATGTACCAATCACTACCCAAGATTTAATTAAAACGAACCCTAAAATATACCACACAGGCACAGATGGAAGGAGGCATATTTTGGGTACATGGTCCTAACTGTCCAACATCTTGTAATTGAGCGTCGTATAAAATCTACATGTTTATTAAAAATGATTAAAAAGGCATGTGACAAAGACTAAAATAAGGAGGTACTGTAATCGATAAACAATGTAATTCATTTCTATAGAGGTACATCTGAAGTAGGATGTGAGAAATGAGAGGATATAAAGAAATAAAAAACTTTGTTTGGATACAGTATCTGTCTCAAGTTTAACGAAGAGCTAATAAATTGTGAGAAAGGAAGGAGGTGACAGGAAGCAGGTCCACCGGTGCAGTCCATGGCGACAAAGTGTTCCCCACAGACTATCACGCCCAATGTTCCAGATCTTAAGTTAGGCAGCCAAGAAGGATCCCTGGCCCCTGCACCACAGTTTATGTGCACATAAAATGGATGTGAGTGTGTATGCATATATATGTATGTATACATTTATTTATTTTAAAATTCTACACCTGATCTACCATTGGGTAATAATATTTCGATCCTTACTTAGGTCAAGAGATTCATCATTAATGATACTGGATGTAGAATAACAGTCCCAATTTGAAAAGACTGTTCTTACACCCATCTGGACGGGAGCTGCTCTTTCCCTGTCCTGGTGCTGAGCCTGCGCTGGGCACAGGGACGGAGTGGCTCTGCCGTTTTCCTGCTCATTTCGACTGCATCTACAGTGGCCCTGAAGTCGCAGTCTCTTTGGCAACACTCTTTGTCCACTGAAAAAGGTAAGTTAACTAAAACTAGTAGACGCAATCCAAGAACCCATACCCAGGCACATACACAGCTATCTGCCCCAATTACTGAAAGCAAGTGAGTGATTAAAACTTGGTGGGCGCTTCTGCCTCGGAGAATCCCCTCTTCCACTCCAGCATCCTGTCTCACTGTGCACACAACTGTCTCGCACTCACACGTGCCAGGTAACAGTACTAGCGTTAACCTGTGTAATAAATATTAATAAAGCTTAATCTCTTGAACAGGAGCATGGGCTCTGGAGCCAGATTTCTGGGGTTCAAATGCCTGTTACTGTGTAATAACATTTAGCAAGTTACTTAATGTCTCTGTTTTTTAGTTTTTCATAAGTGAACAGGAGATAATCATTCCTTCCTCCTAAAACTATAAAGATTAACACGTGAAAATACATGTAAGGCCCTTAAAACAGTGCCTGAGATGCAGAAACCATACGCTACATACACACATTAAAATAGAAGTTCTAGCATGTTCTTCTAGCACCCAAATGTAAGGTTGGACATAACATCCCTTTTTGGAAAACGTCACCCCATATTCTCTTTCTAGACCTTACTGGAGAGAAAGAATTACACTGTCAGGAAACACATTTGGTTCCTCACCTCCACATGCACCTAATTCCTGCCCAACGGCAAGAATGAAACGAACATAAACGAGGTTTGTTTACCTGTCTTCTTCTCTCGAAAGGAAAAGACCAGATCACTACTTTCACTAGCTTTACGAGCCATCTGAGGTTCCAATAATTTAACCACTAACACAATGATTAATTAAATAAATCCACCTTTTAGTTGGTATTCAGAATACTGATCTCATTTGAATTAAGCCAATGTCATAAATGCAAAACTCCAAGCAGTAGTAAACCTAACAACAGACTTGGGACCGTGGCGTTCATATGAAACGGAGCAGCCTCTCTGGTAACAGAACACTGGTCTCTTAGGATCGTTAGTAATTGAGCCAAGCTTTGGATCACTGACAATAATTTTCACAATTCTGATAATCACCTCTAACAATAACCATCACTTTTACATGGGAACTTGAATTTCTAGGGAGTAAAAGTCATTCCAACTTGTGTTTAAATCGATCATTCCTAAGTGTTGAGGACTCAAAAAAACAAGGTAAGATCTTTTATAATGCAGAACATTTCCTACTATATATTCTACTTGTTTATTTGTATCTGTCATAAATCTTTCAGGGCTCCCTAGGCCATATAAAAATCTAATGCGCAAGTACAGCACTGAAGGCTTCCCATGCTAGTCATCACCATTCCAACGAATGCTACAAACTACCATTCCCCATAATTAAATCATCCTGGCCCAAGAGTTACTCTGTCTTTCCCCCTGATCTCTGCCTGTTAACATCCTGAATTTACACTTACGGACTACATTTAATTCCACCTGTAATTCTTTCTCCAGAAATAACTCTCCCTCACTCTTTTAAACTCTTGCAGTGTCCATCTACCTCTCTTATGTTAGTTCAGTCTTTACATTATTTAGTAAAATTTACTCTGCTTCTCCTGTTAGACTGTAAATCCCTGGAGAGTAATTAGGACCGGTATTTTATTCATCATCCTTCCTGCATAATGATTTCTCAATACATACTTGTGAAACTAAAGTTTATTTTGCCCCTAACCAAATGGCATTAGTCAACATAGTTTTTTTGGGTTTTTTTTTTTTTTTTTTTGCGGTACGTGGGCCTCTCACTGCTGTGGCCTCTCCCGTTGCGGAGCACAGGCTCCGGATGCGCAGGCTCAGCGGCCATGGCTCACGGGCCCAGCCGCTCCGCGGCATGTGGGATCCTCCTGGACCGGGGCACGAACCCGTGTCCCCTGCATCGGGAGGCAGACTCTCAAACACTGCACCACCAGGGAAGCCCAACATAGTTTTTATTGATTTTCTTTGTTGCAGAAATTATGGCAACATATTAGAGCTATATAATACTATTATTTAAATTTATTAATTTGTCAACCACAAATCACTAAGCATTATTGGTAGTGGTTGAGATTATTTGGTATTGCTCCACTGATTGTAATTTTAACACAGTATCTACTTTTAAACGGTAAACAACCCTACTTATTTAGACATCAGCAACCCTGAAAATCAATCAAGTAAAGTACACAAGTAACTTCTTCAGGAGATGACATGGGCAAAATCACACACACAGTGACACCCCATCTGAAATAATCTACTTTATGTACTTTTTAATCTCTATATGCTCAAAGCTGGATTATATGCTTTGGGCAGGGGTGGGGGATGGGTGGAAAGCAAAACAAATAAAACAAGCCATGTAGCCCATATATACTTAAGTTTGAAACTGTTAATCCAGAAAATCCCAGACTGCAAGAGCCTGGCTTCAAGTGTGTAGAATGGGATGGAGGATTTGAAACTGGCTAAGAGGCTATTACAAAAGACCAGGTGATGGATGATAGCGGTCTAAAGTAAGGAGCGGCAGTGGAATGAAGAGATAGAAATAGATGTGAATTACTTTAGAAGTAGACGTAATAAAATGTTTATGTCATTGTACTTCAAGAATGGAGGGGGAGAGGTAAATGAAGGAGAAATTAGTAGACAAAAATGATATGCTAGTTTTAGGCATGGGCTCTTAGATACAGGGGCTGTCTGTCATTCACTAAAATAGGAGCACAGGGAAAGGTCCAGGTTTGCCAAGAAGAGGTATGAAGTTCACTTATGGACACATCAAATATAAGAAGCCTGCAGGATATCCAAGTGGAGGTGGTCCAGTAGGTGTTTAGCCTGATGAGATGGAGGGGGAGAGGGAGAGAGGGGGAGGGGGAGAGGGGAGAGAAGGAGAGAAAAGAGAAAAAGAGAGAAAAGAGAAAGGGAGGGAGGGAAGGGGGGAGAGAAAGAAAGAAAGAGAGAGAGAGAGAGAAAGAAAGAAAGAACGAAAGAAAGAAAGAAAGAAAGAAAGAAAGAAACTAAGAAAGAAAAAGAAAAGAAAAAAGAAAAGAAAGAAAGAAAGAAAAGAGAGAGAGAGGGGGAGGGAGGGAGGGAAAGACGCGACACATCAGGTGTCAGAAAGCTGGTCAAGGGCAGAGCTAGTAGGCATGACAAAGAGGGGCTGACTTCTACACCTGACTGCTTTCTCCTCTGTGACTGTCTCAGTATCAGGGTATATACTAAGTGCCCTCTGTTTCATGTCATTGTGTGTCAATTATGTGTTCTGATAAACGTTCACAGTTTGGGCCGTTTAATGAATTTCTGCCATTTTACTCCACTGTGGGGGGATGGAGGTGAAGTGGGTGGAATCCTAGAAGAGAGGGGTTATAAGCTCTGTTCATATTTCCTGTGTCCAACTGTACAGCTGTGCAATTTTCAGGTGATCCAACTGGGAGGTCTTCATGGGGCCCAGAGCCAAAATAAGCAGTCCAATAATATTTAACACGTCTAAGCCAGTAATATATTGCTAAGCACTAAAGCTGTTTTACCTTTTCGCTCAGCAATACACTTAAGAGATCGATCCTCCATCACCTATCAAAAATAAGCAGTGATGTAATAAAAGATTTACACAGAACAATATTCACCACAGACTTTAATTTCTTAATGTACTGCATTGTGACCAAAGTACATATAATGGTAGCATTTTTACTCTTTTAAATGTAATGAGATGTGGGGGGACCTATATATAACCAAATTTTGTAATTACTCATTTGACTCAATAAAATAGTAATAGTAAAACAATAACCTCCCCCCAAAAAACGTGAGTAAGTTCTTTAACAAGCCCCTTAATATATGCATTGTTGTTTCTGAAGTCCACTTAACAACTTTAAGTTCAAGGGCTGCTTTCTGGGTCGATAATCAAGCATCTTAGAAGAGAAGAAGGGAAAAGTCACAGCATAAGATTTGAAATTCCTTCATAATGTTTTTTGAAAGCTGTCATATTCACAAATACCAGCTTAACTTTCTAATTCTCATGACACAGGGGCGTGTATCACAAGATCTCAAGGGCCCAGAGAAGATCGCTGAGAAAAGAACAAAAGGAGCCTCGAAGAGGCTCATCTCTACTTACAGCTGCACTTTCCTCCCGCTCCCACTGTAAGACACGGGTTGTCAAGGTGGGAGAGGGCTGGCCTGGCCTGGAAGGGGACTGGTGCTCAGTGAAGCAATGGACTGCGGGCCAAGATATTTTCCTAAGGCTCTATGTTCCAGAGTGGCCTTTCTGCTTCCCCAGAGGGTCCAAGATGTAATGAATACTAGGAGGGACACTGATCATGACTTGTCATAAGCACATGTGTCTTTAAGTGATGATTTTTATTATCAGGCTTCCTCAACACCAACAAGTTTCAAAATCCCCCCTAGACAGCATTGTGGATTTCGGCAATGGCACGTAAGGACTAACAAACAAGTGCATTATCACTTTATTTCTACAGGTAAACTATCAACTGGACACCAAAAATAAAAAGGATTTTCACATGAATCCTCTTGAAAAAACATTATTTGCCTCCAAAAATTAATTAGGAGTCACAGAAAAGGCAACTTTTAACATACCGATATGACTGTCAAATGTCTACCATTCTAGGAAAATTTTGATAGCCATGATGATTTCTATGGAATAGGCTTCCTTCCACCCAGTAATAAATTCGTGGGTTTTTAATTGTCTGCAATTCACTACAGGGGAAAAATGCAAGCCAACTTTAAAAAGAAAGCTTCTCAAGCTTTAATTCAAACTCCAGAGGAAACCTGTCTTATAAATACTTCGCTCTTCTCTCTCAAAGACTCTTAACCAAAGAACTTCTGTGAGACAGCAAATATATCAAATTTAAAATATGCACAAAATAGGAAAATATTTAATGTAAGAACCCATATTGCCTAATATAAAGTTACTGAAAATAATATGTAGGCATCAGAATGCTGAGAGATTAGACAACAATTACCAAATTATGAAAATTAATAAATCTAATTTAAACCTGTAGAATCTAACTCAGTACACTAAATCTTAAAAACCATAATCATAGTACACAGGTATCTCCTAAGTTAACAATCTCGGGCACTTTTTTTCCCCAAAAATGAGAATCTTTTTTTTTTATCCTAATTATAAAAGTGACAGCAAGTTATTATTAAAACATTAAAGTACAGAAACATGTAAAGTAGAAAAGAGCACATGATCCTTACCCTCCAGAAAATAACTGCCAGTAAGATTCGAGTTAGCTTTTCTTAAAATAAATGTTCAACTAGGGTTTTATCTGTCCTACATATTGCTTTTCCTTCTTTTATTTAACAGTATAATAAAGACAATCTTACCATAGCAGTAGAGCATGTATGCATAATGATATATAGAGATATAATTCAATTTCATATGACAACTGACTTTTTAAAATGGTGCATAAGCCTTCTTTTACCCTAGCATGACTTTACATACGGCATTCCATTTCCTGAAATAGTTTCCAATAATTAAACACCTGGAGAAACCTACCTCATACTCCGAAGCAGCTCAAAGGTCACTTCCTGTTCTAACTTCACAGCACCCCCTTGGCCAACCCTACCTTATATAAGTAAAGTGATGAGGGATCAGCCCCCATTCACTGCTCCCTTATCACTTTATTTATAAATCCTCAATAAAAACCTGCACATCTTATTGAACTTAACCTGCTTAGCCAAGTACAATGGCTGGTAGTTTCTCAAATGCCCTCTGCCCTGTATACCCCTGTCATGGCCACCCCTCCAGCTCACCCTGTCTTACTTCTGACCCCTAACCAGCCAGCTCCTTCAGAGCCTTAGGGAAGATTTCTCTGACACTGTCAGCGTGATCCTCTGTCTTTCTAGATCACCCCAACATTGAACTTCTCACACTGTATTATACAAAATTAAGTTATTCATCTGTATTCCCCACAAAACGGAGAGCTTCTTGTGACAAAAGAACATGTCTTAATCAGTTTTGTTTTCCAGGCACAATTTCTGGCTCAGAGAAGACCCTCAATAAATGTTAGTATATGAATGGATAGATGGGATCAATGATGAAGGAAACAGTGAATTAAAGAAGAAAAAAATCAATGTAAAATCTAAACCACAAGGCACTTAAGGTCCTCACAGACAGGGTGCCTTGTTCCAATGTTGATTTGGCACTTAGGTTAACTCTGTTCCATCGAGTCGCTGCCCAGAACCAAGGGTTAGGGTTTACCCACGGGAAAACTCTGGAGGACAATTTCTATAGCTTAAAGTCTTTAAAAAAAAAATCATGAAACAGTGTTTATTTGCATTTCACACTTTACAAGCTTGCGCATATGCTCAAGAGAGCAAATATATTTTGGGTTTGAATACTTAAAGACTCATGTTCAGTGTTTTACCACTGAAAGAGTGCTGAAATGGTTCATTAAGAGAAATTACTACTCAATTAATGGAAATCATTTTATTAGTTGGAGTTTCACAAACAGCGCTCCTCTCTTGCCCCAGAAGCTGCAAGTGTACAACAGCCTCAATTCCACACCAAGTGCCTCTGCCCATCGCTATTCCAGAGGCGCAAGTACTACCAGCTTCCTCCATCTCAGCCTATTAACGGACACCAGCATGAAAGCTTTTTCTTAGAACTGATGCGAGTCCTATATTAGCCTTTACACAAGGCTGGCTTGAAACTCAAATGCTCGATTTGCTAAGCAGAAATATCCTTTTCAGCATTCCGAAAGCAGATTTCTAAGCAGCCTACTTCAGACGCTATGAGGACTTGACATGGACTCTGCTCTCTGTGAGACACAGAAACTGTAATTCGTCTTCCCCTACTCGCATCAAAGCTGACACTGAAAAACAACGTTTGAGGTTTTATTTCATACACTTAACGCATAGACAACAGAGTATTAACTTCAGATTAATCATCTACCAGACTATGAACCCTTTAAAGTTGGGGATGGTGTCTGTGCATCTTTCTACCTACTGCATATTGAGTATATAGGGCATATCAAGCCTGGTGAATCAGTTTATAAAAGTTTCCATAATCCATGCTGTGTTTAGTTATTAGTATGTCTATAAAATGCTCATAACAGTTTTCTGTTTACTAAAATGTATTATATATCTTCAGTTTTGAAAGTATGGCTGAGTAAGTTCCTAACAGGCTGACTGTCTCTAGGTGAACAACTGTAAACTCTCAAACGCTAAACAAAATACAAAAAGCAACCATCTAAAGCCTCCACAGAATGCTCACAAACAAGGAGGTTCTACAAGGGAGTCAAGACTTAGAAGAAGGGAATGGCTGGGTGAATTCACTGATTGTAGAGCTTTTAGCTGCGCAGCAGAGTTTGAGGCAACCATAGGGCTGAAATGTGTGGGAGGAATAATACTAGAAATGAGAGTTAGACTTGAGGAGCCCCAAATTTTGTGTATAAAACCTGTCAATCACGTATGCCAAAAATAAACGCAAAAGTCAAACTGAGGAGTAAACTGAGTTCTGCACTCCTATCCGACAGACTCTGCATCTGGATCCAAAAATATCAACACCCCTCAAAGAAACGTAACAGAATCCAATTTCCACAACGTAACACAATGTCCAGTATACAATCCAAAATTACTCAACATATAAAAAATAGGAAAAATGTAACATTATCAAGATAAAAGAGTATCAATTCACATCAAATCTAAGATGACTAAGATTTTAGAATTAGAGACTTTAAAGCACCTATTTTAACTGTGCTCAATTACACAAGATAATATAACACCTGCAATAAATGGAAAATCCCGACAAAGAAAAAAACATGTTTCCAAATACATATATTTATATATGAATCACATATAAATTCTGAAACAGATAAGTACAATACCTGATATAAAAATTTTATCTGATAGGCTTCCCAAAAAATAAAGATAACATAGGAAAGAGTCAATGAGTTTAAGATACAGCAGCAGAAATGATCCAAACTGAAGAAGAGGGGGAAAAAACTAATAACAAAAGTGAACAGAGTCACAGGAATCTTTTCGAGAATATCAACAGGTTGAAAGTACCTGTAATTAGAGTCTCAAAGGGCGGGGACTGAAAGGATCAGAAAAAGTATTTAAAGAAGCAATACCTGAAATATTATGATGAAATGGACAAATCCTTTGAAAAACACAAAACAATTTTCACAAAAGATGAAATAGAAAATCTGATTAGTGCCTTGTCAGTTAAAGACACTGAAGAACTTATATTTGACTCATATATAAATATATGTATTTGAAAAGAGTTTTTCACCACCAAACTCCAGGCCCCAGACAGCTTCACTAGTGAATTCTACCTAATAATAAAGAAAACAATAGCACCAAACTGACATACATTCTTTGCGGGGGTGGGGGGGGCGGAGAACACTTCTATGTGCGTGTGTGTATAAATTATAGGCCACTATCACTCATGAATAGAGATGCATTTGAATCCAACAATGTATAAAAAGGATAATACATCATTAAGTAGGGTTTAACCCAAGAATGCAAAACTGGTTTAATTTAGCCAAATCAATCAATAATATTCAGTATATTAACAGTATAAAGGAGAAACATTCTGTGTTCATTTCAATAGATTCAGAAAAGGTATTCAACAAAATTCATCACCCAGTCAGGATCAAATCTCTCAGCAAAACTAAAATAGAAGAAAACTTCCTCTACCAGATACAGGTCATCTACAAAAAAAACCTCACAGCTGTTACCATGCTTAACGGTAAAATACTGAATGTTTTCCACATTGCCTGAGAACAAGAGAAAACTGCCTAATGTCACCGCTTGTATTCAAGCATTATACTAGAGATCCTGGCCAATACAATAATAAGATAATAAAAAGCATAAAAATTGGGAAGAAAGAAGTAAACTGTTTATGCAGATGATATGATTATGTACATAGCATATTCTAAGGAATCTATAAAACAACTTACTAGAACAAGTGAATTTATTAGCAAGGTAGCAGAATACAAGGTTTATACTAGAGGCAAAAATTTATACTAGAGGCAAAAAAATTGGAAAATAAGATTTCGAAACACTTTACAAGAGTGTTCAAAAAACATGAAACACTTAGGAATAAGTTCAACAGAAGACAAGACCTTTACCCTAAAAAGTACAAAACACTACTGATAGAAATTAAAAATCTAAATGGAAAGATATATCATGCTCAAGGAAGGGAAGACTTAATATTGTTAACATGTCAGAATTCCCTAAACTGATCAACAGATTCAATGCAACTGCAATCATAATTCCAGCAGAATGTTTTGTGAAAATAAAACAATAAATTTATATAGAATTGCAAAGGGATCTATATGCAAGCAATCCTGAAAAAGGACAAAGTTGAAGGGAATACATTACCTAACTTCATGTCTTACTATAAAAAGCAACAGTAATGAAGATGGTATGGTACTGGCATAATGATCCATAAATAGATCAATGAAGCAAAATAGAAAGTACAGAAATAGACCCTCACTTAACATAGTCATCCAATTTCCAACAAAGATGCCAACACAATCCGTGGGAGGAAAATATCTTTCAACAAATGGTACTGAAAAAACTGGATATCCATATGAAGAAAAAATAAATTTTGACTGTCTTTCTCACACCATACACAAAAACTAATTTGAGATGTATCACACACGTAAAATTAAAAGCTATAATGGTAAAGCTTTTAGGGGAAACACAGGAGACTAGAACTTATAAAGGACTCTAACATTTCCTTGAAGGTTGGCAAAGATTTCTTAGTTGACAGAAGGTAAAATCATAAAAGAAAAACTTGATACATTAGACATCATCAAAATTTAAAACTTCTGCTTATCACAAAACTCTGTTAAGAAAATAACAAGGCAAGCCACAGACGGAGTCAAATATTCACAAAACGTATAACCAACAAAAGATCTGTAGCCAGGATATATAAAAAAAAAAGCTCCTACAACTCAATGATAAGAAGACAGACTGCCCACTCAGGGAGTGGCAAAAGATCTAAAAAGAGACTTCAAAATTGAATATATGTAAATGGTCAGTAAGTGCATGAAAAAGTACACAAAATCATTAATCAACAGGGAAATGCAAATTAACACCACAGGAAAATACCAATACCCTATCAGAATGGCTGCAATTAAAGAGACTGACAACATCAAATATGGATTTAGATATATGGAGCAACCACAACTTGGCATGCACTGTTCTAGAAATGTCACAAATACAACCACTTTGGGAAAAAAATTATGGCAATTTATTATAAAACTAAATACACAGCAATTTAAACCCTAAGTATTTACTAAAAATAAATGAAAACGTATGGTCACAAAATGGACAAAAAGGTTCCCAGCAATTTAATTATAATAACCCCAAACTGAAAACTGCCCAGGCAAATGGATAAATACGTTGTGGTATTTTCAGGTATTGGATTATTGTTCTGCAATCAAAAGAAATTAACTACTAATATATACAACAGTATGCATAAATCATGTACATGGACACTCAGAGGAAAGAAAAAAGAAAAGCGGAGTAAAAAGAAGATCAATTTAGGCCAAATCTGAGATGATCAGATTTTAGAATTAGACTTTAAAGCACCTATTGTAACTGTGCCAAATGTCATAAAATAACACTTGCAGTGAATAAAAATCAAACTTTTTTCTAGAATAATTAGGGACTATTTTAATAATTTATGTGCCAAACCCTATGCCAAGCATTTAACATGGATAAGCTTATTTCTTATCAATCCAGCCTTATCTTACAAATGAAGAAACTACAGCAGGAGGAAGTTGAACAGGCTGTCCAAAGTCCAAAACATAACTCAGAAGAATACATTTCAGGGCTCCGCAACTCACGCCGAAGTCAAAGAGAAAGGATAGAGTCACCAAATAAGGTTTCACCTGCTTGTAAAAGCGTGTGTGTTGGGGCGTCGTGCTAAGGGAAAACACCTCAAGAACACACCAAACAGAACGTAAACTGAGCGTGCGCTCCCTTGTGATAAGGCCTGACACGCGTGCAGTGAAGGCTCACGGTCTTACCTTAGGGAACTGTTTCACAGGAATCAACACTTTCTGCCCCAGCTTCATGTTCTTGTTAATGACCACATCAATGTACTTTTCTTCATCCTTGCCTTCTCCTTTGTGAAACTTTTCTATTTCTGTGGAAGAAACACAGGTAAGTGTGAAGTGTCTGACTGAGAACTCCAGAGGCTGTAGCTCTATGCTGGCAAGAAACCAAATACAGAATATGGACTTCAGACGGCTACAGTTTTTTCAAGCCGTGACATATGTCCCATTGTATTGATGATTCTCCACCAGCACAGCGGGAAAACGCACATACCAGGGCACTACAATGTGAAATCTCAATCACCCAAGCTAATGGAAGGGAACAAACACCAACATAAAAATAGATTCTTTGGGGCCTTTTGGAATCCTAGGAAAAGGCTGATCAAATGGCAAAGAAAAGCCAGAAACTATTTTCAGTTCACTGTTACCAAGCCCTGACATCCCTATTGATCAAACCCCGCCTGGCTCTCCAAGGCGTTTCCCATCAAGAATGGGTTCTCTAAGATGGCATTAAAAGCCCTGGACAACCTTCTGTCCGTCGACCTCCCCAACCAAATCCTCCCTCCTCAAAAGTGACAAGCCCAATTACAAGCTCATGGCTTTGTTAATGCTCTTTTCTCTTCTTGTGATGTTATTCTGATGATTTCAATTTCACACATCTCCTTCGAGATTCAACCACATTAAACACTACTTCTTATGTGTTACGGTCCCTTTCCTCGACTGGGCAGCAGCAGCAGTGGGAAAATCAGTCCCTCCCACCACGATACTCCCAAAGCACTTCACGCACAATTCTACTATCATTTCTAGCTCAGCTCTGCAGCTTCCGACCAAAGCTTCTAAAAATAAAGATAATTACTAAGTCTCCAAATAAGCTGATCATTTTGTTTGCTTTCTTGTATTATCCTAAGTTTGGATCCTGTAAAACTGATCATTCTATATAGAATCTGCATGGGAACAATATACACTGAAACAGAAGTATGTGAAATGTAAACATTTACATAGATAATTCTTGTTATTGTTGCTGGAAAAAATTCTTCAAGGGTACTTTTAATTTTGACATTTTTCTATAAAAGTAAAATATACATATGGTGAAAAGTTAAAATAGTATCATAGAATATAAAAGTAAAAGAAAGTTTCTCCTATACCCATACTCCAGAGGTAATAATACAGAATGTTATATACTCTTTCAGAAATTTTCCACGAATAAATCAGCACACAGGCATGCACATATACAATGTGTTTGAAAATTGTAGAACTAATGGTGGATATGAGCTACATTAGCTTTGTTTTCCTCAGTAAAAAGCAATAAGTCACATGTCACCTGCCCCACTGACTTCAGCTTTAATCAGTAGAAGAAAATAAATTCCACATTTTATTTTTATTTATCCATTTATGCTATAATTGGGAATACCTTTAGCGAGTTAGAAGACTTAACAAAATTAGGTACACTGAAACTTCCTAGAAAAAAGAATTTTTAATGTTATGAATACATGTGTCAAAATAGATTTAACTACCTATTTTCTTTTTAAATAACAAAGCATTTTTATAATTTTGAGAACTTAGATGCCTAATTTAATATTTAATTCCCTAATCGGCACTCAAAATGTTATTCCTTGCATCAGTGACGTTTAACATTTGAAGTAACATGGAAAGTCATAAAGGTAAGATTTAAAAATTAGAAAAAATTATATTTTACCATATATTACATTAAAGTTTGAGATATGCCTATGATTTTAAAGAGGAAAGTAAAATTTAAAAGAAAAAATATATAAAATACTTCATTTCCTCTCCAGTCAACTTTGCAAATCTTATATTGCTAAAATAACTAGCTGTTACATTAAGTAACCTTTGAAATATGTTGAAATATAATATTTCGCTGTTTAAGATTTATTTAAGAGCAAAGTTTAAAGCCTGATGGCATGTTAAAGCATGTAGGTTTGCATGTACTGGACCTAACACACCACACAGCAATGGAAAGAGCCCCATCCCTGTCACTGGCATCAAACAGATCTGGTTTTCAGCACAGCTCAGGCCCCTGTGACCTCCTATGGTAACATTCAAAACTTCTGTTTTTTTAGGCGTTGTTCAATCAACAATTTTCATTTTCTACTTGATTGAAGATTATAAGTAGGTTGATGTTTTTATGAAGTCCAATAAAGTAAAATGCAAAATAACAGGAAGTGCACAAGATGATTTAATGAAATCTTGAAACTGTCCCTAACTGGGAGTTTCATATTCTAAAACTCAGGCTACTACCCCTCCGGTCTTCCTTAGGGAAGCGAAGGCACTGGACACCTACCCAAGGTGGATTTAACCTTTTAGTAAATTGGAGCATATGAAGGCCAACCATAGAAAATCCAGCCAGATGTTCAAGGTGGAACACATAGGGGATTTGACTTTCACAAATCCCTAGATTACATTTGTTACATACAGTTTAATGTACCAGTGCCATCTCCCAGCGCAGAAATAATAAGCAAAGTGTGATTAGGTTTTAGATGATGGAGGGGATTAAAATGCTGTTTTCAAACCATGGACACCAAATTTCTGTCAACCTGGAAATCTAGTGTCAGTTATGTCTTTTTTGGCTTTTGTTTTTCCATTTCTTTTTGTTTTTCTCTTGGTCCCGTATGGAGCCTCCCTAAGCAATGGCCACTTACATTTTAGCCTACCAAATATACTAAAATCCACTAATCCTCTAAAACACAGCAAAATAATCTTTGAATTTAAATAAGTTAAATTTCCAATATAAAAAAAATTAGTAAATTTTCATTAAAACTGCTGAAATTCTCTCACAGAATCAAGCACATCTAAATTGACATTTTCCTTTGTCCCAGCAACTCCATTTCTACAAATTTACCCTACAAATATACTTGGATAGATTATAAAATATTATATACAAAGTTATCCATTTAAAGCACTGTCTTTAATAGCAAAACAATGGAAATCATCTAAATGTCTATAATTAAGAACCTGGTTACTAAGCTAGGGCACAGCCATACAACGAAATCACATACAGCTACTTTACATCAGGAAACTCTTTATGTTCTTATAGGAAAAGGTCTCCACCAAATAACTGTTTAGTACATGTACACACATATACAGTGTAAAACAGTGTCAGAATATACGTTCATATTCACTTGTATATGCACAGAAAATAGCTCACTTCTTCTATATAAGAAACGAGTAACAGCGATTAATTGTCAAGGGGGAAATGCAGTGGATAAGAAACAGGAATAGGAGGGCTTCCCTGGTGGCGCAGTGGTTGAGAGTCTGCCTGCCAATGCAGAGGATGCGGGTTCGTGCCCCGGTCTGGGAAGATCCCATATGGCACGGGGTGGCTGCGTCCATGAGCCATGGCCACTGAGCCTGCGCGTCTGGAGCCTGCGCTCCGCAACGGGAGAGGCCACAACAGTGTGAGACCCGCGTGCCGCAAAAAAAAAAAAAAGAAACAGGAATAGGAGACTTTTGCGGTATCTCTCTTTTACATTGTTTTAAAATTTTGAATTATGTGAGTATTTTACCCTTCAAATTTTAAATCTTTAAATACTTCAGCAGAATTTTTTAAAATATTGAAACAGAATAAAATAAGAATGTAAACAGAGATTGCCATGTTTATATTTTGCATCTTAGCTGAAAATCCAGAGCTTGACTCTCTCTTGATCATTCATTTAAGTTCTTCATTAAAATATTCTTTCACTGAAACTGTGATGAGGAATTCACCTGGACTGCCTATCCCACTTGAAGCAACAGATGTGTTTCTGGAAACTACATGCACAATATTTTATTTTGAGAATCCAATAATACTCCCAATGCAATGGGGTTCACATAGTGAGGGAGAGAGGAACAGGTATCTATCCAAAAAACACTGACTGAGGTCTGATACACTGGAGAAACTGTACTGGGTGCTGGGAAGAAAATACACAGAATCTGTGGCATGTAAACAGACGAATTTAATATAATGTACACAGTATTGCAGAAAAGGGACTAACAGCTTTGGAACTTGGAAAATTATTCAAAAAGCTAGCAAATGCGTGCTAAGTTCTTAAAGGATGAGGAACAGAGTTTGCGAGGCAAAGAGCCGAAGTAAGTAACCCTGGGTAACGCCAGTTCACATTCCCTCATCTGACCAGTTAGACTGTAGAGTTGATACATGGAGTTTTACTTTTTTTTCCCCCTTTTCTCCTTTAACAGTACAGAATAGAATAAACCACACAAGTAACCATGACGCGCTCCTGCCACTGCAGAGCCAGTCAGCGAATAAGGTGAGACGTGGGCTCCATTTCCTCACCCCACATCCTGGGTTCCTGCAGAAAGAACCAGGGCGAGAAGAGTGGGTAGTTCTCTGCGGCCAAAACAGAGGAGAAATGAGGACAAACGCATGAAAAGGCAGGCCAGGTTCTTAATGTCAACACTGGTATACTAAGGGTCCAGTAACAACAGGGAGATACTGAAAGCTGTCAGCTAAGGAGTGACGTGATGAGCACCATCCTCAAGGAAAGGGGGCCCTGAGCAGAAATGGAATGGATGGAACGTGGAGAGAGAGCGCAGAGGACATCACAGCTGGATGATAAGACAATCTGTCCCATGAACAACCCATGAGGGATGGAACTAGAGGGCTTATTTCTATTTGGACAGAAAGCCATCAGAGAGGCAAACCCTTCGTATTCAGAGGAGGCATCAAGCCCACAGGACACCCGGCTAGAGCAAACACACAGGCGTGCCCTGCACACCTCTCCCCTCCCTCGCCCTCTACCCCTAATGCCCAGCTTTTCACGGCTTCTAAAGCACCAGCTCACCGAGGTTCAGGCTTCTGCGCTTGTTCCCCAAGACTGAAACACTTCTGGGGACTTTTCCCGGAATAACAGCCTTCTCTTTGGTGCCTCTGCCTAAATTCCACTTCCTAGAAAGACTGTCTTTGAATTCCCAGACTAGCTACCCAAAACAACGCAGCATTCAGCATGATACTCACCACAGGTGTTAACTTCCTACCAAATGTCCGTCTTCTCCAACAGACTGCCAGTGCCCTCCCCACACTTAACTCCTTTCGTGGTCCTAACAAAGCTGGGAAGCAGGAAGGGGCAAGGGAAGGAAAAGACTGCATGGAGAGGGCAGCCTGGCAGGGGTTGTAACTTCCCCAGAGGAAGCAGCCAGCCTGTGCTAACCTAACAGGGAGGAAGCCAAAGAGAACACACTCTGGGATCTCACTTCCTCCTGCAGACCTGCCGCTGGTGGCTCCACTTCCTCCTGCAGACCTGCTTCTGCTTGGGAGGGGCAACCCAAGCAGAAGCCAGAAGGTGACAGTGTCTGCTGATGCACTCCTCAGGCACCCACATCAGCCCCGGGCACAGAGCGGAGGAGGGTGAAAGAGGACCTGGTGAGGCAAAAAGCAGCAATCCAGCCCTACATCTTTGGTAACTGAAGGAAGCTCTAAACAGAGTGTCTGATGCCTCCGATACATACCAAAGTTTCCTTTTGGGCTTACACCACATATAATACTATACAGCAAAATACTGAAAAGTAACAAAAATTATTTTAGAGATCACTTATTACGACAGTACTAAGTAACTAATAATTATTATGGCTTTGTTGACAATGATTCACCAGGTTAAAGGCTGAACGTTTGACTTAAGGTCTCTCTTTATTCTAATGAACTTATGATCTATCACCTTCATTTTACAGAATAAGACCCCGAGGATTCAAATGGGTTCGAAGCTTGCCAAAGGTTGGACAGTTCGTAAGGGCCAAGGCAGGATTCATGCTAAGATTCAGCTAACGTTAAAGGCTGTTTCATTAGCTGTTTAAAAGCTATGTAATAAAAATTCACAAAAGGTTCAGGTAAGTATAAATAATACAAATCAGCCTGCACAATTAAGTACTAGGGTAGACAGTAATATGGTCAAAAGCCGCCCCCCGCCCTTTCCCAAGGACCTTAACTATGTGTGAACTTACTAAAGGACAGGGGTTAGCCGGGATCTATAATGAAACAAGAAGTCCACATAAGCAGAATGATAATACCTACATGCTCCGCATTCAGAGAGCTATTTCAAAATAATACAAGAGGGCTTCCCTGGTGGCACAGTGGTTGAGAGTCCGCCTGCCGATGCAGGGGACGCGGGTTCGTGACCCGGTCCGGGAAGATCCCACATGCCGCAGAGCGGCTGGGCCCATGAGCCATGGCCACTGAGCCTGCGCGTCCGGAGCCTGTGCTCCGCAACGGGAGAGGCCACAGCAGTGAGTGGCCCACGTACCACAAAAAATAAAAATAAAAAATAATACAAGAGCCTAGTTGGAGGATTTAAAATGATCTTGAAATATATATAGTGTTCACAGCCATTGTAAATTCTGTTTGACAGATTACTAAAATGTTATTGTGCCTTCTGGTCAGAGAAAATATTCCTTAACCTCCAACATGACAAATGTTTTCACAAAGGAATTATTTTATTTAAGCAATCCAAACCTAACAGAACACCTATTAGATTCAAACCAGAGTTGAGTACACTAAAACCTGCCCAGACTAGACTGATTCATACAGCTCATGATCTTGCAAATAATCTTCCATAAACAGAAATAAATGGCACAGCAGAATAGAGATGCATACCACTATCTAGTAAGAATAGCTCATCATAAATACACAAAAATATATCATCCAGAGAGCAAAAAAACAGTCAATACTTTAAATATTAAAATGCTTGGAAGTAAACCTCTCTTTATGAAGACAAGATAGTGCTAATAGTTGTATGCAAAGTATCCTTAAATACATACACAATGCATAAAATTAAAACATACACACAAGGAAATGACAGTCAAATTCCTCCAGGGAGGAAGAAAGATTGATAAGGAGGGAGGGAGGGAGGAAGGAATTACAGCTGACCCTCGAACAAGGAGGGGGTCGAGGGCGCTGATCCTCCCCACAGTTCAAGCTCTGTATACAACTTAGAGTTGGCCCTCCGTATCCACAGTTCCTCTGTATCCACGGTTCCGCACCTGCGGAGAAAACCATTATTTTCTATTTTTAAAAAATCTGTGTAAAGTGGACCTACACAGTCCAAACCCATGTTGTTCAACAGTCAAGTGTAATTCTACCCATCATGGATAATTAACAAAAAAATAACAATAGGGCTTCCCTGGTGGCACAGTGGTTGAGAGTCCACCTGCCGACGCAGGGGACACGGGTTCGTGCCCAGGTCCAGGCAGATCCCACATGCCGCAGAGCGGCTGGGCCCGTGAGCCATGGCCGCTGAGCCTGAGCGTCCAGAGCCTGTGCTCCGCAATGGGAGAGGCCACAACAGTGAGAGGCCCGCGTACCGCAAAAAAAAAAAAAAAAAAAAAAAAAAATATATATATATATATAAAACAATACTGGCAGCTGGAATTTATTTACTGACTATTGTCCAGGTATTTAATCCTTGTAACCATGCAGCAGAGGAGATGTAATCTTCATTTTACAGAAAGGAAACAGCTGCTTACAGAATCCAGTGATTTAGCTAAGATCCCAGAGCAGACCCAGATCTAGGATTCCAGCCCCAGTGTATCTGATTCCTAAAGCCATGCTCCCCTCCAGTTTCTTAGTGTCACTGTAGTAAAGGGATCTTGATTTTGAGTGAGAAAAAATTCTTTGGATTATTACTTAGTTTGGGGGAAAACTAACCAAGTTATTACAAGTATCAAAAGAAATGATGTTTATCAAAGTGCTCTGAAAACTATAACACATAATGCAAATACAGGTTATTCTTGTTTACCTAACACAAAGCCTAAACTGTGATTAGTGATTTACACATATCTCACTGTAGAACGGATTTCAAGAAGAATTTGTGAAAGCAGTATGATTCTACAAATTCAAATCCAGGTAACTAAAAAGTTCTGAGCACTACTCACAATTATTATAACAAATTTTATCAAATTATTTTTAAGAGAAAAAAAATGCTTCCAGTGTACTGGCCCCTTTTTATCCCCTTAAATATATGCAGTCATTCACCAAACAAAAGGCATCACGGCAGAAAAAAGAAAAATATAAAGATAAGACACGTTGATCATTCAATGCCCCAGTGAAATGTAAATTTATCATCTAAACAAGGAGAAAGATTCAAAGACCTTCAGAAATGAGGAGGTCACTGGATTTTGGTACTAAAGTCTAACAATTTTCAAAATAAACTTCTGATTGCAAAGGGTTTTTATAATTTTAAAACCATAAACACCAAGGAATGTACATCAGAGGTGAGATGTTCCTTAAAATTGATAGAAGGAATCTAACAAGTTGAACAATTATAATATTCTAGACACTACCCTGGAGACTTTGCATACACGAGGTCCACACAACTTCTCAGAGTGTTGGGACAGGAATTATCATCCCCTTTTCTCCTATACATCTAATAAGTGGCAGCGCTCAAGTTTGACTGCAGGATTGTCTGACTCTCAAAAGGTTTGCTTCTCCTTCAGAATACTCACAACTGGCTTCTGTGAAATAAAATTCATATTTTATGGCAAGAAAAGAAAACTTGAAACATAAAAATGTTTCTTTGGCCTCCTCTCCCCCCTCTACTGTGTGTTGTGTAACTGCATTAGGCACCAACCAAACCTCCCCCCTGGCAGAAATACCTGCTCAGCCATAAGGAGCAACATTCTAGAATCAACAGGACAGCTCCTTAAAAGATAACCTTCCTTCTTAATCTTGTAAGGGGTCACGCGGACCCATGGCCCACTACCTGCTTTGTAAGCTTAGATCTGGATTGTGTAAACTGTCAATAATACATCATTTAGAATACAGCCCTCTGTCTCAAAAACATATATAACTGTGCTTTGGTTTACATACGTGACCTCTGGAGCTTGAACTGGAAGAACAGTTCCCAGAACTTTCTGAGAGGTTGTTCCTGGGTTATAACCCTCAATTTGGCTCAAATAAAATTTCAGATTGACTGATTTAATTTTTGTTGACACTTCAAAACAAAACAAAACCTTCTGAGCCAACAGGTAACATAACAGATTAGATTCCACTTCCAATATATGAACAGAATTTTATAGGAATAGTCAGTCAACTGCATTCACTGAATGACCGCTATTTACTGAGAAACATAACAGGAGCAACAGAGGAAGACAAAAGCATAATAAAAGTACAACAGTGCAAACTAATTTCCAGGATGCTTCTAAGCACAACAAAAGATCAGGGCTCAGGGTCCCCCAGTTTTACCAGTCCTAATGGTTAACACTGGCAAATTTCTCTCTTGACTCACTTTCATCTGGTAGTAAGGAAAGTTCTAAAATAAGTATTTATTGAAACTGGTTGCAAAGAAATGTCTCAGCTTCTACTTAAATCACCCAAAAAAGGCAGAAAGATGAACCTAGACAACAGAGAAAGAAGAGGCTAGGAGCTCTTGCCAACACAAGCTGACCAATCCCTTGGCTATTCCAAAAGATTCAGGATTATTCTTTTTTTATTTGATTTATTTATTTTTGGCTGCACTGTGTCTTCGTTGCTGCGCACGGGTTTTCTCTAGTTGCGGCGAGCGGGGGCTACTGTTCGTTGTGGTGCGCGGGTCTCTCACTGCGGTGGCTTTGCGGAGCACAGGCTCTAGGCACATGGGCTCAGCAGTTGTGGCACGTGGGCTCTAGAGCGCAGGCTCAGTAGTTATGGCGCACAGGCTTGGCTGCTCTGCGGCATGTGGGATCTTCCCAGGCCAGGGCTCGAACCCGTGTCCCCTGCATTGGCAGGCGGATTCTTAACTACTGCGCCACCAGGGAAGCCCAGGATTATTCTTAATGTATCCCAATGCATTTGTCAAATGAAGATTCGGTAAACCCACAGACTAAATGAAGACAACAATACATCAGGTTAATTTAAGTCAACAATGACTTAAGTCAGTAACTACTGGGAGGAGGAATGGGATTAACTACTAAAGACAAAAAAGGAAAATCTACTGTTTAGTTTTACCTGCCTAAGGGTTAAACCACATTTCTCACTTTTAATTGCAAACATCATTAAGTATACTGCAAAAGACCAGCTATCTTAAACAATTATCAGGCTCTAGAGGTCACCAATTAGAACCCTGCAAGGATTTGAATTAAAAAAAGGTTTTATGATTAGGTGAAGTAATGATCCAAGAAAGAGATTAGTTCTGTTCAGACTGCACTCATTATAAAACCCATTTCCTTTGTGTGAAGATTCAATGTCTTTCTCATTTATCCCGCTGGCATTATCACACTCTGAGATAGAAATATGACTGTACTAATGATATTCTATAACAACCATACAATACAAGCATTTTGCTCTCGTTACTTTCATATCTAATAAGGTTACCAATGAATATTTTCTATTGGTTAGATATACAATAATACAAACTCTATGGGTGTGACAGACTGTTCAAAATAAATTCAAAGTAGGATACGATCATGCTTTGGCCGACATTTTTAGGTCAGTTTCAGAATCATAGCCAGTCCCTATTTATGCAGCAAAGAGTTAGAATAATTGGGGGAAAATAATCTTTAAGACATTAAATCATATTTTTTCACATAATGATTACTTACAGGTTCACCTTTATAAAAATAATTCTAAAAATAAACAGCATGATCAAGGATTGCAACCAGATCCCCAAGAACACTGACTCTGATGCTGTTTAAAAGGCATATTGATGAAATCATGAGAGATATGCTAGAATAATAAACATCACTAAAAAAAATGCAGCTTAATATTAGTACAAAACATACAAGATGCCTAGAATACTATATTTCCCTCACAACTCAATGATCTTCTAAGCTACCTAAAAACTGCCAAACAAGCATAAAACACTTTTTAAAAACAAAATACAATTACAGCAGAAACATATTTTGTCACTTAGATTTAATCATCATAGAAAGTTAAAACACTGATAAACAATCCAGCTGTACACACTATTTAATAGCCACAGCCTCTGAGGACAGGATATATCTCTACACAGGTACATACAAGTATTGAAGATGAGGACACCTTCTTCTTCCCACATCAATTTAAAGCCAGGATGTGTTATCCGTACTAGGTCATTCTCCAGTCACATTTCATGTTTTCCTTCTCCTTATGAGTCAGATGCTATCTCTCCACGGTGGACATTCCCACTGGGGGTTTTCTTAATGGGATTTGTCAAGTTACGTACAGATCTTCACATTCTAGACCAAGCTGTACATTAAAATCATCTAGGGTCTTACAGAAAAATAACTACACTGAGGCCAGTAGACAGCATTCTTCTGTTTTCATTTTGTCCTTCAACCATGAAGTACCTGGTTAAGCAATCATGCACTCTAGTGGGTTCCACTTGTCAAATCTATTGACAACTGGGCCATCTATTTTAAGGCTGAAAATACAGATAACTTTTAACTTCACAGAACTGCACCGCATGGCCTATCCAGGTAAATGAGACACAACCAAAGGATAAATACAGAGCATTACTTTGACTAAAACTAACAACTAGCATGTTAGGTTGATGTCTGACTGTCCTCTATTCTCTTTTCTTAAACACAGAGGTGGGATAATTTATTGCTCAATTCTATGAACGAGTAACAAACTAAGATGAGAACACAGAGACTAATAACGTGGACAGGAATCCAGAGAAGTGTTCCCCTAGACTTTCAAGAATCTACCAATTCTCACAGCAACAATGGTTACTGGCTCACCAAATGGTCCCCATACATAATCAGATAGACAGTACCTGTAAAGTATCACTATTTCATCGGGGAAGGGGGAGGAGAGGAGGAGGAGGGTTAGAGAAAAAAAGAGAAGTCTAAAAGGCTCTATAAGGGAGGAAATAATGGAAAAAAATTGAAAAGTGCTACCTAAAAAAACCAACTGAAATAACTGAAATGCTTACCCTAAAGGATAAATGATGCAAGAGAGAATCATCAACTTCTATACAATTATTTCTGCATGTCATACACAAGAGAGATTAGATTTGGTCGGTAAGAAGGCCAGTGGCATAGAATTAAAACTAAAAGGCAGAAATAGAGATGAAGATTCTAAAAACGGCATTTTCTGAAGAGGGAACTAGCTATCCTGAAGAGATTTTAAGTTCATCTATAGAAGCCTGACCAGCACAGGCTGGACCCACTTGGCAGGAATGTTCTAGAGAGGATTCAAACGCCTGATGGCAAGCTGAACTTGAAGGTTCCTCTCGACCCTGAGATTTACACACGTCCCTGTCATCTGTCTCACTGACTAGCTCTTATACACATAACACTGTGTTATTAATCATCACATGCCCAGTACCTGGTTCTGCATCATTAATATAACATGCATTCAAAAAATATTTGTTGAGTGAGTGAGAATGACCGATGATATTCTTCACAGAAAAGCCCAGTAAGACTTGATGAACTTTTAAGAACACCCAAGGTTCGAATTAAGCAAAACGGAAGTCATCTATCTTTCATTTCCATAAGCAAACCAATCTATATGCCAGTTACTAAACTATCATCTCTCAGCTCCATACACACCATCGGGAAGGCTGGGCAGGGAATCTGCAAGCCCCGTTTCTCCGCTGCCAGGGCTTCCCTATAGCTTCTGCATCTGGGGTGCCAGAGGAGGCGGGCAGGGGTACCATCCCTTCCATTTTGCTCCAGTTCCTGACAGCATACAGAACAGGGTTTCCAAATTCTGGCAATGACTGACTTCCACATTTCCCCCACATTCTCTGCACCTCCTCAGTAAGCCAGGACCCTCTCCTCAGAGGCCCGAGTCCCAGCCCTCTGAGCTCCCTTTACAAGCTCCTGAGTAACCAGACTCAAGGGGCCTTGGTCCCAGCTCCACAGAACACTTCCTCCTATGTGTCTTCTCTTTGTGTCTCCAGCCCTGATGGTACTGGCTCGCGGCAGAGCCTGTTTCTGTTACTTCAGTATTCCTCATTTGCTTTTTCAGTCATCTAGCATCTCCCTAACCAATCCTTTATATTAAATCTCCTTTGTTAAAATGCCTGCTGTGATTCCTGTTTACCTGACTAGACACTGACGGACATACCACCTTGGTAAGTTCCTGGAAGTACAGTGGAAAGTCCCTGGAATCCACAGGCTGGACGTCTCAGTACTATGTGCCAGGCGCTACGCTGGGCCCCCATCAGCCACAAACCAGGCAGGCAGTGAAGTGGTGAGGAGGACACAGGGGTCGGGGGGCAGCCCCAGCTTGACCACAGGAGAGTCTCTGGCAAGTCACTAGCTTCGCTGAGCCCTCCTTTCTTCGTGTGTAAAAATGGGGGGAAACCCAGGTTTGTGTGACCTATCCCCAACTCTGGGGGTTGGAAGTCACTAATCTAATGGCATCAGCACCTTCTTATTTGATGCTTCTAGTTCAATATTACTTGGGTATTGTAATAACAAATAAACATTTTCAGACCAAATAAACATTTTCAGACCAGTGATTTATGAATGGTAAGAAGGCCTTCCTGGGCAGCATCTCTTTCCCCTGCTGAGAGAGCGCTTTCTCACTTGCTTCCTGGGTCTCAACCACATCTTTGGAGGGCTGCGAACAGTGGGTAACTCAGGTACTGTGGGAGTGGTGTGCTTGTTATTCCCCACTCCGCCTGCAGCATATAGCATGATGATCATCAGAGTCTGGGAAAACGGCACCAACGTAATGACATTAGCATAGACGGTCTCTATTCAGGGTAACCATAATGAATATCCTGGAGGCTGAATTATCTGAGCTACATCTCTGATTTCCCTTGTGAAAGGCACAGGAAGACAATGTAATCTGGGACTATGCAACTGCAGGTAATGTTTACCTTGAGAAGCAGACCTATCAGCATCCTAATTTGAGACGCATAGAGTAAATTTCCATGAATATATAACCATTCAACACATTATTCAGAGGAAAAGTGTTTATCATCTTCAAAACATTTGCTATTCCAAGAACTAATTAAGTTTACAAACTAATTAAGTCCGGTATTGTGAATACCACAAGGCAGGAAATGTTCAAATCATATTGTTAATTATGCCTCTGACAAAGAAACTGTATTACAGGTATTACATACAAATGCTACAACCAGCCAAGTCCTTTAAATTCCATGATCTCAAGCTTGGGAACAAATGAAGCCAAAACATGAGCATAAAATGAATGTAAAATTAAGTTGCTTAGAGGAAAGTTCAAAAATAGCCCTAAGTGAAGGCTTAATCAAGTTATTCTATCGCCTGTTTTTGCTCATGGCACTCCCAGAGCAGCCCATTAACCCACAGCCTGCAGACAAGCACGACTGTCTAGCTTTTTGCCACCTGCATTGAGAGTGTATAAATTAATGATAATACCGAAAGAAGAGCTTAATTTAGTGAGACTTGAAGTAATAAAAACATGGGTTCAAATCACAGACCAGCCCTTACTTACACTATGACACTGGGAGAAACTAAGAGAGTCAGTGGGCTCTCAGTCCCCTGGACTATCAATTAGGGATACTGAGACCTACGTCTGGAGTTGCGGGGATTAATGATACGCCTCAAGTGCGCTGCCTCGACGCCGCACACAACAAATTCTCGCCTCCTGCACACTCCAGATTTCTGTGTATTGATTCAAGCAGAGGCATATATGAAGAGAAGGCTAATACAAATTTAATGAAAATTTAAATATTAATATGATTAAAGCAAAGATCATCAGAAGAAATCATAGTCACAGTCCTCTAGATCCTCTTGTAGTGAGAAATCTGGTCACTCGTGGTCGTGCCGCCCCTGGGCAGGGTCTGGGCATCAACGGTCAAATCAGGGGCTCTCTGAACACGAGGTCGGAGGGCCTTAAGTCCTCCGTCCTAACTCACTCCTTGCTTAGGGTTCACTTGGGTGAGTTGCTTATCCTCTCTCTGAAACTCATTTCATTGCCTGTCAAATGAGGACTCCTTATTACCTCACATAGTTCAGGTGGAAACTGAGACCATGGGAAAAACCATCCACAACCGGAAAGAGCTACGCAAATATCTGTGGGGCCACAGCAAGGGCCCCAAGGGGATTCCTGTGTGGGAGGGAGGGTCCCTCTAAGTGGGATAAGTAAGCAAGCTGCAGGGCCATCGGTCCTTACAGGGCAGCTTTCCAACTGCACTTAAGAGAGGGCTGGCAGGTTAGACCTTCCCTTTGCCCTTCAGGGCTCGGCCGGCTCTCTGAACTCAGGGCTCCGTAGGAAAAGCAGATCTGCTCCCTCCGCAGAGCAGAGAGGGTGGTGTGCTGGGTAAAGGACACTTGCTCTGCAACAGCTCACAGAACCGTGCATTTATTTGCACAAGGTGTGCAGAAAACTGTGCTTCTGGGATGACTCTGACACAGGATGCACGTCTGCCACGTGACTCCCGGGCTAGAAGCACGGCACAGTCATTCTACATGTGCGCAGGGAATTAAAATTTAAATGTAAATAGCCCCAAATGGCTAGAAGCCACCCCAGCACAGATCTAGAATACAGCTAAACACTAGACAGGACGTGAAAAGGCCTGTGACAGCAGAAAGAGGTGCCACGAAGTTCGGACACTTCTTGGTCATTCAACAACCAGTTCCTGAGTGCGGACAACATGCCAGCCGTGCTCCCTAGCAAACACCTACCGTCCGTGGGCAGCAGCTGGACAAGTGCACACGGACTCTGGAGCCAGGCCGCCGGGCTCAACAAGCGCTGGGCACGCTACTGTGTGACACAATGATACCAACCCTACTCTCAGGAAATACATACTCTAGGAAAGCCTACACGTGGCTACTCACAGTGTGAAGTTTACATTTTAAGTACAAATGAAGTATTACAAAATTTAAAGGACACAGTAAACACTTCCAGGTCAGCAGATCAAGGGGACTTCCGGACAGGCGGTCCCTCAGCTGGGCCTGAACGAACAGGCCTGGCTCCCTGCAGGGGAGCCCTACGCAGGGGGGCGCACGAGCCGCCCCGTGCACACAGGGCCGTGGTGATCTCTGCAAAGCCACCGAGCAGCAGAGTGCGACAAACCCACACGGTGCAAAGGCGGGAGCGCCTGGTGACGTGGCTGAGAAGGCGGGGAGGCTGCAGACAGACCCCCAGCACTCTGCTGGGTGAGCAGCTCTGCTGTCAGGACTGGAGCCTCAGGAGGCACTGACACGGGGCAGGAGCAGGAAGGCCTTCACGGTCCAGAAGAGGAGAAGCAGCCTCATACGGCAGCGCCCCACGGCGACTGTGTCGGAACTGGTGCTTCAGTGTCCGCAGCTGTTTGCGCTAAGGTTAAGCTACTTTCACAAACAAAGATGTCACATAAAAGCTGCACAGGAATGAAAAAATATGATAAAGAAAAGGTGGGTCTTGAGACCCTTTACAGGCCCCTGTAACTACCTACATCAGAAGAGTGAAGCAAATTTTCAAACTTCAATAATTCATGCAAAAAGTGCAAGATGTGCTGGTATGAATTTCAATGAAAAAACTCACACATTATACGTTAAATCTGAGGCCATGGGCTGAACACCGAAAAAAGTGAGAATTACTACACAATAGCACCCGCAATGCCTTCTTGTAAATACAAGGTCATTTTACTCTGAGACTGAAAAATAAGATATTAAAGAAAATTCTGTTATATAACATCTCTGAAAGAACAACCAAAAAATCCCCACACTACAACTTTTCTACAAGACAGGAAGAAAAGGAGTGATAAGCTACATGTTTGGTAAACATGATAAGATGTAACTAACTGGTAAAACAGATATAAATCTTACTGAAGGATGGGTAAAAATGTGTGACTTCATTTTTCTTTTCCTCTAATCTACTTCTAGCTTAAATCTGTTGAATTCATGCCTATTTCCTTCAAATGCATTCAGATCTCCTAAACGTTCTTTGACACCTTTTAAGTTTCTTGCTCAATTGCTACACCTGATTCTTCCAGAAATGATTTTTACAAGTCATAGAAATAACATGTTAAAAGAAAAAAACTTTGCATGAAACAAGAACCAACAATGACAAGAATCATGACTGATATTTTACGTGGGCTTTCAAAAGTCTGAATGCCAAGGAATCACACCTTTACGTATGCTCATGAGTCACCAACCGAATGTGTTCAAAGACCCTAAATTCTAAGAAAGAAAACATTACAAAAAAAGAAAAAAAGGGCTCAGAATTCAGCCAGTGCTGTTTTTGTTTTTGTTTGTTTTATAAATTAAATGTCTGCACTTATTGACAGCCTCCTGAAAAGCAGACAAACATATTTTTGGCACTTTTAAATATACTGTCTTAATCTTTAAGGGAGGTAGAAAAACAAAGGAGGGTACCTTCTTGTCTATGGAGCTAGTAAGTGAAAGTAATAGGTACTGCACCCACATGTGATAAAAGCGTGATACACTTAATATAAGCTTCCACTAATTCCTGGATAATCATTTTATTCATCCTTCCAAAGCATTCACCCCATGCTACCTTGCAACACTTACCATAATTGTTTACATCTGTCTCAACCATGGCCAAATTTCAGTACTCGGGATAGTGTCTTGCACATGGCAACTATTAAATGAATAAATGAATATACAAGAGTCTTAACTGTAAGATATGAGTTCCCTGTTGGTTTTTGCCATGAACTATTAACTGACCCTGACCAAATGACAAATTCTCTGACTTTCATTCCATTTATTCTAGTAAATATTTTCCGAGCTCTCTCTCTATTCCCACGCCAGCCCAGCTCAGGCCTACGATGGGAAACTAACTGCCTTCTGAGAAGAGGATGGGGTGGACTTCTGCTTCCTTTACAGACAACTCCTCTTCTGAGTGGCCTTTCTCCCTGCCCATTTCAAAACCTACCTCTAATCTTCCATCAACCCTACGAACTCCTCAAATCCTCTGACAAATTCAAGCTTTTGTTGGTCAGCCAGGGTCAGTTTCCGTTCTTTGAAAACAAAGGACCCTGAGTGACACAGTGGGGAAACAGTCTCCTCCACACTGTAAGTGCTCCAATATTACTCCTTTTCAACTAACCCATTAAAAAAAAAAAAAAAAAAAAAAAAAGACTAGCCAAACTACTACCAGGTCCTGCCTTGTAATTGTCCTACTTCTGATTTAACTTTCATCTCTTCTTGAAATCCCTTTGTTCATGTTTCTGAGGCTAAGTTTCACCTTCCTTAGCTGCAGTGATTTTTTAGGATCAATGATATAGTAATAAGAGATATACTATCATTAATTATGAGAACATGATTTTCTATTAAAAAATCCTGGGCCTCCCTGGTGGCGCAAGTGGTTGAGAGTCCGCCTGCCGATGCAGGGGATACGGGTTCGTGCCCCGGTCTGGGAGGATCCCATATGCCGCGGAGCGGCTGGGCCCGTGGGCCATGGCCGCTGAGCCTGCGCGTCCGGAGCCTGCGCGTCCGGAGCCTGTGCTCCGCAGCGGGGGAGGCCACAACAGTGAGAGGCCCGCATACCGCAAAAAAAAAAAAAAAAAAAATCCTGAAAGTCATTGTAGCCATTAAATAATAGTCTTAATTCTATCATAGAACTAATAAAGGTAAACTTTAAGTTTAACAATTCTTATTCATTTTAACTTTATGGCAGCATAAAGGGGATAAGAACTCTAGCATGAGCTCTATTTACAATAGCCAGGACACGGAAGCAACCTAAGTGTCCATCGACAGAGGAATGGAAAAAGAAGATGTGGCACATATATACAATGGAATATTAGTCAGACATAAAAAGAAACAAAACTGAGTTATTTGTAGTGAGGTGGATGGACTGAGAGACTGTCATACAGAGTGAAGTAAGTCAGAAAGAGAAAAACAAATACTGTATGCTAACACATATATATGGAATCTTAAAAAAAAAAAAAAAAAGGTTCTGAAGAACCTAGGAGCAGGACAGGAATAAAGACGCAGATGTAGAGAATGGACTTGAGGACACGGGGAGTGGGAAAGGGTAAGCTGGGACGAAGTGAAGGAGTGGCATGGACTTATATATACTTCCAAATGTAAAAGAGATAGCTAGTGGGAAGCAACTGCATAGCACAGGGAGATCAGCTTGGTGCTTTGTGGCCACCTAGAGGGGTGGGATAGGGTTAGGGTGGGAGGGAGACACAAGAGGGAGGAGATATGGGGATATACGTATATGTATAGCTGATTCACTTTGTTATATAGCAGAAACTAACACACCATTGTAAAACAATTATACTCCAATAAAGATGTTTAAAAAAAAAGAAAAAGAAAAAGAACTCTAGCATAGGAGGAGAACAAGATAAAAGGAAATTATTTAAAAAATATTTTTTCTTGCTACCTAATATAAAAAGTCTCTTTGATCAAATAAAATCCAGCGTAAATCTCCTCCCTCCAGGCAAGGTTAAAAACTCAGGAAGAGAAAGTAAGTAAGATAAATGAGTTTAAGGCACTCTGATGTGTCTCCGGAGCAAAAATTAACACTTTTTAAAAACAAAGATGTGTAGACACTATGCCATAACAAAAAGATGACCTGCTGGCCATATCCTGTATCTAAAATTTTGTATCTTCAAAAACAGGAAATTATAATGAAAGACAAAGTTAGAGATAAGAACTGTAATTTCCTTTTTGTATAGATAAACACATACACAAACAGCCAAGAGTTCAGGAATTTTAATAGCAAGAAAGTGGATCAGTAGAAAAATCAACTTAACAATAAGCGTTAAGTGGACTTGAATTATATCTCCAACACAGAAAGCTGCATGACTGTGGTCAAATTACTTAATCTCTGACACTCTATCTTTTAATTGGCGAAATGTAGATAATGATGTCTAATATGCACACCGTGGTACGCAACTAAAACAGAAAACAAACGTAAACAATGCCCGACGACAGGCAGTAGATACTTATGTTACCTATTTATACTGCTATTATATTTCATTTAGGCACATCTAAGGTGATACCCCTCCCCCCCAAAAAGAGACACTGTAAATATCTACCCTTCCCAAACACAAAGCTCTTTGCCATCTTCCAACTCTTTCTTCCAGCACAGTCAGGTGCCCGCCTGCTAGAATAGGCACCAAAACTGACCTGTGGGTTGTAGGGTGAGAGAAATAGGAAAAGCAAGTCAATTCTAAAAGTAAAGCACAATGAACAGAACCACTCTGAAACAGAACTACCCCAAGTTTATGATGATGTGGATTCTTTCAAATACTCTGGCCCGCCCAGCACAGAGGCAAACAGGTGCGCCGGAGCCCCCGTTGTCACAGGACTCCCAGTAACGTGTCTTCTCCCAGCTCCAGACCCTGCACCTGGGGACAGGTTAATAATGTCTTCCATACCCTCTACACCTCAGAGTAAATGCTCAATGTATTTTAGACGACTAAATGAAGAAAGGATTAACACAAGTGTACTTATATTCAAAACAAACAACAGCGGAAGAAAACAAGCATAATCTTTACCTACTCCCTCAAAATCATTTCCATTCACCTATGTATGGAATGCCTGTTGCATGCCAGGGGCTCTGCTGGCTGCGGAGTTCTTCCAGAAACAAGACAGAGATTCAGTGATCCCGAAACTTAAGGCAGAGCAGGGAAGGCAGGCATCAGGGAGACAATGATAGCAAAGGCGATGAGTGTTCTGGCTGGGGGTCCACAGGCTGTGAAAGACAAGCCCGAAAGCTCAATCGAGACCACTGCAGGGTCAGCGATGGACAGGCAAGTTAAGACTTGCTGAGAGGTTTTCAGCACAAGAATTATACGCTCAGGTGTGGATGTTGGGAGATCACTCTGGCCGCCCTAGAGAGGAGGGTCTGCCGGGGAGGAACAACTCAGTAGGGTGGATGAGCCACTTAGGAGATGGCTGCTGAGACATTTCTTAATGACCAGAAGCTCTCTTTATCATCCCCCCAAAACTCCCAAAGAAAGTGTGTTTTATGTACTATGGCTTCAATGCCGCAGAGCAATACAGTATGGATAGAACACAACCAGGTTTTCTTCACCTTTGAGTTTGTGAACATCTTGAAGCCCATTCATTCCCTTCATAGAGACATGAAATATCCTTAAATGAACACATTAGCCTAAGAATCAAACCACAAACCACAGCACAGCATAAAGAAAAGGTACACAGTTTCACGGTGCCATGGTGATTCAGTGGATTTACCATCACATGTAAATCATCTGACAATGACCTGATTACTAACAGAATAATAATGTTTTTGAGAAGTTGGATAGGATAGTACAAAATGAATGGCCAATTTCTACCCTCATGACCTCAGGTAAGTTAGTTTTCACTTGGTTACACCTTTACTCACTTTTAAAAATAGAGAAAATACTATCTACTTTTCATGATTATTGAAAAAAATAAGTTCAGTGTATAAAGGAATACCTACTATTTTGGGGAAAAAAACAACTACTAAGCACAGTATCTGACACACAGCAGATGTCAATAAATGACTGTTGCTTTCATATGCATTTCCATTAAAACATCATCAGTTTCTTCCAATGGGTCACATCATCTGTATAGACTTGGCCTAATAAACTTACAGGACATGTGCTTTTCATTCCCTCTCCCAGCCCAAGAAAGGAGCTTTCACATATGCTGCATCCTATTAGTAACAGACCACAAGATGCTTATACTGAAGGTAGTAAGGTTGAATTCATGCAGAAAGCAAACATTTACAAACCTTGAAAGCCTTCAAAACAGCCATTAAAATGTAGCAATAAAGACGAGGAAAAGGCATGCAGAAGGGTTGCTTCTAAGGTCTTGAGAAATACTGTCCTCCCAGAAATACCCTTATAACTCTACCATTAGGACATATGGAACACTTCTGCCATATCCACTGGTGACAGCACAACTGATTTTCTGAAGCCCCCAAAGGGCACTCAGAGCTAAGTATGGGAGTAAAGCAGGAAAACCCTAACTGGACCGTGCCGTGTGCTCTAGAGAGCAGCATGTCCTGTAAAATGCTGAAACCTTGTTTGTCCTCATCCCAGTTCAAATAATGCAGATGAACGCGATATCTCTGCTACTCCCCCCATGGAGACATGGGGGGCTAATTCGTTCCTCTTCAATCTGGGCTCACTTCAGTGACTTAGTCAACCAACGGAATGCAGCAGAAGTGGCACCCTGGGACCTCCAAGTCTAGTCATAAGGAGCGCTGCAGGTCCTGCCCAGCCTCTTGAAGCACTCACACTCCCTCTGGCAATCCCGTCCGGAGCTCTAAGAAGCCCAAGCCATGCATGGCGAGGCTGTAAGTAGGCTAGATGGCCGACAACTCGGGCTAAGCTCTCAGCTGAGGTCCCAGCCACCAACAGCTGGCGTCGCCTGCCAGCTGTGGGAGGGAAGCACCTGGACGTCCAGCCTTCAGATGACCGCAGCCCAGCCACTCTACCTGCCACGACATGAGACGCTCCACGCGAGAGCTGTTCAGCCGAATCCCGTCACTCACACAACTGTGCGAGTCCACAACACACTGTTCTAAACCACTTTAAGTTTGGGGTGGCTTATGACATGGCCCAAGATAACACATATATCTATCAGGGTGTGCGGGTGTGAAGTTGGGGACTATTCCCTCAGCAGTCCCTGGCTGCAGTAGGAACTAGCCTCCGCCAAGTTCAACATGGCAGACATTTACTTTTTTTTAAACCCTGGGACTTGTTTTAAAAAAGGCTTCTGAAGAGTTTCCTTCAATTCCTTGATCTATCTTCTTGATGAGCTTTTTTTCTTTTTCAGCTTGACCTTTCCATTTCCCTGCAGTTTTCCTCCAATTCCTGCTAATAGAGATCAGTGGTTAAACGCGCCCCTCAGCTGGAGGTTGCCAGCTCTGTCCCCAGCCTGGCCCTTAGCGTATCTGCAGAGTCTACTTTTATTTCCCTAGGAAGGAGCACAATTCTCCATAGCACATATTTACATTTCAAAAGGAGTATTTACTTGCTTAAACTATACATTCTAAAATATTAAAAATACCACACATCTGCACTTAAAACACAAGTAATTACTTCTATATCACAGTGACTCATTCCCCAAATTCTCTAATCACCTCCCTAGAGGCAAAAATAGGCTTTTCGCACACGGCCCTTCTCCCCATCACTCACATGTTCAGTTGCCCATTCATCCTGCTACAGTGACTGCCCAGGTGCCAGGACTGTGCTCCAGCCAGGGAAACAGAGCTTAATGAAATAACCCCTCACCTTAAGGAATTCAACCCTGGTAAAACAAACAAGACTTGTAAAGGCAAAGTCATGTTATAATATAAGGGAAAATACGGAATCACAAAGGACCCAGCAGCACCATAAAGAAAAGGGAGTATAACTGCTGTTTATCGGCACAAATCCAGCAAGGAGACAATACCGCCTTTCCGACTGATACCATGTACTAATCCTAAAGAGCTCGTATCAGTGAAATTACAAACATAAAACTACAGAGAAAAAAAATCAATAAAACCAAAAGCTAGTTCTCTGAAAAGCTCAATAAGATTGATAAGCCCCTAGCCAAACTGACCAAGAAAAAGAGTGAAGACCTAACTACTAACATCAGGAATAAGAGTGACATCACTACAGATCCTACAATTATTACCCAACAGTTTTATATTAATAAATTTGAATTTCAGATGAAATGGACAATTTCCTTAAAAGACACAAACTACCAAAGATCACTCAAGAAGAAAAAGACAACACGAAGAAGCCTCTATCTATTAAAGAAACTGAATTCACAGCTTACGAACTTTTCTCAAAGAAAACCCCAGGCCTAAATGGCTTCACTGGTGAATTCGACCCAACACATAAGGCATAAATAATACCACCAATTCTTAAAAAACTCTTCCAGAATAGAGAGAAGAGGTGAACACTTCCAAAATCATTTCATTAGCCTAATATAAAAATGAGACAAAGATTTTAGAAGAAAACTGTATCTCAATATCCCTCCTGAACAAGGATGAAAGAGTCCTTAACAAAATATTAACAAATTGAATTTAGCAATATCTAAACAAGAGTAGACAAGATCACCAAGTATGGATCGTCCCAAGAACGTAAGCTGGCTTAACATTTGAAAGTAATGCAATGTTCTTCACTACATTAACAGACTACAAAAGAAAAACCTTGTGATCGATCATCTGAATAAATGTTGAAAAGGCATTTAAAAATATTAAACCTTCATTATGATAAAACCTCTCAGCAAATAAGAATAAAATGAAACTTTCTCAATCAGATAAAGAACATCTATGAAAAATCTACAGATAACATCACAATTAATGGTGAAAGACTGTATCATTCCCTCCCATAACCAGGAACATCTACTCACTGACATGGATGGACAGAGCCAGCACAATAAGAGAAGAAAATTAAAATAATTCAGATTGGAAAAGGAAAAGTACCTTTATTTAAAGAAAGAATAATCTAGAAAATCCCAAGGAATCTACAACAAAGCCACCAGAAGTAACAGGTGAATTTAGCAAAATTGCTGGATATAAGTACTACACAACAATCAACTGTATTTCTAAGAGCACATGCATTAAAAAAAAGAAACTTCAAAAATAACATTTCAATAGCATCAAAAAATATGAAATACTGAGGGATAAGGTGAACAAAATATGAGTAAAACCTATACATTAAAAACTACAAAACATTGCTGGTAGAAATTTTTAAAGATCTGAATAAATTAAGACAGAATCATGTCCATGGATCAGAACACTCAATATTGTTAAGATGTCAATTCTCCCAATATTGATTTATAAATTTAATGTAATTCCCTGTCAACGACCAGTAAACTTTCTTGTAGAAATTGATAAAAGCTGATTTTAAAGTGTATATGCATGTTCAAAGCACCTTGCATATAAGGTCCTTATAAGTATAGGGAAGAAAATTCTGAAAAAGAACAAGTTGAAGGACTCATTTGATTTCAGCAACTTAGTATGAAGCTCCAGTAAGTAATACAGTGTGGTGTTGGCTCAAGAAAAGACATACAGAACAAAAGAACAGCATCCTACATATACACTAGGTAAGCCACACATATGGTTAATTGATTTTTGAAAAAGATTCAAAGACAATTCAGTAGAGAAAGGACAGTCATTTCAACAAGTTGTGCTAGAACAATTAGATATACATATGCAAACAAATTAATCTCAAGCTCTACCATATACAAGAAATAACTTGAAATGGAACACAGACCTGAATATTCCCTTTTTGCTTCCTGTTTTTTTTTATGCTTAACTCTTTCTCCATACATAGAGCTCTCTCTAACTGGATTAGTTCAACAGATACACAAGTATTTTAATTGCTGTCAAAAAGTAAATGAAAAATGCATTTTGCTTTAAGATACAAAAAGTACAGGTGAAAAAATATAAAATGGAGCAAAGTACTACAACCCACAAGTGTAGTGCTAATAATCCCATATATTTGTTCAGCCTAATCTACTACTCAAAGTGCTCCTGTATCCATTACATCGTATGGCATCATAGAAATCCCTGACTTTTGGCAAATGGTTATCAGCATTTCATTTGCTACTTCCAGTCTTGAGGCTTATTTATCTGGTTACCAATCTATATGCTTGTCAAATAATCATAAATTGGTGATTGTGGGTAGGGAAAGTGTATAGTAGGTACTAAAACATATCCTTAAAAAATTAGTGCTTTTTCCTGTTATCAAAATTCTCAAATGTGCAAAAGAATTTTAAGAACAGTCTACTTTATGACATTAGAATAGCAGTTTATAGAATAAGCAGTTACTAAATAGACAACCATAACAACATCAAACAATGTGTTAATAGCTACTGGTCAAGAAACAATTTACTCACGGAACAAAGTTTTCTACATTTCCCTGCAAAAGTACAAAGCATTATTGTAGATGTGAACCATGATCTCACAAACCCAAGAGTTTTCCAGCGTTTCAGTCTCAGGAGCCCTTTTGACTTAAAACTCATACAAAATTTTAAGAAGCCCAGAGAACTTTTTGTTTATGTGTTACAATCTATCAGTCTTTACCATATTCTAAATTAAAACTGAGAAATTTAAAAACATTAATTTAAAAATAATTATTTGGTTCTAAAATGTCGTTCAAAATAAGTATGTGTACCAAGTGGCATATAACATTACTAAATAAATATCAGATACATAGTCAAATGCTAATCGCCATTTGTCTTCAATGCTATTATTGTCATTGCCTGTTTTAACAATCAGCATTTAAACCTAAAGGTGTTAAACAAAGAAGTGTTTTTTTTTTTAATCCAATTAAAAAAAAATAAAGAACAATTCTCCATCATTCACTAGTACTAACACTGGCAGACAGTGAAGTCCAGAATTTCAAGCTCCGGTGACACTGCCTTTTCGAAACAACATACCCTCAGTCTGCTCCTTGGCTTTCCTCTTAACACCTGACTACACAATGCATTGTATTAGTCACTCACTTTCATATTATTAATCTTTCCAAACCTTATTATATAAAAGATGTTGACTCCCACACCTGTGTTTCAATAACTCTAATAATAACGATGATGGCAGTAATGATAATACTCTGGCTTTGTGTTGCAGCTTACAAACTAAAAAGCCTTTCAGATTTTTCCAGTTTATCTCAACCTACAGCTCTATGGGGTGAGAAAGCTAGACACCACTACCTCCACTTTACTTTTTTTTTTTTTTTTTTGTGGTACGCAGGCCTCTCACTGCCACGGCCTCTCCTGTTGCAGAGCACAGGCACCGGACACGCAGGCTCAGCGGCGATGGCTCACGGGCCTAGTTGCTCCGCGGCACGTGGGATCTTCCCAGACCGGGGCACGAACCCGTGTCCCCTGCATCGGCAGGCAGACTCTCAACCACTGCGCCACCAGGGAAGCCCCTATCTCCACTTTAAAGATGAGGAAGCAGAGCAGGGCAGGGAAGTCATTTGTCTGCGGTCACAGGGCTCCAAGGGCACTACACCATGAGACATCCGTGTAGGTGTGGAGCGAGGACGGGCAGGCCTAACACCTCTTGAACCAGAACACGGCACTTAACAAAGAGTAGTCAATGTTCTATGGTAAAAAGCTACAAACCCAAACTGTAGACAACATAGGTCCAAAGTAAGTGACACTGGGTAGACGTGTCCTTTCTCAGAGCTGGAGGGGTCATCAAAACAGTCACTGGCCTTGGACTGTAAGGCACTTTCCCTCCCCGTATAGATACAGATCCATGGCTTCTCTTTTCCAAGTAAGAGCCCCGATCTTTCCCAGACACAAGGGGCCCTTCTGATGCATTTGGAGGGTTCAGGACTACGGTAAGTGCTCTGAAACAAGGAGATGCTCAAGTGTTTCTGTATCTGTAACACAAATGTCATTTATTCCACAAACGTTTGAAGCCCACTGTGTGCTAGGAAATCAACAGTGAGCAGAAAGAGACATATCACATGCCCTGTTGGACCTTAAATGTTAATGTTAAATATATTAACCACCACTGACAAATGATGTCAACTGATAAATATACTCAGACATTATATAAAAACATTTAAATAATTTAAAATGTTGAGAAAAATTAAAGAGAAACATAAAGAACATTGAAAGAAAATTTGTTTTACATAGGTCTAAAGGTTCAAGGTCAAAATGCCAGAGAGAAGAGAAAAATCATTTTGTCCAAACAGATGAGCTCGAATTACCCTCTTCTAGAAAAAGAGAGAACATAAGAGAAGAATCAAACTGCTGTCTTTCATCAGAGATGCTTGTGAAAATGAGTATTTTTGTGCAGTATTATTCATGTTTGATCAGGTCTGATAACAGTATTTCCACAAATCAATTTCTGTCACAATTAAGCATGCCAACTTATAAATGAATATACACCGTATAAGAATGGGTTTTGCTACACAGGTAAACATGATTGTCATTAGGAGTATATGCTCATATACTGGGAACATCTGGGAGACAAAACACAAGACATACATATCTAAATATGCATATTATATAATAAACTATTACTATTCCTTTCTAATGGAGCTGAGAAAGCCATTCAATTGCTTTGGAGGGACCTATGTTTGAGTAGTTTCTGCCACCTGCCTACCATATAACCCAAGGCTAGTTATTTAACCTCTCTAAGCCTCCATCTTGTCACTCAGAATATGGAGATAACATTCGCCCTGACTACTAACAAACCTCTAATTTCTGGGAGGAGTCTAGACTTCCCCAATCTCCCCTTGATCCACGAACAGGAGCTCAGACAAGGGCCAGGAACAAAGCGGACTTCCAGTAGACAATACGAGGCCACCGCCCATTTACTATTCATCCATCCAAAATGTTTACTGAGCATTTTCTATGTACCGAGCACTGCTTTGACTGCTCGGCATCAGGAGTGAATAACAAAGACCCTGCCCTCATCAAGCTCACATTCTATGGAAGGGATGATACCTTTGGAGAGAAAAATTAAGGATTATAAATGGTACTGGAGAGGGACCTGGGCTCATCCACCACAGTCTCACTGACCTCTTCTTTCGCCTTGCTTCTCACACTCAAGGGCCACATGCTGGCAATGAGCCCTGGAGCCCCTCGGGACCATGAGCATCCCCACCCTTGGAAAGCTTAGGGGGAACACCAAATGGAGCACGTGGACCAGGCTTCTTAGACACGTTGCTCTTTACCCCCTGGGGGCCCGTGTCCAGGACTGCAAAGGTGAAGCAAAGACAACACGTAGCACTCAGGAGCTAAGGCCTCTGGTAATAATAAAAGGATGTATTTCAAAGGCCTAGGCAAATGAAAAAAATATACAGATCAAGGATGCTACTCAATCTTGCACACCTCATCGTGCTATCAAGAGGCTTAGTGAAGTAACATGTAAAAATCTTTGGTAAAAGCACTGTAAATTGACCTGCAAATGCCATCATCATCATCATCTCCATTACCTTTACCACCATTACTTAGTCCTATTTGTGCTCGATTATATCATTATGGAATAGCTAATATTCTAGAAATTAACTTCACCCAAAAAGATGAAGCTACCATATGAGTCTTACAAAAACGATTTCCTACAATAAGCAAAGGAAGAGTTTAGTACTGAAAACTAAGTAACCAAACAGAAAATGAATTCCTATCATCTCCATGCAAACTACCCATCAGAGCATCTGATGTGACCACAGGTGTGAGTCATTCCTCTCATTAACACACCAGAGATTCTCCTATCTTTAAACCTCTGCTCTTCTGGCTGCAATGCCCTTCTCTGCAATACCTGTAGACAGCTGGCAAACTCTTGCTCACCCTTCCACGCCCAACGTGAAAAGTATCATCTCTGTAGTTTTCCTTGTCCCATCCATACTAATGCACTGCTTTCTCATCAGGGCTCCCAGGGCACTTCTGGCATTCATTCATCCCATATCTTTTACTGAATACCTACTATGTGTCAGTCACCATTACAGGTGCTGAGGATACAGCCACAAGTAGGCAACATGCTGTTTACAAGTTTACACTCTAGGAGGGAGAGACAGATCGTAAATATATCAGTTGCCAGAAGGTAAAGGAGGGCTCTGAAGAGAAGTGAACTAGTGAGGAAGATAACTGGGATGGGGGAGGGTATTTCTGTGCACAGCTTTGATCACACTGCGCATATTCTAGTAGACTGTAGCTCCTTCTTTCTTATTCATCGTCACCTCCCCAGCAGTTAGCTCAGGGCTTGACAAATACAAATTGTAAAAATAATAATAATAAAAATATTAGCAGCTGACATTAATTGAATGTTATCACCTACCATGTAATGAATGCTTTACATATGTTAACCTATCTTCACAACAGTCCTTTAGAATTTTTACAGTATTCCACATTTCACCTCACTGAGGAAACTGAGGTACTGAAGGGTTAAATTACTTTCCCCAGGCACAGAGCCAGCAAGTAGGAGTGACAAGACAGACTTAAACCTAGGCCATCTGATTCTAGAGGCCTCATTCTTAGTCACAATCCACGACTGTCTTCCAAAATACTGGACATTAAAAGTCATCTTGGCCTCCCTGGTGGCGCAAGTGGTTGAGAGTCCGCCTGCCGATGCAGGGGATACGGGTTCGTGCCCCGGTCTGGGAGGATCCCATATGCCGCGGAGCGGCTGGGCCCGTGAGCCATGGCCGCTGAGCCTGCGCGTCCGGAGCCTGCGCGTCCGGAGCCTGTGCTCCGCAACGGGGGAGGCCACAACAGTGAGAGGCCCGCATACCGCAAAAAAAAAAAAAAAAAAAAAAAGTCATCTTACATCCAAACAGATTGGAATTGTACATTTGTGCTCTGTAATATATCTAAAATGTCCTGTACTGGCCCAGAAACAGAGTCTTCACAACCCTGGCCAGGGACGAGACTGAGCAGGTCCCGACTGGACCCCAGCACTCCGAGGTCTGGATGTGCAAGAGAGAGCGCGGCCCCGCAGGAGCCAGTGGACGGGCAGTGGGCTCTGGGCGAGCCAGTGCCAGGCACCTGGACACGACAGCCTCGTGGCACGGTGCCCTGATAATGGCGAGGGACAGAATCATGTAAATTCAGAGTATGAATCTGATTCACATACTTTATACCTTTTAATTCCAAAGACTAATTAGCTTCAAAGATTCTCAAGTACAGAAAATGCCCCCCACTTCCCCTAACCACCGCCATGACAACGCTGCACTAACCACAATCTGACAGAACTCAGGAGCCACTGTGGGCAGCTGCAAACCATAGCACACGCGCTAATGGCAGCCGGATGTGTTTCCTCGCCACAATCCATCATCTTCGGGTTGGGTGCTGTGCAACAATGCAACTATAATATAATAATTACTGGATTGAGAAGATGACGTTTTCAGACAGGTCCGACCATTGTAACCACATGTTTAATGTGGAAAAAAAAGTCCATAAAACATAATCAGCAACTTTCAAACATGAGCCAGGTGCAAAGAGGATTTGATTAGTAAATACAATGTTTCAATAGGGAAAACCCAATAGTCTTGACCTTTTTTTTTAATGGACTGACTTACAGAGAGAGGGAAACAGAGAAAGAAAGGGATGAAAGAGACTTGATGTCTAGGAATGCTACAGGAGAAGGAAAAATGCTGTCATCCCCAGGAATAAGCACAAGAGCAGTAACAAAGCAACACCTATGGTTTCATGCACTGAGTTCTTTTCTGGATGTTCTGATGGGAAAAGCCTCATGAAAAAGAAAGGAATAAACTAAACGTTGGCTGGGCACCTGCTATGTGCCAGGCACTAGTCAGACCCTTCACAAATAGTTCCTTTACCTCCCTGATCTTCACACACATCTTGTGACAACTCGGCTGGCTAGGTGATGTTTACCCCTTTCACAGAGGAGGGAAGTGCTGCAGGGAATATACCTGCCCACATCCTCATGGCTAACAGCTGGCCCAGAGCCCATCTGCTGTGCGGCAGACTACTTATTCAAACAGTGAAATCGGAATCTCACATAGCAAGCTTTTCCCAGGCCCTACAGCCACTTCCCACCCAACCCAACACACAAACACCCGATCAAAAACTTAGAGAAAGAAATAGTGAAGGAGAAAAAAGACGGCACCAGTTACATTTGGGACTATGGAGGTATACGGACAATGGACATTAACTGGTAGAGAATATTCTTCCACAAACTGGTCTGGTAACCAAGAACTCAGTTCCACCACCCCTTTTCTCTAGTACTAACCCTTACAGACCTAACCATTTCCTATTTCCCAAAGCAGCACTGTGAAATGCTTTGTAATTCTATTGTGGATTTTATCAGATGCAAATCCAAACGCTATATACATCATTGCTAATTATTTTTCTCTCTGCCCTATGGACAACCTTTAGCCACTATAAGTTCATCAGCCCAACCAGCAGTTCTGAACCTACCTATTAAGATAATACTCAATGATACCATAACACTTTTTTTTAACTCTGAAAAACCACAGGGAGATCGGACAAAAGTGCTTCTCCAAGAGTTTCTCCAAATTCTGGAAAAGCATTAATCCTGGCAGTGTGCCTATTACTGTTTTGATCATTAGACTGAGTGTCAAAGAAAGCTCTCTGTCTACAATATCAAGGCACGACAAATTACATCTGAAAGGCGACCATACAGCAGAATGGGAAATGGAAAACCAAATACCCAGTTTTCCAGTTTAGTACATGATCCTCCCGTTACCAAGTACTCATAAAAGGTGACAGGCTTAGAGCCTGCCAGATAACGCTTTCTTCTTAGTATCTCCCTAAATAACCATGCCTAAGTGGAAACAACACAAACTATCCAACATATCTTACGTCAAAATATGATTCAGAAGGTCCCATTTAAGTATATTCACAAACACTACTGGCAGAAAGTTTACCTGGTACATCTCACCTATAAATCAATTTGACAACGAGGGTTGTCAGTGTTGATGAACTCTGACCTAGGTATTAAACTTCTGGGAGGCTATCCTAAAGAAATGATCTGAATGGCCAGTGCAGACTGATGTGCAAAGAGGTCCCCTGCAGCATTCACTGAGTCCCTGTTGTGTTCCAGGCACAGTGGATACAGCCTCTGCCTTCAAGGAGCTTTTACCCTATTAAGGGGAGACATAAGGAGATGACAATCCAGGGTGATAAAGGCTATGACAGAGTTATGCAGAGCGCTCTGAGAGATCAGAAAAGAACAGAAGGGGGGACCCAATCCAAAATTGAGAGTGGGCGGCAAATTGGTTTCTTCTGGGTGGTGACACCTGAGTTGAATCCCTAAGAACATAAATGGATTAAGCACATAAGGGGGAGGAGGGCATTTGTGTTACACCAAACAGACAGAAGAGCAAACAAAAGGCCTTAGAGAAAAAAACAACTGGCTTTCATGAATCAGACAAGAAATCCAGCATCACTGTAACCTCAGGATCAAAGAAGGGACTGACAGATATGAGACTGGATAGGTAAGTAGGAGAATGAACACCATCCTGAGAAAGGTCTTGAGGATACAAGTTACCTTGAGGATATGATATACTAGTGAAAACTTTAAATAAAGGAATGACTTTACTGGATTTGCATGTATAAAAAGATTTGCATTTTGTACTGCTTCTTTTTAAAATGCAAATCTTGAAAGAGAGAAAAACACTAGTGGTAAGGAAACAAATTCAGGCTCTTGCAGTGATCTAGATTAAGGGCAGCAATGTACAGAACGTAAGGACACAGAAGAGACAAATCAGAATTACCAATAATTCAAAGAATTGGAAATGCTCATTAGTGAGGAATCAACTAAGTACAGGATGACATACATACCATGGAGTACTACTCAGCCATGAAAACAGTATTTCCAACATTCTGATGATCTAAGAAAATGGTAACAAAACATTAAGCTAAATGGGAGAAAATATATGCAAATGAAGCAACTGACAAAGGGATTAATCTCCAAGATTTACAAACAGCTCATGCAGCTCAATAATAAAAAACCAAACAACCCAATCCAAAAATGGGCAGAAGACCTAAATAGACATTTCTCCAAAGAAGATATACAGATTGCCAACAAACACATGAAAGGATACTCAACATCACTAATCATTAGAGAAATGCAAATCAAAATTACAATGAGGTAACACCTCATGTTGGTCAAAATGGCCATTATCAAAAAATCTACAAACAATAAATGCTAGAAAGGATGTGGTGAAATGAGAACACTCCTGCACTGTTGGTGGGAATGTAAATTGATACAGCCACTATGGAGAACAGTATGGAGGTTCCTTAAAAAACTAAAAATAGAACTACCATATGACCCACTAATCCCACTACTGGGCAAATACCCTAAGAAAACCATAATTCAGAAAGAGTCATGTACCACAGTGTTCACTGCAGCTCTATTTACAATAGCCAGGACACGGAAGCAACCTAAGTGTCCATCATCGGATGAATGGATAAAGATGTGGCAGATATATACAATGGAATATTACTCAGCCATAAAAAGAAACGAAATTGAGATATTTGTAGTGAGGTGGATAGACCTAGAGTCTGTCATACAGAGTGAAGTCAGTCAGAAAGAGAAAAACAAATACCGTATGCTGACACATATATATGGAATCTAAGGGAAAAAAAAAAAAGGTCATGAAGAACCTAGGGGTAAGACGGGAATAAAGACACAGACCTACTAGAGAATGGACTTGAGGACATGGGGAGGGGGAAGGGTAAGCTGTGACAAAGTGAGAGAGTGGCATGGACACATATACACTACCAAACATGAAATAGATAGCTAGTGGGAAGCAGCCGCATAGCACAGGGAGATCAGCTCGGTGCTTTGTGACCACCTAGAGGGGTGGGATAGGGAGGTTGGGAGGGAGGGAGACGCAAGAGGGAAGAGATATGGGAACATATGTATATGTATAACTGATTCACTTTGTTATAAAGCAGAAATTAACACACCATTGTAAAGCAATTATGCTCCAATAAAGATGTTAAAAATAAATAAATAAATAAAAATAAAGATCCAGCACTAAAAAAAAACATTAAGCTAAAAAAATGAAATTATGAAATTTTCTATGGAGAAGCCAACTGTCTAAAATATTAACAATGACTATCTCCAAATGGTTGGTTTATGGTGAGTACAACTGTTTTTTATTTTTTATACTTTCTATTTTTTCCAAAATAAGCATTCATTTATCAAGTATGTAAAGAACACTTTCTATGGACAAGGCATGTGTGCAGGTGCTAGGTACACACTGGTCTACAAAACAGATATGAATCCTGGCCTCGTGAAACTTATAGTCCAATGAAGTATGTACTATTATACGTATTATCAGAAGAAATATTCAATTTTAAATTTAAATACAAAACGGAAGGGAGAGAGGAACTCATTTGTTAGTTTTAACAGATTTTTAGTGGATTCCTTATGATCTTCTATATATGAGATCATGGCATCTATGAATAGTTAACTGTAATTCTTCCTTCCCAATCTGGATGTTTTACTCCATTTTCTTGCCCAAAACCTCCAGAACAATGATGAGTAGAAGGGGCGAAAGCTGACATCTTTGCTTATTCCTGATTTAGGGCAAAAGTCTTTTACAGTTAAGTATGATGTCTCCTGTGGGTTTTTCACAGATCACACTTTATCGGGTTCTGGGAAGTTCTCTTCTATTCCTAGTTTGTTGAGCATTTTTATCACTTAAGGGTGTTAGAATCCATGAAATGTTTTTACTGTGACTGCTGAGATGATTATGTGGCTTCTGTCCTTTATTCTATTCGCACAGATATGAAATTAATTGATTTTCAGATGCTAAACCAACCTTGCATTCCTGGGATAAATCCTATGTGATCAAGGTGTATCCTTTTTATATGCTGCCTGGATTTGGTTTGCTAGTATTTCACTGAGGATTTCTGTGTCTATATTCATAAGAGATACTGGTCTGTAGTTTTCTTGTGATGTCTTTGTCTGATTTTTGGAATCAGGGTAATACTGGTCTCATACAATGAATTGGTAAATATTCCTTCCTCTTCTAATTTTTGGAAGAGTTTGTCAAGAATTAGTACTAATCAGTTTTTTAAATGTTTGATAGGATTCACAAGTGAAGCCATCTGGACCTGAGCTTTTCTTACTGAGTAGTTCAGTTATTTGTTTATTTTACCAATTCAATCTCTTTACCATTCTACTCAGATTTTCTATTTCTTGAGTCGGTTTCAGTAGTTCGTATCTTTTTAGGAATCTGCCCATTTCATCTAAGTCATCTAATTTATGAGTATACAACTGTTCACAGTATTCCCTTACATTTTCATTTCTGTAAAGTCAGCAGTTATGTACCTTTTTCATCCCTGATTTTTGTCATGAGTCTTCTCTCTTTTCTTTTAGTTAATGTAGCTACAATTTTGGCAAGTCTGTTGATCTTTTTAAAGAACCAATTTTTTTTTAACATCTTAATGGAGTATAATTGCTTTACACTGTTGTGTTAGTTTCTGCTGTATAACAAAGTGAATCAGCTATACGTATACATATAACCCCATATCCCCTCCCTCTTGCGTCGCCCTCCCACCCTCCCTATCCCACCTCTCTAGGTGGTCACAAAGCACTGAGCTGATCTCCCTGTGCTACACAGCTGCTTCTCACTAGCTAGCTATTTTACATTTGGTAGTGTATATATGTCCATGCCACTCTCTTACTTTGTCCCAGCTTACCCTTCCCCCTCCCTGTGTCCTCAAGTCCATTCCTAAGAACCAATTTTCAGTTTGTTGATTTTCTCTACTGTTTTTCTATTCTCTTTTTCATTAATTACCATTCTAATCTGTATTACTTCCTTCATTCTGTCTCTTTTAGATTTAATTTGCTCTTCTTTTCCCAGTGTCTTAAGATCGAAGGTTAGGTAACTGATTTGAGATTTATCTTCATTTTTAATATAAGTGTTTATATCTATATGTTTGTCTCCAAGTACTGCTTTAGCTGCATTCCATAAGTTTTGAAATGTTGTGTCTTTATTTTCCTTCATCTCAAAATATTTTCTAATTTCCCTTATGATTTCTTATTTGGCTCATTGGTTATTTAGGAGTCTGTTAATTTCCACGTATTTGTGAACTCCCCAAGTTTCTCTCTGTTATTGATTTCCAATCTCATTTCATTGTGGTCAGAGAACATCCTTTACATGATTTAAATCCTTTAAAATGTACTGAGGTTTGTTTTATGGACTAGCATATGGTTTGTCCTGGAGAATGTTCCATGTGCACCTGAGAAAAATGTAGTTTCTGCATATTCTATAAATGTTCCTTAAGTCTAGTCAACTTATAGAGCTGTTCACGTCTTCTATTTCCTTACCAATTTTCTACCTAGTTGTTGCCTCCATTATTTAAACAAGGGTACTGAAGTCCCGAACTATTACTTTGTTAAGCGGTTCATAATTATTTAAGGACATTGTATTAGTTTCCTATTGCCACTGTAACAAATTACTACAAGCTTAGTGGCTTAAAACAACAACATAAATGTATTATTACCTTACAGCAGTGGTCCCCAACCTTTTTGGCACCAGGGACCAGTTTGGTGGAAGACAGTTTTTCTACGGACCAGTGGCAGGGGAAGGGGGGATGGTTCAGGCGGTAATATGAGCGATGGGGAGCGGCAGATGAAGCTTCGCTTGCTTGCTTGCCACCCACCTCCTGCTGTGTGGCCCAGTTTCTAACAGGCTGCAGACCACTACAGGTCCACAGCCTGGGGGTTGGGGACCCCTGCCCTATAGTTCTGAAAGTCAGAAGTCTAAAATGGGCACATAAAGGCAGCATTTCTTCTAGAGACTCCAAGGGAGAATCCTTTTCCTTGTCCTTCCCATCTTCTAGAGGCTGCTAGCATTCTCTGGCTTGTGGCCACATCACTCCAATCTCTGTTTCCACTGTCACACTGTCTTCTGTCCGACTCTGACTCTTCCTCCACATTCCTCTTATAAGGACCAGTGTGATTATACTGGGCCCACCCAGATGATCAGGGATACTTTCTCCATCTCAAGATCTTTAACTTAATCATATCTATAAAGTCTCTTTCGCCATTTAAGGTAGCATTCACCAGTTCTAAAGATTAGGATATAGACATATCTGGGGGCCACTCTTCAGCCTACCACAAACATTAATTGAAACACACTGCTGAATCAAGTCCTAGTTTATTCCATGTCACTGAGCTCATCCGGGTCAATATAAACCAAGCACTTTTTAGCCCTACTTTTGATATATATAAACTTGTGCTCTTCGGGCATTCTTTACCTATTTAATTACTACTACATCAGTCATTTTTAGTTTTTTCTATCTGTATTTTCCTCATATTTTATGAAATTATTTCAAGTGATCATGTTGAATATGTAGGACTGAAGCAAAAAACTGTAAATAAGATACACCTTTTTATAGCACAGGCTTTTGAGTCAAAACAGAGCTTGGTTTTAATCTTTGTCAGGCTGTTTCATTATCTATAAAATAGGAGTATTAATAGTTATCTGTAGAAGGCTGCTGCAAAGATTAAATAAAATAATGTATGAAACAATATGGAAAATAGATGGGAGGAATGGTAACCGAGGAGGAGCTCACTAAATACTTACAAGAGGCCGTTACGGTCTACAGAGGGATAAAACGTTGGAGCGCAGAGGAAAGGAAAGAGAAGTTGTCAAGTCAGTCAATTAACTACCTGGTCATTGTGATATGTGACACCAAATAATCTCTGACAAATACCCTAAGAGGTGCTCTGAATGTTATCCAGACAAAAACTTCAGTATGGGGTGGGATACAAGAGAAATCGGCTCCACAGGCTGATCTTTTATCTTAACCCAGGGTAACTTCACAAAAAGAGTACAGACTTGGGAGTCAGACTGACAACGTCCAAAGCATTCAGTTAGAAGCTTGCCATGTGACACTGAGCCAATCACAGTTCCATGAAGGCCTGTTTTCTCACCTATAAAGTAGAATTTATGTCATTCATCTCAGAAGGCTGTACTGAGAATTGAGAAAAATATGCTCCGTAAATCTCCTGACACAGTGTATGACACTTAGCAAGAACTCAACAAAATACCTCATTATTATTAATAATTACATGACACCAACAAGTTACTTTAACATCTCTAAAACCCCTGCTGTATAATTTGAGATAATGTCCTAATATATGAAAATCCCTAAAACCAGGCTGAAGACACACTCGGTACTTGAGGAACATCAGTTTCTCCTGCCTCCCCAATCCCTCTGTGCTTGACAGGACAGTGGCTCCCCAAAGATGCCCAAATCCTGACTTCCAGATCCGGAGAATGTTAAGTTGCAGGCAAAGGAGAATTAGTGGTTGCAGAGAAAAGTAATTTTCCTGATCAGCCGACCTTAAAATGGGGAGATCATCCTGGATTATCCAGGCGAGCCCAATATAATCACAAAGCACCTTACAAATGGATGAGAAAAGTAGGAGAGAGAGAACCACAGAGAAGGCAGTGTGAACAGACTCAGCCAGTCTGATGTTGCTGGCTCAGAAGCCTTGAGTCTGGTTACACACAGTCCCAGTGTTTGTCACTGAAACCCCACAGGAGGTCTGGGTCATAGGTAGTATCATGCCTGTTTTTAACAAACTAAAGCACTGGTGTTTAGAGAGGTGAAGGCACGTACCCAGATCCAGAAACTCTTAAGCAGCCCAGGGAGACTCACCACAGGTCTGATTGAGTCCCACACCGCCAGGATGGCACACCTGCCTGAGAAATGGAGGATCTCCCCTGAAAATCAGCAGCCAGAAACTCAAGTAAAAGGAGAACAGCCTTTTAAGGTTTTCCTTCACTAAAGCATCCTGAGATAATGAATTCATTGCCCTAATGCACAGAAGAAGAAACTGAGACCAGCTGACCCTTCGTTCTATAGACATCTCCTGGGCACCAACCATCTCCCAGGCACCGCGCTCGCACTAGAGAAGCACTTGAAGCTAAGAAGGCAGATGTCCTGTCTGTAAGGAACTGGGACTCTCGGGGGAGGAATAACTCCCAACAAATCACTGTAATCTAGAGTGTGACAAGCACAACCACGGCTACAAAGAGGAGGGGCTGTACTGGGCACTGGGAATGAACACGGAGGGGGAGGAGGACGGGGACAGGGACCACACACCAGGCAGCCAGGCCTGTGCTCCGCAGCGTGGCCTCGGTCTGGCACACTCTGCAGCCCGGCCCCCTCCTCCGCCACCACCACATCAGGACCACCACCCCCCGCCCCGGGGACGACGCGGGGCTCCTGGGCTTCCGCAGAGCCCTGCGTGACCGTCTTGGTACAGCGCTCCCCACCTCACAACGTAAATGTCTTCTAATTTGGCTGCTTCCCCACTGAGCTGAAAACTCTTTAAGCAGGAATGAAGGATTCCCGGCCCTGTGTCCCAGCACCGAGCCCAGCCTAAGAACTCGATCCTCGATGAAGAAGAACCGAACACCCTCCGGGGTCCAGCGGGGACAACTGCGGAGAAATACACACCCTACCGGCCTCCTCGTAAGGGTTTTCCCTGGAAGCTGGGCAGTGGTTTCCGAGAGTCTGAGGGTCTGCAGCGTGATGAGCAGACTGTGCTATTCCTGCCAGGATGCTGACTCCCAAAGCCGACAGCACTACTTTCTGTCACGCACCCTTTGTGGAAAGGAACGTGGGGCCGGTACCACAAAGACCGGCAGCTGTCCAGGGGTCGGCTCCGTGCCGTGTCCCCGCTTCCCGTGCTGGGCTCCACGGGGACAGGAACAAGGTGCAGCACCCTGCTGGCCAAGGGCCCCAGAGCAGAGCGGACTGACCGTGAGGACATGTAACCTGCCAGGCGCGGGACACAGATCCTCTCGTGCTCATTTTACACATGAAGAAACCTAAGCCCAGGGAGCTTATTGTTACCAGAGTAGTGCACCCATTTAGCAGGTAACGAGCACAACCCTAACGGGGGAGAAAAGGAAACTAGAACAAAGTACAATACAGAAAATAACCAATTACTGTGTTAAGCTCCATGACCTGGATGTTTCTGCCCCCTTGCCCCCGCCGCGCCACCGCAGGCCACATAAACGGGGCGGGCAGCCCCGGCTCCGCAGCTGCTCCGCACTGATGGCCTCAGTGCACTAAGGGAGGGGCCGTGAGCCACAGAGTGGACAGAGCCCGGGCTCCGGCCGAGAGTCCGTCACTGAGGTACAACTTCCTCGACAGCACTTTTCACACTTAAAACAACAACAAAAAGTAAAATTCATTAAGTAAACCAAAATCGTATGAGGCACCTCAGGACCTGGAAGACAAAAGCCCAGGGGGAAGGAGACGTGCTCGCCTTCCCCTTTCTCACCAGACCAGGACTCCCGGCAGAACCATGAACTGCTCTGAGACACAGAACTTTAAAATCACTTTTTTGGATTCTAGAGAAAGGATGGAGCAAAACTTTGTGCTGCTTCTGATAAACAATGAGATGGTTTGGTGACAAACAGAAAAACTGCTCACCAGCAAGCTTACAACTGACGTAAGTAAAAGTCTGATTGACTTAGAGTCATCAGAGACACTTCACCTGATTTAATCTGCACCTTTATGCCAGCACCACTGCTCTCTGCCATGATGTGTGTGGTTTCCTTCTCAGTGTCCACACCACCTTGACCACAGTCAGGTGGTCTTTCCTAACGACACAGTCTTCCTGAGAAAGGGCTCACTCTCTCATAAAACCCATTTGTCACTGCTCTAATGAAGTCTCTTTTGGAATAAATTCGAGCAATAAATTACATAAAGAAAACTGCAAAGAAATAAATCAGTTCTGAGACAATCAAAGGAGTATCATTTCAAGACTTTTCGCCCACCTGATTGGTGCTGGGGTTCTGCCTTGCATCTGAGACTACAGGGGTGACCGTGATGTCAGACCAGAGCAGGGCCTATGCTAACGCCTGCATGTGAAGGCTCTGCCTTGAGATGCTTTCATCAAGAAAAGGAAAAACACCCTCAGGAGTTCTACAAAACTATTTTTTCTCAGTACTACTTTGTATAGTGTGCATATTATGTTTTATAGACTCTCATCTTGCAAATAAGGACCTCAACAAATTGGCAAGTCACAAGAGATCGATATCCAAAAGATCTGTAAGAGAAATAAATAGTCTGCGATACAAAGAGCTAACCGTTATGAATGCGTTCATCAGAGAGCTTTGTGCCGGTACGTGGACAGCACTGGTAAGCGGAGGTAAGGCCCGGTCCCTACTGACTGGTAGCTGAGAGCAGGGAAAGGCAGCAGGTTACAGCCCAGGGCCAGAGCCAGCACACTGCCTGTTTCTACAAACAGTGTCGTCAGAACACTACCACGCTCGCTCACTTACATATTGTGCGCGGCTGCTTTTCTGCTACAACAGCAGGGTTGAGTAGAACATACAGCCCACACAATATTTACTATTGAGTATTTTTACAGAAAAAGTTTGCTAGCCCTAGGCTTAGAGTTTAACATGAAGACAATGGTGATACACCTACGGAAACATATCCGTTTTCTGGCTCTGTCTGGTGAAAGGGCTAGAAGCCATGACACGCCAGCAGCCCAGATTGTGGTTTTTAAACACCACTCCACACTAGAAGAAACCAGGGAACCTTGGAAGAAATGGCCAATTCCAGAGCTGGGCAAGAGTAAGTACAAGATGAGCCTGGAACAAAATGCTGTTAGAAAGTGTAAAAAAAAAAAAACCTCAAAAACCGTATGGAATGATCCTGTCAACAGGACCCAGGAGTCAGGGTAAAGAGCTCCCAATGGCCAAATCTGGAGCAAATTAAGCATCAGCTTATATAGTGACAGTAAAGGAGTACAACCAATTGAATTAAAGAAGAATCCCTGAATGTATACCGACAGCTGACGGAGGGAAGGAGAGAGGAAAAGAAAGAAGGAAAGAAAAAAATGAAAATGTTCCCTTTCAGCAGAATGTCAACCAATAAATGTAGATGGAATATCTCAGTTAGAAAATTACAATTTTACAACCATCATAGTAATAATTCGGATAAGAAACATTAATGGATACTAAAATTTGTGAGGGAGAGTTTAATAAGGAGTATTTACATAGTCTCAAAGCATCTCCCCACAAAAGTACTAATTAATTACAAAAGGAAAATGGAAACTTTACAGTGGAGAAAACTGGCACCACCTACACCAGTGATCAAGCTTAACGTCATCAGTAACGGGATAAGGTGACACCGACCCTGCGTGCCTCCTGATAGGACGTACTGAGGAGGACACACCATCACCTCAGTGGAACTCCTGCCTCAACAGTGCACAACATGAATCTAAATTGAAGGAAACATCAGACAACCCAAACTGAGAGATATTCTACAAAATCCTGGCCTGTGCGATAGTCAAACATGCATGCCACGAAAGGCAACGGAAGGCGGAGGAGCTGTTCCAAATTAAGAAACTGAAAGGCTCGACAACTAAGAGCAATGTGTGGTCTTGAACTGAGTCCTATAAAACAGGGGCCCCCAACCCCCAGGGCCACGGACCAGTGGCGGTCCGTGGCCTGTTAGGAACCGGGCTGCACAGCAGTAGGTGAGCGGAGGGCGGGCAGGCTAACGAGTGAAGCTTCTTCATCTGTATTTACAGCCGCTCCCCATCACTTACATTATCGCCTGAGCTCCGCCTCCTGTCAGATCAGCAGCAGCCTGAGACTCGTAGGAGAGAGACCCTACTGTGAACTGCGCATGCAAGGGATCTAGGCTGCTCGCTCGCTCCTTATGAGAATCTTATCTAATGCCTGATGATCTGAGGTGGAGCCGAGGGGCTGCAAATACAGATTATCATTAGCAGAGGGGTTTGTCTGCACAGAGACCATAATAAATCAAGTGCTTGCAGACTCATATCAGTGAGTGGCAAGTGACAGTTAAGCTGCATCTTACAGAGTAGACCGGACGTAAGCAACACACTTCGGGTGTCACTGTCTCCCACCACCCCCAAATGGGACCATCTAGTTGCAGGAAAACAAGCTCAGGGCTCCCACTGATTCTGCATTATGGTGCGTTGTATAATTATTTCATTATATATTACAATGTAATAATAATAGAAGTGCACAGTAAATGAAACGTGGTTGAATCATCCCAAAACCATCCCCCCGCACCCCAGATCCGTGGAAAACTTGTCTTCACGAAACCAGTCCCTGGTACCAAAAAGGTTGGGGACCGCTGCTATAAAAGACAAAACGGGAACAACCAGCAATAGCAGCACATGGACTGCAGGTTAGATAATAAAAGTACCGAAACGATGACTAACTTCTGTCATCACGGTTATCTGCAACTGCAGTTATGTAACAGACAGCCCTTAGTCTCAGGAAATACACACCAAGGTACTCAAGTATTTAGGGGTAAAGGGGAGATAACACACACACCTTACTCTCGAATGAGTCATGAAAATACACAGACACAGAGAGAATGGCAAAGCCAATGTGGGAAAATGTAAACAATTGGTGAATCCAGACAAGTGAGTATACAGGGCTTCTTAGCACTATGCTTTTAACTCTTCTGTAAGTTTAAAGTTGTTTCGAAATAAAAATTTTAATGCCAGGAAAAAAAAAACGGGAGGGGGAGAGGAAAGGAGAAGACAGATCAATACCCACAACGTGCCGTGGCACGTAGGAATATGAAGAAGTCATGGAAACGTGGGAGACGGAAATGAAGAACCTGGAGGAGTCAGACGGTTTACCCATCCCTGCCCCAAGTCCTTCGCCCGGCCTTGGCAACGATGTCTGCATCCAGCCAGTCCTCTCTGAAAAAGCCTCCTCCAGAAAGCCTGTCTTGGTCCTGAGATGAGAGAGGTCGCTCTCTGAGCCCCTAAAACTGGCCTTCTTTTACTGCAGCGCTTAACACACTCTTAAAATTGTTCCCCCACATGTTTATCTCCCCCGTTGGATTCCAAATTCCTTGATAAAAAATGAGGATGAGGAGGAGGATGGCAGGAACAGCAGCTACTTGCCCTGTACTTACTAAATGTCAGGCATGACACTAAACAGCTCTTAACACATATCTCATTTAAACCTCAAAAAATTTCAAAGGGGATTTATTAATTTTTTATCACCATTTTTCCATCACAGAAACTGAGGCTGAGAGGGGTCACAACCCAGAGAAGGAGAAGTGGCAGAGCTCAGATGTGAACTCAGGTCTGTCTGATTTAAAATTACGTCCTTAACCACTCTCGCCTGAGTCTTTAGTTAGCTGTGGCTTGCACATAGGAAGCAAACAAAAGGTGAGAGGGATTTTTCTAAGCATTTCACTTCCATGTGTGTTCGCACAGCACACCCAACCAGAGAGCAAGGGACAAGGGTGGCAAAAGGTGGCAGGAGAAAGCCAGCCCTCAAAAAATTACTGGCAGGACTTCCCTGGTGGCGCAGTGGTTGAGAGTCCGCCTGCCAATGCAGGGGACACGGGTTCGTGCCCCGGTCCGGGAAGATCCCACATGCCGCAGAGTGGCTGGGCCCGTGAGCCATGGCCGCTGAGCCTGCGCGTCCGGAGCCTGTGCTCCGCAATGGGAGAGGCCACAACAGTGAGAGGCCCGCGTACCAGGAAAAAAAAAAAAAAAAAAAAAATTACTGGCAGATAGTCCACTGCACTGGTAGGTGACCAAGAGTTGATGTATGAAATTCAGATGGAAAAGATAACATATATTGGATGTAAAAATATATTCTAATTTAAAAAATTTTAGTAAAATTAAACAAACACATAATCACTGTCATTTCACCCTAATGACATGTGCAGACAGGGGAACACAGGCTCAGAGAAGTAACTGGCCCAGAACAAACAGTTCAATATAGCAGTGCAGATACTCAACAAATATTAAATAAATGAATGGAGTGAAAGAAACCTCAGTATAAATTTCTGAATTCCTATGGACTCAATCCAGTATTCAGCTCTGCTAAAATTACTAAAAGTAGAATCATGGCTTTGTCCAAAGTTCCCCATGGTTTTGTACCTGGTACTGATCAAGTCCCCTGGCCCACTCAAGTCAGTAGACGAGGGAAGGCAAGAGGAAGCAGCAATTTCCACACCAGCTGACAAAGCTTTTGTTACTGTTGCTTGCTTCTTTACACAAATCAAAGAATTTGACTTTTATACTCCAATGCAAATAACTGTCAGGACTATAATTTTCCCCAACAAAATAAACAGATTACAATGGCCGGTAGCCGTAAGTCAGACTACCCTAATACTTTCCTTTAAAAAAATTTCAATTCAAAGCTTCTGAAATATTTTTTCTTTAGGGCACAGTAAACCTTATAATGTAAGTAAACCCTATAACGTAAGTTAGCTGCATGACCTTGAACAAGCTATGCATCTCCCTCACCTCCATTTCTTTAGCTGTAGAATGAGAACCACCGAACGACTTCCCAAGGCCCCAGGATTAAAGGAGGTATCGTGTGGAAAAGAACCTGCAGCAGTGCCAGGCACAACTTAGGCACAAAACAGAAACAGGCCATAATGGTTTGCAGGCGCTGGCTACAGAGTATGCCTCTTAAAATGTCAGAAATATGAAAGGTTAGTATCAGTACGTGAATTTCAAAAGCAATGCAAAGCTTGTTGATGGATCAAGACTAACACTGATTTGGGAGAAGCTACCTGTGTGGAGGAAGAGGGTGACCTGGCTATGTGGAGCGCCATCTAGTGGAAGAAGGATAGAGCACAAGTGGCATAAGTAACTGAGTAGAGCGGGGGAGAATAAGGGAAAATGGTGAGGATGAAAACCGTCCCTTCTCCCTCCTCCTCTCCGTTACAATTTCTCCATGGGAGCTTGAACCAACAGTGACCCCAAGTGTAAGATTCATATCAAACACAGAGATCAGAAAGGGTGCTCTCACACACTCACGCTCTTTATCATACCAAGGAAGAACATCAATAATATGCCAGGAACACCTTTTAAAGTCCTTAAAATAGCAGCAGGGGCTGATTGGTGAAAAATTATGGAAATTTAAAGCTCACCAATTCAGAGTAAGATACCTTGTGCTTGTGGAGAGAGGCTGCTGAGTGCCCAGACATGTTTTAAGATGTGCAGTCATAAATCTGTTTATGGAAGCCTCATTTGTTAATGGAAGCTTCAGGTGCTGCGTCTTGAATAGCATAATAAAATCAGTCAGAACTGCTGCTAATTTTGTACATGATATTAATGAAAGAGGCTTCCTAAAGAATGAGTTTCCCCTTCAGTATCTCCAGGATTGGAAAACTAAAATCATTCTAAGACATAAAATTAACCTGAGGAATGAAATCGGGTGATTTATGTATTAAGTTCTTATTATACACTTTACTCTGCAAAGTGCCGCCAGCATGCACACACCTGTCTCAGGCAATTCTGTGAAATGAGCAGGTAATGTCTGCCTAGCACTCATTGCACGTCAGACACTGTACTTACCTCACGCCTAACACAATCACCCCACAAAGCAGGTATAAGGTCTCCAACTTTACAAATGAGAAGTTGAGGCTCCGAGAAGTTAAGTAACTGGCACAGGGTTACAGACTAGAAAGCTGTCGCCTCCCATAATCCCGCGGCCCTTTTAGAAGCTCTTCCCTGTGAAGTAACGCCGCTCCCCATGGAAACGCATCCACCAGACTTTCCGCGCTGCCCATGGTCACACAGCTCGTACCCCACGCGGTCACACCACTGTCTGCCCCTCTGTGCAGTCGGCTCTGCTCACGGATGACCAGTCCGATGCCGGACAGTGCATTTTAAGAGCTGCATGACAGAGATCCTCCCAGGGGGGTCAACATGAAAACCCAGCCACGAGGAAAGCTCCCACCTCTGCCTGGAGCTTGCAGGTAAGCTATGCGGTTCAGCGCCCTGGAGGTGGGCAGATACAGACCTGAACCCTGGCTTACCACTTGTTAGCTGTGTGACCTTAGGCAAATTATTTAACCTTCCTGCCCTCAGTTTTCTTACCTATAAAATAAGGTAAAATGATTTATTCTTTTAAGACAGCTGTTAGAAGAATTAAATGAAATAATGTACATAAAGCATCTAACCCAGAAAAGGTTCTTGATTAACAGTAACTATGATTATTAACAATTGCAATAAGTATATTCAAACACCACCCTCCTTCAGAAGGCCAAAACCATTATCTGCGGGAATATGTTCTTGTATGTTCTAGCACTTTTTTTTCCTTTTATGAGCCTATTTTTAGAAGATGGAGAATTTTTAAACATACCATAAACTGACTATAAATCCCTGATGTCATACCCATTGTGTCTGTGATAGAGTATTAAATACCAATACAAGGAGCCCTGTGTCTCTGAGAGGTTCCTTCAAGAGACAGAGCTTCATCAAGAGATACTGATTAATTCTCAACACAGAAAGTTTTCTATTTTCTCCTTGACTACTGAAATACACATGGTTAAAAATCCTTACCTTGAATGCTTACTGAACACTGAAAAGTACTGCCGGAGAACACAGGAAAAAAAGGAGCTTGCCTTTTTTGGTAAAACACATTTTCAGGAACCTCTTTTAAAAATTCATCATCACAAATGGAAATTCCTAACTGGCTTCCACTACAATGAAACTCTTACCTAAAAACAAACAACAGTGTTGGGTTCCACCCCTTTGCCTCTTAAAGTATCCTATCAAAACACTGCAGACTTGATTTAAAAGTTCAGCCTGACTACTTAAAGCTGCATACCTAGACTGGGCAAGTTACTTTACCCTTTTGAGCCTCAGATGCCTCACTGGAAAAAATAAAGGAGGCGGGCAGGGGATAAAACCACCTACCTTGCAAGATCTTGTGGGGATGAGAGACACTGCATAGGAAGCACCTGGCACAGAGGCCCTCAATTTGGCAGCTTTTATTAGAATCATTATTCCAATGCTAAGGAACACTCTACTTCTATTTTTTGATGAAACATAAAAACCATTCCATCTCCACTCAGGGGGAAGGATGACAACAAGCAAAGGGTCTTGTGAGATCCAAGTTGCTGCTGGCATTCCATCTGTGACCCCAATTGCTCCTTGGGCTTTGGGTGTCTATCTGGCATCTGAGATTGAAGATTAACTCCTTCAGGTAAGAAGGTTTCTTCGGCAAGTGATGAGGGCCTCCAAATTTCTGGTTTAATCCTGTCATAAGAAATCTCATTAGGAGTTTAGGGAAGGAGAGCTAATTGTATTACAGTGCACTGGCTAACAAGTTCCTCAAGGAAGAATAAAAGTAAATAAGCATCTGATTCAAAGCAGATCTGATAACATCTTCTCATTACCTCCTGAGAAGGACCCCTACTGTTCCACCACGAGTACAGAGCCCTGGGATGTTCTGCTTGTTTAACACTGCATTTCACTTAGAACTTCCTTTCATTTCTGTCTGCAGAGCTGTTGGTGACTTCCTCCTACCCCCAACTCAGGGGCTCTAAAGTGGTAAAGAGCCAAGCCTTTAATGACTGCCAAACTCCAAATATACTTTCCAACTCTTCTACCGTTATGAGAATTAAAACACTGAAACGAAGACTGGAGTTTGCCAGGGATACGTACCAAGAATTATATGAGGTGCTGAAGACGCAAAGACATGTTAAGACCAAGCCCTGCCTCCCAAGCACCCCACTCTCTCCCAGGGAAGACAAAGAGATCCAATCAGTACAGTGTGATGACTATCACCTCATCAGAGACTTAGGCAGTGGCTGCTTCGGGACCAGAAAATAGGCGCTCTGACCCATTTGGGGGGGAGGAGATACCTACAGCAGAAATTGGAAGGATAAAGTATAACGACGGATGCTACATAACCCATCTTTTAATTCCGGCACAGGCTAGGGAGAAAAGAACAAACTGCGCCTAAGAGGCCAGAGTCTGAATCCCCCTTCTGTCATTACTAACGGTACCATCAGAGCTTGACCCTTTATACGTCCAAGGGTCAGTGTGAAGAACTGTGTAAAGAACAATGGGCTTGGAGAAGGACAAAGCCTGAACCTCCACCTGGACATTTTATAAGTGTGTCACTCGGGGTGACTCAACTTTATTGTTGGAGTCTTGGTTTCTACAAGTGAAATATTAGGCTAATAGCCTCTACATTTCTGGGCTGTTCCCAGTATTGAGATTATAGACCTAACCGGGCACAGAGAAGCACCTCGAAAATGCTCCTAGACTGAGAGTCAAATCTAAACTGCCTGTCACTAAATGTTTCAAAAGAAGAGCTGAAGGCTAATAAGACCTTCCTTAGGAAAGGAGAGGGCATCTGTAAACTTAAAACTCACTCTCCGTCTAATGCAGGGAGGGCAGACGCTCCTCAAGAGCAGAGACTGCTGTCCCCTCTCCACCTTCAGGACCAGCACAAATGCCCCGCGAGGCAGGTTCTCAATAAACCCCTACTAACGTCCAGACACCAAAACACGGTAACTGACAATCACTGGATCCCTTTGAATCATAACACACTATAAAAAATTCAGAAATGGCTTATCTAAAAGTGTGAGTCATGCATCCATTTTCTTACAAAAAACAAAACCTGATAACCCTAAGGAAAACTATTAAAAACTTAAATAACCACATCCTTCTCTGGATAAAGCAGAGAATCACACACTATGGCATGAAGGCACCACAGCTAAATATAACTCTGTAATTTTCATTCTCATTCTTCTCTCTTATTTTAAATGCCTGACAACACGCTAGCGATCAAAAAAATTGACAAAAAGGATCCCCCAAAATGAAACTCTTAAGCCACTGAGTTTTGTTGAACAAAGAGGTGCACTTAAGGCAAAATAACGATCCTTCCTTTATACATGTTGACCCCTCACACATATCCTGAGTAATGCTAAGAGTCCTATTATTAGAGAAATTTGTGTAATATGAAAAACACTTATTTATCTCGACATGAATAGGCCACCATAATCTGGAATCCTTTGCTCCACTTCCTCTTGTAACCAACCACTAAATATAACTTGGCAGTGAACCAGCCACCAATCCATATATTACATCAGATAATTAAAAAGACAGGGTTATGCAATCTTATTTAATGGTTACTTGGCTTGGATTGAAAAACATCCAAAGCAATACCAGAGAACTGGATTAAATTATAACCGTAAGACATTTCTGAAGATGTTTTTTAGTAAGAGTCAGCACATCCCCTACTAGCAAATATAACATAAAACATGCAATGCTACTTTCCTCTCCAATTAACCTCCTTGGCAAGAAACTGCAATGTCAACTCACTCTATAGGCAGTGGTGTTTGCGGGGAGGCGGAGGGGTGATTTTAAAAAGTCTACTTAAAAAAAAAAAAAAGCCTATTTTATTTGATTCGGTTTAACATCAAGTAAACATTACCCGTTACTATTGGCAAAGAAACAAAAGCACTCGATATTTGAGGGGTGGGGGGAAGGAAAATCAGTTATCCTGAGAAAACAGAAATAAAAGTCAGGATCTAATGTCCACTACGAAACACAAGCCTGGAAAGTGTAAAAGCCGACCTACGTTAGCAGAGAAGCATACATCTTGATGTGATCCCAGCTCAAGTTCTTACTTACGGATTATTAGGAAAAAAAGTAATTCAGCTAGGAAGTTGAGAACATGGTTACAAATGCTGAATTTTTTTTAAAAATGACCACACCTCATTTATCAACTGTTTCATTATCATAGTGTGTTGATTACTGAAGTCATATATTGGTCTCCAGAGAGCTTTAATTTAAAAATGCCCCTTGACCTGAGCACTAATATCCTGTTGGATAAATCTACCGTGAATGTTTGTTTCTTCAAAGAAGACCACTAGACAAGCACCGACAAAAACTTTTTAACAAAATCAACAGGAAGTCGACAGGAGTCGGCAGGAAACAAGCATATTAGTTACATGGATTTCTGCAGGTAAATTAGCATGTGTGAAGTGTTTCAGAGCCATCTTTCGGGGAAGGCATAAGTAGGGAGAACAAGGGCCTTATGAGAACAAACACCTGAGTTCAGATTAACCTATCTCAGTTACCTACGAGCTCCCACAGCTGAGGTCCTCAGCTCCCTCCCCTGAAAAATGGAGACATCAAAGGCTGCCTCACCAGCGTGCAAGTGTGAGAACACAAGTAGACGGCATGTGCCTGAAAGAGCCTCAGAAACTTTAGAACACTATACAAACAAAGCTACTGTTAGCATTTGGAGATGTTAACCATCGTGTCTATCTATTACGTGTCACTCCGTAATAAAACAGAGGTGTGCACTGCTGACCCATCAGCACTGCACAAGTTAGTGCCCGAATGTGGAATCCAGTATCGAGATTCAGAATAACATCTGAAAAACCAGGTGCCTCCTTTAGATGCGAACAGTCAAAAATACAAGTAAAAAAGAATAAAAATGCTCTCAATAGTCACTCACAAGATGATTATCAGATTTAAAATCAGTTTCCTAATAGCCAATTCAGATTTAAGACACTATGTTTTAGAAATGCACTTGTAGTTCTGAAGTTACGTAACAGAGCGTAATTAATATGTTAAATGATAGGGTTCTGCATTCCAGATACCAGCCTGTGATTTAAGGGGAAAACATTTTAGTCTGAAATAATCTAAATTAACAGTAGTAAGAGCACCTGAGCAGTATCTTTCTTCCTCCACATATCTGTTGGATGTGAGAAGCGTACTTCTTAACAAGAACTACATTTCTGATGGAAAAGTAAGGTAATCCGGTTTAAGATCTTAAAAAAAAACACTAATGGCAACACGGTCCAAGATCTGTTTCAAATAACTGGAGGCAATTACCACATGTAAAAACACAGAAACCAAAAGAATTCTGAATGTATTAGAATGGATGTACTGCAGCAACCTGGCACAGAAAAATAATTCTGACTTTTAAAATAAAATAACTTACTACACTTTTGTTGAACTGCTTCCTTAATTGAGTACAACGTAACTTTGATTCAGCTTCTTTATTAAGAAAAGTGCACTCATTCTACAATCCAGAATATTTCTAACGCCAGTGATCTCACACAATGTACAAAGAAATATCTTTCAAAGAGATGACAGCCCAGCAGGCAACAAAAGATATATGTAAATCACAAAGAGCGAGGAGTACAAATCTAACTGTAGGGCTGTCCGGAAGAGCATGGCGATAAAACTTAAAATTCTCTTACTTTAATGCATGCCCATTACTCCTTCACAAGCCCATGTTAGTTAAGAAATAAAAATAAGCCTACAATTAAAATAAAATGGGGAAGCTCTGTGAACCAATCTCCGTTCAACAAATTAAATATCAAGCTGAAATTCTTGGAGACAGTGAGTCTCCCCACCACCACCCTCAGTCAACAACACGCACACCCTACTCGGAAGAACTGGGTGCAACGCGCAAATACCGGAGGTCGCTGTTTTAAAATATAGATATCTATACACAAGCAGAATATGTCTGCCTCATCTTTCACTTCCAACAATAAAAGAGCCAGGGCCAGCATTAAGACCAGCAGACCCGCCTGAGGCAGGAAGCACAGACTATCAAGGTACAGTGAGTGATTCAGGCGAAAGGTAACAGATCCGACCAGATAATGTTTCTGCCATCACCCAGAGAAACAGCAGACCAGCGGCTCCCAAACCCAGCTTTCTCTGAGACACGTATTCCACATCCAGGAGGAATAAAGGGCTGCTCCCGGGAAGGCAGGCTTAATTTACCATCCATCCCAGAAGACTACTCAGGAAGCCTGATGAGGAACAAGCCTGGGAACACTGTCCTGGGCCCGCACGCCTCCAGACGCCCCTGTACCTCCTGAACCCTGTGGCCTGCATTCCCCAGGGCTGCTCACACCCTGAGCTGGCCGGAGTAGTGCTAAGATGGCACAGGCAGCAGAGACTCCGCGGCTGGCGTTCCGAATCCCCAGCCAGCCCCCAAGGAGGGCGGCCCAGCCAGAGGCTCCCAAACAGAGGACAGGCAAGCCAAGAAGCGGGCTCCGGTGTGGGCCTCTTCTCCCCTAATGGCCCTCGAGGGCCAGCCTGCAAGGCTTGGCATGAGCTGCCCACCCCCAGGGAGGGCGGCTAGAGCCTGGACCCGGGACAAAGAGGGGATGCGACAGGAGACGGGTCTCTGCCACTGGGACCGCTGACCCTGCTCCTCCAGAGTGCTTGGGGTCTGATCCCAAACCTCCTCCAAAGGTCCTCAAACTTCACCAACAATCCAAGCACCTGCTCCCTTCACCTCTTCTGCATTCGATCCCCTCAAATCCTTCCATTTCCCTCCAGCTTGCTCTAGTTCCTTCCCTCCAGACAAGCCAAACGCACTAGTTCCCCGAGTCCCCCGCCCCACTCTCCCCCTCCAATGAGATCATTCAACCCCGCCCCGACGAAGCCCCCAGATGTTCGCCGTCCCCCACCCAGAAGTTTCCCTTGGGTACCCTCGAGGCCCCAAAGGTTTCCTTCAAGTCCTAGCCAAACGCCTCAGCCTCCTTCCTTCCCGAGTCTCCCCAACGCGCACACACACCTCGGCGCTCCCCAGGTGTCCGGTACGCTCCCAGGTCTCTACCCGAACGCCCCCAGGCTGCGACCTGGGTCCCCTCCAGTCGCCCCGAGGGCGACGGCCAGCCAGCCCCACGCTCCCGCCTTGCCCCCCCCGGTCCCGACCCTCCGGTCCCTGGCCCCCTGGCCCACCGCTCCCGGGTCTCCAACGGCCGCGGGCGCCAGTAACGCCCCTACCTTGGTTCACCAGCCGCAGGGCGTGCGTGAAGGAGGGGTCCAGGGAGTCCTTCTCCGCCATCAGCTCCGGCAGGTACTTCTCCTCCATGCTCGCCGGCCGCCCGGGCCCGGGACGCGGACTCGAGGCGGGCGGGCAGCGCCGGCCACGCAACCCCCGACCCCGCCCGCGCCCTAGCGGCGCGGAACCCGGGCCGGACGCCGCGGCCGAGGCGCGGCGGAGCCAAGCCGGGCGGTCGGCCTGGCGGCGGCGGCGGCGGCGACGGCGACGGCGGCGCCGCGAGGCGGGAAGCGGCCGCGCAGCCCCGGTCCCCAGGGGGTGGCCGCCGACTGCCCCGCGCTGGCGGCCACTGCCTCCCGGACGCGGCCCCCGCGCTCCCGCCACGGGACGGCGTGGTCAGGCGGGCCCTCCTGCCCGGCCGGCGACACACTCTGCGAGCCTGAGGCAGTCCCAGGCGAACCCAGCCAGCTGGCGCCAGCGCCGAGCTCAGCCACCACCCGCACGCCGCACGCCGCCCCGCGTTCTCCGAGCGGCCCCGCCGAGCGCCCGGCCCCGCCCTCCGCGCCCCGCCCGCCGCGCCTGCGCGCTGCGCCCGCGCCCCGCCGCCCGCCGCGGCGCGCCGCCAGGGGGGGCCGCTACCGGCTGCGCGGACGGGCCGGGGAGGGGCCTCCCGGCGCCTCCCGCACCGTGGGGAGCCCCACGGGTCGGCTACCGCATGGCCAGACGCAGAGACCGGGAAACTGAGGCCCCGAGAGGTGAAGCGGCTCGCCCAAGGTCACCCAGCGAGCTTTTACGGGAGGAGGGCTGCGCGCTCGGCCCCCTGGTCGGGTCAGGGGCCGGGCGGGGAGAGAGGACGCCGAGCAGCGCCCGCGCTCGGCGCAGCGGGCTCTGGGGAAAGGCAGAGGGGCGAGCCGCCCTGCTCTTTAAGCTCCCTGGACTTTCCTAACTTATCTCGCGTTGCTGTCCCCTCCTATGTGCTAGAAAATAACGTGGGCACGCCGTCCTCCCTTGGCGCCTCCCGCGCTCAGCGCCGACCCCCGAGACCCTCGGTACCGAGGTCGATTACTTAAAAGCGCGTGCCCTTCAGGTCGGCCTTGTCATCCCGACTTGCCGCCGGGTAGTCATTCTCTTCGCGCAGAAAGCCTGCTGTTCCCGGATGCAGAGGAGGGAGCTGCGCCCCAGGCCCGTCCCCTGGACACACGTGGGTGCTGATGTCCTCCGACCATACACGCTCCGACCCCCATCCCCGATAAATCCTCCATCAGGCCGTTTTCAGATTTCCCGTGTAGAGTCAGTGTCCCCCAGCAGGCCAAAGACTCCGCATCTGTGCTGCCTTTGCCCCCCCAAACCCCCACTTCAAGTCCTGACCTCAACGTAACTGTCCCTGGTCAGCCTTCCCGGACTTCCCCAGCAAAGCTGGTTACTGTTCTGTGTCCCACCAGCGCTGAGCAAGCTCGCTCTCAGAGAGCTGTAACTCTGTTTTCATCAGACCACGAGCATCTCAGGGACAGGGCTAGAGTTTTGTTTTATGGGTAAAGTTCCCAGCGCTTAGTGCACTAGGACAGATGGAGAGGCACCAGAAACATCTGATGAAGGAATAAGCCATGGGCATGCCACTCCTCCGGGAGTGAATCTTCCTCCCAGCCCCCCAGGCAACCGCCTGTACTCCTGATATAAACAGAGGCAGCTCTACACCCGAAGATGCTGGGAGTGGAAATCAGGGAGCTCTAAGCTGCCCCTAAGTCCCAGCCGGACTTCGCTCATTCTTAAGCTCCACCCCTAGACAGGCCTGGCTCCAGGTGAGGTGCCATTTCAGAGTCCCCAGTAAGAATCTTCTTCGCGTCTTTCTTTGGGCTAAACTTGCAAGAGCCAGTCAGCTGAGGCAGTTAAATGCGTGGCCTCTGGGACCAGACAGCCTGCATTTAGAATCATGGCTTAGCTGCTCACTAGCTGTGTTAGCTTGGGCAAGTTACTTCACCTCTTGATCTCCTCATCTGTAAAGTGGAAATGATAATAGAACCTATTTCCTAAGAGAATTGTGAGGATTAAGCATATCAACTCTCAATGAAATCCCCAGTCTCCAGCACATAGAAAGTGCTTAGTTGTTCTTTGTTGAGTTTTTCCCCTATGCATGGCTGCTCTCCGGGTTTTCTGAACCAGCTTTAGCTCCTGGGGGCACTTGCATCGCCCCAGCAGACTAGGTGAAGGACCTGGGACCACACATCTCTGTTTTGGACCAGGAGCCCAGAGTGTAGCTGGGCAGACACTCTGCAGTCCCAGATCTTGCGGGACCGACTGTGCACCCTCAGTCAAATAACCTGTCTGAGCTTCGGAGCCCACCTCTCCAAAACCCATCTTATGCCGGCAGTCCTGGAGGGCAGTTGGAAGGATTTGAGGGGAAATGTTTTCTCCCTTAACATTAGAGTGGAATGCACAGACCTCTGGCTTCCATGCCTTACAACCCAGGGTTTACATTCTAGGGTGTGATTCCCTGGCAGCCACTTTCCGAGGGAGGAAGGGAGGAGGAGAGAGTCTGGGACCCGTAAGGGTGACCAGATGCTCAGCTGCCCCCCTCACCACTTGGTCTAAGACTCTCCTTTCCATTCCAGCCTTCTGCCCCTGTGACAGTCCAGCCCTGGAGCAGTTGCTTTTTTTATTAAGCATTTACTACGTGCCAGGTGGGAGGCCAGGGGCTTTGTACCCACTACTTTCAGTTCTCTCAACACCCTGTAGGGAAGATATGTTTATCAGCACTTACAAATGAGGACACCAAGGCTTAGAGCAGTTTAATACCTTGCTTAAGTGCCACCAATGTCAGCAAGGGATCCCAGGCCCACGGGACTCCAAAGCCTCCTCTGCCTGCCCTCCCTGTCCTGCCCTCCCAGGTAGCAGTCTGGAACACCCCACCCCTCCTGCATCCACAGAGTTGGCAGACATGTCTCGCCGGCAGCTGGGGAGGAGGGCTGTACACTGGGAAGCTGACAGCAAAGCACTGAATCTTCTCCTCCGGCCCCTCCTTCTCACAGAACCTTCCAAGAGCGCAGGTGCCCAGCACCACAAGTATCCATGTGGGACTCTCCAGGGAGAAAGGAGACAAATGTCTTTGTGAGATGCTCATGAAATTATCCCCAGCCACCAACCTGGCCAAGCTGTTGGCTGCGGGGCACCTCCACGCCTTACTGACCAGACTCTGCTGGTCTTCCTGAGATGGCCATCCTGCAGGCACTAACCCTCTGATCCCTCTGAAGATGAGAAAATCGGGTCTTGGGAAAGGTCGTGGATTTTCTTCAAGCAACTATAGGTAGTGCTCCAACTCAGGTCTAATGACTGCCGGGCCAGACAGAGATCTCTCCAGGCTCACACCAGGACTCGCTGAGCACAGGCTTGGTGCACGCACCACTCTGGGTACAAAGGACTAGCCGTGCACAAAACAGACTTCTCCAAAGCCGCTTCAAGCCAGAGGCACTGGGCCACTTACTCCACCTGCATGGTTTGTGTCTGCCCTGGACCGGAGGCCCAAAGCTGCAGTAAGAAACTCCAGCTGCCCTTTCTCCTCACATCCACAAGTCAGGAGACAACCTCTCAGCGTCAGAGACAGAGGGGCACTTCCCAAGTCAACCTCGCCAGGTGTCACTGGGCCATCTCAGGCACTGCACTGCTCCCACGGCAAGCCCCTCCATCTCCAGCCAGCCACCACATGGCAGCGTGTGCCAGAATCCCCGCCTGTCACCCTCACCACCACCACGCCCACCTCTGGAGAAAGATGGCCAACACTTCCCTGGCCTCTGGGACACTAACAGCAGTGGGTCAGACACAGCCAGAGAAACTCCATGTCATCAGAGGATAACAAACGTGAAGAGAGTCTGTGAGCTCACTGTCACGTTCGTACTGAATTGCTGCTCACACTACAAGCTTCCTATTCCTCTTGTTTAAAAAAGGTGAATCCTATCCCAGTTACCACGAGACCCGGCAGTGCCATGGGTGATGGTGTCCAAATCTGACTGGCCTGAGGGCCAGAGAGACCTCGACTTGGCCCCCGGTTCTCCTGCTTACTAGCTGTGTGATCTTGAGCCAACTACTTGACGTCTCTGAGCACGTCAAGGGAGAGGAAATACCAACCTCCCAGGATTCTGCGAGGTTTCAGCTGAAGCATTAAGCTTGTCATATGCACTGATGGCATTTAAAGCGTGTTGAGCCTCACTCCTCTACGCTCCACCAGCATGTAAGCAGTTAAGTGCTCCCGTTCACACTTAACACGTCAGTTTCCGGGCACCTGTGGACCGCTCTTGCCAGCACGCTGTCCTCGGAGCCTGCTCACCTCCACAGCCCCAGTGCCCAGCCGGGCGGTCAATTCACAGCCAGTACTCAACACTCGTTCAAGTCCACTTCTCCTGAAATGCAGTCCCCCAACAGCACCGCTTCCCAGCGGCCAGAGATAAATGAGTTTGTCGTGTAAGACAAGCACCAGAACATGGCACAGCCTTACCTAGAAATCAGTCATTCATGTGTCAGGGAGAAAGGCACCACAAATGTGCACTGTGGTCCGGGCTCCAGTCAGCTACCGCAGGAAATGCATTTTCAAACCTTGAGAATGACTGAAAAGGCTTAGCACACGTGCAGGAGGGCACAGAGAAACTCTTCAAAGTCGGGAGCCTTTGCAAAGTTCAAAGTCCATCCATAAATCAGGCACGCCTTCACAGAGCACTGGCCAGTCTGCTGGTGGCGCTCTCCTTTATTCAACCAACCTTCCATAACCTCCTGCATTCAAGATACAGAAATACAACTAGAAGGAACCACAGAGATCTTCTAGCTCACAAGTCACCAGTGTTTAGAGATGAAGAAACAGTTGCTCAGAACATTTAAGTGACCCAAAAGTATTCAGTGGAGAATTGGACACACACACACACACACACACACACACACACACACGCACACAGCCTCCAGCCATGTCTAAGGATGAATGGGATCAAACCTTTCAGCCCAGTCACTCACGTACCTGAAGACTCCTATCCTTTCTCTGTATCCATGTTCCCTACAAGCCTGTTTCCTTCTCTTGCTAGTTGGTGGATAGAAAATCCAGTTCCTCTAGCGGCTAGAGTCCAGCCACTTTCTTCTTTCTCCAGGAAGGGAGCCATCCTGGTACTTTCTTGCAGGAGCTAATAAAACCACAGATATTGCGCAGGCGCCCCCTAGTGGCTAAGTGTGAAAGCACATGCCCCCCAAAGTTTGTGTTGAACAAGATTGACAACCCCCCATTGAACCTGGTCTCCACCGAAAGGGAACCTCACATAGGATTTTAATTCGTTCCCAGCAAAGGGGACGGAGAAGTATGATCTTAGGTGAAAGAGAGCGAGAAAGGTAGGAGGTAAAGAAAAAGGGGAAAGGAGAGGGGAAAAGAGAGAAAAAGAAGATGAAGAGAACAAAAAGAAAAAAGAGAAAGCAAAAGACACATAGAATAGGAGACGGAGCAAGAGAATAAGGAAGGCTTAAAGGAGGGACGTTTCTCTGTGCTCAGCCTTTCTCTATTTCGAAGATAAACACTCAGGAAAATAGTAATGGAAAATAAGAATTGACACGCCCAGGGTCAGTTGGCTGCCCTGTGGCACCGTCTGGCGGGGACAGCGGAGCCAGGGAGAAAGGACAGGACAGTGTCGTTGACCCCATCACAGCCTGACTTGGGAATCTTTTCAAGATCCAAGTCTTTCTCTGTCTCTATTTTTGAGCTTGTAAAAGGTGCGCTAATAGCAGCTGTTCTCTTCCTGTTTTATTGAGATCCGATGAGAACAGTAAAGATTTGCAGAGAAAACCCCAGAAAGTGCTCTGAAAAACTCCCAGATATAACCATCACAGAAGTGTGTTTTATTGTTTTCCTCTATGCAACAGCAGCCCTCTATCCTCTACTTCCTGGACCAAAAGTGTGATATATGTGATGCTGGACTGCCAAAGCACTTGCTGTATTTCAACAATGCATCAAGTTATTACGACCTCTGGTGCTTTATAAGATGCCATGATTTGAAAGGCGCTGTTGAAATGTAAAACATTACTGCCACAGTAGTAAAAAGATCTATGTCCATCTCCTAACCCACTCTTTCTTCTCAGTATGCATAGAGATACACGCAAAACAATTCCGTCCACATTAGCAGAATACTTTGCAGTAAAACTGCACATGTCTGAGTTCGGCAAAATGATCACAAAACAAAATATTTTTGGAAGTGTCAAGGTACCTTTAGTGTCCAAACAGCTACCAAGGGGGTGATGACATTTTTAGAGTCCACTGCAAAAGTAAACACATCCTGGTCTCATATAAAAATGCCAGCTTGTGTTTGTATTTTTCTGTAGCTAAAAAATGGAGAGACAATCTTATCAAAAAATGGCTGTGGAAGAAAGACGGACATGAAGTTGTATACTCATGTACATTGAATTACATGCGAAAACATCTCTTCTCAAAACAAATGTGGACTTTTGTCAGTATCTCGTCTGCAGACTTCCTAAGTGTCTCTGGATTTTTTTCTTTGGGTTCTGTGTAACATGGCACTAGCCTTCCCACAAATCTCATCCCTCATTGCTACCCTGTCTGGGTTTATACCGGGGTCATACGGAACACCTCAAAATCTCTTATTTGCTCTTGATAGGGGAGGGGAGTAGGGTGCCAGGTGTACTCAGGCAATCTTGGTGGACTTGATCCAGCCTCAGATGGCAGCTGGTATGTGGGGAAGTTCCAGCTTCCTCTGTCAGATCTTATCCTGGTAATCAATTTTCTCCTGGTCTTCCTAGCCACACTCACTGGTAACAGGTCTGCCAACCTGCAGCAACTTAGATGTACAAACCACAGTGATCCATGCCCAGTTCGACCTGGTGAGTTACCCTTGAGCAGGTAATGGTTGGAGCCACCAGCTGAGAAGCCAAACAGAGGCTTGGGCCTGCCACTACTCAGCTGGGCGCTCTGGGCAAAGCTGCCTCTTCCAGCCTCTGTTTCCCCACTTGTAAAATGAAGGGAATACCTCTCGTCACAAAGAGTTCCTTTAGGATCTCCTTGAGATAAATGTACGTAAAGCGCTTAGCAGAGAGCTGGCACTCAATGGGCACAGAATGGATGGAATAGCCGTAGAGCGGAAATATAACATGAGCCACAGGCATAACTGTAAATTTCCTAGCAGCCACATTAGCAAAGTGAAAAGAGACAGGTGGGATTTATTTTAATAAGACGGTTTAACCATACATATCCAGAATACTATTTCAACATGTAATCAATAATTTTTAAAATATTAATGAGATATTTTACATTAAAAATTTTTATACTATGAAAACGTGTGTATTTGCACCTACAGCACATCTCAATCCAGAAGCAAAATTTTCAGCAGTTAAAGTAAAATGTGGTCCTACATTTTAATGGAGAGTTGTGTTTAATGGAAAAATATTTAACACTGCTTGCATTTTAAAATTCAAATTCAATTAATTAAAATTAAATAACATTAACACTGGTCCTTCATAATGCTAGCCTTAATTCATGTGCGTGTTAGCCACATGTGACTAGTAGCTATGGTGTCAGGCAGTGCAGATCAGAGGAAGGGATTCAGGGGCATGGAATAGAAAACGCAGCTGTCAACTGCTTAACCAAAGAGATGTGTCCTGGTCTCACCCCACGTGAAGCCTAAAATAGGCTGCCTGGGGCTGGTGCAATGGCTACAAAATGTCATCAGTGAGCCAGGCTCCTTCAGTCTTTCTGCTCCACCCACCTTAGGGTGGCAGGACGGGTCATTCCCATGACACCCTGGGCATCTGACCTCACTCCAGGCAGGGAAAAGGGGGGAGCAAAGAGGCTAAAGGGAAAATGACCATCACCTGTCGAGTCTGCTCAGCTGTTAAGGAGTTTTCTTGGAAGCCCTAACTAATGGCTTTTGCTTAAGTGTCATTAACCAGAACTGTTTCACACACGGACACCCTTATCTGCACAGGGCAGAGCTGGTAAACATGGTGTTTTACCTGGGCACACTGGCACCTCCAACAAAAGTGGAGTTCCTCAGTAAGGAATAGGGGACAGTGGATATTTGGTAGGGATTTGACAGCCTCTACCCGAAGTGGCACCTGCAATTATTATTACTCATGCCACCAGACTCCAAGGGGCACTCACAAAGAATCCTTAAAGAAAGAAAATAATAGAGTTGTGTTTTTTTGTTTTTTTGCTGAATAAAGAAAACAGAAACACCCTTACTGCATCACATCTTAGAATGCAGCTGGGTAAGGTCCAGGGAATCCGGATAGACAGGGCAGGGAAGGCGGGAGGACTGGCCGCTTCCCTGGGTGGGCAGACCGAGGGGTGGCGTGGGCAGAAAACAACTCCTTTGTGCAGGTGAGGCAGATGCTACAGCTCAAGAGAGTGTTGGAAGGACATGTGCCCTAAGCAACTGGGAGGGTCACTTTATGGAAAGCAAGTGTAGTTCCTGTTGAGGGTCCTCCTCACGGACACTAAAGGTGCTCCTGTGGGCTCAGCTGCAGCTTGGAGGGCTTCCTTGGGAAGCTGAATTCCTATCCCCTGGACTCTGCACTACACCCCTGCTCATCACTGAGCAGGAAAAGATACACTACCAACTTCAATGTCACCGAGGTGATGACCTCGTTTGTTCTCGGAGAGTTACTTAAAAGCTAAGCCTCCCTTTCATCCTAAAATGGGGGCAATAATAGGACCACTCAATAGTCCAGTTGTGAGGATGAAATGAGCTAATGCATTCAAAATGCTTAGCTCAGCCCTTACCACATAGAAAGTGCTCAATAAATTATTATTCTGAGTTTTTTCTTATCATGCTAGAGTGAGTTTTGTGTTTCCTTTTGTCCACCCTATCATTTTGTATATTGGTTAGAAGCCTGGCAAGAAACAAACAGTGCTTTCAGAAGGAGTCATAAAGAGAGCTTCATAAAGGGGCTCTTTACAAGGTCTGTGCAGGGCAAAGGGAAACTAAGAGGGAAGAGTTAAGCAGTCTGGGTAACCTTGCCAATCTACGCCTGGGGAGGCAAGAGAGAGGACAGGTCCCAGAACCTGCAAGAGCTGTAGAAGTAGGAGAAGACTTGCAGCAGGAGCAACAGCTGCAGACAGAGCACAACCCCCGCCAAACGGTGATGTGACCCGGAAGGAGCAAGGGAACCTCACACCTTGACCTCAGTCTTCTACCCGCTCATGTCCTGCAGGTGCCTCCCACCAACTGAGTCCAAACTGAAGCCAGAGACTGGGGAAGCCCAACTGATGCATTCGCTAGATATCAGCCTCCCAGGGCAGAGAGCCGTGATGAAAGGGGTGGAGAATGGATCCAGAGGCGCGGGAGGAGAATGACCCAATTACTTTGCAACGTGCTACAGTAAAAGGTTTCACCTTAACTATCTGGAACTGACTTGCTGGATTTGCACTCCGGTTAATTCTCTTTTCTGCTTGGGGTGTTTGGTATCCACGTTCAGGTTATGTGAACACATGGCTTCTGTTGAGAGTCCAGAGGCAGAGAGGCATCATGGTGTTAAAGGTCTAGAGCCCCTTACCCAGAATTTTACACCATGTCTCTCCCACTCACTAGCCCGTGACCTAGTGCAAGCTGACAGGCCACTCTGAACCAAGCTCTCTAATCCATATCATGGGAGGAAAAGCAGCTGTCTCGCTGGCTAGTTACGAACATGAGATAAAACGACATGAGAGGGCCTCCCTGGTGGCGCAAGTGGTTGAGAGTCCGCCTGCCGATGCAGGGGATACGGGTTCGTGCCCCGGTCTGGGAGGATCCCATATGCCGCGGAGCGGCTGGGCCCGTGAGCCATGGCCGCTGAGCCTGAGCGTCCGGAGCCTGCGCGTCCGGAGCCTGTGCTCCGCAACGGGGGAGGCCACAACAGTGAGAGGCCCGCATACCGCAAAAAAAAAAAAAAAAAAAAAAAAAAAACGACATGAGATTCCTATGCCTTTACTACTCTGTGGAAGCTGAAGGCACCGTGGCTGAGAGTGCAGGTTCTGGAAATGGAATGACTGGATTCAGATCCCAGCTCTGCTATTTAAAACTCTGTGCCCTTGGACTAGTTACTTAACCTTTTAACATCTCAGATTTCTCATCCACACAGCGGAGGAAAATTGTCCCCACTGTATAAGGTTGTTGTGAGAATTAAATGAGCTATTACATGAAAAGTGATTAGAACAACGTGTGACTCTTATCATCAACACCCTGTTATAAGTAAAGCACTGAGATGCAGTTGTGCGCTTAATACATACTGAGCTCCCTTCCACAGCCTTCCTACGTGATCAGCACCAAGAGCGTGGACAGCGCCCTCCCTGGACTCCTCCAAAGGGAGGGTGGGAATTTTCTCCTTTACCCTGTTAGGGTAGATACGACAGAGCATCGGACCAGGAACAAAGTATATGACAGGTTTCATGAGGGGTGGCTCCCTGTTCTTCAGGAAAAGGAAAATCAATACAGAAGCCACTGCTCCCTGCTTCTGCCCAAGAAATATCCGAGCCTAGTTCAAGTGCAGGGCTGTTTAGTATAGTGGTTAAGACCATAATATAAAGAGCCAGCTCCTCTCTAGCTGTGTGACTTTGAAATAGTTACTTGACATCTCTGTGCCTGAGTTTCCTCACTTGTAGAAAGGGGATTACGATAGTGCCTACCTCTTCGGATTGTTATGAAGGTGAAATTAGTTAATATTTGTAAGTGCTTAGAACAGAGCCAGGTACATAGTATGTGCTTTATAAAGGCTTCTTGAATAAATAGAATAATCTCAGTTCTGTAAACAAATTTTGACCAATTGATTTCCTTTGTGATCAGTACTGGTCTGAGACACTGTTTTCCCTTGGGAGCTAAGAGCAAATCAAAACTGTGTTTGTTCAGGGGAGAAGACAGAAAATGCTTAAGTCAGCAAAATCAAGAGGTCTATTCATTGATACAAGTCACTAACATCACCCTTTGGCATTCGATAGCCTGAGAATGCTTTGATTTTTCATCTTGTCAACAAAACAAAGCTCTGCCAATACTTCCTGATCACCAACAACAGATTTAGCAGACAGGAAATGAAATTCTCACTCTTTCCCTTACTACCTTGTGTGTATGACCTGGTCAAGTTATTTCATCTTTCTTTGAGCCTCCATTTTCTCATCTGTAAAATGGGGATGTTAATTCCCATAGCAAATATTCCTTCAGTTACACAACATTTACTCGGTCAGTGGAAGAGTTTTCCTTCTACCTTTCTTTTTTAACAGTTGATTTTTTTTAAATTAATTTATTTTTTGGCTGCACTGGGTCTTCGTTGCTGCGTGTGGGCTTTCTCTAGTTGCAGCAAGCGGGGGCTGCTCTTCGTTGCCGTGCGCAGCGCAGCCTGCTCGTTGCCATGGCTTCTCTTGTTACAGAGCACCAGCTCTAGGCGCACCGGCTTCAGTAGTTATGGCACGCAGGCTCAGCAGTTGTGGCTCGTGGGCTCTAGAGCGCAGGCTCAGTAGTTGTGGCGAATGGGCTTAGTTGCTCCGTGGCATGTGGGATCTTCTGGGACCAGGGCTCGAACCCATGTCCCCTGAGGATTCTTAACCACTGCATCACCAGGGAAGTCCCCCTTCTACCTTTTGTATCTCTAAGTCTATAAACAATGAGAAAGTCTGAGAGAGAACTAGTTTGGGAGACTGAATTTCACAGATGGTACCAGCTAATTAAGTGTTAACACATTTGAAACCAAGTGTACAGCAGGGTTTGTCTTTTTTTTTAACTAAGCAATGCACAATGATGCTTCTTGCCTGCGCTAATCTGAAGAAGGCTCTGGCTCTGTTGTTTTACTTTGAATGAAAGAAGGGTTGATGCCTCAGAGGCATAGTAGGAAGAACATAGACTTTGGAACCCAGCTTTTCAACTCCCTGATGTGTCGTAGCCTTTAGCAAGTGACTTAAATTTTCTTCTCTTTTCCTTCTTTTTATCATTAAAGAGTCTTTTAATTTCTGAAGAGTCAAGACCACTGACAACTTTTCTAAGCCTCAGTTTCCTCGATTGTAAATACCTACCTTACAGAAATATTGAGATTGATTAACTAATATTATACACATAAAGTGCCTGGCACACAGTAGGGGCTTAGTAAATGGTGACGGTTATCTTAAGTGCATAATCAAACAGACTGTATAAGGTGGATGAAGCAAAAAACAATCCACATTAATTGCTTCTTTCACTGCTGACTTATTTTCTAGATTGCCTGAAATATGGGGAGGGATAGAACATTATACTCCAAAGAAATAATGCCATACCTGCTGAAGAAGCTGGTAGGTTTTAATGACATGAGGACAATTTACTTCAAGTAAAGTCCATGCAGATGCTCAATGCTGGAGAAGTTGCTCCTAAACAGGTCTTTACAATTAGGTGAGAATCTGAGGCTGTGTGGGGAGAAGCTGCTGTTAGTCACTGAATAGTTTCTCCAAGATGTCACATTCACTCTGATAACAGACCCCTCAAATCTGCCTACAAGTCCTTATAACAAATAAATCTCTGATTAAAGGATTATTGTGGTCTTACGCTGCATTTGCATTTTTGCCTCTCTCTTACAAATAGCTTTAATTTTATTCTTTCTCCCCCAGCCTCCCAAACCTTGTTCTCTTATCAGTGTTCTCCATCTCATCGAAACGGCCTCTCCATTATTCCAGAAACCTGGAGGCCACCACCCTCTCCTTCAGCCACCACAGTGACTGCCAGCAATTCCTGTTGATACCCCTCCTAAACATTCCCAGATTCCTCCGCTCTCTCTCCCTCCCTCTCCACAGTCTTCTCATTGGCCTCCTGCCCTCTGGCTTCCGTCTTGTCTATTATGTGCCCTGCACCCAGGCTGATCCATAAAAATGCAAGTCTGGTCATTTCTTCTTTGCTGAAAACCTATCAGTGGTCTCCTTTGCTCTTTGTTTCGATGAAGGTCCAAATCCTTTATTCACCCTGCTTAGCCAGTCTCTTCTCAACCCAGCCAAACAGATTTTGGTTTGGGGGAATGTACCAGGAATTAATGGAATGGGTGCTCCATAACCTACAGTGGCTCTCTTTGGCTTGTAGCATCAAAGTTTAACATTCCTCTGACTCTGTAAACCCATTTTCTGTCATGCCCTCTCCCCCTCTTTGCACCCAGAGCTCAACAGCTCTTCTGGGGCTAGCCTTTCTCTGTTGGGGGCAGCAGAGGTGGTATAGGGTCAAGTTCCAGTCCCTCTCTCAGAACTTCACAGTGGTGACCTTCCACACCTCGATCCATCAGCCACACATACACAGAAACACACAGACATGCTTGCATACACACACTCACAGGCACACACACATACACCCATGCATGCACACATGCACGCACACATGCACATGCTTGCACTTACAATGGACACACACAAGGGAGCACATGCATGGACTCTCTCTCTCTCTCTCACGCACACACACACACACACTCTTAAACACCACTCCCCAGACTATAGCACCTAAACCAGTGCCTGGACTCAGTGTGGTCAGAGACAAAGCAGCAATTTCTGAGCACAGAGGAAACACCTCCTCACCACTTAATAACTCATCTATGTTCTTTTTCCTTAGTATTCATCTCTTTATTGACTCAGTGTTTGCTGACTGTGTATTATGTGTCTGCTTCAGGCTTTGGAACAGGGTCTCTGCCCTCATAAAGCATAGAGTTTAGTGGAGGAGACGGACATGCTACTTATCAGCTCTATGACCTTGAGTAAGTTACTTAACCTCCCCGTATCCCAGTTCCATTATCTGTACAATGAAAATATTAATGTCACCTTTACAGCGCTGTTATGGAATGAAGTAAAATAGCATATGTCAATTGCTTAGTGCTGACTTCATAAGACTAATGTGAGAGATAATGAGATAATATAAGAAAAGTGCTTGGAATCGTATCAGGATAATATTTCTTCAATAAATGATGGATTCATATTATTATTACGTGAACAGAGGAACATAGAATTGCAGACTGTGATCAGTTCCCTGAAGGGAGAAGGGCTGGCACAGTGACAAAGAATGAGGCAGGGGACTTACGCAGGAGGAGTGGCCGGGGAAGGCCCCTCTGAAGAGGTAACTGCTGGGACGTAAAGGAGTCAGCCTTGAGGACCAGCAGAGGCAGAAGCAGTATGGGCCTCCTAGACGCCCAGATCCGGTTCAAGCGCCTTCTCTGTGGCTCTCCAGCCCTGTGTCCTCAGGAGAGCCTCGTCGCTTCCCTGACGCTCAGTCTTCTCATCTGCAAAATGAAAATTACAACATCAATAATAAAGAGAATGAAGGTAATAGTAATGAAGAAGATAAAGTCAGCGTGGTAGATTCTAAATAAGAATTCATGTCAGTCACCAAGCTGAGAGCTTACGCATAGGAGGCAATTTAATAAACGCTGGATTGCATCTGCTGCCTGATGCTAAGCACGCTCCAGAATTAAAAACTGCCTCCTTGGGATCATTCACATAACCAGTCAGCCAGGCTTCAAAGCCAAGCAAACCCTGGGTCCTTCCCACTTCACCACTCGGTCAAACCCAGAATAATCACAGTAGCTATCACATGACTGGAACACGTGCCCTAACCCGGGCCTTTTTCGTGAATGCTCTCTTTACCCCTCACCCCTCGGTAGAGGGGATTCTATTCTCTGCCCTCACTTTACAGGGCAGAGGGGCCCTGAGGATGGTCAGCGTGTCCAGCAGTATGTTGCCCAGGCGTCCGCAGCCTGTTTTCCAAGCCCCTGCCCCCCGGACACACCTCCTTCTGGAAGGGTGTTCTCCCGTGTCCTTAGGCTCCCTCCACCTATATCAAGATAATCCTACTCCCGATTAGTTCACCTCTTTCCTTCCTTCCTCCCTTTTCATTCTTGTTCTCCTTCATCTCCTTTTGTGCATTGCACGGGTCTGGGGATTTGCTAAATTGGCAAGTCTGGATGATGCTGGATAAGAGGCGAGGGGGAATGAGGAGAGAAAAATGATGCCCGTGATTCTGGCATGTGTGAATTGCTCTATTCTTCACAGCCAGAAGTAATGTCTGAATAATCTCGGAATTAAAACAGTACTTTTCCGGAGGAGGCCATATTTTCCGGAATAAGAATCAGGATGCATTTCAGAGAAGGAAGGTTAGGAGATGGCCAAACTGTTGGGATTCTTCGGATTGAGGTGGGGGAGCAGTTGAAATTAGTTTTTGTGGAGTAGCTACCAAAGGGTGTTATCATTCCTATTTCACAGAGACAGAAATTGAGGCCAAAGGTCATTTAGCTTCTAAGCTGCTGGAGGTGTTGAATTAAATGGTGAAGCTCTCCTCCTGAGAATTATTCACTCTGTGTGTTCACATCTTGTCCTGCGAGGTCCACTGTAAGCCTTCCGTGGTCCACAGAACTGATGATGTGAGCCTCAGTCTACATATGGCCATGACTTCTCATCACATTTCAGAGCCCATCCCAGACTCTGGCCTCCCCCATCAAAGCATTCATCTTGTCTATTTACCTGTCCCTATCCCCTTGGACTGTCAGCCCATGACAGATTGTCTGTTTCATGTTTGTGCTCCGGGGTCTGGGACAGCCACGTCCTCCTGCCCTTGCTCTATATTCTAAAGAATCACTTCTCCTGTTTCCCAACCCTCCTCCCTCCGCTGGCTTCTGGCTTTCATCCTCGAGAAGTCCTCTGGATAGCTCGCCCTTTCTGGGGAGGTGTCCCTCCCCTGGGCTCCCAGAGTGAGGGGCTTCCACACTGTAGAGTGGCCTCCTCCAAACACCCATCCTTCTCCCACCTGGGCTGTGTTTTCCTGCTCCATACACGTGAGCTGGATAAACGGACAAATGATCCATTACTGTTGTAGCCATGTGTCCGTGGCAAGTCTTTCCATGTAATTGGTTAAAAAAACACTTTTTAATGTGTGCTACTTAAGCAATCTGCATACATTTCATATCCAACAGGTCTGTACTGGGCTGATTTGTTCCGTCATGTGGCAGCTTCAAATACAAAAGGAAAAGATACTGCTTATGGATAACCAGTTTCAGCATTTCGAAAAAAAAAAATCCTCTAGGTATTATCTAGAAAATTCCTCTAGGTATTATCTAGAAAATTCCTCTAGGTATTATCTAGAAATTTTTCAAGGAGGTGGAGGTGGGGAGGGCTTCAAATACAGGGCATTTTTCCCTGTACTTATGAGAAGCATCAAGTTTCTGTGTTTTTAGCAGCTAAGCGTGTAAAAAAGAGTGTTAAATTACTTAATAGTTTGTTACATATCAGGTCTAGAAAGCCAATTACGTAAAAAAAAGTCCACAGGTATTTTAATAAAATTGAATTCTATGTGAGCCAAAAAAGCTTGCCTTTCTTGTTCCTTTAACAGCTATTCAGGAAATTCAGGTTATAGTCTCTACCTCCATAATGATCAGAATATTTTTCAATTGTCCATCCGCTTATCCATTCAGTACATCACTGGGTACCATATGCTGAGCACTGGGGAGCACCAGGTAGATGGCTGCGCCCTCATCGAGTTATGGTCTCTGCTCGTCCCCTAGGGAAGACATGTATTAAATAAGCTCACGTATCAATATGGAAATTACAAATGGTGATAAGTGCTCTGAATGAAGAACAGCAGGTGACCCACTTAAATCAGGTGGTTAGGGAAGTGACAGGCTAGAAGGAGAGCACTTTGTCCCCTGTCCTCATTTTACAGCTGGGGAGATAGAGACCCAAGGGTTTAAGACTGTTGTAGAAGGCAAGGGACAGAGATGAGGGAAAACTCAGGTCTCCTCTTTCCAAAGCCTGAGCTTTCTGCACTAGTCACGGTCCTCCCTTACCTAACTGATTCATCTTCACAAACACAGCATAAGGCTTGGTTATTTCTAAGATCTGTCCACCTCTAGCGGTCAGTGATCTTATTCAATTAAATCCACTCAAATAGACACCCTTTGACTATTTCCCTTTTTTCTGATCTTATTATGAACCACTGACAATAAAACAATCACAGTAATTCCATTATGGGATTATGTTTATTCCCACCCTCCTTTTAAAAAATGTTTTCTCATAATATCTGGAAACTGTTTTCTTCTTACACAACTTAACTCTAACTTTGTGTTAACAGGTGCAGACACAAAACAACTGAATGAAGATCCACAAAGGTGAAATTAGGGGAAGGAAAGATATAACCAGGGAACCCATGCTTGTTCTGATATCTATGTAATCAGACTGTATATGCAGAAGACATTTTCTAAAATAGTCTGAAATAATCTATATTTCATTAGATGGCAATGTTCATAGAACAAAGTCTTGTCACAAAATAAGTTCTCTACAACCTGCAATTAATTAAGCAAAGGGACAAATTGTATTTAAAGATCTGTTGAAAGGATAACAACACCATTATTTTTCTGATACAAAGTGCTTTTCCCATAATGCATCTGACCCCTCTTTTTTCTCTCTCTCTCTTTAGTACTTGACTGCAGTGAAATCCTTAAAATAGGCAGAGTTCTCATCAGTGTATTTTCCTTATCTTTGGAGTGTGTCTCAGATCCCCAAATACCATCTTCTTCCACTAACTGTTCTCTGAGATTTCACGACAGTGGTTTCATTATTTCTAGCTAAGGCTTTGTTTTAAATTGAACGGAAATTCCCTGGTAGAGGTAACTCACATTTTCCTTCCTCCCTCCCTTTCTTCCTCTCTTCCTCCCTTTCTCCTATCCCTTCACCTTTCCATCCTTATCTCCATTCCACCCAAATATCAAAACATCTCAGCATTCCTGGTCAAAATGGAAACTGAATCCCCTCTAGCACCCTTGCCCAGACCTTGCCCACTCAAAGCCAGCAAAGCACCTATAGGCTCAGGATGAGTCCAGGGCTCCCAACTTGCCTAGAGCATATGGCAGCCCCAGAGGAGGGTCTTCCTCGCCTCTGTACAGTGCATGGAACAGCATCTGACACCCTCTAGTTGCTCAAACAATGAAGCTATTGAACTGAATTCAGTCTAGACTGGCTGGCTGCGAATTATAGAATTTGAATCTGGTTCTACTGTGCTCAGCTGGCTGATGAGAAAATACTTCTTCAAGTGGGAACAAGTCTTGTCTCTTCATGGTGTGATTAAAAGTGTTGGACAGACTTGGGTTCAAGTTCTGACTCTGATTCACAGCAGTGGTAAAACTTAAGTCAAATCATCTAACACTGGTAGGCTCAGTGTCTTCATCTTAAAACAGGGAGAGTAATACTTCATTGGATCACTGGGAGGATTAGAGAGAAGGTCATAACCAGGTCTGGTATAGGGTCTGACACATAATAGGTTTCCAATGCATGTTTACAATCAGAGCCTTATCACCTCTACCACCTGGAGGGTAGAGCTGTGAGGTGTAACTTGAGGCTCCACATTGTTCTCTGTTTGCTGAACAAACAAAATTCTACCAGCGTATGTGTAAAGCACCTGCTCTACCTACACAGGTGTGCTGCTATGAGGGATAAAACAAAAAAAAAAACTAAGACAGGGCTCTAGCCATCAAGGAAGTAATCATTATGTTTGACTGGATCATTTAATCCATCTCATTACTTGGTAACAAACTGGGCCAGCTGCAAACTCCCCTGGATGCAAATGGAAAGAAGGGTTTAAATAATCGACTCCAGCAAACCGCCTTCTCTGCCTGAAACACTGGATGAGAAACAAGAGCAATAGCTGCCTTGTCTTTCTGGCCCATCGCCAAGCTGGAGAGGACAAGAAACTCACCAGCTGCTTTCCCATTTTCTTACAGGTTTAAAATCTCCATCAAAGTGATGCACCTTTGGGTGGATTATGGGATGAACTAGGAATCAAAGTTTTCTATGAGTCCCAATGTTTTTAAATGCATACTAAAAAGTGAACGAGTGAACATACAGTGTCCATAAATCTGGCCTTTCCTACTTAATTATCAAGCCCACAGGTATTTCACTTGTTCAAGCACTTATTTCGCTAACATAAACAAAGCATCTCCTATGCATCAGGCACTGTGCAAGGTACTTTACCAGATTATTGCCGATCCATACCACAAACCTGTAAGGTAGTTATTATTATTCCCGTTGTATAGATGAGGAAACTGAGGGTCAAGAGGTTAAACAAGTTAATCATATTTATACCATTAGTAAAAAGCAGAGTCCAATTCTAATTCCAAAATAGTCCTCATGCACATAAAAAATGTATTTATTAAGGGGTATAAAGGACTTGCCCTCCAAAACTTCACTTCCTATGGTTTTTCCCACTTCATTTCAATGATGAGTCCTTTTATTCTGTTGCACAGGCTGAAATTTTTTTCTCTGATGCTCCACACCCAATCCATCAAAAACTCATGTTGCCTTTACCTTCCAATTAAAACCAGAACCGAGCACTTCTCATGACCTCTCTCTGGACTCTCAGTGAATTGCTGTGGGTCTCCAAACCCCTCTCTGGAGCTTCGCCCTTGCTCCCTAGACTGTATTCTCATCTCTGCAGCCAGGGGGAGCCTTTGCAAGTAGACATTAGGTTGTGTCTACCTCCGATGGCTCCCACCCCAGTCTGAGTCAAGGCCCAAGTCCTAACAAGGCCTACAAGGACCTGCCTGACCTGGCCTCTGTTTCCGCCCCATTCCTACCATTCCCCCCCCCCCCCGCCACAGTCTCTGCTGGTCACACCCTCCTGGTCCTGGCATTTGCACAGGCAAAGTTTTATTCACATCTTGTTACCTTATGACATCTTATATAGTTTACTTTTCTTTTCTCCATGTAGTGTCTTTCGTCTATCTCTAGAATGAGGTTAGCAATTTTCAACTTCCTGGTTCTCTGATGTATTTCAAGTGCCTGTCACACAATAGGTGCTCAATAAACATACGTTAAATAAAGGAATAAAGACTGGACTGGGGTGCTGTTCAGTGGTATCAAGATGATATAATAGCCAAAGAATATAGGACCATCTGAGTCTTAGTCCAAATATAGACGTCCTTCCCAGTGAGATCCATAAGGAAGATATATAGCTGATCCTTGAACAACACAGGTTTGAACTGCACAGGTCCACTTATACGCAAATTTTAGCCAATAAATAAGACAGTACAACACAATCTGAGGTTGGTTGAATCCATGGACACGTAATTGCAGATACAGAGGAATCGCAGATACAGAGGGTTGACTATAAGCTATACTTGGATTTTCAACTGCATGGGGGACTGCATCCCTAACCTCGGTGTGGTTCAAGGGTCAACTGTATACACAAGAAACAATACAAGGCAAAAATTAATGTAATATTTTATTGCCAGCTGACCTGGGTTCCAACCCCAAAGGAGCACTCTGGGAAGCTGGACTAGAACAGGTGGCCTCAAGTTGGAGCCTAAGAGATCTTCTACCACCTCAACCCAAACCAGATTTCCAATCTTATCACACCTTGACTATCACCTGCAAGTCAAGGCAAGAGAATCTCTTACTACTTCCGCCGTGGGTGTTAAGAAAGGAAAGGGCAAGAGAATCCTATTAAGTAAGGGCGAGAGAGAAGAGGAGGTCACACTCATGTCCTGACCTGCAGGGTGCAGTCAATCAACAGCCTGGAATCTGACCAATCCAGTTTCTGAGAGCTACACCCTGAAAGAGGGGTCTAGCAAAGATTCCTGCCCCTCCTCAGGTCTTAGACATCACACTGTATGTAGACAATTTTTATTGCTTTTTTATACTTTATGGAAATATAAGCATTTTCCTGTTTACTAAAGACTACATAGGCGTCACGTGTGATAGCTGTTGAACGTTCCATCCTAAGGGGTCAGGGGCTTCCCACTGGACAGGAGAGGGACCCTCACTGGCTGACAATAGGCACGACCCTGCTTGGTCCTACAGCCCTGGGCAAGGATTGTATCCAAAACGATTCACTTTATATTCTTGCTACTTTTAGTCTGGTATGAAAAGTGCAGGTCAGTACCATATGATCCAGCCATTCCACTCCTGGATCTATACCCCAAAGAACTGAAAGCAGGGACACAGACAGGTACCTGCACACTAATGTTCACAGCATCATCATTCACAACAGCCCAGAGGCTGTTCCTGAAGCGATCAAAGAAGGCAGGCAGCCTGTCCTCGCAAGGGAGCCAAGGAGGCAGGGTGGGCCCCAAGACCCAGGAGGAAGAGCAGAATGGAAGTTTCTCTGTGTATCTCAGCTCCTAGGTTAAGGCAGCGGGGCGAGGTAGGGCACAGGAGGAAATGGGCTGGGTTGGGGCTACTGGGCTCATCAGGAGGCAGGAGGCTTTGCTCCCATCAGTTGGTAAGGAGATAAGGAACAGACCCGAAGGAACACCACGAGCTCCAGTGAAAGCTTATCCCGCAGTTCACTGGGGTGCCTCATACGGGGCTGAAGAATAAAAGAACTTCTGCCAGTGGAAGCCGGTAGCATCCACCCCTCAAAGTGAAGGAAGTTGACAGCTAATTTGATCAGTGTAGATAAGACAAGAGAAGAAAATGTTAATTCAGGAGGGAAAGCTAATCAAGCCGCCCTGTGCCTCCGTGGGCCTCCATCACTCACACGGCTGCTCTCACACGGGATCCGCAGCAGTGTGCTGGGCAGGATACGGAAAACACAGATGCCTCCTGGAGCGGGAGCTGTGCTGAATATTAATGAATCTGACATTGTGGTTAACTTAAAACAAGCAGCGAGATACTTTAGACTAGCAAGCAAACTTTGAATTGTTCAGATTAAAGTTGACATTTACTAGCCACTGCCCATTGTGGTTGGGGGTGGGGGTTGGTCCTGAGCCCCTTAAGAGGGACTTCATGGGGAACGTTTGGGGGTCCCTTCCCTGCCCAGGTGTGTGGTGCCCAGGCCACTGCCTCCCTCTCAGTCCAACTCAATCCAACTAGCCCAGCTCAACAAACATTTCATGACTAGCCAGAGGCAGCCCTGCCGAGCGGTGAAAACACAGGCTGCATCCTTGACTAGCTGACTGACCTCGGGGTGATCCTATTACTACCTGGGTTAGCATCTCTGAACCTCAGTTTCAGGTTTTATTTTTCCTAAAACTGGGATGAACAGCAATACCTCCTTTATAGGTTATAATAAAGAGTGGAGAGTAATCAGCTCAATAAATGTTGATGATAATGATGATTTTCTAGGAAGTAGCATTATGCGCTTAGCCTTCTGAGCCTTTGCACATGGTGTTTTCTCTGCCTCCAACTCCCTTCTCTACCTTGTCCCTAACCTCCCCTTAAGTCTCAGGCCCTGTGTCATGTCCCCTGGGTCACTTTCCCTGACCTCCTCCTTCAGACACTGTTTCCCCGGGACAGTTAGGTCAGGGATTCTTTCCCCTGGGCAACCCCGGTCCCTTGGCTTTCCGCTTTCCTAGCGTGTAGCCCACAGAACGGAGGACAGCAATCATTTTAAACATGCACACACATGCATGCACACATATACATATACCCACCACACACACAGATGCACGCGCACACACACAATTATCTTGAGCTTCAGGAGGCAGGAGACCCTGTCTCTTAGAGTCAGTAGAGTAGATGGTTGAGTCTTTGGAACCAGCCTGCCCGAGCTCAAATCCTGCCTCCGCCTCTTCTCAGCTCTGTGACCTTAGGCAAGTTACAGAATCTTTCTGTGCCTCAGTTTCCTCATCCGTAAGAATGGAGACAATGATAGTAACAGTACTGCCTTAGACCAGGGCAACCTGGCTCCTGTGCTCTGGGAAGACCTGCTCTGGCCTCCTCCAGCCACGCCCTTCCCAGGGCACCAAGGGGACATTCCACTGGCATCCGCAACTCTCCCCTCCACACTGTGTTCCGGGTGCACCAGACTCCAGACTTCCCAGCCCAGGCAGCCTCTAACCCACCGCTTGCCGGGCCTCCAGGACTTTTTACCTAGTCTGTCTTCCTTTGGGCAGACAGCACCATGGACACTCCCAGGCCTGGGGGGTGGCCAAGCGGCCACTGTATGGGAAAGGTTTCTGGGCTGAGCTTGAACATGAGACTAAGGATAGAAAGGGAAGGGGACGGGGAGCTCTCTACGTACGCTGACACTGGTCTGCAGGAAGCTGTGCTGTGTATGATGTTAGCCCTTTCTGCGGCTGCCAAGCCTTCAGAAAAGTTTACCAAACTCATACATGCTTCCTGTGAGTGGAGTGCACGTGTATGTGTGTGTGTGTCACGCAGAAGTGGGGAACAAGCTTGCTTTCACGTTGGGGTCAGCACGGGGTAGGTAAGAACAGCACAAAAAGTTAAGAGACTTAGAGGCTCAGGAAAGTTAGCCTCTTGGGCTCAGCAGAAATTGCACAGGTGCATGTGGATCTCCGTGGGCCAGGGAAGTATCTGAAGGTGGCTGACATTTTTGCACCGGGGTCTCCCGGGGGCAGGGGACCACGACTGACATTTGGGTTACGTGACCTGAGAACAAGTACTTATGCAAAGAGTCAGGGGACCTTCACAGCCGGGATGAGAACAAACCACTGTCTGGAGATAGTACAGACTCGCTGGCTAAAGCAGAGAACAGGGACGGGCTGCAGACTGCTCTGGGGCAGGAATCCAGAGACAGGATGGTCTATAGGGTGGGGAGGAGAAGAGAGGCAGAGGGGGAGCCTCGTCATGACGCTGGTTTCCTTGGTTTGTCTCCCCTCACTAGAGTCTCTGCTTCTCGAAACAGATGCTGGGTCACACTTATCTCTCTGTTCTCAGGGTCTATTATGTGCCTGTCAGCAACAAGGCACTAATAAATGTTTGCTGAATAAACAAACTAATAGAGGTGTTTTTGCATATAAAACATGATATGTTGCTTAAAAATTCAATTTGTGCTCAGTTCTGCAGACGCACATCAATAGCTGGTTATTTTAATTACGTTCAGCTTTTCCTGTGCAACATTTATGAAGTGGACTGTGGCAGTAATATAACTAAACTAATCAGTGTAGAAAGCTAAATAGGATTATCCAAGGTCGATTTTGACCCTCAGTCATATGATATGGCGACCAATATGTGGGACAGATTAAGAGGCAGTGTGGTCCAGTGGGATGATCAACTCCCTTGGACAAAGCTTCAAGGTTTGAATCCTTGCTGTGTCCCTCACCATCTGTGTGAATTTGGGCAAGAATCAAATCCTTCCTCTGCCATACGAGGGAAAGAATATTTACTTCCTAGGATGTGCCGTTTATGAGTGATGGCATGAGGATGTAAGAGGAATATTCAGTAGAATTACTTTAATTTCAGGTACTGCTATTCTTGAATGCAAATCCTTAATCACTGTGAACCTGAGGTGGAGACAGGTAAGCTGCTTCAGGCATCAGCTCCCAGCTCAGGATCCAAGTACCATGAATGACAGAACACCTGACTCTGCCTGGCTTTAATCCAAAGCCTGGGACCCAGCATTCACTGAGATTCCATATGGAATCTGATCCCAAGCACTGAAACAATATTTAATATCAGCCCATCGTGCCACTGAGTTCTGCTGTAATCTGTTTTCAGATTTGCTGAAGTTTTCTTTTCGATTTTATTAACAACTATTTCAAATGAAATTGGCACCAGACAATTGGATTACTGAATTGTTGACTCTTATATCCTACTATACAGTGAAAAGCAAATGCAATTTTCACCAGTTACATGTCAAGCCTTGACCTAGAGAGACATAGTGGGAAAGGATCTGAATGGATGAGAAACCCGGATGTGGCCTCTTTCTCTGAGCATTGCTTATGTTCGTAAAACAGGACTCGAGGGGGCTTCCCAGGTGGCGCAGTGGTTGAGAGTCCGCCTGCCGATGCAGGGGACACGGGTTCGTGCCCCGGCCCAGGAGAATCCCATGTGCCTCGGAGCAACTAGGTCCGTGAGCCATGGCCACTGAGCCTGCGCGTCCGGAGCCTGTGCTCCGCAATGGGAGAGGCCACAGCAGTGAGAGGCCCATGTACTGCAAATAAAAAATAATAATTAAAAAAAAAGGACTCGAAAGGGTTAAGGAATCAGCTCCTTATTGCTTCCACGGTACATATTCATATTCATCAAACTTCGTTCCTTTAAGACAACATTTTAGCACGCCTTATCCTGCAAGTGATTCTTCAAGGAAAAATAGATCAGATGAAGGGCATGGACATTAGGGCCAGAGAGAACCAGATTTAACTCTTATTCCGCATGATGGTGCTTCGTCTGAAGACAGAAATTATAAGACCTCCTGGCAAACTTGTTAAAAAATTAAAAGAAATGGTCATATACAGGAATGGGCCAATCATTCCCGATTCTCCCCTCTTTTTACAGACGGCAGCTCATCTATTCATTCATCTATCCGGCAGGTAATATTTTTGTCAGATCCTAAGGGGGCAGAATGTATTATTATCGTCAATTATTTGCTTTTTTGCCTTTGTCTGGGTCTTTGAATGTGAAAACACATGGGACAGACCTGAATTCAATCTGCAGCATTGAATAAAACAATGTAACTCACTGAGGTTTGGCCGGTGTTTGTTAACACATTAAATGCCAATACACTATGTGCTTAGGGTAAAAGACTGAACAAGACAGAGGTTATAATCTAAGGAAGAAGCTATTAAACAGTAGTTATATGTGGACCTAGAGTCTGTCATACAGAATGAAGTTAAGTCAGAAAGAGAAAAACAAATACCTAGGCTAACGCATATACATGGAATCTAAAAAAAAAAAAATGGTATTGATGAACCTACTTGCAGGGCGGGAATAAAGAGGCAGACATAGAGAATGGACTTGAGGACATGGGGTGGGAGGGCAAAGCTGGGGTGAAGTGAGAGTAGCATCGACATATAGACACTACCGAATGTAAAATAGCTGGCTGGTGGGAAGCAGCAGCATGGCACAGGGAGATCGGCTCCGTGCTTTGTGACCACCTAGAGGGGTGGGACAGGGAGGGTGGGAGGGAGGCTCAAGAGGGAGGGGATATGGGGACATGTGTATGCATAGGGCTGATTCACTTTGTTGTGCAACAGAAACTAACACAGTATTGTGAAGCAATTATACTCCAATAAAGATCTATTTTTAAAAAAGTAGCTATAATAAACTGTGCATAGTGATCCATGGTGGACAAGGGACGGGCTATGGGAACGTGCAGCCGGAGACCACATCCTATTTATGGGGTCAGTGGCCACAGATGAGGCTACAGGCCTGGGCAGTTTCTTGGCTTTTTTAAGAGCTGGGGTGTGGATCTCTTGGAAGGTAAAAGAATGGCATCTCAAAGATGCACATGTCCTAATCCCCCAGAATCTGTGGATACAGATGTGAGACAGCAAGGGGGTGTTAAGACGGCATTAAGATCGCTAATCAGCACATCTTAAAATAAGGAAATTATCCTGGATTTTGTGGGTGGGCCCTACGCAATCACAAGGGTCCTTTAAAGTGGAAAAGCAAGGCTCAAGGGTGATCCTCAGGGTCAGGAAGGGACTGGGAGCTGCTACTTGCTGGATCTGAAGATGAGGGAAGCAGCTCCAAGCCAAGGAATGCAGAAGCCTCTAGAAGCTGGAAAGGCAAGGAAACGGCGGATTCTGCCTCAGAGCTTCTAGAAGAAACACAGCCTTGCCAACACCTTGATTTTAAGCCAGTGAGACCTATTTCAGACTCCCAACCCTCCAGAATTGTAAGATAATAAATTTGTGTTGCTTTAAGCCAATACATTTGTGGTCATTTGTTCAAGCAACCACAGGAAACTAATACAGATCCAACTCTGTCTCCAGAGCCTTTGGTTCCTGGGGTATTAACTTCCTGTCTCCTATCCCGTGTGCTCCGAGCCCCTCTAATCATTTTAACTCGCTTCAACACCAACCCCAGAGGCATCGGGGGAGCCACAGGGGGTCGAACCCATCAGCCCAGTGTCCGGTTTCTGGTAGCATGGCTAGGGTAGAGGGCCACTGGGCATGGGAGGTGCAAGGGGCACTTGAGGGTCACCCAGTCCGTCCCCTCATTTGACAGCTGGGTGACTAAGGTTCAAAGATGGGGAGAAACTTGCCTAAAGTTCAGAGCCAGAGGGAAGCTGGACTTACAGGATGAGATGCTTCCCTCATAAGCACAAGGCAAACCACATTCCTTCCCCAGCAGCTCACCAGTCATGGTGCCACGTGACAGTCACTATGACATGGCGGTCATCATGAAGAAGGCGGAAGGTCTGGGGGAGGGGGAGAGTAGGGGGAGGTTTTAGACACTGCCTTCATCTGTCTGAAGGGCTGCATGAGGAGGATACATTCCTTCGGAGCCTGGGAAAGATGGGGTGCCTGAAGGAACTGCCGCAGAGATGCGATGCGCTGGATTCCACCTTCTTGCACTGGCCCCGGCAGCAGCATCCCTGCACCGGCTGGTACCAAGGTCCCTTACAACCCTGAGCTCCCTGTCCGGGTGAACAGCGGTGCAGGAAGGTCGTGCTCCCCGACAGCATCTGTAAAGCTCAGGGTGGGCTCTTCCCTACCTCTCCCTACCCTCCCTTTTGCCAAAACCAGCAGGAGCAGCTTTCGACTTCGTGCTTTGTCATCCCACCCTCTGTGCCTCTTCCTCCTCCGTTCCAGGCCGCTGGGAGATATATTTGTCTGACTTCAAAATGCCCCTAACAGCCAGTGGCTGTCGGGTGAAGGCACCACGCCAACGCTGAGCTCATTTGCAAGCAGCCCTCTCTGAGGTTCAGACCTGGCTCGCCCAGCGGCGGCCAGAACCTCCTGCGGCTGCCTGGCTGCCTGCTGCACCCGCCTCGCCCCTGCTGCCTGCCAGCCCCACCTTTCTCTTCTGTAGAAGAAAGACTCCCAGTGGCCCTATTACTGTGAGGCCGGGACAAACTCAGGTATCATCGTACCTGGGCTCCAAAGGATCATCTCGGAGTCCCTGAAAAGCCTCAAAGCCGCTTCTGAGACCTCTGTGATGTTTCTGCCAGGAGGCAGGCAGTGTCAGGGCCCGGAGAGTTTAATCCAGAGGTTCAATTAGCGTACCCACCACCCTTCCTGGGCACCAGCCCCAGCCTAATCTCCATTTCCCCCAAATGCCGGTAACACATTTAAGGTGTTTTCACTTACCTCTGGAAAACTGCATTATGGCCTTATTATCCTACTTTTCTGTAAGAAAACTGTGTCCAGGCAGGGGTGAAGGTAGGGAGCTGACGGGGAGGGAGGGGGTGATGACGGCACATTCACTGCTCCCCGGGGACCACAGCAGATTTCCATAAAGCAGAGCCGTCCGTTCTCACCCTCCGTTAAGGATCCGACGTGGGAAGAAGGCCACTGACCCTGGTTTGGGTTTCACTGTGTCTGTTCGCTGTCTTACATTCGAGGCCTTTTCTGATGTGTCATTTTCCGTCTCTTTCTATGTCACCTGCGTGAGAGAAAGGAAGACGGAGGCAGAAGGAGGTCACAGCAAGACCCTCATTCCTTCTGATTCCTAAACAAAGTCTCCGGTGGGAAGGGAGAGCTTTTCACATTTGTCAGTTGCAGCTGAAACAAAAAGTCCTGATGGGTAGGGAGGGGTGTGGCTCAGGAGCAAAACAGAAGAAAAGGATTTTATTTTTCAGGTATTTTGAGTAAAAAAAAAAAAATCAAACTGGGATTCGTGAAGGTTCATGTAAGACAGGAGGAGGGGGCTGAGGAAGTCACCTGAGACCTCGATATTTTACTTTTTTTTTTTTTTTTGCGGTACGCGGGCCTCTCACTGTTGTGGCCTCTCCCGTTGCGGAGCGCAGGCCCCGGACGCGCAGGCTCAGCGGCCATGGCTCATAGGCCCAGCCGCTCCGCGGCATGTGGGATCTTCCTGGACTGGGGCACGAACCTGTGTCCCCTGCATCGGCAGGCGGACTCTCAACCACTGCGCCACCAGGGAAGCCCGATATTTTACATTTTATTTAGACTTGACATTTTATTGCAGGACATTGTTCTTCTCAAGAACAATTATAACGTAAATAGCCATCTTTTCTACATCATTAAGATCACACTGGGATGTGAGGGTTTCCATCCTCACCTAAGGCAGCAACTGATACTGTTTCTTTAGTCTCACAGGGAAGGTGGCGGTACAGAGGCTTCGCTGAGTGCCTTTGTACTGGGAATACTGGGTCACATGTCCTCAAGAACTCTCCACTTTCTAAATGAGGAAAGTGAGGCTCAGAGAGTTTAAATTCCTTGCCTGGGTCTGCACAGTGAATGAGTGAATGAAGGAATGAAGGAATGAAGTGTATCCAGGAGCAGTCTGAGTGTGCCAGGCAGTGCTTCCCCACCAGTCACAGCTGTCCCGACACTGCCGAGGCCCTGGCACCTCGAAGCCTACCCTGCAGCTCCAGATTCACTTCTCTGACCGTCTTGTTCAGGACACTAACCCCAAGCAAAAGAGTTTACAAGTAAATTCTTGATTCTCTCTCCCCATCCATCCTCCAAGTCCAAAACTAGATCCCCCCACAGTGCTACAGTTATGTACTGCTGCGTAACAAACCACCCCGAAACTTGGTGCCTTAAAACAACTATCATTTTATTATATCTTATAAATTTGTAGCTCAGGAATCTGGGCAGGACTCAGCTGAGTGATTCTTCTCTTCCATGTGGCTTTGATAGAGGTCACTAGGGGATTTTCAGTTGGCAGATGGGCTGTTCTGGAGGGTCCACTCACACGTCCAGTGCTCAATGGGCATAGTTGGAAGGCTGGATTTAACTGGACTTTTGACTGAAGTCTCCATATATGGCCTATGGAGCCAGCCGGGTGGTCTTAGGTAGTCAAACTTCTTACATGGCTGAAACTGTGTATTTCCTACATGCGCTCAACAAAACATGGAGTCTAATTACCTCTCCTTGAATATAGGCTGGTCTTAGTGCCTTGCTTCTAGTGAACAGAAGTGATGCTGTGTGACATTCAGGGATAGGTTAGAAGAGGTGATAAAGTTTCCACCTTGCTCACTGTCTTAGGAAGGGCCTTGCAGTACTGGGCTGATACATACAGGCTAGGCAACCTGGAAGCTGCCATGCTGGAGGGAACAGGTGGAGAGACTACACAGAGTTCGAGATGCCCAAAGGGCCCAGGTTGCTCTTGTCCCCAGCTGTTCAAGTTTTCCCAGCTCAGGCACCAGCACTATGAGTGAGAGATCCTTCAGATCACTCCAGCCCCCAGCCTTTGAGCCACCGGCATGGCTGAGTGGAGACAAGCATTCTTCACTGTGTCCTGTATGAATTTCTGACCTTCAGAATCCGTGAGCGTAGTACATGGTTGCTTGGCTCCATGAAAGTTTTGTGTAACTTGTTTTGCAGCCAAAATAAGTGGGACAGTGACAACCTAGGGACCCGAGAGAGTGCATGCTCCCGTTAAGAAGAGGGACCCTTCCTGGTCTTTTATGACCTGATCTTGGACATCATAGTCACTTCTACCACACTCTATTGGTCAATGCAGTCACCAGATTCGAGGGGAGAGGAGCCAGGACCTACCTCTTGATGGCAGGGAGGTAACAATTTGCTGCAAGATTTTTAGTATCTCCACAGCCAGTGTTCACCATCTCAATAAACAACAGCAGCTTCTACCCAGCAGTTTAAGCCGAAAACTTGGCCATCATTCTGCATCTCTCCTTCTCCCTTACCTCACACCCAATTCACCAGCAATAAGCAAATCTGGCTGAGTTTCCCTCCACAATATTTGTGAATCCATTCATGTCTCTCCCTCTCTCCTGCTGCCCTAGTCAAAGCCACCATCATCTTTTGCATGGGGTATGTCCAGAGCTTCCCAACAGACCCTCTGCTCAAAGTTCCTCTGTAATACTAAACACACATCACCAGAGGGGTCTTTTAAAAATATACAAATTGGGGCTTCCCTGGTGGTGCAGTGGTTGAGAGTCCGCCTGCCGATGCAGGGGACATGGGTTTGTGCCCTGGTCCGGGAAGATCCCACATGCCACGGAGCGGCTGGGCCCGTGAGCTATGGCCGCTGAGCCTGCGTGTCCAGAGCCTGTGTTCCACAATGGGAGAGGCCACAACAGTGAGAGGCCCATGTACCGCAAAAAAAAAAAAAAAGAAGTAAGAAGTATATATATATACAAATTGGATCCTATCGTTGCCCTACTGAAAGCCCTTCCGTATTTTCCACAATATTTTCAATGAGAACTTAATGATCCACTCCTGTTTACATTTCCAATCCCATGTCAGGTCACCCTCCTCCCTCCATCTCCTTGGCTCATGCCAAGCTCTTTGCCACCCTAAGGCCATTCTATGTGTTGTTCTCTTTGCCAGGAATCCTTTTTTTTACTAGGTTCTTTGTGTGTCTGGCTCCTTCTTTAGGTCATCGCTTAAATGTCACCATCTCAGTAAGACCTGCCCTGACCACACTAGCTAAGAATGTCAATCTCCCTTTCCCACAATCCTCTTGCTCAGTGTCTCACTCTTGCTGTTGTTTACGTACAGGAGTTGAAGTTTAGACACTGCAACTCACAAATGCAAAACGATAGCTTAATTTTTTCTCTGTAGGAGACCTCAATCTTCCCTAGAGTCGTCTTTATTCGGCTGTTGGAACCAGTAACGGTAGTAGGTGATGGGGAGAATATAAACTCACCCTCCTCCGATCTAAAACAGCTTATTTCAGGTAAGTTCAGCCTCTTTTGGGAAAATGCTCCATCCATTCTAAGTCCAAACTCTCTCTCAGAATGATCCCCACCCCCCTTCCATTGTTCTCCTCTCTCCCTCCATTTTCCCAGATACTGTCTAGGTACTCAGGGATGCTTTTGCCAGAACTGGGAGAAGGTGGTCTCTGTGTACTTCATCTCCGGATGTTTCCACTGTGGTGTGGCCAGTTTGGTCTAATACTGGGTCACCAGTGTGTGTCCTAGTGTCCTCTGAGGTACATCTAATCCTGTCTGGTTCTTTCGGATGTCAGGTGGGACAAGCTGCTAAAATCCCTGCCATTTCACTCTAGCTACAGTAACGCAGCTCTCTGTGGACTCTTCCTCCAGCTTCAAACCTCTGTGGGCCCACTGTCCACTCAGGACCTCAGGGACCAGCCCCTCCCCCAGTGTACTTGGGAACTTCTGGACTGCCTAGGGATGGGGGTTGGCAGCACCATCTTGGGGCCATCCATCAACGAGCCTTCCTCTGCTCCTGCTGCTCTACTGGTTCCACTTCACCATGAACGTGCGAGAGAAGGTGGAGAAGAGGGGCACTAGCTGTGCATTGTCACACCCGCCGTCACTCACATGGGGTTCTATCGCATTGCGCCATCTGGTTGCTGACTCAAGGCTCTGTGTGCTTCTCAGAGGCGAAGGCAGCATCTCCAGCCTGGATGGAAACCCTCCAGGTCTCTTTGCTTCCTCCTGCTATGAAGAGTATGCCACTTCCTCCCCTTCTCAGGTGGGAACTTGCCTTGCCCGACATCTCCAGTCTCTTTATGTTTGGGGTGACTATTCTGGAAATCAAAAGTTCCATATGGAATCCTTCTCAGTGTTCCTGCTTTCAGTCTCCTAACCCTCCCGAAAGCAGTGGATTCCTCTGGCTGAGTAGTGTAAAGATGGTGTGAAAGGAAGCATTAAAAAAACATACATGTGAAGGAGCATGTGTGAGGGTTTGTGAGTTTGCATGTGACTGGTGCCTGCGCGTATGACATCTGTGTGCATATGTATGTGTGTGTCATGTGTGTGCCCATGTGTGAATGTATAAACATGCACTTATGTGTATTGATTTATGGAGATACATCAAATTGTCCCTATTGTATCTACTTCAAGATACTTAACATGATTTGTTTGTTTATTGTCAGCTTCCCTCACTAGAATATGAGCTCCATAGAAGAAGAGACTTGCCTGTCTTGCTCATCACTGTATTCACTGTGTCCTAGCACAGTCCCTGACCCATAGCTGTTGCTCAGACAGCATTTGTTGAATGAATGAATGAATGAATGAATTGGATCCATATGGCTTGAGATCCATTTAACTTATGATTTTACCCTTGTCACTAAGGTCTCTTAATTTGTGTAATGCTCAAGAATTGAGTAAGTTTATGAATGAAGAAAAGTACCAATATGTATTATGTCCTGTACTGTGCTAAGCATTAACATGAAAATTTCCTTTAATCCTTGCAATTATTCTGTGAGACATGAAGCGTTATCATTTCCATTGCACATAGGGTAGATTGGGGCTCAGAGAAATGAAGTGACTTTTCCAAGGTTGAAAAGCCAAGAAGTGGCAAAGTTGCATTGGAATTCATATGCGTCCAACACTAGATGCACTACCTTACTTTGGGAAAAGAAGGCAGGGACAACGAGGGTGCCTGCTCACAGCACTGTGAGGATCAAATAGGTAACGTGGGACTAGAACAACTCGTGGCACAGAATACACAGCTGACCCTTGAACAGTGGGGCATTAGCGGCTGACCCTCTGTACAGTCTAAATTTTGCATGTAATTTACAGTTGGCCTGCTGTATCCAGCAGTTCCATATCTGTGGATTCAATCAACCGCGGACCCTTTAGTACTCGAGGATTTACCATTGAAAAAAATCCATGTATAAGTGGACCCACACAGTTCAAACCCATGTTGTTCAAGGGTCAGCTGTACTACTCATATTAGCAGTCCTATTGTTTTATCTGTCCTCTTCATAGTTTCCATTTTCCTTTCAAGAGAAGAGGAATAAATAAAATTCATATCTCGAGGCTAAAGGGCACTCACAAACCACCTTTTTACCCTCTCCGCTTCCTTCTTTTCTCCTGCTTTCTTCTTGACAGAAACAGGCAGAACCAGGTGAGAGCTTCACCTGCAGGTGTCACAGCTGAAATTGGAGGGGGTTATCTGACACTTTCAAAGGCTTATTTCAGGGGTGGAGAATGAGAAAAGCCGCACAGAAATGAAGGTCATAGTTGTGAAGATGATACTGCACGTCTTACTGGAAAGGAAGGATGCGACAGAGCCTCTGTAGCTTGGAGCGCTCCAAGTAGGAGAGATGCAGGGCGGGTAGGGGAGGGCACTTAGGCTGTGCCTGTAAAGAGGTAGCAGAATCCAACATACACGGTGCCCAGAATGACTTTGGGGAGGGGTCTCCTCCTCTCTAGAGGACCAGGGCACCAGATTCGGGCTGCTTTCTGTAGGAGGGAGGAATAACGCCATCGAGACCAGAGCCAGTGTCCAGAGCAGAGCTGGAAGTGAGAGTCAAGGAGACTGCAACCGAAAGCAATATCCAGAAAGAGGAAAGTCAGACCTTCGGTAGCAAGAAGGAAGTAGAGATGCAGTCAAGAGGGCATCAAAGAGGAAGGTTAGTGATGGGACCTGGCCAGCATCCCCACCCCTCACAGAGCCCCCGGGGCATTCTGTGAGCTGTATCTGTGGACCCTCTTCTAGGGGAAGGGGGGTGTCCTGATCTTCTCTCATCCTTTTCCATATTCTTAAACTAAATAAAGGCTTTACAATGACTTGTGTAAACTACAAGTACTATAAAACCACAGGAGATTGTTCATATTATAATCTTCATTGTCTCTCCAGAGTGGAAGAGAAAGAGGTAGGAACTCAGGAGCAGAAGCTGTCTTGAGTTGTTCAAGACCATCTTCCCAGTCCTTCAAAGAAAAGAATCCCATCTTTAGATTTGAGAAAAACTGACCTTTGGGAAGCAAGAACCATGAAAGTAGGCAGCTTGGGGTCCCACCATGGGAGGAGTCTCACATTATAGAAACTGGGGAGTCCCGGAATATCACAGCTCAGAGGGACCCGAAAGATGGTCTGTGCCTGAAGTTTTCAAACCTTCTCCCGCAGAGCGCAGGATGCTGCAGAGCTGCCGGGAGGGGTGGCCGTGGAGTGTCTCTCAGCCCTTGTTCCTATTTCAACCTAAACACTTTTACTCTTACGTTCTTCGTGTTGGATTTCTGCATAAGGTTCTGCTGTTGCTGCAGGAACTGTGCAAAGCTCTGCTCTATTCTGACTCACGCAGGGCATCAGAGGAAGAAAGGAAGTCCTCGTGTGAGCAGAACACCCCCAGAACACACAGCTCGTTTGGGGCAGACAAGGGACTTCAGCCTGGCACCCTTCCCTAGCGTCCAGAAGGGAACAAATGGGATGAGTTCCTTCCAGGAAGAATTTGTTTTCCCCCAAGGTACTTCCCGAGTTCCAGCAAGTGGCCTGGCAGGACCCAGCTGGCTGTCTTTCCACTGGAGGCCATAACTGATAAACAGCCCTAGGACAGGACCAGGCTGCCTCCGTTGTTTATTATCTCAGCCAAGGAAGGCTTGACTGGGAGACAAAACACCTCTTCATACATTTGCATCAAAATGTTCTGCAACTTTTTACTCCAGTACTGCCTTTGTTAGCCCAAGAGCTCTATTATCAACTCTATAAATCTGGCAGTGGCATTTGCATATGGGTCCGTAGGCTCTATAACATTCCTAGGCTGTCCTGACATTCACAGAGGTGAGGCAGGAACAACATGCCACTGGGGTGAGAGGTGAGCCTCCTCACACCTATGCTGATGAACCAGTGGGTGCAGCTTGGGTGAGGGAGGCGCACCGTTTACTGATCACAGGCAAGAAGTTAGGCGCTGCCCTAGGCGCCCTGCGTGAACATCATTCGATCCTCATGACAGCCTGAGAAGTGAGTATCTATTGGTTGGAATGGGCTAGGCTCAGATCAAAACTACAGTGAGGTATCACCTCATGCCGGTCAGAATGGCCATCATCAAACAGTCTACAAGTAATAAATGCTGGAGACAGTGTGGAGAAAAGGGAACCCTCCTGCACTGCTGGTGGGAATGTAAATGTGTGCAGCTGCTGTAGAGCACAGTATGGAGGTTCATCAAAAAACTAAAAATAGAGCTCCCATATGATACAGCAACCCCACCTGGGCATATTCTGGAGAAAACTCTCGTTCAAAAAGATACATGCACCCCTGTGTTCATAACAGCACTATTGACAATAGCCAAGACATGGAAGCAACCTAAATGTCCATCGACAGATGAATGGATAAAGGAGGTGTGGTACATATATACAATGGAATATTACTCAGCCACAAAAAGGAGTGAAATAATGCCATTTGCAGCAACATGGATGGAGCTAGAGATTATCATATTAAGTGAAGTAAGTCAGACAAATATCATATGATATCACTTATATGTGGAATCTAAAAAAGTGATACAAATGAACTTATTTACAAACCAGAAATAGGCTCACAGACTTAGAAAATAAACTATAGTTACCAAAGGGGCAAGGGGCGGGGCAGGGATAAATTAGGAGTTTGAGATTAACAGATACACACTACTATATATAAAATAGATAAATAACAAGAACTTACTGTATAGCACAGGGAACTATATTCAATATTTTGTAATAACCTATAATGGAAAAGAATCTGAAAAAGAATATATAACAATATATAAATATCATTTTATATATATATACACACATATATATATAACTGTATCACTTTGTGTACACCTGAAACTAACAGAACATTGTATTATAAATCAACTATACTTCAATAAAAAATTTTAATTAAAAATTTTTTTAATTAAAAAAAAAGAACGGGTTAGGCTCTGTGATAGTAATGCATAAACCTTGGAATATCAGTGGCTGCACATAATGAAAGTTTACAAGTCATGCAAATCCATACTAGGTTGTGAAATGGATGCATTACAGGGTCTTCTTTCTCTTGGCCAGGTCTCTCCTGCTATATCTAAGATCAAGTTCATCCCGCTACCTCTAGGATTGATCCTTTTCTACTTATTTATGGTCTAGACCACACAAGACATTCATAGCTTTCCTATTAATGAAACCTTTACCCTATTTCTTGGGAAATAATACAATGGCCTCATGATGCCAGGGGGAAGGCAGCCCCTTCCTGCCCAGACTTAGATTAAAAAGCACTCATTGTGCATGAAATTAAAGAATATCACACTGGAATTCCTTCTTTTTATTACCTAGGAAATGAAATTTAGAAGTCTCATTTCACCCCACCACAAATATAGCTGTTTCATGAAAAATGACAATACTGATTTCATTCATGACATAATTAACGGGGTGAGAAACAAACACTTAAAACCCAAATATGGGGCTTAGTAGGCTTGGTAAAACTTTTATGATTAGCTATAAACAATCTGATTTAATGAAGCAATACATCTGCTCATACAAAGTATAAATGATTATTAGAGTTGCAGACAAAACATTCCTACTCACAGAAGACCTAATGGAATGAAAACAGTAATTACAATGCCAAAAATATTGTTAAGTGTTAAAATTGACACCGGGGAAATGAAACACTTTGCTTAATTTCTGATAACGTTACATGTTGAGACATGACATGTCTGGCATTTCAATTGACACAAATCCTTGTTTTTTAGTTCAAACACATTTCAGACTTTCACACTCTGCTTTGCAATATGATTTCCCAAAGTTTGGCCTCGCTCCCGCAGATTGCAGGGTGCCATGGGTCCAAGTTATATTTCCTTTCTTCTTGTACATTACCTAAACTCAAGAGTTTTGTTTTGTTGCTGTTTTCCCTTTTAAATGCAAGTCAAATTCTGTGATCTGGAATACCACTGCTTGCAAATGTCAGCTCCCCTCCCAAGAGAAGGAGCATGTGTGTGGACAAAACGTATAACTCAGGTCCCACAGAGATCCAGGAACCATATTCTACCTCTGCTCATACAACATCTGATACTATAGATAAGCAAGATGTAAAGTGGGGACCATTTTGCATTTTGTCTGATGTCTCTGGACAAGCAAAACATTGCCTAGAAACGGTTTACAATTTCTATTTGAATATATTCCCTGTAATATATGCAGGTTTCTACAAACAAAAAGAACCCCACACATTTCAGCAGGCCGACAATCTGAAAGCACCCTCAGAGCGCTGAAATCAGCACCATTTGAACAAAGCAGCCTGTCCTTTTAAGAAAAATCCCTCTATAGAAATGCTATAATTTCCCTGTTACAAAGGAGCCTTTTTCAGAGCACGTAAAGTGCCAGTTTGCTCAGTGTGACCTCTGCTTTCATTCTATCAAGGTTGTATCTGATTACAATTTAAGACAGATGAAGGGGATGCCTTTCGAGGCAAAGAAGAAAAAAAGTTTTAGTCTTGGGTCACTTGCAAAAGTGGTTCGTCACTTTTATTGGCAAGGTTTTCAATAACATTTTGGGGGTGGTTCTCCTATGTCAGTCTGAAAAGATGTCTGGGATACATTTTCAGGGCTTTGATGTGCTTATTGGGAGTTGACCCACATGGGAAATGCCGTGCTGCTGCTTTCTTTCCGGAAAACAAGGTGGCTGAACCGGAGAGGGTCTCAGCGGACATCACATCGGCATGGGACCTCCTTGTGTGTCAGGCCATTCGGTTGCCTAAGCCTGCGCTGGCCCACAGTCCAAATCCTACAGGAGCTGATGTGACTTCAGAAGGAGCTCTGTGAACTGTGAAGAACAATACAGACGTTCTTTGTGTATTACTGGAGACAGAAAACCATGGTGGTAAAGAGCCCAAAAGAGCTGGGTCTTAAAGCCTGGCTCTACTACTCACTAATTCTTGCAAACATTCTATATTATTCATATAATTTGGGCTAATGAGCTCCCTGAGCCTCAGTCCCATCCTCTATCTCACAAGGTTATTAAGAGTTAAATGAGATCATGTCCGTCATTCTCTGGGCACAGTGCCCAGGACATAGTAAGTGTTCAAGAAATGTCAGATGTGATTATTATTCGTAGTTCCAGTACTTTGAAGAAGAGATAAAGCCCTGGGAAATCTTGCCCTCCCTGAAAACCGTGGGAGGGAACACAGTTGAGTGTAATAAAAGTGGCACAGACATTGGAGTTAGACTTGTACCCTGTCCCCAGTCTGAGACCTTGGCTTTATCTTTCTGTCATCGAGTTTCCCAAGTATAGAAACAAAGATACTTTCTACTTCCTAGTGCCTGGCCTATGGGATGGTCCATACATGTTTTATGAATGCAGGGATGAGATAACAAATGGAAAGCACTTTGTACGTTACAGATGCTTTAAAAATGTCACACTGTATTTATGGGTTGGATTACCTCCACCTCAATGGGTAAACTGTGCTCCTTTCAGCGCTACCTTTGAAAGTACATCCAGCCCCACCGTATGCCTGTGTCCAAACCTCAGCCCCTACTGGGAGCAGCCAACTCCTCCCTGAGGTCCCTACAGCCACTCAGACTGCCATCTGTCCCCTGCCCAGCAGTCTGGAGGGATCTTTCCAAAAATATGGAGTAAATCCTGATGCTCCCTGCTTGGACCCTCCACTAACTCCTGTTGCTGTCACAGTGAATCCACCGTTCCCACCCGGGCCCCTCCCGGCCGCCCACCCAGCCTCACCTGCTGGGGCTCTGCCCTCCACTCTTCCCCACCTGGCAATGCTCTTGTCCTTCTGTTCCTCTGACGCAGCAAGGACTTGGCTGTCCCCTCTGCCTGGACTTTGCTTCACCCAGATCTTTCCTGGCTCCTCCGTCTCTTCATTCCTGGTTTGGTTCGCATGTCTTCCCTCCAAGAGGCCCCTTGACCACCTAGTGTCCCCTCTGGCCCCATCACCTTTCGACCACTTGACTGTCTCCCTGGCAGCTCTCGCTCCCAAACATTCTCCTCGTTTTTTTGGTTTTTTTTAAACCATTTTTCCTATCTCTCTCCTTGACTGAATTAAACCTGAGATCAGGTGCTTTGTATGTATCGGTCACCCTTGTATCACCAGAGCCTAGGACAGGTGCTGGCATAGAGTAGGGGCTCAATCAATGTTGGCTTAATGAATATTGATTGCTCACTGTGTGCTGGGCACCAGTTAAAGTGTCCGGGATTCAGAGAGATGAATGGCTGTTTTGTTCTCAAAAACAGATAAATATTGCAAGAGAGATAAGCTTAGGATATTATGGGAGAACAAAGGATAGACAAAGACATCCATATATTGAATAAAATGGGGTGATGATGGGGGTGGCAGAATCTTCCCAGGGTGGCCAAAAACACCTGAGTCTCGAAGACTGTGTACTAAATTGTAATGCCCCCCAACCAAACTGTTGTACCAGGTAAAAATGGACTATATATGAAACTGCTTTGTAAACAAATTTTTGCTCTTAATGTTGTTGCTAGTAAACTTTGTCTAAGGCTGTACATTGGCCCTTGCTCCTCTGAGCCTCTAATTTCAGGATGGTCTGTTTCTTTTCTCTACCCATGCAAAGAAAACCCCAAACCTTCAAACTCTAACCTCAAGCCTTTAAGTTCACCATGAGACCATGGGTAATGGGTTTAGAAGAATGGAGAAGCCGGCTGTGGGCGGAGCCTTGGAAAATAGCTGCTACTGCAAAGAAGGATGACTCCCATTGTCAGAGTACTCCAGCCCCTCACAGTGTTGTCAGGGGAGAGGCTGGCGAGAGGCTCTCACAGAAAAACACAAGAAGAACTGCCGTTAAAAATATTGTGACAAGTTATATGAAGCACTGAGGGATATTCCTGAGTTTCTCAAGAGCGAGGCAATTGTTCCCACAGTCATAAAAGTGCCTTGGCAAGCAAGGACAGTAAATGTAGTAAAAGGGGGGAAATGTTGTCTGAGCTCATAAAGGAGGAGGGTGATTGTGTAGTTACAGACCTTCATAAACTCCTTCAACACAGCAGAGGGAGAGAAATTGGGTCAGCAGACGATGCCTCCATCACGCTTGCTAACCTAGACAAGATGGGCCAGCGGAAAAACAATGGGACCATGTCATTATTCTAGTGAATAAAGGCAGGGCCTCGGGGGAGTGACTTGTCATTTTAGAGTCAGCACAAGACATATTCCAAAAGTAGAAAACTTACTGGACTAGGGATCAGGAGACCTGGGCTCTGGAGCTGTTTTTTTTCTGAGTTATTGTGTGGCTTAAAATAGTCACTCAATATATTAGTCAGGGTAATTAACTCCAGATGCTATAACAAACAAATCCATACTCTTAGCATACTAACACATTAAACATGGCATTTCCCGGGCTGCCCTGGTGGCGCAGTGGTTGAGAGTCCGCCTGCCGATGCAGGGGACACAGGTTCATGCCCCGGTCTGGGAAGATCCCACATGCCGCGGAGCGGCTGGGCCCGTGAGCCGTGGCCGCTGAGCCTGCGCGTCTGGAGCCTGTGCTCCGCAACGGGAGAGGCCACAACAGTGAGAGGCCCGTGTACCGCAAACAAACAAACAAACAAAAAAAAAACATGCATTTCCCTATGATATCATCGTGCAATGTGGGTCAACAGAGGGCTTTGCTCGACATGGTCATTCAGGGGCCCAGGCTAATGGACATACTGCCATTTTTAGCACATGATTCTCAAGATCACCTTGGTATTAACCTCTAACCTGCCAGTGGGAAAGAGAGAAAGGGTATTGAGGACCACAAAGGATATTAGAAATCTTGGGACTTATAAACTAAAATTACAAATTATCTCTTTCTCCTGATGTACGATGGTGGAGCAGCAACAGAAATTCCACAGTAAAGTCTCACATTCACAAAAGAAGGGAAAAGAAGGCACATAATAGTCACTGATTCGTAGCAATGTGGGAATCCTGTAGTGCAGACTCTGTGAGCTTCCTTGTTTTAGGAGAGGGGGAGGCTCCCTACACTTCTGTTCTGCTCTTTGGGCAGAATCGTGATGTCCATTTTTCCCAGTGGTCCAGGCTCTACCCTCTAGGGAGATTTTTCTTTGCTCATTCTCTTGCATGACCACTTCTGATGTGTGTTGGGGAGAAGCTCTTCTTGGGAACTGTAAGTTTCTGGAGCCTGATCTTTGCCTACGGAAGGTTGGAGGACAAAGTGTTGTTTTAAGTATTAAATCATCAAGGATCTTTTTAGTCTGAAATTATGGGTTCCTTGGTAATACAATATTCCCCAAATCTTAGTAGACGTCTGATCTTTTTGCTTCCAGTCACTTCGAAGAGCCAGTAATGATACGCAAACATCTTTCCTGGATATATTTTTCAAATCTATTTTATTTCTTTGCTTCCCCATCCCTATGCCCTTTTCTCTTAACTTCATAGTACATGAGGCTGTCAGGGTTAAGTAGGAAGACCACATTTTTAAATCTGATCTTTGTTGCAAGGTTTGTTTGCTTGTTTATTTAGACAAAAGGCTTTGCAATTCTTATTTTCTACCATCTGGAGTCTAGAATCAGTCAGCTTTACTGATCCTCAAGGTCCCACATTTCTGGACTCTCTCTATTCCCTTTTATTCTTGCTTAGAAACCAGCTAATGGTCCCCTGAGTGCATCTTGCAATGCCTTGTCAAACACCCAACATTTGCCAAGCACTTCCAACATTCAGTTTTCCACCAGAGATGAGACCATTACCATCTTCAGATCTAACCCACATCAAATGTCCTGTTTCTTGGATCCATCCCTGTACCAAATACTAAAAGAGTTGTGGTGTGTCTAAGGAAAAGGGACATCCCTCCAGGTATTCTAAGCAGGAATGGATTTAATATAGGCAGTGAGAATTTTGCCCAGTCATTGTAAATGCTAGGGATGAAAGGTCATGAAATCCATTGCACCCTCATCCAAACCTTCAGAGGGGAGAGGCAGATGTTAAATTGCAATTGTATTAATTTGTTTAATATTATGATGCATGTTATACAAAAAGAAGTTCCAGGGTACTCTGAGAGTGTACAGCTGGGTGAACTAGTGTAATATGAGGCATAAGGAATAGACTCCTTTGTTTAGGCTTCAGTAGCATGAGAGGGACTAGCATTCCACTTTCCCTGACATGAGGGTATTGTGAAGACCGGCTTTTGTAAGCCACACTGATTAGATGCTGGGTAGCAAAAATTCATAGCATTCTGACTGAAGTACAGTGTCTAGATTCAAAACTAATAGGTAGAATGCTTTCTACTCCATTACTTCCAAGATAGAATCTGAACTCTTTAGCATGGCACTGAGGGTGTTCAGGATCTGACTTCTTACCTCTTATCTTGCCTCTGGTTGGACACCACTTCATATTCTGTACCTATAATACAAAATTAATCTTCATCCTATGAACTTGGCATATTTTCTCACTCCTCCTTGGTAGGTTGTTTCCTTGATTCAGAATGCCCTCAACTTAAGTGCTCCCCTAATCTGAAGAGACACTTAAAAATATTTCAAACTAAGTTAAATTGAAAATAACACTAATCAAAAATCATTTCATGTAGTAAAAGCAGGACTGTAAGATGAATTTATAGCAATATATGCATATATTAAAAAAGAAGAAAGATCTAAAATCAATAAAATTAGAAAAAGAAGAGCTGTTTAAGCTTAAAGCAGAAGAAAAGAAGTAATAAAATTAGGAACAGAAACTGAAGAACTTGAAAGCAAAAAAAAAAACAAACAACAGAAATAGCAGGTTCTTTGAAAAGACTCTAAAAACTGATAAACCTCTAGCCTGGTTAATCAAGAAAAAAAGAGAGAGAAAGAGAGAGAAGACACAAATTACAGTATCAGAAATGATGTCATCACTACTGATCTCATGGACATTAAAGGATAAAAAGGAATACTATGAATAATTTTCTTTGATGACTGATGAAATAGGTCAATTTATTTAAAAAGATATAAACTACTAAAACTCATACAAAGAGAAATGGATAATCTGAATAGGTTTATATCTATTAGAGAATTTTAATCGATAATTAATAACCTTCCATAAAAGATGGCACCATGGTTTCACTGGTAAGTTCTACAAAGATTTAAGAAAGAAATGAAACCAATTCTCCATAATTCTCCATATGAAATGGAACCAATTCTCCATAATCTCGTCCAGAAAATAGAATCAGGGAGAATACTTTCTTACTCATTCTCTGAAACCAACATTACCCTAATACCCAATTCAAAGAATTATAACAAAAGAAAGTTGTAGATCAACATTTTTCATGAACATCAATGTAAAAATCTTCAACAAAATATTACCAAATCAAATTCAAGAATGTATAAACAGAACTATACACCATGACCAAGTGGAATTTATTCTAGATATACAAAGCTGGTTTTACATTTCAAAAACAATCGATGCAAATCACCATATAAACAGGCTATAAAATGAAAACTCATACGATCAAATCAATTTATGCAGGAAAAGCTTTTGACAATACCCATTCTTGATAAAAACTCTCAGCAAACTAGAAAGAAGGGACAACTTCCCATCTTGATAAAAAAAAATCTATAAAACACATACAGTTAACACCAAACTTAATGGAGTGAAACGAGGTGCTTTCCCTCTAAAATCAGGAACAAGGCAAGGATATCCTCTTTTCACCATCGCATTAGAAGTCCTAACAGTGGAATAAGATGCACACACACACACACAAAAGACCCTAAGAAGGAAACAGAAGTTATACAGATTGGGAAGAAAGAAATAAAATTTTCTTTGTTCGCAGATGACACATTTCCTATATCAAAAATTCTAAAGAATAGCCAAAATTTTTCTGAAAATAATAAGTGATTATAGCAAGATTAATATAAAAAGTGAATTGTTTTCCTTTATACCAACATTGAACAATTGGAATTGAAAATTAGTATCTTTTACAGTAGCACCCCCAAAATGAAATAATTAGTATAAAACTAATAAAATAAGTATAGGATTTGTATGTGGAAAACTATAAAACTCTGATGAAAGAAATCAAAGAAGATCTAAATAAATGGAGATATATTCCATGTTCTCAAATTGACAGACCCAATATTATTAAGAAATCAATTCTTTACAACTTATTCTATAAATCATTGCAACCTAATGAAAATCCCAGGAAGGTTTTTTTTTTTTTTTCTTTTTTTTTTTCTTTTTGCGGTATGTGGGCCTCTCACTGTTGTGGCCTCTCCCGTTGCGGAGCACAGGCTCCGGACGCGCAGGCTCAGCGGCCATGGCTCACGGGCCCAGCCGCTCCGCGGCATATGGGATCCTCCCAGACCGGGGCACGAACCCGTATCCCCTGCATCGGCAGGCGGACTCTCAACCACTGCGCCACCAGGGAGGCCCAAGGAAGGTATTTTTTATATCTCAACAAAATGATTCTCAAGTTTATATGGAAAAGCACAAGATCAAGAATAGTCACCACAATACTGAAGAAAAAGAACAAAGTTGGAGCACTAACAATATCTAATTTCAAGACAAATTATAAAGCTATAGTAATCAAACAGCACAGTATTGGTGAAAGAACAGACACATCAATCAATAGAATAGAATAGAGTCCAGAAATGAACCAACACAAATACAGTTATTTGGTCTTTGTCAAAGGAGCAAGGGCAATTCAATGGAGAAAGAAAGGTCGTTTTAATAAATGGTGCTGGAAAAATAGGGTGTCCATATGCAAATAATAATTATAGTAACTAGACACATGCCTTACATTTTTCACAAAAATAAACTCAAAATGGACCAAAGAACTACATGTAAATGCAAAACTATAAAACTTTTAGAAGAAAACATAGGAGAGAATCTACATTTGCTTCTGCTCTGTGGAAGATACTGTTAAGATGTTGAAAAGTCAAGCCACAGAAGGAAGAAAATACTTAGAAAGCACATATCTAGTAAAGGGCTTGTATCCAAAGCATTCCAAAAACTCTTAAACCTCAACAATACAAAAGCAACAAATTAATTGTAAAACGGGCAAACAACTCAATATCTAAGAAACAAACAACCCAATTAAAAGATGGGCAAAGTACTTGAGATGACATTTCTACAAAGGCATACAAATGGCCAACAAGCACTAATCATTAGGGAAATGCAAATCAAAATCACAATGACATACCACCTCACACTCATTAGAATGGTTACTATTATTAAAATAGAAAATAACAAGTATTGGTAAGGATGTGGAAAATTTGGAACCCTGGTGCATAGCTGGTGGGCATGTAAAATGGTACAGCCACTACAGAAAACAGGATGTTTCCTCAAAAAATTAAACATAGAATTACCATACTATGATCCAGCAATTCCACTTCAGCAAACCCAAAAGAATTGAAAGCAAAGACTTGGAGAGATATTTATGCCCCCAAGTTCATAGCAGTATTATTTTTAATCACCAAAAGTGGAAGCAAACCAAATTTCTATTGATGGATGGATGGATAAATGAACTGAGACATATACATACAATGGAATATCATTCAGCCTTAAAGGGGGAGGAAATTATGAGACATGTTACAATATGGATGAACCTTAAAGACACTATGCTAAGTGAAATAAGCTAGACACAAGAGGACAGCTAAAATAGTCAAATTCATAGAGACAGAAAGTAGATTGGTGCTTGCCAGAGGCTATGGGAGGGAACCGGAAATTATTGTTAAATGGGTACAGAGTTCTAGTTTCAGAAGATGAAAAGTGTTTTGGAGACAGATCTTGGTGATGTTTGCAAATGAATATGAATGTACACTTAAAATGGTTAAAAAGGTAAATTTCCTGTTATGTATATTTTACCACAATTTTAAAACATGGACAAAAAAATCTGAACAGATACCTCACCAAAGAAGACATATAGAAGGCAAATAAACATGTGGAAAGATGCACATCATTTGACTTCAGGGAATTACAAATTCAACCAACAATAAGAGACTACTCACACCCATTAAGTGGTTAAAGTCCAAAAAAATTGGCAATACCAATTTCTGGCAACAAGCATACCTACCACCCAGATTGTGGTTGCTAATATCATTCTCCAGTAAAAGGAACCAGGATTCCTTAGAGAAACAGATGATTCTAAGACTGGGTCATGAAATACACAAGATGAGCCTTGTAATGCTGGAAAGTTAGGAAGTGCTAAAAAAATAAGAAGTCACAATGATGGAGGGGCATCTATCAAAGGGATGCAGGAGCCAAGTGAAAGAATTCCCGACTCCCAGTGGCCAGAGCTGGAACACTTCAAGCAAAAAATTAAATGCTATTGGATTATAACCTAAAGTATAAAGTAAATATTCATGGGTCCATCCTTTTATGAACAAATGGTTGAATAAATAAATAAATGGGGGAGAATAGACAATTCTTCAGTGCAGAAGAATTCCAAATAATTTGTGTAGATACTCTGCCCTCAAGGAATTAGAGGGTAGCACCCCACTCCTTAAGCATGGGCTGTGCTTAAAAGTACAATAAGGAAAAGGGGGAAGAAAAGAGTAACTGTGGTGGAGAAAGCTGACAAACACTATCTCAGCCAGGTGATCGAGGTAACACCAACCGTGATAAGTCACGTTGATGGTATGTACCCTTGGTACAGTGTGATGAAAATGGCATTTTTCCTCTGTGGTCTTCCTCTCAAAAGCCCATCACCCCAATCTAATCATGAGGAAACTCTCAGACAAATTCCAGTTAAAGAACATTCTACAAAATACATGACCAGTACTCATCAAAAACAAGGAACATCCAAGAAACTGTCATTCAAGGAGAGCCTAAGGAGACAAGATGACTAAATGTGGGACTTCCCTGGTGGCACAGTGGTTGGGAATCCGCCTGCCAGTGCAGGGGACATGGGTTCGAGCCCTGGTCCTGGGAGATCCCACATGCCACAGAGTAACTAAGCCCGTGAGCCACAATTACTGAGCCCGCGTGCCACAACTACTGAAGCCGCGCACCTAGAGCCTGTGCTCTGCAACAAGAGAAGCCACTGCAGTGAGAAGCCTACACACTGCAACAAAGAGTAGCCCTTGCTCACCGCAACTAGAGAAAGCCCATGCACAGCAACGAAGACCCAACGCAGCCAAAAAATAAATAAATTAATTAATTAAAAAAAAAAAGATGACTAAATGTAACGTGGCGTCTTGCTTGGGATCCTGGAGAGAAAATGGTTATTAGGTAAAAACTAAGGAAATATGAATACAATATGGACTTTAGTTAATGATAATGTAACAATGATTTAATTGTAACAAATGTACTATACTAATGTGACATATAAATAAAAGGGAAAATCAAGTGTGGGGTATATGGTAATTCTATGTATTATCTTCACAATTTTTCTATTAGTTTAAAACTGTTCTAAATTTAAAAGTTTAAAAAGTGAAAATAATCGCTTATGCTTGAAAAATTACAAGACAAAGTTGAAGACAGTCAAATTACTGAAATAAAAAATTATAAATATTTTCATCAACATCTGAAATATGTAAAGAATTTTTTTAATTGTTAAGAAAATGAAGAAGAACAATTGGGAAATGGGCAAAGTCACAGAAGAAACACATATGGCCAATAAACACGTGAAAAAATATTTAATTTCTCCAATTACTAGAGACAGTCAAATGAAAATAAGTTAACATTTTTTACCTCTCAGTTTGGCAAAGATTAAAGATTGAGAATCCTGGGCTGGGAAGATGTGTGGAAATAGGCACTTTCATATGTTGTTGATGGGAGATGAATTGGTAAAGACATTTTTAAAACAAATTTGACTACAGCTATTAAAATTTAAAATGTACCTTTGGCCCAAGAGTTCTACTTCTCTGAAAACATCTTAAATAAAAATTCATTCTTAGGCACAAATATGTTAACTCTAGAATATTCACTGGAAATTTATTTTTGACACTGAAAAGTGCAAACAACCTGAAAGCCCATGAGAAGGGAAGTGGCTAAAACAATTCATGGCACGTCCAGGAAAATCCCTTCATCTATTCGAAAAGAGTCAGGCACTACATGGAATTATTGCTAAGAAATATTTTAAGTGAAAACAGGAATTTTCAGAACTATGCTTACATTATTATCTCCTGGATATATATACACAGATTTGTGTGTGTGTTTAAGGGCTTAGAAAAGAACTAGAAAACCATGCAGCAATATGTTGAATCTGTTTCTTTTGGGGAGGAGAAAGGGTAAAGGAGACTTTCTTTTTTTGTTTGTTCGAAATATTAACGTTTCTTTCTTTATTGAGATACAATTGACCTATAACATTATGTTAGCTTCAGGTGTAAGACATGATGATTGGATATTTGTATATATTGCAAAATGATCACTATAATAAGTCTAGGTAACATCCAGCACCATATAATTAACAGTTGTTTTTCTGGTGGTGAGAACTTTTAAGATCTACTCTCTTAGCAACTTTCAAATATACAGTAGAGCCTCATGAACTACAGTCACCATGCTGTACTTATTTATTCCCCAGGACTTAAGTTTGTACCTTTGACTCCCTTTACCCATTAGACCTACCCTCCAACCCCTGCCTCTGGCAACGACCAATCTGCTCCATGTAGCTATGGGTTTGTTTCGATTCCACATATAAGTGACAGCAGACAGTCTACCTCTGTCTGACTTATTTCACCTGGCCTAAGGTCTTCAAGGTCCGTCCATGCTGTTGTGAATGGCAAGATTTCCTTCTTTCCTATAACTTAATAATATTTCACTCTATATACAGTTGACCCTCGAACAACATGGGTTTGAAGTGTGCAGGTCCACTTTTACGTGGATGTTTTTCAATAGGAAATACTACAGTACTACACAATTCGTGGTTGGTTAAATCCTTGGATGTGCAACTGAGGACACAGAGGGCCGACTGTAAAGTTCTACACAGATTTTCCGTTGTGTGGAGGGTTGGCACCCCTAACCCCTGAGCTGTTCAAGAGTCAACTGTATAGGCCTCCCCTGGTGGTGCAGTGGTTAAGAATCCGCCTGCCAATGCAGGGGACACGAGTTCGAGCCCTGGTCTGGGAAGATCCACATGCCGCGGAGCAACTAAGCCCGTGTGCCACAACTACTGAGCCTGCGCTCTAGAGCCCGCGAGCCACAACTACTGAGCCCGCGTGCCACAACTACTGAAGCCCACGCGCCTAGAGCCTGTGCTCTGCAACTAGAGAAGCCACCGCAATGAGAAGCCCGTGCACCACAGAGAAGAGTAGCCCCCGCTCACTGCAACTAGAGAAAGCCCACGTGCAGCAACAAAGACCCAACACAGCCAAAAATAAAAAATAGATAAATAAATTAATTTATAAAAATAAAGTCAACTGTATATATCACATTTTCTTTACCCATTCATCCACTGATGGACACTTAGGTTGCTTCCATGTCTTGGCCATTGTAGATAATGCTACAATAAACATGGGGGTGCATACATCTTTCTGAGTTAGTGTTTTCATTGCCTTTGGATAAATAGCCAGAAGTAGTATTGTTGGGTCATATATGGTAGAAGTACCCAGGAGTATATGTAGGCTCCCTAGGTTCTAAGAACCTGTGGAGTTGAGATGGGTATAGGAAGGGGTTAGATTGATGTGTCAATGTTTAGTGCCCAAAGGTGACCATCATCTTTCCAGCCATGGCCAAACAGACTAGGTTTGTTGACAAGTCATGTGACCTCTCAGGGACTTTGTAAAATGAGGTGAGTGGGCAGGAGCAGTGGCTTCCCCACTTTTGTTCACTGCAAAACACTTCCTTAGATGTTTGCTCAAGAGGCTACTGAACAAAAGGGAATTAAAGCATAGCTTTCCTTAGAGTGCGGGGCCCTTGAGTAGACTTGGTGGTTTTTCTTGTGATTCTCAAAGCATACCTAAAGCTTCTGGACCAGAATGTGTCAATATTCCTTTGGAACATTGAGAAATTTAGAATCAGCATGCTAGAAGGGACTCTCATCTGCCAGTTTACCTTCTAAAACAATTTCTGGCTGTCTGTGGGGAAATGAGAAAATAAGGGCAAAATCAGCATAGTTCTTGTGAATGGCACTCCCGACCCTGGAGTTGTGCAGTGCACAACCTGTGCGATTATTCCCAGCAGTCTTGAGCACGATGTGCATTTGTCTAAGTTCTTGCCTGTCGTGCAGAGAATGTCCTCTATCTGATGTTGAATGCTTCCTAATTGTTTGGGGTTTTGTGGGAATGCTGAAATAGCCTTTCTTTGTGATATTATATTTTTTAAATTATATTTTGTGTATATTCTCATTTTGAAAAATACAAATTGGCCACCCTATGTTTGTCTTCAGAATATTCTTTGAAATTGTATTGACACATCAAATTCCAGAGCCCGGAGCCCATGGGTGGAAGCCGTGTTCCTCCCTCCACACTGCATCCTCAGTGGAGGGAGGCCATGCAGCAGCCGTGTGGACTGTGAATTCTCTTTAAGTTGAACACGAACTAGCCTGGATTTTGTCTGTACTTTGGGAACAGTCAGAGAGATGAAGGGATATATTTATACTAAAAAGATCTTTACCCTGAAGTGTGGAGAGTCTTGATCATGATTCAGCTCATCACTAAACAGGTCACATAACTGGTCCTCAGTTTACAAATCAAAATAGGAAAAAGAAGACCAGCTTCTGCTCACTAACATGGGTACGGTGAGGTTCGGACAAACTAAAAGATGTAAGTGCCCATTGACAGTCATCCTAGAAATGTAAGTTATGACTCGTCCAAAACAGCAAAGATGATAATGCTGAGATGATCACTAACAGGTCCTTCCTGTGGGTTCCAGGGTCACCTGTTGCAGGAGGCCCCTGTGGAGCACCTCTCTATTGACCATGATCCCCGAAGGGTCCTATGAGGCTGGATCTGCCTCTGAGACCCACTCAGCGCCCTTGTCTCTCCCTCTGCAAAGTCAACTGTTAATATACCCAGTGCCTTTGTGCTCCTTGTGAATAGAAGTCCTTGTCTTTCAGCAGTGACCTTGCTCGCTCTCATCAAAAAGGGACATGTGGGGACATTTTGCATTCCTGCAAGTGACAGGCTGGAAGCATGTCCCTCCTCTCACTAGCCTCGAGTTCACTTTCTAGGGACAATGGCTCTAAACATGAGTTTCAGGACTTGCCTCCCATAACTCAGTCCTCCATCACATGGCCCTGGGACAAAATAAACAGGCCAAACAAATGAATGAACCAACGGATGATGATGGTGATGATGATGACAATGATAAAGAGCACTTACCACGTGCAAACACTGTTCTAAGAGCCTCACGTGTCTTAACTCATTTAATTCTCACCCCACTCTGTGAGGCAAGAACATCATCATGTCCATTTTACAGATGAGGAAATGAGACATCATGAGATCCATGTTCATAAAGCCAAGAAGCTTGGGGGCTGAGATCTGAGCCCAAGCTTTTTTTTTTTTTTTTTTTTTTTCAGTACGCGGGCCTTTCACTGTTGTGGCCTCTCCCACTGCAGAGTACAGGCTCCGGACGCACAGGCTCAGCAGCCATGGCTCAGGGGCCCAGCCGCTCCACAGCACGTGGGATCTTCCTGGACCGGGGCACGAACCCGTGTCTCCTGCATCGGCAGGTGGACTCTCAACCACTGCGCCACCAAGGAAGCCCAATAATACATATTCTTATAACGATTCTGGCAGAAAGGAATGGTAATGGCTGCTGAAGACCAACACGGTGTTGGGAAGAGCACGCAGGTGGGAGTGAGAAGGCCTGATCTGTGATTGGTGGGCGGTGTGGCTGTAGGCAAGCTTATCACCTTCTGCACACCTGAGTCCTCCTGTCTGCCAAGTAGGGGGACAGAAATTCGCAGTTGTTATGAACTGATTATTTGTATCCCCCCCAAATTCATATGCTGATGCCCTAACCCTCAATGTATTTGGAGATGGGGCCTTTGGGAGGTGATTAGGTCATGAGGGCAGGGCCCTGGTCTGATGGGATTAGTGCCCAGGAAAGGCCACATGAGGATACAGCAAGAAGGAGGCCGTCTACAAGCCAGAAGGTGAGCGCTCAGCAGAATCCAACCATGCTTGCACCTTGATCTCAGAACTCCAGCCTCCAGAACTGTTAGGAAACACACTTCTGTTGTTTCAGCCACCCAGTCGATGGCATTTTGTTATGGCAGCCAGAGCTGGCTAAAGCAGCAGCCCAGCCTTTGTTGTCTTTCTGTAACTTGCTTTATTCTATCAGTGGTACACTTGGAGCCGTGCCCGCATCCCCACTTGAGTACCAGTGTGTTTGTTTTATCTTCTGTGTGTATTCTATTGGCCCACAAGACCACACAGCCTTGATACAGTCATTATGAAAGGTCAGTTGGGGAGTTTCCAATGCGTTTGCTTTTATAAAACCTGTGGCTGTGAACTTCTATGTGCCTGTCTTCTATGCCCACATTGGAATGTCTCTCTGGAGAGTCCACCTACGAGTGGATGTCTGGGAATTGCTTATGCATATGTTTTATTAGCGGTTGCCAGAGGGCTCTGCCAAGTTGGTTGCACCAATTTACATGCCCAAGCTGGGAGGATATGAGGATGTCTTTGAACGCTGATGTTGTGAATTTATTGCCTCCTCCCTTCCCAATAACTGTCTTGCATTCTCCTGGAAGGCAGTGAAGTACTCTGGGACCTTGGGAGGATGCAGCTGTACATTAAGAGTGACGTTGTTGCTAGAACCCAGAGAAGAATACAGCTTAGGAAAGACAGTCATGACTGATGAGGAGGGCTTTGTTGCCAGCTCTGCCACTAACCCCAAGTTACTCTGGGCAGGTCTTCACCTCTCAGTGCCTGGGCAAGTCAGGCAGTTTTAATGAGTACCGGGAGCTGTAGGAGGTGGAAGATGTAACTTACAGGCTGAACACGTATTCACTGAATCCTCATGATGCACCAGCAGCTGCAGAGTGCTGGGGGACACACCTATTCTGCCACCTTTGATCCTTCCTCTATAATTCACCGATCAGTTAAATGAATTCTAGAGGTAGCTGATTGCTGATGTTGGTTTGGTTGCTCAAAGAAGCCATCAGAAATGCTGGCTCTTTTATCATCAGTCTTTTCATTTCCATGCTTGTCACTTCATGGTTGCAAAGTGGCTGACACAGCTCCAGGCATCACACCATGTTTAAGACAGTAAAAAGGAAGTGGAAGCAATTCCACATGGTAAGGTCCCTTTCATTAGGAAAACAAAAGCTTCTTCAGAAATCCCCAGCAGTCTTCCCTTAACATCGTATTGGCCAGCACCATGTCTCACTGTCACTCTTAGCTACAGGGGAGGCTGCTAAAGTGTGGGGCTTTGAAAGGGGGGTGGAAACAGCTATCGGGCTGGCCCGACTACATGCCCACCATGTAGGCTCTAATAGCATCCAAAAGTTTTCTCTGCAGCACTTACTACTATGGAATTTAGAGGTGATTTGTGTTAAGTTTTAAAAAGATGGATGTTCCTCTGTGTTTTAAAATGTTGGGTGCCCCATGAAGGCAGGACTGAGGCCACATTCACATGTAGCACAGTCCATGGCCCAAATTATGTGGTTAGTGAATGTCTCCTGTGAGGTATGGGACCCTTTCCACACTCTTCCTCCTCTTCTTCCCATTCCACAATCCAGTCACTCCCTGCAGCTCTCATCAGCTCTCCCTGGAGAGCACCCAACACTTTTCTCCCCTCTCTCCCTGCCCCTCTCTCCCTGCCCCTCTCCCCCAGGCTACCCACTAAGAACAATCACCTGTGACCCTTTGATGGAGGGGGAGAGTGGACTGTGCATGGTCCAGCCAGATGCTAACTGAGGAGCTAGAAAGTGGATTTGGTTTCTCTGATCTTGGCTGAGTCCAAGGGAAGCTGGGAGCTGGAAGTGTGCAGGGAAGTGGTGAAGTCTGCAGTTCGGGGGAGCTCAGACTCAAACTGGTGTTTTGGGATGGGAGAGGGGATTGTCAGAGCTGGGGACGTAGCCTGTGATTGCAGAGTCATGAGGTTAAGTCCAGTAAGAGACTAGGTTTAAGTACAAGCACATCAGGAATTGGCTAGAGGTTTGGGGCCATTGTCTAGACCACTGTTTCTACTTTGCGGGTTAGTGATTGTGTCAACTACAAATTGGCACTTGCCATGGACACTCGCCATCTACCTCTACAAGGATTAAATCATGTGCTGCTGCAGCTCCTGACCTTCGACGCCCCCTGAAGGGATTTCAGGGTGGAGAGCAGAGATGAGGCACTCCGTGTTCTGGGAAAAACTGGCAGAACAGGTCTTCAGATAGTTAGATATTTTCAGGAGCTGATTTTATGAGCCCAATTCTTACATCTCCTCATATCTAGAAAAAGTGCCTTCATGGTGATGTCTGCTCCTCATGACTAGCAGAAAACTTCTGCAAAAATATGTGCTTAATTGCATGTACTCCCCCTTCACCAAAATCATGTATGTACTGACCTTCCCCCCTACTTCTGTGGAGCAGTTTCTCAGAGCTATCTGCAATGCTGTCTCCCAGGCTATAGTCCTTATTTTGCCCCAGATAAAACTTAACTAGCAACTCTCACATCATGCATTTTTTTAAAAATCAGCAGTTACTTGGAGCAAGTGAGGATGAAGCTGGGTGGGAGGGCCAGAAACAGTCCAGAGGACGCCTGACATAGCCTCTGCTCTTGTGGGGTTTGTGATAAATGAAAAAAAGACTAATGAAAATAGTATAAGGTGGGCTATAAGGGGAAACTGCAGTGCGTTCTGGGCACCCATGGTAGCAAGATCCTTTAGCAATCACTGGAATTTCTCCCTGGACAGAGGGACAAAGAAGGACAGGGACCCTGGAAACTCAGGGACCAGAAGCTCTGTAACAAGTAGAATTCAGGGTGAGGGGCCCCACATTATCAGCGTGGGCCCCATCCTCTTAGGATTCTCCAGCCTTTCTGTAGTTCTGCCAGAGAAAGAGCCAGTCTTGGAACAAGCTGAAGGTTCTGGTCAGGCCCCGTAATACACTCCCTCCAGGTCCTGACCTGAATCATTATCCCTGTTCAATTACATTCAGAATTGTGGCAAACCTTCAGTAAGATAGTATAGGGCAAAAACTGATGAGCTGATCCTAAAATTCCAAGGAAATGCAAAGTTCTAATAATAGTCAAAAGAATCTTGAACAAAGTTGAAGGACTGACAATTCCTAATTTCAAAACTCACTAGAAGTCTACAGTAATTAAGACTGTGTGGTATTACCATAAAGATAGATATATAGATCAATGGAATAGAATTAAGAGTACAGAAATAAGCCCGTACATTTATGGTTAATTGATTGTTGAAAAGAATTCAATGGGAGAAAAATATATTTAAAAAAAAAACAGTGCCGAGACAACTTCATACCTTATACAAAAGAATGAATTTGGACCCCTACCTCACACCAGACATTAAACATTAACTAAAAATGGACCATAGACAAAAAAATCATAGATCAAAATGCAAGAACTAAAACTATAAAACTTTTAGAAAAAAACACAGGTGTAAATCATTGTGATCTTGGACTAGGCAATGCTTTCTTAGATATAACACAAAAAGGACAATGAGACAAATTTAAAAATGGATATATTAGATTTCATTAAAATTAAAAACTTATGTGCAAAGGACATTGTCAAGAAAGTTAAAAAGACAACCCATAGGAAGAAAACACACAAATTGCAAAAATCATACATCTGATAAGGGACTAGTATCCAGAAAACATAAAGAACTCTTACAACAACAATAAGACAAGCACTATATGACATAAATCACAGCAAGGTCCTTTCTGACCCATCTCCTAGAGAAATGGAAATAAAAACAAAAATAAACAAATGGGACCTAATGAAACTTAAAAGCTTTTGCACAGCAAAGGAAACCATAAACAAGACAAAAAGACAAACTTCAGAATGGGAGAAAATATTTGCAAATGAAGCAACTGACAAAGGATTAATCTCCAAAATTTACAAGCAGCTCATGTAGCTCAATATCAAAAAAACAAACAACCCAATCCAAAACTGGGCAGAAGACCTAAATAGACATTTCTCCAAAGAAGATATACAGATTGCCAACAAACACATGAAAGGATGCTCAACATCACTAATCATTAGAGAAATGCAAATCAAAACTACAATGCGGTATCACCTCACACCAGTCAGAATGGCCATCATCAAAAAATCTACAAACGATAAATGCTGGAGAGTGTGTGGAGAAAAGGGAACCCTCTTGCACTGTTGGTGGGAATGTAAATTGATACAGCCACTATGGAGAACAGTATGGAGGTTCCTTAAAAAACTAAAAATAGGGCTACCATATGACCCAGCAATCCCACTACTGGGCATACAGCCTGAGAAAACCATAAATCAAGAAGAGTCATGTACTACAATGTTCATTGCAGCACTATTTACAATAGCCAGGACATAGAAGCAACCTAAGTGTCCATCAACAGATGAATGGATAAAGAAGATGTGGCACATATATACAATGGAGTATTACTCAGCCATAAAAAGAAATGAAATTGAGTTATTTGTAGCGAGGTGGATGGACCTAGAATCTGTCATACAGATTACTTACAGAAGTAAGTCAGAAAGAGAAAAACAAATACTGTATGCTAACACATATATATGGAATCTAAAAAAAAAAGGTTCTGAAGAACCTAGGGGCAGGACAGCAATAAAGACGCAGATGTAGGGAATGGACTTGAGGACACGGGGAGGGGGAAGGTTAAGCTGGGACGAAGTGAGAGGGTGGCAGGGACATATATACATTACCAAACGTAAAATAGATAGCTAGTGGGAAGCAGCCACATAGCACAGGGAGATCAGCTCGGTGCTTTGTGACCGCCTAGAGGGGTGGGATAGGGAGGGTGGGAGGGAGGCTTAAGAGGGAGGGGATATGGGGATATATGTATACATATAGCTGATTCACTTGGTTATACAGCAGAAACTAGCACAACAAGGTAAAACAATTAATTATACTCCAATAAAGATGTTTTAAAAAAACCCAATAAGACAAATAACCCAATTATAAAATGGACAAGGGATTTAAGCAGACAGTTCTCCAAGAAGATATGCAAATGCCAATAAGCACATGAAAATATGCTTAACATCATCAGCCATTAGGGAAATCAGATTCCACTTCACACCCACTAGGATGGTGTAATGGACTGAATGTTTGTGTCTCCCTCCCGAAATTCATATGTTGAAGCCGTATCCTCAGTGTGATAGCATTTGGAGGTGGGGCCTTGGGGATGGAACCCTTGAGAATGAGATTTAGGATGGAACCCTTGAGAATGAGATTAGTGTCCTTGTAAGAAGAGACATGAGAGAGACAATCTCTCTCCTCCACATGAGGAGAAAGCAAGGAGACGGCCACCTGTAAATCAGGAAGACAGCCCTTACCAGAACTGAATCTGCTGGCACCTTGATCTTGGACTTTGCAGCCATCAGAACTATGAGAAATAAATGTTGTTTAAGCCATGCAGTCTCTAGTATTTTTGTTATAGCAGCTGAAACTGACCAAGCCAGATGGCTATAATACAGACATTCACAAGTATTGGCGGGGATGCAGAGAAACTGGGACGCTCGTACAGTGATAGTGTGAATGCAAAATGGTGCATCCACTTTGTAAAACAGTTTGGCAATTCTTCAAATAGTTAAATATAGAGTTACCATATGACCCCAGCAGTTTACTCTGAAGTATATATTCATAAGAATTAAAACAAGTGTTCAAATATTTGTACACGGATGTCCACAGCAGTATTGTTCATAATAGCCAAAAAGTAGAAAAAGTCCAGTTTATGAATGGATAAACAAATGTGGTATATCTATACGAAGGAGTAATATTCAGCCATAGGTAGGAATGAAGTAATGGTACAATATAGATGGATCTTGAAAAAATTATGTTAATTGAAAGAAGCCAGACACAAAAGGTCACGTATTTTATGATTCCATTTATACACAATGTCCAAAATAGGCAAATCTATAGTGTCAGAAAACACATTAGTGATTGTCAGGGGGTGGGTGCAGGGGGGAGGAGAAATTGGAAATGACTGCTAATAAGTACCAAGGTGCTTTTACAGTAGTGGCAATTTTCTCGAATTAAAAAATGGTGGTGGTTACACAATTCTATGAATATGCTAAGAACCCCTGAATTGTACATTTTAAAAGGATGAATTTTATGGTATGAGAATTGTATCTTAATCATCATTATCATCATCATGATAAAAGGACAGTGTAGGGCAAAGGTTCCCTGAATCCTGGATTTGGTAAACTATCAGTATTTCAAAATAATTTTGGGACATGGTTTGCCAATTAGAAATATTTTATTTGTTGTTAAATAAGATGTTAAAAGAAAAAGAAACCTCTTTTATCTGCTACCACCACAATTGTTTTTTTAAAGGGTATTCTGATTTCCCACATCAGAAAGAGGGAAGGACATACTCTTAGAACAAAGCTCAGTTCTTTAAATTGACTAAATTTACTTTTATGAAAAACGTACTACATTCATTCATTCATTTATTCAAAAAGTGCTGATAGAGCATTTAGCCTACATCAGGCACTGTGCTTGGCTGTTGGGCAGAGCTGGTTATCAGCTGTAACCCACTGGTACAGTGTACTGACTCATTGGCTCTGACTGGCAGGACCTGCGTGGCACACCAGCTGTGACATATTTTGAAAATCATCCTTCACGCTGTACCTATAGAGGTGAACAAGACAAACAAAGTCCTTTCCTCAGGTAAAATCCAGGCTTTTAGGGTATTAAATAGTCAAACCCACACAGAAATCTACAATTCAACATTTCAACAAGTGCTCTGAGAGAGTACTGAAATCACAGAGGATGCACTTATGGTGCTAACAGGACAGGGCTCTCAGAGGCCTTCTTTTCCACCTTGGACTGGTGAAAACATCACAGATCTGCACAGATCCAAATCTGGGAAACACTAGAATAGGTGCAAGGGCTCTATAAGAAATATGCGAAGTGACAAGTGTAACATGAGATGGTAGGATGACGACAGAAGCTGTTTGCACTGCAACGCAGAGGTGTGTCTTCGTCCAGTGCCACCTGCCTGGGGAATCTTTCAAAGAGAGAAGCCAATCTGGTGGGAACAGTTGGACAAGAAGGTGCGAGCTGTGAGCTTGTTACATTTCTTGTCACCCTCCCAGGGAAGCCAAGAGACCTTGCCTAACAGCCATCACTTCTCTCCAATCAGAGCATCTTCTGGCCAGGTGATGTGTTCCTCCAGCTGATAATGGGAGGAAGAAGAAAAGGGGATGTGGACAGATTTCCTCCAGGGTGCCAGGTGCCCTACCAGCACTTCATATTTGCTCTCAGCCCCTCTCTCGACTACAATCACATGAGCTCCCCTCCAATAGCCAGGGGCCGTGGGCTGGGCCTGAGCTAACAAGCCAGAAAGGAGATTTGGCATCTTTGGCATCTTTGAGCTGGAGCCTTGGCCTGGAGTTGCTTCCTGAGCCGAGAGGAAAGCTAAGAGCTGAAAGGGTGAACCAAGGCCACGTCTGCGGGGAAAGCTGAGATCTCAATCTGCGCAAAGCACAGAGGGACACCTCTGTGCTTAGCCCAGATTGAGAGTGTCAGAGGCTAAATCGAGAGATATGAAGTCTTCATTTTACAAAGGATTAAATAAACCAATCCTTTATCCGGTCATTCTTGTAGACCTGATATCATTCAGCAAAATAATTGGTTGACACTGTAAAAAAAACCATCAAACTCAAATACCAAACTCAATAACCAAACTTGTCTGTCCAAATTAAAGAGAATTCTTTAGGCCAGGGGGGTCAGTAAACATGGCCTTTGGACCAAATCCAATACACAGCCTGTTCTGTAAATAGAGTTGTTGGCACCCAGCCATGCCCATTCATATCTGTATTGTCTATGGCAGAGTTGAATGGTTGTGACAGAGACCATATGGCTCACAGAGCCTAAAATATTTATTATCTGGCGTTTCACAGTGTAAGTTTGCCAACTCCTGCACTAGGTCTCAGTGCACTGAATTTTATCTACCCAGACATGATGCATTCATTCACTCATTCATTCTTTCATGCAACACATGCTAATTGAAAGCTTACTATTGATACTGAGCAGGACCTGTGGGGCTCCTGGGCACAAAAACCTTTCTCTGTCTCCCATTTCTTGATTACAGAAAATAGGCCTCATTCAGCCTCCAAGACCTTCCTGGAATTCCAACAAGCAGGTTCAAACAGTTGCTGATCGGGGAAGGGAGGGGATGCAGAGACAAGGGAGGAACAGTCAAGAAACAATAGTGCAGCCTTGGGGCAGCGTCCTGGTTCCCCCTCCAGGGATACACACAACAACATCTTTGAGCTGTTTTGCAGGTACTGAAACCCTCACCAGGTGGGAGGAGTTAACTCTGTGCTGCCCACAAGCACGCAGACCCCAGACTGGGTGGAAACGGAAGGTTGATGATGCCGACTCCCACTTACCTCCCCACCAACCAATCAGAAGAGTGTCCACTAGCTGATCACGCCCTCTTTGAGCCGTTACTATAACACTCCTCACTGCCACCTCCAGGATGGGACACACAGTTTTGAGGCCGTGAGCCCGCTATGGCCCCCTTTGCCTGGCAAAGTAATAAAGTTATGTTTTTCTACTTCACCCAAAACTATCTCCGAGATTTACTTTGGTGTCGGGGTACAGAGGCTGGATTCGGCTTCACTGTGAAATGTGCAGGGGCTGGGAAGGGCGAGCTAGAAGACCCAGTTCTCGCCTTCAGGGAACTCTTGGTTATTGCTACATAGGTGGTAACTGCCATGAAAATGATAAGCAGAGCAGGCTGCCTCGGAAGTTTCCAAGAGCACACCTAGACCAGATGGGATGGGGTGGGAGGTCAAAATGGGCTTCCTGGGTATGATCCAGGGCTGAGTTTGCCTGAGAATAAATGACGGTGCTGCTTATCTACTCAAAGTGAGGGCCTGGGCCAGCAGCACCGAGATCACGCGAGCGCCTGTTAGCAGTGCAGATTCTTCACACTCTGCCCACCTTCTCTTCAGGTAAGAATGTCCGAGTTAACAAGCGCCTCAGGAGATTCATTTGCACGTTAAAATGCAAAGAAGCTTTGATTTGGGCAAAGCATTGAGGTGACCAAAAAGTTCGTTTGGGTTTTTGTAACCGCTTACAAAGTGCCGAACGAACTTTTTGGCCAACCCAATATGTTCCAGTTACTTCACTTGTGTCCCCACTGAATAGTTCGCACAACTGGCCACGGCTTTTAGGGAAGGTCCTGGGTTACTGGCCGAATGGATCTTTTCCCACTGGGGTGTCCAGTCTTTGAGGACCTGTCTGATCACTGATGGGGGCACCAGTGGGATGGGCAGGGCTCAGGAGGTGGGCTCACCAAGGAGGGAGAGAAGCCGGAGGGTTGTGCCTGAGCCAAAGGCCTTATAGATGCTGCAGTTCAAGCTGAGAAGATCCTAGTCACTGTCAAGGTTAGAGGCCAGGAATGAGGCCAGACGTGGGAGATGAAAACAAAAGTGGGGAGCCTGCAGACCTGAACAGGGATGAAGAGAAAAGCAAGGCAGAGTGGGACAGGATGTCCATTGCCAAACCCCAGGAACCACAGAGGGCCTGTTCTGATGATACATGGAGATGCATGGGCTGCTTTTAGAAGAGGGTCAGGCTGGACAGTGAGAGACAACAGTGGCCTTAGGAGTCCATCCTCAGCAGAACTGACTTAGCTCATGCAGAGCCTCTGACCCCAGAGATGGGGCCCAGGAGGAATCCTTGCTGCTGAGCAGGGTCCCAGGTCTATCTGCATTGCCCTCTCTGAAGTTCCGGATGTTTGCGGTGATGACTTGCGGTGATGGAGGCCTCCTCTTGGAGGAGCAGCTTAGATCCTGAAGGGATCTGGGAGGGGCCCTGGCACTCGCCTCCTGCCCTCTGCCAGGTCTGACACATCTCCCCAATCCTTTTCTCCCTTCTCTTCGAGCCACTCAGCTTTGGGGTGAGGCACTGTCATTTCCTATCCCTGTGTTTCTGTCACCTTCTGGACCACTTCAACAAGTTTTCATCACTTCCCCCGTGTTTCCCAAACTTCCCTGAAGATAAGCATCACCTGGGGCTCCTGTAATAACCTACAGGCTAGTAAAACTATCAGATTTCTGGAGGTCCAGCTGGACCTCAGGTGATTTTTATCTTCAAGGAGTTTGGGGAACACTGGGCCCCAGGAGTTAGGAATGCGAATGCTTTAAAGCAGACGTGTCTTGGGTTTCCCTGGTGGCACAGTGGTTGAGCATCTGCCTGCCAATGCAGGGAAGGTATTCGAGCCCTGGTCTGGGAAGATCCCACATGCCACAGAGCAACTGGGCCCCTGAGTCATAATTACTGAGCCTGCGCGTCTGGAGCCTGTGCTCTGCAACAAGAGAGGCCGCGATAGTGAGAGGCTCGCACACCGCGATGAAGAGTGGCCCTCGCTCGCCGCAACTGGAGAAAGCCCTCGCACAGAAACGAAGACCCAACACAGCCATAAATAAATAAATAAATAAATAAACAAATAAATAAAAAAGCAGACATGTCTCATTTGCATGCTTGTGTGCACAGCAACAGATGTGGCTCGGAAAACACTGTGTCAATCAGACAATCAGACGTGGGTGCTAAACCTTACATGCGATCAGAGTCCCAGACTTCTGGATCCAGGATGGTCTAAGGAGTATGTCCAATTCCTTGAGTTTTCCTTTCCTCTTCCTCTTCTTTCTCCTTCTCCTCTTCCTCCTTTTTGTTCTTTTCTCTCCTCCTCTTCCCCTCTAACTTCTATCCTTGCCCCTCTCATCTCCCTTGTCTCCTTCCCTTCTCCCCTTCTTCCTTTTTTTCCTTCAAAATAGGGGTTCAAGTAAGTTAAATGACTTGCCCAAGGTGAGCAATGGAAGCTAATGTCCCTACATTCCAGTCTAGAGTCTTTTGCACGTTTTGTAGGGTCGCAATTTGAAGAACATTAAGCAAAATCATTTATAAAGCAAAAACCCCTTTTGCAAAAACAAGAACAATCTGTCCAGCTAATATTTTTAAGTTGTATTTCAATACAGAGTTTTGATTCCAAGGGAGGCTCACCTGAGCTGGGTTCCATTTGACACTCGAAGGTCTCCCTCCTGCAACCTAGCTGGAAACCCCACCCTGGCTGTGTGTTACACTGGCAGCCAGTGCCACTTGCTGAAGGTATTAACCATGTTGGGTGTTTGCTAAAGGTAATTTGTGTCACAGCAGCAGCTATTATAAAACAATCACAATTTCTGTGGGATTCAGGGAAAAAAATAATTTGAGAGAGAAAGTTTTCAGGGAGTTCATTCATCACGGGTACGTTTTAAGGGCCAACAGTCAAAGGAACAAAATGACAACCTTTTCTTACCACAATATGCCCTTTCGTTCAATTAAGTCACTCCTGCTGTTCTTACCAAGACTCAGAAACTCCCGTGTGGTGTGGGTTGAGGATTGATCGGTGCTACCTCTCCGCTCTGCATTCAGAGAGGGTGCATGGAAGGAGCAGGAAGGGCTCTGGAACCGCGCAGAGGTGGCGTGGCCGCTGACTGGCCGTGGGACTTCAGGCATCTCTCTCAGCCCCAGTGCCCTCACCTCCTAGGGAGAGGTAACCTACCTCAGAGAGTTCTTGTAATAAAGAAGAGGGGTTCATTTGTGTGGTCAACACAGAGAAGAGAGCACCCAGACACATCATAACGGCCCCCACCTGACCAGCCACATCATGCCTGCCTACTGTGCGCCTGGGACTTTATATGCATTGTTTCTTATCTTTATGACAACCCTGCGAGGAAGCGGGGGTGGGTGGAAGGTATGCATTTGGAAAGTTAAGATCCATATTAGAGGCTGCAGTATCTCAGTGACATACACAATTAACAGCCTAGGGTAATAAGCACCAACTGATTTGTCTGGTTGAATCTTGAGGTTAGGAGGGACCTTAAACATCTTACTGTGTAACCACCATCCATTAAATGTGCAAAACCTCTCTGCAACCCCAGGACAAGGGATACACAGCATCAGCTTGAATGCTCTTAGGGACTGAGAAATTGCTCAAGCAGACTTTCCTTGTTGAACATTTTTGACCATTAGAAAGTTCTATGTAATAAGCCAAGATCTGCTACTCTTCACCTTCTATACTTGATGGTTGGGTTTATGCAGAAAAAAGTCTAAATCATGTTTGGGCTGAGTTTATGTAGCTAGCTGTTAGATAATAGACCTATTTAACCGAAGGACAGGCTTGTCCCTTTCCTCTTGATTTTTATATTTTGAATGCATCTAAAGTAAAGTGTATTTAAAGCCTGGGGTTACTTTAATAGCTAATAGTTATGTTTTGGTAAGAAGTGGGATAGTGCTGTGCTTAACAGGGTGGGCTCTGGAGTTCCACAACATGGGTTCAAATCCCAGCTCAGCTGCTTACTGGCTGTGTGACCATGGGGCAAGACACTCAACCTCTCTTAGCTTCAGCTTCTTCACCTACAAGATGGACATGATGATAATAATACCTACCTGGAAGGGTTGTTGTAAGAATTAAATGAATTCATATATAAATAATGCTTAGAATTGTCTGTAATATAGTACATGCTCAATAAACATACAATACTTTTCTTGAACACCTGCTATGTGGTAGGGAGAATGTTAGGGGCTTTCTGAGATTATAATAACCAGCACATCCATTTACAACCTACAGCATCCACTTTGCAAATGAGGAAATTGAAGCCGGGTTGCTCAGCTTGCTGAGCTAGTAAGTTTCTACCTTTACGTAGTATCTCTTAATATCTTATTTAAAATTAAATAAGTTAATATGTGCTAAGGTGTGGAGAAGAGAAGCTTTAGACAGGAACAGAATGACATTTGTCCCATATGAAGGTCTTCATTTGGGTTCTCTTGGAGAAGGAAGACAAATGACATTTGTCCCATATGAAGGTCTTCATCTGGGTTCTCTTGGAGAAGGAAGTTGATTCAGAAAAGTGCATTTTTGAATCAACTGCCATAGTAGGCACTGGAGCTCAATCCCATGGGTAAACTCTGGACAATGATGAAGAACACCTTTGAGAAGTGGTGATCATTGGGGGCCCTTTATTGGAGACTTGCTATTACGCTGGGCAATAAGTGTCTGACAGACTGGTTTTGGGGAAATTTCAAGAATCCTCTACAGGGGAACAATTTTCATGTAGGAGTTGGGAAGGAGATGCTGTGATGTTGTGACAATGAAGGTGGGTGCCGTTGAGCCAGTGGACAGCTGGACTTGACTCCAGCAGGCAGGATTATGTCTTTTTTCCTTCTTATGCAAATTACTCTGCTTGGCACACATTGAAAAAGAATTGGTGAAAAACTAAACTGATTACAGAAACATTTCTCCAAGATACTTCCTAGTCCAAGGAGAAATTGGCATTTGTCAAACATTCTCTGGGTACTAACCACTTTGCATCCATTATTTCATTTAATTTTCATTCTATGAAGCAGGTACTATTTAATCCCCATTTTACAGGTGAGATGTTGAGGCTCAGAGAGGCTGAGTGACTTATTTAACATCCCATAGCTAAAAACATCTAGGCTAAGACCTGAATGAAGATTCTCTGCTCTCAGGTTCTAGAACTTTTTCCAATTTGACATTTTTTCCTCTTTATGGTATTTGTGGTAATGGAGATAATAGGATACATGCAAAATCACTTTTTTTTTTTTAAGAGGTAGAAATATTCTAAGGGAAATACTCTTAGAATGAAAATGTTGGCCTACCAAATTCTCTCTTTGTGATTGAAAATCAGGTTTAATAGGATTGAGGAAGTAAGAAAGAAGGGCGTGCGGTTGAAGCTGTGTCAGTTGACAGTAAAATTCAAGGCTCTTTAAGTCCCTGGTGTAGATGCATGAATGAATGAATGAATATAAGAAATCCACAGAGGCCAAAAGAATATCAATTTCTACCTCTTTGAGACTGTCCTTTTTCTGCCATGCCCCCATTACAGTGTGCCCCAATTCTGGGTACCCACAGGTGCACCTGTGACCAGCACCCATCCCCTTGCCAAGTAACTGACCTTCTGCTTGTCTGTCTCCCACGGCTTCAAGTGGGCAGCAACCTGTCTCATCTGTTCCTCTATCCCAGCACCTAGCAGGACTCTTGGCAAGTAATAGGTGCTCAATACATTGTTGAATGAGTGAATGAATGCACCATCTACAATCCATCAAACTGACCTGGAAGTTTTGCACACTCCCCCAGATCAAATGAAAACCACAGCTTTAAAAAAATGTCTTAAGGAAGAATGTGTGCGGCTTTCCACCCAGAGTAGTAAGGACAGAGCTCTACTCATTATAAATAATGTTCCCATCTAGCTTTACCTATTGCATGGAAATGAGTCTAAATGCTAAATTTGGGGTGACCTATCTACTACCTATTTCTTTCTATCTATTTCTACTGTGCTTCCACCAGTAGAAAAATGAGTGCATCCTGCTAAGAAATCAGTTTGTGGCTCAACTGGAAACATCATGCAGAACTCTGCAGCACGCGTTTCTGCCTGACAACTTTTTTTAAAATTGTGTTTTCATCTTATTATTCCAGCTTATTTTCTCTTCGCCCTAGTCTTCTAATTTATTTTTATTTTTTTTTATCTTGCTGTGTTATATGTAAGAACTTCCTCAGTTTCTTTTCAGAGTGAGGTCAGGTTTAAACAAACACACAACAAAAAAAATATGTGTCCTTCTGAATTTACAATGACAAGCATTCAGGTGTGTCAGCTTCTCATGGCTTCCACTCCACCCCCGCCCCGGAGACATTAGTTAACCTACTCTTGTCATTCCAGATAAGTTCTTTATAACGGTGATCTGACCTGATTGTCATTATAGATTTTCAAGTCTCTTGACTTTACACCAGCCATGAATTGGCTTATGACAACACCAGAAAATGTCAACAGGAGGCCTGTGTTCCAGACTTCTAAAGCTTCTAGTCCTGGGTACCTGAAGGAATTGTTCAGCTATGAATCCAAACTAAGGGACTCAGAGTCTTCCCTTCATCATGAATTTTGAAATATTTGGAATTTTCTATAGAACTGCAAAATATGATCGTTTTTCTCCTTTAAATTTCCTTGAAAACAAAGTAACAAACATCACTTATAAAAATCAAACATTTAAGATTTATTTTTATTGTTTTTCCTGTAACATCATTCTTATGGCCTCTGTCATGGAAGAAAGGGGTTGTATGTCCCACAATCAAATCATGTCATTGTCAGCCTGTCAGATATAAAAGGAAACGAGCACAAATCCCTTCCTTATCGGGAGGGCTTCCCCTGGAATCTCTCTCTTTCTCCTCTATTAAGGCCCTTTGTCCATTAACCTCCTTATTACTCCCCCAAGCCCACACCTCCCAGGGCACTTGACTTCTGGTGTGGATTGTTATTTATTTAGCTGGCTGAGGGTGCAGTGGGCTCTCCAAACCCTCAGGTACAGGAGGGGCTGCCCACCCCTTGGTCTGGATCTGGACTGATGAGTTAAAAGCCCATCAAGACCTTCACTGCTCCAAAACAACCCTCTCCAACATTGTCCTTTATGATGCTAAAAGTTCTTTTGTGTCCTTTTGTTCTAATAAACTTTGTGCATGCCAAACGACAGGAAATGTGGAGAGGGAGGGAGAAGTAAAAAAGAAAAAAAATTAGTTTCATTTCCTTATCTCCTGGATTTTGTATATATTATTATGAGATTTTTAATTAAAAGCTCATCTCAGATTCAATTCCTCTATTAAATGGGGTAAAGGGAGATGGGAAGGGTGAAAAACATGACTTAAGTTTATGAAGATATGGGTTTCATTAACTATTCCCTTTTCTGCTAAAACATGGTAACAGCACACGTCAGATATTGGGAAGGACTTTTGGCTGTTGGTATTCCGACTTCCTAAGGAGAGATCAGTCTGGTAATGAATTGAGTTGGACTATTCATTAAATACTTTGAAAGCAAAGAAGAAAACCCAAATCACTGCTGCTCCTGTGTCCCCACTGGAGTGATGGTGGGAATCCCCCCCATTCCCCTTCTCCTGTGTGTGTGAGGGTATCTGGGGTGTCTTCCCACTGGGGCTCTCTCCCATTCCACACTGGGGTGGAACCTCTCACTCAGGTGAGTTTTCACTGTAGATGCTCTACTGGTCACTGCAGCTCTGGAAGCAACAACTTTTGTTGGGTCAGTGCCTTCCAGGGAGAAAGAAGAACGCTTTTCCCTTCTATCCCTCAATCTCAAGCCAGGTGGTTCTGTGATCTTTAACAGAACCTGTCTGCAGGCTTGAGTAATAAGGAAATCATAATTCGGAGGTACTTATACTGGGTAAAACCACCTTCAGTGGTGGAGCCTCTCCCCAGGGGCTTGTCCAGTATGAGGTGCCTTGTGACTGCTCCAGGCTCCTTTCACTAAGCAGAAGTCAGTTTTGCCTTCTGCACCACTGGGGTGAGGCGGTGAGTACATCTCTGTCCTTCCACAGGACAAAGTGTCCTCTCTTTCCTGATCTAAGGTCTGCCAGCAAATGCTTCTCTGTTTTCAGATTTGCTCTTTCTGGAGAACTCCCCTCCCTCCTGGAAACCCCACCTCCTTCTGGTAAGAGTTGGCCTTGTGCCGTGTCTTCCAGCAGGGCAATCCCATCAGAATACAGTCATCCAAATGCAATGCAATGCAAGGCTCCTTGCTGTCGATCTTCATTCTGGAATTGCCCATCCTATTTTACTATGGGTGGGACATTAGCAATCTAATGTGGGCTCATTGCAGGTTCTCCTTTAGCTGGAGATGGTGCTTGGGTCCACATGTCATTTCTGTATCTTTAGGGGCTCAGTTCCTGATGTCCTGTGAGAAAATGGCCACACAGACACCCCTCTACACACACATCTAAGAACAAATGAAAAATTTCAATTCTAATTCCACATATAGAGAAGAAACCTTTCTCTAGGAAACAAAATTGGCAGACACTCAGCTCTGCCCATGATACACGCCCCTTTTCATAGAGTCAGCTGCTGGGATCCAGAGCACCCTAAAACTCTCAGTCTGAGAAGAAGGTCTTTGCTCTATGTATGCATAGTCATAGGTGGCAAGGAAGCAAGGGGTGAGTTTGGACGGTGGCACTCTTATTTTCCCACCTGAAAGGTGGTATTCTGACAATAGAAGAATGGTTTGCTCCAAAGGTGGATTCAATTGTCCACCTGTTATAACACAGAGACTTCCTCAAAGCTTTGAAATGAGAGATTTCAAAGACTTTAGGATAATGATTTAGTTGGAACTCAGTATATAGATGTCTCTCCTCCCTACCTCTCTACCCTTATACCATCATCTCTGCAAGATGAAACTTCCAGCCCAGGACTAGCCTCAGAGTGGGAGTTCAGCTCTGAGAAGTGGTGTGAGGCAGGTGGAGGCTGGGCTTCCCCCTGTGTTAGTCTGCTCAGGCTGTTCTAACAGAATACCATAGACAGGGCTGCTTAAGCAACAAGCGTTTGTGTGTCACAGTTCTGGAGGCTGGAAGCCTGAGATCAGGGTACAAGCATGGTCAGGTTTTTGGTGAATGCCCTCTTCCTGGTTTGCAGATGACCACCTGCTTGCTGTGTCTTCACATGGTGGGAAGAGATAGTGCTGGCGGCAGCAATCCCATCGTGGGGCTCCATCCCTTGGACTTCATATAAACCTCATCAGTTCCCAAAGACCCCACCTCCAAACACCATGGCACTGGGGATGAGGAATTCAAGATATGGATTTTGGGGGGATGTAAACATTCAATCCATAATGTCTCCAACTAGATATTGCTAGGAGTAGCTTCCTCTCTCTCTCTCTCTCTCTCTCTAACCCTCTCTCTCCCTCTCCTCCTCCCTCCACCTCCTTCTCTCTCTCTGTATGTAACTGTGTGTGCAAATGAGAGAACAAACTGAATGCAAATTTCATCAAGCATCCAGATGTCTTCAGAAATCTGTCATCACATACTTGACTGAAGGACATTTTCACCCAACACCTGTTTTTTGTTGCTATGTCAACTTAGGGTAAGACGAGCCCAATTTTCAGAACTGGAAGGGAATATTTTGATTCTAAGCCTTTGAGACATTTCAAGATTACTTGTTACATATAGTGTATCAGACCCCTTCATGTCCATGTCCTCTCAACTTTATTTCTGGTCCAAACCCCAGCGGGTGGATGCTGCCATGCAGGATTAAATGCCCCTCATGCTGGTGCTTCTTCTCTTGAGCTCACGTCATGCATCTTTCTTGGTCACTCTGATGCCCCGAGACTGGCTTGTTTCTATTCAGCAAGCCCCCTCCATATAACTGGGAAATGCAGTGTCAGCACCCACAGGGGCAACTCTCAACAGTGGGGCTTCTACTTCTTCTGGTTGGTCTTTGGGTGAAAAGCCCTGAGGAACATTCTGGACACTCTTCAGAAGTGCCCAGAAAGGATGGAGCCACGCGTGCCCATAGCACTGAGGCCAAGAGCACAATGCTGACTTTTCCTCAGATGAGGAAATTGAGGCTTCTAAAAGATTAAATAAATATCTAACACCTCTTAATAAAAATACCAGGATTCCAACTCAGGGTCCTCCTTCTAGTACAGTCTCTTCCTTCTGTACCTTTAACAGAAACCAGAGAGAATTGACATTAATACTAATGATAGCCCTTTACTTAGCAGTTGCCAGGCTCTAAGCCTAGCACTTCCTGTATGTTATTACTTTAATTCTCACATGAACCCTATGAGGAGGATTTTATTAAACCCATTTTAAAGATTAAGTATAAAGATGGGAAGAAGTCTGCAAAACTGAAGTGTAGAGAGTCTGGGACTCAAACCCAGGTCTGTCTGTCTGCAGAATCTTACATTTTCCACTTTTCATCCAGGAAGTCAGTTTTAAAAAAAAATTTACTGATGATAGTTTGATCATTACCAAGAATCATAACATGACACTGTTGATCTTTCTCCTACTATAAACAATTGTTTCATTATATATTTCCTATTTCATACTTATAATGTGTTTGCTACCCGCTGGGTACTTTGCTTCGTGTTTTTCCTGAATTATTCTTTTTGATTCCCATGGCAATTCTAAGAGAGAATTTTTATTATCGGTCAAATTAGAAGATGAGAAAACTAGATTTCAGAGTGTTTAAGCCTCTCGCTCAAGGTCATCTCTGATTCCAAACTTTATCTCTTTATCCGCTATGTTATATTGCATCCGTCAGAAGCTTTTTGAAAGGAGAAAGAAAGCCTTTAAAAGAAAGCACATTGAAAGGACTCCCCAAAGTGGAGTCTCTGGGACGAGAGCTGAACACCAGCCCCAGGAACGTGGTAACCTCACTGCGTACCCAGAGTACACGGCTATGATGTATCTCATTTTCATATGATGAATTGTGCTTTCTGTGTCACTACTGTGTCATTCTTGATTCCATCAGGAGCTCTGCTTTCATCTCCCTCTTTGTACTTTCCCCCGAGTCTCGCTGTTTGGGTCCGAATCAGATCTGAGCAGGGAGAGTTATAGAGGGCACCTAGTGCATTCTGTTTTGTAGACAGTTGGAGTTGGAGCTCATAGCTATTCAAAGGGCAGCATGTTTCCTGGATGGAGCGTTCTGGGGAGCTGTAGCTCAAAGAAAATTACAAAATGGCGAACATAAGACATCTGGCCATTTCACCTTGTTGACAAGTTTTCAGGCAAGATTGATGGCTCCCGCTCTGGCCCCAACACACATATGTGCCAATACTGTGAGTTCTTGTATAGTCCATACATCTTGATTAAGTCCCCGACACTGCTGACATACTTGGTGAACAAATATCAAACACAAAGTCTGAGGGAGGGGAGCAAGTCCAGGGAAGTAATTTAAGTTGACGTAAGTGAACGAGGCAGATGTCTCAACAAAGGGACTCCCTGATGGGCCCATGGCAATTGGAAGATGAGACATGTGTCGGGGACCCCCGAGGCCTCAGCAGACCTATGAGGCAGGTGGAGCTGCATAGTTCGAGGACGGTGGGGAGGGGCCTCCAGCTCCAACGTGCCTCAGATTTAGTCTGGTTCCCATTTCTTCAAGCACCAAATGTCCCTTGAGCACCTACCCTGTGCTTGATTCTGAGCAGATTTGGAGGAGCCACCATCTCTGCCGCTAAGACAAGAAAGACACAGAAACAAAAACCAACCCAAAAACTATCACAGGAGGGCAATCCAGATGCTGGGAGGGAAAGCAGGGCAGCATCACTTAGGTGATGAGGTTTGAAGGATGACGAAGACTGACCAAGGAGAAAGAGGAGGAAGGATGGTCCGGATGGAGGGAACAGCATGCAATGGCTTGGGAGACCTGAGTGTCTTGGAGTGTCCAGGGCTTAGGGCTCGTGGAGAAATGGGACTGACGAGGTTGAGAGACAGGAAGGAAGGAAGCAGGTCATATCAGCTGTGAGACTATCAGGCACAACTGCTTGTTTTCCAGCTTCCTTATACCCATAAACATCCAAATGACAGGTCCTCCTAACATCACTGAAAACTGCAAGATGAATTAGGTATTGTTACTAAAATACGATGGAAGCAAGATTGTGAAGCATGGTTTTGTTTTTCCAGACGTAGTTTTGAAATCCATTGTTAGAGGCCACAGAGAACCACTGAGGGTTTTTGTTTTTTTTGTGTATTTTTTTTTTTTTTTTGCGGTACGCGGGCCTCTCACTGTTGTGGCCTCTCCCGTTGCGGAGCACAGGCTCTGGACACGCAGGCTCAGTGGCCACGGCTCACGGGCCCAGCCGCTATGCGGCATGTGGGATCTTCCCAGACCGGGGCACGAACCCGTGTCCCCTGTATCGGCAGGCAGACTCTCAACCACTGCACCACCAGGGAAGCCCCCACTGAGGGTTTTGAGCATGACACACAGGCGTGCCGGGGCTCTCTGAACTGGGCTGGGGGAAGTGCCTGCCTTCAGCTGTGCAGCCCAAGAAGACTGTGGTGATTACATACTATGGATTGAATGCTGTATCTCCCCAAAATTCACACCTCGAAACCTAATGCCCAATGGGATGGTATTAGGAGGAGGGGGTTTGGGGCGTGATTAGGGCTTGAGGGTGGAGCTCTCATGAATGGGATTAGTGCCCTTATAAAAGAGACCTCACAGAGCTCCCTTACCCTTTCTGCCATGTGAGCACACAGAGAGAAGACAGCTGTGAATCAGGAAGCTCTCCCCAGACACCAAATCTGCTGGCACCATGACCTTGGACTTCCCAGCCCCCAGAACTGTGAGAAATAAGTGTTTCTTGTTTATCAGCACCCAGTTAATAGTATATTTGTTACCGCAGCCTGAATAGACTAAGGCGTTATGGCAACAGAAGAGATGGAAAAGGGAGAGCCTGGCTTGGTGAGGCCTGATGAGGAGGACAGAGTCCCCCAGCAGAGGCCACCACATGTCAAAATCCAATTTTAAGTTAACACCTGAGATTTCTAAAATGCTCTTAAGCTTATTTGAAGCTCCATTTAGAAATGGAGTTTACACAGAGATCATCCATTCTTAGGGGGCCTTATGGGTACTAAACCAACCATAGTGATAGACAAATAGACAGATCAACAGATTAAGTTTTAATGAGAAAATCTGCTTCCTCACCAGGAGTCCAGATTACAAGTGGATTTGTTTGTCCTGGCCTTTGTTTTTTCCCCTTTCCAGGAGGAAGATGATCATGGAGAAATGAATTATTCTCAAGAAATTGTTTGGTGGACTTTCATCCAATCTGGCAATGTTTGCACCAGGAACTCTATAGGGTGTGTGTGTGTGTGTGTGTGTGTGTGTGTGTGTGTGTGTGTGTGTGTGTGTGTAAAACAGAGCACACACCATAATGCTGAAGGCAGAACACTTGCACCAAAGTTGCCTGAGGTCGAATGCGGGAGACGCTTATCAATAGGAATTGAGTACAAGAAACAAGTGTTATAACACAAGCAGGATCTGAGCAGGCCTGAGAAGGGCATGGTCCCTCCTTCCATTTCCTACAAATAATATTTCTTTGGGAAACTGGTCATATCTGATCCCTGGTACAGCCCTTGGCAGGAAGTGGTAGTGTTTTCAAATGAAGTCATTAATCGAAATTTAATAGTGAGGGATTTTCAATGAAGTAGATAATAGGCAAACTACTTATGTTAGATGACTAAACATGCTCTACAGTGTTGGAGCTCATTTATGAGGAACACCACAACAAAGTATCGCAAATTGGGTAGTTTAAAGAATAAAAACGTATTTTCTCACAGTCCTGGAAGCTGGAAGTATGAGCTCAAGGTGCTGGCAAGTTTGGTTTCTTCCCAGACCTTTCTCCTTGGCTTGCAGATGGCGACCTCCTTGCTGTTTTTCACATGGTCTTTCCTCTGTGTGTGTCTGTGTCCTAATCTCCTAGTCTCATAAAGGCACTGGTTGTATTGGATCAGGGTCACTCCAGTGACCTAATAATCTTAATTATCTCTTTGAAGACCTTATCTCCAAATATAGCCAGATTCTGAGGTGCTGGGGGTTAAGCCTTCAACATATGCATTTGCGGGGGACACAGTTCAGTCCATAACAGGGCCATATTGTGTGTACGCTGAAGTTAAGATGGGGAAATGTGAAAGCAGGATCACTGCTCTAACTGGAATAGAATCAGGATGTGTATGAAAAGACAAACCAAAGTGGTATAAATCTAAGCGTAAAGGGGCAATACAGGGGTCTTGATTGACAATTGTCCGGACCGTGGTCTTGTTTAATGCAATGGTGTCCTGCATCCTGGCTCCCGTGCCCTGGGATCTGGGGGACTGGCTGAGAGAGGAGGTTCAGAAGCAGCAGGTGCCCCATGCTGGCTTTGGACAACAACCTCTTTCAGTCTTTACTCTCAGTCAGTTGGAGTTGTAAGATGCCTGTGATTTCAGTGAGGTCAATGACATTGTTATGGATTTGACAACAGAAGGGAACTCTGTTAAACAGCCTGAGATCACATGAATGCCTTTGTCACCTGATTTGGCTTCCCTGTTAATTGACTGAATGTAAAGCAAACTAAAACCTAGAGTTGGAGATCAAGAGGGAAGAGATATGGGAACATATGTATATGTATAACTGATTCACTTTGTTATAAAGCAGAAACTAATACACCATTGTAAAGCAATTATACTCCAATAAAGATGTTAAAAAAAAAAAAACCACCTAGAGTTGTTTTCCCCACGTACCTCTTCTAAGCTGTATCTCCCCTAAGCTTCACAATTATATTTTGGGGACTCTTCTTCCTTCCTCTATCTTGTCCTTTCTTCCAGAACCTACCATGTGCGGGCACTGGGCTAAGCAATCTTCTAACATTCACAGCATCTCCTATAGGACACTATTCAGCTGCTTCTGTCTGTATCCACTGATACGGAATGATGGAGAAATGTGCTTTCCTGTAACTCCCAGCCATTGGCCTCAGTTCTGCCACCTGGGAAATCAGAGGTGAGATTGCCTTCCAAATGACCACCCTTCAGAATGGGAAGTGAAATTTCAAATTCTGCTGACATCACCGTGCAGATCCTTTTAAGGGCCTCTTGCCCTTCTCCCCCACCTCTGCCATGCTTTCTTCCATCATTTTTTCAGTCCTTCCTTAAACATTAATTAAGCAGAATTTGTGCCAGAAACTCAGACTGCAATGTAAAATAAGATTTCATTAAGCCAGAAGCTCCATGAAGGCAGGAGCCATGTCTAGCCTGTTTCCACTGTATCCACAGTGCCTATTCCAGTGCCCAACTCATAAAGGGGATTGGCCAATAGTTGCTAATAGGAGGCAGGAAAGAAAGCAGTCAGGAAGGCAGGAGGGCAGTCTCTGCCCTCAAGAAGCTTACTACATAGTCAGGGAACAGCAGGGGAACAGACAGTTTTTATCCACCGTGGTGGGTCTAAAATGCAGACGTGCATACAGGACAGCAGCACACCATGGAGAGAACACCTAAATCTGCCTGGGGAAGTCAGAAGACGCTTTACATGGAGGAGGTGATCCTTGGACTGACGTGAAGAATAACTAAAGGTTTGCCAGAGGGAAAATTGGGATTTCAACAGCAGAAATAGGGCATGTACCAGGGCACAGAGACTTGCAACATCAAATAATACGGAAACCACCAGTATGTCAGTGTTTACTGAGCCCCTGTTATGTGCCAGGCATGTTCCCCGTGCTTCAGGTATGAGAGATTACAGAGTCCCTGTTGCCACCTGAGTTTTAATTCCCAAAGCAGGAGAGGATCAAGGAAATCCAAGTTGCATTCCCACCTAGTCGTTGATCTGTTAATGACTTGTTATTCGTTATCCTTGCATTTTAAAAGGCACAGTCAACTGCACAGTTACTGAGTAATGCATCATAAAATAGCGAGTGAAAAAATAATTACATGTTCCTGAAACTGCTTGGTGGTTATCCTTGAAATATCAAATCATTGCGATGAATTACTTGGTAACATAACTTCTCTTTTTTTAATTTCATGTTAATGTTCCAATTTACTAGTCACAAAAATCCTGACACCACTACTGCACCAGCAGGGTGGATATTTTAAGCAGTTTTGACAATATAATAATGGTGATTACGTGGATATTTGTTTCCATCAACTAAATAATAACACCTTGTCCCGAGAACCTAGGTTTCTTGGAAGAATCTCAAAACGCTTTATCAACAAGCATTATTTTTCAGGGCGGTGTGGGTCAAAGGCACCCAGGTCAGGGGGCTCACATTCCAGGTTGAGCATGAGGCCAGTGGTGGTTAAAGGAGACCCTAGTCCAGGGGTGGAACTCAGGAGGAGCGGGTGGTAAGATCCCACCAGCTTCACCTCACCAAGGAGCCTGGCAGCAGGGGATGTGGTCCCTGGATCAGAGGGCCTCAGGGCTGAGATTCTGCCCTGCACTGCCCCCGACAGGTCAGGAATTTGGGCCCCTACCATTTCTGAGAGGCCAGTATTAGAACTTAGTATAACAGGTAGGTAAGTTCCTGAAAGTCTGCTATGTCCCAATAAGTCTTTGCCTGATATATTACTTTGGCAGTCAAACAAGCAAACAAACAAAATAACTCTCACTTTAAGTGCATAGCCTCATTAGCAATTAAGGTAACATTAAGTAAAAGCAACTTCTAATTTACCACAGAACACCTATTGAATAAGCAGTAAAAAACAGATGCTGTCAGGGATGCAAAGAAACATGAGTTTACTTTGCTTAATCTTTCTGGAGAAAGGCAATTCAACTGGATTTATGAAACTTTTTTCTTTGACTTATAAATTACTTCAAATTACTTCTAATGAAATCACATAAATGAAGGTCTGAGTACACTGCCTGGCACTTAGTAGGCTAGCAAGGAAACCATGTCTTCTTTCCTTTGGGTAATGCTTTAGCTCAGTCTCCTAGAAAATCAGCCTGAGACACAGCCTAAGTACTAATGTTTATCAGAGGATAAAATATCAGGGTAGCAAGAGGCAGGTGTTTTATTTATTTATTTAAAAAAATTTTTTTAACATCTTTATTGGAGTATAATTGCTTTACAATGGTCTGTTAGTTTCTGCTTTATAACAAAGTGAATCAGTTATACATATACATATGTTCCCATATCTCTTCCCTCTTGCATCTCCCTCCCTCCCACCCTCCCTATCCCACCCCTCTAGGTGGTCACAAACCACCTAGCTGATCTCCCTGTGCTATGTGGCTGCTTCCCACTAGCTATTTTACATTTGGCAGGTGTTTTAAAATGAAAGTTTTACTCTTATTCAGGTATGGTGAGGCCAACAGATCAGGAGATGACTGCCACAGTTTGTTACTCCCAGTTCCCAAGAGGAGGGACCCACAGTGCCATGTACTGGCACACGGCAAAGCACCAGCCTGGATCTGGGGGCAGAGGCAGTGGGGGTATCAGGGGTAGGGGGCTTTATTGTGGTTTCTTAGGGGAGAAATGGGTGAGGAAGGGTGAGCAGGCTCAGGTTTAGCTGGTGTGAATAACTTCAGTGGGCTGGGGCACAGGGACTGTCTCTGGGTGTCGTACCTGGCCCTGGGGTGCTGAGAACCCGCCCAGAGGGTGGGCAGTAGGCCTGAGTATGAGAGCCTCATAGAGATGGAGGAAGCAGTGGGGGGCTCGGGATTGGTTGTTTGCGTAGGAAAGGTAAACTCACAGGTGAGTCATTTACCATCTCTGGGAGTTGGCTGACCCTGAAGGGGTCAGCAAGATCCCAGATGTCAAAGCATCAGAAACACTCATGGTTTATACAGGAAGAAAGTTTCCCTTTCTTGAGGTAAGAAAAATGGGGGAAAAAAAGTACAAAGTGGGAAGTTACTGAGATAGCTGTATTTTCACACGCAAAAATGCAGGTGGATTCTCAGTCGTGTGGGATATCCCCAGACACCGTGGATTGGAATGATTTATTGGGGTGGGAAAAGAGAAGGATTTATTTGCTAGCACCTTCCCATCTCCTATCGCTCGATCTGCAAGGGTTCCCCCCTGGGTATAAACATCTCTCCACTCCCAGGTCACATCACAAAGGCACTGAAGGGCAGAGGGCAAAAGGCTGAGAACCAGGAGACAGGTGACTCCTGTCTGCTCCAGACCTGAAAACTCAAAAGAGGAACCCAAATGAAAAAGAAACTGCTGTGGGCTGAGTTGTGAGTCCCCTAAAATTCATATGCTGAAGTCCTGACCCCAGGACCTAAGAATGTGTCTGTGTTTGGAGATAGAGTCTTGAAGTAATTAAGATAAGATGAGGTCAGGACGTCCCTGGTGGTCCAGTGGTTAAGACTCCGTGCTTCCAGTGCAGAGGGCGTGGGTTTGATCCCTGGTCAGGGAACTAAGATCCCACATGCTGTGGGGCGTGGCCAAAATAAATGTTTAAAAAAAAAAAAAAGATGAGGTCACTAGCATGGGCCCTATCCAACATGACTGGTGCCCTTAAAAGAGGAGATTAAGGCACAGATGGGCACAGAGTGAAGGTCACGTGAAGAGGCAGGGAGAAGACAACCATCGACAAGCCAAGGAGAGAGGGCTCAGAAGAAACCTACAAGCACCTTGATCTTGGACGTCTAGGCTCTGAAATTGTGAGGGGAAAAAAAATTAGTTGTTTAAGCCACTGGGACTTTATTATGGCAGCCATGGGAGACATACAGAAGCCATTGTACATACACACACACAAGCTATGCAATTTACAACAGTAGACTCCAGAAAGGAGGTAATCATAGAGAAAATTTGGTAGAGCAAAATAATGAATAATAAATATCTAACCATTAAAATAAAAATTCTCTAGAGTAGGCAGACAATTGTGGGCATTGAATGATGGTGAATAAAGAAGGCAGAAGGGAAAATGGAATGTATATGCTGATTACAACTAGGTAAAATAAATGTAACTTTTTATGTTTATTAAGATCAGAAAAGATTTTGGAGTGATGGGAAGTTAATTCTTTTATCCCCACAAAATTGTTTTAATTAAACTACCTATATATTGATACTGCAGTTAAACACAGGCATACCTTGGAGATATTGTGGGTTCGGTTTCAGGCCACTGTGATAAAGTGAATATTGCAATAAAGAAAGTCACACAAATTTTTTGGTTTCCCAGTACATATAAAAGTAATATTTGGATGGACCTAGAGGTTATCATACTAAGTGAAGTAAGTCAGACAGAGAAAGAAAAGTATCATGTGATTTCCCTTATATATGAAATCTAAAAAATGATACAGATGAACTTACTTACAAAATAGAAATAGACTCACAGACATAGAAAACAAACTTATGGTTACCAAAGGGAAAAGCGGGGGAGAGGGATAAATTAGGAGTTTGGGATTAACAGATACTCACTACTATATATAAAAAAGATAAACACAAGGACCTACTGTATAGCACAGGGAACTATATTCAATATCTTGTAATAACTTATACTGGAAAAGAATCTGAAAAAGAATATATATAGGTATACGAATAACTGAATCACCTTGTGGTACACTGAAAACTAGCACAACATAGTAAATCAACTATACTTCAATAGAAAAATAAAATTAAAAAATTTATATTGACACTATACTGTAGTCTATTAAGTGTGCAATAGCATTATATCTTAAAAAATGTACATACCTTAATTTAAAAAATGCTTTATTGCTAAAAAATGCTAACCATCATCTGAGCCTTCAGCAAGTCATAACATTTTTGCAATAGTAACATCAAAGATCACTGATCACAGATCACCATAATAAATAAAGTAATAATGAAAAAGTTTGAAATATTGCAAGAACTCCCAAAATGTGAGACAGAGGCACCGAGTGAGCAAAGGCTGTTGGAAAAATGGCGCTGACGCAGGGTTGCCACAAACCTTCAATTTGTAAAAAATGCAATATCTGTGAAGTGCAATAAAATGAAGCACAGTAAAATGAGATATGCCTGTAAATATGTATTATGTTCATTAAAAATTTTTTTTATCCTTTCTTCACACAGCTTTTACAGGAGAAAAATATGCTTAAGTCATACAGCCTTGCTAGGTCTGTTGAACACGCTGGTGTGTTGAGGATTCTGAGGCTCTATCTCAATTTAGCAGGGCAGCAATTTTCTGTGAGTGGCATAGGAGGGGAAAATGGTAACGCGTACCTGCCCTGGATGATCTTCAAAGGCCTGTTCAGATTTTCCTCCGTGATTCTAAGATAACATCAATGAGTCTTTGCAGGTTAGAGTAAAATTGAGTTCTACGCTGCTTATTGGCTAAATAAATAAGCAAAAAGGGTATTTTCTGGTGTGTGTCACAGAAACTTGTGCATCCTTGTTCCAAGGCATATCTGGCTCGGGTTCTTATTGACATCCTGAGTAAATAAGCTGCAGACTTTTCATTAACTAGACTTTGTTTCTCATTTAGATTCAGATTTTTCTCTGCCAGGGATTAGGATCTCTAGTCACCAGACTGCTATTGTTTCCCGGGTTGATATTATGCAGCTTAGCTCAAGTTTTTAAAACTGAAGTCGATAATATAAAAACAAACAACCAAGAAAACCTGAAATCTCTCACCTCTCACTTAAATGTGTTTTTTGAGTTATCTAAAAACAGAAGTCAGTACGACCACTTCTGTAGTCCTTTGCTGTTTGCAAAGCATTTCTCCATGCGTTTGATCTTCACATACCCACCTCTGAGAAAGGCAGAGTCATTATTCCCAATTTACAGAGGGGTCTTGTCATTATCCCCTGGGACCACACAACTACATTCTTTAACTGGACTTGGGTCTGGCTGACTCCAACTTCAGGCTCTTCACAGCTCACACTGTGGTGTCTCTGCTTCTGACTATAATGACACCTGGCTGACTCTAGCCCCAAATCAGTCCCAACATGTTCCTTGTGAAGTGCTGAACCAACCAGTTTCCCCTCCGCTGAGAAGTGTCAGTTCTCATGGCTTCTTCACCATTTCCTCGTTTACTCAGAATTTCTACAGGGCATCTACAGTGGGTCTGTTTGCCCTCCATGCCCTCAGTCCCGAGGAGTTTTGGGACTAGGGCTTTCCCAGGAAGTGAGATTTTCCACTGCTAAAACCAGGAAAGTCCTGGCAAGCTGGTCACCTGCCTGAGAAGGACTTTAGCACCCTTCAGGTGGGGAGGAGAGGACGACACAGTGGATGGGGCCAAGGATGCTCTCTTGGCCAGCTTACAGCGCTGCCAACCGTCTAGCAGGACAGTCTGGAGTTCAGTTAGAGATCACCGAGTCCATCCTCTTGTTTAACTGGAGAGGTCCCGAGGCTCTAAGAGAAGGGCTTTCCCCAAGGTGTCCCAGCTTGTGAGTGGCAGACAAAGGAGCCAGCCCAGGGCTCCTGAGCCCATTCCTTATAACAATGGAAGCTTGGATACACTACTGCCGTTTGCTTGCACTTCCTCAATTAGGTCTCCCACTCCTGTGAGACAGGCATTCCTCTCTAACTCATTTCCACTCAATTTCTGAGGAAACCAAGACTTGGAGAGATGAGATCATTTGCCCAATGTCACACTGCTTCTAAGTGTCAGAGATGCGGCTGTTAGCCCAAGGCTTGTTCTGCTGTAATCTCCATAGCGACAAGCTACACATTGCAGAGTTTACGCTACGCAAAGTCCTACAGGATACGCTTTAGATTATTTCATGTAGGAGAACTGCCCAGCAGAACTGAGAGCTAAATGAATGGCTGGTGTTTTAGATCACTGGATTGTGTGTGGTGTGTCATATAGCAAAACCTAATTGATGCAGTGCATTAACTCATTGGTTTCTAACAGTAACTCTGCACGGGCTGTTAATAGTTGACTCTTGTCAAATGAGGAATCTAAAACATAATAGAGGGAAACTGACTGGAAAGTGGCAGAACTGGGATTAGACCCATGTCTATGTCACCCCAGAGTCAGTACTTTTCATCAGTGTGATAGACAAAAAATTTGACCTTCAAAGATGTCCACATCCTAATCCCCAGAACCCACGAATTAAGGTTCCAAATAGAATCAAGGTTGCTGAGAAGCTGGACTTAAAATAGAGAAATTACCTTAGATTATCCAAGTGTGATCTTGAAGGTCCTTAAAAAGGGAAGAGAGAGACAGAACAGGCAAATCTGAGAAGGTGTGATTACAGTAAAAAGGCACAGAGAGATGCAACGTGGCTGGACTTGAAGACGGAAAAAGGGGGTCGGGGGCAAGGACTGTGGGAAGCCTCTAGAAGCTGGAAAAGGCCAGGAAGCAGATTCCACCCCAGAGCTTTCAGAAAGGAAAGCAGCCATGCCACACCGTGAGTTTAGCCTAGCAAGACCCACATCAGACTGCTAGCCTCTAGAATTAAAATAGTAAATGAGGGTAGTTTTAAGCCACCAAGTTTGTGGTACTTTGTCACAGAGGCAACAAGAAACTCAAACAACTGCTGTAGTCTACATCCTCCACACCTGGCTGTTCTCCTGGGTCTGAGCTGTGCTCATGTTCGCCCCCTCACGGTGCTGGGGCGGGGGGTGGGCTCCAAAAACTACTAAAGTACAAATTATGGCCATTTATTGAGTACATACAGTGTTCTAGGCACCAAGCTGAGGGTTTTATAAAAATATTTTATCGAATTACCCTGACTGTGGTATGGCTATTCCATTTTACTAGCGTGAAAACGGAGGCTCAGAGAGGTCAAAGCCTTTGCCTAAGGTCATACGGCTAGAAGTCATCCAGGGAGGAGGCGAACCTCTGTCTGTCAGCTCCACAACCTTCCCCTTTCCACTCTACTGCGCTGACAGCAGCGTGGCTGTTTGTGGAATTAAAGTGAGAAAGAATTTGAAAAACCTAGTGAGGAAATTGCATTAATTTGGAGAAATGGTACCGAGGGAACTAATGTTCCTCATTAACTCCTCGCTCCCTTTCCTTCCCTCCCTTTTTCACTTCTTTCTCTCCGCCCTTCCACACACATTTACTGAACCCCTGTCCTGGGATATGAGGACAAATAAGACACAGCCCCTGCCCCGAGGAGCTCCCATATAGCAGAGGAGTTAAGACACAGGCACACACAGTACCTGGGGAGGCTGCTGCCATGAGAGAGGAAAGTCCTGTTCACCCTGGGAATCGGCTGGAAGAGAGAAGGGAAATTTGAGCCCTGGATCTGCAGGTAGCCAGGCTGTGTTCTAGGCTTTTTACCGTTGTAACTTGACTCCATCTCTTTACTTCTCTGAGCTTCATTCATTCAAAAAATAGTTTTCAAGCACTTATTATATACCAGGCAGTGAGCGAGGCAGATGCCATGCATCAGGCAAGAAAGACAAGTGTGAGGGGTCTCATAAAACTGCTCCTGTGAAGTCCCGGAGGAGGAGGAGAGCTGACCTGGGGGGGGGCGGTGGTCAGCAAAGACGCTCTGAGATTTGCAGATGTGCTGAGACCTGAGGGGTCATAGCTGGACCGGGGAGGCGGCCATGGTGGCCGAAGGAGGTCCGGGCAGATGGAAGGCCTGGAAACGGGTGGAAACCTGGTAGGTGCGAGGACTGGAAGAATCCTGTTGGCAGGGTCTAACCAAAAGACACTTGTAAACTGGAGCTGATCGCCCTTTCATGGAGCTGCAGGATTGATTACCTGAGATAATGTGTGAAAGAGACCTGCTTTCCTGATAACCTGTATGCATTTTTATTTTAGCATTTATTAGGTACTAATTGTTATCACTATTTTTTTCTCCCCACTAGATGAAAGCTCCTGAGGGTGTACCAATTAGGATAAAAAGTTAGGTTTCTGTAGCAAAAAGACCCAATAAAAACACATGATTTAAAGACCAACACTTCTGTTTCTCTGTCACTCAGCAGTTCTGAGGTGAGCCGCCCAAGAATAGGAGGCAGCCCTTGTCCACTCGTCATTCCAGGGTCCAGGTTCCTCCCCTTCCGTGGCCCCTCCCTCCCCGGCACACAGAGGAGCTGAGTCACCAGTCAACTGGTGGGAAGTGGCCAGAGGCGGACCCTGAGAGCAGTTGATGCTAGTGGTTTATCTGGGGGGAGTGGAGAAGAGAGACCAGGACGACTAGGCAGGTAATACCGGGTGTATCATCTATTCATCTACCACCGTGTGGGATGCACTGCATCCCACAGAAGGGCTCTTGGAGCTCGCGTGAAACATATATCTTGGAGTTTTCTCACACAAGGGCCCAGGGCGCTGGAGTACTGACACACCAGCTCCTGCTGGCCATTGGTTGAGAGCTACTCCCAGAACATGCAAATTCCCTAGCACTTCTGCCTTCCGTGCCAGCAGGAAAGAGGGCTCAAGCAGCAAGGAAAACCTCTCAGGAAAAGAAATGCAGATGCTGGCAGCTGGAAGGGAGGCACTGTGAACAGAAAAGATGAAGGGAAGAGACAGGAGCGGGGCTCTCACAGCACCCGCCACACTGGGCAATGAGCAGTGTTTGCCAGAAAGAGAACGGCAACATTGTGGTCCCCTTACATCCCTGAGCATCCTCCAGGGCATAACAAATGCTCAATGAATGTTTATAGAATGAACAAAGTAAATGAGTGATAGGTAAGTACATTAATATGTCCTGTGATGATTTACTTATTCCCATGGTGGAAGAGAACAAAGATCTACAGCCATGGCCATAGATACTTCTATACCTATGTCTATGTCTATGTCTATATATCTATATCTATATCTATATATTTATTGATCTAGATACAGGTACAGATATAGATTGATAAATAATATGTGTGTGCATACACATGCATCTCTAGAACTGTGCCAGGCACTCTGTGTGTGTTTGTGTGTATATATATATATACATATGTATGTATGTATATATGTGTGTGTGTGTGTATGTTTAATTTTCACAACAAAATTATGGAAGGTGAATTTTCCTGCATTTATTGATGTGGAAACTGAGACAAAGAAAGGCCAAGTCACTTGCCCAAAGTTGCACGTTTAGTTAGAGAACAGCAGAGCAATCGAACACAGCTCAGTTGGACTATTAAGTAGGGGCTCTTCCGGCTGCATCCTTCCACATTCCTTTCTCTATCACCCAATGGCATTAGCCAAACCATCAAGCTGATTTGAGTTTTGAGAAATTCTCTTTGAAGGGAATTTTCAAACCTGATGTTTTTACAGAGATCTGTAGAAGGATTTCCACGATTAATTTATCAACCTGGATAGATAGTGACCTGTAGAAGGATTTCCACGATTAACTTATCAACCTGGATAGATAGTGTTTGCTACAATTCCAGTTGAAAGAAAAAAAGGTTATTTTATGTACCGACTACATTTCTAAGAGATCTAATTAAAACAGGACAACAGCAGAACTCTGATTAAAGAATGCTGTATGAAAAGTGTGTCTACTTGAATGAATCAAGAATAGATAAAGGTAATAAAGATTTATTCCAGAGAGATGGGGGAGGGAAAGAGGGAGAGAGGAAGGGAGAGACAGAGAGAGAGACAGGGAGAGAGAGAGACCGAGACACACACAGAGAGAGGTGGAAACTGTTCATAGAAGAGGGTCTGGTGTTGGAGAGTTATTTGAAGCCATGGGTATCTGCTGGCAGATTCTATTAAAAGGCTTTGAGAGTTTAAAAAAATAGCACTACTTTTCCCTAAAGGTTAAAAGACCAATAACAGTAAAGCAATTTCTACTTGGTAAAATAAAACTGCAAGATCCATTTCACACAAGACTCAGGGAAAGAAGAGTCTGGTTCATCCAAGAGTCATATTGGGTGTGGGCTGGAAATTGAAGGCTCTTTCTGACCCCAAGAGCATCTTTCCCTGGCTGAAGCAGGTCGGGCTAGACCAGCTACTACAGGAACAGCATTGCAGGGAGCCATGCTCGCCCAGGCTTGACCTACACGCCATACAAGACGATTCCTAAAATTCAACTAGCGTTTACTGCTCAGCTCTTATTTTCCAGAGCTGGTGCTGGATGCTTTCAAACGCATAGTTTAAATTACATAATCATATCAGCAACCCTGTCAAGTGAGCTGAATTTGATGGTGGAGGAAGAGCCAGGAGCCCAGGAATGTAGCTGTAGAAGCTGGAAATGCAAGGAAACGGATGCTTCCCTAGCCTCTAGAGGGAGTGCAGCCCACTGACACTGATCTCTACCTAGTAAGACTGATTTCATAATTCTGACCTCCAGATCGATAAGAGAATCCACGTGTGTTGTTTTAACCACCAAGTCTGTGGTCATTTGTCACAACAGCCATCGGGAACGAATACGAGTGTCTTAGCCAACAGTGTACAGCCAGGAAATAGAACAGGTTTTGAACCCAGGTCTTTTGACTCCAAACCTGGTACTGCTCCTATCACGACTTGCTGCTTCCTGCTGGACGCTCTGTACCACTCTCACTGACACATTCAGATTCCTACAGAGCCTCTTCTCTGACACAGCGATTTCCAAACTTCACTCTGCATCAGCTCTCCTGGGCCCTCTGTAATGAAATGCAGAGCCCCTGGGCCCAAAGATTGAGAGGAACCCTACAACTCTGTATTTTTAAATAGGGGAATCTGCTGCAGGTTCTACGATCCAATCTGGGAATCACTGCTCTAGAACTCTTTATTTCTAAAATGTATTTGAGGGCTTCCCTGGTGGCACAGTGGTTGAGAGTCCGCCTGCCGATGCAGGGGACACGGGTTCGTGCCCCGGTCTGGGAGGGTCCCACATGCCGCGGAGCGGCTGGGCCCGTGAGCCATGGCCGTTGGGCCTGTGCGTCCGGAGCCTGTGCTCCGCAACGGGAGAGGCCACAACAGTGAGAGGCCCATATACCGCAAAAAAAAAAAAAAAAAAAATGTATTTGACATACAAATTAATAGGGAGAAAATACAAAATCACCTCTTTACCTTCCTTTGAACACATGAACACTTGAATGGAGGGCTGATTTTGGGCGAGGCTGCTATGCGGGAAGAATTTCGATTTAACAACACACTGGCCTTCGTACCACTCCTGGGATGGAGGGAGTGTGATACGTCTATTACTGATGGGAAACCAAGGCTCATTCAGGTGACTTGTGACAAAGACCTTCTTGACCAAGCTCTAGACAGGCTCCTCTGCGCCTGACTAGGACCCATCCTTGGGCATTGTCCTCAAGGGTCCAATTTTAGCAAGAATCCTGCTGAGTCAGTTTAGCCAGATCTCTCCTCCGTATCTGATCACTCACAATATGTGATTCCCTTCCTCCTCGCCACCCATTTCCCAGGTAGTATCTGACCACTGACCTGTCTCCAGCAAGAATCCTGTTAGGCCAGTTAGCCAGAATTCCCCACTGGTCCCCACCTCCCCCCCGCTCCTTGGCTATAACATTCCTACTTTTCCGTGTTGTATTCAGAGATGAGCCCAATCACTCTCCCCTACTGTAAAACCCCACTGCAGTGGCCCCTACAGCTATCATAACTGTCCTAACTGTAGGACAGCCTTAGCATCTTGACAAGTTGTCATAATGAGTTTTCTTTAACACTTGCTGTATATGTGCTCGGTGGCTGCTGTAACAAAATACTATGAACTGGGTAGATGGCAGCAACAGAACTTTCCTGGCTCACAGTTTTGGAGGCTACAGGTCCTAAATCAAGGTGTCAGAAGGGCCATACGCCTGCTGAAACCAGCAAGGGAAAAGTATTAGGCCTTCTGGACACTAGTCATCCTTGGCTTCCTTTGGCTTGTAGAGGCATCCCTCCAATCTCTGCCTCTGTTGTCACATAGTCATTTTTTTCCTCTGTGTCTCTGTGTCTCTTCAGTTTTTATCAGGACACCAGTCATACTGGATTAAGAGCCCACCTTATTTCAGTATGACCTCATCTTAATTTAACTAATTATATCAGCAACCACCCTATTTCCAAATGAAGTCATATGGAAGTACTGGTGGCTAGGAGTTCCATGTATCTTTTGGGGGGGACACAATTCAACCCAGAACTCTTGCCAAAGCCATTTGGCTGGTAAATGGCAGCAATGGGCTCAAATACAGATCTGGCTCTTTTCTCTTCACCCAACTTGATGGAGTCTGCATATGAATAAGCATGTGGACAAGTCTCATGGCTTTTCCGTGCCTTCCTAAGTCCTTCCAGTCAAGTTCTTGGCACTTGTAAATCTCCCAGGTACCTTCCCTTGGGAGCACTATCTTGCTCCACTGAGCACTAGTCAGAGGGAGCTCACATTTGCAGTTCTCTTATCCACATTCCAAAAGGCTTAGACACTTTATTTCCATTCCATGCTGTGTGAAATTTTTCTTCAAGGTGCAGAAGAGGGGCCTTTTTATTGAAATGGATCGGATTCTACTTGGGAACTGTTATGTCTACTGCTCTTTTGGATAATCTCTGCTGTAAATTAACTATTCCTATCCTAGGCCCATTTTTTTCTATTGGGTTGTTGGCATTTTTCTTATTAATTTGTAAAAGCTCTTTCTATATTAACCTTTATCTATCATGGGAATTGCAGATACTTCTACCAATCTCTCATTTGTCCTTTGACTTTCCTTTATACTCTCTTGTCGTGCAAAAATCTTAAGTCTTCTGTGGTCCATGTGTATTCTTTCCTTCCTTTACAGTTTCTGGGCTTTCTGTCTTGCTTAGAAAGTTCTCTCAGACCCCTTGGTGACACCTATGTCCTCCTCAATATCTCATATTTTTTGTTGCCTTGAATTATTTTTACTGTTATGCTCAAAAAGAATATGTAAATGATTGGGGGTTTGGTGATTCCACTAACTATATCAGTCGTGCTGAAGTCTGTTGACTTCATCTGTGCATTCCTGCATAATTTCTGGGTTTCAGGGAAGTTGAAGTAAAATGTGTTTGGACAGAAGAGAAGGACAATCATTGTTCTTCCCTTTTCTACTCATATTTCCCTTTGGTAAAGCTTGAGATGCACTATTTGGCAAATCTATACAATTATATATGCATGCACATATACGTATGCATATGTATGTCAGAGACTGCTATGTGTTCATCAAAACACATACTTATCCCACACCAGAAGGTGGGAGATAAACTCCATGAAGATTTTGGTGACTGCCACATTGGTGAAATTAGGTGAAAAAAGGTGTCTAACCACGTGGGGCATGTCACAAGGTATAAGGCACGTTACTGTACCTTGAGTTCCCTGCAAATAAAGGTCAGGCACAGTGCTTGACGGGCCTCTTTGGATTTGGAGGGCAGTACATACCACATTTGGGAATACTGTTCCAATAGCTTATTGATGACTAGGAAGGCTGCAAGTTTTGATTGGGGCCAAAAGCAAGAGGCCAAAAGCAACCTCTGCAACAGGATCAGACTATTGTAAAAGCTGCTCTGACATGGAGCTATACGACCAGGCAGACCTTATGGGGTGCCAGATCTACTGAGGTAGACACAAACGCTGTGTGGAGGGCTTGGCACCTTCAGTAGAGGAACCACAGAGCAGACCTTTAGGTTTCTGGGTCAAAACCATACTTTATCGCAGAGAATTATACACTGATCAGAAAGAAGCTCCTAATCGTGGGGCATCAAGTGATTATGTAATTGGAACTGCCCACCAAGAACTGGGTGCTGTCAGGTCTACCGGGTCAGAAGTTGGGCGTATACAGCAATAATCCATCACATGATGAAAATGTCCCGTGCTAGATCAAGCCCAAGCAGAGCTGCCAGGTGCAGGTAAGTTACATGAAAAGATGACCCTGACCCTCTGTCACCTACCTCTGTCGCATCAGAACCTCTCCCACCACTCACACCTGTGGCCTCTTAGAAAGCTCCTTATGACCAGTGATGGATTAGAAAACTCTTAGTCCTGGCTCTTGGATGGTCCAGCACAGTTTGTTAGCGCGCTGACCATGGTCTGCTGCCATACTCTAGTCCCACTCAGGAGTGTCGATGAAAGACAGTGGCAGGGAGAAATCTCAGCACACAGATGTCTGAGCACACGGAATCCTCAACTTTGGGTGGGGGCAGAAGTGGTCTGAGGGAAGAACACATACAGCGATGAATGGATTAACAGGTTGGTCAGAGACCTAAGAGGAACATAATTGGAAGACTGGAGATGAGGAAGTCCAGGAAAGAGGCGTGTGGACAGACCCCTATAGGAGCAAGTATAAAAAGCATTGGTCCTATTGCTGGAGTCACCGTCACTCCCAGAAGACCTCTTGGGCAATTTTTTTAACCTCTCAAACCTACAACTCTTGGCTCTGCTGGACTAGCTGTCTGAGTTCCGAAGAGATGGATGTTTCTGCCAGGCAACACATGAAGGGTTCTACTGAGCCTAAAGTTATGGTTGCTGCCTGGTTATGCTGGACTCTGTATGCCAGTAGACCAGAGGGCGGGGGGAAAAAGAGTTACTTTATTTGCATGGGTAAATGACATGAGGTCCTGGAGCTCCTACCTATAATGAGAACAGAGAGATAACAGTATAGAACACGGCAGATTCTATGGAGGGCTTATTGTTGCTTCCATGCCCATTGGTAACTGAAAGGGCAATTCATCAGCCATGGAGCAACAAGGGCACTGTAATGAGGGGCTCAGATACCTCAGTGAGTTACCTTATTGGGAAAGAAACTTACACTAGTAGAAGTACTGGCTAAGGTTGAGGACAATCTCAAATGAGTGGTAGAGGAGGGAGACAGGGAATATCCAGGGCACAACTCTGCTAGTAAGTGACGGAACAAAGTAGACACAGTGTGTGGCAAGAGTAGACCTGGGTGGTGCACAGGATGGACTGTAGCAGGTGCCCAGCTCATTTCCCCTTAGCGAAGAGGTCACCTGAAGCTCTATGGACAAATTTCATACATGCAAAACCTTCCTCCTCCAGCATCCGCATCTCTGCCTGGGAGCTTTCTCTGGCTATAGGAGCTTGCTGGGCTCAAGATGACTGTAAATGTCAGGGAGTTAATGTTCCCCAGGAGCAGCCATCTCGGGGTGACAGGCAGGAGTCGATGGGGTGGGCTCTACACAGTCTCAGAGGGTCTTCGGCAGGTGAGCCCCAGAAGCCAGCAGTGGTAACCCACTCGATGACGCACTCGTAATTGCGTTTCCTCCATTCCCTGTCTCCCCTTCACATCCCATCACTCTGCTTCCCAGGATCTCCTTCCACATAAACCGTCTGCACCAAATCCTCATCTTAGTGTATGCTTTTGGGGGAATCTCAGCTAAGACTCTTAGTCAATGGATGATAAATGCTAGTTCTTCTTCTATACATGTTAGAAGCATTTATACTAAGCTCCTTTATGATTTAGAAAGACAAGTTTATTACATTTCAGATGCTACCAAATTCCAAACCACAATGAGTATCAGAGAGGCTAAAAGAACAGAGAAGAATGCAAGTTTGGAAGCAAATGAGATGAGATTTAATATAGATAAATGTAAGATAATGTACCTGGGAAAAGTCTCAATCAGCATTAATTTAAAGTGGGAGCCTGCAATTTGTGAAATAATCATACTGACAAAAAGCTGAGGATAATAATGTATAATAAATTATAAATTGAGCAATTGTGCTGCTTATTAGAAAAACCAAGTCCACCATCTTGCAGGGTGGAGATAAAATATGATCAGATGTAGTCACATCATTCCAGGACCCTTCCTGGAACAGAGCCAGAAATCAAGGGTGGGTTGGTCAAGGTAGAGTGGGGAAGCAAAGTTAGGAATGAGACATGGGATTCAGCTGAGTCTGTGGGGTGTTCTGGACTTAAGGGGTTCAGATCAAAAGCTATGGAAGCAATCCAACATCAGACAGAGCACGGAGATTAAGACCAGAGATCAGCTGAAGGTCCTCAGCCAGGCAGGGGGTCAGGGCAGCAGAGACATGGCATCAGTGATAGAGATCTTGAAACTGAGGTTACTCTGACTTCACCTTTAAGACTTTAGTCACTGAGCGTCAGCATAGGGATGAATCCCCCAGAGATGCTGATCTTCCCCCACACAGCCTCAGGTCAGCTGAGGTTCCATTTGGCTGCAAGTAAGGGAAAGCTGGACACAGTGGTTTATATAAGTATATACCTTGCTTTTTTCATGAACTAGAATGTGTGGAGGTTGTCTATTGCTGGGAGGAAAACGCTGATGCCACATGCTTATTTCTCTTTCATTAGATGAAAAAGCAGGTGCTGAGTAGAAGCGATCACATGAACAAATGCACAGAAATATGTAAGAGAATGATATGGGTAGCAATCACATTTAACCACCTGCCCAGTATACCCTGTCCCTCTTTCTTCCTTCAGAACCAAAGCCTAGTTTGGTTTGGAAGCAACATGATCATCTCTAGAGAGACACTTGCTTTCCTCAGCATCCACTGATCTATGAAAATTAATCAAAAATCTTCCCTCTGACAATATTGTTTTCCTTATGAAACACAAGTATGTATATGGCATCACTGTTTCCCCTTTCCCTTTCTTTCTGGCTTGAACAAGCATGTGGTGCCTAACATTGTGGCAGCCATCTTGTGTCCAAGATGAGCTCAAAGACCTCCATCCTTTAGGTTCCAACTTCAGCATCACCTTTTCAGACAGGCTTCCCTGACCACCTTCACATGGACCCTCATTCCATGCTCCTTTATATCTCTTCCTTTGCTAGTTCCTTCACTGAATTTATTTCAAGCGGAAAAAAATTTATTTTTCAGTAATATTACCTCTATTAATATTTTTCTCTCTCCTGTTAAAAGGTAAGCAGCTCCTTGAAGTCAGGGGCGGTGCTAGGCACAGAGTGGCAGCTAATAAATCAATGTTAAATATGCAAACTCCTGAAGGCAGGAGCTCTCATTTCCAAGCCCCTCCCTTTCCAGTTCAGCCCCCAGGATTGGCTGCCTCGTTTGGAAGCTGGACTTTGCGACCTGCCTTTGCCACAGCTCAGCTGTGGGACCTTCAGTTTTCTATCCAATCAGTAAGGGCGGTGGGACCCAATCAACTCCGAGGTCCTTTTTAATGGAACAACTGATACTCTGGTCCCTAACATTTCTAGGTTTTTCTTCTGATTGTAGAGTTTTTAAGACATTTTTTATCATGACCTACCAGCAGTAATAAATTTTACATCACAACTGACCATGTTTACCCGGTCAGGAACTGTATTGCCTTATGTTTAAAAAGGACTAACTTGTTTATAAGACCTGTTAATGGTTTGTAATCTGAAGTTTGAAAAACTCTTGAGATACTTCTGTCCCATGCAATCCCCTATTAAACTATGTCTTACTTGGGAAAATATTTTTAGCAATGATATTACTAATAATATTCTTATGTATTATTATATAATATATAGCATGAATTAGAAGATATAATAAAATGTAATAATAATAATAATATAAGTTATAAATCTAACGTGTGTACAGCTCTTCGGAGCACACAGATTACCATCACACAGAGTAGCTCATTTATTTATTGTGTCAACTCTCTAATGAGGGTAGACTCATTTTTCATATGAGAAAACTAGCTCAGAGGGCAAATAATATATCTAAGAACACTTTGCAAGCTAGTGCCAGAGCCAGGGCTCAAACCAGGATTTTAAACTCCTTGTTCAGACCTCTTTCTCTTCATTAAATGCCAATTAAGGATGCAGATACCTTAGATGAATCCTGGCCATTGTCTCCCTCTGCTGTAGCATCCTCTCTGGCTCAGTTCATTTCATTGTAAGCTCCGGAAATCAGGACAGAGACCCTGAAGGAATCAAGAAGCATGCACAGGCTCATCCCAGATTCCTGAAAAACTTCATCACAAAGATCTCAACCCAGGCTCTGCCACATATTTATTGCATGGCCTGTAGCAAGTTATTTGACTTCTCTGAGACTTAGTTTCCGCACCTGTACGTGGGGGATGATTCCCATGGTTCCAACTGCAGAGGCTTGTTGTGAAAGTGCTTGTGGAGATCCTTAGGCAGCTCGAGCCTCTGGATTTTTTCAAGAATTTTCCCTCTGCCGGGGATGCCTGCCCTTCTGCTTGGCACAAAGTAGACGTTACTTATACCTCATTCACACATCTCCTCTTGGGCACTCCTGTGTCTTATTCTAACTTTGATTACAGCTCTTTCCATGTCCCATTAATATGTGCTTCCCGTACATCACATAGTGCTTAGATATAGTGGGTGCTCATTCATTCATTTCAAAGCAACGTTCCTTGTACTCTACGTTCTAGACCTGGGCTACGTTCTGAGTAGTTATCCAATAGCAAGCTTAAATGCCTGGGAGGATATCAGTATTTTCATCATTTGCCAATTATGTGGGAGGAATCACAACACATATTCCACAATGAAAGTGTTACATAATGTTCTCCTAGTGGTTGATGGCTTTCACTGGGACCCATATGGATCGTGGTATCCACAGCAAATGTTACGCATCCCTGTGCATGGTGGCATAAGGAATGATCTGTGGAATTACAAGTAGAATTTTGTAGTCAGGCGGCTGCAGACGGTGCAATGCTCAGTGAGGTCATCATCTAGGGAGAGAGAAAGGGCCACCTATTTTATTTATGTGCTGGTGAAGACTTACCAAATGTAGAAAGTGTTACTCTGATACTGTTTCTCAATCAGCAGGGGTCAGAGTGCATGGGGCATGAAGGATTCTTTAGGAGATACTAAGTAATGCAGAAACAAGAGTGAGGGCTCTGAAGTCAGATGAAGCAAGTGGGACAGTGATAGGAGATAAGGTCAAAGAAAGACCAGGGAGTCAGTGTGTGTGGACAGAACCAGCTGCCTAATTCATAGTGCCCAGGACAAAATGAAAGTGCAGGGCCCCTTGTTCAGAAATTACTCAGAATCCCAAGACTGCAGAGCATCAGAGCAATCACGGGCACTTCTGAGCACGGCTGCATGGTCCTCACACCACAATGACAGCCGTGTGTAGGACCTGGTAAGCCACCGCTTACCACTTGGACTACTCAGTGAGAAGTCACCGGAGAGCTGAAACCAGGGGTACAATGAACAGTTTCACTTAAATCACTGAATGTTCTGGAGCAGGGGCGGCAGGGGAGGAATGGAAACAGGGAGACCACTGTCATCGGAGAAAGGGGTGGCTTGAAATAGGATCTGGCAGTGGAGGAGTTAGATCCGAGGTATTTTTTGGAGGTAGAGACATCAGGATTTGGTGGTGGGTTGAATGGAGTTTGAGGGTCAGGGAGAACATGAGGGCATCTTCTAAGTTTTTGATCTGAGTGGATGCTGATGCCATTTACGGAAACAGGAAAGATTAGAGGGAAACAGATTGTGAAAGAAAACAGAGTCCTCTTGGAATTCATGTTAAATTCAAGATGTGGGTCAGACATTTGCGTAGGCAGTGTGGAGCAGACAGGAGTGGTAAGGACCAGAGACAGAGTTTACTTCAGTCCACGGATGGTCCAAGAAGGCACCAGTCAATAAGGAATGTTACATATGTCTTGCTATCCACCACCAACATGCAAAGCAATGCTGTTGTGTCCCAGCGCTGCTGCTTAGCAGCCATGTGCCCTTGGGCACATTTCTTCACCCCTTTACATTCACAAAATAAGAATAAGCATACGTATCTCCTCGGGCAATTGTGGAAATTAAAAGGGATAATGTATATAATGTGGAGTGCAGTGCCTGGCCAGCTGGAAGCACTATATCAATAGTTGCTATTAGTGGGCTTCCCTGGTGGCGCAGTGGTTAAGAATCTGTCTGCCAATGCAGGGGACACAGGTTAAAGCCCTGGTCCGGGAAGATCCCACGTGCCGTGGAGCAACTAAGCCCCTGTGCCATAACTACTGAGCCTGCACTCTAGGGCCCATGAGCCACAACTACTGAGCCCATGTGCCACAACTACTGAAGCCCATGTGCCTAGAGCCCGTGCTCTGCAACAAGAGAAACCACCGCAGTGAGAAGCCCGTGCACCCCAACGAAGAGTAGCCCCCTCTCGCCCCAACTACAGAAAAGCCCGAGTGCAGCAACGAAGACCCAACGCAGCCAAAAATAAATAAATAAATGAATGTATTTTTTAAAAATAGTTGCTATTAGTAATATTAACACAAATCAGTTATCTATGAGTAAGATCAGTTGTCCTGAAATATCGTGCTTAAGGAAATTCAGTATTCAAACAGAATGGACACAACTCTGCAGATAGGCAAGAGGTATTTGCGACTCTCCTCCCCCTTGCCCAGGGAATGTCAAAGATCTGACTTTTTTTAAAGGTAGAGTAGGTTAAGAGGCCAGACACTTGCATAAAAACTTCCCTTTTTTCTCTTTTTCCCTCCACATAATTGCTGCAGAATACCTCTGTTGTCCTCATATTGTTTTGCATACAGCCTTTCAAGGTCCTGGCTAAGGAGCCAGATTACTTGGTAACTAAAAGTTAAACAAAATAAGATGTCTGAAAGCCAGAGAGGCTGATCTTGGCTCCAGAAAGCACAAGATGGACAGAAATACTTGGGATTTGATGTGGAGACGCTGATCGCATCTGAAATCTGAGATGAGACCCCCGCCCCCAAAAAAAGACTGCATGAACCAGGAGAAGAGGCCAGACCTGGCTCCTTGGAGGAGGCTGGAGATATCCAGCCTGTGCCAGCTGGGGGTCCTGGTTCCCCCAGGCTCTCCCCTTCCTCGGGCTCTGTCAGCCAGACCTGCAATCATCTGTGTGCCTTCTTTAATTGCTTCAATTAGGAAATGTACTAAAAAGTCCAGAGAATAATAAACAAAAACTCTCCGTCCAGATATTTGCTTCATAAATTATTCAACAGTAAAAGAAATGAAACATAAAATGGAAGTCCCTTCATTCCATTCTCTTTCTCTCCTGAGGAAATCACTATCTAAAAATTGTGCACATCTGATCAAACCATGTTTTGATCTCTGGTCTATCCATATATAGCTCCACAAGCCAAACATATTTTTGTTTTGTGTATATTAAAGCACTTACATATGTTTTTATGGTCATATGAATCTTTTTGTAATTTGCTTTTCTCATTCAACATTATGTTGATAAATATGTTTTGTTCATTGATTATAATTGCTGGGCATCTAATTTCACAATTAGACACAATTTCTATATTGATGTGTAGGTAGGTTCCTTTTTTTTTTTTTTTTTTTTTGGTCGGTTCCTTTTTCACTCACTGTCTCAAACAGTGCTGGCTTGACCACCCTGGACATGACCAGCACCCCTGCCGGCATCTCCCCAGGGCACTCTGAGAGCAGACTTGCAGCGTAGAGGAGCCTGCCTCTCTTTGACGTTAGCAGATAGTACCTGACTGCTTTCCTAACGGGTTCCTTAATTTACATCATCGCCAGTGACTATGAAAATTCTTGCACCTCCACAGTCTACAACTATGAGTTCTTTACTAGCGTGCTGAGTGGGAAAGGTATCTCCTTGTTGTTTTCATTTTATTTCTCTGATTGGTGGGATGCACCCTTTTCCAGATCCCCATTCATCAAAGTCTCCCTGGCTGGGTTTTTATTGCCTGTAGCCAAATGTCATTCCCAAGGAAGGGAGGCATTTTTGACCAGTGTTAACTGACTTGCCAAGAAACACCTGGAGCTCAAGTGGGAGGGGGGGAGTCTCAAAGGACAAACTTCATCAGCTTCACGATTTTGCCCAGGGATCTAAAGAATCTTCTAATTTAATTTAATACCCCATTGTCCAAGATCAAACCTAACAAAACTATATTCTCCAAAGTTGGATCTGTTCTACTTCTGACACGTGTCTCCTCCTCACTGCTTACCTCCGTGCGGGGTGCTTGAGGAACTCTCTGAGCTCGGGCATCTTGCCCAAGACTTCTAAAGAGTCAGTCTGGACTTCAAAGAAACCTCTATGCAGCCCAATCCTGCAAATATTTATCAAGTGTCAACTACATACAATTCACTGGTTTTTCCATCAAATACGACGTATTCCCTTCAAGGGCCAATTAACAAAGTGATTAAAGAAAGGAACAGACGTACCCCTGCCCACCTTTCTCTTTTGAGAAGCCCCAAGCCTCAAGAAGTGGCAGTTTCTTCCCAGTTCCCCAGCCAGAGTTGACCTTAAAGCCCCACCAACTGCATCACCAGGAGGGGTCCCAGACCCTGCAGCCTTCTATCCCAAACACCTGGCTGTATCCTTGCCCGGGATCACCCTCAGGTGCCATCCTGCCTCTGTCTGCACATCATCAGGAGAGCTCCCGCTGTTGACTTCGACCCACATTCGGACGTTAAAAAAACACAGATGGCCTTGTGGTTCCAGGCTCATTGCAGCGTATTTCCCTGATAAGTGATTCTCATTATGGGCTCATCAGACAATTGAGGAAACGAGAGGTGGCCCCATCCTTGTGCCTGTCAGGTCTGGTTAATAAAAAATGGAAACAAAAAACTAAAGAGAGGAAAATTGCTAAGCTAAGAGAGGTCTTGGGACCAGGAGGCAGGAGGTAAGAAGGAAGGAGCACTTCCAGGCAGTGAGTTAGGATGGCTCCAGGCCAGACTGGCCCTGCCTGCTCCAGGGAAGTTCTGTCTCTACTCAGGGCCCAAGGCCCCCCAAACCCAGGAGGAGGAGCAGATACGAGCTTCCCATCTTTTGTCCCCCTTGACGTGATGCTCTGCCTTAGTGAACTTCCTCAGGTGAGCTCTGTCCTTGAGCCTTGGGACACTGCACCTACTACTGCACTGCTTTTGCTTTGGCTCTCATAGCTCATTGGGCTTCTCCATCTACCAGGGGACCCAATACAATCTAGAGGTTAGGAACATAGGCTGAAGACAGACCACGCAGGTTCAATCCCAGGTCCACCACCTATTAGCCATTGCCTTGCACTGACGGCCTGACCCCTCCTGAGCTCAGTGTGCACACAAGTGAAACAAAAAACAGCAGTAGTACTTGTTCTGCGTGGCTCCCGTGAGGTTGTGATGAGATGCTGCACCCAGAGCCCTTTGCACAATGCCTGACTCCACACAGGCTCTCAAGCAATGTCGGCTCCATTAGGTCACAGCCGTGGTGGAGCCAGTTCCTTGCCACGGGTTCATTGTTTAACCATTGTGGTTGAGCAGTAAGCTCCACGAGAGCAGAGACACTGCTCAGAGTACGCCAACACCTCGCCCATGAAGATGCTTAACAAACTGGTATTGACGTGCAAGTACATTGAAGAAAACCGGCCCTGAGAACTGCGGGCACCCTCATGTCGGGAAGATGGAGAAACGAGTAACCAGTGATTCTCAGAAGGATGACGTGGTGGGGACAGGAGTCATATATAGTTTAAATAAACATTAAAAATCACAAAAGAAACTAATACCAAAATAGCTCTAAAATTCCAAAATGATTTTCACTTACATTAGTTAATTTAATAACCCCACCATCAAAGGGACTTAGTTATTGTCACCATTAAAGTTTTATAGGAGAAACCTGTGATCGTCAGAGAGGTTAAGTAACTTTCCCAGGATCGCAGAGCTATTCATTTAGCAGAGGTGGGACGTAAACTCGGTCCTCTGAACTTCAAACTTGTGCTGTCTTTCCATTAAAAGACCTGTTTACAGCTGGAAGAGCAAGGGCCACGCGTGGGCTAGGGGTGCATCCTGTTGCCGTTTGAAAAAAAGCCGCACAGTTATTAAAGTAAACTACTTCCCTTTTGGTCTTTCCTTTCACATTAGGCGGAGTTCAAAGTAAACCAGTTCTTGGAATCCTCCGATGATTTCTCGCCCTTGTGTATTGATCTGAGAAGTCTCTGGAGTACTTTGCTTCCCAAGGGTTCATCAATAAATGAAGAGGCTTTACCATCATCAGGTCACAAAGAGAACAGGGAGTGCAGGGAAACCGGCAGACAAAGGAGAGAACGTGTAGAGGACGGGGGGCACCGGGTACACCTTCATCCCGACAGCCCCCGAAGAAGTCCCAGCCAGTGACCCTGTTCCTTCGTCCCTCCTTCACGCCTTTATGGGGTGTAACCACATGAAACGCTGCTTCTTGGCTGTGGCAGAAGGAGTCTCAGTCCCATGGATGAGGGGCACCAGGGCCTGAAGGTCCTGTCTGGGAGGTCCCTGCTTTGGGGAGCCCAGCACTGTCAGTTCCCAAGTCCACTGCTGAGCCCCGCTGGCCCCTAGACTTGGCTGCCTTCCCTCTCATACCCTTGTTCGCTATTTCCCCAGTCCCCTCCTACCCGCTCCGCTCTCTCCAGGTTGGTAGCAGAGCAGCAGGCCCCCACCCAACTTCCTGTCCCCTGCTGCATCCAAGGGCAGGGTCCTGGGCCCTCTGGTCCACAGGGTCTCACTTCCCAATGAGGAGGGGAGGGTGTGAGGTGAGAAGAGACCAGTGAGGGGGAGGATGAGTGCTCCAGAAGGTTGAACCCCATGGCCTTGCTCTGGGGTGCGGACCCTGCTGGACGACAACTCCCTAGCCTCTTCCTGTTAAATGTCTTGTTCTAGGCCTGCAGGCAAAATTGGGGCTCACTCATAAGGAAGGACCAGGAGCCCCAAACTCTATCACGTGCCAAGTGCTGTGCTGCGTGCCAAAACCAAGATTCACAGGATCCTCAGAAAGATGCAAAACCAGCTCTTCCTGTGCCCATTTTATGGACGAAAAGGAAGAAGGTGAGAGGCACACAGATGGCACAGCTAGTGGGTGGTGGTCAGCACTCAAATCCCAGTCAGGTGGGACCCCGTCTCTTTCCAAGTGTCCATCTAATGCCCTCTTGTCCCACAGCCGGGGCCCTGGCACTAGGGGACCACTTTTCTTGAGGGCAGGTTTGGGGGCTCTTTCCCCACACTGGTACGCAGCACCCCATGCCTTTGTGTTGGAGCCTGGCTGAGGGGCTGTAGGGCACGAGAAGCCCAGCAGGACCCTGAGCTGTTAGTAGACTTGACTGCTTTGTTGTCTGCTCTTCAGAGCAGCTGGCTGATAGGGAGCAGTGCTTAGACGGTGCTGCAGTTGGTAACGTGGGCTAGTTGGTTTGCATTTGTTTTTAGACCTCGTTTCCCCGATGTTGGTAATTAGCACTTGGAAGTATATCTGTGCCGATGGAATTGCCTGCCCGTAACGTTCCCTGGCTTCTCCAAGCAAAAAGGGGCTTCACCCACCCTTCCTGAGCCTGTGCATGTGAGGAAATAGGAATAATGAAGCATAAATCAATCTAGGGTGGACCTGAGATGAACTGGACTTTCACCTACTGGCAAATGCTTCGTGCAACTTACTTCTGGCTTGATGGTGTGCCCCATGAAGCCACTCGGCACAAGTTCTGGGTTCCAGTGTAGGCTCAGCCTCTTCCTAACGCTATGCCCTTGGCATGAGGCCTAACTTTTCTGAGTTCTAGTTTCCTCATCTGTAAAATGGCAATAATTACAGATTAGAGATAATAGATGCAAAACACCTGACACAGAGTAGGCTAATATTATTACTATTATTATTATTATTTTATCCTGGTGTCATAGTCATGGTTCTCCAGAGAATCCAAACCAACGGGATGGATATAAATATAGATATACATATACATATACACACACACACACATAGATTTATTCTAAGAAACTGGCTCATGGGATTATAAAAGCTGAGAAGCCCCAAGATCTGCATTCAGCAAACTGAAGACCCAGAAAAGCTGATGATCTAATTTCAATCTGAAGGCCAGTAAGCTCAGGATCCAAGAAGTGCCAAGGTCTTTTCTGGCCTTCAGACCTTCAGTTCAAGTCTGAAGGCCAGGAAAGACTAATGTCCCAGGTCAAGCAGTCAGGCAGGAGGAGTTTCCTCTTCCTTGCTGGAGGAGGCTCAGTCTTTTTGTTCTATTCAGGCCCTCAACTGATTGGATGTGGCCCACCCACATGAGGGAGGGCAATCTGCTTTACTCAGTTCACCGATTCAGATGCTAATCTCATCGAAAAACACCCACCCAGAAACTCCCAGAATAGCATTTGAACAAATATTTGGGTATCTTGTTGCCCAGTCAAACTAATACAAAACCAACCACTGCACTTGGTACAGCCCAGTTACTTAGCAGTGAGCCCAGATAGAAGAAGCTGAGGACTGGCTTTCAGGTTCATGCTCTAGAAGGACAGCTGCTGAGAGGAGACAGAGGTAGCCTCAGCTGGGAGAGGCAGGTGATGCCAGAGGCCCAGAGGAGGCACTGGGCACCACTGGGACCAGAAGAAGGCAGCCTGTCAATGAAGAGACTCGGGTGCTGGCTGTTGGGAGCGAAAGCACACCCAGGAAGCCAATGTGCCAGAAATAGTTGAGGGTTCTGACCTAAGGGGATATGAGCATAAGAGCACTGAGTGTATCTGCTGCAGATGGGCAGACCAGGAAGGCTCCTTGGAGGAGGTGACATTGAAAGATGAGCAGGAGCAGAGGTGAGTCTAACAGGCAGAGGAAGCCAGGCATGTAAAAGCCATCAGGTGGAGAGGGCTGGGTTCTCCAGAAACTAAAAGAGCTGTGGAGAGTGGTGGATTGGGAAGGGGTCTTGGTAAAGTCGGCTTTCGCCTTCTTGTTTTATAAAAGGGAGGGGGAAAGGAAGAGGGAGGCTCAGAGACACTGAGTAACTTGCCCAGGTTCACACAGCCAGCAAGGTCACAGACCTCAGTGCTGACTGCATGAGCAGTTGTGGGGTGCGGGATGCGGGAAAGACCATGCTGTCTGAGGGGTGTTAGGGGACTAGAAAGGCAACTCAGGGAGGTCAGCAAACCAGAACGAGCAGGAACACCCTGACCCCCGTTCCTGCCACTCCTGACCCAGGGAGCCTCCGGTGCTTGCTGTAGTTCTTAGAGCAGAAAAGCCTCTCAAGTACAGGGATGTAACTGAACAGACACAGTTATAAATAAAGTGACAGATACCATAGCAACAGGGAAAGCAAAATGAAATGCATCATCTTATTGTAAAGGGCAAAATCTATGCTATATATACAACAAGCCAGCATCTCCTTTCTCTTTCCAGCTCTTTCCTGCACAAACATTTCAGACTTCACATGCAACAGGCCTGTCTGCTCAACTGAAGCAATTCTGATACAGGATTTATACACATCTACCTGTGTGCCCAAGTGTTTAGTTATATAAAGTACATCCAGCTCTGTACAGAGATATACATTAGATTGTAGATATACATATTATATACCTGCAAAATACTAGGGCATAAGGATATAGGTTCTGTGGCAGATTATATTTTCCAAAGACAGCAACAACAATATCTCACATCCCGCATGTCTGTCTACAATGAGACCTTGACACTCTTCTCCTCGAGGTCTATGTCCCCTCCCTTTGAATCAGGAAGGACTTATTGCTACTTCACCTGGTAGAGTGTGGTGAAAGTAAAGCTGTGTGACTTCTGTGGATAAGTGAGAAAAGGCCAGGCGGCTGTCACCAGTTTCTCTTGGGCCACTGGTTCTAGGGGAGAACAGTCCCCATGTAAAAAGTTCAGTTACCCTGAGGCCACCATGCTGGAGAGACCATGTACTGACGTTTCAATCAAGAGTCTCAACTGAGCCCAGCCTTCCAGCCACACATATCGAGATGCCAGACGTGTGAGTGAAGGTATTTTGTATGTTCCAAGTCAGTGTGTCCACCAGCCAGGTACCAAGAATGACCCCAGGTGATGCTATAGAAAACAAATAATCTGCCAAGTGCTGCCCAAATTTGGGACCCAATGGATTTGTGAGACATAATGAAATGGTTATCGTTGAACCCACTGAGTCTGGGGGTAGTTACTTACATCACACTAGAAAAGTGGAACATATGCCCACATAAATATCACAACAGCCACCATCCACCAAGTGTCCAGCATGTGCCATGCCCTGCGCTGAGCCTTGACACTGATCATCTCATTTAATCCTCAAGTCAACACCGTAAGGTAAGAATCACAGTCTCCAGTTTCCAGATGAGGAAACTGAGGCAGAGAAGGTTCGGAACTTGTCCTAGGTCTCAAGCAGGAGGCGAGAATGAGAGCCAGGTCTCCTGGCTGCAGAGTCCCCACCTCTAACCATTAGGCTAGACTGCCTCACTGCCGAAATTTGACTGGTGCATCCTTTTAGCTTTTTCTTATGCAGACTCACTCATGATTTTTCTTTTTTTTTTTTCAGAAAAATGGGATTCTATTATGCATACTCTTGTGTAACTTGCCATTTTCAGTTAACATATTTCCGAGTCAATACATACAGATCTCTATTATCATTATAAATGGCCATGGCCCACTGAGCCAGATGGGTTTACTCTCGTGCATTTAACCAGTCCTCCTGGGGATGGATAGTTAGGTTGTTTAATTTTTTTTTTTTAACCATTACAAATAACGTTTTAGAGAACTGCTTCGCACATGTATCTTTTTGCTCTGGTATAATTATTTTCCTAGAACAAATTCCTATACATCAATAGATTGAGTTCTGCAAAGGGAGTATTTAAATTTCTACAACAGTGTATATGAGCTCCAGTTTATCCAAGCCATTGACAACATGGGGGTTTCTCCATTGCTGTTAATTTCTATCATCAGCACCCTTTCAATGCTGGTTGAAAAGTCCTGTGGAAGTTGGTTAGAGGGCTAATCCTCCCCTCTTTGCAGAGTTAAAACTCACATTTCAGGAAAGACCTTAGAATGGAGTGGTTAAATGTATGAGCTCCATGTCAGACTGAGCTAGGGCTGAATCCCAGCTCCACCACCTTTTCTTATGACCCTGGACAAGTCATTTGACATTTCTGAGCCAGTTTACTTATCTGTAAAATGGGGGAAGAAATAGAACATCCTCATGGTATTTGTGTAAAGATTTGATAGGACAGTGTAAATAAAGCATAGGGACTTACAGCTCACACGAAGCTAAATTAGCCCATAATATTATATTGTGTCCAAGGAAGGCCTCTCAACCTATCAAAGCATAGAGTTTCTGAAGCTTTAGGAAAAGAAAAGGAGCTGGGTGTGGAAAGTAGGTGGATCAAGCAGCATCCTGAGTTTCACTTTTCCTGATGTCCTTCCATAATTTCTGACACTATCCGTGATACTCAATAGGCTGCTTTTGGGGTCAAAGCCAGCAGTAACTCATACCATCACATCGGTTTATAATAGTTGGCAAATTAGAAAATTACAAAATTATATGAGATTTATTATGGAAAAGTAGGGATTTCAGAATAGATATTAGCTGTGTGAGCATGCCTGGGCTTCCTGATCCATCTCCCTTTGAATTGAACTTGACTGTCCCCAATGGCAGGACAGCACTTGCCCTG